>NC_133129.1:108741372-110188375 GCF_048418815.1 Hemitrygon akajei | reverse complement strand
AGATTTAGGCCAGTTAAAAGAGTGGGCTGAACGATGGCAGATGGAGTTTAATGCTGATAAGTGTGAGGTGCTACATTTTGGGGAATAATCCAAATAGGACAATCATGGTAAATGGTAGGGCATTGAAGAATGCAGTAGAACAGAGTGATCTAGGAATAATGGTGCATAGTTCCCTGAAGGTGGAATCTCATGTGGATAGGGTGGTGAAGAAAGTTTTTGGTATGCTGGCCTTTATTTATCAGAGCATTGAGTATAGGAGTTGGGATGTAATGTTAAAATTGTACAAGGCATTGGTAAGGCCAAATTTGGAGTATTGTGTACAGTTCTGGTCACCAAATTACAGGAAAGATGTCAACAAAATAGAGAGAGTACAGAGAAGATTTACTAGAATGTTACCTGGGTTTCAGCATCTAAGTGACAGAGAAAGGTTGAACAAGTTAGGTCTTTATTCTTTGGAGCATAGAAGGTTGAGGGGGGACTTGATAGAGGTATTTAAAATTATGAGGGGGATAGATAGAGTTGACATGGATGGGCTTTTTCCATTGAGAGTAGGGGAGATTCAAACAAGAGGACATGAGTTGAGAGTTAGTGGGCAAAAATTTAAGGGTAACACGAGGGGGAATTTCTTTACTCAGAGAGTGGTAGCTGTGTGGAACGAGTTTCCAGTAGAAGTGGTAGAGGCAGGTTCGGTATTGTCATTTAAAGTAAAATTGGATAGGTATATGGACAGGAAAGGAATGGAGGGTTATGGGCTGAGTGCGGGCCACTAGGACTAGCTGAGAGTAAGCGTTCGGCACGAACTAGAAGGGCCAAGATGGCCTGTTTCTGTGCTGTAATTGTTATATGGTTATACGGTTAACACTTTTGCTGGACATTCAAGGCACCAAACACCCTCGATACATCTCCTTTGAATCTATTCCTCTCACATTAAGTAAATGAAATCTGCTCTTACAGATTTAGAAGCTGTGAAAATAAAACATTGTCTACACTAGCTACAAACCTCAGACTCTAATAACCTTGAATTAGGTCACACCTGAGCCTCTTCCACACCAAAGACAGTATCCCATATTTGGCATTCCCTCTTCATAGCATAAGCCTTGTAATCAAGGTAGTATCCTCATAGAACTCAACTGCACCTTCTGCACATCCTCAGTCTTCCCACAATGGGATACCAGACTGATATGCAATAGAACTGCTTTAACTTGACTGCAGCTGATACACCCAACGGATGAGATGCCTGGTTTAACATTGTGTTTACAATGTAGATCAACAGCACTGAGTTGCTAACACAAGGAATATTGATTCTTATTGCTTGACAACATATGCTCAAGGGTACAACAAGTGCCATTTAAATATGGCGTATGTGAACAAGCAATAGAATTCTGAGAATTGTGCATATTCGTTATCTTACACAACTCAAACAAACTTGCCTTATTATAACAAATAACACCTCCAGTTTTGTCTATGATGAGAGAGATACAACTGGATGAAATTGAGTACCGATGGCTGGAGCATTGTTCCGGCACTTCAAGTGTTGCCAATAGTTAATACAATGATATTAGCACTTCCAGAAATATTTTCCCTAGTTCGCTAGGAATTAACCATTTTTTTTAATCAATGCAGGATATTTTATTTTTAATGTCATATTGCATCCAGATGTACACAGAGTGATTTTCTTCACTTTATCTCCAGGTCAGGCAATTGTGACGTCTGCAGGGAAATCAGGCCTCTGCAACTTCACTCTCTGTACTGTGGATTGTGAAATTATGAAGTATACAGGAATATGTGAAAGTACGACCACCACTCCAGAACCCACACCATCTACAATAGTAACTATAACGCCAAAAACAACAGGAACAACCACCTGTAGCTGTCACGCAGATGGACGAAAAATGGCACCTGGTAAGATTATTAGTACCAGTTATGTTGTGATGGTAATGTATCCTGATAACAATGTTTGGATGGTAGAATGAATGAGATGGTAAAGGTGATGGTACATACAAAAGCTTTGAGAAAATTGAATTGGAGTGAAAATTAATTATTTACCTTTCTTAACAATGTGAGTTAAATAGTCTCAAGATATTAAAGAAAAAACAGAATACAGATGTTCATTGGTATCCACCTATCTCGAAGGACAATGGGTGACGATGATGTTCATCACAATCCATCAAGGTATGGAGATCCTGAGATGCCCAGTCATCAGGATTCCTCTCTCGGCCTCACCTGTGTAGTCCAAAGGAAAGCATATGAAGCAATACATTTGGCATCAGCTTGGCTGCAGGAATTCATTTTCCATCTTTTTTTATTGGTTTTAAACAAAAAAAGGATACAAATCAGAGGAGAAGTTACAACAAACACAAAATACAAATAGTGTACAAACAACCAAAGGGATATATACTATCAAAGTCATATAATATTAAGCTATTGTATAGGAACAAGAAACCACAACTCCTCCTAACAGATCATAGAAAAAAGAGATTGGCTGTAGGAATTGCCAGAAGGATGTTCAATGACTTCCAGCCACGTTGGATCTCCACTTCAGATTTGCTGTCTGGGTTTACTCCCGTAGCCTCCGTTTTTCCCGAGGCTGCCCACAAGTCAGCTTACCCATAGCTGGGGATCTGGTTGACGAGCACCAAGGCATGTCCACACCCTGGTAGGCCTGCCTGCCACTCGTGCAGAGACAAAACCTCCTCCCCGTCTTCTGCAGTTCAGCCTGAGTCCGGGAGGAGTTCAGTTTCTGTGTGTCACCAGTGAGGAGGCACTACATGAGGCTTGCTATTGGAGAAGCTGTATACTGGACTATGGGAGAGACTTACACATTCAGCTCTCCTTTTCGCAAGACTGCCAGCCAGCAGTGGAAGCTGTAATTGAGAGTAACAAGCGTAACCCACTACACTACCACACAGATGAGTCAAACAAAGTTATAAATGAAATTAATATGGAACCTCAGCATCCACAACTTCACATTATTACAGTTTCTCTCTGTACTTGTCTAGAATTCTTTAAAACTCCTCCATTCTATTTGCCACATCTAACATCATAGAAGTGAATAGACTACCACACTCTGCCTGTACATGCCCTCACTCTATACAACTCCTTTGAAAGGATACACACTCACCTGAAATACCTGACCTCTGCTCTGAGAGATTTGGAACTTATAGAGAAGGTATCCACTGTATTCTCTGTCTGTGACTTTCACTACTTGCCTTAAATCAACTCAGTCCTCTTCCTCTGAGACACCTGATAAAGCATCACAGGTTTAGACAAGTACTTGTCCTAGTATATGTCAATAGTCAAGACAGATACAATGTCTTCCATACAAAGTCTGCGCAGCTCTCACTTTCTTCAAAAGATTTTGACACAATTGGATGCAATACCTCATTACATTTGCTTCAATTTGAACCCATGCTTTCTATAGTAGAAAAGTTATTGTGGGTGCAATGCCAGATTCCATGTGATGTTTGAAATTAACTTCACTTAACAATGTAGCTTGATTTCCCAATACCAGGCATTGACTGTCATTGCTTTCCATCATGTTATTAAAGATCAAATGTGTGGAATTAAAGGAAACGCTGTTCCATTAAGCAAAATATTTCCCAGGAATCTGCACATTCAGTACCTTGCCAGACAGTGCACACTCACACAAACATCAATGCCTTGTTCTGACTGGATCAATCATCAATGAAGCTGTTTAATTAATGCAGAGTATATTGTTTTTAATGTCACCCAGACTGATTTTCTTTATTTTGTCTCCAGGTCAGGCGACTGTGACATCTGCAGGGAAATCAGGCCTCTGCAACTTCACTCTCTGTACTGTGGATTGTGAAATTATGAAGTATTCCGGAATATGTGAGAGTACGACCACCACTCCAGAACCTACAGCATCTACAGTAGTAACCGTAACTCCAAAAACAACAGGAACAACCTGTAGCTGTCACGCAGATGGACAAAAAATGGCACCTGGTAAGATTATTAGTAACAGTTGTGCTGTGACACTCACAGTTCCATGAAGTGATTTAACAGCAGCTTTTCCCTTTGACATTTGTTCTGCATGAGTCGATGAATAAACTTGTGAAGGTGATGGTCCAATCCAAACCTTTAATATAATTGAATCACAGTGGAAATTTATTTCATTGTTTTACAGCTGTGTGTGTAAAATAGATTTAGGAATCCATTAAAAATGTAACAGAGATGAATATGCAATGTGGATTGATATTGTGGGCCATGGTGATTCCCAAGCAAGTTAAATCAGTGATCAACAGAAGCAATATCGTCCCTTAGTGCGCACCACTCCACATTGTTCCATTTTCTGCACGTTCAGTGCTTGTTTCGAATCCTTTGAATCACCTCTATTTTATTTGCCACCTCTAATAGCATGTAAGTGAAAACAGACCCTACACTCTCTCAGTAATGGCACTCACTCTATACCACTCCTCTGAATAGACCTCCACACACCTGTAATGCTTGATTGTCTTCTTAGAGAATTGGAACTTGAAAAAATGTCTACTGTATACTCTCTCTATTGCACTCTATTCATAGTAGCCTTGAACTAACTCCCTCCTCAGCTTCTCAGACAACATATAAAGCTCCTCAGGATTTGCCACGACACCAGATAAATGCAACGTAGGATTACCCAAATTCGTCTCATGGAACATATCCGTAATCAACAAAACATTGTCATAAACCTGCTTTACACAATTGCAAAGCAGGGAGTAACAGAATTGGAGGCATTACTTCGATTCCCTTCCTTCATCTTGAACACATGATTCCAATTGCTGACTTCAAACTGCTGTGGATGAGATGGCAGATTTCATGTTCTGTTCAACATTGACATGACATGACGACATAGACAGTGTTCCCATACCAGGAATATTGATTGTAGGTGCTTTGCAGCATGTAATTAAATATAGAACTTGCGGCATTAAAGTCAACTGTTTGCTATTGAGCAAAATACTCCTCAGAAATTTGTGTAATCAGTATCCCACCAAAGAACACATAATCAAATGAAGACCTTTGTCAATACAGACTGTACACTGAGATAGTTGAGAGGTACCATATAATTGCACTCCATCTGTAGAAGCTTTCTCCAGACACACCCAATGAGGCTAATCATTTGTGAAATGATATTCACATCTCCAGCACCATATTCCATAGTATGCACTGAATGAAGCTGTTTTATCAGTGCAGGATATTTTCTTTTTAATGTTATATTGAATGGAGATAAACACAGAGTGATTTTCTTTATTTTGCCTCCAGGTCAGGCGATTGTGACGTCTGCAGGGAAATCAGGCCTCTGCAACTTCACTCTCTGTACTGTGGATTGTCAAATTATGAAGTATACCGGAAGATGTGAAAGTACGACCACCACTCCAGAACCCACACCATCTACAGTAGTAACTGTAACTCCAGAAACAACAGGAACAACAACCTGTAGCTGTCATGCAGATGGACGGAAAATGGCACCTGGTAAGATTATTAGTAACAATTGTGCTGTGACACTCACAATTCCATGAAGTGCATTGACAGTAATGTCTCCTGTTAAAATGTTTGGATGGTAGAATAAATCAGATGGGGAAGGTGATGGTACATTCAAAAGCTTTGACAAAATAGAATCGCAATGAAAATTAATTCATTACCTTTTCTGACGATGTGATTTAAATGGTCTCAATATATTAATTGTTAGAATACAAACGTATGGCACAGGCATAGTTATTTTGCATCCCAATGAAGTGAAAAATAAGTTAAACACACTTCTAAATTTAATTAATATGTAACCTCAGCATGCACAACTCCACATTCTTACATTTTCTCAGTGTTCACTACACATTTCCTCACACCTATTTTGCATTTGACACTTCTAACATAATGGAGGTAAAAAATGGCCCACCACACTCTTGTTGTACCTGCGCACACTATGCAGCTCCACCGAATGGATCCCCACACTCCTTAAATACTTGATTCATGTTCTTGGAGATTTAGAAGTTGCAAAGAAGATATCCAATGTATCCTCTTTCTGAGGCACTCTTTACAGCATAGTATTCAATCAGTTCACTCCTCAGATTCTGAGAGTTCTGATGAAGCAATTGCACATTTTCCAAGGTACAGATAAATGCAACACAGATTTAGCTAAATTCTTCTCTTGGTACGTGTCCACAATCAACAAATCTCTCCCAAAGACTTCCTTTGCATTCTTTACCAGCTTTCGGTTTCTTTCAATAAGTGGGTATCAGAATTGGATCCATTATTTCCATAGACTTGCTTCAACAAGAGCACATCTTTCCAACTGCTGACATCAAATTGCTATGGACGAGATGGCAGATTTCGTGTTCTGTTTAAAATTGGTATGACATCATGATGTAGACAGAGTTACCAATACTAGAAGTATTGATTGTCAGTGTATTGCAGTCTGTCATTGAAAATAGCACTTGCAGCATGATATTAAACTCTTTGCTGTTCAGCAAAATACTCCTCAGAAGTGTGTGTAATCAGTATCTCACTCAACAACACACATTCTAAAGTATAACTTTGCCTCATTGTGACTTCGACCATCTCAATACAGACTGTACACTGAGATAGTTGAGTGGTACCATATAATTGCATTCCATCTGCAGAAGCTTTGTCCAGAAACTCAAGGTGTGGCAAATCATTTGTGAAATAATATTCATGCCTCCAGAACCATTTTCATCATTTCCACTGAATGAATCTGTTTTATCAGTGCATGGTTTTTCTTTATAAATACAAAATAAACAGAATGATCCTCTTGACTTTGTCTCCAGGTCAGGCAATTGTGACATCTGCAGGGAAATCAGGCCTCTGCAACTTCACTCTCTGTACTGTGGATTGTAAAATTATGAAGTATTCCGGAAGATGTGAAAGTACGACCACCACTCCAGAACCCACAACATCTTCAGTAGTAACTGTAACGCCAAAAACAACAGGAACAACAACCTGTAGCTGTTACGCAGATGGACGAAAAATGCCAGCTGGTAAGATTATTAGTAACAATTGTGCTGTGACACTCACAATTGCATAAAGTGATTTAACAGTAATTTTTCCCTTTGACATTTGTTTTGAATTAGACAATGAATAAACTTGTAAAGGTGATGCTCCAATCGAAACGTTTAATATAATTGAAACACAGTCAAAATTTATTTCATTGTTTTACAGCTGTGTGTGTTAAGTAGATTCAGGAATCCATTAAAAATGTAACGGAGAAGAACATGTAATGTGGATTAATGTTTTGGGCCATGATGATGTCCCAAACAAGTTAAATTAGTGATCAACAGAAGCAATATCATACCTCAGTGTGCTGCACTCCACATTGTTACATTTTTTACACTTTCAGTGCTGGTCTCTTAATCCTTTGAAACACCTCTATTTTATTTACCACCTCTGATACCATGCAAGTGAAAACAGACCACACACTCTCTCAGTAAATGCATTCACTCTATACCGCTCCTCTGAATAGATTACCACACCTGAAATGCAGATATCCAGTGTATACTCTGTTTGTTGCACTCTTGAATCAGCTCCCACCTCAGCTTCTGATACAAGATATAAAGCACTTCAATATTTTCTAGGGCACCAGATAAATGCATCACAGATTCAGCCAAATTCATCTCATGAAACTTGTCTGTAATCAGCAAAACTCTTTCATAAACCTGTTTTGCACACCTGCACAAGTTTCAGTTTCTTTCTATCAGAGCATAACAGAATTGGATGCATTAGTTCAATACTCTTGCTTCACTATGAACAGGATTACAATTGCTGACTTCAAATTACTGTGGATGAAATGACAGATTTGATGTTCCATTCAACAATCACATGACATGATGATGCAGACAGTGTTACCAATAACAGGAAAATTGATTGTCAGTGCTTGGTGGCCTGCCATTGAATATACGACTTGCATCATTTAGTAAACTCTTTGCTATTGAGCAAAACAATCCTCAGAAATGTATGTAATCAGTATCTCACCCAACAACACACAAGCAAATGAATAACTTTGCCTCGTTGTGACTTCCACTGTCTCATTTCATTTTTTCAATCTTTTTTATTGACTTTCAAATAGAGAATATACAAATCGAAAGAGGAGTTTAACAAGTAGATAATATAAAAAACATATAAACAGCAATAGTAAAAACAAAAAGCATATAATATCAAAATCAAATAGGTAATATATTATGCTGTTATATATACAATGGTCAGAGAGAAATTACAACTCCTCATAGCAATTGTTAAAAAAAAGATTGGAAATTTTATTGATAGAGGAAGAAAAACCCCAATAACTAAACTGAAACAAAAAAAAGAGAAAGAAAAAAAAGAAAGAAAAAGAAAGATTGGGCAGTCCAAATGAGGACAAACTTAAAAAAAAAGAGAGAGAGAAAAAAAACACATCCTTCCAGTCATCTCCGAACCTTCATGGACAAGGATATTCTCCAAAGAGAATAAAGAAAAATAAATAAAGATAAATTAAATCATGTGAAAATATTGAATAAAGGGTCGCCAGACTTGTTCAAAATCAAAGAATATATCAAATGTCCGGCTTCTAATTTTCTCCAAACTTAAACATGACATGATGGAAGAGAGCCAATAGAAAACAGTTGGGTGAATTAGATTCTTTCCAGTGTAGCAAAATAGCTCTCCTAACCAGTAAAGTTGAAAAAGCTATCACATGTTTGGCGGAAACAGACACTTTGCTTGCTTCCTCTGGAAAAATCCCAAAAATTGCTGTAAGTGGATTAGGTTGAACATCCATGTCTATAACTTTAGATAATATTCCAAACACATCCCTCCAAAAATTATTTAAACTTACACATGACCAAAACATATGGGTTAGAGTAGCCACCTCTGCGTTACATCTATCACAAATAGGGCATATAATAGGAAAAATATGCGCCAATTTATCTTTGGACATATGGGCCCTATGTACTATCTTAAACTGAATTAAAATAAGGCGTGCGCAGATAGATGAATTATTAACTAAATAATAAATTTTACTCCATTGGTTATCTGAAAGTGAATGTTGAAGTTCTACTTCCAAGGAGCGTTGAGCCCTATCATTAGGCGATGTGTGAGCATTCATTAACTGTTTATAAATGATAGCTATTGAGCATTTTTGAAAAGGTTTAAACTGAAAAATAACATAAGCCAAATTTAAAGAGCAAACCAAAGGGTAATTTGGTAAAAAATCATGTAAGAAATTCCTAACCTGTAAATACCTGAAAAAATGTGTATTAGAGATATCATATTTATCCATTAACTGTGAAAAAGACATCAAACAGTCTTGTAAAAACAAATCTAAAAAAGTTTTTATTCCCTTAATTTTCCATGTTAGAAAAGCCTTATCCAAAGTTGATGGTTTAAAAAAGAAATTAGAATAAATTTACTAGAAAGTAAAAAATAATTTAAGTCAAAAAATCTACAAAATTGAGACCAAATTTTTAAAGTATGTTTAACAATAGGGTTAAGAGCTTGTTTACCTATTCTGGAGAACAAAAAGGGAAGAGGAGCTCCTAATAAAGAAGCTAATGAAAACCCCACTATTGAATATTCCTCCAGCTGTAACCATGAAGGGCGATCTTGGTCATCTATATCATAAATCCAAAAAGTAATATAGCGAATATTAATTGCCCAATAATAAAATCTAAAGTTTGGTAAAGCCAGCCCTCCATCATTTTTGATTTTTGCAATAAAAGTTTATTCACACTAGAGCTTTTATTATTCTAAACATAAGACAAAATCAGAGAGTCTATTTTATCTAAAAAAGTTTTTGGAACAAAAGAGGGAACTGCTTGAAATATATATAAAAATTTCGGTAGAATAAACATTTTTATAGCATTTATTCGACCTATCAATGACATCGACATAGGTGACATTTGGAAAGCGCCTGTTGAGTATATTCAACTAAAGGGAAAAAATTATACCTATATAGGTCTTTAAAATATCTTGTAATTTTGATACCAAGGTAAGTAAAATGGTTTTTGGCAATATTAAAAGGTATTTGATCATAATAATCAAAATAATTATTAACAGGAAATAATTCACTTTTATGTAAATTAAGTTTATATCCAGAAAAAGTACCAAATTCCATAAATACAGATAACATAGAAGGAATAGATTTCTTAGGATTTGAAATGTAAACTAATAAATCATCTGCGTATAACAAACTTTATGTAATTTATCCCCTCTCCTAATACCCTGCACAGAATAGCAAGTGGTTCTAAAGCCAAATTAAATAATAAAGGGCTGAAGGGACAGTCCTGATGGGTATCTCTATATAGGTCAACAGCGCTTCTCCCTATAGATGCTGCCTGGCCTGCTGTGTTCCACCAGCATTTTCTGTCTGTTGTTGATTGAATTTCCAGCATCTGCATCTCTTTAATTTCTTTAATGATCCTCTTTAATTTCTCTCCAGGTCAGGCGATTGTGACGTCTGCAGGGAAATCAGGCCTCTGCAACTTCACTTTCTGTAGTTTGGATTGTGAAATTATGAAGTATACCGGAAGATGCGAAAGTACGACCTCCACTCCAGAACCCACAACATCTACAGTAGTAACCACCACTCCAGAACCCACAACATCTACAGTGGTAACTGTAACTCCAAAAGCAACAGGAACAACAAGCTGTAGCTGTAGTGCAGATGGACTTAAAATGGCACCTGGTAAGATTATGCGTCATCATGGCACGGTGTCTAACAAATTCCATGAAGTGCGTTGTCAGTAATGTCTCCAGTTAAAATGTTTGGATGGTAGAATAAATCAGATGGTGAAGTTGTTGGTAAATTCAGAAGTTTTGACAAAATTGAATTGCAGTGAAAATTAATTCATTACCTTTTTTGAAGATGTGATTGAAGGGGTCTGATCATATTAATTAATAGTTCAAATACAAACGTAAGGCACAGGCATAGTTATTTTGAACACAGATGAATTGAAAAATTTGTTAAACAAAGTTCTAAATTTAATTAATCTGGAACCACAGCATGCACAACTCAATTTTCTTCCATTTCCTCAATGTTCGTGGTTCGTACCGGATACTTTGAAACACCTCTGTTGTATTTGACACCTCTAACATCATGGAAGTGAAAAACGGGCTGCCACACTCTCATTGTAGCTGCGCACCCTAAACAGCTCCGCCAAATGCATCCCCATACACCTGCAATGCTTGATTCATGTTCTTAAAGATTTGGAAGTTGCAAAGAAGATATCCTGTCTATCCTCTGACTATGAAACGCTTTACATCGTAGTCTTGAATCAGCTCAATACTCAACCTTTGAGATTTCCAATGAAGCAGCTACAGATAAATGCAACACAGTTATAGCCAAGTTCTTCTCATGGTACATGGCCATAATCGACAAAACTCTGCCAAAGACTTTTTTTGCAATCTTTACCAGCTTTTGGTTTCTTTCAATAAATGGGTAACAGATTTGGATCCATTACTTAAATACACTTCTTTCAAAAAGTAGAGGTGCGTCCAATTTCTGTCTTCAGATTGCTGTGAATGAGATGGCAGATTTCACTTTGTCTTCAAAATTGGCATGGCATCACGATGTAGACCATGTTACCGATACCAGGACTATTGATTGTCAGTGTCATGCGGCCTGTCATTGAAAATAGCACTTAAGGCATTAAATTAAACTCTTTGCCATTGAGCAAATTATTTCTCAGAAATGTATGTAATCAGTATCTCACCAAACACACACAATCAAATGAATAACTTTGCCGGGTTGTGTCTTCCACCATCTGAATACAGACTGTACATTCAGATGGTTGAGTGATACCATATAATTGCATGCCATCTGCAGAAGCTCCTAGTGTGGCTAATTCTTTGTGAGATGATATTCACTGTTCCAAAACCATTTTCTAATGTTTCCACTGAATGAAACTGCTTTGGCAATACAGGACATTTTGTTTTTAATGTTATATTGCATTCAGATTAAGACAGAGAGATTTTCTTTACTTTGCCTCCAGGTCAGGCGATTGTGACTTCTGCAGGGAAATCAGACTTCTGCAACTTCACTCTCTGTACTGTGGATTGTAAAATTATGAAGTATACAGGAATATGTGAAAGTACGACCACCACTCCAGAAACCACACCATCTATAGTAGTAACTGTAACGCCAAAAACAACAGGAACAACAACTTGTAGCTGTCACGCAGATGGACGGAAAATGGCACCTGGTGAGATTATTTGTAACAATTGCGCTGTGACACACAAATTCAATGAAGTGATTTAACAGCAATAATTTTTCCTTCTAATGATTGCTTGAAATGCACGATGAATGAGATTGCGCAGATGTTGGTCCAATCCAGCATTTTAATGTCATTGAATCATAGTGGAGACTTAACTCAATATTTTACAATAATGTGCATTAAGTTATCCTCAGTACTCATTAAAAGAAAGAATGAAGAAGTGTTTGCAATATGGAGAGATGTTTTCATCAACAGTGATGGTCCAAACAAGTTCAATTGGTGACCATCCTAGCAATATCATATCTCAGTGTGCACAATGTCACATTCTTGCATTTTCTCCATGTCCTTGCTGGTCTCGAATTCTTCGTACTACTTCTATTTGTCACTTCTACCATCTTGAATCTGAATAAGAGACCACCACACTCTGCCTGTACATGCCCTCACCCTATACAACTCCTTTGAAAGGATACACACTCACCTGAAATGCCTGACCTCTGCTCTGAGAGATTTGGAAATTATAGAGAAGGTATCCACTGTATTCTCTGTCTGTGACTTTCTCAACATAATAGCCTTCAATCAACTCAGTCCTCTTCCTCTTAGACACCTGATAAAACATCTCAGGTTTAGACAATTTCTTCCCCAAGTACGTGTCAATGGTCAAGTCAGCTCCGTGGTAAAGCCTCTGTACTAACTCAGCACAGCCTTATTTCTTTAAAAGCTGTTTGACACAATTGGATGCAGTACATCAGTACATTTGCTTCAATTTTAACCCACACTTTCTAGGGTAGAAAAGTTACTGTGGGTGAAATGTCAGATTTCACGTGATGTTTGAAAGAACCTTCACTTAACCATGTAGCTTGATTTCCAATTACCAGGCATTTGCTGTCACTGCTTTCCACCATTTTGTTAATGATCAAATGTGTGGCGTTTAAGGAAATGCTGTTCCATGGTGCAAAATTGTTCAGAGGAATCTACACATTCTGTACGTTGCCCGACTACAGACACTCACACAAATCACATTGCCTTATTCTGACTTACACCATCTCCAATCAGACTGTGGACACAGATAGTTATGTGGTTTATTAAAATGGCTTACAATTTGCTTAAACGCCTACTGTCACCAGTAGTTCCTAAAATAATATTCACACCTCCAGAAACATTTTCCAAATTTCCGATCAATGAAGCTGTTTTAGTAATGCTAATATGTTGTTTTTAATGTCAGCCAGACTGATTCTCTCTGCTTTGTTTCCAGGTCAGGCGATTGTGTCATCTGCAGGGAAATCAGGCCTCTGCGATTTCACTCTCTGTACTGTGGATTGTGAAATTATGAAGTATTCCGGAAGATGTGAAAGCACGACCACCACTCCAGAACCTACAACATCCTCAGTAGTAACTGTAACGCCAAAAACAACAGGAACAACAACCTGTCGCTGTCACGCAGATGGACGGAAAATGGCACCTGGTAAGATTATTAGTAACAATTGTGCAGTGACGCTCACAATTGCATGAAGTGATTTAACAGCAATATTTCCCTTTACCATTTGTTCTGTATGAGTGGATGAATAAACTTGTGACGGTGATGGTCCATCCCTAAGCTTTAATATAATTTAATCCCAGTGGAATTTTATTTTATTGTTTTACCGCTATGTGTGTGTAGTAGATTCTGGAATAAATTTAAAAATGCAACGTAGAAGAGTATGCAACATGGATTGATGTTTCGGGCCATGATGATGTCCAAATCAAGTAAATCAACAGCAGCAATATCGTACCGCAGTGCACTCAAGTCAACATTGTACCATTTTCTGCATATTCAGTGCTTGTCTCAAATCCTTTCAAACAACTCTATTTTCTTTGACTGCTCTGACATCATGGAAGTGAAAACAAGCCCCCACACTCTCTCAGTAAATGCACTCACTCTATACCGCTCCTCTCAATAGATCCCCACACACCTGAGATGCTTGATTCTTTTCTTAGAGGTTTGGAATTTGCAGAACAGATGTCCTCTGTGTACTCTGTCTGTTGTATTCTTGAATCAACTCCCTCCTCAGCTTCTCAGACGACACATAAAGCTCGTCGAGATTTTCCAGGGCACCACACAAATGCATCGTATGTTTAGACACATTCATCTGATGGAACATGTCCGTAATCAACAAAACACTGTCATAAACCTGCTTTTCGTGCCTGCCTGCCTTCAGTTTCTTTCTATCAGTGGGTAACAGAATTGGATGCATGACTTCAAACCTCTTGCTTCATCTTGAACACATGATTCCAATTGCTGACTTCAAATTGCTCTGGATAAGATGGCAGATTTCATGTTCTGTTCAACAGTGACATGGCACCACAATGTGCTGCCAACACAAGTAATATTGATTGTATTACTTGCCACCTCTAACATGTCATTAAACACAGCACGTAAACATTAAAATAAACTGAGTCCTGACAAAGGGTCTTGGCCCGAAACGTCGACTGCGCTTCTCCCTATAGATGCTGCCGAGCCTGCTGTGTTCCACCAGCATTTTGTGTGCATTGTTATTAAAATAAACTCTTTGCTCCTGAACGAAATACTCCTCAGAAATGAGTATAGTCAGTATCTTACACAACAACACACAATCAAACAAATATCTTTGCCTTGTTGTGACTTCCGCCATCTGAATATAGACTGTACACTGAGATATTTGACTGATATCATAAAATTGCACTCCATCTACAGAAGCTCCTAGTGTGGCTAATTCTTTGTGAGATGATATTCACTGCTCCAAAACCATTTTCTAACGTTTCCACTGAATGAAACTGCTTTGTCAATACAGGACATTTTGTTTTTAATGTTATATTGCACTCAGATTAAGACAGAGAGATTTTCTTTACTTTGCCTCCAGGTCAGGCGATTGTGACGTCTGCAGGGAAATCAGGCCTCTGCAACTTCACTCTCTGTACTGTGGATTGTAAACTTATGAAGTATACAGGAATATGTGAAAGTACAACCACCACTCCAGAACCGACACCATCTACAGTAGTAACTGTAACGCCAAAAACAACAGGAACAACAACTTGTAGCTGTCACGCAGATGGACGGAAAATGGCACCTGGTGAGATTATTTGTAACAATTGCGCTGTGACACTCAAATTAATGAAATGATTTAATAGCGATAATTTTTCCTTTCAATGATTGCTTGAAATGCACGATGAATGAGATTGCGCAGATGATGGTCCAATCCAGCATTTTAATGTCTTTGAATCATAGTGGTGACTTACCTGAATATTTTACAATAATGTGCATTAAGTATCCCCAGTATTCATTAAAAGAAAGAATGAAGAAGTGTTTGCAATATGGAGAGATGTTTTCGATATCAGTGATGGTCCAAACAAGTTTAATCGGTGACCATCCTAGCTATATCGTATCTCAGTGTGCACAATGTCACATTCTTTCATTTTCTCCATGTCCTTGCTGGTCTCGAATTCTTCGTACCACGTCTATTTCTCACATCTACCATCTTGAATCTGAATAAGAGACCACCACCCTCTGCCTGTACATGCCCTCACACTGTACAACTCCTTTGAAAGGATACACACTCACCTGAAATGCCTGACCTCTGCTCTGAGAGATTTGGAAATTATAGAGAAGGTATCCACTGTATTCTCTGTCTGTGACTTTCTCAACATAATAGCCTTCAATCAACTCAGTCCTCTTCCTCTTAGACACCTGATAAAACATCACAGGTTTAGACAATTACTTCTCCTAGTACGTGTCAATGGTCAAGTCAGCTCCATGGTAAAGCCTCTGTACTAACTCTGTGCAGCCTTTACTTCCTTTAAAAGCTGTTTGACACAATTGGATGCAGTACCACAGTACACTTGCTTCAATTTGAACCCACCTTTTCTAGGGTAGAAAAGTTACTGTGGGTGAAATGTCAGATTTCACGTGATGTTTGAAAGATACTTCACTTAACCATGTAGCTTGATTTCCCATTGCCAGGCATTGACTGTCACTTTGTTCTTTACTTTGCCTCCAGGTCAGGCGATTGTGACGTCTGCAGAGAAATCAGGCCTCTGCAACTTCACTTTCTGTAGTTTGGATTGTGAAATTATGAAGTATACCGGAAGATGCGAAAGTACGACCCCCACTGCAGAACCCACAACATCTACAGTCGTAACCACCACTCCAGAACCCACAACATCTACAGTGGTAACTGTAACTCCAAAAGCAACAGGAACAACAACCTGTAGCTGTAATGCAGATGGACTTAAAATGGCACCTGGTAAGATTATGCGTCATCATGGCACGGTGTCTAACAAATTCCATGAAGTGCGTTGTCAGTAATGTCTCCTGTTAAAATGTTTGGATGGTAGAATAAATCAGATGGTGAAGTTGATGGTAAATTCAGAAGTTTTGACAAAATTGAATCGCAGTGAAAATTAATTCATTACCTTTTTGACGATGTGATTGAAGGGGTCTGATCGTATTAATTAATAGTTCAAATACAAACGTAAGGCACAGGCATAGTTATTTTGAACACAGATGAATTGAAAAATTAGTTAAACAAAGTTCTAAATTTAATTAACCTGGAACCTGATGCACCATCAATAACTCTCTCTGAGACGTGAAGGTGAGATATCGGCTTTTATTGACTGGAAGAAAGAACAAGAAGTAGTTGACCACCATACGACATCCTGGAGACTGAAGGCTGGGCTCAGGCCTCAATCGCCTTTATACCGGGGTTTGTGGGAGGAGCCACGGTCAATGGGAGGGGCCACAGGAACAGTCAGCAGGGGGCGTGTCCAGACAGGTATATGTAGTTCACCACAGAACCACAGCATGCACAACTCAATTTTCTTCCATTTCCTCAATGTTTGTGGCTCGTACCGGATCCTTTGAAACACCTCTGTTGTATTTGACACCTCTAACATCATGGAAGTGAAAAACGGGCTGCCACACTCTCGTTGTAGCTGCGCACCCTAAACAGCTCCTCCAAATGCATCCCCACACACCTGCAATGCTTGATTCATGTTCTTAGAGATTTGGAAGTTGCAAAGAAGATATCCTGTGTATCCTCTGACTATGAAACACTTTACATCGTAGTCTTGAATCAGCTCACTACTCAACTTTTGAGATTTC
The DNA here is from genome assembly GCF_048418815.1 of Hemitrygon akajei. Classification (NCBI taxonomy): domain Eukaryota; kingdom Metazoa; phylum Chordata; class Chondrichthyes; order Myliobatiformes; family Dasyatidae; genus Hemitrygon; species Hemitrygon akajei. The sequence goes on along the minus strand of NC_133129.1, from coordinate 110,171,068 downwards.
CAATGAAGCAGCTACAGATAAATGCAACACAGTTATAGCCAAGATCTTCCCATGGTACATGGCCATAATCGACAAAACTCTGCCACAGACTTTCTTTGCATTCTTTAGCAGCTTTTGCTTTCTTTCAATAAATGGGTAACAGATTAGGATCCATTATTTAAATACACTTGTTTCGAAAAGTAGACGTGCATCCAATTGCTGTCTTCAGATTGCTGTGAATGAGATGGCAGATTTCACTTTGGCTTCAAAATTGGCATGGCATCACGATGTAGACCATGTTACCGATACCAGGACTATTGATTGTCAGTGTCATGCGGCCTGTCATTGAAGATAGCACTTAAGGCATTAAATTAAACGCTTTGCCATTGAGCAAATTATTTCTCAGAAATGTATGTAATCATTATCTCACCCAACAACACACAATCAAATGAATAACTTTGCCTGGTTGTGTCTTCCACCATCTCAATACAGACTGTACATTGAGATGGTTGAGTGGTACGATATAATTGCACTCCATCTGCAGAAGCTCCTAGTGTGGCTAATTCTTTGTGAGATGATATTCACTGCTCCAAAACCATTTTATAACGTTTCCACTGAATGAAACTGCTTTGTCAATACAGGACATTTTGTTTTTAATGTTATATTGCATTCAGATTAAGACAGAGAGATTTTCTTTACTTTGCCTCCAGGTCAGGCGATTGTGACGTCTGCAGGGAAATCAGACCTCTGCAACTTCACTCTCTGTACTGTGGATTGTAAAATTATGAAGTATACAGGAATATGTGAAAGTACGACCACCACTCCAGAAACCACACCATCCATAGTAGTAACTGTAACGCCAAAAACAACAGGAACAACAACTTGTAGCTGTCACGCAGATGGACGGAAAATGGCACCTGGTGAGATTATTTGTAACAATTGCGCTGTGACACACAAATTCAATGAAGTGATTTAACAGCAATAATTTTTCCTTCTAATGATTGCTTGAAATGCACGATGAATGAGATTGCGCAGATGATGGTCCAATCCAGCATTTTAATGTCATTGAATCATAGTGGAGACTTAACTCAATATTTTACAATAATGTGCATTAAGTTATCCCCAGTACTCATTAAAAGAAAGAATGAAGAAGTGTTTGCAATATGGAGAGATGTTTTCGTCAACAGTGATGGTCCAAACAAGTTCAATTGGTGACCATCCTAGCAATATCGTATCTCAGTGTGCACAACGTCACATTCTTGCATTTTCCCCATGTCCTTGCTGGTCTCGAATTCTTAGTACTACTTCTATTTCTCACTTCTACCATCTTGAATCTGAATAAGAGACCACCACACTCTGCCTGTACATGCCCTCACACTGTACAACTCCTTTGAAAGGATACACACTCACCTGAAATGCCTGACCTCTGCTCTGAGAGATTTGGAAATTATATAGAAGGTATCCACTGTATTCTCTGTCGGTGACTTTCTCAACATAATAGCCTTCAATCAACTCAGTCCTCTTCCTCTTAGACACCTGATAAAACATCTCAGGTTTAGACAATTTCTTCTCCAAGTACGTGTCAATGGTCAAGTCAGCTCCGTGGTAAAGCCTCTGTACTAACTCAGCACAGCCTTATTTCTTTAAAAGCTGTTTGACACAATTGGATGCAGTACATCAGTACATTTGCTTCAATTTTAACCCACACTTTCTAGGGTAGAAAAGTTACTGTGGGTTAAATGTCAGATTTCACGTGATGTTTGAAAGAACCTTCACTTAACCATGTAGCTTGATTTCCAATTACCAGGCATTTGCTGTCACTGCTTTCCACCATTTTGTTAATGATCAAATGTGTGGCATTTAAGGAAATGCTGTTCCATGGTGCAAAATTGTTCAGAGGAATCTGCACATTCTGTACGTTGCCCGACTACAGACACTCACACAAATCACATTGCCTTATTCTGACTTACACCATCTCCAATCAGACTGTGGACACAGATAGTTATGTGGTTTATTAAAATGGCTTACAATTTGCTTAAACGCCTACTGTCACCAGTAGTTCCTAAAATAATATTCACACCTTCAGAAACATTTTCCAAATTTCCGATCAATGAAGCTGTTTTATTAATGCTAATATGTTGTTTTTAATGTCAGCCAGACTGATTCTCTCTACTTTGTTTCCAGGTCAGGCGATTGTGTCATCTGCAGGGAAATCAGGCCTCTGCGATTTCACTCTCTGTACTGTGGATTGTGAAATTATGAAGTATTCCGGAAGATGTGAAAGCACGACCACCACTCCAGAACCTACAACATCCTCAGTAGTAACTGTAACGCCAAAAACAACAGGAACAACAACCTGTCGCTGTCACGCAGATGGACGGAAAATGGCACCTGGTAAGATTATTTGTAACAATTGCGCTGTGACACTCAAATTAATGAAATGATTTAATAGCGATAATTTTTCCTTTCAATGATTGCTTGAAATGCACGATGAATGAGATTGCGCAGATGATGGTCCAATCCAGCATTTTAATGTCTTTGAATCATAGTGGTGACTTACCTGAATATTTTACAATAATGTGCATTAAGTATCCCCAGTATTCATTAAAAGAAAGAATGAAGAAGTGTTTGCAATATGGAGAGATGTTTTCGATATCAGTGATGGTCCAAACAAGTTTAATCGGTGACCATCCTAGCTATATCGTATCTCAGTGTGCACAATGTCAAATTCTTTCATTTTCTCCATGTCCTTGCTGGTCTCGAATTCTTCGTACCACGTCTATTTCTCACATCTACCATCTTGAATCTGAATAAGAGACCACCACACTCTGCCTGTACATGCCCTCACACTGTACAGCTCCTTTGAAAGGATACACACTCACCTGAAATGCCTGACCTCTGCTCTGAGAGATTTGGAAATTATAGAGAAGGTATCCACTGTATTCTCTGTCTGTGACTTTCTCAACATAATAGCCTTCAATCAACTCAGTCCTCTTCCTCTTAGACACCTGATAAAACATCACAGGTTTAGACAATTACTTCTCCTAGTACGTGTCAATGGTCAAGTCAGCTCCATGGTAAAGCCTCTGTACTAACTCTGCGCAGCCTTTACTTCCTTTAAAAGCTGTTTGACACAATTGGATGCAGTACCACAGTACATTTGCTTCAATTTGAACCCACCTTTTCTAGGGTAGAAAAGTTACTGTGGGTGAAATGTCAGATTTCACGTGATGTTTGAAAGATACTTCACTTAACCATGTAGCTTGATTTCCCATTGCCAGGCATTGACTGTCACTTTGTTCTTTACTTTGCCTCCAGGTCAGGCGATTGTGACGTCTGCAGGGAAATCAGGCCTCTGCAACTTCACTTTCTGTAGTTTGGATTGTGAAATTATGAAGTATACCGGAAGATGCGAAAGTACGACCCCCACTGCAGAACCCACAACATCTACAGTCGTAACCACCACTCCAGAACCCACAACATCTACAGTGGTAACTGTAACTCCAAAAGCAACAGGAACAACAACCTGTAGCTGTAATGCAGATGGACTTAAAATGGCACCTGGTAAGATTATGCGTCATCATGGCACGGTGTCTAACACATTCCATGAAGTGCGTTGTCAGTAATGTCTCCTGTTAAAATGTTTGGATGGTAGAATAAATCAGATGGTGAAGTTGATGGTAAATTCAGAAGTTTTGACAAAATTGAATCGCAGTGAAAATTAATTCATTACCTTTTTGACGATGTGATTGAAGGGGTCTGATCGTATTAATTAATAGTTCAAATACAAACGTAAGGCACAGGCATAGTTATTTTGAACACAGATGAATTGAAAAATTAGTTAAACAAAGTTCTAAATTTAATTAACCTGGAACCTGATGCACCATCAATAACTCTCTCTGAGACGTGAAGGCGAGAAATCGGCTTTTATTGACTGGAAGAAAGAACAAGCAGTAGTTGACCACCATACGACATCCTGGAGACTGAAGGCTGGGCTCAGGCCTCAATTGCCTTTATACCGGGGTTTGTGGGAGGAGCCACAGTCAATGGGAGGGGCCACAGGAGCAGTCAGCAGGGGGCGTGTCCAGACAGGTATATGTAGTTCACCACAGAACCACAGCATGCACAACTCAATTTTCTTCCATTTCCTCAATGTTTGCGGCTCGTACCGGATCCTTTGAAACACCTCTGTTGTATTTGACACCTCTAACATCATGGAAGTGAAAAAAGTGCCACACTCTCGTTGTAGCTGCGCACCCTAAACAGCTCCTCCAAATGCATCCCCACACACCTGCAATGCTTGATACATGTTCTTAGAGATTTGGAAGTTGCAAAGAAGATATCCTGTGTATCCTCTGACTATGAAACACTTTACATCGTAGTCTTGAATCAGCTCACTACTCAACTTTTGATATTTCCAATGAAGCAGCTACAGATAAATGCAACACAGTTATAGCCAAGTTCTTCTCATGGTACATGGCCATAATCGATAAAACTCTGCCACAGACTTTCTTTGCATTCTTTAGCAGCTTTTGCTTTCTTTCAATAAATGGGTAACAGATTAGGATCCATTATTTAAATACACTTGTTTCGAAAAGTAGACGTGCATCCAATTGCTGTCTTCAGATTGCTGTGAATGAGATGGCAGATTTCACTTTGGCTTCAAAATTGGCATGGCATCACGATGTAGACCATGTTACCGATACCAGGACTATTGATTGTCAGTGTCATGCGGCCTGTCATTGAAGATAGCACTTAAGGCATTAAATTAAACGCTTTGCCATTGAGCAAATTATTTCTCAGAAATGTATGTAATCATTATCTCACCCAACAACACACAATCAAATGAATAACTTTGCCTGGTTGTGTCTTCCACCATCTCAATACAGACAGTACATTGAGATGGTTGAGTGGTACGATATAATTGCACTCCATCTGCAGAAGCTCCTAGTGTGGCTAATTCTTTGTGAGATGATATTCACTGCTCCAAAACCATTTTATAACGTTTCCACTGAATGAAACTGCTTTGTCAATACAGGACATTTTGTTTTTAATGTTATATTGCATTCAGATTAAGACAGAGAGATTTTCTTTACTTTGCCTTCAGGTCAGGCGATTGTGACGTCTGCAGGGAAATCAGACCTCTGCAACTTCACTCTCTGTACTGTGGATTGTAAAATTATGAAGTATACAGGAATATGTGAAAGTACGACCACCACTCCAGAAACCACACCATCCATAGTAGTAACTGTAACGCCAAAAACAACAGGAACAACAACTTGTAGCTGTCACGCAGATGGACGGAAAATGGCACCTGGTGAGATTATTTGTAACAATTGCGCTGTGACACACAAATTCAATGAAGTGATTTAACAGCAATAATTTTTCCTTCTAATGATTGCTTGAAATGCACGATGAATGAGATTGCGCAGATGATGGTCCAATCCAGCATTTTAATGTCTTTGAATCATAGTGGTGACTTAACTCAATATTTTACAATAATGTGCATTAAGTTATCCCCAGTACTCATTAAAAGAAAGAATGAAGAAGTGTTTACAATATGGAGAGATGTTTTCGTCAACAGTGATGGTCCAAACAAGTTCAATTGGTGACCATCCTAGCAATATCGTATCTCAGTGTGCACAACGTCACATTCTTGCATTTTCCCCATGTCCTTGCTGGTCTGGAATTCTTAGTACTACTTCTATTTCTCACTTCTACCATCTTGAATCTGAATAAAAGACCACCACACTCTGCCTGTACATGCCCTCACACTGTACAACTCCTTTGAAAGGATACACACTCACCTGAAATGCCTGACCTCTGCTCTGAGAGATTTGGAAATTATAGAGAAGGTATCCACTGTATTCTCTGTCTGTGACTTTCTCAACATAATAGCCTTCAATCAACTCAGTCCTCTTCCTCTTAGACACCTGATAAAACATCTCAGGTTTAGACAATTTCTTCTCCAAGTACTTGTCAATGGTCAAGTCAGCTCCGTGGTAAAGCCTCTGTACTAACTGAGCACAGCCTTATTTCTTTAAAAGCTGTTTGACACAATTGGATGCAGTACATCAGTACATTTGCTTCAATTTTAACCCACACTTTCTAGGGTAGAAAAGTTACTATGGGTGAAATGTCAGATTTCACGTGATGTTTGAAAGAACCTTCACTTAACCATGTAGCTTGATTTCCAATTACCAGGCAGTTGCTGTCACTGCTTTCCACCATTTTGTTAATGATCAAATGTGTGGCGTTTAAGGAAATGCTATTCCATGGTGCAAAATTGTTCAGAGGAATCTACACATTCTGTACGTTGCCCGACTACACACACTCACACAAATCACATTGCCTTATTCTGACTTACACCATCTCCAATCAGACTGTGGACACAGATAGTTATGTGGTTTATTAAAATGGCTTACAATTTGCTTAAACGCCTACTGTCACCCGTAGTTCCTCAAATAATATTCACACCTCCAGAAACATTTTCCAAATATCCGATCAATGAAGCTGTTTTATTAATGCTAATATGTTGTTTTTAATGTCAGCCAGACTGATTCTCTCTACTTTGTTTCCAGGTCAGGCGATTGTGTCATCTGCAGGGAAATCAGGCCTCTGCGATTTCACTCTCTGTACTGTGGATTGTGAAATTATGAAGTATTCCGGAAGATGTGAAAGCACGACCACCACTCCAGAACCTACAACATCCTCAGTAGTAACTGTAACGCCAAAAACAACAGGAACAACAACCTGTCGCTGTCACGCAGATGGACGGAAAATGGCACCTGGTAAGATTATTAGTAACAATTGTGCAGTGACACTCACAATTGTATGAAGTGATTTAACAGCAATATTTCCCTTTGCCATTTGTTCTGTATGAGTGGATGAATAAACTTGTGACGGTGATGGTCCATCCCTAAGCTTTAATATAATTTAATCCCAGTGGAATTTTATTTTATTGTTTTACCGCTATGTGTGTGTAGTAGATTCTGGAATAAATTTAAAAATGCAACGTAGAAGAGTATGCAACATGGATTGATGTTTCGGGCCATGATGATGTCCAAATCAAGTAAATCAACAGCAGCAATATCGTACCGCAGTGCACTCAAGTCAACATTGTACCATTTTCTGCATATTCAGTGCTTGTCTCAAAACCTTTCAAACAACTCTATTTTCATTGACTGCTCTGACATCATGGAAGTGAAAACAAGTGCCCACACTCTCTCAGTAAATGCACTCACTCTATACTGCTCGTCTCAATAGATCCCCACACACCTGAAATGCTTGATTCTTTTCTTAGAGTTTTGGAACTTGCAGAACAGATGTCCTCTGTATACTCTGTCTGTTGTATTCTTGAATCAACTCCCTCCTCAGCTTCTCAGACGACACATAAAGCTCGTCGAGATTTTCCAGGGCACCACACAAATGCATCGTATGTTTAGACACATTCATCTGATGGAACATGTCCGTAATCAACAAAACACTGTCATAAACCTGCTTTTCGTGCCTGCCTGCCTTCAGTTTCTTTCTATCAGTGGGTAACAGAATTGGATGCATGACTTCAAACCTCTTGCTTCATCTTGAACACATGATTCCAATTGCTGACTTCAAATTGCTCTGGATAAGATGGCAGATTTCATGTTCTGTTCAACAGTGACATGGCACCACAATGTGCTGCCAACACAAGTAATATTGATTGTATTACTTGCCACCTCTAACATGTCATTAAACACAGCACGTAAACATTAAAATAAACTGAGTCCTGACAAAGGGTCTTGGCCCAAAACGTCGACTGCGCTTCTCCCTATAGATGCTGCCTAGCCTGCTGTGTTCCACCAGCATTTTGTGTGCATTGTTATTAAAATAAACTCTTTGCTCCTAAACGAAATACTCCTCAGAAATTAGTATAGTCAGTATCTTACACAACAACACACAATCAAACGAATATCTTTGCCTTGTTGTGACTTCCGCCATCTGAATATAGACTGTACACTGAGATATTTGACTGATATCATAAAATTGCACTCCATCTACAGAAGCTCCTAGTGTGGCTAATTCTTTGTGAGATGATATTCACTGCTCCAAAACCATTTTCTAACGTTTCCAATGAATGAAACTGCTTTGTCAATACAGGACATTTTGTTTTTAATGTTATATTGCATTCAGATTAAGACAGAGAGATTTTCTTTACTTTGCCTCCAGGTCAGGCGATTGTGACGTCTGCAGGGAAATCAGGCCTCTGCAACTTCACTCTCTGTACTGTGGATTGTAAACTTATGAAGTATACAGGAATATGTGAAAGTACAACCACCACTCCAGAACCGACACCATCTACAGTAGTAACTGTAACACCAAAAACAACAGGAACAACAACTTGTAGCTGTCACGCAGATGGACGGAAAATGGCACCTGGTGAGATTATTTGTAACAATTGCGCTGTGACACTCAAATTAATGAAATGATTTAACAGCGATCATTTTTCCTTTCAATGATTGCTTGAAATGCACGATGAATGAGATTGCGCAGATGATGGTCCAATCCAGCATTTTAATGTCTTTGAATCATAGTGGTGACTTACCTGAATATTTTACAATAATGTGCATTAAGTATCCCCAGTATTCATTAAAAGAAAGAATGAAGAAGTGTTTGCAATATGGAGAGATGTTTTCGATATCAGTGATGGTCCAAACAAGTTTAATCGGTGACCATCCTAGCTATATCGTATCTCAGTGTGCACAATGTCACATTCTTTCATTTTTTCCATGTCCTTGCTGGTCTCAAATTCTTCGTACCACGTCTATTTCTCACATCTACCATCTTGAATCTGAATAAGAGACCACCACACTCTGCCTGTACATGCCCTCACACTGTACAACTCCTTTGAAAGGATACACACTCACCTGAAATGCCTGACCTCTGCTCTGAGAGATTTGGAAATTATAGAGAAGGTATCCACTGTATTCTCTGTCTGTGACTTTCTCAACATAATAGCCTTCAATCAACTCAGTCCTCTTCCTCTTAGACACCTGATAAAACATCACAGGTTTAGACAATTACTTCTCCTAGTACGTGTCAATGGTCAAGTCAGCTCCATGGTAAAGCCTCTGTACTAACTCTGCGCAGCCTTTACTTCCTTTAAAAGCTGTTTGACACAATTGGATGCAGTACCACAGTACATTTGCTTCAATTTGAACCCACCTTTTCTAGGGTAGAAAAGTTACTGTGGGTGAAATGTCAGATTTCACGTGATGTTTGAAAGATACTTCACTTAACCATGTAGCTTGATTTCCCATTGCCAGGCATTGACTGTCACTTTGTTCTTTACTTTGCCTCCAGGTCAGGCGATTGTGACGTCTGCAGGGAAATCAGGCCTCTGCAACTTCACTTTCTGTAGTTTGGATTGTGAAATTATGAAGTATACCGGAAGATGCGAAAGCACGACCCCCACTGCAGAACCCACAACATCTACAGTCGTAACCACCACTCCAGAACCCACAACATCTACAGTGGTAACTGTAACTCCAAAAGCAACAGGAACAACAACCTGTAGCTGTAATGCAGATGGACTTAAAATGGCACCTGGTAAGATTATGCGTCATCATGGCACGGTGTCTAACAAATTCCATGAAGTGCGTTGTCAGTAATGTCTCCTGTTAAAATGTTTGGATGGTAGAATAAATCAGATGGTGAAGTTGATGGTAAATTCAGAAGTTTTGACAAAATTGAATCGCAGTGAAAATTAATTCATTACCTTTTTGACGATGTGATTGAAGGGGTCTGATCGTATTAATTAATAGTTCAAATACAAACATAAGGCACAGGCATAGTTATTTTGAACACAGATGAATTGAAAAATTAGTTAAACAAAGTTCTAAATTTAATTAACCTGGAACCTGATGCACCATCAATAACTCTCTCTGAGACGTGAAGGCGAGATATCGGCTTTTATTGACTGGAAGAAAGAACAAGCAGTAGTTGACCACCATACGACATCCTGGAGACTGAAGGCTGGGCTCAGGCCTCAATCGCCTTTATCCCGGGGTCTGTGGGAGGAGCCACGGTCAATGGGAGGTGCCACAGGAGCAGTCAGCAGGGGGCATGTCCAGACAGGTATATGTAGTTCACCACAGAACCACAGCATGCACAACTCAATTTTCTTCCATTTCCTCACTGTTTGTGGCTCGTACCGGATCCTTTGAAACACCTCTGTTGTATTTGACACCTCTAACATCATGGAAGTGAAAAACGGGCTGCCACACTCTCGTTGTAGCTGCGCACCCTAAACAGCTCCTCCAAATGCATCCCCACAAACCTGCAATGCTTGATTCATGTTCTTAGAGATTTGGAAGTTGCAAAGAAGATATCCTGTGTATCCTCTGACTATGAAACACTTTACATCGTAGTTTTGAATCAGCTCACTACTCAACTTTTGAGATTTCCAATGAAGCAGCTACAGATAAATGCAACACAGTTATAGCCAAGATCTTCTCATGGTACATGGCCATAATCGACAAAACTCTGCCACAGACTTTCTTTGCATTCTTTAGCAGCTTTTGCTTTCTTTCAATAAATGGGTAACAGATTAGGATCCATTATTTAAATACACTTGTTTCGAAAAGTAGACGTGCATCCAATTGCTGTCTTCAGATTGCTGTGAATGAGATGGCAGATTTCACTTTGGCTTCAAAATTGGCATGGCATCACGATGTAGACCATGTTACCGATACCAGGACTATTGATTGTCAGTGTCATGCGGCCTGTCATTGAAGATAGCACTTAAGGCATTAAATTAAACGCTTTGCCATTGAGCAAATTATTTCTCAGAAATGTATGTAATCATTATCTCACCCAACAACACACAATCAAATGAATAACTTTGCCTGGTTGTGTCTTCCACCATCTCAATACAGACTGTACATTGAGATGGTTGAGTGGTACGATATAATTGCACTCCATCTGCAGAAGCTCCTAGTGTGGCTAATTCTTTGTGAGATGATATTCACTGCTCCAAAACCATTTTATAACGTTTCCACTGAATGAAACTGCTTTGTCAATACAGGACATTTTGTTTTTAATGTTATATTGCATTCAGATTAAGACAGAGAGATTTTCTTTACTTTGCCTCCAGGTCAGGCGATTGTGACGTCTGCAGGGAAATCAGACCTCTGCAACTTCACTCTCTGTACTGTGGATTGTAAAATTATGAAGTATACAGGAATATGTGAAAGTACGACCACCACTCCAGAAACCACACCATCCATAGTAGTAACTGTAACGCCAAAAACAACAGGAACAACAACTTGTAGCTGTCACGCAGATGGACGGAAAATGGCACCTGGTGAGATTATTTGTAACAATTGCGCTGTGACACACAAATTCAATGAAGTGATTTAACAGCAATAATTTTTCCTTCTAATGATTGCTTGAAATGCACGATGAATGAGATTGCGCAGATGATGGTCCAATCCAGCATTTTAATGTCATTGAATCATAGTGGAGACTTAACTCAATATTTTACAATAATGTGCATTAAGTTATCCCCAATACTCATTAAAAGAAAGAATGAAGAAGTGTTTGCAATATGGAGAGATGTTTTCGTCAACAGTGATGGTCCAAACAAGTTCAATTGGTGACCATCCTAGCAATATCGTATCTCAGTGTGCACAACGTCACATTCTTGCATTTTCCCCATGTCCTTGCTGGTCTCGAATTCTTAGTACTACTTCTATTTCTCACTTCTACCATCTTGAATCTGAATAAGAGACCACCACACTCTGCCTGTACATGACCTCACACTGTACAACTCCTTTGAAAGGATACACACTCACCTGAAATGCCTGACCTCTGCTCTGAGAGATTTGGAAATTATAGAGAAGGTATCCACTGTATTCTCTGTCTGTGACTTTCTCAACATAATAGCCTTCAATCAACTCAGTCCTCTTCCTCTTAGACACCTGATAAAACATCTCAGGTTTAGACAATTTCTTCTCCAAGTACGTGTCAATGGTCAAGTCAGCTCCGTGGTAAAGCCTCTGTACTAACTCAGCACAGCCTTATTTCTTTAAAAGCTGTTTGACACAATTGGATGCAGTACATCAGTACATTTGCTTCAATTTTAACCCACACTTTCTAGGGTAGAAAAGTTACTGTGGGTGAAATGTCAGATTTCACGTGATGTTTGAAAGAACCTTCACTTAACCATGTAGCTTGATTTCCAATTACCAGGCAGTTGCTGTCACTGCTTTCCACCATTTTGTTAATGATCAAATGTGTGGCGTTTAAGGAAATGCTATTCCATGGTGCAAAATTGTTCAGAGGAATCTACACATTCTGTACGTTGCCCGACTACACACACTCACACAAATCACATTGCCTTATTCTGACTTACACCATCTCCAATCAGACTGTGGACACAGATAGTTATGTGGTTTATTAAAATGGCTTACAATTTGCTTAAACGCCTACTGTCACCCGTAGTTCCTCAAATAATATTCACACCTCCAGAAACATTTTCCAAATATCCGATCAATGAAGCTGTTTTATTAATGCTAATATGTTGTTTTTAATGTCAGCCAGACTGATTCTCTCTACTTTGTTTCCAGGTCAGGCGATTGTGTCATCTGCAGGGAAATCAGGCCTCTGCGATTTCACTCTCTGTACTGTGGATTGTGAAATTATGAAGTATTCCGGAAGATGTGAAAGCACGACCACCACTCCAGAACCTACAACATCCTCAGTAGTAACTGTAACGCCAAAAACAACAGGAACAACAACCTGTCGCTGTCACGCAGATGGACGGAAAATGGCACCTGGTAAGATTATTAGTAACAATTGTGCAGTGACACTCACAATTGTATGAAGTGATTTAACAGCAATATTTCCCTTTGCCATTTGTTCTGTATGAGTGGATGAATAAACTTGTGACGGTGATGGTCCATCCCTAAGCTTTAATATAATTTAATCCCAGTGGAATTTTATTTTATTGTTTTACCGCTATGTGTGTGTAGTAGATTCTGGAATAAATTTAAAAATGCAACGTAGAAGAGTATGCAACATGGATTGATGTTTCGGGCCATGATGATGTCCAAATCAAGTAAATCAACAGCAGCAATATCGTACCGCAGTGCACTCAAGTCAACATTGTACCATTTTCTGCATATTCAGTGCTTGTCTCAAAACCTTTCAAACAACTCTATTTTCATTGACTGCTCTGACATCATGGAAGTGAAAACAAGTGCCCACACTCTCTCAGTAAATGCACTCACTCTATACTGCTCGTCTCAATAGATCCCCACACACCTGAAATGCTTGATTCTTTTCTTAGAGGTTTGGAACTTGCAGAACAGATGTCCTCTGTATACTCTGTCTGTTGTATTCTTGAATCAACTCCCTCCTCAGCTTCTCAGACGACACATAAAGCTCGTCGAGATTTTCCAGGGCACCACACAAATGCATCGTATGTTTAGACACATTCATCTGATGGAACATGTCCGTAATCAACAAAACACTGTCATAAACCTGCTTTTCGTGCCTGCCTGCCTTCAGTTTCTTTCTATCAGTGGGTAACAGAATTGGATGCATGACTTCAAACCTCTTGCTTCATCTTGAACACATGATTCCAATTGCTGACTTCAAATTGCTCTGGATAAGATGGCAGATTTCATGTTCTGTTCAACAGTGACATGGCACCACAATGTGCTGCCAACACAAGTAATATTGATTGTATTACTTGCCACCTCTAACATGTCATTAAACACAGCACGTAAACATTAAAATAAACTGAGTCCTGACAAAGGGTCTTGGCCCAAAACGTCGACTGCGCTTCTCCCTATAGATGCTGCCTAGCCTGCTGTGTTCCACCAGCATTTTGTGTGCATTGTTATTAAAATAAACTCTTTGCTCCTAAACGAAATACTCCTCAGAAATTAGTATAGTCAGTATCTTACACAACAACACACAATCAAACGAATATCTTTGCCTTGTTGTGACTTCCGCCATCTGAATATAGACTGTACACTGAGATATTTGACTGATATCATAAAATTGCACTCCATCTACAGAAGCTCCTAGTGTGGCTAATTCTTTGTGAGATGATATTCACTGCTCCAAAACCATTTTCTAACGATTCCAATGAATGAAACTGCTTTGTCAATACAGGACATTTTGTTTTTAATGTTATATTGCATTCAGATTAAGACAGAGAGATTTTCTTTACTTTGCCACCAGGTCAGGCGATTGTGACGTCTGCAGGGAAATCCGGCCTCTGCAACTTCACTCTCTGTACTGTGGATTGTAAACTTATGAAGTATACAGGAATATGTGAAAGTACAACCACCACTCCAGAACCGACACCATCTACAGTAGTAACTGTAACACCAAAAACAACAGGAACAACAACTTGTAGCTGTCACGCAGATGGACGGAAAATGGCACCTGGTGAGATTATTTGTAACAATTGCGCTGTGACACTCAAATTAATGAAATGATTTAACAGCGATCATTTTTCCTTTCAATGATTGCTTGAAATGCACGATGAATGAGATTGCGCAGATGATGGTCCAATCCAGCATTTTAATGTCTTTGAATCATAGTGGTGACTTACCTGAATATTTTACAATAATGTGCATTAAGTATCCCCAGTATTCATTAAAAGAAAGAATGAAGAAGTGTTTGCAATATGGAGAGATGTTTTCGATATCAGTGATGGTCCAAACAAGTTTAATCGGTGACCATCCTAGCTATATCGTATCTCAGTGTGCACAATGTCACATTCTTTCATTTTTTCCATGTCCTTGCTGGTCTCAAATTCTTCGTACCACGTCTATTTCTCACATCTACCATCTTGAATCTGAATAAGAGACCACCACACTCTGCCTGTACATGCCCTCACACTGTACAACTCCTTTGAAAGGATACACACTCACCTGAAATGCCTGACCTCTGCTCTGAGAGATTTGGAAATTATAGAGAAGGTATCCACTGTATTCTCTGTCTGTGACTTTCTCAACATAATAGCCTTCAATCAACTCAGTCCTCTTCCTCTTAGACACCTGATAAAACATCACAGGTTTAGACAATTACTTCTCCTAGTACGTGTCAATGGTCAAGTCAGCTCCATGGTAAAGCCTCTGTACTAACTCTGCGCAGCCTTTACTTCCTTTAAAAGCTGTTTGACACAATTGGATGCAGTACCACAGTACATTTGCTTCAATTTGAACCCACCTTTTCTAGGGTAGAAAAGTTACTGTGGGTGAAATGTCAGATTTCACGTGATGTTTGAAAGATACTTCACTTAACCATGTAGCTTGATTTCCCATTGCCAGGCATTGACTGTCACTTTGTTCTTTACTTTGCCTCCAGGTCAGGCGATTGTGACGTCTGCAGGGAAATCAGGCCTCTGCAACTTCACTTTCTGTAGTTTGGATTGTGAAATTATGAAGTATACCGGAAGATGCGAAAGCACGACCCCCACTGCAGAACCCACAACATCTACAGTCGTAACCACCACTCCAGAACCCACAACATCTACAGTGGTAACTGTAACTCCAAAAGCAACAGGAACAACAACCTGTAGCTGTAATGCAGATGGACTTAAAATGGCACCTGGTAAGATTATGCGTCATCATGGCACGGTGTCTAACAAATTCCATGAAGTGCGTTGTCAGTAATGTCTCCTGTTAAAATGTTTGGATGGTAGAATAAATCAGATGGTGAAGTTGATGGTAAATTCAGAAGTTTTGACAAAATTGAATCGCAGTGAAAATTAATTCATTACCTTTTTGACGATGTGATTGAAGGGGTCTGATCGTATTAATTAATAGTTCAAATACAAACATAAGGCACAGGCATAGTTATTTTGAACACAGATGAATTGAAAAATTAGTTAAACAAAGTTCTAAATTTAATTAACCTGGAACCTGATGCACCATCAATAACTCTCTCTGAGACGTGAAGGCGAGATATCGGCTTTTATTGACTGGAAGAAAGAACAAGCAGTAGTTGACCACCATACGACATCCTGGAGACTGAAGGCTGGGCTCAGGCCTCAATCGCCTTTATCCCGGGGTCTGTGGGAGGAGCCACGGTCAATGGGAGGTGCCACAGGAGCAGTCAGCAGGGGGCATGTCCAGACAGGTATATGTAGTTCACCACAGAACCACAGCATGCACAACTCAATTTTCTTCCATTTCCTCACTGTTTGTGGCTCGTACCGGATCCTTTGAAACACCTCTGTTGTATTTGACACCTCTAACATCATGGAAGTGAAAAACGGGCTGCCACACTCTCGTTGTAGCTGCGCACCCTAAACAGCTCCTCCAAATGCATCCCCACAAACCTGCAATGCTTGATTCATGTTCTTAGAGATTTGGAAGTTGCAAAGAAGATATCCTGTGTATCCTCTGACTATGAAACACTTTACATCGTAGTCTTGAATCAGCTCACTACTCAACTTTTGAGATTTCCAATGAAGCAGCTACAGATAAATGCAACACAGTTATAGCCAAGATCTTCTCATGGTACATGGCCATAATCGACAAAACTCTGCCACAGACTTTCTTTGCATTCTTTAGCAGCTTTTGCTTTCTTTCAATAAATGGGTAACAGATTAGGATCCATTATTTAAATACACTTGTTTCGAAAAGTAGACGTGCATCCAATTGCTGTCTTCAGATTGCTGTGAATGAGATGGCAGATTTCACTTTGGCTTCAAAATTGGCATGGCATCACGATGTAGACCATGTTACCGATACCAGGACTATTGATTGTCAGTGTCATGCGGCCTGTCATTGAAGATAGCACTTAAGGCATTAAATTAAACGCTTTGCCATTGAGCAAATTATTTCTCAGAAATGTATGTAATCATTATCTCACCCAACAACACACAATCAAATGAATAACTTTGCCTGGTTGTGTCTTCCACCATCTCAATACAGACTGTACATTGAGATGGTTGAGTGGTACGATATAATTGTACTCCATCTGCAGAAGCTCCTAGTGTGGCTAATTCTTTGTGAGATGATATTCACTGCTCCAAAACCATTTTATAACGTTTCCACTGAATGAAACTGCTTTGTCAATACAGGACATTTTGTTTTTAATGTTATATTGCATTCAGATTAAGACAGAGAGATTTTCTTTACTTTGCCTCCAGGTCAGGCGATTGTGACGTCTGCAGGGAAATCAGACCTCTGCAACTTCACTCTCTGTACTGTGGATTGTAAAATTATGAAGTATACAGGAATATGTGAAAGTACGACCACCACTCCAGAAACCACACCATCCATAGTAGTAACTGTAACGCCAAAAACAACAGGAACAACAACTTGTAGCTGTCACGCAGATGGACGGAAAATGGCACCTGGTGAGATTATTTGTAACAATTGCGCTGTGACACACAAATTCAATGAAGTGATTTAACAGCAATAATTTTTCCTTCTAATGATTGCTTGAAATGCACGATGAATGAGATTGCGCAGATGATGGTCCAATCCAGCATTTTAATGTCATTGAATCATAGTGGAGACTTAACTCAATATTTTACAATAATGTGCATTAAGTTATCCCCAGTACTCATTAAAAGAAAGAATGAAGAAGTGTTTGCAATATGGAGAGATGTTTTCGTCAACAGTGATGGTCCAAACAAGTTCAATTGGTGACCATCCTAGCAATATCGTATCTCAGTGTGCACAACGTCACATTCTTGCATTTTCCCCATGTCCTTGCTGGTCTCGAATTCTTAGTACTACTTCTATTTCTCACTTCTACCATCTTGAATCTGAATAAGAGACCACCACACTCTGCCTGTACATGACCTCACACTGTACAACTCCTTTGAAAGGATACACACTCACCTGAAATGCCTGTCCTCTGCTCTGAGAGATTTGGAAATTATAGAGAAGGTATCCACTGTATTCTCTGTCTGTGACTTTCTCAACATAATAGCCTTCAATCAACTCAGTCCTCTTCCTCTTAGACACCTGATAAAACATCTCAGGTTTAGACAATTTCTTCTCCAAGTACGTGTCAATGGTCAAGTCAGCTCCGTGGTAAAGCCTCTGTACTAACTCAGCACAGCCTTATTTCTTTAAAAGCTGTTTGACACAATTGGATGCAGTACATCAGTACATTTGCTTCAATTTTAACCCACACTTTCTAGGGTAGAAAAGTTACTGTGGGTGAAATGTCAGATTTCACGTGATGTTTGAAAGAACCTTCACTTAACCATGTAGCTTGATTTCCAATTACCAGGCAGTTGCTGTCACTGCTTTCCACCATTTTGTTAATGATCAAATGTGTGGCGTTTAAGGAAATGCTGTTCCATGGTGCAAAATTGTTCAGAGGAATCTACACATTCTGTACGTTGCCCGACTACACACACTCACACAAATCACATTGCCTTATTCTGACTTACACCATCTCCAATCAGACTGTGGACACAGATAGTTATGTGGTTTATTAAAATGGCTTACAATTTGCTTAAACGCCTACTGTCACCCGTAGTTCCTCAAATAATATTCACACCTCCAGAAACATTTTCCAAATATCCGATCAATGAAGCTGTTTTATTAATGCTAATATGTTGTTTTTAATGTCAGCCAGACTGATTCTCTCTACTTTGTTTCCAGGTCAGGCGATTGTGTCATCTGCAGGGAAATCAGGCCTCTGCGATTTCACTCTCTGTACTGTGGATTGTGAAATTATGAAGTATTCCGGAAGATGTGAAAGCACGACCACCACTCCAGAACCTACAACATCCTCAGTAGTAACTGTAACGCCAAAAACAACAGGAACAACGACCTGTCGCTGTCACGCAGATGGACGGAAAATGGCACCTGGTAAGATTATTAGTAACAATTGTGCAGTGACACTCACAATTGTATGAAGTGATTTAACAGCAATATTTCCCTTTGCCATTTGTTCTGTATGAGTGGATGAATAAACTTGTGACGGTGATGGTCCATCCCTAAGCTTTAATATAATTTAATCCCAGTGGAATTTTATTTTATTGTTTTACCGCTATGTGTGTGTAGTAGATTCTGGAATAAATTTAAAAATGCAACGTAGAAGAGTATGCAACATGGATTGATGTTTCGGGCCATGATGATGTCCAAATCAAGTAAATCAACAGCAGCAATATCGTACCGCAGTGCACTCAAGTCAACATTGTACCATTTTCTGCATATTCAGTGCTTGTCTCAAAACCTTTCAAACAACTCTATTTTCATTGACTGCTCTGACATCATGGAAGTGAAAACAAGTGCCCACACTCTCTCAGTAAATGCACTCACTCTATACTGCTCGTCTCAATAGATCCCCACACACCTGAAATGCTTGATTCTTTTCTTAGAGGTTTGGAACTTGCAGAACAGATGTCCTCTGTATACTCTGTCTGTTGTATTCTTGAATCAACTCCCTCCTCAGCTTCTCAGACGACACATAAAGCTCGTCGAGATTTTCCAGGGCACCACACAAATGCATCGTATGTTTAGACACATTCATCTGATGGAACATGTCCGTAATCAACAAAACACTGTCATAAACCTGCTTTTCGTGCCTGCCTGCCTTCAGTTTCTTTCTATCAGTGGGTAACAGAATTGGATGCATGACTTCAAACCTCTTGCTTCATCTTGAACACATGATTCCAATTGCTGACTTCAAATTGCTCTGGATAAGATGGCAGATTTCATGTTCTGTTCAACAGTGACATGGCACCACAATGTGCTGCCAACACAAGTAATATTGATTGTATTACTTGCCACCTCTAACATGTCATTAAACACAGCACGTAAACATTAAAATAAACTGAGTCCTGACAAAGGGTCTTGGCCCAAAACGTCGACTGCGCTTCTCCCTATAGATGCTGCCTAGCCTGCTGTGTTCCACCAGCATTTTGTGTGCATTGTTATTAAAATAAACTCTTTGCTCCTAAACGAAATACTCCTCAGAAATTAGTATAGTCAGTATCTTACACAACAACACACAATCAAACGAATATCTTTGCCTTGTTGTGACTTCCGCCATCTGAATATAGACTGTACACTGAGATATTTGACTGATATCATAAAATTGCACTCCATCTACAGAAGCTCCTAGTGTGGCTAATTCTTTGTGAGATGATATTCACTGCTCCAAAACCATTTTCTAACGTTTCCAATGAATGAAACTGCTTTGTCAATACAGGACATTTTGTTTTTAATGTTATATTGCATTCAGATTAAGACAGAGAGATTTTCTTTACTTTGCCTCCAGGTCAGGCGATTGTGACGTCTGCAGGGAAATCAGGCCTCTGCAACTTCACTCTCTGTACTGTGGATTGTAAACTTATGAAGTATACAGGAATATGTGAAAGTACAACCACCACTCCAGAACCGACACCATCTACAGTAGTAACTGTAACACCAAAAACAACAGGAACAACAACTTGTAGCTGTCACGCAGATGGACGGAAAATGGCACCTGGTGAGATTATTTGTAACAATTGCGCTGTGACACTCAAATTAATGAAATGATTTAACAGCGATCATTTTTCCTTTCAATGATTGCTTGAAATGCACGATGAATGAGATTGCGCAGATGATGGTCCAATCCAGCATTTTAATGTCTTTGAATCATAGTGGTGACTTACCTGAATATTTTACAATAATGTGCATTAAGTATCCCCAGTATTCATTAAAAGAAAGAATGAAGAAGTGTTTGCAATATGGAGAGATGTTTTCGATATCAGTGATGGTCCAAACAAGTTTAATCGGTGACCATCCTAGCTATATCGTATCTCAGTGTGCACAATGTCACATTCTTTCATTTTTTCCATGTCCTTGCTGGTCTCAAATTCTTCGTACCACGTCTATTTCTCACATCTACCATCTTGAATCTGAATAAGAGACCACCACACTCTGCCTGTACATGCCCTCACACTGTACAACTCCTTTGAAAGGATACACACTCACCTGAAATGCCTGACCTCTGCTCTGAGAGATTTGGAAATTATAGAGAAGGTATCCACTGTATTCTCTGTCTGTGACTTTCTCAACATAATAGCCTTCAATCAACTCAGTCCTCTTCCTCTTAGACACCTGATAAAACATCACAGGTTTAGACAATTACTTCTCCTAGTACGTGTCAATGGTCAAGTCAGCTCCATGGTAAAGCCTCTGTACTAACTCTGCGCAGCCTTTACTTCCTTTAAAAGCTGTTTGACACAATTGGATGCAGTACCACAGTACATTTGCTTCAATTTGAACCCACCTTTTCTAGGGTAGAAAAGTTACTGTGGGTGAAATGTCAGATTTCACGTGATGTTTGAAAGATACTTCACTTAACCATGTAGCTTGATTTCCCATTGCCAGGCATTGACTGTCACTTTGTTCTTTACTTTGCCTCCAGGTCAGGCGATTGTGACGTCTGCAGGGAAATCAGGCCTCTGCAACTTCACTTTCTGTAGTTTGGATTGTGAAATTATGAAGTATACCGGAAGATGCGAAAGCACGACCCCCACTGCAGAACCCACAACATCTACAGTCGTAACCACCACTCCAGAACCCACAACATCTACAGTGGTAACTGTAACTCCAAAAGCAACAGGAACAACAACCTGTAGCTGTAATGCAGATGGACTTAAAATGGCACCTGGTAAGATTATGCGTCATCATGGCACGGTGTCTAACAAATTCCATGAAGTGCGTTGTCAGTAATGTCTCCTGTTAAAATGTTTGGATGGTAGAATAAATCAGATGGTGAAGTTGATGGTAAATTCAGAAGTTTTGACAAAATTGAATCGCAGTGAAAATTAATTCATTACCTTTTTGACGATGTGATTGAAGGGGTCTGATCGTATTAATTAATAGTTCAAATACAAACATAAGGCACAGGCATAGTTATTTTGAACACAGATGAATTGAAAAATTAGTTAAACAAAGTTCTAAATTTAATTAACCTGGAACCTGATGCACCATCAATAACTCTCTCTGAGACGTGAAGGCGAGATATCGGCTTTTATTGACTGGAAGAAAGAACAAGCAGTAGTTGACCACCATACGACATCCTGGAGACTGAAGGCTGGGCTCAGGCCTCAATCGCCTTTATCCCGGGGTCTGTGGGAGGAGCCACGGTCAATGGGAGGTGCCACAGGAGCAGTCAGCAGGGGGCATGTCCAGACAGGTATATGTAGTTCACCACAGAACCACAGCATGCACAACTCAATTTTCTTCCATTTCCTCACTGTTTGTGGCTCGTACCGGATCCTTTGAAACACCTCTGTTGTATTTGACACCTCTAACATCATGGAAGTGAAAAACGGGCTGCCACACTCTCGTTGTAGCTGCGCACCCTAAACAGCTCCTCCAAATGCATCCCCACAAACCTGCAATGCTTGATTCATGTTCTTAGAGATTTGGAAGTTGCAAAGAAGATATCCTGTGTATCCTCTGACTATGAAACACTTTACATCGTAGTCTTGAATCAGCTCACTACTCAACTTTTGAGATTTCCAATGAAGCAGCTACAGATAAATGCAACACAGTTATAGCCAAGATCTTCTCATGGTACATGGCCATAATCGACAAAACTCTGCCACAGACTTTCTTTGCATTCTTTAGCAGCTTTTGCTTTCTTTCAATAAATGGGTAACAGATTAGGATCCATTATTTAAATACACTTGTTTCGAAAAGTAGACGTGCATCCAATTGCTGTCTTCAGATTGCTGTGAATGAGATGGCAGATTTCACTTTGGCTTCAA
This sequence comes from Hemitrygon akajei, assembly GCF_048418815.1. Taxonomy (NCBI): domain Eukaryota; kingdom Metazoa; phylum Chordata; class Chondrichthyes; order Myliobatiformes; family Dasyatidae; genus Hemitrygon; species Hemitrygon akajei. The sequence goes on along the minus strand of NC_133129.1, from coordinate 110,148,351 downwards.
AATTGGCATGGCATCACGATGTAGACCATGTTACCGATACCAGGACTATTGATTGTCAGTGTCATGCGGCCTGTCATTGAAGATAGCACTTAAGGCATTAAATTAAACGCTTTGCCATTGAGCAAATTATTTCTCAGAAATGTATGTAATCATTATCTCACCCAACAACACACAATCAAATGAATAACTTTGCCTGGTTGTGTCTTCCACCATCTCAATACAGACTGTACATTGAGATGGTTGAGTGGTACGATATAATTGTACTCCATCTGCAGAAGCTCCTAGTGTGGCTAATTCTTTGTGAGATGATATTCACTGCTCCAAAACCATTTTATAACGTTTCCACTGAATGAAACTGCTTTGTCAATACAGGACATTTTGTTTTTAATGTTATATTGCATTCAGATTAAGACAGAGAGATTTTCTTTACTTTGCCTCCAGGTCAGGCGATTGTGACGTCTGCAGGGAAATCAGACCTCTGCAACTTCACTCTCTGTACTGTGGATTGTAAAATTATGAAGTATACAGGAATATGTGAAAGTACGACCACCACTCCAGAAACCACACCATCCATAGTAGTAACTGTAACGCCAAAAACAACAGGAACAACAACTTGTAGCTGTCACGCAGATGGACGGAAAATGGCACCTGGTGAGATTATTTGTAACAATTGCGCTGTGACACACAAATTCAATGAAGTGATTTAACAGCAATAATTTTTCCTTCTAATGATTGCTTGAAATGCACGATGAATGAGATTGCGCAGATGATGGTCCAATCCAGCATTTTAATGTCATTGAATCATAGTGGAGACTTAACTCAATATTTTACAATAATGTGCATTAAGTTATCCCCAGTACTCATTAAAAGAAAGAATGAAGAAGTGTTTGCAATATGGAGAGATGTTTTCGTCAACAGTGATGGTCCAAACAAGTTCAATTGGTGACCATCCTAGCAATATCGTATCTCAGTGTGCACAACGTCACATTCTTGCATTTTCCCCATGTCCTTGCTGGTCTCGAATTCTTAGTACTACTTCTATTTCTCACTTCTACCATCTTGAATCTGAATAAGAGACCACCACACTCTGCCTGTACATGACCTCACACTGTACAACTCCTTTGAAAGGATACACACTCACCTGAAATGCCTGTCCTCTGCTCTGAGAGATTTGGAAATTATAGAGAAGGTATCCACTGTATTCTCTGTCTGTGACTTTCTCAACATAATAGCCTTCAATCAACTCAGTCCTCTTCCTCTTAGACACCTGATAAAACATCTCAGGTTTAGACAATTTCTTCTCCAAGTACGTGTCAATGGTCAAGTCAGCTCCGTGGTAAAGCCTCTGTACTAACTCAGCACAGCCTTATTTCTTTAAAAGCTGTTTGACACAATTGGATGCAGTACATCAGTACATTTGCTTCAATTTTAACCCACACTTTCTAGGGTAGAAAAGTTACTGTGGGTGAAATGTCAGATTTCACGTGATGTTTGAAAGAACCTTCACTTAACCATGTAGCTTGATTTCCAATTACCAGGCAGTTGCTGTCACTGCTTTCCACCATTTTGTTAATGATCAAATGTGTGGCGTTTAAGGAAATGCTGTTCCATGGTGCAAAATTGTTCAGAGGAATCTACACATTCTGTACGTTGCCCGACTACACACACTCACACAAATCACATTGCCTTATTCTGACTTACACCATCTCCAATCAGACTGTGGACACAGATAGTTATGTGGTTTATTAAAATGGCTTACAATTTGCTTAAACGCCTACTGTCACCCGTAGTTCCTCAAATAATATTCACACCTCCAGAAACATTTTCCAAATATCCGATCAATGAAGCTGTTTTATTAATGCTAATATGTTGTTTTTAATGTCAGCCAGACTGATTCTCTCTACTTTGTTTCCAGGTCAGGCGATTGTGTCATCTGCAGGGAAATCAGGCCTCTGCGATTTCACTCTCTGTACTGTGGATTGTGAAATTATGAAGTATTCCGGAAGATGTGAAAGCACGACCACCACTCCAGAACCTACAACATCCTCAGTAGTAACTGTAACGCCAAAAACAACAGGAACAACGACCTGTCGCTGTCACGCAGATGGACGGAAAATGGCACCTGGTAAGATTATTAGTAACAATTGTGCAGTGACACTCACAATTGTATGAAGTGATTTAACAGCAATATTTCCCTTTGCCATTTGTTCTGTATGAGTGGATGAATAAACTTGTGACGGTGATGGTCCATCCCTAAGCTTTAATATAATTTAATCCCAGTGGAATTTTATTTTATTGTTTTACCGCTATGTGTGTGTAGTAGATTCTGGAATAAATTTAAAAATGCAACGTAGAAGAGTATGCAACATGGATTGATGTTTCGGGCCATGATGATGTCCAAATCAAGTAAATCAACAGCAGCAATATCGTACCGCAGTGCACTCAAGTCAACATTGTACCATTTTCTGCATATTCAGTGCTTGTCTCAAAACCTTTCAAACAACTCTATTTTCATTGACTGCTCTGACATCATGGAAGTGAAAACAAGTGCCCACACTCTCTCAGTAAATGCACTCACTCTATACTGCTCGTCTCAATAGATCCCCACACACCTGAAATGCTTGATTCTTTTCTTAGAGGTTTGGAACTTGCAGAACAGATGTCCTCTGTATACTCTGTCTGTTGTATTCTTGAATCAACTCCCTCCTCAGCTTCTCAGACGACACATAAAGCTCGTCGAGATTTTCCAGGGCACCACACAAATGCATCGTATGTTTAGACACATTCATCTGATGGAACATGTCCGTAATCAACAAAACACTGTCATAAACCTGCTTTTCGTGCCTGCCTGCCTTCAGTTTCTTTCTATCAGTGGGTAACAGAATTGGATGCATGACTTCAAACCTCTTGCTTCATCTTGAACACATGATTCCAATTGCTGACTTCAAATTGCTCTGGATAAGATGGCAGATTTCATGTTCTGTTCAACAGTGACATGGCACCACAATGTGCTGCCAACACAAGTAATATTGATTGTATTACTTGCCACCTCTAACATGTCATTAAACACAGCACGTAAACATTAAAATAAACTGAGTCCTGACAAAGGGTCTTGGCCCAAAACGTCGACTGCGCTTCTCCCTATAGATGCTGCCTAGCCTGCTGTGTTCCACCAGCATTTTGTGTGCATTGTTATTAAAATAAACTCTTTGCTCCTAAACGAAATACTCCTCAGAAATTAGTATAGTCAGTATCTTACACAACAACACACAATCAAACGAATATCTTTGCCTTGTTGTGACTTCCGCCATCTGAATATAGACTGTACACTGAGATATTTGACTGATATCATAAAATTGCACTCCATCTACAGAAGCTCCTAGTGTGGCTAATTCTTTGTGAGATGATATTCACTGCTCCAAAACCATTTTCTAACGTTTCCAATGAATGAAACTGCTTTGTCAATACAGGACATTTTGTTTTTAATGTTATATTGCATTCAGATTAAGACAGAGAGATTTTCTTTACTTTGCCTCCAGGTCAGGCGATTGTGACGTCTGCAGGGAAATCAGGCCTCTGCAACTTCACTCTCTGTACTGTGGATTGTAAACTTATGAAGTATACAGGAATATGTGAAAGTACAACCACCACTCCAGAACCGACACCATCTACAGTAGTAACTGTAACACCAAAAACAACAGGAACAACAACTTGTAGCTGTCACGCAGATGGACGGAAAATGGCACCTGGTGAGATTATTTGTAACAATTGCGCTGTGACACTCAAATTAATGAAGTGATTTAACAGCGATCATTTTTCCTTTCAATGATTGCTTGAAATGCACGATGAATGAGATTGCGCAGATGATGGTCCAATCCAGCATTTTAATGTCTTTGAATCATAGTGGTGACTTACCTGAATATTTTACAATAATGTGCATTAAGTATCCCCAGTATTCATTAAAAGAAAGAATGAAGAAGTGTTTGCAATATGGAGAGATGTTTTCGATATCAGTGATGGTCCAAACAAGTTTAATCGGTGACCATCCTAGCTATATCGTATCTCAGTGTGCACAATGTCACATTCTTTCATTTTTTCCATGTCCTTGCTGGTCTCAAATTCTTCGTACCACGTCTATTTCTCACATCTACCATCTTGAATCTGAATAAGAGACCACCACACTCTGCCTGTACATGCCCTCACACTGTACAACTCCTTTGAAAGGATACACACTCACCTGAAATGCCTGACCTCTGCTCTGAGAGATTTGGAAATTATAGAGAAGGTATCCACTGTATTCTCTGTCTGTGACTTTCTCAACATAATAGCCTTCAATCAACTCAGTCCTCTTCCTCTTAGACACCTGATAAAACATCACAGGTTTAGACAATTACTTCTCCTAGTACGTGTCAATGGTCAAGTCAGCTCCATGGTAAAGCCTCTGTACTAACTCTGCGCAGCCTTTACTTCCTTTAAAAGCTGTTTGACACAATTGGATGCAGTACCACAGTACATTTGCTTCAATTTGAACCCACCTTTTCTAGGGTAGAAAAGTTACTGTGGGTGAAATGTCAGATTTCACGTGATGTTTGAAAGATACTTCACTTAACCATGTAGCTTGATTTCCCATTGCCAGGCATTGACTGTCACTTTGTTCTTTACTTTGCCTCCAGGTCAGGCGATTGTGACGTCTGCAGGGAAATCAGGCCTCTGCAACTTCACTTTCTGTAGTTTGGATTGTGAAATTATGAAGTATACCGGAAGATGCGAAAGCACGACCCCCACTGCAGAACCCACAACATCTACAGTCGTAACCACCACTCCAGAACCCACAACATCTACAGTGGTAACTGTAACTCCAAAAGCAACAGGAACAACAACCTGTAGCTGTAATGCAGATGGACTTAAAATGGCACCTGGTAAGATTATGCGTCATCATGGCACGGTGTCTAACAAATTCCATGAAGTGCGTTGTCAGTAATGTCTCCTGTTAAAATGTTTGGATGGTAGAATAAATCAGATGGTGAAGTTGATGGTAAATTCAGAAGTTTTGACAAAATTGAATCGCAGTGAAAATTAATTCATTACCTTTTTGACGATGTGATTGAAGGGGTCTGATCGTATTAATTAATAGTTCAAATACAAACATAAGGCACAGGCATAGTTATTTTGAACACAGATGAATTGAAAAATTAGTTAAACAAAGTTCTAAATTTAATTAACCTGGAACCTGATGCACCATCAATAACTCTCTCTGAGACGTGAAGGCGAGATATCGGCTTTTATTGACTGGAAGAAAGAACAAGCAGTAGTTGACCACCATACGACATCCTGGAGACTGAAGGCTGGGCTCAGGCCTCAATCGCCTTTATCCCGGGGTCTGTGGGAGGAGCCACGGTCAATGGGAGGTGCCACAGGAGCAGTCAGCAGGGGGCATGTCCAGACAGGTATATGTAGTTCACCACAGAACCACAGCATGCACAACTCAATTTTCTTCCATTTCCTCACTGTTTGTGGCTCGTACCGGATCCTTTGAAACACCTCTGTTGTATTTGACACCTCTAACATCATGGAAGTGAAAAACGGGCTGCCACACTCTCGTTGTAGCTGCGCACCCTAAACAGCTCCTCCAAATGCATCCCCACAAACCTGCAATGCTTGATTCATGTTCTTAGAGATTTGGAAGTTGCAAAGAAGATATCCTGTGTATCCTCTGACTATGAAACACTTTACATCGTAGTCTTGAATCAGCTCACTACTCAACTTTTGAGATTTCCAATGAAGCAGCTACAGATAAATGCAACACAGTTATAGCCAAGATCTTCTCATGGTACATGGCCATAATCGACAAAACTCTGCCACAGACTTTCTTTGCATTCTTTAGCAGCTTTTGCTTTCTTTCAATAAATGGGTAACAGATTAGGATCCATTATTTAAATACACTTGTTTCGAAAAGTAGACGTGCATCCAATTGCTGTCTTCAGATTGCTGTGAATGAGATGGCAGATTTCACTTTGGCTTCAAAATTGGCATGGCATCACGATGTAGACCATGTTACCGATACCAGGACTATTGATTGTCAGTGTCATGCGGCCTGTCATTGAAGATAGCACTTAAGGCATTAAATTAAACGCTTTGCCATTGAGCAAATTATTTCTCAGAAATGTATGTAATCATTATCTCACCCAACAACACACAATCAAATGAATAACTTTGCCTGGTTGTGTCTTCCACCATCTCAATACAGACTGTACATTGAGATGGTTGAGTGGTACGATATAATTGTACTCCATCTGCAGAAGCTCCTAGTGTGGCCAATTCTTTGTGAGATGATATTCACTGCTCCAAAACCATTTTATAACGTTTCCACTGAATGAAACTGCTTTGTCAATACAGGACATTTTGTTTTTAATGTTATATTGCATTCAGATTAAGACAGAGAGATTTTCTTTACTTTGCCTCCAGGTCAGGCGATTGTGACGTCTGCAGGGAAATCAGACCTCTGCAACTTCACTCTCTGTACTGTGGATTGTAAAATTATGAAGTATACAGGAATATGTGAAAGTACGACCACCACTCCAGAAACCACACCATCCATAGTAGTAACTGTAACGCCAAAAACAACAGGAACAACAACTTGTAGCTGTCACGCAGATGGACGGAAAATGGCACCTGGTGAGATTATTTGTAACAATTGCGCTGTGACACACAAATTCAATGAAGTGATTTAACAGCAATAATTTTTCCTTCTAATGATTGCTTGAAATGCACGATGAATGAGATTGCGCAGATGATGGTCCAATCCAGCATTTTAATGTCATTGAATCATAGTGGAGACTTAACTCAATATTTTACAATAATGTGCATTAAGTTATCCCCAGTACTCATTAAAAGAAAGAATGAAGAAGTGTTTGCAATATGGAGAGATGTTTTCGTCAACAGTGATGGTCCAAACAAGTTCAATTGGTGACCATCCTAGCAATATCGTATCTCAGTGTGCACAACGTCACATTCTTGCATTTTCCCCATGTCCTTGCTGGTCTCGAATTCTTAGTACTACTTCTATTTCTCACTTCTACCATCTTGAATCTGAATAAGAGACCACCACACTCTGCCTGTACATGACCTCACACTGTACAACTCCTTTGAAAGGATACACACTCACCTGAAATGCCTGTCCTCTGCTCTGAGAGATTTGGAAATTATAGAGAAGGTATCCACTGTATTCTCTGTCTGTGACTTTCTCAACATAATAGCCTTCAATCAACTCAGTCCTCTTCCTCTTAGACACCTGATAAAACATCTCAGGTTTAGACAATTTCTTCTCCAAGTACGTGTCAATGGTCAAGTCAGCTCCGTGGTAAAGCCTCTGTACTAACTCAGCACAGCCTTATTTCTTTAAAAGCTGTTTGACACAATTGGATGCAGTACATCAGTACATTTGCTTCAATTTTAACCCACACTTTCTAGGGTAGAAAAGTTACTGTGGGTGAAATGTCAGATTTCACGTGATGTTTGAAAGAACCTTCACTTAACCATGTAGCTTGATTTCCAATTACCAGGCAGTTGCTGTCACTGCTTTCCACCATTTTGTTAATGATCAAATGTGTGGCGTTTAAGGAAATGCTGTTCCATGGTGCAAAATTGTTCAGAGGAATCTACACATTCTGTACGTTGCCCGACTACACACACTCACACAAATCACATTGCCTTATTCTGACTTACACCATCTCCAATCAGACTGTGGACACAGATAGTTATGTGGTTTATTAAAATGGCTTACAATTTGCTTAAACGCCTACTGTCACCCGTAGTTCCTCAAATAATATTCACACCTCCAGAAACATTTTCCAAATATCCGATCAATGAAGCTGTTTTATTAATGCTAATATGTTGTTTTTAATGTCAGCCAGACTGATTCTCTCTACTTTGTTTCCAGGTCAGGCGATTGTGTCATCTGCAGGGAAATCAGGCCTCTGCGATTTCACTCTCTGTACTGTGGATTGTGAAATTATGAAGTATTCCGGAAGATGTGAAAGCACGACCACCACTCCAGAACCTACAACATCCTCAGTAGTAACTGTAACGCCAAAAACAACAGGAACAACGACCTGTCGCTGTCACGCAGATGGACGGAAAATGGCACCTGGTAAGATTATTAGTAACAATTGTGCAGTGACACTCACAATTGTATGAAGTGATTTAACAGCAATATTTCCCTTTGCCATTTGTTCTGTATGAGTGGATGAATAAACTTGTGACGGTGATGGTCCATCCCTAAGCTTTAATATAATTTAATCCCAGTGGAATTTTATTTTATTGTTTTACCGCTATGTGTGTGTAGTAGATTCTGGAATAAATTTAAAAATGCAACGTAGAAGAGTATGCAACATGGATTGATGTTTCGGGCCATGATGATGTCCAAATCAAGTAAATCAACAGCAGCAATATCGTACCGCAGTGCACTCAAGTCAACATTGTACCATTTTCTGCATATTCAGTGCTTGTCTCAAAACCTTTCAAACAACTCTATTTTCATTGACTGCTCTGACATCATGGAAGTGAAAACAAGTGCCCACACTCTCTCAGTAAATGCACTCACTCTATACTGCTCGTCTCAATAGATCCCCACACACCTGAAATGCTTGATTCTTTTCTTAGAGGTTTGGAACTTGCAGAACAGATGTCCTCTGTATACTCTGTCTGTTGTATTCTTGAATCAACTCCCTCCTCAGCTTCTCAGACGACACATAAAGCTCGTCGAGATTTTCCAGGGCACCACACAAATGCATCGTATGTTTAGACACATTCATCTGATGGAACATGTCCGTAATCAACAAAACACTGTCATAAACCTGCTTTTCGTGCCTGCCTGCCTTCAGTTTCTTTCTATCAGTGGGTAACAGAATTGGATGCATGACTTCAAACCTCTTGCTTCATCTTGAACACATGATTCCAATTGCTGACTTCAAATTGCTCTGGATAAGATGGCAGATTTCATGTTCTGTTCAACAGTGACATGGCACCACAATGTGCTGCCAACACAAGTAATATTGATTGTATTACTTGCCACCTCTAACATGTCATTAAACACAGCACGTAAACATTAAAATAAACTGAGTCCTGACAAAGGGTCTTGGCCCAAAACGTCGACTGCGCTTCTCCCTATAGATGCTGCCTAGCCTGCTGTGTTCCACCAGCATTTTGTGTGCATTGTTATTAAAATAAACTCTTTGCTCCTAAACGAAATACTCCTCAGAAATTAGTATAGTCAGTATCTTACACAACAACACACAATCAAACGAATATCTTTGCCTTGTTGTGACTTCCGCCATCTGAATATAGACTGTACACTGAGATATTTGACTGATATCATAAAATTGCACTCCATCTACAGAAGCTCCTAGTGTGGCTAATTCTTTGTGAGATGATATTCACTGCTCCAAAACCATTTTCTAACGTTTCCAATGAATGAAACTGCTTTGTCAATACAGGACATTTTGTTTTTAATGTTATATTGCATTCAGATTAAGACAGAGAGATTTTCTTTACTTTGCCTCCAGGTCAGGCGATTGTGACGTCTGCAGGGAAATCAGGCCTCTGCAACTTCACTCTCTGTACTGTGGATTGTAAACTTATGAAGTATACAGGAATATGTGAAAGTACAACCACCACTCCAGAACCGACACCATCTACAGTAGTAACTGTAACACCAAAAACAACAGGAACAACAACTTGTAGCTGTCACGCAGATGGACGGAAAATGGCACCTGGTGAGATTATTTGTAACAATTGCGCTGTGACACTCAAATTAATGAAATGATTTAACAGCGATCATTTTTCCTTTCAATGATTGCTTGAAATGCACGATGAATGAGATTGCGCAGATGATGGTCCAATCCAGCATTTTAATGTCTTTGAATCATAGTGGTGACTTACCTGAATATTTTACAATAATGTGCATTAAGTATCCCCAGTATTCATTAAAAGAAAGAATGAAGAAGTGTTTGCAATATGGAGAGATGTTTTCGATATCAGTGATGGTCCAAACAAGTTTAATCGGTGACCATCCTAGCTATATCGTATCTCAGTGTGCACAATGTCACATTCTTTCATTTTTTCCATGTCCTTGCTGGTCTCAAATTCTTCGTACCACGTCTATTTCTCACATCTACCATCTTGAATCTGAATAAGAGACCACCACACTCTGCCTGTACATGCCCTCACACTGTACAACTCCTTTGAAAGGATACACACTCACCTGAAATGCCTGACCTCTGCTCTGAGAGATTTGGAAATTATAGAGAAGGTATCCACTGTATTCTCTGTCTGTGACTTTCTCAACATAATAGCCTTCAATCAACTCAGTCCTCTTCCTCTTTGACACCTGATAAAACATCACAGGTTTAGACAATTACTTCTCCTAGTACGTGTCAATGGTCAAGTCAGCTCCATGGTAAAGCCTCTGTACTAACTCTGCGCAGCCTTTACTTCCTTTAAAAGCTGTTTGACACAATTGGATGCAGTACCACAGTACATTTGCTTCAATTTGAACCCACCTTTTCTAGGGTAGAAAAGTTACTGTGGGTGAAATGTCAGATTTCACGTGATGTTTGAAAGATACTTCACTTAACCATGTAGCTTGATTTCCCATTGCCAGGCATTGACTGTCACTTTGTTCTTTACTTTGCCTCCAGGTCAGGCGATTGTGACGTCTGCAGGGAAATCAGGCCTCTGCAACTTCACTTTCTGTAGTTTGGATTGTGAAATTATGAAGTATACCGGAAGATGCGAAAGCACGACCCCCACTGCAGAACCCACAACATCTACAGTCGTAACCACCACTCCAGAACCCACAACATCTACAGTGGTAACTGTAACTCCAAAAGCAACAGGAACAACAACCTGTAGCTGTAATGCAGATGGACTTAAAATGGCACCTGGTAAGATTATGCGTCATCATGGCACGGTGTCTAACAAATTCCATGAAGTGCGTTGTCAGTAATGTCTCCTGTTAAAATGTTTGGATGGTAGAATAAATCAGATGGTGAAGTTGATGGTAAATTCAGAAGTTTTGACAAAATTGAATCGCAGTGAAAATTAATTCATTACCTTTTTGACGATGTGATTGAAGGGGTCTGATCGTATTAATTAATAGTTCAAATACAAACATAAGGCACAGGCATAGTTATTTTGAACACAGATGAATTGAAAAATTAGTTAAACAAAGTTCTAAATTTAATTAACCTGGAACCTGATGCACCATCAATAACTCTCTCTGAGACGTGAAGGCGAGATATCGGCTTTTATTGACTGGAAGAAAGAACAAGCAGTAGTTGACCACCATACGACATCCTGGAGACTGAAGGCTGGGCTCAGGCCTCAATCGCCTTTATCCCGGGGTCTGTGGGAGGAGCCACGGTCAATGGGAGGTGCCACAGGAGCAGTCAGCAGGGGGCATGTCCAGACAGGTATATGTAGTTCACCACAGAACCACAGCATGCACAACTCAATTTTCTTCCATTTCCTCACTGTTTGTGGCTCGTACCGGATCCTTTGAAACACCTCTGTTGTATTTGACACCTCTAACATCATGGAAGTGAAAAACGGGCTGCCACACTCTCGTTGTAGCTGCGCACCCTAAACAGCTCCTCCAAATGCATCCCCACAAACCTGCAATGCTTGATTCATGTTCTTAGAGATTTGGAAGTTGCAAAGAAGATATCCTGTGTATCCTCTGACTATGAAACACTTTACATCGTAGTCTTGAATCAGCTCACTACTCAACTTTTGAGATTTCCAATGAAGCAGCTACAGATAAATGCAACACAGTTATAGCCAAGATCTTCTCATGGTACATGGCCATAATCGACAAAACTCTGCCACAGACTTTCTTTGCATTCTTTAGCAGCTTTTGCTTTCTTTCAATAAATGGGTAACAGATTAGGATCCATTATTTAAATACACTTGTTTCGAAAAGTAGACGTGCATCCAATTGCTGTCTTCAGATTGCTGTGAATGAGATGGCAGATTTCACTTTGGCTTCAAAATTGGCATGGCATCACGATGTAGACCATGTTACCGATACCAGGACTATTGATTGTCAGTGTCATGCGGCCTGTCATTGAAGATAGCACTTAAGGCATTAAATTAAACGCTTTGCCATTGAGCAAATTATTTCTCAGAAATGTATGTAATCATTATCTCACCCAACAACACACAATCAAATGAATAACTTTGCCTGGTTGTGTCTTCCACCATCTCAATACAGACTGTACATTGAGATGGTTGAGTGGTACGATATAATTGTACTCCATCTGCAGAAGCTCCTAGTGTGGCTAATTCTTTGTGAGATGATATTCACTGCTCCAAAACCATTTTATAACGTTTCCACTGAATGAAACTGCTTTGTCAATACAGGACATTTTGTTTTTAATGTTATATTGCATTCAGATTAAGACAGAGAGATTTTCTTTACTTTGCCTCCAGGTCAGGCGATTGTGACGTCTGCAGGGAAATCAGACCTCTGCAACTTCACTCTCTGTACTGTGGATTGTAAAATTATGAAGTATACAGGAATATGTGAAAGTACGACCACCACTCCAGAAACCACACCATCCATAGTAGTAACTGTAACGCCAAAAACAACAGGAACAACAACTTGTAGCTGTCACGCAGATGGACGGAAAATGGCACCTGGTGAGATTATTTGTAACAATTGCGCTGTGACACACAAATTCAATGAAGTGATTTAACAGCAATAATTTTTCCTTCTAATGATTGCTTGAAATGCACGATGAATGAGATTGCGCAGATGATGGTCCAATCCAGCATTTTAATGTCATTGAATCATAGTGGAGACTTAACTCAATATTTTACAATAATGTGCATTAAGTTATCCCCAGTACTCATTAAAAGAAAGAATGAAGAAGTGTTTGCAATATGGAGAGATGTTTTCGTCAACAGTGATGGTCCAAACAAGTTCAATTGGTGACCATCCTAGCAATATCGTATCTCAGTGTGCACAACGTCACATTCTTGCATTTTCCCCATGTCCTTGCTGGTCTCGAATTCTTAGTACTACTTCTATTTCTCACTTCTACCATCTTGAATCTGAATAAGAGACCACCACACTCTGCCTGTACATGACCTCACACTGTACAACTCCTTTGAAAGGATACACACTCACCTGAAATGCCTGTCCTCTGCTCTGAGAGATTTGGAAATTATAGAGAAGGTATCCACTGTATTCTCTGTCTGTGACTTTCTCAACATAATAGCCTTCAATCAACTCAGTCCTCTTCCTCTTAGACACCTGATAAAACATCTCAGGTTTAGACAATTTCTTCTCCAAGTACGTGTCAATGGTCAAGTCAGCTCCGTGGTAAAGCCTCTGTACTAACTCAGCACAGCCTTATTTCTTTAAAAGCTGTTTGACACAATTGGATGCAGTACATCAGTACATTTGCTTCAATTTTAACCCACACTTTCTAGGGTAGAAAAGTTACTGTGGGTGAAATGTCAGATTTCACGTGATGTTTGAAAGAACCTTCACTTAACCATGTAGCTTGATTTCCAATTACCAGGCAGTTGCTGTCACTGCTTTCCACCATTTTGTTAATGATCAAATGTGTGGCGTTTAAGGAAATGCTGTTCCATGGTGCAAAATTGTTCAGAGGAATCTACACATTCTGTACGTTGCCCGACTACACACACTCACACAAATCACATTGCCTTATTCTGACTTACACCATCTCCAATCAGACTGTGGACACAGATAGTTATGTGGTTTATTAAAATGGCTTACAATTTGCTTAAACGCCTACTGTCACCCGTAGTTCCTCAAATAATATTCACACCTCCAGAAACATTTTCCAAATATCCGATCAATGAAGCTGTTTTATTAATGCTAATATGTTGTTTTTAATGTCAGCCAGACTGATTCTCTCTACTTTGTTTCCAGGTCAGGCGATTGTGTCATCTGCAGGGAAATCAGGCCTCTGCGATTTCACTCTCTGTACTGTGGATTGTGAAATTATGAAGTATTCCGGAAGATGTGAAAGCACGACCACCACTCCAGAACCTACAACATCCTCAGTAGTAACTGTAACGCCAAAAACAACAGGAACAACGACCTGTCGCTGTCACGCAGATGGACGGAAAATGGCACCTGGTAAGATTATTAGTAACAATTGTGCAGTGACACTCACAATTGTATGAAGTGATTTAACAGCAATATTTCCCTTTGCCATTTGTTCTGTATGAGTGGATGAATAAACTTGTGACGGTGATGGTCCATCCCTAAGCTTTAATATAATTTAATCCCAGTGGAATTTTATTTTATTGTTTTACCGCTATGTGTGTGTAGTAGATTCTGGAATAAATTTAAAAATGCAACGTAGAAGAGTATGCAACATGGATTGATGTTTCGGGCCATGATGATGTCCAAATCAAGTAAATCAACAGCAGCAATATCGTACCGCAGTGCACTCAAGTCAACATTGTACCATTTTCTGCATATTCAGTGCTTGTCTCAAAACCTTTCAAACAACTCTATTTTCATTGACTGCTCTGACATCATGGAAGTGAAAACAAGTGCCCACACTCTCTCAGTAAATGCACTCACTCTATACTGCTCGTCTCAATAGATCCCCACACACCTGAAATGCTTGATTCTTTTCTTAGAGGTTTGGAACTTGCAGAACAGATGTCCTCTGTATACTCTGTCTGTTGTATTCTTGAATCAACTCCCTCCTCAGCTTCTCAGACGACACATAAAGCTCGTCGAGATTTTCCAGGGCACCACACAAATGCATCGTATGTTTAGACACATTCATCTGATGGAACATGTCCGTAATCAACAAAACACTGTCATAAACCTGCTTTTCGTGCCTGCCTGCCTTCAGTTTCTTTCTATCAGTGGGTAACAGAATTGGATGCATGACTTCAAACCTCTTGCTTCATCTTGAACACATGATTCCAATTGCTGACTTCAAATTGCTCTGGATAAGATGGCAGATTTCATGTTCTGTTCAACAGTGACATGGCACCACAATGTGCTGCCAACACAAGTAATATTGATTGTATTACTTGCCACCTCTAACATGTCATTAAACACAGCACGTAAACATTAAAATAAACTGAGTCCTGACAAAGGGTCTTGGCCCAAAACGTCGACTGCGCTTCTCCCTATAGATGCTGCCTAGCCTGCTGTGTTCCACCAGCATTTTGTGTGCATTGTTATTAAAATAAACTCTTTGCTCCTAAACGAAATACTCCTCAGAAATTAGTATAGTCAGTATCTTACACAACAACACACAATCAAACGAATATCTTTGCCTTGTTGTGACTTCCGCCATCTGAATATAGACTGTACACTGAGATATTTGACTGATATCATAAAATTGCACTCCATCTACAGAAGCTCCTAGTGTGGCTAATTCTTTGTGAGATGATATTCACTGCTCCAAAACCATTTTCTAACGTTTCCAATGAATGAAACTGCTTTGTCAATACAGGACATTTTGTTTTTAATGTTATATTGCATTCAGATTAAGACAGAGAGATTTTCTTTACTTTGCCTCCAGGTCAGGCGATTGTGACGTCTGCAGGGAAATCAGGCCTCTGCAACTTCACTCTCTGTACTGTGGATTGTAAACTTATGAAGTATACAGGAATATGTGAAAGTACAACCACCACTCCAGAACCGACACCATCTACAGTAGTAACTGTAACACCAAAAACAACAGGAACAACAACTTGTAGCTGTCACGCAGATGGACGGAAAATGGCACCTGGTGAGATTATTTGTAACAATTGCGCTGTGACACTCAAATTAATGAAGTGATTTAACAGCGATCATTTTTCCTTTCAATGATTGCTTGAAATGCACGATGAATGAGATTGCGCAGATGATGGTCCAATCCAGCATTTTAATGTCTTTGAATCATAGTGGTGACTTACCTGAATATTTTACAATAATGTGCATTAAGTATCCCCAGTATTCATTAAAAGAAAGAATGAAGAAGTGTTTGCAATATGGAGAGATGTTTTCGATATCAGTGATGGTCCAAACAAGTTTAATCGGTGACCATCCTAGCTATATCGTATCTCAGTGTGCACAATGTCACATTCTTTCATTTTTTCCATGTCCTTGCTGGTCTCAAATTCTTCGTACCACGTCTATTTCTCACATCTACCATCTTGAATCTGAATAAGAGACCACCACACTCTGCCTGTACATGCCCTCACACTGTACAACTCCTTTGAAAGGATACACACTCACCTGAAATGCCTGACCTCTGCTCTGAGAGATTTGGAAATTATAGAGAAGGTATCCACTGTATTCTCTGTCTGTGACTTTCTCAACATAATAGCCTTCAATCAACTCAGTCCTCTTCCTCTTAGACACCTGATAAAACATCACAGGTTTAGACAATTACTTCTCCTAGTACGTGTCAATGGTCAAGTCAGCTCCATGGTAAAGCCTCTGTACTAACTCTGCGCAGCCTTTACTTCCTTTAAAAGCTGTTTGACACAATTGGATGCAGTACCACAGTACATTTGCTTCAATTTGAACCCACCTTTTCTAGGGTAGAAAAGTTACTGTGGGTGAAATGTCAGATTTCACGTGATGTTTGAAAGATACTTCACTTAACCATGTAGCTTGATTTCCCATTGCCAGGCATTGACTGTCACTTTGTTCTTTACTTTGCCTCCAGGTCAGGCGATTGTGACGTCTGCAGGGAAATCAGGCCTCTGCAACTTCACTTTCTGTAGTTTGGATTGTGAAATTATGAAGTATACCGGAAGATGCGAAAGCACGACCCCCACTGCAGAACCCACAACATCTACAGTCGTAACCACCACTCCAGAACCCACAACATCTACAGTGGTAACTGTAACTCCAAAAGCAACAGGAACAACAACCTGTAGCTGTAATGCAGATGGACTTAAAATGGCACCTGGTAAGATTATGCGTCATCATGGCACGGTGTCTAACAAATTCCATGAAGTGCGTTGTCAGTAATGTCTCCTGTTAAAATGTTTGGATGGTAGAATAAATCAGATGGTGAAGTTGATGGTAAATTCAGAAGTTTTGACAAAATTGAATCGCAGTGAAAATTAATTCATTACCTTTTTGACGATGTGATTGAAGGGGTCTGATCGTATTAATTAATAGTTCAAATACAAACATAAGGCACAGGCATAGTTATTTTGAACACAGATGAATTGAAAAATTAGTTAAACAAAGTTCTAAATTTAATTAACCTGGAACCTGATGCACCATCAATAACTCTCTCTGAGACGTGAAGGCGAGATATCGGCTTTTATTGACTGGAAGAAAGAACAAGCAGTAGTTGACCACCATACGACATCCTGGAGACTGAAGGCTGGGCTCAGGCCTCAATCGCCTTTATCCCGGGGTCTGTGGGAGGAGCCACGGTCAATGGGAGGTGCCACAGGAGCAGTCAGCAGGGGGCATGTCCAGACAGGTATATGTAGTTCACCACAGAACCACAGCATGCACAACTCAATTTTCTTCCATTTCCTCACTGTTTGTGGCTCGTACCGGATCCTTTGAAACACCTCTGTTGTATTTGACACCTCTAACATCATGGAAGTGAAAAACGGGCTGCCACACTCTCGTTGTAGCTGCGCACCCTAAACAGCTCCTCCAAATGCATCCCCACAAACCTGCAATGCTTGATTCATGTTCTTAGAGATTTGGAAGTTGCAAAGAAGATATCCTGTGTATCCTCTGACTATGAAACACTTTACATCGTAGTCTTGAATCAGCTCACTACTCAACTTTTGAGATTTCCAATGAAGCAGCTACAGATAAATGCAACACAGTTATAGCCAAGATCTTCTCATGGTACATGGCCATAATCGACAAAACTCTGCCACAGACTTTCTTTGCATTCTTTAGCAGCTTTTGCTTTCTTTCAATAAATGGGTAACAGATTAGGATCCATTATTTAAATACACTTGTTTCGAAAAGTAGACGTGCATCCAATTGCTGTCTTCAGATTGCTGTGAATGAGATGGCAGATTTCACTTTGGCTTCAAAATTGGCATGGCATCACGATGTAGACCATGTTACCGATACCAGGACTATTGATTGTCAGTGTCATGCGGCCTGTCATTGAAGATAGCACTTAAGGCATTAAATTAAACGCTTTGCCATTGAGCAAATTATTTCTCAGAAATGTATGTAATCATTATCTCACCCAACAACACACAATCAAATGAATAACTTTGCCTGGTTGTGTCTTCCACCATCTCAATACAGACTGTACATTGAGATGGTTGAGTGGTACGATATAATTGTACTCCATCTGCAGAAGCTCCTAGTGTGGCTAATTCTTTGTGAGATGATATTCACTGCTCCAAAACCATTTTATAACGTTTCCACTGAATGAAACTGCTTTGTCAATACAGGACATTTTGTTTTTAATGTTATATTGCATTCAGATTAAGACAGAGAGATTTTCTTTACTTTGCCTCCAGGTCAGGCGATTGTGACGTCTGCAGGGAAATCAGACCTCTGCAACTTCACTCTCTGTACTGTGGATTGTAAAATTATGAAGTATACAGGAATATGTGAAAGTACGACCACCACTCCAGAAACCACACCATCCATAGTAGTAACTGTAACGCCAAAAACAACAGGAACAACAACTTGTAGCTGTCACGCAGATGGACGGAAAATGGCACCTGGTGAGATTATTTGTAACAATTGCGCTGTGACACACAAATTCAATGAAGTGATTTAACAGCAATAATTTTTCCTTCTAATGATTGCTTGAAATGCACGATGAATGAGATTGCGCAGATGATGGTCCAATCCAGCATTTTAATGTCATTGAATCATAGTGGAGACTTAACTCAATATTTTACAATAATGTGCATTAAGTTATCCCCAGTACTCATTAAAAGAAAGAATGAAGAAGTGTTTGCAATATGGAGAGATGTTTTCGTCAACAGTGATGGTCCAAACAAGTTCAATTGGTGACCATCCTAGCAATATCGTATCTCAGTGTGCACAACGTCACATTCTTGCATTTTCCCCATGTCCTTGCTGGTCTCGAATTCTTAGTACTACTTCTATTTCTCACTTCTACCATCTTGAATCTGAATAAGAGACCACCACACTCTGCCTGTACATGACCTCACACTGTACAACTCCTTTGAAAGGATACACACTCACCTGAAATGCCTGTCCTCTGCTCTGAGAGATTTGGAAATTATAGAGAAGGTATCCACTGTATTCTCTGTCTGTGACTTTCTCAACATAATAGCCTTCAATCAACTCAGTCCTCTTCCTCTTAGACACCTGATAAAACATCTCAGGTTTAGACAATTTCTTCTCCAAGTACGTGTCAATGGTCAAGTCAGCTCCGTGGTAAAGCCTCTGTACTAACTCAGCACAGCCTTATTTCTTTAAAAGCTGTTTGACACAATTGGATGCAGTACATCAGTACATTTGCTTCAATTTTAACCCACACTTTCTAGGGTAGAAAAGTTACTGTGGGTGAAATGTCAGATTTCACGTGATGTTTGAAAGAACCTTCACTTAACCATGTAGCTTGATTTCCAATTACCAGGCAGTTGCTGTCACTGCTTTCCACCATTTTGTTAATGATCAAATGTGTGGCGTTTAAGGAAATGCTGTTCCATGGTGCAAAATTGTTCAGAGGAATCTACACATTCTGTACGTTGCCCGACTACACACACTCACACAAATCACATTGCCTTATTCTGACTTACACCATCTCCAATCAGACTGTGGACACAGATAGTTATGTGGTTTATTAAAATGGCTTACAATTTGCTTAAACGCCTACTGTCACCCGTAGTTCCTCAAATAATATTCACACCTCCAGAAACATTTTCCAAATATCCGATCAATGAAGCTGTTTTATTAATGCTAATATGTTGTTTTTAATGTCAGCCAGACTGATTCTCTCTACTTTGTTTCCAGGTCAGGCGATTGTGTCATCTGCAGGGAAATCAGGCCTCTGCGATTTCACTCTCTGTACTGTGGATTGTGAAATTATGAAGTATTCCGGAAGATGTGAAAGCACGACCACCACTCCAGAACCTACAACATCCTCAGTAGTAACTGTAACGCCAAAAACAACAGGAACAACGACCTGTCGCTGTCACGCAGATGGACGGAAAATGGCACCTGGTAAGATTATTAGTAACAATTGTGCAGTGACACTCACAATTGTATGAAGTGATTTAACAGCAATATTTCCCTTTGCCATTTGTTCTGTATGAGTGGATGAATAAACTTGTGACGGTGATGGTCCATCCCTAAGCTTTAATATAATTTAATCCCAGTGGAATTTTATTTTATTGTTTTACCGCTATGTGTGTGTAGTAGATTCTGGAATAAATTTAAAAATGCAACGTAGAAGAGTATGCAACATGGATTGATGTTTCGGGCCATGATGATGTCCAAATCAAGTAAATCAACAGCAGCAATATCGTACCGCAGTGCACTCAAGTCAACATTGTACCATTTTCTGCATATTCAGTGCTTGTCTCAAAACCTTTCAAACAACTCTATTTTCATTGACTGCTCTGACATCATGGAAGTGAAAACAAGTGCCCACACTCTCTCAGTAAATGCACTCACTCTATACTGCTCGTCTCAATAGATCCCCACACACCTGAAATGCTTGATTCTTTTCTTAGAGGTTTGGAACTTGCAGAACAGATGTCCTCTGTATACTCTGTCTGTTGTATTCTTGAATCAACTCCCTCCTCAGCTTCTCAGACGACACATAAAGCTCGTCGAGATTTTCCAGGGCACCACACAAATGCATCGTATGTTTAGACACATTCATCTGATGGAACATGTCCGTAATCAACAAAACACTGTCATAAACCTGCTTTTCGTGCCTGCCTGCCTTCAGTTTCTTTCTATCAGTGGGTAACAGAATTGGATGCATGACTTCAAACCTCTTGCTTCATCTTGAACACATGATTCCAATTGCTGACTTCAAATTGCTCTGGATAAGATGGCAGATTTCATGTTCTGTTCAACAGTGACATGGCACCACAATGTGCTGCCAACACAAGTAATATTGATTGTATTACTTGCCACCTCTAACATGTCATTAAACACAGCACGTAAACATTAAAATAAACTGAGTCCTGACAAAGGGTCTTGGCCCAAAACGTCGACTGCGCTTCTCCCTATAGATGCTGCCTAGCCTGCTGTGTTCCACCAGCATTTTGTGTGCATTGTTATTAAAATAAACTCTTTGCTCCTAAACGAAATACTCCTCAGAAATTAGTATAGTCAGTATCTTACACAACAACACACAATCAAACGAATATCTTTGCCTTGTTGTGACTTCCGCCATCTGAATATAGACTGTACACTGAGATATTTGACTGATATCATAAAATTGCACTCCATCTACAGAAGCTCCTAGTGTGGCTAATTCTTTGTGAGATGATATTCACTGCTCCAAAACCATTTTCTAACGTTTCCAATGAATGAAACTGCTTTGTCAATACAGGACATTTTGTTTTTAATGTTATATTGCATTCAGATTAAGACAGAGAGATTTTCTTTACTTTGCCTCCAGGTCAGGCGATTGTGACGTCTGCAGGGAAATCCGGCCTCTGCAACTTCACTCTCTGTACTGTGGATTGTAAACTTATGAAGTATACAGGAATATGTGAAAGTACAACCACCACTCCAGAACCGACACCATCTACAGTAGTAACTGTAACACCAAAAACAACAGGAACAACAACTTGTAGCTGTCACGCAGATGGACGGAAAATGGCACCTGGTGAGATTATTTGTAACAATTGCGCTGTGACACTCAAATTAATGAAATGATTTAACAGCGATCATTTTTCCTTTCAATGATTGCTTGAAATGCACGATGAATGAGATTGCGCAGATGATGGTCCAATCCAGCATTTTAATGTCTTTGAATCATAGTGGTGACTTACCTGAATATTTTACAATAATGTGCATTAAGTATCCCCAGTATTCATTAAAAGAAAGAATGAAGAAGTGTTTGCAATATGGAGAGATGTTTTCGATATCAGTGATGGTCCAAACAAGTTTAATCGGTGACCATCCTAGCTATATCGTATCTCAGTGTGCACAATGTCACATTCTTTCATTTTTTCCATGTCCTTGCTGGTCTCAAATTCTTCGTACCACGTCTATTTCTCACATCTACCATCTTGAATCTGAATAAGAGACCACCACACTCTGCCTGTACATGCCCTCACACTGTACAACTCCTTTGAAAGGATACACACTCACCTGAAATGCCTGACCTCTGCTCTGAGAGATTTGGAAATTATAGAGAAGGTATCCACTGTATTCTCTGTCTGTGACTTTCTCAACATAATAGCCTTCAATCAACTCAGTCCTCTTCCTCTTTGACACCTGATAAAACATCACAGGTTTAGACAATTACTTCTCCTAGTACGTGTCAATGGTCAAGTCAGCTCCATGGTAAAGCCTCTGTACTAACTCTGCGCAGCCTTTACTTCCTTTAAAAGCTGTTTGACACAATTGGATGCAGTACCACAGTACATTTGCTTCAATTTGAACCCACCTTTTCTAGGGTAGAAAAGTTACTGTGGGTGAAATGTCAGATTTCACGTGATGTTTGAAAGATACTTCACTTAACCATGTAGCTTGATTTCCCATTGCCAGGCATTGACTGTCACTTTGTTCTTTACTTTGCCTCCAGGTCAGGCGATTGTGACGTCTGCAGGGAAATCAGGCCTCTGCAACTTCACTTTCTGTAGTTTGGATTGTGAAATTATGAAGTATACCGGAAGATGCGAAAGCACGACCCCCACTGCAGAACCCACAACATCTACAGTCGTAACCACCACTCCAGAACCCACAACATCTACAGTGGTAACTGTAACTCCAAAAGCAACAGGAACAACAACCTGTAGCTGTAATGCAGATGGACTTAAAATGGCACCTGGTAAGATTATGCGTCATCATGGCACGGTGTCTAACAAATTCCATGAAGTGCGTTGTCAGTAATGTCTCCTGTTAAAATGTTTGGATGGTAGAATAAATCAGATGGTGAAGTTGATGGTAAATTCAGAAGTTTTGACAAAATTGAATCGCAGTGAAAATTAATTCATTACCTTTTTGACGATGTGATTGAAGGGGTCTGATCGTATTAATTAATAGTTCAAATACAAACATAAGGCACAGGCATAGTTATTTTGAACACAGATGAATTGAAAAATTAGTTAAACAAAGTTCTAAATTTAATTAACCTGGAACCTGATGCACCATCAATAACTCTCTCTGAGACGTGAAGGCGAGATATCGGCTTTTATTGACTGGAAGAAAGAACAAGCAGTAGTTGACCACCATACGACATCCTGGAGACTGAAGGCTGGGCTCAGGCCTCAATCGCCTTTATCCCGGGGTCTGTGGGAGGAGCCACGGTCAATGGGAGGTGCCACAGGAGCAGTCAGCAGGGGGCATGTCCAGACAGGTATATGTAGTTCACCACAGAACCACAGCATGCACAACTCAATTTTCTTCCATTTCCTCACTGTTTGTGGCTCGTACCGGATCCTTTGAAACACCTCTGTTGTATTTGACACCTCTAACATCATGGAAGTGAAAAACGGGCTGCCACACTCTCGTTGTAGCTGCGCACCCTAAACAGCTCCTCCAAATGCATCCCCACAAACCTGCAATGCTTGATTCATGTTCTTAGAGATTTGGAAGTTGCAAAGAAGATACCCTGTGTATCCTCTGACTATGAAACACTTTACATCGTAGTCTTGAATCAGCTCACTACTCAACTTTTGAGATTTCCAATGAAGCAGCTACAGATAAATGCAACACAGTTATAGCCAAGATCTTCTCATGGTACATGGCCATAATCGACAAAACTCTGCCACAGACTTTCTTTGCATTCTTTAGCAGCTTTTGCTTTCTTTCAATAAATGGGTAACAGATTAGGATCCATTATTTAAATACACTTGTTTCGAAAAGTAGACGTGCATCCAATTGCTGTCTTCAGATTGCTGTGAATGAGATGGCAGATTTCACTTTGGCTTCAAAATTGGCATGGCATCACGATGTAGACCATGTTACCGATACCAGGACTATTGATTGTCAGTGTCATGCGGCCTGTCATTGAAGATAGCACTTAAGGCATTAAATTAAACGCTTTGCCATTGAGCAAATTATTTCTCAGAAATGTATGTAATCATTATCTCACCCAACAACACACAATCAAATGAATAACTTTGCCTGGTTGTGTCTTCCACCATCTCAATACAGACTGTACATTGAGATGGTTGAGTGGTACGATATAATTGCACTCCATCTGCAGAAGCTCCTAGTGTGGCTAATTCTTTGTGAGATGATATTCACTGCTCCAAAACCATTTTATAACGTTTCCACTGAATGAAACTGCTTTGTCAATACAGGACATTTTGTTTTTAATGTTATATTGCATTCAGATTAAGACAGAGAGATTTTCTTTACTTTGCCTCCAGGTCAGGCGATTGTGACGTCTGCAGGGAAATCAGACCTCTGCAACTTCACTCTCTGTACTGTGGATTGTAAAATTATGAAGTATACAGGAATATGTGAAAGTACGACCACCACTCCAGAAACCACACCATCCATAGTAGTAACTGTAACGCCAAAAACAACAGGAACAACAACTTGTAGCTGTCACGCAGATGGACGGAAAATGGCACCTGGTGAGATTATTTGTAACAATTGCGCTGTGACACACAAATTCAATGAAGTGATTTAACAGCAATAATTTTTCCTTCTAATGATGATTGCTTGAAATGCACGATGAATGAGATTGCGCAGATGATGGTCCAATCCAGCATTTTAATGTCATTGAATCATAGTGGAGACTTAACTCAATATTTTACAATAATGTGCATTAAGTTATCCCCAATACTCATTAAAAGAAAGAATGAAGAAGTGTTTGCAATATGGAGAGATGTTTTCGTCAACAGTGATGGTCCAAACAAGTTCAATTGGTGACCATCCTAGCAATATCGTATCTCAGTGTGCACAACGTCACATTCTTGCATTTTCCCCATGTCCTTGCTGGTCTCGAATTCTTAGTACTACTTCTATTTCTCACTTCTACCATCTTGAATCTGAATAAGAGACCACCACACTCTGCCTGTACATGACCTCACACTGTACAACTCCTTTGAAAGGATACACACTCACCTGAAATGCCTGTCCTCTGCTCTGAGAGATTTGGAAATTATAGAGAAGGTATCCACTGTATTCTCTGTCTGTGACTTTCTCAACATAATAGCCTTCAATCAACTCAGTCCTCTTCCTCTTAGACACCTGATAAAACATCTCAGGTTTAGACAATTTCTTCTCCAAGTACGTGTCAATGGTCAAGTCAGCTCCGTGGTAAAGCCTCTGTACTAACTCAGCACAGCCTTATTTCTTTAAAAGCTGTTTGACACAATTGGATGCAGTACATCAGTACATTTGCTTCAATTTTAACCCACACTTTCTAGGGTAGAAAAGTTACTGTGGGTGAAATGTCAGATTTCACGTGATGTTTGAAAGAACCTTCACTTAACCATGTAGCTTGATTTCCAATTACCAGGCAGTTGCTGTCACTGCTTTCCACCATTTTGTTAATGATCAAATGTGTGGCGTTTAAGGAAATGCTATTCCATGGTGCAAAATTGTTCAGAGGAATCTACACATTCTGTACGTTGCCCGACTACACACACTCACACAAATCACATCGCCTTATTCTGACTTACACCATCTCCAATCAGACTGTGGACAGAGATAGTTATGTGGTTTATTAAAATGGCTTACAATTTGCTTAAACGCCTACTGTCACCCGTAGTTCCTCAAATAATATTCACACCTCCAGAAACATTTTCCAAATATCCGATCAATGAAGCTGTTTTATTAATGCTAATATGTTGTTTTTAATGTCAGCCAGACTGATTCTCTCTACTTTGTTTCCAGGTCAGGCGATTGTGTCATCTGCAGGGAAATCAGGCCTCTGCGATTTCACTCTCTGTACTGTGGATTGTGAAATTATGAAGTATTCCGGAAGATGTGAAAGCACGACCACCACTCCAGAACCTACAACATCCTCAGTAGTAACTGTAACGCCAAAAACAACAGGAACAACGACCTGTCGCTGTCACGCAGATGGACGGAAAATGGCACCTGGTAAGATTATTAGTAACAATTGTGCAGTGACACTCACAATTGTATGAAGTGATTTAACAGCAATATTTCCCTTTGCCATTTGTTCTGTATGAGTGGATGAATAAACTTGTGACGGTGATGGTCCATCCCTAAGCTTTAATATAATTTAATCCCAGTGGAATTTTATTTTATTGTTTTACCGCTATGTGTGTGTAGTAGATTCTGGAATAAATTTAAAAATGCAACGTAGAAGAGTATGCAACATGGATTGATGTTTCGGGCCATGATGATGTCCAAATCAAGTAAATCAACAGCAGCAATATCGTACCACAGTGCACTCAAGTCAACATTGTACCATTTTCTGCATATTCAGTGCTTGTCTCAAAACCTTTCAAACAACTCTATTTTCATTGACTGCTCTGACATCATGGAAGTGAAAACAAGTGCCCACACTCTCTCAGTAAATGCACTCACTCTATACTGCTCGTCTCAATAGATCCCCACACACCTGAAATGCTTGATTCTTTTCTTAGAGGTTTGGAACTTGCAGAACAGATGTCCTCTGTATACTCTGTCTGTTGTATTCTTGAATCAACTCCCTCCTCAGCTTCTCAGACGACACATAAAGCTCGTCGAGATTTTCCAGGGCACCACACAAATGCATCGTATGTTTAGACACATTCATCTGATGGAACATGTCCGTAATCAACAAAACACTGTCATAAACCTGCTTTTCGTGCCTGCCTGCCTTCAGTTTCTTTCTATCAGTGGGTAACAGAATTGGATGCATGACTTCAAACCTCTTGCTTCATCTTGAACACATGATTCCAATTGCTGACTTCAAATTGCTCTGGATAAGATGGCAGATTTCATGTTCTGTTCAACAGTGACATGGCACCACAATGTGCTGCCAACACAAGTAATATTGATTGTATTACTTGCCACCTCTAACATGTCATTAAACTCAGCACGTAAACATTAAAATAAACTGAGTCCTGACAAAGGGTCTTGGCCCAAAACGTCGACTGCGCTTCTCCCTATAGATGCTGCCTAGCCTGCTGTGTTCCACCAGCATTTTGTGTGCATTGTTATTAAAATAAACTCTTTGCTCCTAAACGAAATACTCCTCAGAAATTAGTATAGTCAGTATCTTACACAACAACACACAATCAAACGAATATCTTTGCCTTGTTGTGACTTCCGCCATCTGAATATAGACTGTACACTGAGATATTTGACTGATATCATAAAATTGCACTCCATCTACAGAAGCTCCTAGTGTGGCTAATTCTTTGTGAGATGATATTCACTGCTCCAAAACCATTTTCTAACGTTTCCAATGAATGAAACTGCTTTGTCAATACAGGACATTTTGTTTTTAATGTTATATTGCATTCAGATTAAGACAGAGAGATTTTCTTTACTTTGCCTCCAGGTCAGGCGATTGTGACGTCTGCAGGGAAATCAGGCCTCTGCAACTTCACTCTCTGTACTGTGGATTGTAAACTTATGAAGTATACAGGAATATGTGAAAGTACAACCACCACTCCAGAACCGACACCATCTACAGTAGTAACTGTAACACCAAAAACAACAGGAACAACAACTTGTAGCTGTCACGCAGATGGACGGAAAATGGCACCTGGTGAGATTATTTGTAACAATTGCGCTGTGACACTCAAATTAATGAAATGATTTAACAGCGATCATTTTTCCTTTCAATGATTGCTTGAAATGCACGATGAATGAGATTGCGCAGATGATGGTCCAATCCAGCATTTTAATGTCTTTGAATCATAGTGGTGACTTACCTGAATATTTTACAATAATGTGCATTAAGTATCCCCAGTATTCATTAAAAGAAAGAATGAAGAAGTGTTTGCAATATGGAGAGATGTTTTCGATATCAGTGATGGTCCAAACAAGTTTAATCGGTGACCATCCTAGCTATATCGTATCTCAGTGTGCACAATGTCACATTCTTTCATTTTTTCCATGTCCTTGCTGGTCTCAAATTCTTCGTACCACGTCTATTTCTCACATCTACCATCTTGAATCTGAATAAGAGACCACCACACTCTGCCTGTACATGCCCTCACACTGTACAACTCCTTTGAAAGGATACACACTCACCTGAAATGCCTGACCTCTGCTCTGAGAGATTTGGAAATTATAGAGAAGGTATCCACTGTATTCTCTGTCTGTGACTTTCTCAACATAATAGCCTTCAATCAACTCAGTCCTCTTCCTCTTAGACAGCTGATAAAACATCACAGGTTTAGACAATTACTTCTCCTAGTACGTGTCAATGGTCAAGTCAGCTCCATGGTAAAGCCTCTGTACTAACTCTGCGCAGCCTTTACTTCCTTTAAAAGCTGTTTGACACAATTGGATGCAGTACCACAGTACACTTGCTTCAATTTGAACCCACCTTTTCTAGGGTAGAAAAGTTACTGTGGGTGAAATGTCAGATTTCACGTGATGTTTGAAAGATACTTCACTTAACCATGTAGCTTGATTTCCCATTGCCAGGCATTGACTGTCACTTTGTTCTTTACTTTGCCTCCAGGTCAGGCGATTGTGACGTCTGCAGGGAAATCAGGCCTCTGCAACTTCACTTTCTGTAGTTTGGATTGTGAAATTATGAAGTATACCGGAAGATGCGAAAGCACGACCCCCACTGCAGAACCCACAACATCTACAGTCGTAACCACCACTCCAGAACCCACAACATCTACAGTGGTAACTGTAACTCCAAAAGCAACAGGAACAACAACCTGTAGCTGTAATGCAGATGGACTTAAAATGGCACCTGGTAAGATTATGCGTCATCATGGCACGGTGTCTAACAAATTCCATGAAGTGCGTTGTCAGTAATGTCTCCTGTTAAAATGTTTGGATGGTAGAATAAATCAGATGGTGAAGTTGATGGTAAATTCAGAAGTTTTGACAAAATTGAATCGCAGTGAAAATTAATTCATTACCTTTTTGACGATGTGATTGAAGGGGTCTGATCGTATTAATTAATAGTTCAAATACAAACGTAAGGCACAGGCATAGTTATTTTGAACACAGATGAATTGAAAAATTAGTTAAACAAAGTTCTAAATTTAATTAACCTGGAACCTGATGCACCATCAATAACTCTCTCTGAGACGTGAAGGCGAGATATCGGCTTTTATTGACTGGAAGAAAGAACAAGAAGTAGTTGACCACCATACGACATCCTGGAGACTGAAGGCTGGGCTCAGGCCTCAATCGCCTTTATACCGGGGTTTGTGGGAGGAGCCACGTTCAATGGGAGGGGCCACAGGAGCAGTCAGCAGGGGGCGTGTCCAGACAGGTATATGTAGTTCACCACAGAACCACAGCATGCACAACTCAATTTTCTTCCATTTCCTCAATGTTTGTGGCTCGTACCGGATCCTTTGAAACACCTCTGTTGTATTTGACACCTCTAACATCATGGAAGTGAAAAACGGGCTGCCACACTCTCGTTGTAGCAGCGCACCCTAAACAGCTCCTCCAAATGCATCCCCACACACCTGCAATGCTTGATTCATGTTCTTAGAGATTTGGAAGTTGCAAAGAAGATATCCTGTGTATCCTCTGACTATGAAACACTTTACATCGTAGTCTTGAATCAGCTCACTACTCAACTTTTGAGATTTCCAATGAAGCAGCTACAGATAAATGCAACACAGTTATAGCCAAGATCTTCCCATGGTACATGGCCATAATCGACAAAACTCTGCCACAGACTTTCTTTGCATTCTTTAGCAGCTTTTGCTTTCTTTCAATAAATGGGTAACAGATTAGGATCCATTATTTAAATACACTTGTTTCGAAAAGTAGACGTGCATCCAATTGCTGTCTTCAGATTGCTGTGAATGAGATGGCAGATTTCGCTTTGGCTTCAAAATTGGCATGGCATCACGATGTAGACCATGTTACCGATACCAGGACTATTGATTGTCAGTGTCATGCGGCCTGTCATTGAAGATAGCACTTAAGGCATTAAATTAAACGCTTTGCCATTGAGCAAATTATTTCTCAGAAATGTATGTAATCATTATCTCACCCAACAACACACAATCAAATGAATAACTTTGCCTGGTTGTGTCTTCCACCATCTCAATACAGACTGTACATTGAGATGGTTGAGTGGTACGATATAATTGCACTCCATCTGCAGAAGCTCCTAGTGTGGCTAATTCTTTGTGAGATGATATTCACTGCTCCAAAACCATTTTATAACGTTTCCACTGAATGAAACTGCTTTGTCAATACAGGACATTTTGTTTTTAATGTTATATTGCATTCAGATTAAGACAGAGAGATTTTCTTTACTTTGCCTCCAGGTCAGGCGATTGTGACGTCTGCAGGGAAATCAGACCTCTGCAACTTCACTCTCTGTACTGTGGATTGTAAAATTATGAAGTATACAGGAATATGTGAAAGTACGACCACCACTCCAGAAACCACACCATCCATAGTAGTAACTGTAACGCCAAAAACAACAGGAACAACAACTTGTAGCTGTCACGCAGATGGACGGAAAATGGCACCTGGTGAGATTATTTGTAACAATTGCGCTGTGACACACAAATTCAATGAAGTGATTTAACAGCAATAATTTTTCCTTCTAATGATTGCTTGAAATGCACGATGAATGAGATTGCGCAGATGATGGTCCAATCCAGCATTTTAATGTCATTGAATCATAGTGGAGACTTAACTCAATATTTTACAATAATGTGCATTAAGTTATCCCCAGTACTCATTAAAAGAAAGAATGAAGAAGTGTTTGCAATATGGAGAGATGTTTTCGTCAACAGTGATGGTCCAAACAAGTTCAATTGGTGACCATCCTAGCAATATCGTATCTCAGTGTGCACAACGTCACATTCTTGCATTTTCCCCATGTCCTTGCTGGTCTCGAATTCTTAGTACTACTTCTATTTCTCACTTCTACCATCTTGAATCTGAATAAGAGACCACCACACTCTGCCTGTACATGCCCTCACACTGTACAACTCCTTTGAAAGGATACACACTCACCTGAAATGCCTGACCTCTGCTCTGAGAGATTTGGAAATTATATAGAAGGTATCCACTGTATTCTCTGTCTGTGACTTTCTCAACATAATAGCCTTCAATCAACTCAGTCCTCTTCCTCTTAGACACCTGATAAAACATCTCAGGTTTAGACAATTTCTTCTCCAAGTACGTGTCAATGGTCAAGTCAGCTCAATGGTAAAGCCTCTGTACTAACTCAGCACAGCCTTATTTCTTTAAAAGCTGTTTGACACAATTGGATGCAGTACCTCAGTACATTTGCTTCAATTTCCAACCACCCTTTCTAGGGTAGAAAAGTTACTGTGGGTGAAATGACTGATTTCGCATGATGTTTGAAAGAAAACTTACTTAACCATGTAGCTTGATGTCCCATTGCCAGGCATTGACTGTCACTGCTTTCCACCATTTTGTTAATGATCAAATGTGTGGCGTTTAAGGAAACGCTGTTCCATGCAGCAAAATTGTTCCGAGGAATCTACACATTCTGTACGTTGCCAGACTACACACACTCACCCAAATCACATTGCCTTATTCTGTCTTAAACCATCTCCAATCAGACTGTGGACAGAGATAGTTACGTGGTTTATTAATATGGCTTACTATTTGCTACAACTCCTATTGTCACCAGTAGTTCCTCAAATAATATTCACACCTCCGGAAACATTTTCCAAATTTCTGATCAATGAAGCAGTTTTATTAATGCTAATATGTTATCTTTAATGTCACCCAGACTGATTCTCTTTATTTTGTTTCCAGGTCAGGCGATTGTGACATCTGCAGTGAAATCAGGCCTCTGCAACTTCACTCTGTGTACTGTGGATTGTGAAATTATGAAGTATTCCGGAAGATGTGAAAGTACGACCACCACTCCAGAACCTACAACATCCTCAGTAGTAACTGTAACGCCAAAAACAACAGGAACAACAACCTGTAGCTGTCACTCAGATGGACGGAAAATGGCACCTGGTAAGATTATTAGTAACAATTGTGCAGTGAACTCACAATTGCATGAAATGATTTAACAGCAATATTTCCCTTTGCAATTTGTTCTGCATGACTGGATGAATAAACTTGTGGCGGTGATGGTCCATCCGTAAGATTTAATATAAATTAATCCTAGTGGAATTTTATTTTATTGTTTTACCGCTGTGTGTGTGTAGTAGATTCTGGAATAAATTTTAAAATGGAACGTAGAAGAGTATGCAACATGGATTGATGTTTCGGGCAATGATGATGTCCAAATCAAGTAAATCAACAGCAGCAATATCGTGCCTCAGTGCACTCAACTCAACATTGTACCATTTTCTGCATATTCAGTGCTTGTCTCGAATACTTTCAAACACCTCTATTTTCTTTGACTCCTCTGACATCATGGAAGTGAAAACAAGCCCCCACACTCTCTCAGTAAATGCACTCACTCTATACCGCTCCTCTCAATAGATCCCCACACACCTGAGATGCTTGATTCTTTTCTTAGAGGTTTGCAACCTGCAGAACGGATGTCCTCGGTATACTCTGTCTGTTGTAATCTACATCACATTCTTCAATCAACTCCCTCCTCAGCTTCTCAGACGACACATAAAGCTCCTCGAGATTTTCCAGGGCACCACATAAATGCATTGTATGTTTAGCCACATTCATCTGATGGAACATATCCGTAATCAACAAAACACTGTCATAAACCTGGTTTTCGTGCCTGCCTGCCTTCAGTTTCTTTCTATCAGTGGGTAACAGAATTGGATGCATGACTTCAATTCTCTTGCTTCATCTTGAACACATCATTCCAATTGCTGACTTCAAATTGCTGTGGATAAGATGGCAGATTTCATGTTCTGTTCAACAGTGACATGACACCACAATGTGCTGCCAACACAAGTAATATTAATTGTATTACTTGCCACCTCTAACATGTCATTAAACATAGCACGTAAACATTGAAATAACCTGAGTCCTGACGAAGGGTCTTGGGCCCGAAACGTCGACTGCGCTTCTCCCTATAGATGCTGTTTAGCCTGCTGTGTTCCACCAGCATTTTGTGTGCATTGTTATTAAAATAAACTCTTTGCTCCTAAACGAAATACTCCTCAGAAATGAGTATAGTCAGTATCTTACACAACAACACACAATCAAACGAATATCTTTGCCTTGTTGTGACTTCCGCCTTCTCAATACAGACTGTACACTGAGATATTTGACTGATATCATAAAATTGCACTCCATCTCCAGAAGCTCCTAGTGTGGCTAATTCTTTGTGAGATGATATTCACTGCTCCAAAACCATTTTCTAATGTTTCCACTGAATGAAACTGCTTTGTCAATACAGGACATTTTGTTTTTAATGTTATATTGCATTCAGATTAAGACAGAGAGATTTTCTTTACTTTGCCTCCAGGTCAGGCGATTGTGACGTCTGCAGGGAAATCAGACCTCTGCAACTTCACTCTCTGTACTGTGGATTGTCAAATTATGAAGTATACAGGAATATGTGAAAGTACAACCACCAGTCCAGAACCGACACCATCTACAGTAGTAACTGTAACACCAAAAACAACAGGAACAACAACTTGTAGCTGTCACGCAGATGGACGGAAAATGGCACCTGGTGAGATTATTTGTAACAATTGCGCTGTGACACTCAAATTCAATGAAGTGATTTAACAGCAATAATTTTTCCTTTCAATGATTGCTTGAAATGCACGATGAATGAGATTGCGCAGATGATGGTCCAATCCAGCATTTTAATATCATTGAATCATAGTGGAGACATACCTCAATATTTTACAATAATGTGCATTAAGTTATCCCCAGTATTCATTAAAAGAAAGAATGAAGAAGTGTTTGCAATATGGAGAGATGTTTTCGATATCAGTGATGGTCCAAACAAGTTCAATTGGTGACCATCCTAGCAATATCGTATCTCAGTGTGCACAACGTCACATTCTTTCATTTTCTCCATGTCCCTGCTGGTCTCGAATTCTTCGTACCACGTCTATTTGTCACTTCTACCATCTTGAATCTGAATAAGAGACCACCACACTCTGCCTGTACATGCCCTCACTCTATACAACTCTTTTGAAAGGATACAAACTCACCTGAAATGCCTGACCTCTGCTCTGAGAGATTTGGAACTTATAGAGAAGGTATTTACTGTATTCTCTGACCGTGACTTTCTCAACATAACAGCCTTCAATCAACTCCGTCCTCTTCCTCTTAGACACCTGATAAAACATCACAGGTTTAGACAATTTCTTCTCCAAGTACGTGTCAATGGTCAAGACAGTTCCATGGTAAAGCCTCTGTACTAACTCTGCGCAGCCTTTACTTTCTTTAAAAGATGTTTGACACAATTGGATGCAGTACCTCAGTACATTTGCTTCAATTTCCAACCACCCTTTCTAGGGTAGAAAAGTTACTGTGGGTGAAATGACAGATTTCACATGATGTTTGAAAGAAACTTTACTTAACCATGTAGCTTGATTTCCCATTGCCAGGCATTGACTGTCACTGCTTTCCACCATTTTGTTAATGATCAAATGTGTGGCGTTTAAGGAAACGCTGTTCCATGCAGCAAAATTGTTCCGAGGAATCTACACATTCTGTATGTTGCCAGACTACACACACTCACCCAAATCACATTGCCTTATCCTGACTTACACCATCTCCAATCAGACTGTGGACACAGATAGTTATGTGGTTTATTAAAATGGCTTACTATTTGCTACAACTCCTATTGTCACCAGTAGTTCCTCAAATAATATTCACACCTCCAGAAACATTTTCCAAATTTCTGATCAATGAAGCAGTTTTATTAATGCTAATATGTTGTCTTTAATGTCACCCAGACTGATTCTCTTCATTTTGTTTCCAGGTCAGGCGATTGTGTCATCTGCAGGGAAATCAGGCCTCTGCGATTTCACTCTCTGTACTGTGGATTGTGAAATTATGAAGTATTCCGGAAGATGTGAAAGTACGACCACCACTCCAGAACCTACAACATCCTCAGTAGTAACTGTAACTCCAAAAACAACAGGAACAACAACCTGTAGCTGTCACTCAGATGGACGGAAAATGGCACCTGGTAAGATTATTAGTAACAATTGTGCAGTGAACTCACAATTGCATGAAGTGATTTAACAGCAATGTTTCCCTTTGCCATTTGTTCTGCATGAGTGGATGAATAAACTTGTGAAGGTGATGGTCCATCCCTAAGATTTAATATAATTTAATCCCAGTGGAATTTTATTTTATTGTTTTACCGCTATGTGTGTGTAATAGATTCTGGAATAAATTTAAAAATGGAACGTAGAAGAGTATGCAACATGGATTGATGTTTCGGGCAATGATGATGTCCAAATCAAGTAAATCAACAGCAGCAAAATCGTACCGCAGTGCACTCAAGTCAACATTGTACCATTTTCTGCATATTCAGTGCTTGTTTCAAATCCTTTCAAACACCTCTATTTTATTTGACTCCTCTGACATCATGGAAGTGAAAACAAGCCCCCACACTCTCTCAGTAAATGCACTCACTCTATACCGCTCCTCTCAATAGATCCCCACACACCTGAAATGCTTGATACTTTTCTTAGAGTTTTGCAATTTGCAGAACAGATGTCCTCTGTATACTCTGTCTGTTGTAATCTACATCATTTTCTTGAATCAACTCCCTCCTCAGCTTCTCAGATGACACATAAAGCTCCTTGAGATCTTCCAGGGCACCAGACAAATGCATTGTATGTTTAGCCAAATTCATCTGATGGAACATGTCCGTAATCAACAAAACGCTGTCATAAACCTGCTTTTCGTGCTTGACTGCCTTCAGTTTCTTTCTATCAGTGGGTAACAGAATTGGATGCATGACTTCAATGCTATTGCTTCATCATGAACATGTCATTCCAATTGCTGATGACAAATTTCGCTGGATAAGATGGCAGATTTCATGTTCTGTTCAACAGTAACATGACATCACAATGTGCTGCCAACACAAGTAATATTGATTGTATTATTTGCCACCTCTAACATGTCGTTAAACACAGCACGTAAACATTAAAATAAATTCTTTGCTCTTGAGCAAAATACTCCTCAGAAATGAGTATAATCAGTAATTTACACAACAACACACATTCAAACGAATACCTTTGCCTTGTTGTGACTTCCGCCATCTGAATACAGACTGTACACTGAGATATTTGACTGATATCATATAATTGCTCTCCATCTACAGATGCTCCTAGTGTGGCTAATTCTTTGTGAGATGATATTCACTGCTCCAAAACCATTTTCTATCCTTTCCACTGAATGAAACTGCTTTGTCAATGCAGGACATTTTGTTTTTAATGTTATATTGCATTCAGATTAAGACAAAGAGATTTTCTTTACTTTGTCTCCAGGTCAGGCGATTGTGACGTCTGCAGGGAAATCAGGCCTCTGCAACTTCACTTTCTGTAATTTGGATTGTGAAATTATGAAGTATACAGGAAAATGCGAAAGTACAACCACCACTCCAGAACCCACAACATCTACAGTAGTAACCACCACTCCAGAACCCACAACATCTACAGTGGTAACTGTAACTCCAAAAACAACAGGAACAACAACCTGTAGCTGTAATACAGATGGACTTATAATGGCACCTGGTAAGATTATGCGTCATCATGGCACGGTGTCTAATAAATTCCATGAAGTGCGTTGTCAGTAATGTCTCCTGTTAAAATTTTTGGATGATAGAATAAATCAGATGGTGAAGTTAATGGTAAATTCAGAAGTTTTGACAAAATTGAATCGCAGTTAAAATTAATTCATTACCTTTTTTGACAAAGTGATTGAAGGGGTCTGATCGTATTAATTAATAGTTCAAATACAAACGTAAGGCACAGGCATAGTATTTTGAAAACAGATGAATTGAAAAATTAGTTACACAAAGTTCTAAATTTAATATATCTCTATCTATACCTAGATAGAGTTGACGTAAATAGGCTGTTTCCATTGAGAGTAGGGGAGATTCAAACGAGAGGACATGATTCGAGAGTTAGGGGGCAAAAGTTTAAGGGAAACACGAGGGGGTATTTCTTTACTCAGAGAGTGATAGCTGTGGGGAATGAGCTTCCTGTAGAAGTAGTAGAGGCCAGTTCAGTTGTGTCATTTAAGGTA
The DNA here is from genome assembly GCF_048418815.1 of Hemitrygon akajei. Classification (NCBI taxonomy): domain Eukaryota; kingdom Metazoa; phylum Chordata; class Chondrichthyes; order Myliobatiformes; family Dasyatidae; genus Hemitrygon; species Hemitrygon akajei. Next base: position 110,110,919 of record NC_133129.1, on the reverse strand, counting down.
AAATTGGATAGGTATATGGACAGAAAAAGAGTGGAGGGTTATGGGCTGAGTGCGGGTAGGTGGGACTAGGTGAGATTAAGAGTTCGGCACAGACTAGGGGGGCCGACATGGCCTGTTTCCGTGCTGTGATTGTTATATGATTATAAGCACAGCATTCACAACTCAATTTTCTTGCATTTCCTCAATATTCGTGGCTCGTACCGGATCCTTTGAAACACCTCTGTCGTATTTGACACCTCTAACATAATGGAAGTGAAGAACAGGCTGTCACACGCTCGTTGTAGCTGCGCACCCTAAACAGCTCCTCTGAATGCATCCCCACACTCCTGAAATGCTTGATTCATGTTCTTAGAGATTTGGAAGTTGCAAAGAAGATATCCTGTGTATCCTCTGACAATAGAACGCTTTACATCATAGCCTTGAATCAGCGCACTACTCAGCCTTTGAGATTTCGAATAAAGCAGCTACAGATAAATGCAACACAGTTTTAGCCAAGTTCTTCTCATGGTACATGGCCATAATTGACAAAACTCTGCAAAAGACTTACTTTGCATTCTTTACCAGCCTTTGGTTTCTTTCAATAAATGGGTAACAGATTTGGATCCATTATTTAAGTACACTTGTTTCGACAAGTAGACGTGCGTCCAATTGCTGTCTTCAGATTGCTGTGAATGAGATGGCAGATTTCACGTTGTCTTCAAAATTGGCATGGCATCACGATGTAGACCATGTTACCGATACCAGGACTATTGATTGTCAGTGTCATGCGGCCTGTCATTGAAAATAGCACTTAAGGCATTAAATTAAACTCTTTGCCATTGAGCAAATTACTTCTCAGAAATGTATGTAATCAGTATCTCACCCAACAACACACAATCAAATGCATAACTTTGCCTGGTTGTGACTTCTACCATCTCAATACAGACTGTACATTGAGATATTTGAGTGGTACCATATAATTGCACGCCATCTGCAGAAGCTTAGTCCAGAAATTCCTAGTGTGGCTAATGCTTTGTGAACCGACATTCTCACCACCAGAACCCTTTTCGATCGTTTCCACTGAGTGAAGATATTTTATCAATGCAGGACATTTTGTTTTTAATGTTATTTTGAATCAAAATAAACACAGTGATTTTCTTCACATTGTCTCCAGGTCAGGCAATTGTGACGTCTGCAGGGAAATCAGACCTCTGCAACTTCACTCTCTGTACTGTGGATTGTCAAATTATGAAGTATACAGGAATATGTGAAAGTACAACCTCCACTCCAGAACCGACACCATCTACAGTAGTAACTGTAACACCAAAAACAACAGGAACAACAACTTGTAGCTGTCACGCAGATGGGCGGAAAATGGCACCTGGTGAGATTATTTGTAACAATTGCGCTGTGACACTCAAATTCAATGAAGTGATTTAACAGCAATAATTTTTCCTTCTAATGATTGCTTGAAATGCACGATGAATGAGATTGCGCAGATGATGGTCCAATCCAGCATTTTAACGTCATTGAATCACAGTGGAGACTTACCTGAATATTTTACAATAATGTGCATTAAGTTATCCCCAGTATTCATTAAAAGAAAGAATGAAGAAGTGTTTGCAATATGGAGAGATGTTTTCGTCAACAGTGATGGTCCAAACAAGTTCAATTGGTGACCATCCTAGCAATATCGTATCTCAGTGTGCACAACGTCACATTCTTGCATTTTCCCCATGTCCTTGCTGGTCTCGAATTCTTAGTACTACTTCTATTTCTCACTTCTACCATCTTGAATCTGATTAAGAGACCACCACACTCTGCCTGTACATGCCCTCACCCTATACAACTCCTTTCAAAGGATACACACTCGCCTGAAATGCCTGACCTCTGCTCTGAGAGATTTGAAACTTATAGAGAAGGTATCCACTGTATTCTCTGTCTGTGACTTTCTCAACATAATAGCCTTCAATCAACTCAGTCCTCTTCCTCTTAGACACCTGATAAAACATCACAGCTTTAGACAAATACTTCTCCTAGTACGTGTCAATGGTCAAGACAGCTCCTTGGTAAAGCCTCTGTACTATCTCTGCACAGCCTTTACTTTCTTTAAAAGATGTTTGACACAATTGGATGCAGTACCTCAGTACATTTGCTTCAATTTCAACCCACCCTTTCTAAGGTAGAAAAGTTACTGTGGGTGAAATGCCAAATTTCACATGATGTTTGAAAGTAACATCACTTAACCATATAGCTTGATTTCCCAATACCAGGCATTGGCTGTCAGTGCTTTATTAAAGATCAAATGTGTGGTGTGCCAAGTGGAAATGCTATTCCATTTAGCAAAATATTTCAGAAGAATCCACAGATTCTGTACGTTGGCAGACTACACACACTCACACAAACAACTTTGCCATATTCTGACTTACACCATCTCCAATCAGACTGTGGACATAGATAGTTATGTGGTTTATTAAAATGGCTTACTATTTGCTGAAACTCCTACTGTCACCAGTAGTTCCTCAAATAATATTCACACCTCCAGAAACATTTTCCAAATTTCTGATCACTGAAGCTGATTTATTAATGCAGAATATGTTGTTTTTAATGTCACTCAGATTGATTTTCTTTACTTTGTCTCCAGGTCAGGCGATTGTGACATCTGCAGGGAAATCAGGCCTCTGCGATTTCACTCTCTGTACTGTGGATTGTGAAATTATGAAGTATTCCGGAAGATGTGAAAGCACGACCACCACTCCAGAACCTACAACATCCTCAGTAGTAACTGTAACGCCAAAAACAACAGGAACAACAACCTGTCGCTGTCACGCAGATGGACGGAAAATGGCACCTGGTAAGATTATTAGTAACAATTGTGCAGTGACACTCACAATTGCATGAAGTGATTTAACAGCAATTTTTCCCTTTGTCATTTGTTCTGCATGAGTCGATGAATAAACTTGTGAAGGTGATTGTCCAGTCCAAACTTTTAATATATTTGAATCACAATGAAAATTTATTTCATTGTTTTCTAACTGTGTGTGTTATGTAGATTCCGGAATCCATTAAAAAATGTTACATAGAAGAATCTGCAATGTGGATTGATGTTTCGGCCATGGTGATTCCCAAACAATTTAGATTAGTGATCAACAGAAGAAATATCGTACCTCAGTGTGCTCAACTCAACATTGGACCATTTCCTGCATATTCAGTGCTGGTCTCAAATCTTTTGAAACAACTCTATTATATTTGCTTCCTCTAACATCATGGATGTGAACACAGGCCCCCACACTCTCTCAGTAAATGCACTCACTCTATACCACTCCTCTGAATAGATCCCCACATGCCTGAAATGCTTGATTCTTTTCTTAGAGGTTTGGAACTTGCAGAAGAGATGGCCACTGTATACTCTGTCTGTTTCACTCTGTACAGCATAGTCTTGAACCAACTCGCTCCACAGCTTCTCACACAACATATAAAGCTCCTCATAATTTGCCACGTCATCGGATAAATGCAACGTAGGTTTAGCCAAATTCACTTCATGGAACATGTCCGTAATCAACAAAACATTGTCATAAACCTGCTTTGCACACCTGCACAGCCTTCAATTTCTTTCTATCAGTGGGTAACAGAATTGGATGCATACCTGGAATATTGATTTGTCGGTGCTTTGCAGCCTGTAATTGAATAAAGTACTTGCGGCATTAAAGTCAACTATTTGCTATTGAGTAAAATACTCCTCAGAAATGTGTGTCATCAGTTTCTCACCGAAGAACACAACACCAAATGAATACCTTTGCCTCGTAGTGACTTCCAGCATCTCAATACAGTCTGTACAATGAGTTGAGTGGTACCATATAATTGCACTCCATCTGTAGAAGCTTTGTCCAGACACTCCCAGTGAGGTGAATCATTTCTGAAATGATATTCACGCCTCCAGAACCATTTTCCATAGTATCCACTGAATGAAGCTGTTTTATTAGTTCATTCATTGAATGAAGCTGTTTTGTTTTTAATGCTGTATTGAATCGAGATAAGCATAGAGTGATTTTCTTTACTTTGCCTCCAGGTCAGGCGATTGTGACGTCTGCAGGGAAATCAGGCCTCTGCAACTTCACTTTCTGTAGTTTGGATTGTAAAATTATGAAGTATACCGGAAGATGCGAAAGTACGACCACCACTCCAGAACCCACAACATCTACAGTAGTAACCACCACTCCAGAACCCACAACATCTACAGTGGTAACTGTAACTCCAAAAGCAACAGGAACAACAACCTGTAGCTGTCACACAGATGGACGAAAAATGGCACCTGGTGAGATTATTAGTAACAATTCTGCTGTGACACTCAAAATTGCATGAATTATTTAACAGCAATTTTTCCCTTTGACATTTGTTTTGAATGAGATGATGAATAAACTTGTGAAGGTGATGGTCCATCCCTAACCTTTAATATAATTGAATCACAGTGGAAATTTATTTCATTGTTTTACAGCTATGTATGTAAAATAGATTCAGGAATCCATTAAACAATGTAACATAGAAGAATATGCAATGTGGATTAATGTTTCGGGCCATGATGATTCCCAAAGAAGTTAAATTAGTGATCAAGAGAAGCATTATCGTATCCCAGTGTGCTCAACTCCACATTGTACCATTTTCTACATATTCAGTGCTGGTCTCAAATCCTTTGAAACAACTCTATTTTCTTTGCCATCTCTGAGATCATGGAAGTGAGAACAGGCCCCACACTCTCTCAGTAAATGCTCGCACTCTATACAGCTCCTCTGAATGGATCCCCACACACCTGAAATGCTTGATTCTTTTAGAGATTTGGAACTTGCTATCTAATATATACTTTGTCTATTGCATTCTTTATATCATAGTCTTGAATGCATTCCCATCTCAGTTTTTGAGACAAGATATAAAACACTTCAAAATTTTCCAGATCACCAGATAAATGTAACACAGGTTTAGCCCAATTCATCTCTGGAACATGTATGTAATCTTCAAAAAAAGCACTGTAATCAACCTGCTTTGCACGCCTCCCTGCCTTCAGTTTCTTTCTATCAGTGGGTGGCAGGATTGGATGCATGACTTCAATATTCTTGCTTCATCGTGAACACAAGATTCCAACTGCTGACTTCAAATTGCTGTGGATGAGATGGAAGATTTCATGTTCTGTTCGACAGTGACATGACATGATGATGTAGACCAGGGGCCGGCAACCTTTTTGCCTCTTTGGGCCGGATCGCATATTAAGCAGTGGATGGTGAGCCAGATATATGCCATAAAATGGATCATTCCCATATTTCAAGTTTTTTTTGGCATTTATCTGGCCCACCGTTGGCTCAATATGTATTGCCTCAAATTAATGAATAACGCATGCTAGAAATTCATTTGTGCTTAAGGTTGCCTACCCCTGATGTAGATAGTGTTGCCAATACCAGGAATATTGATTGTCAGTACCCTGCAGCCTGTCATTGAATATAGCACTTCGGGCATGAAGTAAACTCTTTGCTATTGAGCAAAATACTCCTCAGAAATGTGTGTAATCAGTATCTCACCCAACAACACACAATCAAATGAATAACTTTGCCTCGTTGTGACTTCCACCATCTCAATACAGACTGTATACTGAGATAGTTGAGTGGTACCACATAATTTCACTCCATCTGAAGAAGCTTTGTCCAGAAACTCCTAGTGTGGCTAATTGTTTCCACTGAATGAAGCTGTTTTATCAATTCAGGATATTTTGTTTTTAATGTTATACTGCATCGAAATAAACACAGTGATTTTCTTTACTTTGTCTCCAGGTCAGGCAATTGTGACGTCTGCAGGGAAATCAGGCCTCTGCAACTTCACTCTCTGTACTGTGGATTGTGAAATTATGAAGTATTCCGGAAGATGTGAAAGCACGACCACCACTCCAGAACCTACAACATCTACAGTAGTATCTGTAACTCCAAAAACAACAGGAACAACAACCTGTAGCTGTCACGCAGATGGACGACAACTGTCACCTGGTAAGTATAGCATTTAGATAGATAGATACATTATTCATCCCCATGGGGAAATTCAACTTTTTTTCCAATGTCCCATACACTTGTTGTAGCAAAACTAATTACATACATAATTACAATAGGGCTGCTGCATTCACTATTCAATGAGCGGTTTGAGTGTAATGTTAACAATGATTGAATGGAATAAATGAATCAGATTGTGAAATCCAAATTCTGAACATAATTGGGTTCAGTGAAAGTTTATTTAATTGTTTGTTTAAACACTTCAAGTTAATTTGTTTCAAAGTCTTTATTGATCCAACTTGACTGAATGCACCTCTTCAGATACTGGATGGTTTGACAAAACCCTCAAAAGCAGCATCACATTATAAGGTTGACCAACAACACTCAGCTGACAATACCAGTAGCATTAATTTGCAGTGCCTTGCAGATAATTACTTAACACTGCTTTTGGATTGAAAAGTCTTGTCCATATTCCTTCAGGACAAATTTCCATCTCTTCCTAATTATGTATCTTTAATTGTGAACCTTCCATGCTTTCACAAGTCTACCATTTATTGCATATTTCAGTGATTGCATTGCATTCAGTGGACGGTGCATGTCTGAAGGCAGAGTGATAGTCGGGTGTACCTCGGTGACTTCTTCATTTTCTCTGGTGTTTTCAATTGCATCTCAAACCACAGACAACTGTAAGATTTCTTCACAGAGTTATGTGCAAATCATTTATGAGTTGTTTAAAATGGTGTATGATTTTTCTGGCAGTATCTTCAAGTTGTCTCAATCCTCTTTATTCAATTGTTGTAAATCAAGCAGCTTCCTCAAAATAGATAAGGGCTTTTGAATTTATTTTACTTTTAGTTGCACACAAGCATTTGTTTCTTATTTTGAATCCAGGTCAGGCAACTGTGACGTCTGCAGGTAAACCAGACCTCTGTAACTATTTTCTATGTACTGAGAATTGTAAACTTCTGAAGGAAACTGGAAGATGTGAAGTTACCACATCACAGATCCCCACACACAACACCACCACAATTACTACAGTGTTTCCAATGACTTCCAGCACAACACCTAGCCTCTGGGATTGCTGCATGTACCATGGCCGAGTATTGACTCCTGGTAAGTCTTCTCCCCATTTGCCTCTCTCCTAGTTGTTGATACATCAGTGGTTGTTGTATTGGTCTCATTATCCAGCTCAAAACTCAACGAATGGAGTGGAATTATGTCATCATTGACTCCAAGATACACTCATTGAAAAGTACCAATACTTTTAAAACAGTGGAATAAACAGGAAAACCAGGGATGATGCATAATGTCAGTTCCCCATCAATGCACCAAGAAACTGGAGCAACTGCTGGTGATTTGACTATTCCTTTAAATTCAAAATACCAGCTGGTGAGATCAGTGATTTAGACATAAAAGATGTTGTAGATGCTGGAAATCTGGAGCAAAACATGAAATGCTGAAGGTAGTCAGCAAGTCTGGCATTGCTAAAGGGATGTCAGTGTTTACGGGCTGAGCAGTGATTCCCTGCATTCCCAGTGGATGCACCACCTTGCATTACTTTGCACCTTATAATCACAGAGCAGTCAAGGTAACTCTTGACCAGTTAGTCCAAAATCTGTGGTCGGTCAATAGCACAGAGCATGCTCTGCTGCCCAAAGTTTAATGTCAACCATTTAACCTGGTCTAAGATCAACCTGAACCTTTCCCCCAACATAGACATTCATTTTTCTTTCACCACATGCCTACTTAAGAGTTTTTAAAATAACTTTAATGTATCTGCCTCTTCCACTACCCTGACAGCACATTCCAGGCACTCACCACTATTTGTGTAGAAAAAAAACACCTCCGACATAACACCCCTCCCCTCCTCTCATCTTCTAGCCTCACTTTCTACCTCTTCATCTTTTTTTTGCCAGTCCTGATGAAGGGTCTCGGCCTAAAATGTCAACTGTACTCTTTTTCATAGACGCTGCCTGGCCTGCTGAGTTCCTCCAGCATTTTGTCTGTGTTGCTTGGATTTCCAGCATCTGCAGGTTTTCTCTTGTTTGCTCTGACATACCAATTGCTTTCCTGCAATCCCTTTAAAATTACACCCCCTTTTATTAGCCATTTCCACTCTGGGGAAAATGTCTCTGTCCACTTGATTTATCATTTTATCATCTGAAAGATTTACCATCTTGTAAACCTACATCAAGTCAGCTCACATCCTTCTGTGCGCCAAAGAGCAAAACCCTAGCCTGCTCAGTCTATTCTCATAAGAAATGCTCTCCATTCAGGCATCATGCTGAGGTAAAGCTTCCAGACCCTTTGTACAATGAACTAAACACAATATACAGTCAGCCCTCCTTATCCGCGAGTTCCACGTCCACGAATTCAGCCAACCGCGAATCGAGAAAACCCAGAAGTGCTCTTCCAGCATTTGTTGTTCGAGCATGTACAGACTTTTTTTTCTTGTCCTTATTCCCTAAACAATTCAGTATAACAACTATTTTACATAGCATTTACATTGTATTAGGTATTATAAGCAATCTAGAGATGATTATACGGGAATTATAGAGAAGTATACCGGAGGATGTGCATGAGTCATCATGGATCGGGATCGAAAAAAATTGGAAGTTTTCTTACTAAGTAAATTGGAACAGGTACATCCGGTGTTATTTAGTGTCAGTCAGTCAAACATTTGTCTTAGTATATAGTATATATTTTACCTTTCTGCTCCATCCATGCCTGGTTGATGTGAAGGATCAAAAACCCAAAACCCCAAAACCCAATAATTAAACCATTGCATTGCTTAGTAATGATTGTAGCTTTCATTGAGGCAGGGCCTTTTTCACTTTATCCTTTAAAATTGTTCCGATCGTTGACTGACTATAGCCTAACACTTTTCCAATGACCAATGGTGTTTCACCTCTTTCCGATCGCTTTATTAATTCCACTTTATTTTCAATCGTGATCGTGATTATTTTCGTGAACGGAAACACTGCAGATTCAGAGCTCTGCCACCAGGTCCTAATGTCCACCGTCAGGCAGGTTGAAAAAGGGACTTGAGCATCCATGTTTTTTCGCATCCCAGAACCAATCCCCTGCAGATAAGGAGGGCCGACTGTACAGAGAAGCCATTTTATTATTCTCAGCAGTAACATAAAAGAAGAAACCCCTTACAATTGTATTTATATTGTTTTTTATTAGGCATATTTTCATCCATCCAGTCACCCTATTGTATTGTGTTTCTGTTGTAGATAATGTTGCTTTATCCAGAATGTTCTACTGTTTATTTGGACATATAGAATTTCAAGATCAATTAAATTCATTGGATTAAAGGGAAGTACAGCGGCATAAGAGAGGATCTGGCTAAAGTTGATTGAAAGGGGCACTAGCAAGGATGACTGCAGAGCAGCAATGTCTGGAGCTTCTGGAAGCAATTCAGAAGACATAGGATTGATTAATATTCTAAAGAGTGGATGAGGCAACCATGGCTGACAAAGGAAGTTGAAGACAACATAAAAGCAAAAGGGAGGGCATATAATATAACAAAAAATATTGAAAAGCAAAGGCAGTAGAAGGTGTTGTTGCTTTACTTCGAAGTGGACAAATGTGCATATATTAACTTCTCTGCTCCTCCCATTTTTTTTGTGTCCTTTCTCAAGCAACTCCCTCCAGCCACCCATCACCCATCCCTCTCCCTCTCCTGGTACCATCTATGCACCCTTAACCTACCATATGGGCACCATGCTAGTGTAGTTGTTAGCATGATTCTATTATAGTTCAGGGTGTCAGAGTTTGGAGTTCAATCCTCTGTAAAGAATCTGTGTGTGTCTTCCCTGTGGAATACAAAGGTTACTCCAGTTTCCTCCCACAGTCCAAAGACATAGAAACATAGGAAACCTACAGCACAATACAGGCCCTTCGGTCCTTGCCTTAGAAAATACCCAGGGTTACACATCGCCCACTATTTTTCAGAGCTCTATGTACCTATTCAGGAGTCTCTTAAAAGACCAAGTTGTATTTGCCTCCACCACCATTGTCAGCAGCCCATTCCACGTACTCACCACTCTCTGCGTGAAAAAACTTACCCCTGACATCCCCTCTGTACATATTTCCAAGCACCTTAAGACTGTGCCCTCTCGTGCTAGCTATTTCAGCCCTGGAGAAAAGCCTCTAACTATCCACATGATCAATGCCTCTCATCATCTTATATACCTCTATCAGGTCACCTCTCATTTTCCATCGCTCCAAGGAAAAAAGGCCAAGTTCACTCAACTTATGTTCATAAGGCATGCTCCCCAATCCAGGCAACATCCTTGTAAATCTCCTCTGCACCCTTTCTATGGTTTCCACATCCTTCCTGTAGTGAGGTGACCAGAAATGAGCACAGTTCTCCAAGTGGGGTCTGACCAGGGTCTTATACAGCTGCAACATTACCTCTCGGCTTCTAAACCCAATCCAACGATTGATGAAGGCCAATGCACCATATGCCCTCTTAACCACAGAGTCAACCTGCATAACAGCTTTGAGCATCCTATGGACTCAGACCCCAAGATCCCTCTGATCCTCCACACTGCCAAGAGTCTTACCATTAATACTATATTCTGCCATCATATTTCACCTACCAAAATGAACCACTTCACACTTGTCTGGGTTGAACTCCATCTGCCACTTCTCAGCCCAGTTTTGTATCCTATCAATGTCCCGCTGTAACCTCTGACAGCCCTCCACACTATCCACAATACCCCCCAACCCCCAACATAGTGGATCATTGTAATTTGTCCCATGATTAGATTAGGATTAAATCAGGATTGTCAGTTTTGCTGGGTGGTTCCGTGCTGTTATGCTAAATGAAATAAATAAATAAATCAACACATCACCCTCAGGTTTACCTATCACACTGTCTCACCACTCCTTTCTCCTCTTTACACCAGCTATCTCCCCTCTCTACCCTCAGGTTTCCCTATCACCCTGTCTCACCATTCCTTTCTCCTTTTTACACCAGCTATCTCCCCTCTCTACCCTCAGGTTTCCCTATCACCCTGTCTCACCACTCCTTTCTCCTCTTTACACCAGCTATCTCCCCTCTCTACCCTCAGGTTTCCCTATCACCCTGTCTCACCACTCCTTTCTCCTCTTTACTCCAGCTATCTCCCCTCTCTACCCTCAGGTTTCCCTATCACCCTGTCTCACCACTCCTTTCTCCTCTTTACACCAGCTATCTCCCCACTCTACCCTCAGGTTTCCCTATCACCCTGTCTCACCGCTCCTTTCTCCTCTTTACATCAGCTATCTCCCCTCTCTACCCTCAGGTTTCCCTATCACCCTGTCTCACCACTCCTTTCACCTCTTTACACCAGCTATCTCCCCTCTCTACCCTCAGGTTTCCCTATCACCCTGTCTTACCACTCCTTTCTCCTCTTTACACCAGCTATCTCCACTCTCTACCCTCAGGTTTCCCTATCACCCTGTCTCACCACTCCTTTCTCCTCTTTACACCAGCGATCTCCCCTCTCTACCCCCAGTCCTGTTGTGGGGCCTTGGCTGAAATGCCAATAACTCCTCCCCCCCTCACAATTGCTGTTCGATGCTGAGTTCCTACAGCAGATTGTCTGTTGCTTCAGATTCCAGCACGTTTCATGCCAGAAGCTTTGTATAGATAGATATATAGATAGATACTTTATTCATCCCCATGGGGAAATTCAACATTTTTTTTCCAATGTCCCATACACTTGTTTTAGCAAAACTAATTACATAAAATTACTCAGTAAAAATATGATATGCATCTAAATCACTCTCTCAAACAGCATTAATAATAGCTTTTAAAAAGTTCTTAAGTAGTTTACTTAGATACATTAAATACAATCAACCCCGGCACTTTAACATATCTTACTCCTGGCGGTTGAATTGTAAAGCCTAATGGCATTGGGGAGTATTGACCTCTTCATCCTGTCTGAGGAGCATTGCATCGATATCAACCTGTCACTGAAACTGCTTCTCTGTCTCTGGATGGTGCTATGTAGAGGATGTTCAGGGTTTTCCATAATTGACCGTAGCCTACTCAGCGCCCTTCGCTCAGCTACCGATGTTATACTCTCCAGTACTTTGCCCACGACACCCCTTACCAGCTTATTAAGACGTGAGGCGTCCCTCTTCTTAATGCTGCCTCCCCAACACGCCACCACAAAGAAGAGGGCGCTCTCCACAACTGACCTATAGAACATCTTCAGCATCTCACTACAGACATTGAATGATGCTAATATATTAGTACATTAGTATACCCTAATATGTACGGTATATTTCTATGGCAGACAGGATCAAAATCAAAAGATCTGACAACAGCTTCAAAATGGCTTGCTGGTATCCTGGCTGAAGCAATGCATAATATCAGCAGTAATACTGATGCCTGAAGAATGAATACAGACTGTACATTGTCTTCTCTTTTTACAATATGACAGTTTTTCTCACGTACAAACTTATTTCACATATAAAGCATAATTTCTGTTGCTTTGGCATGCAGGGCAGGTCATCGTGACTTCTGATGATAAATCAGGCCAATGCACTTATGTGCAATGTACTTCAGGTTGTAAGATTATGACATCTTCGAGACAATGTGATACTACCTCTCCAATCACTGCATCCAGTACAGCCAAATCCACAACAGTCGAAACTACAACTCTCAGTTCACCAGCTACATCAAGCTGCTTCTGCAAAGTCAATGGGAAATTAATATTACCTGGTGAGTATATTGGTTGTTGATAACATGGTAGAATAACTAAGGAAAACAATCATTGAATCATACCATTCCTGTGACAATCCAATCCTTTTCAGAACTTGTGGCACACTCCATGACTGCTTTTAAGACATTTATACAAGCTCTGCAGGTGAAATGATACATGCAGTTTCCACAGATGCTGTACCCATAGTCCAATGCAGAGGAAGCAGGACTTATTGCTCTTCCCATGTGTGAAGTCATCTACTTCAGTCATGTACTTCTCTTTGTTTATTATGACTTTTACTTTAGTTGTTTGTTTCCTGTTCTGGCCTTGTTCCCATGGAACACAGGCATAAATGGACAGGTATCAAATTAACTCCAGCACGTTAATCACATCACTAAGCATGTCTGGATCTTATTGTAACTGATGATATTCAGAGAGGATAAGTTACCACATTGTCACACTGAAGCTGCTAAGAATTTGTTGGGAGCAGCTGTTATCGGGAAAGTCCACAGGTCTCATGCGAAAAATTGTTTAAAGAAGCTGATCAGAATTTTGGTCTGCCATGTTCCAGTTGGACAAGGATGGCAAGTTATGTTATCCTAAATGGCAAGAGAGGTAATGAACTGCAAAGGAAGCAGATATAAAGTTTAGGAAGCTAAAATCAGGCAGCTCAATTGAGGAATATAAATATTGCAGGAAAAGCTCAAACAGGGAGCATTAGTCATCCTTGGCAAGTAGGGTTAAGGAGACGCAAAAACAAACAGAGGTTAGGGACACTCAATCTGCGTAACCAGAGACACCACACACCCCGGCCAGTCCCTGTTTGATCCGCTGCCGTCCAGCAAAAGGTTCAGGACACTAAAAACCAGTACAAATAGACTGAGGAACAGCTTCTACCCCAGAGCTGTGGCCTCCATCACACCACTCCCACAGAACAATGACTGAAACTTTGAGCACACACATGCACACACAAGGACTCAAATACCTGCATTAATGGCACTTTGTGCATTATTGTGATATTCTGGTGCTGCTGCAACTTATTTTCTGCTACTTATCTATTTAATACTGTTTTTCTATTACTGTCTTGTTTTTATCTACCGCTTTGTTTGATTGCCTGAGAGGAAGCCAAACAGAGTTTCATTGTACCTATGTATAATGACAATAGAGATCATTCAATTCAATTCAAGTTTAGAACATAGAGCATGGAACATAAAATAAAACAGCACAGGAGCAGGCCTCTTATCCCATAATGTATCAAACTAATTAAATGTCTAAGTAAACTTGTCCCACCTCCCTCCATTCTCTATGTATTCAATAACCCACTTTGTACATTCACTAGGATTCAATGCATACTTTCCTTTTACATTTGATCTCAAAATATAACACCTCATTCCTGGCCAGATTAAGTTCCAGCTGCCAGTACCCTGCCAATATCTGCAATTGATCTAAATGCCATTGTAATTTTTGAACAACCTTCTAACTTGAACCATCTGCAAGACAATTAGTGGGTACTTAGTTCTATCTTCCTGCATTTGACCGCGCTCTCTATCTCTCTCCTCTCCCCTGCCATCTCCCCTCTCATCTCCCGCCCTCTCCCCCCCTCTCTCTTTCCCCCTCTCTCTCTCCCCACTCACTCAGTCACACTCACTCTTTCTCTCACTGCTACCAGGGGAAGGTGCAGGAGTCTGGGGGGTCTTGGGCAAGGTTTGACTGGTGTGGCCTGTGTTCATTCCAAGACTTCTTTAAGGACTCTGCGATTTGATGTTTAATATTCTGCTTATTTTTCATCCTTTGTGTGATTTGTTTGTTTTTATCGTGCATTGAGTCTTTGAAGTTTTTTTAATCGGTTCCATGGTGTTTCTTTGTCTTATGACTGCCTGCAGGAAGGCAAATCTCAGGGTTGTATACTGTATACATCTTTGAATCTTTGCAACTACCTGCAAGGCTATCAGTCATGAAACACCACCACTAGTGTTAACATAATACTCCAAGCACAACCTACCCAGTGCTTTGTAAAGTTGTAACATACATAATAATCCAGCTATTATATCCCATGTCCCAACCTATGAAGGCAATTATTCCACATGCCTATTCACCCATGTTACCACTTTCAGGGAATAGTGGTTGTGGGTTCCTTAATCCCATTGTTCATCAACATTTCTCAGTGCACTATCATTTTCCATAACATCCTTCACTAACTGACTTTCCAAAATGAATCACCTCAAACTTTTTGGAATTAAATTTGCCAATGATCTGCCCAACTTTCCATCTGATTTTTATCTTGCTGTAACTTAAAACAATTTTCCTTGCGGTCCACACCATCATACAAATATGTATCATCCACAGGTTTACCAATGACATCTGTTGCATTCTTGTTCAAGTCATTAATACACTTCACAGACACCAATCACTGTAAGAAAGTTCAAATCAGCAAAACATCCTCCCGCTGTCACCAAGCCAGTTCTTTATTTGATTTTCCAGTTTGCCTTGAATTAACCTACTATGTGTACTTTATCAAATGCTTTACTGATGTTTATGTAGACAGTGTCTGCTGCATGGTATTATCAGCAAACTTTGTTACCTTCTCAAAATATGTCAAAGCTTTTCAAAAGCTGTGTAATCATCAGAATACAAGAGAAGCTTTTCACTGTATCTTGGTATATGTGACTATAATAAACCAATACCATTACAAGGTATAAACGAGTACTTAAGGAAATTAGGAATGCACACAAAATCATCAAATATACTGAGAAATGTGAAGTCATTCCATGTTCATTAGGGTCAAGAGAGTGGCTGGGCAAAGAATATTATGTACATTGGAACCAGAAGAGCAAATTATAAGTGAAGCCAGGAGATGTGGGTGAGGTCCTATGTGAACGTTAGTCACTTGTGTTCACCAAGGAGGATATGGAGGATGCTGAATTCTAAAATGCAAAGCCAGCTATTGCAGCAGTGATAATAACTCCTAACTCAGAGGGAACCATCAGCAATTGCTGCAGAGAATGCTCCCTGGCAAATACAGCAACTATTAAAAGCTTGCAATTTTATCCTCTCTGCATACTATACTTGACCATAGTTAATCATGTCTCTGTACTCACAGCAACAAGAAAAACAATTGACCTGAAGAAAAGGTGCAATTCATAATTGCTTTGTGTGAGATTTGGATCCCAAATATGCCAATTAATATTACAATGTACAACATATAAATAGGTATTCCCTGTGATGCAATGTTTTTCAATAGGGATGTTAGGGGGAGGGGTTAAGGGGAGGAGGGATGGGTAACACATATTTTCTTTTTCACACACTTTTATTCTGTAACTATTTGAAAACACAATAAAAAAGTTTTTTTAAAAAATGTAGTATAAGGGACTATATGTTTTACCTAAATAATGCAGTGTTTTCAAGACTTAACAGAATTTATGTTTGTATTTCTTTCCAGGAAAGAAAATCTACCACACCAGTGATAAAGCAGGCTGGTGTTATTTTGGGCTCTGTTCCAAGACCTGTGAAATTGTGAAACACATGATACCATGTGTAACCAGCACATCATCTCCACCGGCCACAGAGTCACCTGTACCAACAACAGCTCCGAGCAGTTGCTCAGCTCTCCACCCACCAAGAGCTGTGAGTAATCTTTGTGATATTAGTAATTGTTGTTAGGTGGTGGTATTGCTGTATTGATGAATATTAAGGCTGGTAAGTCCCCAGGAACCCCTGGTGAGATGCACCCAAGTTTATTGAGTCAAGCAAGAGATGAGACTATTGGGACCATGACGAAAATCTTGGTGTCCTCCCTGGCTACAGCCAAGGTCCCAGAAAATTAACAAATAGCTTGGTTCAAAGAAGGAAATTGGGATAATCCTAGAAACTAATAGACTAATGAATCTTGAGGTGGAGAATCTATTAAAGCCGACTCATAAGGACAGGATTCATGAGCATTTGTAAAATCATGGCCTAATTAGACAGTCAGCATAGTTTTGTGCAGAGAAATTTCTGTCTTATGATCTTGTTTGCAGACCACAGATCTTTGTTTGCCAAAGGACACAGTGAGATATAAATCAATTGCCCATAAGAGCTTTTATAAGAATCACCACTTGTAACAATGATCAGGTAGACACAGAGAGAATCTGAATTTACCGACAAGTAATCTTTATTGTTTCAATTAAGAAGCATGGGGTTCACAAACTAATTACCTGTGAGCAGCCCCAGTAGAATTTCCTGACCATCCATGAACAGTCAATGAAGAGAAAAGGCATTATCCAGGAAAGGAGTCTACGCTGGCTAGGTGCTTCTCATGGTCTTGATCTCCACATGTCCGTGGGGACCTCCTCATCTATGAAGGTTGCTTTCTGGTTGCTGAAGAGTCATCACCCTTATGTATTTGGAGCTGCTGACTCATAGTGGATCCTCATCAGTTTAACTGATGGATTGCCATCCTATTGACTCAAAGTCACCTGACCTATCTGGATCACCACCTTACAGGCTCTAGTCCAGGGCTGCAACCAACGTTATTCTATGGTTTCTGCCCTAGCCTCATGCTCATTTCAACTCTGACTGTTTAAACCAGTCATAAACAGATACTGAGTTTACATCCACACTAGACCAGATAATTTTGAAAACGCCAGTTTCGCATAAAAACGATCGGCATCCACACTATGCGTTTTTGAAAAATCTCTATCCACACTGAAATGGAGATTTTGGCGTATCTCCTCCTCCTGCGCATACGCTGGTGTCGAATCTCGCTGTAGAAGTGTGCGTTTGTGCAGTTACAAACTAGAAAAACTTAAAACGACGGACAGCTATTGGCTCTCACACAGAATTTAAAACTAAAAAAAACAAATACTGGAGCATACGGCGGCAACCGATAGGGAGTTCACAGACAGATTGACCCGGCTGATGATGAACATTGAAAAACTGACTAACTCTGTTGCATTAATAAAGCACTGTAGCGATGTACTACATACAGAGCTAGAGACAACGACACGCAGTCGGTAAGCCGTTTGGAGACTAGTTTATTCAAACTTCGCGGTGCTGGCATTTAATCCCTAGCGCCCGCCCTCTCCAGGCGGAAATGACATCAGAGGTGTTATACAAAAGTCTCTCCCTGCGTGCTGGCTATTTGTGAGCCGGTTCGCCTGCGCAGAAAGTGGGTCGCCACATAACCCCCTCCCCCCTCAAGAACCGGCGATACATCCCCCCAATGTCCACAGTCTGGATCAGCCTCTGTTCGGGAGGTCTGCCTCTGCGCCACGGTGCCTGAACCTTGACCGGCTGCGCCAAGTCCACATGGGCTGGTTTGAGTCGGTCCACCATGAAAACCTCCTCTTTCCCCCCAATGTCCAGAACGTACGTGGACCCATTGTTGTTGATCACCTTGAACAGCCCCTCGTACGGCTGCTGTAGCAGTGCCCGGTATGCGCCCCTTCGTACAAACACAAACTTACAGTTCTGCAGGTCCTTGGGTACATGGGTTGGGGTCTGTCCATGCTGTGAAGTCGGTACGGGGGCCAGGTTGCCAAGCCTTTCACGTAGTCTGTCCAGGACTGCTACAGGTTCTTCCTCTTGCCCCCCTGGGGCTGGTATGAACTCTCCTGGGATGACCAGGGGTGCGCCGTACACCAACTCGGCCGACGAAGCGTGCAGATCCTCTTTGGGCGCTGTGAGAATTCCAAGCAGGACCCAGGGAAGCTCGTCCACCCAGTTAGGTCCTCTCAGGTGGGCCATGAGAGCCGACTTCAAGTGACGGTGGAAGCGTTCCAGTAGTCCGTTCGACTGTGGGTGGCAGGCAGTTGTGTGGTGTAGCTGCGTTCCCAACAGGCTGGCCACAGCCAATCACAGGCTGGAGGTGAACTGGGCGCCTCTGTTGGAGGTAATCTGGGCCAGTACCCCGAAGCGTGCTACCCAGGTTGCAATCAGTGCTCGGGCGCAGGAATTGGCAGATGTGTCGGTGAGCGGGACTGCCTCTGGCCACCTCGTGAACTGGTCTAGATAGATAGATAGATACTTTATTCATCCCCATGGGGAAATACCTACCATAGTTAGGAGGTACCGCGCTCCTCGTGACACTGGTAGGGGGTCCACAATATCCACATGAATGTGGTCGAACCTCTGGTGGGTGGGTTCGAACTGCTGCGGTGGGGCTTTAGTGTGCCGCTGCAACTTGGCTGTTTGGCTCGGTACGCATGTTCTGGCCCATTCACTGACCTGCTTGCGAAGTCCGTGCCACACAAACTTGCTGGAGACCAGCCGGACGGTTGTCCTGATAGATGGGTGTGCCAAACCGTGTATGGAATCGAAAACTCGCCGCCTCCAGGCTGCCGGGACAATGGGGCGAGGTTGGCCAGTAGCCACGGTGCACAGGAGGGTCCTCTCACGTGGACCTACGAGAAAGTCTTGTAGCTGCAAACCCGAGACTGTGGTCCTGTAGCTGGACATCTCATCATCTGCCTGCTGCGCCTCCGCCAGTGCTGCATAGTCCACCCCCAGGGACAGGGCCTGGACAGCTGGTCTGGAGAGTGTGTCCGCCATGACGTTGTCCTTTCCCGAGACATGCTGGATGTCCGTCGTGTACTCGGAGACGTAGGACAGATGTCGCTGCTGGCAAGCCGACCAGGGATTGGATACCTTTGTGAACGCAAAGGTTTGTGGTCCGTGAACGTGGTGAACGGCCTGCCTTCTAAGAAGTACCTGAAATGCCGGATTGCCAGATACCGCGCTAACAGCTCTCAGTCAAAGGCACTGTACTTGAGTTTGGGTAGTCGTAGGTGCTTGCTGAAGAACGCCAGGGGTTGCCAGCGCCTCTCGATGAGTTGCTCCAGCACCCCACCGACTGTTGTGTCAGATGCGTCCACTGTA
Organism: Hemitrygon akajei; assembly: GCF_048418815.1. Classification (NCBI taxonomy): domain Eukaryota; kingdom Metazoa; phylum Chordata; class Chondrichthyes; order Myliobatiformes; family Dasyatidae; genus Hemitrygon; species Hemitrygon akajei. The sequence continues at coordinate 110,091,355 of NC_133129.1, read as the reverse complement.
AGGGCGGTCGGAACGTCCGTTCTGCGGTGCACCAGCATCGCGGCATCTGCCAAGGCTTCCTTGGCTTTAACAAAAGCGGCCGCGGCCTCTTCATCCCAAGTAATGTCCTTGCCTTTACCCGACATCAGGGTGTACAAACGGCACATGATACGGGCTGCTGAGGGGAGGAAACGGTGGTAGAAGTTCACCATACCAACAAACTCCTGCAGGCCTTTGATTGTGTTGGGCCGGGCAAAGTGGTGGACCGCGTCTACCTTGGCGGGCAGAGGTGTTGCCCCGTCTTTGGTAATCCTGTGGCCCAGGAAGTCGATGGTATCGAGACCGAACTGGCATTTGGCTGGGTTGATAGTGAGGCCGAAATCACTCAGGCGGGAGTAGAGCTGGCGGAGGTGGGACAGGTGCTCCTGACGACTACCACTGGCTATAAGGATGTCGTCCAAATAGATGAATGCAAAGTCCAGGTCGTGTCCCACCGCATCCATTAGCCGCTGGAACGTCTGTGTGGCATTCTTCAGACCGAACGGCATTCAGAGGAATTCGAACAGGCCGAACGGGGTGATGAGTGCTGTTTTGGGGATGTCTTCAGGGTGTACCAGGATTTGATGGTATCCCCGGACGAGGTCTACTTTGGAAAATATTCTTGCCTCATGCAGGCTTGCTGCAAAGTCCTGTATGTGTGGCACGGGGTAGCGGTCTGGAGTTGTAGCCTCGTTCAGTCTGCAGTAGTCGCCGCATGGTCTCCAACCCCCATGTGCAGGGGGGAGGCCCATGGGCTGTCAGACCTCCGTACGATCCCCAATTCCTCCATCCTCTTGAACTCCTCCTTCGCCAGGCGGAGCTTTTCTGGGGGGAGCCTTCATGCGCGGGCGTGGAGGGGTGGTCCCTGGGTCGGGATGTGGTGCTGTACCCCGTGTCTGGGCGATGGAAAGTCCACCAGGATTCTGGTGAATTTGTTGTCCGACAGCGTGATGGAGTCCAGGTGTGGGGCCAGCAACTTGGCTTCACCCAGGGAGAACGTCTGGAAAGTCTCGGCATGCACCAGTCTTTTCCCTTGCAAGTTGACCAGCAGGTTGTGAGCTCGCAAGAAGTCTGCCCCTAGGAGTGGTTGGGCCACCGCAACCAGTGTGAAGTCCCACGTGAACCAGCTGGCGCCAAACTGCAGCTGCACTGTGCGGGTGCCGTTGGTCCATATTGTGCTGCCGTTTGCGGCCCTCAGGGTGGGTCCTGGCTTCCTGTTGCGGGTGTCGTACCCCATCGGGGGCAAGACGCTGATTTCCGCTCCTGTGTCGACCAAGAAACAGTGTCCCGACTGCTTGTCCCAGAAGTACAAGAGGCTGTCCTGGTAGCCAGCCGCCATAACCATTTGCGGTAGCTGGCCCTGGCCCTGGTCCTTGCAGGGCGGGAGACAACAGCGGGCTTCTGTGCCCCACCGCTGGTGGTAGAAACACCACTGTTCACTGTCCTCCTCACTCCAGCCTCTGTGTTGTGTGCGCCCCCCTGCTGGGCCTGGTCTGGTCCGCTGTTGGGCACAGCACGTCTGCCCGGGCCGCCACCTTCCGGGAGTTGCTGAAATCTGCATCAGCCAGCAGCAGATGTATGTCCTCGGGCAGTTGCTCTAGGAACACTTGCTCGAACATGAGGCAGGGCTTGTGTCCGTCAGCCAGGGCCAGCATCTCGTTCATTAATGCTGATGGTGGCCTTTCTCCCAAACCATCCAGGTGAAGCAGGCGGGCAAAGCTCACGCTGTGAGAGGCCAAAGGTCCCAATGAGCAGGACTTTGAATGCTTCATATTTGCCTTCTTCCGGGGGCAACTGTATGAAATCTGCAACCTGGGCGGCCGTCTCCTAGTCAAGGATGCTCACCACGTAATAGTAACGCGTGGAATCAGAAGATATCAGCCGAATCTGGAACTGGGCTTCAGCTTGGCTAAACCACACATGTGGTCGCAACGTCCAGAAAATCGGCAGTTTTAGCGAAACTGCGTGAACAGATGAAGAGTCAGTCATCTTTGGTCCAAATCCCGTTTGGACCGTTGGGGTCACCGATGTAGCGATCTACTACATACAGAGCTAGAGATAACGACACGCAGTCGGTAAGTCATTTCGAGACTAGTTTATCCAAACTTCGCGGCGCTGGCATTTAATCCCTAGTGCCCGCCCTCTCCGGTCGGAAATGACATCAGAGGTGCATTATCAAAGTCTCTCCCCGTGCGCTGGCTATTTGTGAGCCGGTTCACCTGCGCAGAAAGTGGGTTGCCACAGCACCTTGTTAAATGTATAAAACATGTCTGCATCAGTGTTATCTTGTATTTCCATACAATGTTACATTAGGCTGTTACACATTTATTGTCAGAGAAGTACTGGCATAAATAGGTAAACCACCTTCATATGAGCAAGGACAGAAAATAGGGCAAAGTGAGTACTGTATACTTATTTATTCAGTAAGTTATGGGTCAAAATATTTGGTGAGTGCATTTCTAACTCTTCTGGCTTCAGTCTCGTTGCTGTCTGTTCTGAAATTGTTAGGTTGTGTTCAAGAAAACAATGAAATAGCGCGCTGCCCTCTGATAGCGTTTTCAAAATTCTCCAGTTACCCTGTCCACACTGATCTGCCTGAACAGCATTTTCAAAAATATCCAGCCTGGAAGAATTTCTGAAAAGCTCTGGTTTTGGGGGACGAAAATACCATTTCAGTGTGGACAGAGCGTAAAAATGAAGAGAAAAAGCTTCAGTTATGGATTTATCTGGCATAATGTGGTTGCAGGCTATATCCACACTATGCCAGATAAATCTGTAACCAAAGCTTTTTCTCTTCATTTTTACGCTCTGTCCACACTGAAATGGCATTTTCGTCCCCCCAAAACGGAGCTTTTCAGAAACGCTTTCCAGGATGGGTTATTTTTGAAAAGTGGACAACATAACCGGAGACTTTTGAAAACGCTGTCAGACGGCAGCGCGCTATTTCATTGTTTTCTTGAACACAACCTAACAATTTCAGAACAGACGGTAAAGAGACTGAAGCCAGAAGAGTTAGAAATGCACTCACCAAATACTTTGACCCATAACTTACTGAATAAATAAGTATACAGTACTCACTTTGCTCTGTTTTCTGTCCTTGTTCATATGAAGGCGGTTTACCTATTTATGCAAGTACTTCTTGACAATGGATGTGTAACAGCCTAATGTAACATTGTATGGAAATACAAGATAACACTGATTCAGACATGTTTTATACATTTAACAAGGTGCTTTATTAATGCAACAGAGTTAGTCAGTTTTTCAATGTTCGTTGTCAGCCGGGTCATACAGTCCGTGAACTCTGTCGGTTGCCGCTGTACGCTCCAGTATTTGTTTTTTTTTTAGTTTTAAGTTCTCCTGCGTGAGAGCCAACAGCTGTCCATCAGTTTAAGTTTTTCTAGTCTGTAACTACACAAACGCGTACTTCCACAGCAAGATTCGACACCAAACATGTCACTTGTTTTCGGTAGATGTGTCCTGTGCATGCGCAGGAGGAGGAGATTTGCCGAAATCTCTGTTTTAGTGTGGATAGAGATATTTTCAAAAACTCAGTGTGGACGCCTATCGTTTTTACTCGAAACTGGAGTTTTCAAAATTATCCTGTCTAGTGTGAATGTAGCTGTAGCCTTTGTCTAATGAGATTACAGATCATTCTCCAGTGATAATTTTACATAATAAATAGCTGCTCATCTGAGAATGGCCTCAGGTTTAGCAGGTCATTATCTGAAGCTCCTTCAATTACATTCAATTATTCTGATTAGATTATCCCAGATCAGGAATCAGTTCAGAGTTCACAAAATGTGTGTTGGGGGGGGGGGGTTGGGGGGAACAAAGACAATTGGTTTGTCTTCTTCACCTGTCCTTGATTAATCTGAATCCACTGATTTGTAGACTGTAGTTCTTTCTGGCCAACAGGGTGGAGAAATGGCAGATGGAGTTTCATCCAGCCAAGTGTGTGGTGTTGGGTAATCAGATGTAAAGGGAATGCATGTATATACTTAATGGCAGGACCCTTAACTGTGTTCATGTACAGAAGGCTCTTGGGGTCCAAGTCCCTCACTGCCTGGTAGTGGCTATGCAGGTTGATAGGGTGGTAAAAGAAGGCATATGGCATGCTTGACCTTATTAGTTGAGGAACTGAGTTCAAGAGTCAGGAGGTCTGTTGCAGCTTTATAAAACTCTGTTTCACCCTCATCTGAAGTATTGCATTATGTTCTGGTCACCATTATAAGGATAGAGTCTTTGGAGAGGGTGCAGAAGGGTTTTACCAGGATGCTGCCTGGATTAGAGGGCATTTACTGGAAGGAAAGATTAGACAAACTTTGGTTGTTTTCTCTGCAGCAGTGAAGGATAAGAGGCCATAGTTAGTGTTTATAAAATTATGATAATACAAGTGCCAACTCAAGGTAACTTGATTTTTCAGTCCATATCATCTGTAATATTCTGTATTCTCAGCTTGTTTATTTGCTTTCTTTTTTCTCTCTGTAAGTGGAAGACATGCACAGCTTGAACATCTGAACATGTGCTCCCATCTGTATTTCATAACTATCACTTTCTTCTTTGTTCTCACAATTTTACTTCTCACACTTACTCACAGACACCCATTACCTTGTTTGCAGCTTAACCCCACAGTGATAACCATTTTACTTTGCCTGGGGTATGCCCTTACCCACCCTTAGGTTTACAAATTTCTTTTCTCCCCTTTCAATTCTGTTTCTCTTCCCATGGATGCAGACTGACCTGCTGACTATGTCTAGCATCTTCTGCTTTTATTCTACTTGTTTTCCCTTTGATACTTAGAGTTACAGCCAACAAACCTCATGGGTGTTCCCTCAAAGGTGCTGATGCTGGTTGTTGATAGAATGGAAACCTGGATAGGCAACCAGTTATAATGCTGGCAATGAGCAAGTAAGACTGAAACCAGTAACTTAGATCTCCCCCCCCCCCACCCCCACCACCCGCCCAGCTCTTCCACTCCAAAGAAAACAAGCACACCATTTCAGTCTGTCCTTGTAACAGAAGCATTCCATCCCAGGCAACATCCAGGTGAAGCTCCTCTGCATCATCCTTACTGTTGTGTGATGACCAGAACAACTATGGCCTAACCAGTGTGTCATATAATTGTAACGTTACTTTCTATTCTATATTTCTATTTATTTTTTTCCTTAACGCAAATAGATTCAGACCCTCTAATCTGTCTTCATTGGTGTTGAAGAAGCTCGTAGATGACATGAATGTGCAGTTAAGCCGCCTAACTAAATAAGCAAATTAAATTAATTAATCATAGTGATTGTATTGGAGATGATGCAGAGGAGGTTCCCCTGCATGATGCCTAGGATTGAATGTTTCAGCTACAGGGAGAAACTGAAGTGGTGTGTTTATTTTCTATCAAGTGGAAGAACTAATTTTCAGGTTTCAGTTTTGCTTGCATTATTACTTGCACCATAGCCCCCAAAGTCCTCTGCATATATACCCTATATCCCTACATCACTTAGAACACAGAACAATAGTCCTTCATCCCTGCAAATGCTGTTATAATTCTTCTCTGGATCATTGCAGATGCTTTCATTTTCCTGTAATACAGTGCCCAAAATTAAGCACAAAATCCCCAGCTGAGGTTGCCCATCATTCATAACATGCACCTCTTTACTTGAGGTGATACCAGAAAGCCAAAGGGGAAAGTCTCAAGTGCTGATTAAGGTTAGAAAATTTTATAACAGTATAAAAAATATTAGCATGTTTTTCGCCTATTGGTTTTCTTGCCTAGTCCAATTGGAGCATCAAAGAATCCGCCTTTTGTTTCAAGTTCATAGTTTTCTTGACTAATTAGTTTCTAAGTATATGTCTTCAGAAAACTTTAATAAGCCATTTAGCTTAAGTCACAATATAATATTTCAAAGGAAATAGTTTCAAGGTAAATCCAGGAACATCCTCTTTCTCAGCCCTCATAAAATTTTCTATCTCTTTCTCTTTGTATCTTTATATATATATATATATATATATGGGTATCTATACTGTCTATACTGTTTTTAAAACATAGAACAGTACCTTCAACCCATCATGTTGTCCCCAAAAAATTAAGCAAATTATTTAAACTGATCCTCACTGGCTGCACATGGTCCATATCCTTCTATTCTCTGCACATTCATGTACACATCTAAGAGCTTCTTCAACAGTTCTATCCTATCTGCCTCCACCACCACTCCTGACTCCTGGCAGCACATTCCAGGCTGCCACCAGAAAATATCCTCACATGTCCTTTGAACTTAACCATTCTCTCCTTAAATGCATGCCCCCTAATTTTAGACATTAGAATCCTGGGAAAATGATGTAATCTTTCTATATTATCTATTCATCTCATTACTTTTTTTCTGTCAGATCTCCCCTCAGCCTCCACTGCTCCACAGATAACGACCCTAATTTGTTCAAGCTCTCCTTACAGCACATTCTTTCTTATCCAGACAGCGTCCTTATAAATCTCTTGAGCACCCTTTTCAAAGACTCTAAGTTCTTTCTGTACTGTGGCAACCAGAATTGAATACAATATTCTAGATGTAGCCTAACATGGTTCAGGAAGCTATGATGTAACTTGACTGATGAAGACAAGTCTGCTATAGAGCTTCTTTAGTACCTGTCAATTTGCGCAACCACATTCAAGTAGTTGAACCAGGGTTTGATCTTTGAATCTGTTAAAATTCCTGCATGAACTGTGTACTTTCCCTTAACAGTTGATCTCCCAAAGTATAATATGTCACACTTGCCCAGATTAAACTCTGCCTGCTGCTTCTCCACCCATATCCTTAATGATCCTTTGGCAATCATTTACATTATAGACAAAGCTACCAGATTCTGAAAATTTACCATCCCACCCATACACATTTTCATCCAGATCATTTATCTGTATATCATAAAACAGTAGAGTTCCTAGTATAGATCCCTGCAGAACACCTCTAGTCATAGACTCTGACTAGAAGAAATTCCATCAACCACTCCCTTCTGTCTTCTATGGAAAAGCCAATTATGAACAAATAACCAAGTCACCATTGATTCCATGCATCTTATTCTTCTGAATAAGCCTACCATGTGGGACATTGTGGAGTCTTACGAAATTCCATGCAGATAACAGAAACACCTCTGTCTTCATTATCATCTTTGTCATCTGCTCAAAAATACTTAGTCATAAGTAAGACATGACTTACCTCCCAAAAGGACATGCTGAATGACCTTATTAGTCCATAGTTTACCAAATACTTACTGTATAATTCCTATTCCTAAGAATCTTCTCGGATAGCTCTCTATCACTAACTTGCTGGTCTGTAGTTTCCAGGAATCCATATTTTCCTGCTTGAGAAAAGGAGCAATCTTAGCATTTCACCAGTTCTCTGAGACCTGGCCTGCTGTTAGAGACTTCTGACCTTGCCTACAATTTAGAGTTATGATTTCAGTTAGTGATTCCTGGCAGCTTCAAAACTGGTCAAAAGGCAGAAATGGGTTTTATTCCCTCTCAGCCATAGGAACTTGGTGAATTTTTAAAATTATTATTTTCTTCCCATAAATTACAGATGAATGAAACTTGGAAGATTGACAACTGCACAATAGGAATGTGTACAGGGAATAACACCGTTTCAGTAGTGCCAATGAAATGTCCAAAAGTTAAACCAGTCACTTGTCAAAATGGACTGCAACCCAGTAAAACCTATGACCAATCTGGCTGCTGCTATCAGAATCATTGTGACTGTGAGTATTAAGGAAGAACATTACTTAAATGTGCCGTAATGTGTGGAGGGATGGAGGCAATATGTTGGAGGATCACATTGTTAGTTACAGGCAAACTGAGAATTACAGTTCCTCAAATTAATGAGAATTCACAAATCACTACAGAGAAATTTGAGACATAGATTCTAAATAACTGAATTTATGCAAAAAAGCACAAAACTTCAATATTTTCTTTTCTTGATGCATATACAGAGCATGGACAGTTTTATAGGAAAGCAATAGCCCTGTAATGCAGAGGTTGCCTGTATTCACTGTGCTAACTTGGTTTATGATGCAGTGTCTGAACAGTTCCCACCAGCTGAATTACCGCAGCTTTATTTTTAAATGGTTTTGTCTACGTAACTCATTGCACTCCAACAAAACCTGAATTCAGACAGAGGCAGGGTGATGGGTGTACATTAGGCAGGAAGTGTGGGTGAGGAATAATGAGAAAATAATCCTTCCTCCAGTCTGGAAAATCAGAGCAAATGCACTATGTCCAAGGTTCAGAACATAGCTAGTGCAAATCTGTGATGGGAAGAGAGATTTTGTGGAATTATTTCACCAACCTGGTTGGTGATATTTAAGGAATTCTCTTGGGGATGAGTTGCTGATAATTTAACTACTTGCAAAATATGTACTTAATGTGGGGATGCATCAAAAATTCCTTGTGAAGGGACCTAGATTTCAGTAGGTAAGAACTACAAGTTGCCAGGTTGGGCTGAAGCCACTTCTTTCACTTTAGAGATCTCCTGCTCCACAGCTCTGAATCTCTCCCCCACAAAACAAGCAAATATGTTTTAATTCAATGCTTGCTTAATGTCTCGTTTTAAAGACACCACCTCTGCATTATGATGTTCTCCCAGCAACACATTGGAACCTTGATTGCTGAGTGGGTCTTCAACCTACACCCACAAAATGCTGGAGGAACTCAGCAGGCCTGGCAGCATTGACGGAAAAGTGTACAGTCAACATTTTGGGCCAAGACCCTTCAGCAGGGCCTTCAGAGACCCTTCTCCAGTCCTGCTGAAGGGCCTTGGCCGAAACATCAAGTGTACTCCTTTCCATAGATGCTGCCTGGCCTACTGTATACTCCAGCATTTCTGGGTGTTGCTCAGATATTCAGTCTCTGCAGATTTTCTCTTGTTTGTAATTGGGTCTTCATCCTATTGTCCTCCCAGCCAGAGGCATAAATTCAGCTGACAGAGCAATACTGCTAGTTTCATGGGAAGTTAGAAGCTCTTGCCAGCAACTGGATGCTGTCTAAAACCTTTATAAATGGCCAATGAGGACAGCAGTCAAAAATGGTTTGCAACATCAACAGCCTGGATTGATCTAAGCTACAATTTTAAACTACCATATCCTTCTGCATTTCTAAAAATGAAACTCCAGATTTTTCTTTAAATTGACAATCAATTGTATAACTTCAGTGAATATTTCACTGCATTTTCGGTTTTAGTAAAGAATTAATGAATTCTTATTCATCAACCTGAAAAACTAACTGTCCTCTTCCCACATTTGCTGTTTGACCTGCTCAATACCTCCAGCATTTTCTGATATTATTTCAGATATTCAGTACCTGCATTTTATTTTACCTCTTCATCTTAAATAATTATTTTTGGAAACTCCAAGTATGACCTTGAAATTCCAGGTTTCTGCAGCGGATGGGCTGGTTCTCACTACCGTACATTTGATGGAACAGACTATATATTCCAAGGAAACTGCACCTACATTCTGGTGAAGCAAATCACAGAAAAAATCAAGAACTTCAAGATTTACATTGATAACATCAATACTGAACCAGATATGACATGGCCAAGAGCTATCAAAATAATTTACAAATCTTGGGAAATAACACTGGTTCGGGTGACTGTCAACAACTCAGAAAAAATCAAGGTAAATGCTTCTGTATTTTCTGTTCATTGACAAAGAGGCAGAAGGTTTCCTCATCCACTTATGGGCTCACATACCATTTGAAAATAAAGCTATCAGATTAAGGTTGGGATAATTTTTGGAATTTTAGCCTCTATAATACCAAACTACAGTAGAAGAAGACTTTTGTTTACCTCAATTCCCACTGATACAGAATTTCAGGGATTACCATTTCAGGTCAAAACTGACCCAATTAGTCTTTGCCAACAAAATGCCCATCCAAGCTAATCTTATTTGCCTGCATTTGGCACATATCATACTAAATCTTTTCAACCCATGTGCCTGCCTAACTCTCTTCTCAACAACCTACTTACTCTAACAGTTCAGTCCACACAGTGAAAACCTTCTGTGCAGAAAAGAAAAGAGCCTTCATATTCCTCCCCTCTCATCTTAAATAGGACAACTGCGGCAGCTGGATCTTTGGCACTGAGTCTGGTTCTGCAATGCAGAAGGAAGGGGGGAAGAAGAGGAGAGCAGTAGTGATAGGGGACTCGATAGTTAGAGGTACAGACAGGAGGTTCTGTGGTCATGACAGAGACTCCTGGATGGTTTGTTGCCTCCCGGGTGCCAGGGTCAGGGATGTCTCTGTTCATGTGCACAGCATTCTGAAGTGGGAGGGTGATCAGCCAGATGTCATGGTACACATCAGTACCAATGACGTAGAACCATAGAACCATGGAACATTACAGCACAGAAACAGCTCTTCTGGCCCTTTTTGGTTGTACCAAACCATTTTTCTGCCAAGTCCCACTGACCTGCACCTGGACCATATCCCTCCATACACCTCTCATCCATGTACCTATCCAAATTTTTCTCAAAATGTTAAAAGTGAGCCCACATTTACCACTTCATCTAGCAGCTCGTTCCACACTCTCACCACTCTCTGTGTAAAGAAGCCACCCCCCAATGTTTCCTTTAAAATTTTCCCCCTTCATCCTTAACCCATGTCCTCTGGTTTTCTTCTCCCCTAGCCTCAGTGGAAAAAGCCTACTTGCATTCACTCTATCTATACCCATCATAATTTTATATATCTCTATCAAATCTCCCCTCATTCTTCTATGCTGCAGGGAATAAAGTCCTAACCTATTCAACCTTTCTCTGTAACTCAGTTTCTCAAGTCTCGGCAACATCCTTGTAAACTCTCTCTGTGCTCTTTCAACCTTATTAATATCCTTCCTGTAATTCGGTGACCAAAACTGCACACAATACTCCAAATTTGCCCTCACCAATGCCTGATACAACCTTACCATAACATTCCAACTCTTATACTCAATACAATAAAGGCCAATGTACCATAAGTTCTCTTTACTACCCTATCTACCTGTGACGCCACTTTTAGGGAATTTTGTATCTGTATTCCAGATCCCTCTGTTCTACTGCACTCCTCAGTGCCCTACTGTTTACCTTGTAAGTTCTATCTTGTTTTTTCCTTCCAAAGTGCAATACCTGACACTTGTCTGTATTAAACTCCATCTGCCATTTTTCAGCCCATTTTTCCAGCTGGTTCAGATCCCTCTGCAAGCTTTGAAAACCTTCCTTTTTAGAGCCTTTTTTAAACAATGGAACAACATGAGCTATCCACCAATCCACCAGCACCTCACCCGTAGATACCAGCATTTTAAATGTATCTGCCAGAGCCCCTGCAATTTCGAACACTAGTCTCTTTCAGGGTCTGAGGGAATACCCTGTCAGGACCTGGCTATTTACTCTGATTTGCCTCAAGATAGAATACACCTCCTCCTCTTCAATCTGTATAGGTTTCATGACCTCACTACTTGTTTGCATTATTTCCATTTACTCCATGCCAGTTTCCTTAGTAAATATAAATGCAAAAAACCCATTTAAGATCTCCCCTCACACAAAATGCTGGTGGAACACAGCAGGCCAGGCAACATGCCACCAGCATTTTTTGTGTGTTGTTGTTTGAATTTCCAGCATCTGCAGATTTCCTCGTGTTTGCTCTTAAGATCTCCCCTATTTCTTTTGGTTCCATACATAGCCGACCACTCTGATCTTCAAGAGGACCAATTTTATCCCTTACTATCCTTTTGCTGTTAATATACCTGTAGAAGCTCTTTGGATTATCCTTCACCTTGACTGCCAAAGCAACCTCATATCTTCTTTTAGCCCTCCTGATTTCTTTCTTAAGTATTTTCTTGCACTTTTTATACTCCTCAAGTACCTTATTTGCTCCCTGTTTCCTATACATGCCATACATCTCTCTCTTTTATCAGAGTTCCAGTATCCCTAGAGAGGATATTCTTATTCTTATTCACTTTGCCTTTTATCCTGACAGGAACATACAAACTCTGCTCTCTCAAAATTTCTCCTTTGAAGGCCTCCCACTTACCAATCACATCCTTGCTAGAGAACAACCTGTTCCAATCCACGCTTTTTAGATCCTTTCTCATTTCATCAAATTTGGCCTTTTTCCAGTTTAGAACTTCAACCCGAGAACCAGATCTATCTTTATCCATGATCAAGTTGAAACTAATGGTGTTATGATCACTGGAACCAAAGTGTTCCCCTACACACACTTCCGTCACCTGTCCTAACTCATTTCCTAATGGGAGATCTAATATTGTATCCTCTCTAGTTGGTATCTCTATGTATTGATTTAGAAAACTTTGTAGAACAGATTTTACAAACTCTAACCCGTCTAGACCTTTAACAGTATGGGAGTCCCAATCAATATGTGGAATATTAAAATCCCCTGCTATCACAGCTTTATGTTTCCTGCAGTTGTCTGCTATCTCTCTGCAGATTTGCTCCTCCAATTCTCGCTGACTATTGGGTGGTCTATAATACAACTCCATTAATGTGGTCATACCTTTCCTGTTTCTCAGCTCCACCCATATGGCATTGGTAGACAAGTCCTCTAATCTGTCCTGCCTGAGCACTGCTGTAACATTTTCCCTGACTAGCAATTCCACCCCCCGACCCTTCATCCCCACACGTTGGAAGAAATAGTGAAGAGGTCCTGAAGAGTGAGTATAGAGAGCTTACTAGGAAGTTAAAGAGCAGGACCTCGAGGGTGGTAATCTCAGGGATACTACCTGTGCCACGTGCCAGTGAGGGTAAGAGTAGGATGCTTTGGAGGATGGACACATGGCTGAGGAACTGGTGTAGGGGACAGGGTTTCGGATTTTTGAATCCTTGGGACCTCTTCTGCAGCAGGTGGGACCTGTGCAAGAGAGACGGGTTACACCTGAACGACAGGGGGACCAATATCCTTGCAGGGAGGTTTGTTAGTGCTGCTGGGGAGGGTTTAAACTAGATTTGCAGGGGGATGGGAACCAGGGTGTCAAAGCAGATAGTGGAGCGGGAGTGAAAAAAAACATGATGTTAAAAGTTCATGCAAAGTCACAAATAGAAGGTTTGTGTGTGGTGGTAATAATTTTCTGAGGTGTGTCTATTTCAATGAGAGGAGTATTGTGGGGAAGACAGACATGCTGAGGGTGTGGATTGACATGTGGAATTATGACAGTATAGCCATTAGTGAAACTTGGCTACAGGAGAGGCAGGACTGGCAGCTTTATGTTCCAGGGTTCAGGTGTTTCAGACGTGATAGAGGCAGAGGGATGAAGGGTGGAGGGGGGTGGCATTGCTAGTCAGGGAAAGTGTTACAGCAGTGCTCAGGCAGGACAAATTAGAGGGCTTGTCTACCGAGACCATATGAGTGTAGCTGAGGAACAGGAAAGGTATGACCACATTAATGGAGTTGTATTATAGACCACCCAATAGTCAGCGAGAATTGGAGGAGCAAATCTGCAGAGAGATAGCAGACAACTGCAGGAAACATAAAGTTGTGATAGTAGGGGGGTTTAATTTTCCACATATTGTTTGGGACTCCTATACTGTTAAAGGTCTAGACAGGTTAGAGTTTGTAAAATGTGTTCAAGAAAGTTGTCTAAATCAATATGTATAGGTACCAACTAGAGAGGATGCAATATTAGATGTCCTATTAGGAAACGAGTTAGGACAGGTGACGGAAGTGTGTGTAGGGGAACACTTTGGTTCCAGTGATCATAAAACCATTAGTTTCAACTTGATCATGGATAAAGATAGATCTGGTCCTCGGGTTGAGGTTCTAAACTGGAAAAAGGCCAAATTTGAAGAAATGACAAAGGATTTAAAAAGCGTGGATTAGGACAGGTTGGTCTCTGGCAAGGATGTAATTGGTAAGTGGGAGGCCTTCAGAGGAGAAATTTTGAGAGTGCAAAGTTTGTATGTTCCTGTCAGGATTAAAGGCAAAATGAATAAGAATAAGGAACCCTTATCTCTCTATATCCTCTCTAGGGATATTGGAACTCTGATGAAGAAGAACAGAGAGATATGTAACATGTATAGGCAACAGGGAGCAAATAAGGTGCTGGAGGAGTATAAAAAGTGCAAGAAAATACTTAAGAAAGAAATCAGGAGGGCTAAAAGAAGACATGAGGTTGCTTTGGCAGTCAAGCTGAAGGATAATCCAAAGAGTTTCTACAGGTATATTAAGAGCAAAAGAATAGTAAGGGATAAAATTGGTCCTCTTGAAGATTAGAGTGGTCGGCTATGCATGGAACCAAAAGAAATGGGGGTGATCTTAAATGGTTTTTTGCATCTGTATTTATTAAGGAAACTGGCATGGAGTCAATGGAAATGAGGCAAACAAGTAGTGAGATCATGTAACCTATACAGATTGAAGAGGAGGAGGAGCTTGCTGTCTTGAGGCAAATCAGAGTAGATAAATCCCCAGGACCTGACAGGATATTCCCTCGTACCTTGAAGGAGACTAGTGTTGAAATTGCAGGGGCCCTGGAAGATAGATTTAAAATGTAAGTATTTTGGGTGAGGTGCCAGAGGATTGGAGGATAGCTCATGTTGTTCCATTGTTTAAAAAAGGCTCAAAAAGTAATCTGGGAAATTATAGGCCAGTAAGTTTGACATCTGTAGTAGGTAAATTATTGGAAGAAGTTCTAAGAAATAGGATCTACAAGTATTTGGATAGATAGGAACTTATTAGGGAGAGTCAACACAGCTTTGTGCATGGTAGGTCAAGTTTAACAAATCTGTTAGAATTTTTCAAGTATGTTACCAGGAAAGTGGATGAAGGGAAGGCAGTCGATGTTGTCTACATGGACTTCAGTAAGGCCTTTGACAAGATCCCATATGGGAGGTTAGTTAGGAAGATTCAGTCACTAGGTATACATGGTGAGGTAGTAAATTGGATTAGACATTGGCTCAAAGGGAGAAGTCAGAGAGTGGTACTGGAGGATTGCTTCTCTGAGTGGAGGACTGTCACTAGTGGTGTGCCACAGGGTTCAGTGCTGGGTCCAAGTTTGGCATGACTAGAACTAAGTCAAGTGTTTAAGGAGAACATGAGGGGGAACCACTTTACTCAAAGGGTAGTGTGAGTGTAAGTGAGCTGTCAGCAGTGGTTGGATAGGTATATGGATGAGTGGAATATGGATGCCTTTGATCTCGATGCAGGTCAAAAAGACTAGGCAGATTAATAGTTTGGCACGGACTAGGTGGACCAAAGGGCTTATTTCTGTGCTGTAGTGTTCTAAGAATCTATGATTTTTACCATGTTATTAATCCTCCTTTAAACATTGCCCTCATCAACTCTCTTTGTAAGACAAGGAAATTTGGGGAAGCCCAGTGAGTCCTTTATGCCATTCTTAAATTTTACAGGTGATTTTACCTCAGCAATATTTTCCAGCATTAACATGATATCTCTGGATTTCCTCAGTAACCTGAAATTCAGAATCAAAATCAGATTTATTATCACTAACATATGTCATGAAATTTGTTGTTTTGTATCAGTTGTACAGTGCAATATATTAGAAATTACTATTAGTTACAGTATGAAATTTAGTTAAAATAAATAGGTGCAAAAGAGAGCAAAAGGTGAGGTAATGTTCACGGGCTTGTAGTGATATCTGATGACGGAGGAGAAGAAACTGTTCCTAAAACATTGTGTGTGTCTTCAGGTTCCTGTCCCTCTTCCCTGGCAATAGCAATGGGAAGAGGACATGTTCTGGATGATGAGACCCTTAATGAAGGATGCCACCTTATAGAGCCACTGCCTATTGAAGATATCCTTAATGGTGTCTATCTGTCTCTGTCTTGAGGAAAGTGGATTAAGGATGACCAGGGATATCTAACAATGAAGAAGGAAAGGCACAATGGGAAAGGACACAGAGTAATCTTGTTACACCTCTTATGAGGGTAGAGTGTCTGGGAGAGAGGGGCTTGGAGTGGAGGGATGAATGAATTAGGAAGTTACAGAGAATACAATCCTTCTATGAAGTGAAGAGAGGAGAGGGAGGGAAGGTATGCCTGCTGGTGGAATCCTATTGTAGTCAGGAAGAAGAGCGTATCAAGAGCAAAGGGTGGCTGTGCAGTAGTTGAAGACCAAGGAAAATCTGTCCACATTTTGACTAGTGTGGGGATTTAGGGTATTGTTTTGTGAGTTGACTTTGATAGATTGGAGAACAATAATTTTAGGGTTGACAATAGATTGACAATGGCAAGCATTTAAAGAACACATGAATGAATTGTAAAAAATGTTCGTTCCTGCCTAATGCAAAAGTGGAACAGAAAGGGATGCTCAAGCTTGGATTTCAAGGGAAGTTAACAGGAGAAATATAAAAAGTCAGAAAATGATTCATACTGCTTTATTCATATGAAAGATCCAAATGTGCTCTTTTTGATAGCCAAGGCTGGAAGTCTACCAGGCAAAGTCTCCATACAATTAGGGACATATCCACCAACAAGTCTATCACAAGCCTGAACGGAACTGTTTGCTACATGAATTCAGACTGATGTTGTGTACCCATTCATCAAGTTTATGAAACAAGTCATTGATTTTCATTATACAGGCACTGGTTAATGATCAGGAGATTATCCAACCTTATTTCCATGATGGGATAAGGATCAGTTCTTCAGGGATCACTGAAAAGGTTGAGATTATTGCCATTAACGCTACTATTACATTTGATGGCCTGGAATTTACGATTGACCTTCCTTACAAGCTCTTTGAGGGAAATGTTGAAGGACAGTGTGGTATGTATCATGGAACTTACTAATCCAGTGATCAGAACTGTAAGATGTTTTTGATGAAATGCAATATCATTGTGCATGGATTGACACTCTCCAAGAAGCGCGCATGCTCCAGCTGTGCATACAGCCTGTTACAGTTGCTCCGACTAGTTTTCTTACTTTTCTTACCCAATTTCCCTCGATATCAATAAAGTATGTCTGTCTGTCTGTCTGTATTTTTCTTTCCTTCAGCCTAATGGAAATAATGTAACCAAGCTCTCCAACATAGCCCTACATTTTTCTCTCATTCATGTGCCTATAATGGCTCCTATTGTATCTGCTGCTACCACCATACCTGGCAGAGTGTTCCATGCACCCACCATTCTATGTGTAAAAAACTTAACCCCTGGCATCACCACCCCCCCTCCACATAATTTCCTTCAATTAACTTAAAATTATGGCCTCTCGTGTTAGCGATTTCTGCACTGGGAAATTGTCTGTAGCTATGCCTCTTATCTTTCTGCAAACCTATGCCAAGTCAAAATCAACTCTCATCCTCCATCATGACAAAAAGAAAAGTCCTAGCTCAGTCATCCTATTCTCAAAAGACACACTCTTTAAACCAGGTAGTATCCTGGTAAATCTCCTCTGCACACCCTCTAATGCTCCCAACATCCTACCCCTGATGAGGTAATCAAAAGTGAGCACAATATTCCAAGTGTTTTATAGAGCTGCAACATCACCTCAAGGCTCTTGAACTCAATAATCCAGCACACCATAAACCTTCTTTAACAATGCTATCTAATTGTGTACCAACTTTGATGGATCTCTGTACCTCCACAATGTTAAGAATCTTGCCATTAACCATGTAATTTTCCTTAAAATTCTACTTTCCGAAGTGCATCACTTCACACTTTTCCAGATTAAAATCCATCTGCTACTGTTCAGCTCAGCTGTGCATCTTGTCAATATCCTGTTGTAACCTCCAACAATTTTCTGCCCTATCCAAACTCCAGTAACCTTCATGACATCCGTAAATCTACTAACCCATCCTTCCATTTTCTCATCGAAGACATTTATAAAAATCGCAAAGAGCAGAGGTCCCAGAACAGATCCCTGTGGAACACAGATTTTCAGACAGAAAAGACTCCATCTACAATCACCCTCTGCCTTTTCTGACAAGCCGATTCTGTATCCACACAGCCAAGTTTCACTGGATCCCATGCCTCCTGACTTTCTGGCTTTCTAAATGAACCTAACGTGGGGAACCTCGTCAAATGGAGTAATAGAGAAGTGCAGCAGAAAAGCAGACTCTTTGGCCAATCTATTCTACATTTAATTCATTTAGAGAGGTATAATATGATTAGGAATAGTCAGCATGGCTTTGTCAAGGGCAGGTCGTGCCTTATGAACCTTATTGAATTTTTTGAGGAGGTGACTGAACACATTGATGAAGGAAGAGCAGTAGATGTGGTGTAAGTGGATATGATAGGGTCTTTTAAGAGACTTATGGATAGGTACATGGAGCTTAGAAAAATAGAGGGCTATGGGTAACCCTAGTAATTTCTAAGGTAGGGAAATGTTCGGTACAACTTTGTGGGCCTAGGGCCTGTATTGTGCTGTAGATTTTCAGTTTTCTATGTTTCCAAACCAACATCATGGCCCTCCATATCCTTACTATCCATGTACCTATCCAAACTTCCGTTAAATGTTGAAATCGAGTTTGCATGTATGACTTGTAGTAGCAGCTCACTCTCACCCACCATAAGACCATACAACATAGGAGCATAATTAGGCAATTTTGCCCATTGAGTCTGCTCCACCATTTCATCTTGGCTGATTCCAAATCCCACTCAACCCATACACCTGCCTTTTTGCCATATTCTTTGATACCCTGACCAATCAGGAAACTATCAACTTATGCTTTAAATATACCCATGGACTTGGCCTCCACCACAGTTTGTGACAGAGCATTCCACAAATTCACTACTCTGGCTAAAAAAAAGTTCCTTCTTACCTCTGTTCTAAAAAGTTACCTCTTAATTTTGAGGCTGTACCCTCTAGTTCTGGATACCTCCACCATAGGAAACATCCTCTCCACATTCATCTTATCTAGTCCTTCCAACATTTAGTAGGTTTCAATGAGATCTGCCTGTATTCTTCTAAATTCCAGTGAGTACAGATCCTCTGAGTGAAGAAGTTTCCCCTCATGATCCCCTTAAACTCCTCACCTTTCAGCCTTAACCCATGACCTCTGGTTGTCATCCCACCCAACCTCAGTGAAAAAGCCTGCTTGCATTTTCCCTATCTAAACCCCTTATCATCTTGTATACATCTATCAAATCTCCTCAATTTATGTTCTAAAGAATACAGTCCTAACCTATTCAATTTTTCCTTATAATTCAGGTCCTCAAGACCCAGCAACATCCTTGTAAATTTTCTCTGCACTCTTTCAACTCAATACTTCAGTCACAAACAAGAGAAAATCTGCAGATGCTAGAAATCCAAGCAACACACACAAAATGCTGGAGGAACTCAGCAGGCCAAGCAGCATCAATGGGAAAGGGTACAGTTGACGTTTCAGACCAAGGCCCTTCAGCAGGACTGGAGAAGGGCCTCTGAAGGTCCTGCTGAAGGGTCTTGGCCCGAAACACAACTTTACTCTTTTCTATAGATGCTGCCTAGCCTGCTGAATTCCTCCAGCATTTTGTGTGTGTTACACAATACTCCAGATTAGGCCTCAGCAGCGTCTTATACAACTTCAACATAACATCCCATCTTCTGTGCTCAATACTTTGATCTATGAAGTCCAAAGTGCCAAAAGCTTTCTGAACAACCCTATCTACCTGTGATGCCACTTTCAATGAATTATGTACCTGTATTCATATAGCCATTCATGTACCTGTAACCATATACCTGATAGGTATATGGACAGGAAAGGAATGGAGGGTTATGGGCTGAGTGCGGGTCAGTGAGACTAGGTGAGAGTAAGCATTCGGCACAGACTAGAAGGGCCAAGATGGCCTGTTTCCATGCTGTAATTGACTCATCCACAAATTAATGATCCTGTTAACCGCATTATCATCCAGATCATTCAAAGAGATGACAAACAACAAAGGACCTATGGTACTCTGCTAGTCACAGACCTCTAGACAGAGAGGCAACCTTCTGCGACCCCGCCCCCGCACTAAGCCAATGTCTGTTCCAATTTACTACTTCACCCTGAGTGCCGAGTAACTGAACCCATGCAGGACCTTGTCAAATGTCTTACTAAAGTCCATGTAGACAACATCCACTGCCTTGCCTTCGTCCACTTTCCAGGTAACCCTTGAAAAACTATAAAACTCTATAACTCTACCATGCACAAAGCCATGTTGACTATCCTTAATAAGAATATGCCTATCCAAGTACTTATATATCCATTTCCTCAGAATACCTTCCAATAACTTTCCCTCTACTGATAGAACCATAGAACACTACAGCACAGTACAGGCCCTTCAGCCCTCCATGTTGTGCCGACCCATATAATCCTTAAAAAAAGTACTAAACCCACACTGCCCCAAAACCCTCTATTTTTCTTTCATGTGCCTGTCCAAGAGGCTCTTAAATGCCCCAAATGTCTTAGCCTCCACCACCATCCCTGGCAAGTCATTCCAGGCTCTCACAACCCCTGGTGTCTCCCCTAAACTTCCCTCCCTTAATTTTGTACATATGCCCTCTGGTGTTTGCTATTGATGTCCTGGGAAACAGGTACTGACTATCCACCCTATCTATGCCTCTCATAACCTTGTAGACCTCTATCAAGTCCCCTCTCATTCTCCTATGCTCCAAAGAGAAAAGTCCCAGCTCTGCTAACTTTGCTTCATATGACTTGTTCTCCAAACCAGGCAACATCCTGGTAAATCTCCTCTGCACTCTCTGCATAGCTTCCACATCCTTCCTATAATGAGGTGACCAGAATTGATCACAATATTCTAAGTGCGGTCTCACCAGACATTTGTAGAGTTGCAACATGATCTTTCTACTCTTGAACTCAATTCCCCTGTTAATGAAGCTTAGCATCCCATAGGCCTTCTTAACTACCCTAATGTCAGATGAATCTGATGTCAGATTCATCGGCCTATAATTTCATGGTTTCTCTTTAACCTTTTTTTAAACAGCAGAATAGCATTCGCTATCCTCCAAACCTCGGGTACCTCTTCTGTCGCTAAGGATATTTAAATATCTCTGTTTGGGCCTGGGCAGTTTCTGCACTTGCCTCCTGTAGGGTCCGAGGGAGCACTTTGTCAGACTCTGGGGATTTATCCACCCTGATTTGCCTCAGGGTAGTAAACACTTCCTCTGTAATTTGTACAGGGTCCATGAAGTTGATGCTGCTTTGCCTCACTTCTGTAGACTCTGTATCTGTCTCCTAGGTAAATACAAATGCAAATAATGCATTTAAGATCTCCCCCATCTGTCTCAGCTCTGCACATTTATTACTGTACTGATCTTCCGGAAGATCAATTCTGTCCCAGCAATCCTTTTGGCTCTTAAACATACTTGCAGAACCCCTTAGGATTCGCCTTCACCTTGTCTGCCAGAGCAAATTCTTTTACCTTCTGATTTCTACCTTTCTGATTTCTTTCTTAAGTGGTCTCTTGCATTTGTAAGCACCTCATTTGTTCTCTCAACCAGAGCCTCCATATCTCTTGAAAACCAAGTTTCCCTAGACTTATTATCTTTTCCTTTTATTCTGACAGGCACATACAAGCTTTATACTCTCAAAATTTCACTTTTGAAGGTTTCCCACTTTCCAAGTACACCTTTGTCAGAAACCAACCTGTCCAAACCAAATCTATACTTCCCAGATGATTTCTGATACCAGCAAAACTGCCCTTTCTCCAGATTAGAATCTCAATTTGCAGACCAGACCTATCTCTTTGCATATTTACTTTGAAACTAATGGACCTTACCAAACTTCATCCACTGTTCTATCTTCATCAATGTGCTTTGCTGCATCCTCAAAGAATTCAGTCAGGCTCATGAGGCATGACCTGCCCTTCATAAGGCCAAGCTGACTATCTATAATCAAACTATGCATCTCTAAATGCTCTGAAGTCCTTTCTCTAAGAATCCTCTCAAATAATTTGCTCAGCAGTGAAGTCTATAATTCATATGATTATCCCTACTCTCTTTCTTGAATAAAGGAATAATTGCAATCCTCCAATCATGTGGTCTTACTGGTGCCAATGATACTATGATTATCGGCAAGAGTGCTGCAATTCTTCCCTTGCTTCCCAAAAAAAAAAACTAATGGATATGCCACTGGCACCCAGGATTTACTTAATCTACTTATTTACAGAAGTTCTGGCACATCCTCTTTCTTAACATCAACGAGTTCAAACATATCTGTCTGTTTTATGTTGCCTTCACAATCATCAAGGAACCTCACCCTGGTGAATACTGAAGCAAATTATTCACTAAGGACTTCCTCGACCTCCTCCAACTCCAATCACATGTTTCATCTTCTATCCCTTGATCAGTCCTATCCTCACACTCGTCCTGTTCCTCACATAGTGTAGAATTCACTGAGGTTTTCCTTAATCCTTCCTGCCAAGGCTTTATCATACTTTCTTCAGCTCCTTCCTGGCTACCTTATAATTCTCCAGAACCCTGAATGCCCCTTGCTTCCAAAGCCCTAAGTATGTTTCTTGCTTCCCCTTTTCAGACCTCTTCATCCTCTTCATCTCTCATCATCCATGGTTTATTTGCTCCACCACATTACCTTGCCTCAATAGGACATACATGTCTAGAGCCCCATTCAAATGTTCCCTAAACCACTTGCACATTTCTGTGATGCATTTCCCTGAGTACAACCATCTGATCCAAATTTATGCTCCCATGTTCCTGCCTAATAACTTCATAATTCCTCCTCCTCAATTAAATGCTTTAGTTTAATAAAGTATAATATGTTTAATGTACTCCTATCCATCTCCAAGCCTATGGTAAAGGTTAGGGAGTTGTGATCAGTCCCTGAAATGCTCATCCATGGAGATATCTGATATTATCTTGCACTCAACCCAGTATGGCCCCTCCTTTAATCAGCCTGAATACATACTGTATCAGGAATCATTCCTGGATACACCTAACAAATTCCAGCTCATCTAAACCTTTTGCACTAAGAAGGAGCAAATCAATATCACGTACATTGAAGTCACCCATAACAACAACCCTGGTAATTTTGCACCTTTTCAAAACCTGCCTCGTGATCTGTTCCTTGGTGTCTCTTTTGCTATTGGAGTTCTATAGAATACTCCCTGTAGTATGATTACTCCCTTCCTATTTCTGACTTCTATCCAAACTGTCTCTTCCACAAGCTCCTCTCTTTCTGCCGCTGTCATAATTCACTGATCAGCAATTCCACTTCCCACCTCTTTAACCTCCATCTCTGTCCCTCTTGAAACATCTACAGAATATCCAGCAGCTTTTCCTGCCCTTGTGACACCAAGACTCTGTAATGGCCACAAGGTCACAGTTTCAGGTACCAACACATGCTCTAAGTTTGTTCCTGATTACCTGTGTTCCTGATACTTCTTGCTTTACAATAGGCACACTTCAACCCATCCCACTGCCTCTGTACACATTACATTTACCTATATGTCAACTGTCCCATCCTCTGTCTTATTTCTCTTGTTTCTATTGAGGACAACAGCCACGGCGATATTCTGCACTGTCTGATTATTCTCTTTTCCTGTTCTGACAGTCACCCAGCTACATGCCACCTGCAACTTAAGGTAACTACCATCCAGTACCTCTTATTTATCACTTCCTTGTTCTGTCAGATGAGCTGTAGGTTATCCTGCTGATGTGCCAGTTCCCTAATCTGATCTGAGAGGACCTGCAGCTGGATGCACTTCATGCAGGTATAGATGTCAGGAAGACTGAAGGTCTTCCAGATCTTCCATATCAGACATGAACAACACACCACTGACCGT
The DNA here is from genome assembly GCF_048418815.1 of Hemitrygon akajei. Lineage (NCBI taxonomy): Eukaryota > Metazoa > Chordata > Chondrichthyes > Myliobatiformes > Dasyatidae > Hemitrygon > Hemitrygon akajei. Next base: position 110,067,647 of record NC_133129.1, on the reverse strand, counting down.
GCATCCGTTCTTCCTATTCTAGCAAGACACCAATAGACAAATAAAAAAAGAAACTTACCTTAGTCTCCACCTCTTCTTCCCAAAGCCCCTCAAGCTCTCCACTCTAACAATGCCTGCAAAATTTCCTCATGAAATTTACTAAATTAAGAAAAAAATTATTGTTCATGAAAGTCAGTGGTCATATCTTCTATTTAATGAGGCTTTTTCTTCACTTTTCCACTATCACTGGTTTCCCAGAATGTTGTTTCTTTGAGAGAAAATACAGCAACTGAAGTATGAGCTCGTGGAAGTGCATCTCCCAATGTACCTGACCTTCCACTTTGGGATCAACATGTTCAAACCAGAGCCGGGACTGTAGATAAACAGATTATGAAATTCTTCTTAAAACAATGACATATACATTGAATATCAAATAGAGACTCCCACTAGCAAGGTGAGGAGTCCACCTGGATGGACGTGGAAATGGAGTGGAGCAACTTCTTCAGTTATAACTATCTTATGCTGTTGTAAGTGATTTGAAATAATGTCTCAATTTTCAATTCTCACTTGCATAGGTTCCTGTACCAACAACAAGACAGATGACTGCAAATTCCCAGATGGAACCATAGCATCTTCTTGCTCTGATTCAGCCCCTCACTGGAAAGTTACAGACAAGAACAAGACATTTTGTGAAACAGGAGCTACAACCCCAGTGCCAATTCATCGTTCAACTACACTGCCTGCGGAAAGCACATTCAGCCCCATAACAGTATCGCCCAGCCCTTGCGCAGTATCAAACATCTGCACAATCATTTACGGCCCGTAAGTTAATCCAAGCATGAAGGTCAAGGCTTGGACTGTAGTCAGTGGACAGCAATGGTTAACCATTTACTTCCTGCCTTTCATGTGGACACCTAGTCAGAGATATTTAGTAAATTTAACAAACAGAATTTTATTCTCAAAGATGAGTGGCTGTCATCTCTTTGTGTTCTCCATAAATGTATAGCCCCAGATGAGATCAATTAGTGATGACCCATGGTCCACAGCTTGCAACAGTTGTCCACGAGCTCCAGCTAACCTCAGTGACCAATGTTTGAAACATCAACCACAAACTCTCTAGCTACCAATATTTAGAAACATAGAAAACCTACAGCACAATACAGGCCCACAAAGTTGTGTCAAACATGTCCCTACCTCATAAATTACTAGGTTTACCTATAGCCCTCTATTTCACTAAGCTCCATGTACCTATCTAAAATTCTCTTAAAAGACCCTATCGCATCCGTCTCCACCACCGTTGCTGGCAGCCCATTCCACACACTCACCACCCTCTGTGTAAAATACTTACCCCTGACATCTCTGTACCTACTCCCCAGCACTTTAAACCTGTGTCCTCTTGTGGCAACCATTTCAGCCTTTGGAAAAAGCCTCTGACTATCCACATGATCAGTGCCTCTCATCTTGTACACCTCTGTCAGGTTACTCTCATCCTCCTTCACTCCAAGGAGAAAAGGTCGAGTTCACTCAACCTATTCTCTCTTTTTTTTATTAATATTATTTATTTATTGAATTTTAGAAATTACAAGAATAAGTGTAATAATGAAATGGTAAGAAAAGTGATATTAACCGTCCCCCCTTAATCCTTATCTAAAGAGAAAAAAAAAGAAAGAAAGAAAGAAAAGAGAAGAAAGATTGCCTGGATATCGAAGGGTCCCCACATGTTCCATGGAGTTCAAAATAATTTTGATATTTATTTTCACTTTCCCCAATTACTATAATTTTATCTTCAAAGGACCTATGTATCTAATCCTATCTTTCGTAAGTATGGTGACCAAATTTTCAAAGATATCTCATATTCATTTCTTAAATTATACTTAATTTTTTCAAATGGAATACAACTATGTATTTCATTATTCCAACGATCCATAGTTAAATTTAAATCAGATTTCCAAGTAACTGCAATAACTTTTTTGGCTACTGCCAAAGCAATTTTTATAATTTTTTTCTGATACTTATTCAATTTAAATTTCGCTATTGTCCCTTCAATGTATCCTAATAAAACTAGCAATGGACTATGTGGAAGTTGTACTCCAATAATTTGTTCCAATAAAAATCTTAAATTAATCCAAAATGGTTGAATTTTAGAACAAGACCAAATAGAATGTAAAAAAGTACCAATTTCTTGTTTACATCGAAAACATTGGTCAGAGATATTTGAAAGCAAATTAGTCATTCATAATACCTTGGGAACTCTTTAAAATTCTCCATGTTGCTATGAGTCACTCCCCAACCATCCAGGCAGAAAAGAAGAAAGATATAAAAAAAGATAACTAATATATAAGAAAAAAAAACAAAATACCCCCCCATTAATGTTGCGAATAAAAAAAACACAATATTACCCCCCCATTTTACGGGTCATGGCAATCGCCATGATTGTACACATGAAACTCGCAGCCGTCGATCAGGAGCTCCTCCAGATCCCCCGCAAAAAGAAAGAAAAAAAAACATATATATATTAATGAAGAAAAAAAAGAAAATAATTAATATCTCTACTCCCAATTAATTCTCTTTGACTATTTTTTCTTTATAAATGTCCATCAAATCCAACCTTATTTCAATCTTCATCATAAGTCCATTTCATTTCTATAATTCATTAGTCCTCTTCATGAACATCGGGTAGTTCTTGTACAAATTTCTCCGCTTTCCGGTAGTCAACAAAAAAACTTCTTTCTCCATTTTCCAGAAAAATTATCAATTTAGCTGGGTAACTCAATAAAAATTTATAACCCTTTTCCCATAAAGATTTTTTCACTAGATTAAATTCTTTCCGCCTCTTCAGAAGATCGTAACTTATGTCTGGGTAAAAAAAAACTCTTTTCCCTTTTATTATCAATGGCCCTTTTCTCTCTTTGGCACCCTGAGTAGCTGCCTTCAAGATCATTTCTTTATCTTGATACCTTAAGCATTTTATCAAAATTGATCTTGGATTTTGATCTTGTTGAGATCTTGGTCTTAAAACTCTATGTGCTCTTTCAATTTCAATTACTTGACTTCCTTCTTCCATTTCCAAAATTTTCAGAATCCAATCTTGAAAGAATTTTATTAGATTTTCTCCCTCTGTACCTTCCTTAAGACCAACAATTTTAATATTATTTCGTCTACTAGAGTTCTCAAGCACATCCATTTTTTCAAGCATCCGTTTTCTTTCTGCTATCCAGACAGAATTATCATTTTCTATTTTTTCTATTCTTTCAGTATTTTCTTCCACTTTTACTTCCATCTCTTTAACTTCCTTCTCCATCTTTTTTTGTTTTTCCACCACATTATCAAGTGTATTCTGTATCCTTTTTATATCTGTTCTTATAGCTTTTAATTCATTCGTCATATCTATTCTTATAGCTTTTAATTCCTTTGTCATATCTGTTCTTGTAACTTTTGATTCTTTCATCATATCTGCTCTTATAGATTTTAATTCATTCGTTATATATCTCAGGATATCTTTTATGTCTCCTTTAATCTCTTTCTTCTTTTCCTTTTCTTCCTCCTCCGAATTTCCCAAAGAGTCTGTGTCTCCTTCCGATTCCGATCCAATTTCACTTCCAGCCGTAGTTAGGCTTTGTAGTTCTGTTGATATCTTTTCATACATACTTTCGCGCATGCGTTCCTTCTGTTTCTTCTTAGAGACCGCCGACACTGCTACAGCTTCCTTCCCCTCATCATCAGAAGTACCGTGCACTTCGCTGGGAGGAGATCCAACTTGAGTCCGATGCTTCACCGAAGCGGTTAGGCCTTTTTCCCCACTGATTTGCGCAGTCTTCGAAGTAATAACTTTCTTCTGTTTCAGTTTAGGAGCCATATCAAAAGATATTCCGGAGTTGCTTATAAGTAATTTCTAATAGATATTAGTTAACTCTTCTTCATTTAAACCCTATTTCATTACTTTTTACGAGGGAGCTGGATTCCCAACATCTCAACCCTACGTCATCACGTGACGTCCCCCCCCTCAACCTATTCTCATAAAACATGCTCCCCAATCCAGGCAACATCCTTGTAAGTCTCCTCTGCACCCTTTCTATGGCTTCCTATTACTATTTGTTGACAAATTTCTGGTTTCTTAGGAATTTCTGTCCTATCATATATTTTTACCAGCATCTCTGTTGACTGGGGTCTTTTAACGTTTTATCAGGTGTCGATGAATGGCCTGAACACTAATACTCAGAGAGTGAAAGAAATGGATCAGTCAAGGGAACAGTGGGCTTGGGGTGGAGGAACAGTGCAGAGGGAGATGGACGTTGTCAACATGCATGAAGGTAGACAGTTACAAGCAGAACCTCTTGGATTCTAACATCATTATTCTTCCCTTAGCATCTTTTCAAAATGTCATGACACGGTTCCTCCAGGCCCATATTATGATGCGTGTGTATACGATGGATGCCATGCCAGGAATGATACAATAATATGTTCCAGTATAGCGATGTATGCTAAGATGTGCAAGAGTAAAGGTGATGTCTGTGTGAATTGGCGAGATCACACCAATGGAACATGTGGTAAGTAAGTGGTAGTGTCTTCATAGAAGGAGCTTTTTCAGCTCAACCTTTCCATATCCATACTACTCTTCTCTCTTTATGACCTTGCTAAATAAATTCCCTGCATATAGTTTTCCAAATTCTTTTGAAAAGTTATTGTTGCATCTGCTTTTGTCATCCTTTGCAACGGTACATTCCAGAGCAAAATAATTCAGTTTGGAAAGATGGTACAACTAGAAATTTTATTACTATTTAGATTTCATGCCATGTAATTTTAAACATTTTTTCTAAAACATGGCAAATGACTTAGTCATTTTATGTCACCTCAGAAACTGGACCATGCAGATTTGAGTCGTACAACTAACAATCTACATGAGATATGCACAAAAGATTATATTCTTTGCTGTGCAGTCCTCCTTTTGGAGATCAACAGGACAGCTTGGACTGCATTGCCTTGAACAGTGGTTTAGTGGTTCTTGGGCCACCCGGAGCAATGGAATCTTCCCTGTGCAGGGCTAACCTAAGTCATCATCTCCTCCCTTCCCAAGACTCCACTACCACTATAAGAACCTGCACATCTTGAATTCAGGGCCAAATATTCATGATCTTCAGATCCTGTCTCAATTCTCTGATCTCTCACTCCATCTAAAATACGACTACCACTTTATCATCTTCCCACTTTACTTCCCCTTCAGCTGACCCATAAACTTCATGTAGTTCCTCTCTGAGCTTCATCTCTCACCATATCTCTTCGGAAACAGCTCCTCCTCTGACTCTTTGTCCTCCTTCTACCACTGTGAGAGTACAGCATGTCACCCCACATTATCCCTCCACTCTACTAACTTCCATCATTTCAACACGTTTCCCCACCCATGGGATGCCTTCCCAGCTTGTGATTCTTTTGTTATTTCCTAAAACTTTTCTCCTTTGATGATCAGTGTGTTTGCCATGGGAAACTCCCTTACTGCTCTCCTACATTCATGTTCTGAATCTGGGTATTTCAAGTGTGGTGGAGTGCCAGACATTGTAGCCATTGACAAAAAGAGTTGTATAGTAATGCAGTCTTATGTCGATCTAATGTTTAATTTCTTGTATTCTTGTTCACTTTAATCCAGTATATCACTGCCCTGGAACAATGGAATATAAATCATGTGCATCAAAGGAACAGCCAACTTGTAGTTTGAGGTTTGTTGTGTTTATTTAACCAAACATTCTTAATGGCTATTCAAAATATTATTTTCTCCACCCTTCTCTCCATTGCTTCATATATTATAATTGACACACTTTTTCTGATTAGGCATACTGACAGCAATGATAACAGTGGTGTTGATGAAGGCTGTTTCTGTCCAGATGGAAAGTTCCTTTATACGCCATCAGACATCTGTACAGATAGCTGTGGTAGGTGTTTTATTATGCAACCTCAAAGTCTGTGAATTTCAATCAACAGTACCTTCCTTTCAACAACAGAAAAAATATCTGTTGCTGTAAACAAGGTACTAATCATATGATAAAAGTAGGTAACTGAAATTGAACAATGCACACTGAGAGGGTTAGAATGCATTGTACAAGAAAATCAAGGGACACAGCTCAGCTCAAGCTGCACTGGTTTAAGCAGACCAATTTGTGTGGTAGTATTATGCTGGACTGATCTATGTTAACCCATCTGGTCAGCAATCACTTTGTTCTATCATTCACCTCTTTCTTTATTCATTCAATAATAACAATAATAAAGATTTTACTTTCTGCCTATTACAGACTGCATTGGGCCTGATGGAAAGCCAAGGCAGGTAGGTGTTTCAGATAAGCAGGCGAGATCTGTCATTGAGATTTATATTAATTTCATCTTTCATCTTTATAGAAACTTATTGCATATCACTGTGTGTTTGTGACAGGTTGGTGAAACATGGCAAAGCAATTGTCAAGACTGTTCTTGCAACAATGTAACATTGAGTGTTGTCTGCAAACCACATAAATGCCCACCATCACCGTCAGTTATATGCAATGAGCAAGGATACGTACCAGTTGTTCAAAGAAATGAACATGACTTGTGTTGTACAGAAACCAAATGCAGTAAGTAAATATCTTATAAATTATAACAACAAAAAATGCTGGAAATATGCAATAGATCAGTCTAAGAAATATGGCTAACACTTCAGTTCCTTGACCCTTCATAAAAATTGGAAATAACCTATCATCAAAACTTTTCTAATCCTGTGGAAGGATTGTTGACCTGAAAATATTCTACTTCTCCTGACGAAGGGTCTCGACCCGAAACGTCGACAGTGCTTCTCCCTATAGATGCTGCCTGGCCTGCTGCGTTCCACCAGCATTTTATATGTGCTGCTTCTCTTTGTAGTTTTTGATGATCAATCTTGCAAGTTATGGTGTATATGAAAATTTAATTTTCCAATACCAAAATGAATTGTTCTGTTATCTCCATACACATTATGGGTTTGCCTGTTTGACTAGAGGAAGTTTTGTTTATTGATATAATTCTTAAGAGATATGAACTTCAAAATCAGGATGGCAACATGGATGCGTTTAATACAATTAACTTCAGAAATTGCCAATCTATAATATATACTCGGACTAAGGTTGGGTTTGCAGTCCTATATAGAAGTACATGCAGGTGCAATGGACAACTCACAGCAGCATCACAGATACTCTACATAACATCAGATACACACTATTCACAATTAAATCAACTTAAATTGTACATATTTTTATGAAAAGAGTATCATTATACCACAGAAAAATAAAGTTAATTGTAATGCAAAGTGATCATAGTGTTGCTAATCACAAACACAAGAAAGTCTGTAGATGCTGGAAATCCTGAGCAACACATATAAAATGCTCAACAGGTCTGACAGCATCTATGGAAATGAATAAACACTCACTGTTTCGGGCTAAAACCCTTCTTCAGGACTGTACTGAGATATTGATTGGGGTTTTGCTGATTAGTTCAGGAGCTGGGACAGTCACCTATATTATTATTTTATTGGTAAACAGGCTGAATTTCACTTCATTCTGCTTATTCGTGAAAAAATTCAGGAGAACACAAAAGGAAGTCATTTGGATCTTTGAGTCAGTGCAGCTTTGTGTAGAGCTATATTCTGGCCTTTTCCCTTGCTATATTCCCATTCAATCTCCTTCTGAACTCATTAAACATTTGCACTCCCTCACCCTTGTCAGTGAGTTGTAGGTCACTAGTTCTCACTATGTAATGGAGTTACACCTCATATCCCATGGTATCTTTTGAATAAAACTTAAAATCTCTGTTCCCTCTTCCTTGGTGTCTGGTTAGTATCCGTGCATTCACTGATCCTTCTGCCCTGTCACCCTCATACTCAAGGACCCTGCTAAAACTAAGTAGCCCCACAACTGGGTATTTACCTTGAAAAAGAGTTAGCTCGATAATAATATTTTTTTTACCTTGAAGAACAGGAAAAGGTGGGAAGAGATAGGTGGAAAAGAAAAAGATGAAGAAGACTAAATTTAAAGCCTTGAACTTGCTGGAGGAATTCAACAGTTTGAGAACCAACTGTAGGAAGAAAGGAATTGTCAGTGCTTTGGATTGAAGTACAGCATCAGGGTTTGACATGAAATGTTGACAAATCCTCACATTTCCAACACCCACCCCAGCCCACACACCCCATATTTTGCTCAACCTATTGAATTCCTCCAGGAGTTCTGGGTTCTGTTGTTTGTCTGTTGTTCTGGGTTCCTGCATGTTTCAGTCTCTTGTTTCTCAATTTTGAAGCATGGTGTATATAAAACAGAACACACTTTTAGGTAAAATAGAGATGAATGAAGTAGTGATAAATATTATATCGAAAGACACAAAGCTTAGGCAAAAATAGCATGGGTACAATTAAACCTGCAAATTATTCTTGAGGCATGTTTGTAGGGTAATTAAGCTGAGTGTGAGGTGGGTGGAGTGGAGGGGAACTAAATATTATCATGTCCCTTGCTCCTTATCAGCAGAATAGAGATATGATAACCAGTGGATGTGTATCTGAAATTTCTGAAAGCTTATGAGAGCCATTCACCTTCAAGATTCAGGATGGTTTCATGTTATGACCAGTCAACATTCCCTCTAAGTAATTTACAGCCATGTGAACCAAGCATGAAATTTTAAATGTACTGTACACCCATTCAGCTCAGAGGGAACATTGTTTCCAGCACACAAGTGTAAAGGGGAACAAAATAATTATTACTCCAGGTCCGATGCAGCACAAGAAGCACATTAAGATAAAGAATACAATAATGAAAGCACACTATAAATATAAATACACCTGGTTGCTGATTGAAGTCCATGAGTTGACACTAGGCACTGTAGATAAGGTTGGTGACAGGAACTGACCAAGTTGTGGTGGCGGGGGTGTGAAGGGGTTGGTTAATAGGTGTAGATGTTGATCAGCCTTTCTGCTAGGGGAAAGTAGCTGTTTTGTGTCTGGTGGTCATAGAGTGGATGCTATGTAGCCTCCACCCTGATGACCATGGGCCAAACAGTCCATGAGGAAGGTGGGTGGAATCATTCATGATGTTACTGGCCCTTTTCCAGAACTTTTCTGAATATATTTCCTTGATGGTGGGTAGGCTAGGCTGTGCCGGGGATGCACAAAACAGAAGCTGACTAAATTTCCACAGAGTGAATATTGGTTATCAGATGTAAAATAGAGTAGGTATAAACAAATCACTGTCCACCAGAAATTTTGGCCTCACCGTTGAATGATATAAAAGTGATAGACAGAGTTAATCAATCAAATTCAAAATCCTGTGGTGAATCAGGAACTGGTCCAAAGGACTAGTATTATGGGGAAAAATCTTGTTCAACCTGTAAATGAAACCTCTCTAATTAATATCACTCACAGTCATAAGAAGTTGTACTTAACAAGAGTCAATTGTTTCTCATTCAGAATGTAATGTCACTCACTGTCCTGCTGTGAAACCTCTTTGCAAAACTGGATATGCACCAGTGATCCATATGCATGAAGGCAGATGTTGCCCAGAATATACTTGTGGTAAGCACTTCACTTCTCTTATTCTGTAGTTGGAGAAGTTTCACATTCACTACGTTGATGATCTGAAGCAACATGCTTTGTCTGAAGTAAGTGAACTGTTAAGATAATGCTTACTATTTTATTTTCAGAACCAAATGCCGTCTGTGTGTACAATGATACTGAATACAAGGTAAGATATACTGACATATTAGAGATATTAGTGAGATTATCATTGAATCACAGAACCATCTAGCATGGAAACAGTGCAGTTAGCTCATACCAGTGTTACCCCAATCATGTAGTCCATAATTCCCCCATGTAGTCCATACCCCTCAATGTAGTCCATATCCCATCATGTAGTCCATACCCCTCAATGTAGTCCATATGCCCCCATGTAGTCCATATTCCCCCCCATGTAGTCCATATCCCCCTCCACGTAGTCCATATCCCTCCATATAGTCTATCTCCCCCCATGTAGTCCATATCCCCCCATGTAGTTCACATCCATCCATGTAGTCCATATTTCCCCCATGTAGTCCATCTCCCACCATGTAGTCCATACCCCTTCATGGTCCTTATCCCCCACATGTAGTCCATACCCCTTCATGGTCCTTATCCCCCCATGTAGTCCGTCTCCCCCCACATAGTCCATCTCCCTCCATGCCTCAAGAATTAAAGCATTTAGCCTACCTTCCATTACTGGGTTTATATTTTTAATGTTTCCATATCATCTTCCAGTTCATGAATCTGCAGAGATAATATTCACTTTAACTCAGAAGAGGATAAAATGTTAGAAAAAATGTGAAAATGTAGTGAGGTGAAATTGAAATAGAGCCACATTCATTAGGACATTAGATTAAAACTAATGAAGTGTAGTCAACATTTAATTGGTGGGTAAAAGAAGTTCTGAGGAAGCTGTCAGGAGGATGCAGAGTGATATTGTTTGGTTCAGTGATGACAGTATCTGCAGATGCTGGAAATCCAAGCAACACACAAAATGTTGGAGGATCTCAGCAGGCCAGGCAGCAATGATGGAAAAGAGTAAACAGTCAATATTACAGGCCAAGACCCTTCATCAGTTTGGGGAAAAAAAATAAGATGTTGGAGCAAGAAGATGGGGGGAGGGGAGAAGAAGTACAAGGTGGTAATTGATAGGTGAAACCAGGGAGGGGTAGAGGTGAAATAAAGAGCTGGGAAGCTGACATGTGAAATAGATAAAGGGCTGGAGAAGGGGGGATTTGATTGGATAGAGTAGAAGACCATGGTAGAAAGGAAAGGGTGAGGAGCACCAGAGGAAGGTGATGGGCAGGTAAGGAGATGAGGTGAAAGTGAGAAATGAGAATGGAAATGGTGAAGGGAATAGGGCAATTACTGGAGGTTCAAGAAACTGGTGTTCATTCCATCTGGTTGGAGGCTACCCAGATGGAATATAAGGTAGTGATCCTCCATCCTGAGTGTGGCCTCATCATGGCAGTAGAGGAGGCAGGTGGCAGGAGGATGGGATGAGGGCAGACGTGCGCGAGATGGTAGATATCTGCGTGTGAGCAGTGTTGATGGTGGAGGAAGAGCAGTCCTTTTCTTTGAAGAAGGAAGACATCTCATTAGCCACATACTGAGAGCAGATACAGTGAAGATAGAAGAACTGAGAAAAGGGACGGCATTCAGATAGGTTGAGTGAGCGAGCAAGGATCTAGTGAATGCAATATAACAAGGAAAATGGTCTCATTCAACAAAGAAAATAAAACACATTGTCTGAATGGTGAATTATTGCAGAGTTCTGAAATTTCCAGAGATGCAGTTGTCCAAGTACAAGATTTGCAGGAGGCTAGCAGGAAAATCAACAAAAAATGAAGAAACTAACATTGTATTGAAATTTATTGCCAGTTGAATAGAAAATGGATTTAGAGAAATTATGCTTCAGTTACAATGGCATAGTTGTGATCACATGTGTACAGTATACCTTGCTGCAGGAAGGATGTTACTGCTTTGGTAATAGTTTATGGGATACCCGGAATAGAAGGGTTGTTAAATGACAAAAGTTGGACTGTTTAGACTGGTAACTAGGAGGACTTGACTGGAACATATAAAGACCAAAAAGTAAAGAATCACTCATTTAAGTCAGATGTGAGGTATTTTTTCTTTGCCAGAGTCACACATCTTTCCATTCTGCAGAGTCAGAATATTCCTAAGGCAGCTTCTCCATCAGCAAGGGTATGAAAGATAAAAGTGTTGATTTACAATCAGAGTAACTGGGACATTTTTGAAAGGTGGAGTAGGCATGATGGCAAGCTCCTGTTTCTGACTTTTAAACAAATAACACTGAATTTCACACTACAGTTGTGGACCAGGATACATCTAATACTCCAGAGGCTTATTACTTTGTGAAATCTGACAGTTCTACAGCACAAATTGAAAACATATCTCTACATAAACTTTACTTGTGTTCCAGCCAGGAATGATTGTTCCTCAGGATACGTGCAAGAATTGCAAGTGTACTGATAAAGTGGATCCATCTACCAAGCACAACATTATTGAATGCACTGCAGTGAAGTGTGATACTTACTGTGCAAAGGTAGCTATCCACTCCTTAAATCTTTAATTATTCTATTTATAGTCAAAAAAAGGAGACTAATTATTGATGTCTTCCTCAGGGCTTTGAGTATAAGATGAAGGAAGGACAATGTTGTGGAAATTGTACACAAGTTTCCTGTATAATTGATGTGCCAAACAAACCACCAATAATTCTTCAGGTATGTATCTTACACATTGAAAGTTAATTACCATAATTCTAATTAACTTGATTCAGAAGAAGATGTAGAATCGATTGGATGAAGAAAAGAAAGATGTCTATAGCCCCACCACCTCCCCACCCCACAGTTCGGCAAAGTGTATTTCAGTATCTAAGATGGTTTAAGATAGTTACTGCAATAATCATGAGTTCCTTTAAACTTTACACAGATTAGAAAAACCAAATTAGCAAAGCTAGCATTAGAGATCAGTTCATTAAGTACATTTGGGATCAAAAGCAAATGTGAAAGCAGAAAGTAAGAGCTTCTTCAATTATATATATATACAAGATTAGTAGAAGTAATTATTACTTCCTTACCAGTTAAAATTCTGGAATTAATCAGGGGAATAAAGAAATGGCAGATATGCTGAATAGTTTCTGAAAAGAAGAAAATGTAGAAAACACTAGAAATAGCCAACAGTAGTAGAATATCAGGGAAATTGAGTATACTCACTGTTCCTTAAGGGGAATAGAACTAATAGGACAAAGGCTGCCAGTCTTCAAAGTCTGAGGATATAATGGATCTTGAAAATAAATGATGACAGAGATAGTGGATGTGTTAATTGTGATTTTCCAAATTTATAAGTCTCTGTATGGTGCCAGTGTGGTGGAAAACAGCCAAAGTAATATCCTCACTAAAAAAAGTTGGAAGATGGGTGGGCACATTAACCTAACAGCAATAATTGAATTGAATGATCTTTATTGTCATTATACATCGGTACAATGAAACTCTGTTTGGCTTCCTCTCAGGCAATCAAACAAAGCGGTAGATAAAAACAAGACAGTAATAGAAAAGAGGCATTAAATAGATAAGTAGCATAAAATAAGTTACAGCAGCACCAGAATGTCACAGTAATGCACAAAGTGCCATTAGTGCAAGTATTTGAGTCCTTGTGTGTGCTCACAGTTTCAGTCATTGTTCGGTGAGAGTGATGCGATGCCACAGCTCTGGGGTAGAAGCTGTTCCTCAGTCTATTTGTTCTGGTTTTTAGTGTCCTGAACCTTTTGCTGGATGGAAGCTGGTCAAACAGGGAGTGGCCGGGTGTGACAGACAGACAGACATACTTTATTGATCCCGAGGGGAAATTGGGTTTTGTTACAGCCGCACCAACCAAGAATAGTGAAGAAATATAGCAATATAAAACCATAAATAATTAAATAATAATGTTAATAAGTTGATCATGCCAAGTGTGGTGTCTCTGGTTATGCTGATTGCTTTCCTCCTGAGTCTGCTGGAGTAGATGGTGTCCAGTCCTGGGAGCTCCACCCTGACAATTCGCTGGGCCACCTTCACCATGTGATGCAGGTCTTGTCGCTCAGCGGCTGTGCAGCTAGCATACCACACTGTGGCAAAATGTGGATTGTGTTATAAAGGAAGTAGCAGACAGATGTAAAGAACATAATGTAACAAGCAGGTATGGTTTGTGGAAAGGAAATTGTCTTTAATAGTTTTTTGGACTTCCTGGATAATGCAGCCTTTAAAATGAGGTACATTAAAATCTGATTATTCAGCATGCTGGAACTTGGCTAGTGCTCAATGGATGGATTCAATGGATTATTGGGTGTTCTTCCATCTAATACTCCAACAACTGTGGAAGATCAGAGAGATCTTGGGGTCTGAGTCCATAGGACACTCAAAGCTGCTGCACAGGTTGACTCTGTGGTTAAGAAGGCATATGGCTCATTGGTCTTCATCAATTGTGGGATTGAGTTTAGGAGCTGAGAGGTAATGTTGCAGCTATATAGGACCCTGACCATACCCCATTTGGAGTACTGTGCTCAATTCTGGTCACCTCACTACAGGAAGGATGTGGAAACCATAGAAAGGGTGTACAGGAGATTTAAAAGGATGTTGCCTGGATTGGGGAGCATGTCTTATGAGAATAGCTTGAATGAACTCGGCCTTTTCTCCTTGGAGCGACAGAGGATGAGAGGTGACCTGATTGAGGTGTATAAGATGATGAGAGGCATTGATCATGTGGATAGTCAGAGGCTTTTTCCCAGGGCTGAAATGGTTGCCACAAGGGGACACAGGTTTAAGGTGCTGGGGAGTAGATACAGAGGAGATGTCAGGGGTTAGTTTTTTATGCAGAGAGTGGTGAGTGCGTGGAATGGGCTGCCGGCAACGGTGGTGGAAGCAAATATGATAGGGTCTTTTAAGAGACTCCTGGACAAGTACATGAAGCTCAGAAAAATAGACAGCTATGGGTAACCCCCGGTAATTTCTAAGGTAAGGACATTTGGCACAGCTTTGTGGGCTGAAGGGCCTGTATGTGCTGTAGGTTTTCTATGTTTCTATGAGTCATTGTGGAAGGAAGCTCTTTGAACATGTCCCATGAGAAGCCCTACCGGCCCTTCCACTCTAAAACTATGGGAAAGCCAGGCAGCATTTTCATTTCTCCAGGTATCTCTCAGTGTGGGAACTGTGCATTTGGTGGACTCCTTGAAGTCATTGATAGGTTTCAGTAATGAACGCAGATGTAAATCCCACCTGAATTGCAGTTATGCATTGATTACTTTGGTCTAGACCCACAGCAATTCCCATCCTGGCATCCACAGACACTGTGGTTAATGGTAGGGGTCCATGGCATAAAGAAGGTTGGAAACCCCTGGTGTAGAGCATTCTTATGGTGACTTGTCAGGAGTTCTGGATAGAGAGATAGAACATGGAAACAGGCTTTCTGCCTATCCAAGTCCACGGCAGGCATCAAACCCCCATTTACAATAAAGCTACACTAACCCAGTCTGTTCTTCCCAAATTCCACCAACTTCTCCCAGAGTCTCACCTCAAAAGTGAGATCTCACTTGGAGTATTGTGCTTAGTTTTGTGTGCTGTGTTGTAGGAAAAATATTTAATAAACTGGAAAGAGTGCAGAAAAGGTTTACAAGGATGTTGATATGGCTTGAGGAACCAAGTTATAGAGAGAGTTTGGACAGGCTAAGACTTTATTCCTTGGAGTGTATGAGACTGACATGTGATCTCATGGGGGCATAGGTAGGATGGATGCCCTCAGCCCTTTTCTCAGGGCAGTGAATCAAGAACTAGAAGGCATAGATTTCAGGTGTTAGCAGAAAGTTATAATAGCTATATCATTATGCATATGTTAGTATGTGTGTGGAATGAGCTACCGGAGAAAATAGTTGAGGCAGTTACAATAACAATTAGATAGTTAGACAGGAACATAGGATTAGAAGGCTATAGGAAAATTGAATTCACTTGGATTAGATCTCTTGGTTAACATCCCACTTGGAATACTGTGCTCAGTTCTGATCGCCTCACTTTAGGAAGGATGTGGAAACCAGAGGAGATTTACAAGGATGTTACCTGGATTGGGGAGCATGCCTTATGAGAATAGGTTGAGTGAACTCGGCCTTTTCTCCTTGGAGCGACGGAGGATGAGAGGTGACCTGTTAGAGGTATATAAGATGATGAGAGGCATTGATCGTGTGGATAGTCAGAGGCTTTTTCCCAGGGCTAAAATGGTTGCCACAAGAGGACGCAGGTTTAAGGTGCTGGGGAGTAGGTACAGAGGAGATGTCAGGGGTAAGTTTTTTACGCAGAGAGTGGTGAGTGCGTGGAATGGGCTATCCGCAATGGTGGTGGAGGTGGATATGATAGGGTCTTTTAAGAGACTTTTGGATAGGTACATGGAGCTTAGAAACATATAGGCTTATAGGTAAACCTAGTAATTTCTAAAGTAGGGATATGTTCAGCACAACTTTGTGAGCCAAAGGGCCTGTATTGTGCTGTAGGTTTTCTATGTTCTATGTTCTCTCTTCCTCTCCTTATTAACCCGATGAATAGCTTGCCACCTTGCCAACCCAGAATCTCCCAATCACAGATACTCTGTCGAAATGCCGTTCTATTTTGTCTCTTCTTCTACTGTCTTGCTGAAGGGCCTTTGAGATAGGACATGAACAGTTTCACTTTCCATAATACGTACTACCTGACCTTTTGAATATCGCTAGCTTTTTGTGTTTTTTTTTCAGATTTCCCGCTCTTAGGGTTTTCAGTGGAAGTGGGATCAGTTTGAATGGAATGAAGACTTAGCACAGGGCCCCAAATAGGTACATTACAGGGAGATGGAAATACATGTATTGTAATAAGGGTACACAATACACTGGGAGATATGAATTTATTTGACAGACCAGAAGAGCAGAGATAATGCTCAATTTGTGAATTTACACAGTGTAAATGGAATGGATATTTGGATTAGGATATAGAGAAACATAGCAATTCATATTTCTTTCCTCACCTTTGATATTCCATCATAGACTTGACCAAATTTTAGCTTTTATTTTCTATGTATTTTACTCCAACTATTCACTTTCAAAATCAAATTTCTGTTCTGCAGCATATGTCCTGAGCAGATGGATAATACAAAAACTGAGCTGCACAACTACTGTGACTAGTCTTTTAATGAATAGCATTCATACATTAACGAGTACTCATTGTTTTTTAGTAACATTTAATGTTTGGTATGTGAGGGCCAGGGTGAAAGTGACCAAATGAAGAAGAGGGAATTTTACATTGAAGTCCAAACCTCCAAAATGTTGTTATGCTATTTTCCATTTAAACTCTTTTCTTTCCTGTTATTGCACAGCCTGGAAAGAAAATGGCAGATGGAAAAAACAACTGCACTATGTATGAATGTGAGAAAATAAAGGGACACTTCATTCCAAACATCTATAACCAATGGTGCCCACCCCTAGATTATGATAACTGTGAGCCCGTAAGTTCAAAACATACAGATAATGAATTAATATCTGTTCAATGCCTCCAAATACGCTTGTTTTTAATGATTTATTTTCTATGACAGGGAACAATACATATGGATTCTGATGGCTGTTGTCAAACATGTAAGTACTTGACTTAGACAATTACAAAATATCTCCCTACTATTAAATTATGAAGTACTCCAACATAAATGTGGTTTGTAAAGTCTGTGTGAAGTTATTGCAATTAACTTAGTCCTGGCTCAATTACAAAAACAGAAACTCATGAAGGTTCATATAACCTTCAGACTGTTACTCCACATTGCCTCAGGTTCTCTACTTCATTGGTAAATGTAAAGGCATTTGTTAGGCAGATGTTTTTGGATATCTAATAATCCTGAATAATCATTGACACTGCTGAGCTCACCACTTCAGGGCACACATTCTCAATGAGTGTGATCCTCACACACACATAATCCACACACTGTCAGAGCAATTCAGATGCATTTTTATATCTGAGGTGTCACCTTGAATGTGTGACAGGAAGTTGCAGACAAAAGGCAAGTCCTGACAGAGTGAAACAGTTGAGTTGGACCACTTGAAAAAGATGGCTTTGTAGAGCAGCTTGTGATTGAGCCCACTAGGGAATCAGCTGTTCTGGATTGAGTGTTATGCAATGAACCAGAATTGATTACAGAGCTTAAGATAAATGAACACTTTGGGGACAGTGATCATAGTATCATTTAATTCCCCAAAATTTTGAGAGAGAGAAATTAAAGTCAGATTACAGTGGAGTAAAGGGAATTACAGGGATATAAGAGAGGAGCTGTCCAAAGAGGACACTAGCAGGGATAATGACTGAGCAGCAGTGGCTGGAATTTCTGGGAGAAATTCGGAGGGCACAGGATAGATATAGAAACATAGAAAACATACAGCACAATACAGGCCCTTCGGCCCACAAATCTGTGCCAAATATTAGAACTACCTAGGCCCATAGCCCTCTATTTTTCTAAGCTCCACGTAGCCATCCAGGAGTCTCTTAAAATAACCTATCATTTCCACCTCCACCACCGCCGCCAACAACCCAATCTACGCACTCAGCACTCTCTGCGTAAAAAACTTACCCCTGACATCTCCTCTGTACCTACTTCCAAGCACCTTAAAACTATGCTCTCTCGTGCTAGCCATTTCAGTCTTGGGGAAAAGCCTCTTGTCTATCCACACGATCAATGCCTCGCATTATCTTGTACATCTAAAGAAGATATATCCTAAAGAAGAAGAATTCTAAAGGCAGGATGAAAATAGTGGCTGACAAGGGAAGTCAAAGCCACCATAAAAGCTGAAAAAAGGGCATATAATAGAACAAAAATTAGTGGGATGCTAGAGGATTGGGAAGCTTTTAAAGGCCAACACAAGGCAACTAATAAAGTCATAAGGAGAAAAAAGATGGACTATGGTAAACTAGCCAATAACATTAAAGAGAATACCAAAAGTTTCTTCAGATATATAAAGAGCAAAAGAGAGATCAGAGTAGTTATTGGACCATTGGAAAATAATGCTGTAGAGGTAGTAACGGGGTACAAGAAAATGGTGGACAGACTGAATAAGCATTTTGCATCATTCTTCACTAACATAATGCTGAAAGTTTGAGAGGATCGGGGCAGTAATGAAGAAAGATAGGGAGAAGGTGCATTAGAAACTGAAAGGTCTGAAGGTAGATAAATCACCTGGACCAGATGGTGTACACCCCAGGGTTCTAAGAGAGGAGGCTGGAGACATTATGGAGGCATTAGTAATGCTATTTCAACAATCAATAGATTGCAGCATAGTTCCAGAGGACTGGAAAATCGCAGATGTCACTTCACTCTTCAAGATGGAGAGAGGCAGAACAAAGGAAATTAAAGGCCAGTTAGTCTGACCTCAGTGTGTAAGGATGTTTTAGACCATAAGATATAAGAGCAGAATTAGATTATTTAGCCCATCAAGTCTACTCCATTATTTTATCATGGCTGAACTAATTTTCTTCTCAGCCCCAATCTCCTGCCTTCTCCCCGTATCCCTTCATGTCCTGACCAATCAAGAAGGTATCAACCTCTGATTTAAATATACATAAAGACTTGGCCTCCACAGCTACCTGAGGTAAAGAATTCCACAGATTCAACACTCTCTAGCTAAAGAATTTGCGCCTCATCTCTGTTCGAGAATGACACCCCTCTATCTGAGGCTGTGTCCTCATGCTCTTAGACTCTCCTGCCATAGAAAACATCTATCTACAACCACTCTATCAAGGCCTTTCACCATTCAATAGGTTTCAATGAGGTCGCCCCTCATTCTTCAGCATTCCAGTGAATATAGGCTCAGAGCCATCACTCTTCATATGACAAGCCATTCAACCCTGGAATCATTTTCACAAATTTATTTGAACCTTCTCCAGTTTCAGCACATCCTTTCTAAGATAAGGGGCCCAAAACTACTCACAATACTCCAAGTGAGGCCTCACCAGTGCTCTATAAAGTTTCAACATTACATGCTGGCTTTTATATTCTAGTCCTCTTGAACGTGAACATTACATTCGCCTTCCTCAACTGCAAATTACCTTTAGGGAATCCTGCACAAGGACTCCCAAGTCCCTTTGTGCCTCAGTTTTTTGTATTTTCTCTCCATATAGAAAATAGTCAATCCTTTCTTCTACCAAAGTGTATGACCATACACTTACCAACACTGTATTTAACCTGCCATTTCTTTGCCTAATTCTCCTAATCTGTCTAAGTCCTTCTGAAGCCTCTCAACTTCCTTAAAACTATTTCCCCCTCCACCTATCTGCATGTCATCTACAAACTTTACAACAAAGCCATCAATTCCATCATTCCATCATTCAAATCATTGACATAAAAAGAATTGGTCCCAACACAGACCCTTATGGGAAACCACTAATCATTGGCAGCAAGCCAGAAAAAGCTCCCTTTATTCCCATTCTTTGCCTCCTGCTAATTAGTCACTGCTTTATCCATGCTAGAATCTTTCCTGTAAACCAAGTATTTATAGCTTGTTAAGAATCCTCATGTGTGGCACCCTGTCAAAAGTTTTCTGAAAATCCAAGTACACAATATCAACCGATTCTCCTTTGTCTATCCTGCTTATTATTTCTTCAGAGAATTCCATCTGATTTGGCAGGTAAGATTTCCCCTTGAGGAAAGCATTGTGATGATAGCCCATTTTACCATGTGTCTCCAAGTACCCTGAGATCTCTTCTTTAACAATCAACTCCAACATCTTCCAAATCACTGAGGACAGATTAACTGGCTTATAGTTTCCTTTTTTCTGCTTCTCTCCCTTTTTGAAGAGTGGACTGACATTTGCAATTTTCCAGTCTTCCGGAACCATTCTAGAATCTAATGATTCTTGAAAGATCATTACTAGTGACTTCACGATCTCTTCAGTCACCTCTTTCAGAACCCTGGGGTGTACACCATCTGGTCCAGGTGACTTTATCTACCTTCAGACCTTTCAGTTTCCGAAGAGCCTTCTCTGTAGTTATGGTAAATTCACACACTTCATGCCCCCGGCACCTGGAATTTCCACCATACTGTTGATGCCTACCACAAAGAAGACAATTATTCCACAAAGAAGAATAATTATTATGCAAAATAATTATTCAGTTCATCAGCCATTTCCTTGTCCCCCATTACTGCCTCTCCAGCATCATTTTCCAGTGATCTAATATCCACTCTCATCTGTCTTTTACACTTTATGTATCTGAAGAAACTTTTGGTATCTTCTTTAATATTATTGGCTAGCTCACTTTTATATTCCATCATTACCTTCTTAATGACTTATTTTGTCATCTTCTGTTGGTTTCTAAAAACTTTCCAATCCTCTAACTTCCCATTATTCTTTGCTGTATTATATACCCTCTCTGGCTTTTATATTGGCTTTGAATTCTCGTGGCATCCATGGTTGTGTCATCTTTCCTTTAAAATACATCTTCCTTTTTGGGATGTATATATCCTGTGCCTTCCAAATTGCTTCCAGAAGTTCCAGCCATTGCTGCACTGCCGTCATCCCTGCCAGTAGTCTTTTTGCAATCAATTCTGGCCAACTCCTCTCTCAAGTCTCTATAATTCCCTTTACTCCACTGTAATGCTGATACACCTGACTTTAGCTTCTCCTTCTCAAATTTCAGGGTGATGATATTATGATCACTTGCCCCTAAGGATTCTTCTACTTTAAGCTCCCTAATCAATTTCCAATCCAGAATAGCTGATTCTCTAGTGGACACAACCACAAGCTGCTCTAAAAAGCCACCTCATAGGCACTTTAGAAATTCCCCTCTTGGAATCCAACACCAACCTGATTTCTCAAAATACTTGCATACTGAAATCCCCCAGGACTATTTTATTATTGCCCTTTTGGCATGCATTTTCTATCTCCCATTGTAATATGCTTGGAGGTCTGTATACAACCTCCATCAGGGTCTTTTTCCCCTTGGAGTTCCTTAGCTCTATCCACAATGATGCAACTCCTTCCAACCCTATCTGTCTAATGATTTGAATTTATTTATTTTTTACCAACAGCGCAACACCACCCCCTCTCCCTTCCTATCTGTCTTTTTGATACAATGTGTATCCTTGGACATTAAGCTCCAAGCTATAATTTTCTTCCAGGTATGATTCAGTGATGCCTACAATATCATATCTGCCAATCTGCAACTGTTCTGCAAGTTCATCTACCTTATTCCATATACTGCATGCATTCAAATATAAGACCTTCAGTACTGTATTGCACATTGCCTCTGTTTGTAAAGCAGCTACCTCATTCTGAGCAATGTTATCCGCCTTTCCTGCGATACTTCTTGCATTGAAGTATTTGCAGCTCAGGACACTAGTTACACGATGCATAATCTATTGATTCCTAACTTTGTCTGAGGTCTCCACAATTTCTCCACTAACTCTTCTGGCACTCTGGTTCCCATCCCCTTGCAAGTCCAGTTTAAACCCCACCGTGCAGCATTAACAAATCTTTCTGCTAGGATATTAGTCTCCTTCCAGTTCAGGTGCAAGCTGTCCCGACCCTCCCTGGAAGAGAGCCCAATGATCCAAAAATCTTATGCTCTCCTTACACAACTCCTTAGTCACTTATCAAACTGTATAATCTTACTAGTTTTAAACTCACTAGCACGTGGCACTGGTAGCAATCCTGAGATCACAAGCCTGGAGGTCCTGCCCTTTAACTTAGCATCTAGCTCCCTGAACTCGATGCTGAACCTTGTCATTCATCCTACCCATATCATTGGCATCTACATGGATCATGACTTCTAACTGTTCACCCTCCCATTTAAGAATGCTGAGGACTCAATCCTAGATATCTCTGACCCTGGCACTCCGGAGGCAACATACCAACCGGGAATCTCGTTCTCGCCTACAGAACTTCCTGTTTGTTCCCCTGTTGAATGAATCCCCTACATTTTTTTAAGGGAACATTGTGCCAAACAAATCTGTTCGAATTCTTTGAAGAAATATCAAAGAGGATAGACAAAGGATAATTTGATGGATGTTGCGAACTTCGATTTTCAGAAGGTCTTTGACAAGGTGCTGCACATAAGGCTGCTTAACATGTTAAAAGCTCATGGTGAAAGTTACTCACATGGATCGAGTATTGGCTGATTTGTGGGATGCAAAGAGTGGAAGTAAAGTGAGCCTTTTCTGAATGGCTACCCATGTCTAGTGGTGTTTCACGGGTGTCTGTGTTAGGACCACTTCTTTTTACATCATATGTCAATGATTTGGATAGCAGAATTGATGGCTTTGTGGCCAAGTTTGTAGATAATATAAAGATAAGGCAAGTCATGTTGAAGCAGTGAGGTGGTGGAACAGGGGTTCCCAACCTGGAGTCCACGGATCCCTCTGTATGGGGCGCTGATGTAATGAAGGTTGGAAACCCCTGCTGTAGAAGGACTTTGCCATTTTAGAAGATTGGGCAATGCAGTGGCTGATGGAATACAATGGCAGGAAGTGTATGGTCATGCACTTTGGTCAAAGAAATAAAATGTTAGATTATTGTCTACATGGAGAGAAAATTCAAAAATCTAAGGTGCAAAGTGACGGGTTAATGTGCAGGTTGAGTCAGTGGAGAGTAAGGCAAATACAATGTTAGCATTCATTTTAAGAGGAAGAGAATATGAAAACAAAGATGTAAGGTTGAGTCTTTATAAAGCACTGGTGAGGCCTCACGGAGTATTGTGTACAATTTGGGCCCCTTGTCTATGAAAGGATGTGCTGACATTGGAGAGGGTTCAAAGGTGGTTCATGAAAATGATTCCAGAATTGAAAAATTTATCATATGAGGAGCGTTTGATGGCTCTGGGCCTGAAAATCAGAAGAATAATGAGGGGATCTCATTGAAACCTATCGACTGTTGAAAGGCCTTGATAGCGTGGATGTGGAGAGGATGTTTCCTATGGTGAGGTAGTTTAGGACCAGAAGAAACAGAATCAGTACAGAGGGACGTCCTTTTAAGAACAGAGATGTAGAGAAATTTCTTTGGCCAGAGATTGGTGAATCTTCAAAACCTCCGCCATCTCCAAAGGGATCACCAAGCACATCTTTACCTCACCCTCCCCCACTTCTGCTTTCCACAGGAATCGCTCCCTACATGACTCCCTTGTCTATTCATCCCTCCCCAGTCATCTCCCTCCTGGAACCTATCCTTGCAAGTGGAACAAATGCTATACCTGACCCTACACCTCCTCCCTCACTACCATTCAGGGCCCTAAATGTCCTTCCAGGTGAGGCAACACTTCATCTGTGAGTCTGTTGGTGTCATTTACTGTGTTTGGTGCTGCTGGTGTGGCCTCCGGTATATCGGTATGTCCCGATGAACACTTTGCCAAGCATCTACACTGCCAGAACAAGCAGGATCTATCAGTGGCTATCCATTTTAATTCCACTTCCCATTCCCTTGCAACACCAGTCAAGCTCTGCCTTCTGTCCCTTTCATCAATCAACTTCCCAGCTCTTCACTTCCTCCCTCCCCAGCCATGTTTCATCTGTCATCTGATGTTTTTCTCTCCCCTTCGCCCATCTTTTAAATCTACTCCTCAGCTTTTTTTCTCCAGTCCTGATGAAGGGTCTCAGCCCAAAATGGCAACTGTACACAGATGCTGCTTGGCCTGCTTAGTTCCTCCAACATTTTGTGTGTGTTGGTTGAATCTGTTGCCTCAGGCAGCTGTGGATCCTAAGTCTTTATGTGTATTTAAGGCCAAGCTTGATAGATTATTAATTAGTCAGGGCATCAGGATATTGGTACTGAAAGGAAAGTGGATCAACCATGACAAAATGGCAGGGAGGAATTGATGGGCCAAATGGACAAAATAACTTGTTGCATTTCAAGGGCCTGACAGAAGACAGTGATGAATGAAGCCCCTGTTAAGAACTAATTAAGTGGATTGCCCAATCAGGCATTCATTGTGGCACAGATCACAGATCTCACCACGGTTACAGCAGCGATTAATGTTGAACATAGGCAGGTTAAAATGTGAGCATGGCATGGTAGCACATTGTTTGAGTCTGTTCAGATTTTGTGCTTGATTTCATCACTATCACATGGTCAGTGTGTGCAATGAGTAACAGTGTGGTTAGAGAACATAGCCAGGACTCTCAGTGGTAAAAACATACACTTGGATATAATGGTGCCTATTCCCAATACCCAGCAAGCAATGTTTTTCATTTAAAGTATCCAATGCCATTATTGATGAAGCATGTGATCAACATTTATGCATCGATCAATATATCTGAAGCAGATGTTATCACTGCCTGGAGGACCAGTTGAATACAAATTGTCCTCAAAATAGTGAATGCAGTTTACAAGTTAATAAATGGCTGTGAAACTATCAAGGCTATTGTGAAAGTGCATTTTTTAATTGTTAAACACTTTGGTGAATTTTTTCAATTTAGAAAAGTAATTGATATTGAAAGATTAGTTGAAACAAAACCCCTTATAAAAAGATAAGGTTGCGCAAATCTATTTCAGGAGTGGTCATGCAAAAGGCAGTTCATTAAAGGGAGAAGCTAAGACTCTGCACAAATAATGAAGCATTTTTGAGGTATCAGGAGCTGTGCCGGCCATTTTATACACATCAAGATCCAAACAGTGCTATATGATAACAACCAGATCATATAACCAGTTTCTATAACCAGTTTTAGAAATCTTGATTGAAAAATAACATTGACCCATGATGAGAGGCATTGATCGTGTGGATAGTCAGAGGCTTTATCCAAGAGCTGAAGTGGTTGCTACAAGAGGACACAAGTTTAAGGTGCTGGGGAGTAGGTACAGAGGAGCTGTCAGGGGTAAGTTTTTTACGCAGAGAGTAGTGAGTGCGTGGAATGGGCTGCCAGCAATGGTGGTGGAGGTGGATACGATAGGGTCTTTTAAGAGACTTTTGGATGGGTACATGGAACTTAGAAAAATAGAGGGCTATGGGTAAGCCTAGTAATTTCTAGGGTAGGGACATGTTCGGCACAACTTTGTGGGCCAAAGGGCCTGTATTGTGCTGTAGGTTTTCTATGTTTCTATAATCCTCAGATAACTGAGAGCTTGTGTATTTTGTTAAATGCAAACGAGTTCTGCCGTTAGTAATAGTACTCAGTGTATATTTTTCCTTCAGCTTCTTTTAATAATTACTGTAACAATTTTTGTAACAACTTTCGTACTTGTCCTTTAACTAAATCTCAACTAAGATATTGATAGAGATAATTATAACAAAATAAATACTGCTAGTCTGCTCCAAATACACCATAACCTTTCCTTTCTGTGGAGTTGCATCACTCCGAGCTACCAGAAGAACTCAGTGTGTGTAGATATCGATGGAAGAGAAATGGATTTCTTATGCTTCTCCACAAATTAAATCTCTATAAAGTAATGCACCAAACCAGTATAAAATCAGACAATATTCTCATACAAAACTCTTCCCTGAAATGAATGAAATAATTTGAAAATCTGACTGAAATTCACTAATCTTTAAGAAATTCAATTCTGATTCATTTTCAGGTACTCCAAAGGAATGCAGTGTTACCAAGAACATCACCTACATCACTCATCAGGGATGTCAATCAAAACAGGAAGTGCCAATGATCTCTTGTGGTGGCCGCTGTATGACATCTTCAGTGTACGTATAAACTGCAAAACTCAGCAACCTTACCTCCAAAATTGCCCCACCACCATTCAATGTGATCAGGGTGGCCTTCCCTACATGCCATCACTTTTCTGTGTCAGTTCCCCAGAACCTCAATTCCCCAATGTTACAAAGGATTATCAATGTCCACTTTAACTTCTAATCCATATACAGTTAATTTCATTGCTGTTTTGATTCAGTTCTATAGGCTCTGTGTCCATCTTCTGAGTCAACACAGATGCAAAAGTTCCCTATCTCTTTTGGCTTCATGCATAGATGACCATGGTGATATTCAACAGGACCAATTTTGTTCAATGCTATCCTTTTGCTCTTATTTTATCTGTCAAAGCCCTGGAATTCTCCTTCACCCTGCCTGCTAGAGTAACCTCTTGCAACTTTTGATTCTCCTGATTTCCCTTGCTTTTTTTATACTCTTCAAATAACTTAATTTTTCCTGCTATGCACTTCCTCCATCCTCTTACTCAATATCTCTCAAAAACCAAGGTTCTGTATTTTGACAAACTCTGTATTCTCAAAATTGCCCTTCCAAAGACTTCTCACTTACCAAGCTCCTCATTTCCTGAAAACAACCTGGCACAATCCATACTTGCAGTATCATCCTTCCTGATACCATCAAAATCGGCCTTTCTTCAATTTAGAAACTCAAACTAAGGACAAGACCTATCTTTCTCCAAAATCACATTTAAACTGAAGGAATCTAACCACCTGATCAAAAGTGTTCCCCTACTCAAACTTTGGTCACCTGTCCTGTTTCATTCCATAGTAGGAGACCTAGTATCACACTCCCTCTAGTTGAGACGTCTACGTTCTGATGAAGGAAACTTTGCTGAACATGAATTCTATCCTATCTAGTCCTTTTACAGTATGAGAGTCCCAGTCAGTATGTGGAAAGTTAAAATCACCTACTATAATAACCTTATGTTTCTGACAACAAATTGTGATCTCTACAAATTTGCTCCTCTAAATCCAGCTGACTATTAGGTTGTCTGTAATATAATTGTCTGTAATATAATTAATGTGCCCATTCCTTTCTTATTCTTTAGTTCCACCCATATAGCTACTGTAGACAAGCTCTCCAGCCTGTTCTGTCCAAGCCTTGCTGTGACATTTTCCCTGACTAATAATGCCACCTTTCCCACTTTAATCTCTCCTGCTCTATCATGTCTAAAACAACAGAACCTTGAACCATTGAGCTGCTAGTCCTGCTTTGCCTGCAATCAAATCTCACAAATTGCTCCAATGTCATAATTCCATGTTCTGATCCACACTCTGAGCTCGCCTGCCTTACCTAGCACTGAAATAAGCACAACTCAGAACATTATTTCTTTTATGCTTTATGTTTTGTTGCCTGTCATTGTATTTAGGCTTAACAGCAACTTTCCCCAAAAACACTGAATTATCTGCCCTGGCACTTTGGTTCCCATCCCCTGTAGCTCTAGCTTAAACCTCCCAGAGCAGCACCAGCAAATCTTCACAAAAGGATATTAGTCCCCCTCCAGTTTTAAAATGCTGTCCCCAAATATTTTTAAAATATTTCCTGTTGAACACATCTCAATATCCCTTGGGATCTTTTATGATTCAATGGGCTCTGTACTCCATCCAGAGAGTATAGGCCTAATGTTTTAGCCGTCTATGACAAAACAACTCTCCCACCTCTGGAATATTACTTCTGGCCTGACTCCTACCTCATGTATCCTTTCTCAAAAACTTGTGCATAGTCCTCCAGGTGCAACCACAGCAACACCAGCTCCCACCCTATGCAACCTAAGCCAACATGCCATTTTCTTCCTCACCTAGAGGATCTGATTTGATCCTGTCCTCAGTTGCTGTCCATGTGTACTTTGCACATTCCCAAGTTCACCCAGTGTGTCTCCCCTGGGTGCTCCAGTCTTGGTTGGGTAAATTGGCCACTGTGAATTGCCCAACAAAAATGCAGAATAAAGAGTTAGAGCACACACATGCACATGCACACAGACACACTCACACACACACAGACTCACGCACATACACACACACACACACGCACAAACACACGGTGAGCATTCGAGTGCTGATTCAAGAAGGAGCATCTAACTTGCAGTGAAAGTTCTGAAGATCTGAGAGTTTGCTGTCAGTGTGGACAAAGTGAGACCATTGGGAAGAGAAGCTTTGAGTTTGGAGTTGAATTTGTGTATTTACCCAAAAGAAATCAACTAAAGGCAGAGAAATGGCGAGATTAAAAAATAGGTACACATGAAGTGCAGCTGAGTTTAGTTGGTTTAGATATCCCACAATCCCTTTGGAAGTACTCTTAAAATAGAGCCTTTTGTTTGTGGTTGGTTTCCACAAAACCTGAATCAGTGCTTTTGGTGTTGTCATTGTGCATGCTCTCACTGCTAGAGTGGAAAATCATTTTAGAAAGCAAAGGGACCAGAGAGTAACCAGTAAGAAATTGAAATCTGAGAGATTCTACAGCAGATCAGCTCAACTCTCAATTCAGGATTTTTTTATTTGGGTTTGCATTGTCCTCGCGGTAGGGTCACACACTCTAACAGTGGTAGGGTCACACATTCTAGCAGCAGTAGGGTCACACATTCTAACAGCGGTAGGGTCACTCACTAACAGCGGTAGAGTCACTCACTAACTGCGGTAGGGTCGCACACTCTAACAGCAGTAGGGTTACACATTCTAACTGATGTTGATGGGGAATGAAGCAAGCCATTTGCCTGTTAGATGTGCAATGTGAGAACTGGTGTAAGAGCCAGGAACTCCCTCAGGACCGCTGACGTTTTGAGTATTTGACAATGATGAAAGTGCAGCACAAGCAGCTTTAGTACATGTATAAAGAGTTCCTGCTGTAATACAGGGAAGTTACAGTACTAAAGCAGAAACTTCCCACTAAGATCTTGTTAACATAGAAGAGAGTTTGAAAGATTGAAGTTTTAGATAGTTGCACCAGCACAAGTTTCAATGGTTGCATTGTGACTACTTTTGTAATGCTACAGTAAACTGGGTTAAATGGCATAGGAGCCATTAAGGCATAGGAGCATTATTAGGCCATTTGGCCCATCAAATATTTCCAATGACCTGGGCTCCACAGCCATCTGTGGCAATGAATTCCACAGATTCACCACACTTGAGCTAAAGAAATTCTCCCTTATCTCTGTTCTAGGGCATATAACTTCTATTCTGAGGATGTACCCTCTGCTTTTTTGGTGAAACTAAAAGTCACGAGTTTCACCCACAATCTCTAGTTTGCATGTGGAATATCATTGGGTGCACAATTGGCACCCAGAAAATGTTAGAATCATTATGAGTAACAGTGAACTGATTTACCAGGTCAATTTATATTCGGTGTAATAGTGAGTGAGTGGGCCAGTGAAGGAGTGGAGCTTTGAGGCTTTGACTCAAGAGGCTTCAAAGAGAAGAGGTGGAGGACGAGCTTGCTCCCAGTTAGGCTTTACAATGCTTCCTGAGACAGTGATGTGCCTCTCATGTGAGATGTGGCAGTCTTGGGGAACTCCCCTCTCCTGCAGAGTCACATCTGCCAGAAGTGCATGTGGCTGGGTGATGTGGAAGACTGTGCAAGGAATCTGGAGCAGCAGCTAAATGACCTTCAACTCATAAGGGAGAATGAGGCAGTCATAGATGAGAGCTACAGGGAGGTAGTCACACCTAGACTGCTGGAAACAGGTCGGGTGACAGTCAGAGGGGGGAAAGCGAAGGTGAGTAGACAGGTAGTGCAGAGCACCCCTGTAGCCATTCCCCTGAATAATAAGTATACCGTCCTGGACACTGTTGGTGGGGACAACTGACCAGGGGTGAGCCATGGTGGCAGGAACTTCTGGCAATGAGTCTGACCCTGTGGTGCAGAAGACTGGGACGGAGAAGAGGAGAGCTGTCATCATTGAGGACTCTATAGTCAGGGGAGCAGACAGGAGATTTTGTGGACATGAGAAGGACACCTGCATGATTTGTTGCCTCCCGGGTGCCAGAGTTCGGTATGTCTCTGACCGTGTGCATGACATCCTGGTACGAGAGGGAAAGCAATCAGAAGTCGTGATATATGTTGGTACCAACAATATAGGCAGGAAGAGGGATGAGGTTCTAAAGTGTGAGTTTTGGGAACTAGGCAGAAGGCTGAAGGACAGGACCTCAAGAGTGGCGTTCTCAGGATTGCTGCCAGTGCTACGTGATAGTGATGGTAAAAATTGGAGGAGATAGCAGTTGAATGCGTGGCAGAGGAGTTGGTGCAAGGGACAGGGTTTTAGATTTTTGGATCATTGGGATCTCTTCTGGGGAAGGTACTTCTGTATCTCTTCTGTACCGATTGGATGGGTTGCACCTGAACTTGAGGGGGAGCAATATCCTTGCACGTAGGTTTGCTAGCATGGTTTGGGAGGGTTTAAACTAATTTGCAAGGGGGATGGGATCCGGAGCGACAGAGCAGTGGAAGAAGTGTGTGGAGTAAAGACAGATCTAAGATATATAGAGAGGCTTTGAGGAAAGATAAGCAGAATAAAGGGTGTAAAGGTAGTAGGGTAGAAGGGCTAAAATGCATGTACTTCAATACAAAAAGCATCAGGAACAAAAGTGATGAACTGAGAGCTTGGATATATACATGGAATTATGATATAGTGGCCATTACAGAGACTTGGCTGGAACCAGGGCAGGCATGGATTCTCAATATTTCTGGATTTCAGTGCTTTAAAAGGGATAGAGAAGGGGAAAAAGGGGAGGAGGGTGGCATTACTGGTCAGGGATATTATTACAGCTACAGAAAAGGTGGGTAATGTAGCAGGATCCTCTTGAGTCAGCATGGGTGGAAGTCAGGAACAGGAAGTGAGCAATTACTCTATTGGGAGTATTCTGTAGGCCCCCTGGTAGCAGCAGAGAATCCGAGGAGCAGATTGGAAGACAGATTTTGGAAAGATGCAAAAATAATGGGGTTGTTATCATGGGTGACTTTAACTTCCCTAATATTGATTGGCACTTGATTAGTTCCAATGGTTTAGACGGGGCAGAGTTTGTTAAGTGTGCCCAGGATGGATTCCTGTCACAGTATGTTGACAGGCCGAATGGGGGAATACCATACTAGATCTAGTATTAGGTAATAAACTGGGTCAGGTCACAGATCTCTCAGTGGGTGAGCATCTGGGGGACAGTGATCACCACTCCCTGGCCTTTAGCATTATCATGGAAAAGGATAGAATCAGAGAGGACAGGGAAATTTTTAATTGGGGAAAGGCAAGTTATGAGGCTATAAGGCTAGAACTTGCGGGTGTGAATTGGGATGATGTTTTGCAGGGAAATGTACTATGGACATGTGGTCAATGTTTAAGGATCTCTTAAACATGTGTAAGGGATAAATTTGTCCCAGTGAGGAAGATAAAGAATGGTAGGGTGAAGGAAGCATGGGTTACAAGTGAGGTGGAAAATCTAGTCAGGTGGAAGAAGGCAGCATACATGAGGTTTAGGAAGCAAGGATCAGATAGGTCTATTGAGGAATATAGGGTAGCAAGAAAGGAGCTTAAGAAGGGGCTGAGAGGAGCAAGAAGGGTACATGAGAAGGCCTTGGTGAGTAGGGTAAAGGAAAACCCCAAGACATTTTTCAATTATGTGAAGAACAGAAGGATGACAGCAGTGAAGGTAGAACCGATTAGAGATAAATGTGGAAAGATATGCCTGGAGGCTATGGAAGTGAGCAAGGTCCTCAATGAATACTTCTCTTTGTTATTCACCAATGAGAGGGAACTTGATGCCAGTGAGGACAATATGAGTGAGGTTGATGTTCTGGAGAATGTTGATATTAAGGGAGAGGAGGTGTTGGAGTTGTTAAAATACATTAGGATAGATAAGTCCTTGGGGCCTGACAGAATATTCCCCAGGCTGCTCCACGAGGCGAGGCAAGAGATTGCTGAGCCTCTGGCTAGGATCTTTATATCCTCGTCATCCATGGGGATGGTACCAGAGGATTGGAAGGAGGCGAATGTTGTCCCCTTGTTCAAAAAAGGTAGTAGGGATAGTCCGGGTAATTATAGACCAGTGAGCCTTATGTCTGCGGTGGGAAAGCTGTTGGAAAAGATTCTTAGAGATAGAATCTATGGGCATTTAGAGAATCATGGTCTGATCAGGGACAGACAGCATGGCTTTGCGAAGGGCAGATCATGTCTAACAAGCCTGATAGAGTTCTTTGAGAAGGTGACCAGGCATATAGATGAGGGTAGTGTAGTGGATGTGATCTACATGGATCTTAGTAAGGCATTTGACAAGGTTCCACATGGTCGGCTTATTCAGAACGACAGAAGGCATGGGATCCAGGGAAGTTTGGCCAGGTGGATTCAGAATTGGCTTGCCTGCAGAAGGCAGAGGCTCGTGGTGGAGGGAATACTTTCGGGTTGAAGGGTTGTGACTAGTGGTGTCCCACAAGGATCGCTTCTGGGATTCTACTTTTTGTGATTTTTTATTAACAACCTGGATGTGGGGGTAGAAGGGTGGGTTGGCAAGTTTGCAGACAACACAAAGGTTGGTGGAGTTGTGGATAGCATAGAGGATTGTCGAAGATTGCAGAGAGACATTGATAGGATGCAGAAGTGTGCTGAAAAGTGGCAGATGGAGTTCAACCCACAGAAGTGTGAGGCGGTACACTTTGGAAGGACAAACTCCAAGGCAGATTACAAAGTAAATGGCAGCATACTTGGTGGTGTGGAGGAGTAGAGGGATCAGGTGGTACATGTCCACAGATCCCTGAAAGTTGCCTCACAGGTAGATAGGGTAGTTAAGAAAGCTTATGGGGTGTTAGCTTTCATATGTCAATGGATAGAGCAAGGTAATGATGCAGCTCTATAAAACTCTAATTAGGCCACACTTGGAGTACTGTGTCCAGTTCTGGTCGCCTCACTGCAGGAAGGACGTGGAAGCATTGGAAAGGGTACAGAGGAGATTTACCAGGATGCTGCCTGGTTTAGAGAGTATGCATTATGATCAGAGATTAAGGGAGCTAGGGCTTTACTCTTTGGAGAGAAGGAGGATGAGAGGAGACATGATAGAGGTATACAAGATATTAAGAGGAATAGATAGAGTGGACAGCCAGCGCCACTTTCCCAGGGCACCACTACTCAATACAAGAGGACATGGCTTTAAGGTAAGGAGTGGGAAGTTCAAGGGGGATATTAGAGGAAGGTTTTTTACTCAGAGAGTGGTTGGTTTGTGGAATGCACTGCCTGAGTCAGTGGTGGAGGCAGATACACTAGTGAAATTTAAGATGCTACTAGACAGGTGTAGGGAGGAATTTAAGGTGGGGGGTTATATGGGAAGCAGGGTTTAAGGGTCGGCACAACACTGTGGGCTGAAGGGCCTGTTCTGTGCTGTACTATTCTATGTTCTATGTAATTTCACCCAGAAATAGTGAAAAATAATTTGTGCATAAAATGGATCTAATTTCTAGAACAATTTTATAGTATGAATGGATTATTTGATCATCAATTGTTTAAGCAGTCTTTAATTGTAACTACTTTTTCCTCTTGGTTCTACACAGGTACTCTGCTGAAGCAAATATGATTTCACACAAATGCAGCTGCTGTCAGGAGTTGGAAACCAGCAAGAAAAATATCACCTTATTGTGTCCAGGTGGTGCAACAACGGAGTTTACCTACACCTACGTAACCAAGTGTGGCTGTGTATCGACAAAATGTGAACCCCTCACAAAGCAAATGGCAGTGCCTCAGGGTTAGGATGTAGCCCATAGAATACAGAGAAAGAATAAGGGCAAAGGTTTGCTTGGTAACCATAAAAAATCAATTAGAAGTTTAAGTAGAAAATATTTATGAGATGTGAAACCCTAAGACATTGTTTCGACCTTCTTTAAAGAAGACATTATAATGTGGTTTATTCACAATTTTTTCATTCCATTCTATAGGGCCCATTAAGCTAGAAAGAAATGAAACTTTATTTCTGATCATCAGTCTGAGTTACAGAACCACTCATGTATTTGCTGAGTAAT
Source organism: Hemitrygon akajei (assembly GCF_048418815.1). NCBI lineage: Eukaryota > Metazoa > Chordata > Chondrichthyes > Myliobatiformes > Dasyatidae > Hemitrygon > Hemitrygon akajei. The sequence goes on along the minus strand of NC_133129.1, from coordinate 110,033,461 downwards.
GGGATAATATATTTTTTTTCTTGGCCACTAATAACCTCCAACAGTCAGGCCACCTGTAAATGAAGTGCCATCTCAACTTTAGTGTTTCTGCATTCATTTTGATTACCACAAAAATATTTTATTTCTTTGTGTTTGCAATAATGATCTACAATAAAAATGTGTCTGCATTTGATGTTCGCATTTTCATTGACTGGTTTTAATTCAATGCCACATTGCATTTGACATTATCGTCTCCATGATGTATGGGCAAGGTAACAGGGCTCATTTTAATTTTCAGAATGAAAAACAGGCCAAATCTGATTCTGATTTAACCAAACATTCTTCTTGGCTGCAACAACAAATAAACCATTCTCCAATTGAGGCTGGAGGATAGATTGCAAAATGGAAATCTCAGTCTGCCAAGTGTAAAGCAGAGCCAGGAATTCAAGGGGTCAGTTTGATGCTTCAAGAACGGAAGATGTTACAGAAGCAGGTAAAAGAAAAGAAAACAAACTCCAGTTAACTTTCAGGCCTGCTTTACATTTTGCAAAAGATGCCATCCTTCCTATGTATTCTGACCATCCTTCAGCACCTCTTCCATGTATGTCATTTCATCTCAAAAGATCTGAGGGACCCAACCTCCTCAGTCCGCTTCAAAGGTTTCACACCCCCCCCTGAATGACCTACATTCCCAACTGAGTTCTGAATGGTAAATACTTTGAGATTGCAAGCCCTGGTTCTGGACAGACCAGCCAGGGCAAACATTATCTCTGCATGTCTTCTGTCAAGCAGCAGAGCAATTTTATATGTTTCATTGAGGACTTCTCTTATTGTTTTAGACACATGACAGTATCAGTCCATTCTGCCCTCTCTGGGGAAAAAAATCCCTACACCTTGAATCTATCTGGTTAACCTTTGCTATACTTCCTCTGTTCCAAGGTTATCTATCCTTCAAAGGGGAGAGCAGACCAGTATGCTACTAAGTGCTGGCTCACAAAGGCCTAATTCATATCTTTGAACTTGCAACAAAATTGCTTAGAATGAAAACTAATGTACCATTCATCTTCCCAATTGCTGACTGTACCTGCTATTGAAATTCTTTGAGAAAATAATAGGCAAGAGAGACAAAGGAGATCAGTGGATATTATTTACTTGGATTTTCAGAAAGCCTTTGATAAGATGTCGCACATGAGGCTGCTAAGCAATATGAGAGCGCATGGTATTTCAGGAAAGAGAAGAGGCAAAGAGTGGGAATAAAGGGAGCCTTTTCTGGTTGGCTGTCAGTGACTAGTGGTGTTCCACAGGGGTTGGTATTAAAATGTGTTCTTTTCATATTATACTTCAATGATTTGATGATGAAGTTTGCAGGTAATGCAGAGATAGATGATGGGGCGGATGGTGTTGAGGAAGCAGGGAGTCTGCAGAAGGACTTAGACAGATTAGGAGAATGAGCAAAGTGGTAGATGGAATACAGTGAAGGGAAGTGTAGGATCATGAACTTTGGTAGAAGGAATAAAGACATAGACTATTTTCTAAATGGGAAGAAGCTTCTGAAATCAGTGGTGCAAAGGGACTTGGGAGTCCTCGTGCAGCATTAGATAAAGCTTTACTTGCAGGTTGAGTTGGTGGTAGGGAAAGCAAATGCAATGATAGCATTCATTTTGAGACAATAGAATATAAAGGCAAGGATGTAATGCTGAGGTGTTATAAGGCATTGGACAAGACCATACTTGCAGTATTGTGAGTAATTTTGAGCTCTTATCTAAGAAAGGATATTCTCATATTGGAGAGGGTCCAGGCGAGGTTCATGAGAATGTTCCCTGGAATGAACGTATGTGTGATGGTTCTGGGCCTGTTAAGCAATGGATTTTAGAAGAATCAGGTGAGATCTCATTGAAAACTATTAAATATTGAAATGCCTAGACAGAGAGAATGTAACCTGTAGGAGTTACATTCCAATGTAGGAGTCTCAGACCAGAGGGTACAGCCTCAGAATACAAGGACATTCAGAGATGATGAAGAATTTCCTTAGCCAGGGTATATTCTAAGCAGAGGTTGATAAATAGTAAGAGTGTGTTACAAATATCACCCCGTAAGGGATTTATTATTATAAAATAATGATCAGGGGACCCAGAGAGAGTCTGTAATTACTAACAAGAACCTTTATTGTCTCAATGGAAGGACACATGAACTTAAACAACCAATACCTATGCACACCTAATAAATTCCTGACCCTCCATGAGCAGTCAAAGAATAACAAAGGAATGACCAGTTAATAAAGGAATCTCTGCTGGCCAGATGTTCCTGTAGTCCCATTTCAAATCTGCAAGACTTATGGAGTCATTGCTGCCAGCACACAAAGTGTCTGCTTTTATATTCAATCAGCAACCAGCTTGAAAGACACAGGGCAAACACAGACAGCAACAGTCACTAACCTGCATGTTATATCCAACCAATGGACTCCTCACAAATAACTTCTTATTTGGAAATGATCCCTAGTGCAAAAGATTACCCGGAGCATCATTGTGTCAACTTTAAAACACTGATCAAGCCAAACAACTTCATCTCAGAATACACAAGACACAGAGTTTCTTCAAAAAAATGACAGCCTCCATACCTTCCACCTCATGGCAACAGCAAAGTCAAATAGTCTGTATGCTTCCACTGTCCTTGATTCATCTGAATTCACTGATCTGTAGTTATTTCAGGCCAGCAGGTGTCAATGCATATTTATTTATTTATAATTTAGAGATACATCATGGAATCGGTCCCTCCGACCCTTTCTCTGAAGACAGGAGAATGGGGTTGAAAGGGATAACAAATCTGCCATGAAGCAGACTCAATGTGCCAAAAGCCCTCATTCTGATCCAGTGTCTTATATCTTATGTCTTCAGTGATTTCATGTGCTGGATACCCAGTTCCCTCTCAACATCAACAAATTCAACTGGGAAAAAAAACTGTTTTGCCATTTCTTTTACTAAAATGGATAATTTCACATTTTTCCCACAACTACTGCCGGGGCTTGCCAGTATTCCCTAAGGTGTCTCAACAATCCCCATGCAGCCCATGATTTGCACCAAGCAACACACCCTAAATGCTTGAGGAATTCAGCAGTCCAGGCAGCATCTATGAAAAAAAGTACAGTCAATGTTTTGGGACGATACCCTTCAGCAGCACTGAAGAAATAGAAGGTGAGGAGTAGATTTTAAAAGGTGGAGGTAGGGGAGAGAGAAACACAGGGTGATCAGTCAGACCGGAGGCAGAGGGATGAAGTAAAGGTCTGGGAAGTTGTTTGGTGAAAGAGATACAGGGCTGGAGTAGGGAGCATCTGATAGGAGAAAACAGAAGGCCATGGAAGAAAGAAAATGGGAGAGGAGCACCAGAGGGAGGCGATGGACAGACAAGGAGATAAAGTGAGAGAGGGAAAAAGGTACGGCGAATGGTGAATGAGTGGGGGTCGAGATTACTGGAAGTTCAAGAAATCAACGTTCATGCTATCAGGTTGGAGGCTGCAAAGACAGAATGTAGGTGTTGTTCTTCCAATTTGATTGTGGTCACATCTTGACAGTGGAGGATGCCATGGATTGGCACATTGGAATGGGAATGAGAAGTGGAATTCAAATGGGTGGCTGCTAGGAGATCCCACTTCTTCTGGTGGACAGAGCATAGGTGCTCAGCAAAGTGGTCTCCCAATCTACGTCGGGTCTCACCGATATTCAGGAAGTCACAGTGGAAGCACTGGACACAGTACATGACCCCAACAGACTCACAGGTGAAATGTTGCCTCACCTGGAAGGACTGTTTGGGGCCCTGATGGTCGTCAGGGAGGAAGTGTTAAGAACAGTCAGAATCACATCGCACTCGTCACTGTATTGGCAGTCAAGTTTACAGAAAAAGATTGCTATCAGGGATGAGAAAATGAGAAATACCTGATCAGGCTAAACCATACTGTGCAATGATAGGACCTTGAAGTGATTCATTGTGACAAAATTGCATTCCAATAACATGTCACCACCGCACTAGTGAAAGGAGGAGAGAAGGTAGTTCACCTGTGGCATGGAGAGAAAATAAATTCTTTAGAGCAGGGCAGGGAATCAGTGGACTATGTTGAAAGATATACCAGGTTAGAAAAGGTGCAGAACTGGAGTATGAATGACCATCTGAGGTCTAGGATTACACTGTATGCAGTTAGGTATTGTATGGCAAGTCAAGAGTCTGACAACTCAGTGGGGGAACATTTTGAAAACAGTAACACAACTTCTTATGATTTAAGATAGCTTTAGATGAGGATAAGAAATGTCTCCTTCAGGAGACTATTACATTGGGGTAAGACTTATGAGAAATTGGAAGATAAAGAGAGTTAATTGGGAACAGCTGTTTGTAGGCAAATCCAAATTTGACATATTAGATTCTGATGTGTTTGATCTGAGGTTCTTTCAGAAATTAACAATGAGACATAAAACTTGTTGCTACAGAATCATTTTATTAAGCATGATAATATTAAGCATAGGAACATAGAAAACCTACAGCACAATACAGGCCCTTTGGCCCACAAAGCTGTGCCGAACATGCGCTTACCTTAGAACTACCTATGCTTACTAATAGCCTTCTATTTTTCTAAGCTCCATGTATCCATCCAGGAGTCTCTTAAAAGACCCTATCGTTTCCGTCTCCACCACCATCGCCGGCAGTCCATTCCACACACTCACCACTCTCTGCATAAAAATATTACCCCTGACATTTCCTCTGTACCTACTTATAACCATATAACCATTTAACAATTACAGCACGGAACAGGCCATCTTGGCCCTTCTAGTCCATGCCGATGCTTACACTCGCCTAGTCCCACTGGCCCGCACTCAGCCCATAACCCTCCATTCCTTTTCTGTCCATATACCTATCCAATTTTACTTTAAATAACAATACCGAACCTGCCTCTACCACTTCTACTGGAAGCTCATTCCACACAGCTACCACTCTCTGAGTAAAGAAATTCCCCTTTGTGTTACCCTTAAACTTTTGCCCACTAACTCTCAAATCATGTCCTCTTGTTTGAATCTCCCCTACTCTCAATGGAAAAAGCCTATCCACATCAACTCAATCTATCCCCCTCATTATTTTAAATACCTTTATCAAGTCCCCCCTCAATCTTCTACGCTCCAAAGAATAAAGACCAAACTTGTTCAGCCTTTCCCTGTAACTTAGGTGCTGAAACCCAGGTAACGTTCTAGTAAATCTTCTCTGTACTCTCTCTATTTTGTTGATATCTTTCCTATAATTTGGTGACCAGAACTGTACACAATACTCCAAATTCGGCATTACCAATGCCTTGTACAATTTTAACACTACATCCCAACTCCTATACTCAATTCTCTGATTTATAAAGGCCAGCATACCAAAAGCTTTCTTCATCACCCTATCCACATGAGATTCCACCTTCAGGGAACTATGCACCATTATTCCTAGATCACTCTGTTCTACTGCATTCTTCAATGCCCTACCATTTACGATGTATGTATGATTGGAAAAGCTATTAGAAAAGGAGAGTAGCAAGTGACAACAGAAAAAAAAACAGAGAAGAGAGCTTAAAAGTTAGTCATTTACAACAACTTACCTCATAGCTATTTTCAGGAAAGTGGTAAAGTATGTATGATGCTCTGGTAACACTCGTTAGTTTATTTGTTATACAAATGTAACTTCCATTGGTATAAGCAGCACATTCAAATAGATACCAAATATAAAAGTGTTTAAAACAAGTTACCACCTACAATTTTTGAGCAAAATATAAATGCTTGTTTCTGGCTCTGGAACCATTACTGTACATTCTGTGAAGATTTGTTATATATCTGCATATCACTTGTTAGCCTTAATTGCCACTGTCATATAAATTAGAGTCATAGAGAAGTACAGCAGAGAAACAGGCCCTTTGTCTCTTCTAGTCCAAACTGAAACCATTCAGACTGCCTAGCACCAGCACCATAGCCCTCCATATTCCTTACTATCCATATACCTATCCAAATTTCTCTTAAACATTGAAATTGAGCTCACATGCACCAATTGTCCTGACAGCTAATTCCAAACTCCCATGAGACACCCTCTGAGTGAAGGAATTTCCCATCATGTTTCCATTAAACTTCTCACCTTTCACCCTTAAGCCATGAATTGTGGTTGTAGTCCCAACCAACTCAGTGGGAAAAGCCTGCTTGCATTGGATGGATGCAGTGGATGCTTGCACCCTATCTATACCCCTCATAATTATAAGCACATGAGGAAGGAACTAAGGAAAGTTAATTCGGAACACCTTTTCTCTGGAAAGTTAATAGCAGATATGTGGAGGGTGTTTAATGACCAATTGTACAGAGAATAGGACAGGTATGTTCTTGTTAGAAGGAAGGAAGTATGGAAAGGTAAGAGACTATTGGATGTCCAGAGAGGTGATGAATTTAGTCAAAGGGGAAAAGAGAAAGTATGTAAAGCTCCCTTCTACACCAAAAGCTTTGGAAGTTAGGATCAAACGGAACACATGAGGATTATAAAAGAAGCCGGTAAAACACTGAAGAAGGGAATTAGAAAAGCCAGGAGGGTCCATGCAAAGTCCCTGTCAAGTTGGTGTAAGGTGAGGCCAGAACAGGAAGATTATACAGTTTAACATGTGGCTAAGGAGTTGGTGTAGGAGGGAGGGCATAAGCTTTTTGGATTATTGGGCTCTCTTTCAGGGAAAGTGAGACCTGTACAGAAGGGAGGGTTTGCACCTGAACTGGTGTGGGACTAATATCCTAGAGGGAAGGTTTGTTAATGCTTAAAGGTAGGGTTTAAATTTGAGTTGCAAAGGGATGGGAATCAGAGTGTCAGAACAGTTAGTGGAGAGGTTGTGGAGGCAGATATTGATAAGACCTCAGACAAAGTTAGGAATCAAAAGATTGAGCAAGGTGCAACTAGTGTCTCGAGCTGCTTGTATTTCAATCCAAGAAGTATCGTAGGAAAGGCGAATGATAGTGCTGAAGACGAGGTAGCTGGTGTTATGCCCGCAGCCCCCTCCTTTGTGAGAATCGCAAGGGCACTAGTGGGTTGGGTCAGTGGACCCAGGAAATGGGAGAGAGACGTGCCAAATGCCTCATTCCCCAGCGATGCAAAATGACGCGACATTAGCCATTATCTCTTGGAGACACATTTGTGGATTGGGGACTATGCTAGGTGCAAGCTGGGCTGGTTGAGGGAGAGATTGCATCACCCCCAACCTGATTGACATCTACTACCCTGCGAGTCAAGATAAAAGAGGGGCTGTAGAGACGCACCAGAAGAAACGCTAGCGATCCCGTAATAGCGGGAAGCCATTTGAAGGAAGCCACGTGCGTTCGGTTCCCTTGCCTGGGACCCGGTGGCTGGTACCACGGACAACGATTTTTGAACTAATAATGGGGAACCAACTCCCCCGACTCAATGGATCGGCCTCATAAAAGACACGGGCAAGTTTAAGACTGTCTCTCTCTACAACCCAAAAGAGCTGCATCTTTAAGGACAACTGACTTTTATTTCTTCATCGGACAATACAGTAACCCCTAGACAAACGATAGAGTTATTTCTTATTGATGATTATTACTATACCCGCGCTTTTAGATTGAGTATTGATGACGTATATTATCTGAATGTTTGTATTAATCTTATTTTTGTGCCCCTTTATAAATAAAGACTTTTAAAAATAGTACCATCAGACTTCAACGGACCTCTCTATCTTTGCTGGTAAGTGACCCAGTTACGGGGTACATAACAAAATTAGGGGCTCATCCTGGATTTGACACCAAATTGGGAGGCCAGTGAATCGGGCTTGTAAGTCCAAACTTGGATCTGGTACGCGGGTAGCCAGACGGGAAACCAGCAAAGATGGATGTGGATGAATTTATAAAAAACCCGACTCTGGAGGCGCTAGAGGCGGCCACCAAATCAGACTTGGTAAATTTGGCAAAGGGGTTAAACCTCGCAGAGGTGAGGTCGTCAGTGAAAAAGCGGGAGGTGCGAAGGGCAATAACTCAGTATTACATCGAGAAGAATGTGTTTGCAGCTGAGGTATTGGAAAATATCCCTGAAAAGGTACCAGCTAGTGGGACGGCTCTTTTAGAATTGGAGAAATTAAGGTTGGAACATGAAATTAAGGTAAAGCAGCTGGAAGCAGCTGGAAGCAGCCGAGAAAGAGAGAGAGAGAGAGAAAGGGCCGACAAACAAAGGGAGCATGTGCTCCAGCTAAAGGAGTTAGAGAAGCAAAGAGAGCATGAACTTCAGTTAAAAGAGCTGGAAGCAGCTGAGAAGGAGAAGGAACGAGCTGAGAAGGAGAGGGAAAGGGCCGAGAAGGAGAGGGAGGCAGAGAGACAGAGGAAACATGACTTGGAGATGGAGAAGTTGAAGCAAGAGCAACGCGGTCAGGGGTCAGGCCGAGAGGAGCGGTTTGATGTTAGTCGGGCGTTGAGGTTAGTACCCCCGTTCGAGGAGATGGATATTGATAGTTATTTCTTGCTTTTTGAAAAGATGGCAGTGAATCAGAAGTGGCCCAGAGCACAGTGGGTGGCGTTGTTACAAAGTGTGTTAAAAGGGAAGGCACAGTGGGCATATGCGGTGTTGTCCATGGAGGAGGGAGAGGAGGAGAGTTATGACAAAGTAAAGGCGGCCATTCTCCGGGGTTACGAGCTGGTACCTGAAGCGTATAGACAAAAGTTCAGAAATTTACGGAAAGGGTGGAATCAGACGTATACCAAGTTTGCCCATGAGAAGGGTGTGCTCTTGGACCGTTGGTGCACCGCAGAAATAGTGGATGAGGATTATGGGCGTCTCAGGGAGTTAATGTTGATTGAGGAATTTAAAGGCTGTATTCCGGAGGAGATCCGGATGTATTTGAATGAGAAGCCGAATAAGTCCATCTCAGAATTTGCTAGATTCGCAGACGAATATGCCCTAACCCACAAGGCAAAGTTTTCCTCGAATAAAAGTTCCCCTAGAGACTGTGGGAACGATCGAGAAAGTCCACCGGCTGAGGCAGAGGTCCCGCCGGGAGCTAGTGGTAAGGTTGAGGGGGAAAGGCCAGGCGGCCAGAGATTTCCGGGCTTGACCTGTTTTAATTGTGGGAAGAGTGGGCATGTTGCATCTCGGTGCTTTGCTCTGAGGAGGGAGATGGGAAAAGGGAAAGCAGCAGGCCCTATCGGATGTGCCGTGGTAATCAGAAAATCGACAAGAGAGCCCCAGGTAGACAGAGTACGAGAAGAGTCTGAGATTTGTCTGTCACACGGAACCATGTCTTTGAGGAAGGGGGACCCACCAATTCCCGTACGAATCTGGGGAGACACGGGGGCTGAGCTTTCATTGATCAGCAGTAAGGTACTAGAATTTGGTCGAAAAATGGGTATGGTAGCGGTGAAGGGAATAAATAAAAGGATAGAAATGGTGCCCTTACATAACGTCATTATGAATTGTGAGCTGGTGTCTGGACCAGTTGAAATAGGGGTGCCCTCAGAATTCCCAAGAACTGATGTGGACGTCCTTCTTGGTAACGATTTAGCCGGGGGTAAGGTTTGGGCAACCATGACGCTGATAAACCAGCCTGTGAGTGTTGAAGCTCCGCCCCTAGCTTCCAAGAGCTATGCCGCATGCGCGGTCACTCGCAGCCTGTCGAGAGAGGCAGCTGTGACAGAGAGCAGTTTAAATCTGGCCAGTTTCGATTTGGCCGAGACGTTTTTACCGACCCTGTGCCATGAGAGTTTAGAGGGTGGTAAAACGAAGAGTAGTACAGTGAAAGAGGGTAAGGGAGAGGAGGTAGATCTACCCTTAGTGAGGAGCAAGGGTCTAGAGGCAGAAAATAAAGATGAGGAACCGTTAGAGTGGTTAAGAGGTCCAGAGTTGGACATGGATGATCTGTCTGGTTTGGCAGACCTGTTTGACGAAGTTGAAAATTCTAAAGGTGTTCCCGACAATGAAATGAGGGCAGTCCTATGAAAAGAGTGCCCTTGCCTTGAAGAAGTCTGCTGGGTTGGCAGATGAGGTTGTTTCAGCCTGTGGGGTTGAGTTTACTCCGGAAGGGAGTGGCCCAGAGAGTAACTGGGAGAATCAGGGGAATTTAGAATTTGAAAAGGGTACGGGTATTGAAAGCCTGGAAGAGGTCAATGTCCCGTTTGAGTGTGTCCAAGATGGGGATGCACGTGGTACTGAACCTAGTAACGGAGCTCAGAAAAAGTCTGAGGTATTTGATTCAGCTGAACGTGATGGCCGTCCTTTTGGGTCAGATAGACTTGGTTCAGTGAAGAAAGGGTTAACCTTGGTAATAGTGGGAAGTGAGAGTTCTCCGGTGTTTGTGCTCGAAGGTGTGGTGAAACTCAATGCGGAGCTCAAAAATTGGGAGATAAATATTATTATGGAAGGAAACGGGAAATCTGCAGTTCCCAAATCGAATGAAGAAATTTTAAACCCTGCAGATCGCTTACAGATTAAGCCGGGAGATGCCGGGGCCCCCCACCCTATTGTTATTCCAGAATGGGGTGTGAAGAGGCAGAATTTGAAATACTGCTTGAACAAAGAGTTCGAATTAAAAACAAATAGCCTGAAGGGTCCTGACGAGAGGGCTAGCCACCTGTGTAAAATTAAAGAATTGGGCAGAAATGGTCTAAGTTTGGGACACGGTGTTGATAAAATAACCCCTATGAAAGAGGCGGGCGGGAGTTTACCTCGCCAAACTACCCGAGTTCCTCACGTAGGAACTCACCGGAAAAGAGTCAACGGTTAATGAAGGGCGCCATTTTTTAAATAGCCCAGCCGGTTGTACGGGATTTCGACAAAGCATGTGAATAATAAAGACAAACCCCTTGGAAGCCTGCCTGTTAAGTTGAAAGCCACATAACGATTGGTATTTGCATGACCTTTGGTAGTATACATGTAAGCTTAAGATCACAACTCGTTAGTTTTGTTTGCTGAAAAAAAAAGTGGTTATTAAGTTGAAGCCTGATGCTATAAGACTTTAGTAAGGTACAAGATGTTAAGTTAGTAAGGGAAGTGACACTGTAGTCGTTGTTACGTTCCCAGTAACCGGGTGACTTACCAGCAAAGATAGAGAGGTCCGCTGAAGTCTGATGATACTATTTTCAAACGTTTTTATTTATAAAGGGGCACAAACGTATGGTTAATACAAAACATTCAGATCATATACATCATCAAAACTCAATCTAAAGCACAGGTATAATAATAATCAATCAGAAATAAGCTCTATCATTGTCTAGGGGAATACTGAGTCCAATGGAATATAAAAGTCACTCATAAATTTTCAGGCTTTCCGTTTGGGAACCGTTGGCATTTCACGTGTTGGAGAGAGAGTGAGTGGTGAGAAAGAAGGAACACTTGCCCGTCGTCTTTACGAAGAAAATCCCAGTTGTTAGCTAAAACGGTTTTCCTTTGGTTTCAGCCACAGACTCCCGATCCAGAATCTAACGCACGTGGCTTCCTTCAAAATGGCTTCCCGCTCCGACGGGAAGCGCTATTGTGTCTTCTTCGTGTGTCTCCTTGGTGCGTCTGAGGCCCCACCTTGGCAGCCCACCTTTTATCTGGGCTGGCAGGGTTGTAGATGTCAATCAGGGTGGGGGTGAGGCAATCTTTCCCCCATCACCCAGCCCACATTGCCCTGAGGGTTTGCACGTAGTCCAGTCCCTTATTCCACAAAGGTGTCTCCCAAGACAATGGCTATGTCCATGGCTTTTGTCTGGCGGAGAGGCCAGCCCACATTCCAAACTGTAAGGCTACTCTCTCTCTCTCTCTCGTGATTCTCACAAAGGAGGGGGCTGAGGTTATAACATCGTTAACGGTTTGGATGCTGAATTGAATGTATCACTGTATTACTCTGTAGAAAAGGAAAAACCTTCGGTATTGTGTTAGCTTCCACAATCCTGTAAGACTCTGTACTACTTCGTTTTTAACCGCTGGTAAAAAACACTTTTAAGAGGGGAGGTGTTATGCCCGCAGCCCCCTCCTTTGTGAGAATCGCAAGGGCACTAGTGGGTTGGGTCAGTGGACCCAGGAAATGGGAGAGAGACGTGCCGAATGCCTCGTTCCCCAGTGATGCAAAATGACGCGACATTAGCCATTGTCTCTTGGAGACACATTTGTGGATTGGGGACTATGCTAGGTGCAAGCCCTTGGGCAAAGTGTGCTGGTTGAGGGAGAGATTGCATCACCCCCAACCTGATTGACATCTACTACCCTGCGAGTCAAGATAAAAGAGGGGCTGTAGAGACGCACCAGAAGAAACGCTAGCAATCCCGTAATAGCGGGAAGCCATTTGAAGGAAGCCACGTGCATTCGGTTCCCTTGCCTGGGACCCGGTGGCTGGTACCACGGACAACGATTTTTGAACTAATAACGGGGAACCAACTCCCCCGACTCAATGGATCGTCTTCATAAAAGACACGGGCAAGTTTAAGACTGTCTCTCTCTGCAACCCAAAAGAGCTGCATCTTTAAGGACAATTGACTTTTATTTCTTCATCGGACAATACAGTAACCCCTAGACAAATGGTAGAGTTATTTCTTATTGATGATTATTACTATACCCGCGCTTTTAGATTGAGTATTGACGACGTATATTATCTGAATGTTTGTGTTAATCTTATTTTTGTGCCCCTTTATAAATAAAGACTTTTAAAAATAGTACCATCAGACTTCAACAGACCTCTCTATCTTTGCTGGTAAGTGACCCAGTTACGGGGTATGTAACACTGGCAACAGAGGCAATGTGTAGTGAGGAGAAGCTGTTGATAGGGAAATTGCAGGCAACAGGATGAGTTGCAACATAAAAGGCAGACAAAATCAAAAAGAGTGAATACAGGACTGAAGATGTTGTATTTGAATATGCACAGTAAATGGAATCAGGTAGATGAACTTGCAGATTGGCAGGTATGATGTTGTAGACATCACTGAATCATGGCTGAATGGTTATAGCTGGGAGCTTAATGTCCAAGGATACACATTGTATCAAAAGGAAAGACAGGAAGGCAGTGGGTATGGTGTTGCTCTGTTGATAAAAAATGAAATCAAATCATTAGAAAGAGGTGACTTAGGGTCAGAAGTTGTTGAATCATTACGGATAGAACTAAGGGTAAAAAGACTCTGATGAGAGTTGTATATAGACTCCCAAACAGTCGTAAGAATGTGGCCTACAAATTACAATAGGAGATTGAAAATGCTTGCCAAAAGGGAATAGACAGTGGAATAGACACTTCAATGTGTAGGTAGATCGGAAAAATTGGGCTGGTGCTAGATTACGGGAGAGAGAACTTCCAGAGTGCATATGAAGTGGGTTTTTAGAGCAACTCATGGTTGAGCCAACCAGAGGATCAGTTACTTTGTGTTGTGCAATGAACCAGAATTGATTGGAGAGCTTAAGGTAAAAGAAACCTTAAGAGAAAGTGATCATAATATGATTGAATGCACCCTGAACTTGGAGAAGGAGAAGCTAAAGCCAGATGTATCAGTGTTACATTGGAGTAAAGGAAATTATAAAGACATGAGAGTGGAATTGACCAGAATAGATTGGAAACGAACACTGGAAGGAAGGGATGACGGAAGTGCAGCAATGGCTGGAATTTCTGGAAGCAACTTGGAAGGCACAGGATATATACATCCCAAGGAGGAAGAAGTATTCTAAAGGAAAGATGACACCACCAGGCTTACAAGAGAAGTCAAAGTCAAGATAAGAGCCAAAGAGAGGGCATATGATAGAGCAAAAAATAGCGGGAAGTTAGAGGAATGGGAAGCTTTTAAAAACCAGCAGTAGGGAACCAAAAAAGTGATTAAGAATATGAAAGTGAGCTAGCCAATAATATAAGAGAAGATACTAAAAGTTTCTTCAGATACATAAAGTGTAAAAGAGAAGTGAGAGTGGATATTGAACTGCTGGAAAACAATACTGGAGAGGTAGTAACAGGGGTCAACAAAATGGTGGATGAACTGAATAAGATTTTGCATCAGTCTTCCAAGTGGAAGACACTAACAGTATGGTGGAAGTTCAAGGTGTAATGGAGCATGAAATGTGTGAAAAGATAAGCTTGCAAGAGCAGAGGCTGTACTTGATCTGGTATTGGGAAATGAACCTGATCAGATGTCAGGTCTCTCAGTGGGAGAACATTTTGGAGATAGTGACCACAATTATATTTCCTTTAACATAGCATTGGAGAGGGATAGGAACAGACAAGTTAAGAAAGTGTTTAATTGGAGTAAGGGGAAATATGAGACTATCAGGCAGGAACTTGGAAGCATAAATTGGAAACATGTTCTCAGATGTTCTCAGGAAGAAATGTGGCAAATGTTCAGGGGATACTTGCATGGGGTCTGAGTAGGTACGTTCCAATGAGACAGGAGAAGGATGGTAGGGTACTGGAACTGTGGTGTACAAAGGCTGCTGTAAATCTAGTCAAGAAGAAACAAAGAGTTTACGAAAGGTTCAAAAGGCTAGGTAATGATAGAGAGCTAGAAGATTATAAGGCAAGCAGGAAGGAGCTCAAGTAAAAAATTAGGAGAGCCAGAAGGAGCCATGAGAAAGCCACGGCAGTCAGGATTAAGGAAAATCCCAAGGCATTCTGCAAGTACGTGAACAGCAAGAGGATAAGACGTGAGAGACTAGGACAAATTAAGTGTGACAGTGGAAAAGTGTGCATGGAACTGGGGGATATAGCAGAGGTACTTAATGAGTACTTTGCTTCAGTATTCACTACAGAAAAGGATCTTGGAGATTGTAGGAATGACTTACAATGGACTGAAATGCTTGAACATATAGATATTAAGGAAGAGGATATGCAGGAGCTTTTGGAAAGCATCAAATTGGATAAGTCACTGGGACCAGATGAAGTGTACCCCAGGCTACCGTGGGAGGTAAGAGAGGAGATTGCTGAGCCTCTGGTGATGATCTTTGCATCATCAATGGGGATGGGAGAGGTTCCGGAGGATTAGAAGATTGCCGATGTTGTTCTCTTATTCAAGAAAGGGAGTAGAGATAGCCCAGGAAATTATAGACCAGTGAGTCTTACTTCAGTGGTTGGTAAGCTAATGGAGAAGATCCTGAGATGCAGGATTTATGAACATTTGGCGAGTCATATTATGATTAGGAATAGTCAGCATGGCTTTGTGAAAGGCGGGCTATTCCTTATGAGCCTGATTAAATATTTTGAGGATGTGACTAAACACATTTATGATGGTAGAGAAGTACATGCAGTGTATATGGATTTCAGTAAGGCATTTGACAAGGTACCCCATGAAAGTAAGGAGACATGGGATCCAAGGGGAAATTGCCTTGTGGATCCAGAACTGGCTTGCCCACAGAAGGCAAAGAGTGGTTGTAGGCAGGTCATATTCTGCATGGAGGTCGGTCACCAGTGGTGTGCCTGAGTGATCTGTTCTGGGACCCCTACTCTTTGTGATTTTTATAAATGATCTGGATGAAGAAGTGGAGGAATGGGTTAGTAAATTTGCTGATGACACAAAAATTGGAGGTGTTGTGGATAGTGTGAAGTGCTGTCAGAGGTTACAGCGGGACATTGATAGAATGCAAAAATGGGCTGAGAAGTGGCAGATGGAGTTCAACCCAGATAAGTGTGAAGTGGTTCATTTTGGTAGGTCAAATATGATGACAGAATATAGATATTAATGGTAAGACTCTTGGCAGTGTAGAGGATCAGACAGGATGAAGAGATCAATACTCCCCAATGCCATTCGGCTTTACAATTCAACCGCCAGGAGTAAGATATGTTAAAGTGTTGGGGTTAGGACTCAATGTATTTAAGTAAACTACTTAAGAACTTTTTAAAAGCTATTATTAATGCTTTTTGAGAGGGTGATTTTAGATGCATATCATATTTTTACTGAGTTAAGTATTGTATGTAATTAGTTTTGCTACAATAAGTGTATGGGACATTGGAAAAAATGTTGAATTTCCCCATGGGGATGAATAAAGTATCTATCTATCTATCTATCTATCTATCTATCTTAGGGTCCGAGTCCATAGGACATTCAAGGCTGATGAGCAGGTTGACTCTGTGGTTAAGAAAGCATATGGTGCATTGGCCTTCATCAATTGTGGGATTGAGTTTAGGAGCCGAGAGGTAATGTTGCAGCTATATAGGACCTTGGTCAGATCCCACTTGGAGTACTGTGCTCAGTTCTGGTCGCCTCACTATAGGAAGGATGTGGAAACCATAGAAAGGGTTCAGAGGAGATTTACAAGGATGTTTCCTGGATTGGGGAGCATGCCTTATGAGAATAAGTTGAGTGAACTCGGCCTTTTCTCCTTGGAGCGACAGAGAATGAGAGATGACTTGATAGAGGTGTGTAAGATGATGCGAGGCATTGATCATGTGGATAGTAAGAGGCTTTTTCCCAGGGCTGAAATTGCTAGCATGAGAGGACATAGTTTTAAGGAGCTTGGAAGTAGGTAAAGAGGAGTTATCAGGGGTAAGTTTTTTACACAAAGAGTGGTGAGTGCATAGAATGGACTGCCAGTGACGGTGGTAGAGGCAGATACTATAGGGTATTTTAAGAGACTCCTGGACTAGTATATGGAGCTCAGAAAAATAGAGGGCTATGGGTAACCCTAAGTAATTTCTCAGGTAAAGACATGTTTGGCACAGCTTTGTGGGCACATTACAGTATTGTGCTGTAGGTTTTCAATATTTCTATGCTTTTTTGTGGTACCCGTGTAATTTTCTACAGCTCTAACAGTACCTAGATTCTTTCCAGCTTTCCAGCCCTTAGCTTCATCCCACCTCCTCCGGTCTTCTCCTATCATTTTGCATTTCCCCCTCCTCCCACTACTTTCAAATCTCTTACTATCTTTCCTTTCGGTTAGTCCTGACGAAGGGTCTCGGCCGGAAACGTCGACAGTGCTTCTCCCTATAGATGCTGCCTGGCCTGCTGTGTTCCACCAGCATTTTGTGTATGTTGTTGTTCCTAGATTCTTTTGCAACCTTTTCTTTTCTTCTTAACTAGATTTATGGTTTACATGGTTCTTTTACCCTCCCACCTTTTCTCAGCCTCAATGAAACATATAGTACCTATGCAAAACCTATGCAAGTGTTCACTGAACGATTACCACATTTCTGCCATCCATTTCCCTGAGAACATTTGCTCACAATTTATAGAACATAGAACATATAGAACATAGAATATAGAATAGTACAGCACATTACAGGCCCTTCAGCCCACAATGTTGTGCCGACCCTCAAACCCTGCCTCCCATATGATACCCCACCTTAATTTCCTCCATATACCTGTCTAGTAGTCTCTTAAACTTCACTAATGTATTTGCCTCCATCACTGACTCAGGCAGTGCATTCCACGCACCATCCATTCTCTGAGTAAAAAACCTTCCTCTAATATCCCCCTTGAACTTCCCTCCACTTATTATAAAGTCATGTCCTCTTGTACTGAACAGTGGTGCCCTGGGGAAGAGGTGCTGGCTATCTATTCCTCTTAATATCTTGTACACCTCTATCATGTCTCCTCTCGTCTTCCTTCCCTCCAAAGAGTAAAGCCCTAGCTCCCTTAATCTCTGATCATAATGCATACTCTCTAAACCAGGCAGCATCCTGGTAAATCTCCCCTGTACCCTTTCCAATGCTTCCACATCCTTCCTATAGTGAGGCGACCAGAACTGGACACAGTACTCCAAGAGTGGCCTAACCAGAGTTTTATACAGCTGCATCATTACATCACAACTCTTAAACTCTATCCCTCGATTTATGAAACCTAACACCCCATAAACTTTATTAACTACCCTATCTACCTGTGAGGCAACTTTCAGGGATCTGTGGACATGTACCCATAGATCCCTCTGCTCCTCCACACTACCAAGTAACCTGCCATTTACTTTATATTCTGCCTTGGAGTTTGTCCTTCCAAAGTATACCGCCTCACACTTCTCCGGGTTGAACTCCATCTGCCACTTCTCAGCCCACTTCTGCATCCTATTAATGACTCTCTGCAATCTTCTATAATCCTCTACACTATCTACAACACCACCAACCTTTGTGTCGTCTGCAAACTTACCAACCCACCCTTCTACGCCCACATCCAGGTCATTAATAAAAATCATGAAAAGTAGAGGTCCCAGAACAGATCCCTGTGGGACACCACTAGTCGCAACCCTCCAATCTGAATGTAGTCCCTCCATCACAACATTCTGCCTTCTGCAGGCAAGCAAAATCTGAATCCACCTGGCCAAACTTCCCTGGATCCCATGCCTTCTGACGTTCTGAATAAGCCGACCATGTGGAACCTTGTCAAATGCCTTACTAAAATCCATGTAGATCACATCCACTACACTACCCTCATCTATATGCCTGGTCACCTTCTCAAAGAACTCTATCAGGCTTGTTAGACATGATCTGCCCTTCGCAAAGCCATGCTGTCTGTCCCTGATCAGACCATGATTCTCTAAATGCCCATAGACTCTATCTCTAAGAATCTTTTCCAACAGCTTTCCCACCGCAGACATAAGGCTCACTGGTCTATAATTAACCGGACTATCCCTACTAACTTTTTTGAACAAGGGGACAACATTCGCCTCCTTCCAATCCTCTGGTACCATCCCCATGGATGACGAGGATATAAAGATCCTAGCCAGAGGCTCAGCAATCTCTTGCCTCGCCTCGTGGAGCAGCCTGGGGAATATTCTGTCAGACCCCGGGGACTTATCCATCCTAATATATTTTAACAACTCCAACACCTCCTCTCCCTTAATATCAACATTCTCCAGAACATCAACCTCACTCATATTGTCCTCACTGTCATCAAGTTCCCTCTCATTGGTGAATAACAAAGAGAAGTATTCATTGAGGACCTTGCTCACTTCCACAGCCTCCAGGCATATCTTTCCACATTTATCTCTAATCGGTTCTACCTTCACTGCTGTCATCCTTCTGTTCTTCACATAATTGAAAAATGCCTTGGGGTTTTCCTTTACCCTACTCGCCAAGGCCTTCTCATGTCCCCTTCTTGCTCCTCTCAGCCCCTTCTTAAGCTCCTTTCATGCTACCCTATATTCCTCAATAGACCTATCTGATCCTTGCTTCCTAAACCTCATGTATGCTGCCTTCTTCCACCTGACTAGATTTTCCACTTCACTTGTAACCCATGCTTCCTTCACCCTACCATTCTTTATCTTCCTCACCAGGACAAATTTATCCCTAACATCCTGCAAGAGATCCTTAAACATCGGCTACATGTCCATAGTACATTTCCCTGCAAAAACATCATCCCAATTCGCACCAGCAAGTTCTAGCCTTATAACCTCATAATTTGCCCTTCCCCAATTAAAAACTTAATTCAGAGGCCATGGACCACAGACTGTGGAGTAAAGACCGTATAATTAAGCCAAAGACATAGGCCACAGACCTTAGAGCTTTGACCAGTGATCATAGACCATAGACCATAGAGCTTCAGCCAGAGACCATAAACTATCCACCACAGAGCCCAGATCATAGAGCTCAGGCCACAGACCTTAGACCACATACCATAGAGTACAGACCGTAGAGCTTAGGCCAGAGACCATAGAGCACAGATCTTTGAGCTTTAACCAGAAAACAGAGAGCACAGACTGTAGAGCTTAGTGCAAAGGACATAGACAACAGATTATAGAGCACAGACCATAGACCGCAGACTGCAGAGCACAGATGGTAGAGCTTATGCCAGTAACCATAGAGCTTAGACCAGAGATCATAGACCATAGAGCTTAAGCCAGAGACCTTAGACCCCAGACCATAGAGCACAGCCTAACGGGCTTTGGCCAGAGACCATATACTACAGACCGTAAAGCTTAGGTCAGAGACCATAGAGCACAGGCAGTGGAGCAAAGACCTTAGAGTAAAGCTGGAGACCATAGACCATTGTTCTTCTTGATGAGACCCACCATGGTCGTGTCATCAGCGAATGTGTTGATGTGGTTCAAGCTGTGTGTTGCAGCACAGTCATGGGTCAGCAGAGTGAACAGCAGTGGACTGAGCACATAGCCCTAGGGGGCCCCTGTGCTCAGTGTGATGGTGTTGGAGATGCTGCCTCCGATTCGGACTGACTGAGTCAGGAAGTCTAGAATCCAGTTGCAGAGGGAGGTGTTCAGGCCCGGTAGGCTCAGCTTTCCAATCAGTTTCTGAGGGATGATTGTATTAAATGCTGAACTGACACGTACGTGTCTTTGTTGTCCAGGTGGGTTAGGGCCAGGTGGAGGGTGGTGGCAATGGTGTCGTCTGTTGAGCGGTTGGGGCGGTACTCAAACTGCAGGGGGTTCAGTTAGTGGGGCAGCAGGGTCTTGATATGCCTCATGACGAGCCTCTCGAAACATTTCATGATGATGGATGTAAGTGCAATGGGACGGTAGTCATTTAGATAGATAGATAGATACTTTATTCATCCCCATGGGGAAATTCCAACTTTTTTCCAATGTCCCATACACTTGTTGTAGCAAAACTAATTACATACAATACTTAACTCAGTAAAAAAAATATGATATGCATCTAAATCACTAACTCAAAAGCATTAATAATAGCTTTTAAAAAGTTCTTAAGTCCTGGCGGTAGAATTGTAAAGCCTAATGGCATTGGGGACTATTGACCTCTTCATCCTGTCTGAGGAGCATTGCATCGATAGTCACCTGTCGCTGGTTACAGGCAGGACACTGAAGACTTCTTCAGCACAGGGACGATGGTGGCGGCCTTTCAGCACATTGGAACAGTGGCGCTGCTCAGGGAGATGTTGAAGATGTCAGTGAGAACATCTGCTAGCTGGTCTGCACATCCTCTGAGCACTGTACCAGGGATGTTGTCTGGTCCAGCAACTTTCCGTGGGTTGACCATGCACAGGGTTCTTCTCACATTGGCCACGGTGAGACACAGCACTTGGTCATTTGTAGGAGGGGTGGACTTCCTCGCCGCCACATCATTTTCTGCCTCAAAACAGGCATAGAAGTTACTCAACACAATTGGGAGGGAGGCATCACCGGCACAGTCAGGTGATGTTGTCCTGTAATTGGTGATGTTCTGGATGCCCTTCTACATGCGCCGCGAGTCACCGCTGTCCTGGAAGTGGCTGTGGATTTGCTGGGTGTGTGCACACTTTGCCTCTGATGGCTGGGGACAGTTTGGCCCTTGCTTTTGTTAGAGCTGCCTTGTCGCCTGCTTTGAAGGCGGAGTCACGGGTCCTCAGCAGCACACAAACCTCCGCGGTCATTCATGGCTTCTGGTTAGCGTGCGTAGTGATGGTCTTGAACAGAGAAACATCATCAATGCGCTTGCTGATATAGCTAGTCACTGATGCTGAGTACTCCTCTAAGTTGGTAGAGTTGCCATCAGTTGCAGCCTGCCTGAACATGTGCCAGTCAGTGTGCTCAAAGCAGTCTTGAAGAGCAGAGATGGCTCCTGCTTGTCAGGTTTTCACCTGCTTCTGAACTGGTCTGGAGTGCCTGACAAGCAGTCTGTATGCTGGGATTAGCATAACAGAGATGTGGTCTCAGTAACTGAAGTGGGGGCGGGGCTTTGCCCAGTACACATCGGGGATGTTTGTGTAAGCGAGGTCCAACGTGTTCTCCCCCCTCGTTGCAAAGTCCATATACTGATGGAATTTGGGGAGCCCTGACTTAAGGTTCGTGTGGTTAAAATCACCAGCGACAATAAACAGTCCATCAGGGTGTGCGTTCTGCGGTTCACTAATAGCCCCGTACAGTTCACAGAGCGCCTCCTTAGCATTAGCGCTGGGGGGAATGTACACACTGATTATGAGGACAGTGGTGAATTCCCGTGGCAAATAAAATGGTCTGCATCTAACAGCCACAAACTCCACTAGTATCTGGAAACTTGTACCATTCCGTTTTGAATGGAATTTAGAGCGGAGTTCAGGAAAAACTTTTTCACCCAGAGTGTTGTGGATCTCTGAAATGCTCTGCCTCAGAGGGCAGTGAAGACCATTCTCTGGATGCTTTCAAGAAAGAGTTAGATAGAACTCTTAAAGATAGTGGAGTCAAGGGATATGGGGAGAAGGCAGGAACGAGGTACTGATTGTGGATGATCAGCCATGATCACATTGAATGGTGGTGCTGGCTCAAAGGGCTGAATGGCCTACTCCTGCACCTATTGTCTATTGTCTACTGATGTAAACATGCAAGCCACCACCGCAAGAGCTTAACGGAAAGAGCTGCGTTCCTGTCTGCTCGAAATAAGGCAAGCCCATCCAGCTGAAGGGCGGTGTCCAAAATTTCATCAGTGAGTCATGTCTCTGTGAAAACATATGCAGCAGACTCTGTACTCCCGCCGAGTATTTCGTTGGAGTCAGATGTAGTCCAATTTATTGTCCAGGGAGTGGACATTGGAGAGCAGAATGGACAGGAGAGCTGGCCGGCTAGGGTTTGCTTTCTGCCTGGCACAGACTCCTGCCCTCTTGCCTCGCTTCTGCTTCCTCGCACATCGCTTACGACGTCTCCATCTCCAGCTACCAGCATCAGGCAACTCCGAGGATTGTAGGCCTATCTCCCTGAGCAAGCCAAGGTCATGTAATTTAACCAGCAGATCTTTGTGAAGGTTTGTTTTTGGGCGATCTCTGTATTATAGTAGTATCCGGCAATGGTAGATAGTCGCTCTGTTATCCATGTGCCCTAATCAAAAAATTGTGTCTCAAACTTAAATTAAAAAATTAAATTAAAGTAACACCAGGTCTGAAAGGCTGCTGCTGCCGAGCCATGCTGTCTCATGGGAATAATAATAACAGAGTTGTTGCGATGGGCGATTTTAATTTCCCAAATATCGATTGGCATCTCCCTAGAGCAAAGGGTTTAGATGGGGTGGAATTTGTTAGGTGTGTTCAGGAAGGCTTCTTGACATAAGCCTACAAGAGGAGAGGTTGTACTTGATTTGGTATTGGGAAATTAACCTGGTCAGGTATCAGATCTCTCAGTGGGAGAACATTTTGGATATAGTGACCATAATTCTATCTCTTTTACAATAGCATTGTTAGAAAAGCATTTAATTGGAGTAAGGGGAATTATGAGGCTATCAGGAAGGAAATTGGAGGCTTAAATTGGAAACAGATGTTCTCAGGGAAAAGTATGGAAGAAATGTGGCAAATATTCAGGGGATATTTGTGCAGAGTTCTGCATAGGTATATTCCAATGAGACAGGGAAGTTATGATAGGGTACAGGAACCATGGTGTACAAAGGCTGTAATAAATCTAGTCAAGCAGAAACAAAGAGCTTACAAAAGTTTTAGAGAGCTAGGTAATGTTAGAGATCTAGAAGATTATAAGGCTACTAGGAAGGAGCTAAAGAAGAAAATTAGGAGAGCTAGAAGGGCCCATGAGAAGGCCTTGTCAGGCAGAATTAAGAAAAACCCCAAGGCATTCTACAAGTATGTGAAGAGCAAGAGGATAAGACGTGAAAGAATAGGACCTATCAAATGCAACAGTGGGAAAGTGTGTATGGAACCGGAGGAAATAGCAGAAGTACTTAATGAATACTTTACTTCAGTATTCACTATGGAAAAGGATCTTAGTAATTGTAGTGATGTCACGAGCGGACATGGGATGGACCCAAATGCAGGATGCAGGCACTGAAGTACTAGGGGTAGGACAGGATGGGGATGCCATGGCATGCAAGGGATAATGCAGGCGGGTCTGGATCCTGGAGGTCAGGTGAGGCGGGAGGATCCCAGGGTTCAGGTGAGGCAGGAGGATCCCAGGGTTCAGGCAAGGCAGGAGGATCCCAGTGTTTAGGCAGGCAGAAGAGCCCCCTGGGGCGGGCACATAACTCCAGGGCAGGGCCGTCTCCCAGGCAGGAACTCAGAGGCCTGGGCAAGATGTGGAACCCTGGGCAGGTGCAGGCACAACCTGTAGGGAGCAATGGGTGGAAAGGGTCGGAGTCCTCGGCGGGCCGCATGGATCCCGGGCAGGGCTGCCTCCCAGGCGGAAACATGGAGGCCTGGGAAAGGCGCAGACACCTGGGCAGGTGCGGGGCACAACCCATCAGAGGTGAGGGGTAAGGAAAGGAACGGAGTCCCTATGCCGGGCAAATGCAGACAGCCTGGCTTCCCCGATGGAGGCGAGGGGCAGGATGGGACAGAACCACCCGAGAGGTAATGGCGACGGCCTGGCTTACCCGACGGAGGTGAGGGGCAGGAAGGGACAGAACCACCCGAGAGGTAACGGCGATGGCCTGGCTTACCCGACGGAGGCGAGGGAACAGAAAGGAGCTGGGTCCAGGGTGAACAGCAGGACTACCGTGATATACCGGGTAAATTGGGAAAGGCAACCGAAAGTGTGACAGCGCGGGCAAGGTGAATAAGGTGGAACAGAGGGACCAGTACACACGAGAAAAGCAGGGGAACAAGACCAACTGGACAGAACAGGCCGGCAACCAGGGCAGAACCGGATCCAGAGCAGGCGAAACAGGTACAGAGCAGGATTCAAAGCCGGCGGACCAGGGACAGAGCAGGATTCAGAGCCGGTGGACCAGGTATGGAGCAGGATTCAGAGCCGGCAGACCAGGTACGGAGCAGGATTCAGAACCAGCGGACCAGGTACAGAGCGGGTTGAAGCAGGACGATACCCCAACTAGGCTCAGTCCCCGAGCCCCTTATAAACACCTCCCCCCTAATAGGCAACAGGTGTACCTCCTTAAGCCAAGATGATCCAATGGCTCCAGGTGACAGGAGAGTTGGCTGCAAGGCCTGGAGTCCGGAGTCCGCAGACCCTAACAAGTGATGGCTTTCAGCAATCTTGAACATGTAGATATAAAGATAGACCAGTGAGTCTTACCTCAGTGGTTGATAAGTTGATGGAGAAGATCCTGAGAGGCAGGATTTATGAACATTTGGAGAGGTATAATATGATTAGGAGTAGTCAACATGGCTGTTTCAAGGGCAGGTTGTGCCTTATGAGCCTGATTGAATTTTTTGAGGATGTGAATTTTTTGAAGGAAGAGCAGTGCATGAAGTGTATATGGATTTCAGCAAGGCATTTGATAAGGTACCCCAAGCAACACTTATTGAGAATGTAAGGAGGCATCGGATCCAAGGGAACATTGCTTTGTGAGTCCAGAACTGGTTTGCCCACAGAAGGCAAGCAGTGGTTGTAGACTGGTCATATTCTGCATGAAGTCATTCACCAGTGGAGTGCCTCAGGGATCTGTTCTGGGACTGTTACGCTTCATGATTTTTATAAATGACCTGGATGAGGAAGTGGAGGAATAGGTTAGTAAGTTTGCTGATGACACAAAGGTTGGAGGTGTTGTGCATAGTGTGGAGGGCTGTCAGAGGTTACAGCGGGACATTGATAGGATGCAAAACTGGGCTGAGAAGTGGCAGTTGGAGTTCAACCCAGATAAATGTGAAGTGGTTCATTTTGGTAGGTCAAATATGACGGCAGAATATAGTATTAATGGTAAGACTCATGGCAGTGTGGAGGATCAGAGCGATCTTGGGGTCCGAGTCCATAGGACGCTCAAAACAGCTGTGCAGTTTGACTCTGTGGTTAAGAAGGCGTATGGTTTATTGGCCTTCATCAATCGTGGAATTGAATTTAGGAGCCGAGAGGTAACATTACAGCTATATAGGACCCTGGTCAGATCCCACTTGGAGTAATGTGCCTAGTTCTGGTTGCTCACTACAGGAAAGATGTGGAAGCCATAGAAAGGATGCAGAGGAGATTTGCAAAGATACATGTACAACACAGCTTCATAGGTTTTCTGTGTTTCTATGTTTCTATACAGCACAGACCATAGTGCTTAGACCAGTGATCATAAATCACAGACTGCAGAGCTTAGTCGAGGGACAATAGACTACAGACAGTTGAGCTTATGCTAGAGACCATAGACTACAGACTGCAGAAGACTGTTCAAAGATTTAAGGCCAGAGACGATAGACCACAAACAGTAGAGCACAGACCGACAAGCTTCGGCTAGAGATCATGGAACACAGACTATAGATCTTAGGCCAGAGACCATTGACCTCAGACCATAGAGCTTAGGCCAGAGACAGTAGACCACCAACCATAGAGCACAGAACGTAGAGCTTTGGCCAGAAATCACAGACCACACAGTGTAGTGCATAGTCAATAGAGCTTATATCAGATTATAGACAACAGGTCATAGAACACAAACCATACAGCATAGGCCAGTGACCGTAGGCCACAGACAACAGAGCTTCTATGAGAGACAATAGACTACTGACCGTAGAGCACAGGCAGTCTAGCCTATAGAGATAAAACACCACAGACACAGTTCGAGTAGTTTGGGCCAGAGATCATGGACGACAAACTGTAGAGAACAGATTGAAGAACTTTGGCTAGAGACCATAGACCAGAGTCCGTATAACACAGACAGGACAGAGACCACAGACCACAGAATATAGAGCATAGTCCCTAGAGCTTCGGTACGAGACCATAGACGACAGATCTTAAAGACCATAGATCACAACCCGTATATCATAGGACAGCAACTGTAGATCAGAGACCACCAAGCTTCTACAAGAGACTATAGACTACAGACCGTAGAACGTAGGTTAGAGACCACAGACCACAGACTGCAGAACACAGTTTGAAGGGATGGGGATGGGCCAGAACCATAGACAACAAACCATTGAGCAGAGTCTGATGAGCTTCAGCTAGAGAACAGAGACCACAGACCATAGAGCTTAGGTCAGAGACCACAGACCAAAGACCATAGAGCTTAGACCAGAGAAAAGACACTACAGTCTGTATAGCATAGATCATAGAGATTAGGCCAGAGACCACAGACCAGAAACTGTAAAGCAGAGGCCATAGAGCAATGTCAGAGACCATAGATGACAGATCATAGACCACAGACCGCAGAGCTTCACTGACAGACAATAGACGACAGGCAGCAGAGCTTTTTCTAGAGACCATAGACCACAAACTGCAGAAGACAGTTCGAAGAATTAAGGCCAGAGACCAGGGATCGCAAACCATAGAGCACAGACCGACGAGCTTCAGCTAGAGAACACAGACCACAGACCGTAGAGCTTAGGTCAGAGACCATAGATAACAGATCAGAGACCAAAGACCATAGAGCTTAGGCCAGAGATTGTACACCACCAACCACAGAGAGCAGACCAAAGAGGTTTGGCTAGAGAGAGCAGACCATAGACCACAGAGCTTCTATGAGTGACCATAGACAACAGACTGTAGAGCATAGGCACGAGAGCTTAGGCGAGAGATGAGAGACCACAGACTGCAGAACACAGTTTGAAGAGATGGGTCAGAGACCAGAGACCACAGAGCTTGGGCCAGAGACCATAGACCACTGGCCATAGAGCACAAACTGAAGAGCTTCAGCTAGAGACCATTGACCACAGACTGTTGTGCTAATTCCAGACAGCATAGACCACAGTCCGAATAGCACAGATCGTAGAGCTTAGGCCAGAGACTACACCAGGGCATAGTCCATAGAGCTTAGATCAGAGAGCATAGATGACAGATCGTAGAGTACAGACTGTCAAGCCAAGGCCAGTGACAATCGGCCACAGACTACTGAGTTTCTACGCTAGACCATAAACAACAGACCATAGAGCACAGGCGGTAGTGCTTTGGCTAGAGACCATAGGTCACAAATTGCAGAACACAGGTCGAAGGTGTTACCTTGGAGACCATAGACCACAAACCATGGAGTAAAGACCGACAAGCTTAGGCCAGAGACCATAGACCACAGACCGTGGAGCTTAGTCCAGAGACCACAGACTACAAACTGTAGAGCATAGTCCATTGAGCATAGGTCAGAGACCATAGATGACAGATCATAGACCACAGACCGCAGAGCTTCATCGCGAGACAATAGACTACAGGCAGGGGAGCTTATACTAGAGTTCATAGACCACAGACTGGTTCATATGGTTCATAGAACACAGTTTTAAGAATTAAGGCTGGAAACCATTACCAAAAACCATAGAGCACAGACTGATGAGCTTCAGCTGGAGACCATAGACCACAGACCTGGGAGTTTTGGTCAGAGACCAAAGACCACAGACCATGGAGCTTGGGCCAGAGATCATAGACCACAATACATATAGCACAGTTCGTAGAGCTTAGGCCAGCGACCATTGACTACAGACCACAGAGCACAGGTGGTAGATACCATAGACCACAGACTACAAAACACAGTTCAAAGAGTTTGGGCAGAGACCATAGACCACAAACCATAGAGCACAGACCGACGAGCTTTGGCTGGAGACCATAGATCACAGACCTTATAGGTTTGGTTAGAGGCTAAAGACCACTGATGATGGAGCTTAGGCCACAATATGTATAGCACAGATCATAGAGCTTAGTCCAGAGACTACAGATCATCAACTCTCGAGCATAGTCCATAGAGCACAGGTCAGAGACCATAGATGACAGATCATAGAGCACAGACTGTAGAGCTTAGGCTAGAGATCATAGACCACAGACTGCAGAACACAGTTCGGAGAGTCTAGACCAGAGATCATAGACCACAAACTGTAGAGCACAGACGGAAGAGCTCAGGCTAGAGACCATAGATCATAGACATTCAAGCTCCTACCTTATATCTTACAACAGAGACCACAGTCCAGAGACAGAAGAGCTTGAGCCAGAGACCAGAGACCACAGAATGTAGAGCATAGACTGTAAGGCTTAGGCCAGAGGTCATAGTCCGCAGACCGTATATCACAGACCAGAGAACTTAGGCCAAAGACCATTAACAACAAATGGCAGAGCTTAGGCCAGACAGCATAGACCACAAACCGTAGGGCTGAGGCCAGAGACCATTGTCCATAGACTGTAGAATTTAGGCCAGTGACCATAGACCACAGACCAGAGAGCTGCTATGAGATACCATAGACTACAGGCCACAGAGTACAGGTGGTA
The DNA here is from genome assembly GCF_048418815.1 of Hemitrygon akajei. Taxonomy (NCBI): domain Eukaryota; kingdom Metazoa; phylum Chordata; class Chondrichthyes; order Myliobatiformes; family Dasyatidae; genus Hemitrygon; species Hemitrygon akajei. The sequence goes on along the minus strand of NC_133129.1, from coordinate 110,004,595 downwards.
GAGCTTTGGCTAGGGACCACGGAACAGAGACTGCAGAACACAGTTCAAAAAGTTTAGGCCAGAGACCTTAGACCATAGCCCATATAGCAGAGATCATAGTGCTTAGGCTAGAGTCCACAGATCACAGACTGCAGAGCGTAATCCATAGAGCTTAAGTCAGAGAACATAGACAACAGATCATAGAGAACAGACCATAGCGCTTAGGCCAGTGACCATAGGCCACAGACTACAGAGTTTCTGTGAGTGACCATAGACTACAGACGGTAGAGCACAGGTGGTAGAGCTTAGGCTAGAGACCATGGACCACAGACTACAGAACACAGTTCGAAGAGTTTATGCCAGAGGCCATAGACCACAACCGTAGAGCACAGACCGATGAGCTTCGGACAAGGATCATGGACCACAAACCATAGAGCTTAGCCCAAGACCATAGGCCACAGACCATCGAGAATAGGTCAGAGTCAATCAAGCACAGAAGAAAAGAGCTCAGGTTGGAAAACCATAGACCACAGAATGTGGATCACAGACAGTAGACCACAGACCAAAGTGCTTCGTCAGACACGATAGACCACAGACCATACAGCTTAGGCCAGCAACGATAGACCATAGACCGTAGAGATTAGACCAGAGGCCATAGGCCACAAGCAATAGAGCATAGACCATAGAGTTTAGGGCAGAGACCACAGACAACAAACTGTAGAGCATAGACCACAGAGCTTAGGCCTCTGACCATACACCACAGACCACAGAACTTCTTTATGAGACCACAGACGGTGCGTAGAGCACAGGCGGTAGAGCGTAAGCTGGAGCCTATAAATCACAGACTGCAGAACACATTTCAAAGAGTTTAGGCCAGCAACCATAGACCACAAGCCATAGAGCACAGACCGACGACCTTCAGCTAGAGTCTATAGACCACAGTCCCAAAAGCTTAAGCCAGAGACCATAGACCACAAACCATAGAGTTTAGGCCAGAGACCACAGATGACAGAAGGTAGAGCACAGCAGCATGGCTCAGACCACAGACCATAAAGCTTAGGCCAGAGTCCATGTACCACAGACCTTAGAGTTTAGACTAGAGATCATTGACCACAGTCTTTATATTATAGATCATAGAGCTTGGGCCAGAGACCACCGACCATAGACTGTAGAGCATAGTCCATAATACTTAGGTCAGAGACAATGCATGACAGATCACAGAGCACACATCGTACAGCCAGAGACCATAGACCAGATGCCGTAGAGAGCAGAAAGTAGATCTTAGGTCAGGGCCCATAGAGAACACACCAAAGAACTTTCTCCAGAGACCAAAGACCACATACTTTATAACACATTGTAGAACGTGGGCCAGAGACAATAGACCACAGACCATAGAACAGAGACCGCAGAGCATTGACCAGAGAACAGAGACCTCAGACCAAGAGCACAGACCATATAGCACCCTTTCTATGGTTTCCACATCCCTCCTATAGTGAAGCGACCAGAAATAAGCATAGTACTCAGTTACTTAAGAGTGTGGATGAACAAAGGGACCTTGGGGTTCAAATCCATACATCCCTCAAGGTAGCTGCACAGGTTGATAGGGTAGTTAAGAAGCCCTATGGGATGCTAGGCTTCATTAACAGGGGGACTGAGTTCAAGAGTAGAGAGGTCATGTTGCAGCTCTACAAATCTCTGATGAGACCGCACTTAGAGTATTGTGTTCAATTCTGGTCATCTCATTATATGAAGGATGTGGAAGCTATGGAGAGGGTGCAGAGGAGATTTACCAGGATGTTGCCTGGTTTGGAGAGCAAGTCACATGAAGCAAGGTTAGCAGAGCTGGGACTTTTCTCTTTGGAGTGTAGAAGAACGAGAGGGGACTTGATAGAGGTCTACAAGATTATAAGAGGCATAGATAGGGTGGATAGTCAGTACCTGTTTCCCAGGGCACCAATAGCAAACACCAGAGGGCATATGTACAAAATTAAAGGAGGGAAGTTTAGGGGAGACATTAGGGTTAAGATTTTTACACAGAGGGTTGTGAGTGCCTGGAATGACTTGCCAGGGATGGTGGTGGAGGCTAAAACATTAGGGGTATTTAAGAGCCTCTTGGACAGACACATGGATGAAAGAAAAATGGAGGGTTATGGTGTAGTGTGGGTTTAGTACTGTAGCAGTGTGCTACACACAGCGCTGGAATAATGACACGCAGTCGGTGAGTTGCAGTTGCGTTAAAACTTTATTCAAACTTCGTGGCCTCGCTTTTAAGCCTTCCCGTTTCCACCCTCCCCGGGCGGGAATATTCACAGTTCCTTCCCATGCACGGGCTTTTCCCCTTGCTGGGGAAGAAGGCCTGGCACCCTTTTAGGGGCCGGCCTCCCTGCCGGCATGCACTGTTTTGTGAGCCGGTTCGAGTGCACTGGAAAGTGGGTCGCCACATAACCCCACCCCCCCAGAACCGGCGATACACCCCCCAATGTCCACAGTCTGAGTCAGTCTCTGTTTGGGAGGTCTGCCTCTGCACCGCCACATGGGCTGGTTTGAGTTAGTCCACTGTGAAAACCTCCTCTTTCCCCCCAATGTCCAGTACGAACATGGACCCGTTGTTCCTGATCACTTATCGCCGCTGTAGCAGTGCCCGATGTCCGCCCCGGCATACAAAAACAAACTTACAGTTCTGCAGGTCTTTGGGTACGCAGGTACTCTGTCCATGCTGTGAAGAGGGTATGGGAGCCTCTCACATAGTCTGTCCAGGACTGCTGTGGGTTCTTCCTCCTGCCCCCTTGGGGCCAGTATGAACTCTCCTGGGATGACCAGGGGTGCGCCGTACACCAACTCAGCCGACAAGGTGTGCAGATCCTCTTTGGGCGCCGTGTGGATTCCAAGCAGGACCCAGGGAAGTTCATCTGCCCAGTTAGGCCCTTTCAGACGGGCCATGAGAACCAACTTCAAGTGACAGTGGAAACGCTCCACTAGCCCGTTCAATTGTGGGTGGTAGGCAGTTGTGTGGTACAGCTGTGTTCCCAAAAGGCTGGCCATAGCTGACCACAGGCTGGAGGTGAACTGGGTGCCTCTGTCGGAGGTAATGTGGGCCGGTACACCAAAGCAAGATACCCAGGTTGCAATCAGTGCTCGGGCGCAGGATTCGGAGGTGGTGTCGGTGAGCGGGACTGCCTCTGGCCATCTTGTGAACCGGTCTACGATAGTTAGGAGGTACTGCGCTCCTCGCGACACTGGCAGGGGGCCCACGATGTTCACATGAACGTGGTCGAAACGCCGGCGGGTGGGGGGGAACTGCTGCGGCAGGGCTTTGGTGTGCCGCTGCACCTTGGCTGTTTGGCACTGCATGCACGTTTTGGCCCATTCACTGACCTACTTGCGGAATCCATGCCAAACGAACCTGTTGGAGACCATCTAGACGGTTGTCCTGATGGAGGGGTGTGCTAAATTGTGAATGGAGTTGAAAACTCGCTGCTGCCAGGCTGCCAGGACGATGGGGTAAGGTTGGCCGGTAGCTACGTCACACAGGAGGGTCCTCTCACCTGGGTCTACAGAGAAGTCTTGGAGCTGCAAACCAGATACTAAAGTCCTGTAACTAGGGATCTCATCGACTGCCTGCTGCGCCTCCGCCAGCGCTGCATAGTCCACCCCCTGGGAAAGGGCCTGGATGGTAGGTCTGGATAGGGCGTCCGCCACAACGTTGTCCTTTCCTGAGACATGCCGGATGTCTGGCATGTATTCGGGGATGTAGGACAGTTGTCGCTGCTGGCAGGACGACCAGGGTTCGGACACCTTCGTGAACGCAAATGTGAGTGGTTTGTGGTCCGTGAATGCGGTGAAGGGCCTACTTTCCAAGAAGTACCGGAAATGCCAGATTGCCAGGTATAGTGCCAACAGCTCCCGGTTGAAAGCACTGTATTTAAGTTCGGGTGGTCGTAGGTGTTTGCTGAAGAATGCCGGGGTTGCCAGCGACCCTCGATGAGTTGTTCCAGCGCTCCACCGACTGCTGTGTTGGATGCATCCACTGTGAGTGCGGTAGGGACGTCCGTTCTGGGGTGCACTAACATCGCGGCATTTGCCAAGGCTTCTTTGGTTTTAACGAAGGCGGCTGTGGCCTCCTCGTCCCAGGTAATGTCCTTGCCCTTATCTGACATCAGGGTGAACAGCATGATTCGGGCTGCTGAGGGGAGGAAGCGATGGTAGAAATTCACCATACCCACAAATACCCACAGGCCTTTAAATGTGTTGGGTCGGGGGAAGTGGCGGACAGCGTCTACCTTGGCGGGCAGAGGGGTTGCACGGACTTTAGTAATCCTGTGGCCCAGGAAGTCGATGGCATCGAGTCCGAACTGGCATTTGGCTGGGTTGATTGTTAGGCCGTATTCACTCAGTTGAGCGTAGAGTTGATGGAGGTGGGACAGATGCTCCTGACCACTACTGCTGGCTATGAGGATGTTGTCCAAATAGATGAATGCAAAGTCCAGGTCACGTCCCTACACGTCCATGAGCTGCTGGAACGTCTGTGTGGCATTCTTTAGGCCGAACAGCATTTGGAGGAATTTGAAAAGGCCAAACGGAGTGCCGAGTGCTGTTTTGGGGATGTCGTCCGGATGCATTGGGATTTGATAGTATCCCCGGACGAGGTCTACCTTGGAAAAGATCCTTGCGCTGTGCAGGTTTGCTGCAAAGTCCTGAACGTGCGGCACAGGGTAGCGGTCCGGTGTTGTAGCCTCATTCAGTCTGCGGTAGTCGCCGCACGGTCTCCAGCCCCCTGTCACTTTAGGCACCATGTGCAGGGGGGAGGCCCATGGGCTGTCGGACCGCCGTATGATCCCCAATTCCTCCACCCTCATGGACTCCTCCTTCGCCAGTCAGAGCTTGTCCAGGAGAAGCCTTCGAGCATGGGTGTGGAGGGGTGGTCCCTGGGTGGGGATATGGTGCTGTACCCCATGTCTGGGCATGGCTGCCGTGAACTGCGGTGCCAGAACTGATGGGAAATCTGCCAGGACTCTGGTGAATTCATTGTCGGACAGCGTGATGGAGTCCAGATGTGAGGCTGGCAACTTGGCTTCACCCAGGGAGAAAGTTTGAAAAGTCTTGGCATGGACTAGTCACTTCCCTTGCAGGTCGACCAGCAGGCTGTGAGCTCGCAAAAAATCCACTCCCAGGAGTGGTTGGGCCACGGCGGCCAGTGTGAAGTCCCACGTGAACTGGCTGGAGCTGAACTGTATGGGTGCCGTAGGTCCATATTGCGCTGCCATTTGCAGCCTGCAGGGTGGGTCCTGGTTCTCTGTTGCGGGTGTCGTAACTTGTCGGAGGTAAGACGCTGATCTTGACCCCGGTATCGACCAAAAAGCGGCATCCCGACTGTTTGTCCCAGACATACAAGAGGCTATCCTGATGGCCAGCCACCGTAGCTATCAGTGGTGGCTGGCCCTGGCGTTTCCCGGGAAGTTACAGGGTGGGCTACAGCGACGGGCTTCTGTGCCTCACCGCTGGTGGTAGAAGCACCATTGTTCATTGGCCTCCGCACTCCTGCCTCTGAGTCTTTGGGGCTCTGCTGCCGGGCCTGGTCCAGTCTGCTGTTGGGCGCGTGGCTTGGTGATCTGTGCGACGGACGCCCCACTCTCCTTCTTGGCTTTCCACAGCACATCTACCTGGGCCGCCACCTTCCGGGGGTTGCTGAAATCCGCGTCGGACAGCAGCAGGCATATGTCCTCAGGCAGCTGCTCTAGGAACGCCTGCTCAAACATGAGGCAGGGCTTGTGTCCTTCAGCCAGGGCCAGCATCTCGTTCATCAAAGCCGATGGTGGCCTGTCTCCCAAACCATCCAGGTGCAGTAAGCGAGCAGCTAACTCGTGATAGTCCAAAAATCCTTATGAGCAGGGCTTTGAATGCTGTGTATTTGCCGTTTTCCAGGGGTGACTGTATGAACTCCTCAACCTGGGCGGCTGTCTCCTGATCGAGGGAGCTCACCGCATAGTAGTAACGTGTTGAATCCGAGGTTATCTGTTGAATGTGGAATTGGGCTTCTGCCTGTTGGAACCATAGATGAGGCTGCAGCGTCCAGAAGCTTGGCAGTTTTAACGAAACTGCATGAACAGATGCGGCGTCGTTCATCTTCAGTCCAAATATCGTTTGGGCTGTCGGGGTCACCAATTGTCACGGTGTGTTACACACAGTGCTGGAATAATGACACGCAGTCGGTGAGTTGCAGTTGCGTTAAAACTTTATTCAAACTTCGCGGCCTCACTTTTAAGCCTTCTCGTTTCCACCCTCCCCGGGCGGGAATGCTGTAGAGGGCGCTTATTCACAGTCCCTTCCCGCGTGTGGGCTTTTCCCCTTGCTGGTGAAGAATGCCTGGCGCCCTTTTTAGGGCTGGACTCCCTGCCAGCGCGCACCGTTTTGTGAGCCAGTTCGAGTGCTCTGGAAAGTGGGTCGCCACAGTACTTTTTTTTAAGGATTATATGGATCAGCACAACATGGAGGGCTGAAGGGTCTGTACTGTGCTGTAGTGTTCTATGGTTCTATGGTACTCCAAGTGGGGATCTGACCAAGGTCCTATATAGCTGCAACATTACCACTTGGCTCTTAAACTCAGTCGCATGATTGATGAAGGCCAATGCACTATATTCCTTCTTAACCACAGAGTCAACCTGCATAGCAGCTTTGAGTGTCCTATGGACTCAGACTCCAAGATCCCTCTGATCCTTCACACTGCCAAGAGTCTTACCATTAATACTATGTTCTGCCATCATATTTAGCCTACTAAAATGAACCACTTCACAATTAACTGAGTTGAACTCCATCTGCTACTTCTCAGCCCAGTTTTACATCTGATCAACATCCTGCTGTAACTTCTGACAGCACTCCACACTATCCACAACACCCCCAAACTTTGTGTCATCAGCAAATTTACTAACCCATCCCACCACTTCCTCATCCAGGTCATTTATATAAATAATGAAGAGTAAGGGTCCCAGAACAGATCCCTGAGGCACTCCACTGGTTGCCAACCTCCATGACCTGTCTACAACCACTCTTTGCCTTCTGTGGGCAAGCCAGTTCTGGATCCACAAAGCAATGTCCCCTTGGATCCCATGCCTCCTTACTTTCTCAATAAGCCTTCCATGAGGTACCTTATCAAATGCCTTGCTGAAATCTATGTACACTACATCTACTGCTGTACCTTCATCAATGTGTTTAGTCACATCCTCAAAAAATTTAATCAGTCTCATCAGGCATGACTTGCCTTTGACAAAGCCATGCTGACAATTCCTAATCATATTATGCCTCTCCAAATGTTCATAAATCCTGCCTCTCCAGATCTTCTCCATAAAATTACTAACCACTGAATTAGTCTATGGTCTCTGGACTAAGCTTTTTGGTCTGTGGTCTATGTTCTGTCGGCTATGGTCTCTAACCTATGCTCTACAGCCTATGCTCTATGGTCTGTAAACTATAGTTTCTCAACTAAGCTCTTCGGTCTGTGGTCTATGGTCACTGACCTAAGCTCTACTGCTTGTGCTCTATGGACTCTGGTCTATGGTCTCTGGCCTCAGCTCTATGGTCCTTGATATATGGCCTCTGGCTTAAGCTCTTCGGACTGTGGTCTATGGTCTCTGGCCTAAGCTCTACGGTCTATGTTCTAGGATCTGTGCTCTAAAGAATGGGTCTTTGGTCTCTGGCCTATATTTATCTGTCTGTGGTCTGTAGAGCTTAGGTCAAAGACCACAGACCACAGATCGTAGAGCACAGATCATACAGTTTAGGACCGAGACCATAGAATGCAGACCATAGATCAGAAATGGTAAAGTTTAGTCTAGAAATCATAGACCACAACCATAGGACAGAGAAGGTAGAGTTGTCCCTGTACTCAAAAAGACTGAGGTAATATATCTGAAAGACTGGCATCCTGTTGCACTCACCCCAATAAAAGCAAATGCTTTGAGAGGTTGATCAAGGACTACACCTGCAACAGGACACTGGACCACCAACAATTTGACTACCGACACAACCAATCAACAGATAACACAATAGCCACAGCTCTGCACACTGTCCTTATATATCTGGAGAAGAGGGATGCTCATGTGAGAATGCTCTTCTTGGACTGCAGTTCAGCATTCAATACCATAATTACATCCAGGTTCGATAGAAAACTCAGAGACCTTGGCCTTCACTCGGCCTTCACTCTGCCATGTGCAGCTGGATCCTGGACCTCCTGTCAGATCGCCAGCAGGTGGTAAGACTGGGCTCCCTTGCCTCCACCCCTCTCAACACAGGAGCCCCTCAGAGCTGTGTACTATGTCCCCTCCTTTACTTCCTGAATACCCATCGCTGTGTCGCCACCCACAGCTCTAATCTGTTAATTAAATCTGCTAATTTTTTTATTTTATTCTTCAGCGGTTTGATTGGGGCATGACTATGCAAGTGTGTGGACGACAGCAAAAAACATAGTCATTGAGAACAGCGAGAAGATTTTAAAGGGAGACAGCTTATAGAGCAGGTGTCGGAGTAGAGGGAGACAGAGTAGGAAGGCTTTGGCTCAGCAGCTCTATGGCAATAACGGGTTGAAGCGAGGTAGGTTGCCTGTGTAGAATACAGACAGGGAGAATGTGTGTGAGGCCGGTATTCTGTGCTCGATGTCAGATATGGGAGGTCCAGGAGACCCCCTGCCTCCTGGATGGTCACATCTGCGCTAGGTGCATCGACCTGCAGCTCCTTAGGCACTGGGTTAGGGAACTGGTGATGCAACACGATGACCTTCGTCTGTTCAGGGAAAGTGAGGAGGAGATAGAGAGAAGCTATTGGCAGGTAGTCATACCACAGCTTGAGGAGACAGATAAGTGGGTAACAGTCAGAAGAGGAAAGGGCAAGAGTCAGAGGCTAGATAGCACCCCTGTGGATGACAATAAGTACTCCTGTTTGAGTACTGTTGGAAGGATGACCCACCTGCGGGGAAGCCACAGTGACTTCAGTGATACATATTGGTACCAACGACATAGGTAGGAAAAGGGAGGAGATCCTCAAAGCAGTCATCTCAGGATTAATGCCTGTGCCACGTGACAGTGAGCAAAGGAATAGAATGAGGTGGAGGATAAATGTGTGGCTGAGGGATTGGAGCAGGGGCCAAGGATTCAGATTTCTGGATCATTGGGACCTTTTCTGAGGCAGGTATGACCTGTACAAAAAGGACGGGTTACACTTGACTCCCAGGTGGGGGGGGGGACCAATATCCTGGTGGGGAGGTTTGCTAAGGCTATTGGGAAGAGTTTAAACTAGGATTGCTGGGGGGTGGGAACCAAACTGAAGAGACAGAGGAAGAAGCGGTTGTCTCACAATTAGAGAAAGCTTGCAAACAGTGTGAGAGGGAGGATAGGCAGGTGATAGAGAAGGGACATGCTCAGAGCGATGGTTTGAGATGTGTTTATTTTGATGCAAGGAGTATTATGAACAAAGCTGATGAGTTTAAAGCGTCAAGTCAAGTCACTTTTATTGTCATTTCGACCATAACTGCTGGTACAGTACATAGTAAAAATGAGACAACGTTTTTCAGGACCATGGTGTTACATGACAAAGTACAGATACTGGACTGAACTATGTAAAAAAACAACACAGAAAAAAAGCTACACTAGACTACGGATCTACCCAGGACTGCGTAAAGTGCACAGAGACAGTGCAGGTATTACAATAAATAATAAACAGGACAATAGGGCAAGGTGTCAGTCCAGGCTCTGGGTATTGAGGAGTCTGATAGCTTGGGGGTAAAAACTGTTACATAGTCTGGTCGTGAGAGCTCGAATGCTTTGGAGCCTTTTCCCAGACGGCAGGAAGGAGAAGAGATTGTATGAGGGGTGCATGGGGTCCTTCATAATGCTGTTTCTTTTGCGGATGCAGTGTGCAGTGTAAATGTCCGTGATGGCGGGAAGAGAGACCCCGATGATCTTCTCAGCTGACCTTACTAGCCGCTGCAGGGTCTTGCGATCTGAGATGGTGCAATTTCCAAACCAGGCAGTGATGCAGCTGCTCAGGATGCTCTCAATACAACCCCTGTAGAATGTGATGAGGATGGGGGTTGGGAGATAGACTTTCATCAGCCTTCGCAGAAAGTAGAGATGCTGCTGGGCTTTCTTTGCTATGGAGCTGGCATTGAGGGACCAGGTGAGATTCTCCGCCAGGTGAACACCAAGAAATTTGGTGCTTTTAACGATCTCTACCGAGGAGCTGTCGATGTTCAAAGGGGAGTGGTCACTCCATGCCCTCCTGAAGTCAACAACCATCTCTTTTGTTCTGTTCACATTAAGAGACAGGTTGTTGGTTCTGCACCAGTCCATTAGCCGCTGCACCTCCTCTCTGTAAGTTGACTTGTCATTCTTGCTGATGAGACCCACCACGGTCACGTCATCGGCGAACTTGATGATGTGGTTCAAGCTGTGTGTTGCAGTACAGTCGTGGGTCAGCAGAGTGAACAGCGGTGGACTGAGCACGCAGCCCTTTGTGGCCCCTCGTGCTCAGTGTGATGGTGTTGGAGATGCTGCTCCTGATCCGGACTGACTGAGGTCTCCCAGTCAGGAAGTCTAGGATCAGGTTGCAGAGGGAGGTGTTCAGGCCCAGTAGGCTCAGCTTTCCAATCAGTTTCTGAGGGATGATTGTGTTGAATGCTGAATTGAAATGTATGAACAGCATCCGAACGTATGTGTCTTTTTTGTCCAGGTGGGTTAGGGCTAGGTGGAGGGTGATGGCAATGGCGTCATCTGTTGAGTGGTTGGGACGGTACGCAAACTGCAAGGGGGTCCAGTGAGGGGGGCGGCAGGGTCTTGATATGCCTCATGACAAGCGTGGATCAGGACTTGGAGCTATGATGTTGTGACTTGGATGGTTCAGGGGCAGGAATGGTTACTTTGAGTGCCAAGCTTTAGATGTTTCAGAAAAGACAGATAGGGAGGCAAAAGAGGTGGGGAGGTAACACTGCTGTTCAGATTGTGTCACGGCTGCAGAAAAGGAGAAAAACATGGAGGAATTGTCTACAGAGTATCTGTGGGTGTAAGTTAGGAACAGAAAGGGGTCAATAAATTGGGTGGTTTTTTATAGACCACCCAATAGTAACAGGGACATAGAAGGGTAGATGGGGAGACAGATTCTGGAAAGGTTGTTAATAATAACAGGGTTGTCATGGTGGAAGATTTTAATTTCCCGACTATCAATTGGCATGTCCCTAGATGGAGGCATTTTGATGGGTTGGAGTATGTTAGATTCAAGATTCAAGATTCAAAAACTTAATTGTCATTCTAACCATACATCCGCTCTGCAGGGCAGAATGAGACAGCGTTTCCCAGGGGCAGTGCAATCATAACATAACAAACGCAACACTAACTGATAAACCAACAATAAATAGTAAAACACAACAGCCACTTGTCGGTTAAAATCAAGTTATAAGAGTCCAGTGCAAGTTAAAAGTGTCCAAAGCAGAGTCAGGTAGAGCAGTTATTTAGCAGTCTGACTGCCTGTGGGAGGAAGCTGTTTAGTAGCCTTGTGGTTTTTGTTTTGATGCTCCTGTAACGTTTGCCTGATGGCAGAAGAACAAACAGTTTATTGAGATTGTGTGAGGAGTCTTTAATGATGTACCGTGTCTTCTGGAGGCATCGACTCTGAAAGAGGTCTTGGACAGAAGGTAGGGAGACCCCAATAACCTTCTCTGCTCCCCTAACCACCCTCTACTAGGCTTTTTTGTTGGCAGCACTGCAGCTGGAGTACCAGGTTTTGATGCAAAAGGTCAGCACACTCTCAACCACGCCTCTGTAGAATGTAGTTAAGATGTTAGTGGGGAATGATGCTTGTTTAAGTTTCCTCAGAAAGTGCAATGTTTTGAAGAAGGTTTCTTGGCACAATATGTAGATAAGCCTACAAGAGGAGAGGCTGTGCTTGATATGGTCAGGTGTGAGATCTCTCCGAGGGAGAGCATCTTGGAGAAAGTGATCACAATTCTATCTCCTTTACCATTGGAGAGGGATAGGAACAGACAAGTTAGGAAAACACTTAATTGGAGTAAGAGGAAATATGAGGCTATCAGGCAGGAACATGGAATCATAAATTGGGAACAGATGTTCTCTGGGAAATGTACAGAGAAATGTGGCAAATATTCAGGGGATATTTGCTTGGAGTTCTGCATAGCTATGTCCCAATGAGACAGGGAAAAAATGGTAGGGAACAGGAACCATGATGTACAAAGGCTGTTGTAAATCTAGTCAAGAAGAAAAGAAGAGCTTATGAAAAGATCAAAAAACTAGGTAATGATAGAGATCTAGATTTTCAGGTTAGCAGGAAGGGGCTTAAGAAAGAAATTAGGAGAGACAGAAGAGGCCATGAGAAGGCCTTGGTGAACAGGATTAAGGAAAACCCCAAGGCATTCTACAAGTATGTGAAGAGCAAGAAGATAAGACATGAGAGAATAGGACCAATCATGTGTGATAGTGGAAAAGGGTGTATGGAACCGGAGGAGAAAGCAGAGCTACTTAATGAGTACTTTGTTTCAGTATTCACTACAGAAAAGGATCTTGGCGATTGTAGGAATGACTTACAGTGGACTGAAAAGCTTAAGCATGTAGATATTAAGAAAGAGGAGGTGCTGGAGCTCTTGGAAAGCATCAAGTTGGATAAGTCACTGGAACCAGACGAGGTGTACCCCAGACTACTGTGGGAGGCGAGGGAGGAGATTGCTGAGCCTCTGCTGATGATCTTTGCATCATCAATGGGGATGGGAGATGTTCCGGAGGATTGAAGGGTTGTGGATGTTGTTCCATTATTCATAAGACCATAAGATATAGGAGCAGAAGTAGGCCATTTGGCCCATCGAGTCTGCTTCACCATTCAATCATGTTTCTAAATTTGCTGATGACTCTACCTTGATTGGCCTAATCTCAACAGAGAAGAAGACATCTCTCTGACACAGTGGTGTCAAGAAAACAACCTCTTTCCTAATGTTGCAAAAACAAAAGATGTGTTTGTGGATTACCGGAGGATTGGAGACGGGCTAACCCCTATTGACATCAATGGATCTGGGGTTGACAGGGTAATCAGTTTTAAGTTGCTAGCCATCCACATCACCGAGGACATCGCAAGTTCTGTATATACCAGCTGTGTGGTGAAAAAGGCACAACAGTGCCTCTTTCACCTCAGACTGTTGAGGACATTTGGTATGGGCCCCCAAATCCTAAGAACTTTCTACAGGGGCACAATTGAGAGCATCCTGACTGCTGCATCACTGCTAAGTATGGGAACTGTACCCCCCTTAATCGCAGGATTCTGCAGAGAGTGCTGCAGATAGCCAAGCACATCTGTAATTGTGAACCACATGATTCAGGACATTTACAAAGACCAGTGTGAAAAAAGGGCCGAAGGATCATTGGGTACAAATGTTCTAGCTGCTACAATCCAGGAAACGGTACTGCAGCATAAAAGCCAGGACCAACAGGCTCTGGGACAACTTCTTGCACCAGGCCATCAGACTGATTAACTCACACTGATTTGAGTGTATTTCGATGTTACATTGACTGCTCTATATTATAAGTTATTATAAATTACTATGATTGCACATTGCACATTTAGATGAAGACGTAACGTAAAGATTTTTACTCCTCATGTATGTGAAGGATGTAAGAAATAAATTCAATTAAATTCAGAACAAGGATGCAGCTATTTCTTTAGCCAGAGGGTGGTGCATGGCTGTGGAGGCCAAGGCGTTGAGGTTATTTAGACTATAAGACCATAAGATATAGAAGCAGAAGTTGGCCATTCAGCCCATTGAGTCTGCTCCATCAGTCAATCATTGGCTGATCCAATTCTTCCAGTCATCCCCAATCCTCTGCTTTCAGCCCACACCCTTTGATGTCCTGGCTAATCAAGAACCTATCTACCTCTGTCTTAAATACACCCAGTGACTTGGCCTCCACAGCTGCTCATGGCAACAAATTCCAGAGATTAGTGGTGGATAACTGTTTGTCAGGTTGGAGGCCAGAGGCTAGTGGTATGCCTCAGGGATCTGTACTGGTTCCAATGTTGTTTGTCATATACATTAATGATCTGGATGATGGGGTGGTAAATTGGATTAGTAAGTATGCAGGTGATACTAAGATAGGTGGCGTTTTGGATAATGGAGTAGGTTTTCAAAGCTTGCAGAGAGATTTAGGCCAGTTAGAAGAGTGGGCTGAAAGATGGCAGATGGAGTTTAATCCTGATGAGTGTGAGGTGCTACATTTTGGTAGGAATAATCAAAATAGGACTTACATGGTAAATGGTAGGGCACTGAAGAATGAAGTAGAACAAAGTGATCTAGGAATAGTGGTGCATAGTTCCCTGAAGGTGGAATTTCATGTGGATAGGGTGGTGAAGAAAGCTTTTGGTATGCTGGCCTTAATAAATCAGAGAATTGAGTATAGAAGTTGGGATGTAATGTTAAAATTGTACAAGGCATTGGTGAGGCCAAATTTGGAGTATTGTGTACAGTGCTGGTCACTGAATTATAGTAAAGATGTCAACAAAGTAGAGAGAGTACAGAAGAGATTTGCTAGAATGTTACCTGGGTTTCAGCACCTAAGTTACAGAGAAAGGTTGAACAAGTTAAGTCTTTATTCTTTGGAGCATAGAAGGTTGAGGGGGGATTTGATAGAGGTATTTTAAATTATGAAGGGGATAGATAGAGTTGACTTTGATAGGCTTTTTCCATTGAGAGTAGGGAAGATTCAAACAAGAGGAGAGTTGAGAGTTAAGGGGCAAAAGATTAGGGGTAACATGAGGGGAATTTTTTTACTCAGAGTGGTAACTGTGTGGAACGAGCTTCCAGTAGAAGTGGTAGAGGCAGGTTTGTTATTGTCATTTAAAGTAAAGTTGGATGGGTATATGGACAGGAAAGGAATGGAGGGTTGTGGGCTGAGTGCAGGTCGGTGGGACTAGGTGAGAGTAAGTGTTTGGCACACACTAGAAGGGCCAAGATGGCCTGTTTCCATGCTGTAATTGTTCTATGGTTATATAGTTATATACTTACCACCTTCTGACTAATGTAATTTCTCCGCATCTCAGTTCTAAAAGGACATCCTTCAATCCCAAAGTCTTGCGCCCTTTTCCTAGAATCCCCTACAATGGGAAATAACTTTGCCATATACATTCTGTTCAGGCCTTTTAACATTCAGATTGCTTCTATGAGATCCTCCCTCATTCTCCTGAACTCCAGGAAATACAGCCCAAGAGCTGCCAGACATTCCTCATACAGTAACCCTTTCATTCCTGGAATCATTCTTGTGAACCTTCACTGAACCCTCTCCAATGTCAGTATATCCTTTCTAAAATAAGGAACCCAAAACTGTACATAATACTCCAAATGTGGTCTCACGAGTGCCTGATACAATCTTAACATCACAACCCTGCTCCTATATTCTATACCTCTAGAAATGAATGCCAACATTGCATTCTCCTTCTTCACAACCGACTCAACCTGGAGGTTAACCTTTAGGGTAAATTGCACAAGGACTCTCAAGTCTCTTTGCATCACTGCATTTTGAATTCTCTCCCCATCTAAATAATAGTCTCCCTGTTTATTTCTTCCACCAAAGTGCCTGACCGTACACTTTCCAACATTGTATTTCATTTGCCACTTCTTTGCCCATTCCCCTAAACCATCTAAGTCTCTCTGTTTCTTCAACACTACCCGCTCATCCACCTATCTTTGTATCATCGGTAAACTTAGCCACAAATCCATTAATCCCATAGTCCAAATCAGTGACATACGTTGTAAAAAGCAGTGGTCCCAACACCGACTGTTGTGGAACTCCACTGGTAACCGGCAGCCAGCTAGAATAGGATCCCTTTATTCCCACTCTCTTGTTTTCTGCTGATCAGCCAATGCTCCACCCATGCTAGTGCAGATCTCTGTTAGTCTCGATAGACCATGGATTTACGCCTTGGAAAGTTTTCAGGACGCAAGCCTGGGCAAAGTTTTTTTTATGGAAGACAGGCAGATGCCCAAGCTGCAAGTCTCCCCTCTCCACGCCATCAATGTTGTCCAAGGGAAGGGCATTAGGACCCATACAGCTTAGCACCCATGCTAGTAACTTCCCTGTAATTCCATGGGCTCTTCTCTTGCTAAGCAGCTTCATGTATGGCACCTTGTCAAAAGCCTTCTGAAAATCCAAGCACACCAAGTCCACTGCGTGTCCTGCTTGTAATATCCTCAAAGAATTGCAGTAGGTTTGTCAGGCAGGATTTTCCTTTCAGGAAACCATGCTGACTTTGGCCTATCTTGTCATGTACTTCCAGGTTCTCCATGATCTCATCCCTAACTATCGACAAGTTAGGAAAGCGTTTAATTGGAGTAAGGGGAAATATGAGGCATCAGGCAGGAACTCAGAAACATAAGTTGGAAACAGATGTTCTCAGGGAAACATATGGAAGAAATTTGGCAAACGTTCAGAGGATATTTGCATGGGGTTCTGCATAGGTACATTCTAATGAGACACGGAAAGGATGGTAGCGTACAGGAGCCATGGTGCAGAAAGGCTGTTGTAAATCTACCCAAGAAGAAGAACTTATGAAAGGTTCAAAAAACTAGGTAATATCAGAGATCGAGATTTTCAGGCTATGGTAGTGATCCTGGCGATTGTAGGGATAACTTGCATTGGACTGAAAACTTAAGCATGTAGAAGAAGAGGATGTGGTGGAGCTTTAGGTAAGTGTCAAGCTGGATAAGTCACCAGGACAAGATGGGATGTACCACAGGATTTATGAACATTTGGAGAGACATAATATGATTAGGAATACTCAGTATAGCTTTGTCAAAGGCAGGTCATGCCTTACAAGCCTGATTGAATTTTTTGAGGATGTGACTAAACACATTAAAAACATAGAAAACATACAGCACAATACAGGCCCTTTTGCCACAATACAGGCCACAAAGCTGTCCCAAACATATCGTTACCTTAGAAAAAGCAAAACCCAACTCTACACTCTATTCACCTGAATGCATTACTTTCTATTTTATGAATTCTGAGTGTACATAACTACTCAGTGTCAGATGGAACTGTATAGATATTGCACGTATACTACTCAGAGCCATGGAATACTCAAATGCAAGCTGAATTCAGGAACCTACCTCATAACATTTAGAGAGGAACAGCCAATGACATTGTTTAGTTCTGTAAACCCAGATGTTCCATTGTGTAAAAAAGGTGATGTTACTGAAAGTAACTTCTCGAGTTTTGGTGGCACACTCATAAATCTGGTTGCATACTACTCGAAATCATATGGTAAGTAAAATAATAAGGTTTTCATCAAGTTAGCACATTGTAGTTTTCAGCAAAATTCAGCTCTACACACTATTGAGCTGAATGCATTACTTTCTACTGTATGCATTTTTAGTTAAGGATGTGTAAATAACTACTCAAGGTGAGTTAGAACTGTATAGATATTGCATGTATACTACTCAGATCCATGGATTACTCAAATGCAAGCTGAATTTCGGAACCTACCTCATAACATTTAGGGTGGAACAGCCAATATCTTTGTTTAGCTTTCGAAGAGCTAATATTATATTATGTACAAAAGGTGATGTTACTGAAAGTAACTTCTCGAATTTTGGTAGCACACTCATAAAATTGATTGCAGACTATTATAAATCATATGGTAAGTATAATTAAAAGGTTTACAACAAGTTAGCATGTAGCAGTTTTCAGCAAAATTCAAATCTGCTCTGTATTGAGTTGAAAGCAATACTTTCTATTCTATGAATTCTGAGTTAAGGATGTTTACATAACTACTCAGGGTGAGTTGGAACTGTATAGATATTCCACGTATACTACTCAGAGCCATGGAATACTCAAATGCAAGGTGAATTCAGGAAACTACCTCATAACATTTAGAGTGGAACAGCCAATATCTTTGTTTAGTTCTGTAAACGCTAATGTTCCATTGTGTACAAAAGGTAATGTTACTGAAAGTAACTTCTCGATCATTGGTAGCACACTCATGAAATTGGTTGCATACTACTCTAAATCATATGGTAAGTAAAATAATAAGGTTTTCATCAAGTTAACACATTGTATTTTTATAGCAAAATTCAACTCTACACTCTATTGACCTGAATGCATTATTTTCTATTCTATTAATTCTGAGTTAAGGATGTGTGCATAACTACTCAGGGTCCCTTGGAACTGTATAGATATTGCATGTATACTACTCAGTGCCCTAGAATACTCAAATGGAAGCTGAGTTCAGGAACCTACCTCATAACATTTAGAGTGGAACAGCCAATGATTTTGTTTAGTTCTGTAAACACTAATGTTCCTTTGTGCACAAAAGGTGATGTTACTAAAAGTAACTTCTTGAACTTTGGTAGCACACTCACAAAACTGGTTGCATACTACTCTAAATCATATGCTAAGTAAAATAATGAGGTTTTCATCATGTTACCACATAGTAGTTTTCAGCAAAATTCAACTCTACACTCTATTGAGCTGACTGCATTACTTCCTATTCTATGCACTTTGAGTTAAGGATTTGTACATAACTACTCAGGGTGAGTTGGAACTGTATAGATATTCCACGTATACCACTCAGAGCCATGGAATACTCAAATGGAATCTGAATTCAGGAACCTACCTCATAACTTTTAGAGTTGAACAGCGAATGACTTTGATTAGCTCTGTCAACGCTAATATTCATTTGTATACAAAGGTGATGTTACTGATAGTAACTTCCTGAACATTGGTAGCACACTCCTAAAATTGGTTGCTAAGTAAAATTATAAGGTTTACATGAAGTTACCACTTAGTAGTTTTCAGCAAAATTCAACACTGCACTCTATGCAGCTGAATGCATTACTTTCTATTCTAAGCATTTTGACTTAAGGATTTGTACGTAACTACTCAGCATGAGCTGGAACAGTACAGATATTGCATGTATCCTACTCAGAGCCATGGTATATTCATATGCAAGCTGAATTCAGGAACCTACCTCAGAACACTTAGAGTGGAACAGCCAATATCTTTGATTAGCTTTGGAAGTGCTAATATTCTATTATGTATGAAAGGTGATGTTACTGAAAGGAACTTCTCGAATTTTGGCAGCATTCACATAAATATCATTGCAGACTCCTCCAAATATTATGCTAAGTATAATTAAAATGTTTACAACTAGTTAGCACATAGCAGATTTCAGCAAAATTCAAATCCACACTCTTTTGAGCTGAATGCATTACTTTCTATTTATGAATTCTGAGTTAAGGATGTATACATAACTACTCAGTGTCAGTTGGAACTGTATAAATATTGCATGTATACTACTCAGAGCCATGGAATGCACAAATGCAAGCTGAATTTACGAACCTGCCTCAGAACATTTAGAGTGGAACAGCCAATGACTTTGTTTAGTTCTGTAAACGCAGATGTTCCGTTGTGTATAAAAGTTACTGAAAGTAACTTCTGGAGCTTTGGTAGCACACTCCTAAAATTGGTTGCAGATTACTATAAATCATATGGTAAGTAAAATTAAAAGGTTTACATCAAGTTAGCACATTTTAGTTTTCAGGTAAATTCAACTCTACACTCTATTGAGCTGAATGCATTAATTTCTATTCTATGAATTCTGAGTTAAGGGTGTATACATAACTACTAAGGGTCAGTTGGAATTGTATAGACATTGAATGTATACTACCCAGAGCCTTGGAATACACAAATACAAGCAGAATTCAGGAACCTACCTCATAACATTTAGAGTGGAACAGCCAATATGTTTGTTTAGCTTTGGAAGTGCTAATATTCCATTATGTACGAAAGGTGATGTTACTGAAAGTAACTTCTCGAACTTTGGTAGCACACTCATAAAACTGGTTGCAGACAACTCTAAATCTTTTGGTAAGTAAATAATAAGGTTTACATCAAGTTAGCAAATAGTAGTTTTCAGCAAAGTTAAACTCTACACTCTATTGAGCTGAATGCATTACTTTCTATTCAATGCATTTTGAGTTAAGGATTTGTACATAACTACTCAGGGTGAGTTGGAACGGTATAGATATTCCACGTATACTACTCAGAGCTATGGAATACTCATATGCAAGCTGAATTCAGGAACCTACCTCATAACATTTAGAGTGGAACAGCCAATATCTTTGTTTCTCTTTGGTAATACTAATATTCTATTATGTACGAAAGGTGATGTTACTGAACGTAACTTCTCGAACTTTGGTAGCACATTCATAAAACTGGTTGAATACTACTCGAAATCATATGGTAAGTAAAATAATAAGGTTTTCAACAAGTTAGCACATTGTATATTTATAGCAAAATTAATCTCTACACTCTATCGACCTGAATGCATTACCTTCTATTCTATTAATTCTGAGTTAAGGATGTGTGCATAACAACTCAGGGTCCCTTGGAACTTTATAGATATTGCATCTTGTTACGTTCCCCAGTAACCGGGTGACTTATCAGCAAAGATAGATGGGTCCACCGAAGCCTGATGCTACCATTTTCAAACGTTTTTAGTTACAAAGGGGCACAAACGCATGGTTAATACAAAACATTCAGATCATATACGTCATCACAACTCAATCTAAAGCACAGGTATAGTAACAATCAATCAGAAATAAGCTCTATCGTTGTCTAGGGGTAATGTAGATATATTTTGTTTACTGGATATTTAAAAGACTTTTTGCGGTCACTGCAGTTCCACCCGCTGCCGTCGTTGTGGTGTCGCGTTGGTGCACTTTTGTTAGACAGAGAGAGAGAGAATGTCACATTTACCCGACAGGTTTTCCAACCTGTAGGAGGTAGTCGGAAGTCTCATTGGGGAATGGACTCTCATCTCTGGCTTCCCCTGTAGCTAGGCCATTCTTCCGTGGTGAGGTTGTCAATCCCAGGCAAGGAAAAGACACACACGAACCCCACCACCGGCTGTCGCAGGAATTCTCGCGTATCTTCTGGTGCGTCTCTCGCCCCGCCTCGGCAGCCCACCTTTTATCTGGACTGGCAGGGTTGTAGATGTCCATCAGGTTGGGGGGGCGAGGCAATCCTTCCCCCATCACCCATCTCACATTGCCCTGAGATTTTGCACGTAGGTCAGTTCCTTATCCCACAAAGGTGTCTCCCAAGACAATGGCTATGTCCGAGGTTTTTGTCTTGTTGAGCGACCAGCCCACTTTGCCCAAGGGCTTTACACGTGGTCTTCATGAGACAATAGTCAAAGAGTCGCTTCATTCTGCTTCCCGGGGGAACGTGGTCTTCAGCACGTCTCCCTCTCTCTCCTGGGTCATTTGACCCCCCCCCCTTGACTAGGGCTCTTGCGAATCTCACAAAGGGGGGGCTGGGGTCATAACATCTCCCCTCTTAAAAGTTTTTTACCAGCGATTAAAAACAAGTTGGTACAGAGTCTTATAGGATTTTTTTTTCTAACACAATACACAAGCTCCTCTCTTCACAGAGTACTACCGTTATACATTCAAGTCAGTATCTAAACAGGTAACAATTACAGTGTCCCTTTCTTTAATATCTTAACATCGCGTACCGTACTAAAGTCTGGTAACATCAAACTTCAGCTCAATAACCACCTATTTATTTATTTTCTTCAGCAACAAAACTAAGGAGGTGTGATCTTAGCTTAGGTGCATCTACAAAAGTTTATCCAAATACTAATTGTTTTGGTCATGTTATTTCACCGGCAGGTCTCCAAAGGGGTTGTCTTTATTAGTCACAGGCTTTGGCGCAAACCCGTACAACCGGCGTTGCTGTTTAAAAATGGCATTTTCTATTAACCATCGCCTCTTTTCCGGAGAGTCTCCCCGTGGGGAACTTGAGTAATTTGGCGAGGTACTCTCCCGCTTTTCCTTTCCACAAGGGTTATTCTCTTAACTCCGTGTCCCCAACCTAGTCCATCAGGGGAATTTCCACCCAATTCTTTAATGCTACACAGGTAGTTAACCCTTTTGTCAAGACCATGCAGGCTGATGTGTTTCAGTTCAAACCTTTTTCTCCAGCCGCATTTAAATCTTGGCTTCCTCACAGTGCTTTCTTGAATAACAATAGCGTGTGAGGCACCCTTACATTCCAAATCAACCTGTAATCGAGGGGGGACGTCACATGATAACGTAGGATCGAGACGCTGGAACACAGCCCTCCCGTAAAAAATCAATAAATCAATGTTTAAATGAAGAAAAATTAGCCAATGCTTTCATAAGGTTACTTATAAACTACTCCGGATTGTTTTAAGCTATGCCTCATAAACAGAGGACGAAGAAAAATACTACCGCGAAGACAGCTCAAGTTTGAAAAGAATCAAGGCCTACTTCTACCGAAGAACCGCGGACTCAGCTACAACACATCACTGGCGAAACAGAACAGGAAACTGCGGCAACATCGGCCATTACTAAAGGAAAAGATCAACGAGAATTGTGCAAGCGTAAAGGAGCGAGCATGCGCAAACGAGAGCAACCAGAACTACAAATCCCTACAGCGACTTCAATTGAAAGTGACAGCGATTCTGAGAGAGAATCAGACTCTCTGGATAAATCAGACGAAGATGGAGATGAGAATTCCTCTGAAAATATAAAAAAGACTTTGAGGCAAATAATGCATAAATTAAATGCATTAAAAGTAATTAAAAGTAACCAAAAAGTAATTAAAGAAAAAATAACGAATATGGAGGCTATGTTTGATAAAATGACAAAGAAACAAGAAAAAATGGAAAAGAAAATTACAGATTTGGAAATTAAAATGGAAGACATGGATGGAAGAATGAAGGAAATGGAAGTTGATAATAATGCCTGGACATCAGAAAGAAAACAACTCGTGGAAAAAATTGATAAGCTTGAAAATTTTAGTAGACGTAACAATATTAAAATTGTTGGACTTAAAGAAGGTACCGAAGGAGAAGACCCAATAAATTTTTTTCAAAAATGGATCCCTGAAAAATTGGAAATGGGGGAAGAAATTTCAATTGAGATTGAAAGGGTGCACAGAGCTTTAAGACCAAGATCTCAAGATGAGCAAAATCCGCGATCAATTTTGATAAGATGTTTAAGATACCAGGATAAAGAAAAGATTTTGAGGGCGGCTGCCCAAGGTGCCAAAAGAAGAAAGGGTCCATTGATGATAGCAGAGAAACCAGTTCTTTTTTATCCTGATATAAGTTATAACCTTTTGAAGAGAAAGAAAGAATTTAATTCAGCAAAAAAAGTCTTATGTGAAAAAGGTTATAAATTTTTAATGCGCCACCCAGCAACATTGATAATTTTTTTGGAAGAGGGAAAAAGATTTTTTCCCCGATTATCGAGACGCGGAGGTGTTCGCACAAAAACTTCCATTTATTCTCTAATTAAACGTAGAGACTTATAAACGTAATGGTTAAAGACAAAGACAGAGACAGCGAATGGAACTGATGGACATTTAAGGATGATACAAGGGAGAAAAGTAAAATTTTAGAAATGTTTATTGAGAATAATATGTTTTTTTTCTTTTCTTATATATATACTTTTTACGTTGCGGGGGGATGGGGAGCTTTGAATCGGTTACTACGGGATTCACGTGTGTAACCATGGCGATTGCCATGACCCGTACAACAGAGGGGGGTAATGTTTTGTTTTTTTTCTTTCACAACATTAGTAGGGGGGTATTTTGTTTTTTTTCCTTATACTCTATTTTTCTTTTATTTTTTTGCCTGGATGATTGGTGGGGACACACATAGCAACATGGAGACTTCTAAAAAGATTTCCCAGGACACCACGAAAGTTGAAAGATTAGGTATTATTATAGATTGGAGTAACATAATTAAAAATAATGACTAATTTATTGAATTTTTTAAGTTTTAATGTTAATGGGCTTAATGGACCGGTAAAAAGAAAAAAGAATTTTAACATATATTAAAAAATGAAAATAGATATAGCTTTCCTACAAGAAACACATTTAACGGACATAGAACATCAGAAATTAAAAAGAGACTGGGTTGGAAATGTTATTGCAGCTTCATTTAACTCAAAGGCGAGAGGAGTTGCAATTTTGGTTAATAAAAATTTACCAATTAAAATACAAAATGTATTAATTGACTCGGCAGGAAGATATTTAATTATACATTGTCAAATTTTTTCAGAACTATGGACTCTTATGAATATTTATGCACCAAACGAAAATGATGTAAAATTTATACAGGAGGTCTTTTTGAATTTGGCTAACGCACATGATAAAATATTAATAGGTGGAGATTTTAATTTTTGTCTAGATCCAGTTTTAGATAGATCAATAAAGGCTATTACAAAATCAAAAGTAGTAAAGCTAACTCTATCATTGATGAAAGACCTAAATTTGATTGATATATGGAGAAGAATCAATCCAAAAGAAAGAGATTATTCATTTTATTCAAATAGACATAAAACATACTCAAGGATAGATTTTTTCTTATTATCAACGAATATTCAAGATAGAGTGAAAAATGTGGAATATAAAGCAAGAATATTGTCTGATCACTCTCCTTTAATAATGACAATGATAATGATAGATAAAGAGGAATCAATTTATAGATGATTTAACTCAATTTTACTAAAACTTCAGGATTTTTGTGATTTTATGAAAAAACAGATTCAGTTCTTTTTAGATACAAATTTACATTCAGTTGATGATAAATTTATATTGTGGGAAGCAATGAAGGCATATTTGAGAGGTCAGATAATAAGTTATACTTCTAAAATTAAGAAGGAATATATGATAGAAATAGATCAATTGGAAAAAGAGATTATAAAATTAGAAAAAGAATCTCAAAGAAATATGATAGAAGGAAAACGAAGACAACTTATCAATAAGAAGTTAAAATATAATACACTCCAGACATATCGAACAGAAAAAGCAATTATGAGAACTAAACGGAGATATTATGAACTAGGTGAAAGATCACACAAGGTCCTTGCATGGCAGTTAGAAACAGATCAGATATCTAAAACAATAAATGCAATCCGAACAAAAGTGAATAAAGTTACTTATAAGCCTCTAGAAATTAATGAGGCTTTTAAGAACTTTTATTCTGAGTTGTATAAATCAGAATCAAAAAATGATGATGTTAAGATAGAAAGATTTTTAGCACAAATAACTCTTCCAAAATTAGATAGATAGATAGATAGATACTTTATTCATCCCCATGGGGAAATCCAACTTTTTTCCAATGTCCCATACACTTGTTGTAGCAAAACTAATTACATACAATACTTAACTCAGTAAAAAATATGATATACATCTAAATCACTATCTCAAAAAGCATTAATAATAGCTTTTAAAAAGTTCTTAAGTCCTGGCGGTAGAATTGTAAAGCCTAATGGCATTGGGGAGTATTGACCTCTTCATCCTGTCTGAGGAGCATTGCATCGATAGTAACCTGTCGCTGAAACTGCTTCTCTGTCTCTGGATGGTGCTATGTAGAGGATGTTCAGAGTTATCCATAATTGACTGTAGCCTACTCAGCGCCCTTCGCTCAGCTACCGATGTTAAACCCTCCAGTACTTTGCCCACGACAGAGCTCGCCTTCCTTACCAGCTTATTAAGACGTGAGGCGTCCCTCTTCTTAATACTTCCTCCCCAACACGCCACCACAAAGAAGAGGTCGCTCTCCACAACTGACCTATAGAACATCTTCAGCATCTCACTACAGACATTGAATGACGCCAACCTTCTTAGGAAGTACAGTCGACTCTGTGCCTTCCTGCACAAGGCATCTGTGTTGGCAGTCCAGTCTAGCTTCTCGTCTAACTGTACTCCCAGATACTTGTAGGTCTTAACCTGCTCCACACATTCTCCATTAATGATCACTGGCTCCATATGAGGCCTAGATCTCCTAAAGTCCACCACCATCTCCTTGGTCTTGGTGATATTGAGACGCAGGTAGTTTGAGTTGCACCATATCACAAAGTCCTGTATCAGTTTCCTATACTCCTCCTCCTGTCCATTCCTGACACACCCCACTATGGCAGTGTCATCAGCGAACTTCTGCACATGGCAGGACTCCGAGTTATATTGGAAGTCTGATGTGTACAGGGTGAACAGGACCGGAGAGAGTTGACCACCGTGTCAGACCTACAGTCTCCCAACCGCACATACTGAGGTCTATCTGTCAAGTAGTCCACTATCCAATCCACCATGTGAGAGTCTACTCCCATCTCCGTTAGTTTGTGCCTTAAGATCTTGGGCTGGATGGTGTTAAAGGCACTAGAGAAGTCAAGGAATGTAATCCTCACAGCACAACTGACCCCCTCTAGGTGAGAGAGTGATTTGTGCAGCAAATACGTGATAGCATCCTCCACTCCCACCTTCTCCTTATACGCAAACTGAAGAGGATCCTGGGCGTGCCTGGTTTGTGGCCTCAGATTCTGTATTATCAGCCACTCCATGGTCTTCATAACGTGCGACGTCAAGGCAACAGGTCTGAAGTCATTCAACTCCTTTGGTTGTGGTTTCTTCGGTACCGGGACAATGCAGGATGTTTTCCACTGTCTGGGTACTCTTCTCTGCTCCAGGCTCATGTTGAAGATGCGCTGTAGTGGTTCTCCCAGCTCAGTCGCACAGGCCCTCAGTAATCGTGGGGAAACTCCATCCGGTCCAGCCGCCTTGCTGGTACAGAAGGGATTAGATATGCCTTTTACAGTGAAGGAGGTTGAAGAAGCTCTAGGATCACTTCAAAGTAATAAATCCCCAGGAGAAGATGGTTTTCCACCTGAATTTTATAAAAAGTTTAAAGATTTATTAATTTCTCCCTTTATGGAGTTAATACATCAAGCGGAAAGAACGCATAGACTTCCAGAATCTTTTTCAACAGCTATTTTAATAGTATTGCCAAAAAAAGATAGAGACCTTTTAAAACCAGCATCATATAGACCTATTTCTTCATTAAATACTGATTATAAAATAATAGCAAAAATCTTATCTAATAGATTATCTAAATGCTTACCAAAATTAGTGCTTATGGATCAAACAGGATTTATCAAAAATAGACAATCGGCAGATAATGTAACCCAGTTAATTAGTATAATCCATTTAGCTCAAAAGAGGGAAGAAATGAGTGTGGTAGTTGCTTTAGATGCAGAAAAAGCATTTGATAGATTGGAATGGGATTTTTTATTTAAGGTATTGGAAAAATATGGATTAGGAACATCATTTATAAAATGGATTAAAACCTTAAATACTAATCCCAAAGCTAAAGTAGTGACAAATGGTCAAATTTCGACACCATTTCAGTTAACAAGATCAACTAGGCAAGGTTGTCCATTATCACCTGCTTTGTTTGTGTTGGCAATAGAGCCATTAGCTGAATTAATTAGAATGGACCCAGATATTAAGGGTTTCAGAGTTAATCAGGAAGAATACAAGATTAATTTATTTGCTGATGATGTTCTACTTTATTTAACAGATCCATTACATTCATTTTGTAAATTATCTTATAGATTAGAAGAATATGGGAAAATATCAGGTTATAAAGTAAACTGGGATAAAAGTGAAATTTTACCTCTTGCTAATGGAGACTATAGTCATTGTTGATTAATAACTCAATTTAGATGGCCGGCAAATGGTATAAAATATTTAGGTATAAGAGTTGACAATGACATAAAAAACTTATACAAATTAAATTATTCACCACTTTTGAAAAAAATTCAGGAAGATCTTGATAAATGGATGGCATTACCAATAACATTAGTAGGTAGAGTAAATACTATAAAAATGAATATATTCCCTAGACTACAATATTTATTTCAATCATTACCAATACAATTACCCCAGAAGTTTTTTCAAGAGATAAACAAATATGTGAGGAAGTTTCTCTGGAAAGGTAAGATGTCAAGAATATCGTTGGAAAAATTGACATGGAAATTTGATCTAGGAGGGTTACAACTTCCAAATTTCAAGAATTATTATAAAGCAAATCAACTTAGATTTATTGCATCTTTTTTTGAGAAAGATAAACCAGCATGGATTAGAATAGATCTAGATAAAATAGGAGAAAGCGTACCAGAAGATTTTATATATAAATGGGATTCTAAATGGATACGGGAAAAGAAAGAATCTCCGATATTAAAACATTTGATTGATTTATGGAATAAGATAAATGTTGATGATGAGACAAAAAAAATCTTTATTAGCAAAGAGATCTTTAATTCAAAATAGACTTATTCCTTTTACAATGGACAATCAACTTTCATATAATTGGTTTCAAAAAGGGATTAAATACATAGGAGATTGTTTTGAAGGAGGTATATTAATGTCATTCGATCAATTAAAGAATAAATATAAAGTATCAAATAACACTTTATTTTGTTACTTTCAACTAAGGGCTTACATAAGAGAAAAACTAGGTCAAACAATGTTATTGCCGAAATCTAATGAAATAGAAATTTTAATTCAAAAAGGAAATATTAAAAAATTTATATCTTGTATGTATAATTTGATTCAAAAACAGGCAATTAAACAAGGAGTCCATAAGTCAAGACAAAAATGGGAAAGTGATTTGAATATTAAAATTGAAGAAACAAATTGGTCAAGACTATGTCTTGATAGTATGACAAATACAATAAATGTTTGGTTAAGATTAGTGCAATATAACTTTTTACATCACTTATATATTACACCACAAAAAATAAATAAATTAAATCCAAGTTTTTCTGATCAGTGTTACCGATGTAACCAAGAAACTGGTACATTTTTACATTCTACATGGTCTTGTTCTAAAATTCAACCTTTTTGGACAAATTTAAGACTTTTATTGGAACAAATTACGGGAATACAACTTCCTCATAATCCAATATTACTTTTACTAGGTGATATTGAAGGGATAAAACCGAAACTCAAACTAAATAAATTTCAGAAAGAATTCATAAAAATGGCACTGGCTGTAGCCAAAAAGGCTATTGCAATTACTTGGAAATCAGATACATATTTAAGTATAGATTGTTGGAAAAAAGAAATCTATGGCTGTATTCCATTAGAAAAAATTACATAATTTAAGAGATAAATATAAAACATTTTTGAAAATTTGGTGCCCTTATTTACAAAAGACAGGATTAAATATATAGGTGCTCTGAAGATGAAATAATTGGTTACTTGGGGAAAGAAATAAATATATATACTAAAGCTATTAAGAACTCCGTGGAGCATGTGGAGACCTTCCAACAACCAGGCACTCTTTCTTTCTTTTTTTTTCTTTCTTAATTTTTCTTTTTTTATATAGGGAAGTTAGGGGGGAGGGGTTAAGGGGAGGGGGGAAGGGATATATTCTTTTTTTTTCCACACTTGTAATCACTTAAAAATGCAATTAAATAAATTTTTTTTAAAAAACCCTGTAATCGATGCGCAGGCATCAATCTAGACTTTAACTATTTTTCATTCGATTTGGGAACTACAAATTTACCGTTCTCCTCCACAACAACAGTTATCTCCCCATTCGTAAACTCCACATTAATTCAGAACACCCCCATCAGCACAACCATCTGGGAACTCACACTTCCCAAGGTTAACCCCTTTTTTCCCGAACCAAGTCTATCTGCTCCAAAAGGACGACCGTCTCGTCCAGCTGAGTCAAATACCTCAGACTTTTCCTGAGCTCCGTGACTAGGTTCAGGACCACGTGCATCCCCATCTTGGACACACTCAAACGGGGCATTGGCCTCTTCCAGGCTTTCAATACCCGTACCCTTTTCAAATTCTAAATTCCCCTGATCCTCCCAGTTACTCTCTGGGCAACTCACTTCCGGAGTAAACTCAACCCCGCGGGCTGAATCAACCCCATCTGCCAACCCAGCAGACTTCTTCAAGGTAATGGCATCCTTTTCATCTAGGACTGCCCTCATTTCATTATCGGGAACACCTTTAGAATTTTCAACTTCTTCAAGCAGTCCTGCCAAACCAGACAGATCATCCATGTCCAACCCTGGACCTTTTAACAGCTTTATCTGTTTTCTCATCTTTATTTCCTACTTCTAGGACCTTTTTCTTCACTAAAGTCAGAACAACCTTCTCTCCCTTACCCCCTTTTACGTTACTATTCCTCGTTTTACCACCCTCGAAACCCTTGTGGCACAGGGTCGGTAAAGATGTCTGGGCCAAATCAAAACTGGCCAATTTTAAACTGGTCCCGTTCTCAGCTTCCGCTCTCGACAGGCTGCGAGTGTCCGCGCATGCGGGATAGCTCGGAGACTTTATGGGCGGGGCCTCAACACGCACTGGTCAGCGGGTCATAGTCATGGCCGACCAAACTTTTCCTCCTGCTAAATCGTTCCCAAGGAGGACATCCACGTCCGTTTTCGGGAATTCTGATGGCACCCCCATTTCAACTGATCCATACACCAGCTCACAATCCAAAATGACCCTACGCAAAGACACCCTTTCTGTCCCTTTTCCTATTCCTCTCAGGGCTACCTCGCCCGTCGGAGGTCCGAATTGTAATTCGTTACGGCTAATTAAAGATAGCTCCGCCCCCGTGTCTCTCCAAATCCGTACGGGAATTGGCGGGTCCCCCTTCCTCACAGACACGGTTCCATGTGACATATAAATATTCGACCCCTCGCGCTCTCTGCTTTTTCATTGATGACCTCACCTCTGCGAGGCCTAACCCCTTTGCCAGAATTACCAACTCTGATTTGGTAGCCATCCCTAGCGCCTCTACAGTCGGATTTCTCATAAATTCACCCACATCCATCTTTGCTGGTTTCCTGTCTGGCTACCTGCGTAACCAGATTTAAGTTTGGACTTACAGCCCGATTCACTGACCCTCCCCTTTGGTTTCAAATCCGGGACGAGCCACCCACTTGTTACGTTCCCCAGTAACCGGGTGACTTATCAGCAAAGATAGATGGGTCCACCGAAGCCTGATGCTAACATTTTCAAACGTTTTTAGTTAAATAGGGGCACAAACGCATGGTTAATACAAAACATTCAGATCATATACGTCGTCACAACTCAATCTAAAGCACAGGTATAGTAACAATCAATCAGAAATAAGCTCTATCATTGTCTAGGGGTAATGTAGATATATTTTGTTTACTGGATATTTAAAAGTCTTTTTGCGGTCATGGCAGTTCCACCCGCTGCCGTCGTTGTGGTGTCGCGTTGGTGCACTTTTGTTAGACAGAGAGAGAGAGAATGACACATTTACCCGACAGGTTTTCCAAACTGTAGGAGGTAGTCGGAAGTCTCGTTGGGGAATGGACTCTCATCTGTGGCTTCCCCTGTAGCTAGGCCGTTCTTCCGTGGCGAGGTTGTCAATCCCAGGCAAGGAAAAGACACACACGAACCTCACCACTGGCTGTCGCAGGAATTCTCGCATATCTTCTGGTGCGTCTCTCGCCCCGCCTCGGCAGCCCACCTTTTATCTGGACTGGCAGGGTTGTAGATGTCAATCAGGGTGGGGGGGGCGAGGCAATCCTTCCCCCATCACCCATCTCACATTTCCCTGAGATTTTGCATGTAGGCCAGTTCCTTATCCCATAAAGGTGTCTCCCAAGACAATGGCTATGTCCGAGGTTTTTGTCTTGTTGAGCGACCAGCCCACTTTGCCCGAGGGCTTTACACGTGGTCTTCATGAGACAACAGTCAAAGAGTCGTTTTATTCTGCTTCCCGGGGGAACGTGGTCTTCAGCACGTCTCCCTCTCTCTCCTGGGTCATTTGACCCCCCCCTTGACTAGGGCTCTTGCGAATCTCACAAAGGAGGGGGCTGGGGTCATAACAATGTGTACTACTCAGAACCATGGAATACTCAAATGCAAGCAGAATTCAGGAACCTACCACGTAACATTTAGAGTGGAACAGCCAATATCTTTGTTTAGCTTTGTAAGTGGTAATATTCCATTATGTACGAAAGGTGATGTTACTGAAAGTAACTTCTCCAACCTCGGTAGCACACTCATATAACTGGTTGCATAGTACACGAAATCATATGGTAAGTAAAATAATAATGTTTTCATCAAGTTAACACATTTTAGTTTTCAGCAAAATTCAGCTTTGCACTCTATCGAGCTGAATGCATTAATTTCTATTCTATGAATTCTGAGTTAAGGGTGTATACATAACTACTAAGCGTCAGTTGGAACTGTATAGACATTGAATGTATACTACTCAGAGCCTTGAAATACTCAAATGCAAGCAGAATTCAGGACCCTACCTCATAACATTTAGAGTGGAACAGCCAATATCTTTGTTTAGCTTTGTAAGTGCTAATATTCCATTATGTTCTAAAGGTGATGTTACTGAAAGTAACTTCATGAATTTTGGTAGCACACTCATAAATTTGGTTGCAGACTACTCTAAATTATTTGTTAAGTAAATATTAAGGTTTACATCAAGTTGGCACATAGTAGTTTTCAGCAAAATTATACTCTACACTCTATATAGCTGAATACATTACTTTCTATTCTATGCATTTTGAGTTAAGGATTTGTGCATAACTACTCAGGGTCAGTTGGAACTCTATAGATATTCCATGTATACTACTCAGAGTCATGGGATACTCAAATGCAAACTGAATTCAGGAACCTACCTCACAAAGATTAGAGTGGAACAGCCAATGACTTTGTTTAGTTCTGTAAACGCTAATATTCATTTGTATACAAAGGTGATGTTACTGATAGTAACTTTCCGAACATTGGTAGCACACTCCTAAAATTGGTTGCAGACTACTCTATGTCATATGCCAAATAAAATAATAAGGTTTACATGTAGTTATCACTTAGTAGTTTTCAGCAAAATTCAACACTGCACTCTATGGAACCTGAATGCATTATTTTCTATTCTAAGCATTTTGACTTAAGGATTTGTACATAACTACTCAGCGTGAGCTGGAACCGTACAGATATTGCATGTATCCTACTCAGATCCATGGAATACTCATACGCAAGCTGAATTCAACAAACTACGTCATAACATTTAGAGTGGAACAGCCAATATCTTTGTTTAGCTTTGGAAATGCTAATATGTATGAAAGGTGATGTTACTGAACGTAATTTCTCGAATGTTGGCAGCACACTCATAAAACTGGTTGCATACTACATGATATCATATGGTAAGTAAAATAATAGTGTTTTCATCAAGTTAACACATATTAGTTTTCAGGAAAATTCAGCTCTACACTCTATCGAGCTGAATGCATTAATTTCTATTCTATGAATTCTGAGTTAAGGGTGTATACATAACTACTAAGGGTCAGTTGGAACTGTATAGACATTGAAAGTATACTACCCAGAGCCTTGGAATACACAAATGCAAGCAGAATTCAGGAAACTACCTAATAACATTTAGAGTGGAACAGCCAATATGTTTGTTTAGGTTTGGAAGTGCTAATATTCCATTATGTAGGAAAGGTGATGTTATTTAAGTAACTTCTCGAACTTTGGTAACACACTCATAAAACTGGTTGCAGACAACTCTAAATCTTTTGGTAAGTAAATAATAAGGTTTACATCAAGTTAGCAAATAGCAGTTTTCAGCAAAATTCAACACTGCACTCTATTGAGCTGAATGCATTAGTTTCTATTCTAAGCATTTTGAGTTAAGGATTTGTACATAACTACACAGGGTGAGTTGAAACTGTATAGATATTCCATGTATACAACTCAGAGCCATGGAATACTCAAATGCAAACTGAATTCAGGAACCTACCTCATAATATTTAGAGTGGAACAGCCAAAATCTTTGTTTAGCTTTGGAAATGCTAATATTCTATTACGTACGAAAGTAACTGAAAGTAACTTCTCGAATTTTGGCAGCACTCACATAAAAATCGTTTGCAGACTCCTCTAAATATTATGCTAAGTATAATTAAAATGTTTACAACTAGATAGCACATAGCAGATTTCAGCAAAATTCAAATCAACACTCTTTTGAGCTGAATGCATTACTTTCTATTTATGAATTCTGAGTTAAGGGTGTATAAATAACTTAGTGTCAGTTGGAACTGTATAAATATTGCATGTATACTACTCAGAGCCATGGAATACACAAATGCAAGCTGAATTCAGGAACCTGCCTCATAACATTTAGAGTGGAACAGCCAATGACTTTGTTTAGTTCTGTAAACGCAGATGCTCCGTTGTGTATGAAAGTTACTGAAAGTAACTTCTGGAGCTTGGGCAGCACACTCATAAAATTGGTTGCAGACTACTCTAAATCATATGGTAAGTAAAATTAAAAGGTTTACAGCAAGTTAGCACTGAGCAGTTTTCAGCAAAATTCAAATCTACTCTGTATTGAGTTGAAATGCATTACTTTCTATCGTAAGAATTCTGAGTTAAGGGTGTGTAAATAACTACTCAAGGTGAGTTGGAACTGTATAGATATTGCATGTATCCTAATCAGAGGCATGCAGTATTCAAATGCAAGCTTAATTCAGGAACCTGCCTCATAACATTTAGAGTGGAACAGCCAATGACGTTCTTTAGTTCTGTAAACACTAATGTTCCATTGAGTACAAAAGGTGATGTTACTGTAAGTAACTTACCGAACTTTGGTAGCACACTCATAAAACTGGTTACATACTACTTGAAATCATATAGTAAGTTAAATAATAAGGTTTTCATCAAGTTAGCACGTTGTATTTTTATAGCAAAATTCAACTCTACACTCTATTGACCTGAATGCATTACTTTCTATTCTATTAATTCTGTGTTAAGGATGTGCGCATAACTACTCAGGGTCCCTTGGAACTGTATAGATATTGCATGTATACTACTCAGAGCCCTAGTATACTCAAATGGAAGCTGAGTTCAGGAACCTACCTCATAACATTTAGAGTGGAACAGCCAATGACTTTGTTTAGTTCTGTAAACACTAATGTTCCTTTTTGTACGAAAGGTGATGTTACTCAAAGTAACTTCTCGGATTTTGGCAGCACACTCATAAAATTCATTGCAGTCTACTCTAAATCATATGGTAAGTAAAATTAAAAGGTTTACAACAAGTTAGCACTTAGCAGTTTACAGCAAAATTATACTCTACACTCTATTGAGCTGAATGCATTACTTTCTATTCTATGCATTTTGAGTTATGGATTTGTACATAACTACTCATGGTCAGTTGCAACTGTATAGATATTCCACGTATACTACTCAGAGCCACGGAATACTCAAATGCAAATGGAATTCAGATACCTACCTCACAACAATTAGACTGGAACAGCCAATGACTTTGTTTAGTTCTGTAAACGCAGATTTTCCATTGTGTATAAAAGTTACTGAAAGTAACTTCTGGAGCTTTGGTAGCACATTCATAAAATTGGTTGCAGACTACTATAAATCATATGGTAAGTAAAATTAAAAGGTTTACAACAAGTTAGCATATAGCAGTTTTCAGCAAAATTATACTCTACACTCTATTGAGCTGAATGCATTACTTTCTATTCTACGAATTCTGAGTTAAGGATGTGTAAATAACTACTCAGGGTGAGTTGGAACTGTAGAGATTTTGCATGTATACTACTCAGAGCTATGGAATACTCAAATGCAAGCAGAATTCAGGAACCTACCTAATAACATTTAGTGTTGAACAGTGAATAACTTTGATTAGCTCTGTCAACGCTAATAATCACTTGTATACAAAGGTAATGTTACTGATAGTAACTTCCCGAACATTGGTAGCACACTCCTAAAATTGGTTGCAGACTACTCTATGTCATATGCTAATAAAATTATAAGGTTTACATGAAGTTACCACTTAGTAGTTTTCAGCAAAATTCAACACTACACTCTATAGATGAATGCATTACTTTCTATTCTAAGCATTTTGACTTAAGGATTTGTACATAACTACTCAGCGTGAGCTGGAAAAGTACAGATATGGCATGTATCCTACTCAGAGCCATGGAATATTCATATGCAAGCCAAATTCAGGAACCTACCTCATAAAATTTAGAGTGGATCAGCCAATGTTATGAGGTAGTTTCCTGAATTAACCGTGCATTTGAGTATTCCATGGCTCTGAGTAGGATACATGCAATATCTCTACAGTTCCACCTCACCCTGAGTAGTTATGTACACATGCTTAACTCAAAATGCATAGAATAGAAAATAATGCATTCAGCTCAATAGAGTTTAGAGTTGAATTTTGCTGAAAACTGCTATTTGCTAACTTGATGTAAACCTTATTATTTTACTTACCATATGATTTAGAGTAGTATGCAACCAATTTTATGTGTGTGCTACCAGAGATCGAGAAGATACTTTTAGTAACTTTTCCTTTTGTACACAATGGAACATTAGCGTTTACAGAACTAAACAAAGATATTGGCTGTTCCACTCTAAATGTTATGAGGTAGTTTCCTGAATTCACCTTGCGTTTGATTATTCCATGGCTCTGAGTAGGATACAAGCAATATCTATACAGTTCCACCTCACCCTGAGTAGTTATGTACACATGCTTAACTCAAAATGCATAGAATAGAAAATAATGCAGTCAGCTCAATAGAGTGTAGAGTTGAATTTTGCTGAAAACTGCTATTTGCTAACTTGATGTGTTATGACCTCAGCCCCCTCCTTTGTGAGAATCGCCAGAAAGATAGATAGAGAGAGAGAGAGAGAGAGAGAGAGAGAGAGAGAGAGAGAGAGAGAGAGAGAGAGAGAGAGAGAGAGAGAGAGAGAGAGAGAGAGAGAGAGAGAGAGAGAGAGAGAGAGAGAGAGAGAGAGAGAGAGAGAGAGAGAGAGAGAGTGTTACGGTTTGGAATGTGGGCTGGTCGCTCAACAAGACAAAAGCCTTGGAAATAGCCATTGTCTTTGGAGACACCTTTGTGGAATAAGGAACTGGCCTATGTGAAGACCCTCAGGGCAACGTGAGATGGGTAATGGGGGAAAGATTGCCTCGCCCCCCGACCCTGATGGACATCGACAACCCTGCCATTCCAGATAAACGGTGGGCTGCCGAGGAGGGGCCTCAGACGCACCAGGGAGACACACGAAGAATACACGATAGTGCTTCCCGTCGGAGCGGGAAGCCATTTTGAAGGAAGCCACGTGCGTTAGATTCCGGATCGGGAGTCTGTGGCTGGAACCAAAGGAAAAACCGCTTTAACTAACAGCAGGGAGTTGCCTCGCAAGGACGACGGGCAAGTGTTCCTTTTCTTTCTCTCTTTCTAACAAAAGTGCACCAACGCGAAACCACAACAGACGGCAGCTTGTGGAACTGCAGTGGCCGCAAGAGACTTTCAGATATACAGCGAACAATATATACATTACACCTAGACAACGATAGAGCTTATTTCTGATTGATTATTACTATACCTGTGCTTTAGATTGAGTTGTGACGACGTATATGATCTGAATGTTTTGTATTAACCATACGTTTGTGCCCCTTCATAAATAAAAGCGTTTGAAAATAGTAGCACCAAGCTTCAGCGGACCTATCTATCTTTGCTGGTAAGTCACCCGGTTACTGGGGAACGTAACAGATGTAAACCTTATTATTTTGCTTACCATATGATTTAAAGTAGTATGCAATGAATTTTATGTGTGTGTTACCAGTGATCGAGAAGTTACTTTCAGCAACTTTACCTTTTGTACACAATGGAACATTAGCGTTTACAGAACTAAACAAAGATATTGGCTGTTCCACTCTAAATGTTGTGAGGTAGTTTCCTGAATTCACCTTGCGTTTGAATATTCCATGGCTCTGAGTAGGATACAAGCAATATCTATACAGTTCCACCTCACCCTGAGTAGTTATGTACACATGCTTAACTCCAAATGCATAGAATAGAAAGTAATGCATTCAGCTCAATAGAGTGTAGAGTTGAATTTTGCTGAAAACTGCGATATGCTAACTTGATGTAAACCTTATTATTTTGCTTACCATAGGATTTAGAGTAGTATGCAACCAATTTTATGTGTGTGCTACCAGTGATCGAGAAGTTACTTTCAGTAACTTTACCTTTTGTACACAATGTAACATTAGCATTTACAGAACTAAACAAAGATATTGGCTGTTCCACTCTAAATGTTATGAGGTAGTTTCCTGAATTCACATTGCGTTTGAATATTCCATGGCTCTGAGTAGGATACAAGCAATAACTATACAGTTTCACCTCACCCTGAGTAGTTATGTACACATCCATAACTCAAAATGCATAGAATAGGAAGTAATGCATTCAGCTCAACAGAGTGTAGAGGTTAATTTTGCTGAAAAGAATTATGTGATATCTTCATGTAAACATTATTACGTTACGTACCATATGATTTAGAGTAGAATGCGACCAATTTTATGAGTGTGCTTCCCATGATCCAGAAGTTACTTTCAGTAACATTACCTTTTGTACACATGGAACATTAGCGTTTACAGAACTAAACAAAGATATTGGAAGTTCCACTCTAAATGTTATGAGGTAGTTTCCTGAATTCACCTTGCATTTGAGTATTCCACGGCTCTGAGTAAGATACATGCAATATCTATACAGTTTCACCTCACCCTGAGTAGTTATGTACACATCCTTAACTCAAAATGAATAGAATACAAAATAATGCATTCCGCTCAATGGTGTGTAGAGTTGGATTTTGCAGAAAACTACTAGGTGATAAGTTGATGTAAACCTTATTATTCTACTTACCATATGATTTAGAGTAATATGCAACCAATTTTATGTGTGTGCTACCAGTGATCGAGAAGTTACTTTCAGTAACTTTACCTTTTGTACACAATGTAACATTAGCATTTACAGAACTAAACAAAGATATTGGCTGTTCCACTCTAAATGTTATGAGGTAGCTTCCTGAATTCACCTTGCATTTGAGTATTCCATGGCTCTGAGTAGGATACAAGCAATATTCATACAGTTCCACCTCACCCTGAGTAGTTATGTACACATGCTTAACTCAAAATGAATAGAATAGTGTTATGACCCCAGCCCCCTCCTTCATGAGATTCACAAGAGCCCTAGTCAAGGGGGGGGGGGTGTCAAATGAACTGAGAGAGAGGGAGACGTGCTAAAGACCACGTTCCCCCGGGAAGCAGAATAAAGCGACTCTTTGACTATTGTCTCATGAAGACCACGTGTAAAGCCCACGGGCAAAATGGGCTGGTTGAGAGAGAGATTGACACCGGCGATCCCGTGAGGAAGTATAAAGGAGGGTCTGGGGGGGAGGACCCCTTCAGACGCACGAGGAGACACGCTAGAAATCCTGTGACAGCGTTTCGATAGCGACAGCCGGTGTTGGGGTTCGTGTGCGTCTTTTCCTTGCCTGGGATAGGTGACCCCACAACGGAAGAAAGGCTTTGCTACAGGGGAGGCCACAGATGAGCGTTCATTCCCCCCCAACGAGGCTCCAACAAACCGAACTCCTCCAGGTTGGAAAACCACGGGTAACTGTTTAATCCCATCTCTCTCTCTCTTTCTAACAAAAGTGCACTAACGCGACACCACAACGACGGCAGCTGGTGGAACTGCAGTGACCGCAAAAGACTTTTAGATATCCAGTAAACAATATATATCTACATTACCCCTAGACAACGATAGAGCTTATTTCTGACTGATTATTACTATACCTGTGTTTTAGATTGAGTTGTGACGACGTATATGATCTGAATGTTTTGTATTAACCATACGTTTGTGCCCCTTTATAAATAAAAACGTTTGAAAATAGTAGCACCAGGCTTCAGCATCTATCTTTGCTGGTAAATTACCCGGTTACTGGGGAACGTAACAAGTGGGGGCTCGTCCGGGATTTGAAACCAAAGGGGAGGGTCAGTGAATCGTTTTGTAAGTCCAAACTTAAATCTGGTTACGCAGGTAGCCAGACAGGAAACCAGCAAAGATGGATGTTGGTGAATTTATGAGAAACCCAACTGTAGAGGCGCTAGGGACGGCTACTAAATCAGACTTGGTAAATCTGGCAAAGGGGTTAGGCCTCGCAGAGGTGAGGTCATCAATGAAAAAGCAGGAAGTGCGAGGGGTCATAAATCAGTATTACATTGAAAAGGAAGTGTTTGCAGCGGAGGATTTGGAAAATATCCCCGAAAAGAGATTAGCGAGTGGGACAGAGCATGTAGAGTTGGAGAAAGTAAGGTTGGAACATGATCTTCAAGTAAAGCAGCTAGAAGCAGCTGCAAAGGAAACGGCTGAGGAATGAGCAGCAAAGGAAAAGGCTGAGGAACGAGCTGCAAAGAAAAAGGCTGAGGAACGAGCTGCAAAGGAAAAGGAACGGGCTGAGGAACGAGCTGAAAGGGAAAAGGAACGAGTTGCAAAGGAAAAGGCTGAGGAAAGGGAGCAGGTGTTCAAACTAAAGGAATTAGAGATGAAACGGGGTCATGAGCTCCAGCTAAAGCAGCTAGAAGCAGAAGCAGAAGAGAAAGAGAAACAAAGGAGCCATGAATTGGAGCTGGACAGGCGAAAGCAAGAGCGAAGAGCTCAAGGGCACGAGAGAGAGAGGGGTTTGATGTTAGTCAGGCGATGAGGTTGGTCCCCCCCCCTTCGAGGAGACGGATGTTGATAGTTATTTCTTGCTTTTTGAAAAGGTGGCAGTGAATCAGAAGTGGCCGAGAGAGCAGTGGGTGGCGTTGTTACAAAGTGTGTTACGAGGGAAAGCACAGCGGGCATATGCCGCGTTGCCCCCAGAAGGGGAAGGGAATTATGATCAAGTATAGGAGGCCATTCTCCGAGGTAATGAGTTAGTACCTGAGGCGTATAGACAAAGGTTCCGAAATTTAAGAAAAGGATGGAATCAAACGTGTACCGAGCTAGCCCATGAGAAGGGTGTGCTCTTGGACCGTTGGTGCACCGCGGAAAAGGTGGCCGAGAATTATGGGCGTCTCAGGGAGTTATTTTTGATTGAGGAATTTAAAGGTTGTGTTCCGGAAGAGATCCGGATGTATTTGAATGAGAGGACGAATCAGTCCATCTCAGAAATTGCTAGGTTCGCAGATGAATATGCCGTAACCCACAAGACAAAGTTTTCCTTGCAAAAAAGTTACCAGAGAGACCGTGGGAACGGTGGAGAAAGCCCGCCGGCTGAGGCGGAGATCCCGCTGGGAGCTAGTGGTAAAATTGAGGAGGAGAGGCAAGACGGCAGAAGAGGTCCTGGCTTGACCTGTTTTAATTGTGGAAAGGTGGGTCATATTGCATCTAAATGCTTTGCTCCGAGAAAGGAGCCAGAGAGAGGGAAAGCAGCGATCCCTATCGGGTGTGCAGAGGTAATCAGAAAATTGGCAAGAGGGTCCCAGGGGAGCAGAGAGCGCGAGGGGTCGGAGATTTATATGTCACACGGAACCGTGTCTGTGAGGAAGGGGGACCCGCCAATTCCCGTACGGATTTGGAGAGACACGGGGGTGGAGCTATCATCAATTAGCAGTAACGTATTACAATTCGGACCTCCGACGGGAGAGGTAGCCCTGAGAGGAATAGGAAAAGGGACAGAAAGGGTGTCTTTGCGTAGGGTCATTTTGGATTGTGAGCTGGTGTATGGATAAGTTGAAATGGGGGTGCTATCAGAATTCCCGAGAACGGACATGGATGTCCTCCTTGGGAACGATTTAGCAGGAGGAAAAGTTTGGTCGGC
Source organism: Hemitrygon akajei (assembly GCF_048418815.1). Taxonomy (NCBI): domain Eukaryota; kingdom Metazoa; phylum Chordata; class Chondrichthyes; order Myliobatiformes; family Dasyatidae; genus Hemitrygon; species Hemitrygon akajei. Next base: position 109,963,085 of record NC_133129.1, on the reverse strand, counting down.
CATGACTATGACCCGCCGACCGGTGCATGTTGAGGCCCCGCCCATAGAGTCCCCGAGCTATCCCGCATGCGCGGACACTCGCAGCCTGTCGAGAGCAGCAGCTGAGAATGGGAGCAATTTAAAATTGGCCAGTTTTGATTTGGCCCAGACATCTTTACTGACTCTGTGCCACGAGGGTTTCGAGGGTGGTAAAACGAGGAATAGTAACGTAAAAGGGAGTAAGGGAGAGAAGGTAGATCTGCCCTTAGCGAAGAAAAAGGTCCTAGAGGTAGGAAATAAAGATGAGAAACAGATAAAGCTGTTAAAAGGTCCAGGGTTGGACATGGATGATCTGTCTGGTTTGGCAGGACTGTTTGAAGAAGTTGAAAATTCTAAAGGTGTTCCCGATAATGAAATGAGGGCAGTCCTAGATGAAAAGGATGCCATTACCTTGAAGAAGTCTGCTGGGTTGGCAGATGGGGTTGTTTCAGCCCGCGGGGTTGAGTTTACTCCAGAAGTGAGTTGCCCAGAGAGTAACTGGGAGGATCAGGGGAATTTAGAATTTGAAAAGGGTACGGGTATTGAAAGCCTGGAAGAGGCCAATGCCCCGTTTGAGTGTGTCCAAGATGGGGATGCACGTGGTCCTGAACCTAGTCACGGAGCTCAGAAAAAGTCTGAGGTATTTGACTCAGCTGGACGAGACGGTCGTCCTTTTGGAGCAGATAGACTTGGTTCGGAAAAAAAGGGGTTAACCTTGGGAAGTATGAGTTCCCAGATGGTTGTGCTGAAGGGGGTGTTCAGAGTTAATGTGGAGTTTACGAATGGGGAGATAACTGTTGTTGTGGAGGAGAACGGTAAATCTGTAGTTCCCAAATCGAATGAAAAAAAGTTAAAGTCTAGATTGATGCCTGCACATCGATTACAGGTTGATTTGGAATGTAAGGGTGCTTCACACGCCATTGTTATTCAAGAAAGTGCTGTGAGGAAGCCAAAATTTAAATGCGGCCGGAGAAAAAGGTTCGAACTGAAACACATCAGCCTGTATGGTCTTGACAAAAGGGTTAACTACCTGTGTAGCATTAAAGAATTGGGCGTAAATTCCCATGATGGACTAGGTTGGGGACACGGAGTTAAGAGAATAGCCCTCGTGGAAAGGAAAGGCGGGAGAGTACCTCGCCAAATTACTCAAGTTCAATTACTCTTTTCTCCAGAAAAGAGGCGATGGTTAATAGAAAATGCCATTTTTAAACAGCAACGCCGGTTGTACGGGTTTGCGCCAAAGCCTGTGACTAATAAAGACAACCCCTTTGGAGACCTGCCGGTGAAATAACACGACCGAAACGATTAGTATTTGGATAAACTTTTGTGGATGCACCTAAGCTAAGATCACACCTCCTTAGTTTTGTTGCTGAAGAAAATAAATAAATAGGTGGTTATTGAGCTGAAGTTTGATGCTACCAGACTTTAGTACGGTACGCGATGTTAAGATATTAAAGAAAGGGACACTGTAATTGTTACCTGTTTAGATACTGACTTGAATGTATAACGGTAGTACTCTGTGAAGAGAGGAGCTTGTGTATAGTGTTAGAAAAAAAATCCTATAAGACTCTGTACCAACTTGTTTTTAACCGTTGGTAAAAAACTTTTAAGAGGGGAGCTGTTATGACTCCAGCCCCCTCCTTTGTGAGATTCGCAAGAGCCCTAGTCAAGGGGGGGGGGTCAAATGACCCAAGAGAGAGAGGGAGATGTGCTGAAGACCACGTTCCCCCAGGAAGCAGAATAAAGCGACTCTTTGACTATTGTCTCATGAAGACCACGAGTAAAGCCCTCGGGCAAAGTGGGCTGGTTGAGAGAGAGATTGACACCGGTGATCCCGTGAGGAAGTATAAAGGAGGGTCTGGGGGGGAGGACCCCTTCAGACGCACCAGGAGACACGCTAGAAATCCTGTGACAGCGTTTTGATAGCGACAGCCGGTGGTGGGGTTCGTGTGCGTCTTTTCCTTGCCTGGGATTGGCGACCCCACAATGGAAGAACGGCTTAGCTACAGGGGAGGCCACAGATGAGCGTTCATTCCCCCCCAACGAGGCTCCGACAAACCGAACTCCTCCAGGTTGGAAAACCACGGGTAACTGTTTAATCCCATCTCTCTCTCTCTTTCTAACAAAAGTACACCAATGCGACACCACAACGACGGCAGCTGGTGGAACTGCACTGACCGCGAAAGACTTTTAGATATCCAGTAAACAATATATATCTACATTACCCCTAGACAATGATAGAGCTTATTTCTGACTGATTATTACTATACCTGTGTTTTAGAATGAGTTGTGACGACGTATATGATCTGAATGTTTTGTATTAACCATACGTTTGTGCCCGTTTATAAATAAAAACATTTGAAAATAGTAGCACCAGGCTTCAGCGGACCCATCTATCTTTGCTGGTAAATTACCGGTTACTCAATAGAGTGTAGAGTTGAATTTTGCTGAAAACTGCTATCTGCTAACTTGATGTAAACCTTCTTATTTTACTTACCATATGATTTAGAGTAGTATGCAACCAATTATCTGACTGTGCTACCAATGATCGAGAAGTTACTTTCAGTAACATCACCTTTTTTAAACAATAGAACATTAGCCTTTACAGAACTAAACACAGGTATTTGCTGTTCCACTCTAAATGTTATGAGGTGGTTTCCAGAATTCACCTTGCAATTGAGTATTCCATGGCTCTGCGTTGGATACAGACAATATCTATACAGTTCCACCTCACCCTGAGCAGTTATGTACACATGCTTAACACAAAATGCATAGAAAAGAAAGTAATGCATTCAGCTCTATAGAGTGTAGAGTTGAATTTTGCTGAAAACTGTGATATGCTAACTTGATATATACCTTATTATTTTACTTACCATATGATTTAGAGTAGTATGCAACCAATTTTATGTGTGCGCTACCAGTGATTGAGAAGTTTCTCTCAGTAACTTTACCTTTTGTTCACAATGTAACATTAGCGTTTACAGAACTAAACAAAGATATTGGCAGTTCCACTCTAAATGTTATGAGGTAGTTTCCTGAATTCACCTTGCGTTTGAATATTCCATGGCTCTGTGTAGGGTACAAGCAATATCTCTACAGCTCCCCCTCACCCTGAGTAGTTATGTACACATCCTTAACTCAAAACGCATAGAATAGAAAGTAAAGCATTACGCTCAATAGTGTGTAGAGTTGAATTTTGCTGAAAGCTGCTATCTGCTAACGTGATATACACCTTATGATTTTGCGTACCATATGATTTCGAGTAGTATGCAACCAAATTTATGCGTGTGCTACCAGTGATCGAGAAGTTACTTTCAGTAACATCACCTTTTTTAACAATAGAACATTAGCGTTTACAGAACTAAACAAAGATATTGGCTGTTCCACTCTAAATGTTATGAGGTAGTTTGCTGAGTTCACCTTGCATTTGAGTATTCCATGGCTCAGAGTAGGATACATGCAAAATCTATACAGTTCCACCTCACCCTGATTAGTTATGTACACATCCATAACTCAATATGCATAGAATAGGAAGTAATGCATTCAGCTCAACAGAGTGTAGAGGTTAATTTTGCTGAAAAGAATTATGTGATATCTTCATGTAAACCTTATTACGTTACTTACCATGTAATTTAGAGTAGTATGCGACCAATTTTATGAGTGTGCTTCCCATGATCCAGAAGTTACTTTCAGTAACATTACCTTTTGCACACATGGAACATTAGCGTTTACAGAACTAAACAAAGATATTGGCTGTTCCACTCTAAATGTTATGAGGTAGTTTCCTGAATTCACCTTGCGTTTGAATATTCCATGGCTCTGAGTAGGGTACAAGCAATATCTCTACAGTTCCACCTCACACTGAGTTGTTATGTCCACATGCTTAACTCAAAATGCATAGAATAGAAAGTAATGCATTCAGCTCAATAGAGTGTAGAGTTGAATTTTGCTGAAAACTGCTATATGCTAACTTGATATACACCTTATTATTTTGCATACCATATGATTTCGAGTAGTAAACAACCAATTTTATGTGTGTGCTACCAGTGATCGTGAAGTTACTTTCAGTAACATCACCTTTTTTAACAATAGAACATTAGCGTTTACAGAAATAAACAAAGCTATTGGCTGTTCCACTCTAAATGTTATGAGGTAGTTTCCTGAATTCACCTTGCTTTTGAGTATTCCAATGCTCTGAGTAGGATACATGCAATATCTCTAGAGTTCCAACTCACCCTGAGTAGTTATGTACACATCCTTAACTCAAAACGCATAGAATAGAAAGTAATGCATTCCTTTTAATAGTGTGTAGAGTTGAACTTTGCTGAAAACTGCGATATGCTAACTTGATATATACCTTATTATTTTGCTTACCATATGATTTAGTGTAGTATGCAACCAATTTTATGTGTGTGCTGCCATTGATCGAGAAGTTACTTTCAGTAACTTTACCTTTTGTACATAATGTAACATTAGCGTTTACAGAACTAAACAAAGATATTGGCTGTTCCACTCTAAATGTTATGAGGCATTTTCCTGAATTCACCTTGCGTTTGAATATTCCATGGCTCTGAGTAGGATACAAGCAATATCTATACCGTTCCTCAAACCCTGAGTAGTTATATTCACATGCTTAACTCAAAATGAATAGAATAGAAAATCATGCATTCAGCTCAACAGAGTGTAGAGTTGAATTTTGCTGAAAACTGCTATCTGCTAACTTAATGTAAAGCTTCTTATTTTACTTACCATATGATTTAGAGTAGTATGCAACCAATTATCTGACTGTGCTACCAATGATCGAGAAGTTACTATCAGTAACATCACCATTCTTAAACAATAGAACATTAGCCTATCCAGAACTACACAAAGATAATGGCTGTTCCACTCTAAATGTTATGAGGTAGTTTCCTGAATTCACCTTGCATTTGAATATTTCATGACTCTGAGTAGGATACAGGCAATATCTATACATTTTCACCTCACCCTGAGTAGTTATGTAGAGATGCTTAACTCAAAATGCATAGAATAGAAAGTCATGCATTCAGCTCAATAGAGTGTAGAGTTGGATTTTGCTGAAAACTGTGATATGCTAACTTGATATATACCTTATTATTTTGCTTACCATAAGATTTAGAGTAGTATTCAACCAATTCTATGTGTGTGCTACCAGTGATCGAGAAGTTACTTTAAGTAACATCACCTTTTTTAAACAATGGAACATTAGAGATTACAGAACTAAACAAAGCTATTGGCTTGTCCACTCTAAATGTTATGAGGTATTTTCCTGAATTCACCTTGCATTTGAATATTTCATGACTCAGAGTAGGATACAAGCAATATCTGTACATTTTCACCTCAACCTGAGTAGCTATGTACACATCCATAACTCAAAATGCGCAGAATAGGAAGTAATGCATTCAGCTCAACAGAGTGTAGAGGTTAATTTTGCTGAAAAGAATTATGAGATATCTTCATGTAAACCTTATTACGTTACTTACCATGTGATTTAGAGTAGTATGCGACCAATTTTATGAGTGTGCATCCCATGATCCAGAAGTTACTTTCAGTAACATTACCTTTTGTACACATGGAAAATTAGCGTTTACAGAACAAAACAAAGCTATTGGCTGTTCCACTCTAAATGTTATGAGGTAGTTTCCTGAATTCACCTTGCATTTGAATATTCCATGGCTCTGAGTAGGGTACAAGCAATATCTATACAGTTCCACCTCACACTGAGTTGTTATGTCCACATGCTTAACTGAAAATGCATAGAATAGAAAGTAATGCATTCAGCTCAATAGAGTGTAGAGTTGAATTTTGCTGAAAACTGCGATATGCTAACTTGATATATACCTTATTATTTTTCTTACCATATGATTTACAGAAGTATGCAACCAATTTTCTGAGTGTGCTACCAATTATCGTGAAGTTACTTTAAGTAACATCACCTTTTTTAAACAATAGAACATCAGCGTTTACAGAACTGAACAAAGCTATTGGCGGATCCACTCTAAATGTTAAGAGGTAGTTTCCTGAATTCACCTTGCATTTGAGTATTCCATGGCTCTGCGTTGGATACATGCAATATCTATACAGTTTCACCTCACCCTGAGTAGTTATGTGCACATCCATAACTCAGTATACATAGAAGAGGAAGTAATGCATTCAGCTCAGAGTGTAGAGGTGAATTTTGCTGAAAAGAATTATGTGATATGTTCATGTAAACCTTATTACGTTACTTACCATGTAATTTAGAGTGGTATGCGACCAATTTTATGAGTGTGCTTCCCATGATCCAGAAGTTACTTTCAGTAACATTACCTTTTGCACACATGGAACATTAGCGCTTACAGAACTAAACAAAGATATTGGAAGTTCCACTCTAAATGTTATGAGGTAGTTTCCTGAATTCACCTTCGTTTGAGTATTCCAATGCTCTGAGTAGGATACATGCAATATCTCTAGAGTTCCAACTCACCCTGAGTAGTTATGTACACATCCTTAACTCAAAAAGCATAGAATAGAAAGTAATGCATTCCTTTTAATAGTGTGTAGAGTTGAATTTTGCTGAAAACTGCGATATGCTAACTTGATATATACCTTATTATTTTGCTTACCATATGATTTAGTGTAGTATGCAACCAATTTTATGTGTGTGCTGCCATTGACCGAGAAGTTACTTTCAGTAACTTTACCTTTTGTACACAATGGAACATTAGCGTTTACAGAACTAAACAAAGATATTGGCTGTTCCACTCCAAATGTTATGAGGTATTTTCCTGAATTCACCTTGCGTTTGAATATTCCATGGCTCTGAGTAGGATACAAGCAATATCTATACCGTTCCTCAACACCCTGAGTAGTTATATTCACATGCTTAACTCAAAATGCATAGAATAGGAAGTAATGCATTCAGCTCAACAGAGTGTAGAGGTTAATTTTGCTGAAAAGAATTATGAGATATCTTCATGTAAACCTTATTACGTTACTTACCATGTGATTTAGAGTAGTATGCGACCAATTTTATGCGTGTACATCCCATGATCCAGAAGTTACTTTCAGTAACATTACCTTTTGCACACATGGAACATTAGCGTTTACAGAACTAAACAAAGATATTGGAAGTTCCACTCTAAATATTATGAGGTTGTTTCCTGAATTCAACTTGCATTTGAGTATTCCATGCCTCTGAGTAAGATACATGCAATATCTATACAGTTCCACCTTAACCTGAGTAGTTATGTACACATCCTTAACTCAAATAGCATAGAATTAAAAGTAATGCATTCAGCTCAATAGAGTGTAGAGTTGAATTTTGCTGAAAACTGCTATATGCTAACTTGATATATACCTTATTATTTTGCATACCATATGATTTCGAGTAGTAAACAACCAATTTTATGTGTGTGCTACCAGTGATCGTGAAGTTACTTTCAGTAACATCACCTTTTTTAACAATAGAACATTAGCGTTTACAGAACTAAACAAAGCTATTGGCTATTCCACTCTAAATGCTATGAGGTAGTTTCCTGAAATCACCTTGCGTTTGAGTATTCCAATGCTCTGATACATACCATATCTCTAGAGTTCCAACTCACCCTGAGTAGTTATGTACACATCCTTAACTCAAAAAGCATAGAATAGAAAGTAATGCATTCCTTTTAATAGTGTGTAGAGTTGAATTTTGCTGAAAACTGCGATATGCTAACTTGATATATACCTTATTATTTTGCTTACCATATGATTTAGTGTAGTATGCAACCAATTTTATGTGTGTGCTACCAGTGATCGAGAAGTTACTTTCAGTAACTTTACCTTTTGTACACAATGTAACATTAGCGTTTACAGAACTAAACAAAGATATTGGCTGTTCCACTCTAAATGTTATGAGGTAGTTTCTTGAATTCACCTTGCATTTGAATATTCCATGGCTCTGAGTAGGATACAAGCAATATTTATACAGTTCCACCTCACCCTGAGCAGTTCTGTACACATGCTTAACTCAAAATGCATAGAATAGAAAGTAATGCATTCAGCTCAATAGAGTGTAGAGTTGAATTTTGCTGAAAACTGCTATCTGCTAACTTGATGTAAACCTTCTTATTTTACTTACCATATGATTTAGAGTAGTATGCAACCAATTTTCTGACTGTGCTACCAATGATCGAGAAGTTACTCTCAGTAACTTTACCTTTTGTACACAATGGAACATTAGCGTTTACAGAAATAAACAAAGATATTGGCTGTTCCACTCTAAATGTTATGAGTTAGTTTCCTGAATTCACCTTGCGTTTGAATATTCCATGGCTCTGAGTAGGGTACAAACAATATCTCTACAGTTCCCCCTCACCCTGAGTAGTTATGTACACATCCATAACTCAAAATGCATAGAATAGGAAGTAATGCATTCAGCTCAATAGAGTGTAGAGGTTAATTTTGCTGAAAAGAATTATGAGATATCTTCATGTAAACCTTATTACGTTACTTACCATGTGATTTTGAGTAGTATGCGACCAATTTTATGAGTGTGCATCCCATGATCCAGAAGTTACTTTCAGTAACATTACCTTTTGTACACATGGAAAATTAGCGTTTACAGAACAAAACAAAGCTATTGGCTGTTCCACTCTAAATGTTATGAGGTAGTTTCCTGAATTCACCTTGCATTTGAGTATTCCATGGCTCTGAGTAGGTTACAAGCAATATTTATACAGTTCCACCTCACCCTGAGCAGTTCTGTACACATGCTTAACTCAAAATGCATAGAATAGAAAGTAATGCATTCAGCTCAATAGAGTGTAGAGTTGAATTTTGCTGAAAACTGCTATCTGCTAACTTGATGTAAACCTTCTTATTTTACTTACCATATGATTTAGAGTAGTATGCAACCAATTTTCTGACTGTGCTACCAATGATCGAGAAGTTACTCTCAGTAACTTTACCTTTTGTACACAATGGAACATTAGCGTTTACAGAAATAAACAAAGATATTGGCTGTTCCACTCTAAATGTTATGAGTTAGTTTCCTGAATTCACCTTGCGTTTGAATATTCCATGGCTCTGAGTAGGGTACAAACAATATCTCTACAGTTCCCCCTCACCCTGAGTAGTTATGTACACATCCATAACTCAAAATGCATAGAATAGGAAGTAATGCATTCAGCTCAATAGAGTGTAGAGGTTAATTTTGCTGAAAAGAATTATGAGATATCTTCATGTAAACCTTATTACGTTACTTACCATGTGATTTTGAGTAGTATGCGACCAATTTTATGAGTGTGCATCCCATGATCCAGAAGTTACTTTCAGTAACATTACCTTTTGTACACATGGAAAATTAGCGTTTACAGAACAAAACAAAGCTATTGGCTGTTCCACTCTAAATGTTATGAGGTAGTTTCCTGAATTCACCTTGCATTTGAGTATTCCATGGCTCTGAGTAGGTTACAAGCAATATTTATACAGTTCCACCTCTCCCTGAGCAGTTCTGTACACATGCTTAACTCAAAATGCATAGAATAGAAAGTAATGCATTCAGCTCAATAGAGTGTAGAGTTGAATTTTGCTGAAAACTGCTATCTGCTAACTTGATGTAAACCTTATTATTTTGCTTACCATATGATTTACAGAAGTATGCAACCAATTTTCTGAGTGTGCTACCAATTATCGTGAAGTTACTTTAAGTAATATCACCTTTTCTAAACAATGGAACATCAGCGTTTACAGAACTGAACAAAGCTATTGGCTGTTCCACTCTAAATGTTAAGAGGTAGTTTCCTGAATTCACCTTGCATTTGAGTATTCCATGGCTCTGCGTTGGATACATGCAATATCTATACAGTTTCACCTCACCCTGAGTAGTTATGTACACATCCATAACTCAATATGCATAGAAGAGGAAGTAATGCATTCAGCTCAGAGTGTAGAGGTGAATTTTGCTGAAAAGAATTATGTGATATGTTCATGTAAACCTTATTACGTTACTTACCATGTAATTTAGAGTGGTATGCGACCAATTTTATGAGTGTGCTTCCCATGATCCAGAAGTTACTTTCAGTAACATTACCTTTTGCACACATGGAACATTAGCGTTTACAGAACTAAACAAAGATATTGGAAGTTCCACTCTAAATGTTATGAGGTAGTTTCCTGAATTCACCTTGCATTTGAGTATTCCATGTCTCTGAGTAAGATACATGCAATATCTATACAGTTCCACCTTAACCTGAGTAGTTATGTACACATCCTTAACTCAAATAGCATAGAATTAAAAGTAATGCATTCAGCTCAATAGAGTGTAGAGTTGAATTTTGCTGTAAACTGCTATATGCTAACTTGATATACACCTTATTATTTTGCATACCATATGATTTCGAGTAGTAAACAACCAATTTTATGTGTGTGCTACCAGTGATCGAGAAGTTACTTTCAGTAACATCACCTTTTTTAACAATAGAACATTAGCGTTTACAGAACTAAACAAAGCTATTGGCTGTTCCACTCTAAATGTTATGAGGTAGTTTCCTGAATTCACCTTGCGTTTGAGTATTCCAATGCTCTGAGTAGGATACATGCCATATCTCTAGAGTTCCAACTCACCCTGAGAAGTTATGTACACATCCTTAACTCAAAACGCATAAATAGAAAGTAATGCATTCCTTTTAATAGTGTGTAGAGTTGAATTTTGCTGAAAACTGCGATATGCTAACTTGATATATACCTTATTATTTTGCTTACCATATGATTTAGTGTATTATGCAACCAATTTTATGTGTGTGCTGCCATTGATCGAGAAGTTACTTTCAGTAACTTTACCTTTTGTACATAATGTAACATTAGCGTTTACAGAACTAAACAAAGATATTGGCTGTTCCACTATAAATGTTATGAGGTATTTTCCTGAATTCACCTTGCGTTTGAATATTCCATGGCTCTGAGTAGGGTACAAACAATATCTCTACAGTTCCCCGTCAGCCTGAGTAGTTATGTACACATCCATAACTCAAAATGCGCAGAATAGGAAGTAATGCATTCAGCTCAACAGAGTGTAGAGGTTAATTTTGCTGAAAAGAATTATGAGATATCTTCATGTAAACCTTATTACGTTACTTACCATGTGATTTAGAGTAGTATGCGACCAATTTTATGCGTATACATCCCATGATCCAGAAGTTACTTTCAGTAACATTACCTTTTGTACACATGGAAAATTAGCGTTTACAGAACAAAACAAAGCTATTGGCTGTTCCACTCTAAATGTTATGAGGTAGTTTCCTGAATTCACCTTGCATTTGAGTATTCCATGGCTCTGAGTAGGGTACAAGCAATATCTATACAGTTCCACCTCACACTGAGTTGTTATGTCCACAATCTTAACTGAAAATGCATAGAATAGAAAGTAATGCATTCAGCTCAATAGAGTGTAGAGTTGAATTTTGCTGAAAACTGCTATCTGCTAACTTGATGTAAACCTTATTATTTTGCTTACCATATGATTTACAGAAGTATGCAACCAATTTTCTGAGTGTGCTACCAATTATCGTGAAGTTACTTTAAGTAACATCACCTTTTTTAAACAATAGAACGTCAGCGTTTACAGAACTGAACAAAGCTATTGGCTATTCCATTCTAAATGTTAAGAGGTAGTTTCCTGAATTCACCTTGCATTTGAGTATTCCATGGCTCTGCGTTGGATACATGCAATATCTATACAGTTTCACCTCACCCTGAGTAGTTATGTGCACATCCATAACTCAATATTCATAGAAGAGGAAGTAATGCATTCAGCTCAGAGTGTAGAGGTGAATTTTGCTGAAAAGAATTATGTGATATGTTCATGTAAACCTTATTACGTTACTTACCATGTAATTTAGAGTGGTATGCGACCAATTTTATGAGTGTGCTTCCCATGATCCAGAAGTTACTTTCAGTAACATTACCTTTTGCACACATGGAACATTAGCGCTTACAGAACTAAACAAAGATATTGGAAGTTCCACTCTAAATGTTATGAGGTAGTTTCCTGAATTCACCTTGCATTTGAGTATTCCATGCCTCTGAGTAAGATACATGCAATATCTATACAGTTCCACCTTAACCTGAGTAGTTATGTACACATCCTTAACTCAAATAGCATAGAATTAAAAGTAATGCATTCAGCTCAATAGAGTGTAGAGTTGAATTTTGCTGAAAACTGCTATATGCTAACTTGATATACACCTTATTATTTTGCATACCATATGATTTCGAGTAGTAAACAACCAATTTTATGTGTGTGCTACCAGTGATCGAGAAGTTACTTTCAGTAACATCACCTTTTTTAACAATAGAACATTAGCGTTTACAGAACTAAACAAAGCTATTGGCTGTTCCACTCTAAATGTTATGAGGTAGTTTCCTGAATTCACCTTGCGTTTGAGTATTCCAATGCTCTGAGTAGGATACATGCAATATCTCTAGAGTTCCAACTCACCCTTAGTTATGTACACATCCTTAACTCAAAACGCATAGAATAGAAGGTAATGCATTCCTTTTAATAGTGTGTAGAGTTGAATTTTGCTGAAAACTGCGATATGCTAACTTGATATATACCTTATTATTTTGCTTAACATATGATTTAGAGTAGTATGCAACCAATTTTATGTGTGTGCTGCCATTGATCGAGAAGTTACTTTCAGTTACTTTACCTTTTGTACATAATGTAACATTAGCGTTTCCAGAACTAAACAAAGATATTGGCTGTTCCACTCTAAATGTTATGAGGTAGTTTCCTGAATTCACCTTGCATTTGAGTATTCCATGGCTCTGAGTAGGATACATGCAATATCTCTAGAGTTCCAACTCACCCTGAGTAGTTATGTACACATCCTTAACTCAAAACGCATAGAATAGAAAGTAATGCATTCAGCTCAATAGAGTGTAGAGTTGAATTTTGCCGAAAACTGCTATCTGCTAACTTGATGTAAACCTTCTTATTTTACTTACCATATGATTTAGAGTAGCATGCAATCAGTTTTCTGACTGTGCTACAAATGATCGAGAAGTTACTTTCAGTAATATCACCTTTTCTAAACAATGGAACATCAGCGTTTACAGAACTGAACAAAGCTATTGTCTGTTCCACTCTAAATGTTAAGAGGTAGTTTCCTGAATTCACCTTGCATTTGAGTATTCCATGGCTCTGCGTTGGATACACGCAATATCTATACAGTTTCACCTCACCCTGAGTAGTTATGTGCACATCCATAACTCAATATGCATAGAAGAGGAAGTAATGCATTCAGCTCAGAGTGTAGAGGTGAATTTTGCTGAAAAGAATTATGTGATATGTTCATGTAAACCTTATTACGTTACTTACCATGTAATTTAGAGTGGTATGCGACCAATTTTATGAGTGTGCTTCCCATGATCCAGAAGTTACTTTCAGTAACATCACCTTTTTTAACAATAGAACATTAGCGTTTAAAGAACTAAACAAAGCTATTGGCTGTTCCACTCTAAATGTTATGAGGTAGTTTCCTGAATTCACCTTCGTTTGAGTATTCCAATGCTCTGAGTAGGATACATGCAATATCTCTAGAGTTCCAACTCACCCTGAGTAGTTATGTACACATCCTTAACTCAAAAAGCATAGAATAGAAAGTAATGCATTCCTTTTAATAGTGTGTAGAGTTGAATTTTGCTGAAAACTGCGATATGCTAACTTGATATATACCTTATTATTTTGCTTACCATATGATTTAGTGTAGTATGCAACCAATTTTATGTGTGTGCTGCCATTGATCGAGAAGTTACTTTCAGTAACTTTACCTTTTGTACACAATGGAACATTAGCGTTTACGGAACTAAACAAAGATATTGGCTGTTCCACACTAAATGTTATGAGGTAGTTTTCAGAATTCACCTAGCTCTGAGTACAACATGGGTCTGAGTAGGATACATGCAATATCTGTACAGTTCCACCTCAGCCTGAGTGGTTAGGTACACATGCTTAACTCAAAATACATAAATGTAAAGTAATGCATTCAGCACAGTAGAGTGCTGAGTTGAATTTTCCTGAAAACTACTAGGTGATAACTTGATGTAAACCTTATTATTTTAGTTACCATATGATTTAGAGTAGTATGCAACCAGTTTTATGAGTGTGCTACCAATGTTTGAGAAGTTACTTTCAGTAACTTCACCTTTTTTTCACAATGGAACATTAGCGTTTATAGAACTAAACAAAGATATTGGCTGTTCCACTCTAAATGTTATGAGGCAGTTTCCTGAATTCACCTTCCATTTGAGTATTCCATGGCTCTGCGTTGGATACATGCAACCTCTATACAGTTCCACCTCACTCTGAGTAGTTATGTACATATCCATACCTCAAAATGCACAGAATAGAAAGTAATGCATTCAGCTCAATAGAGTGTAGAGTTGAATTTTCCTGAATCTGCTATCTGCTAACTTGATGTAAACCTTATTATTTTGCTTACCATATGACTTAGAGTACTATGCAACCAGTTTTATGAGTGTGCTACCAATGTTCGAGAAGTTACTTTCAGTAACATTACGTTTTGTACACAATGGAACATTACGTTTACAGAACTAAACAAAGATATCTGCTGTTCCACTCTAAATGTAATGAGGCAGTTTCCTGAATTCACCTTGCATTTGAGTATTCCATGGCTCTGCGTTGGATGCATGCAACCTCTATACAGTTCCACCTCACCCTGAGTAGTTATGTACACATACTTAACTCAAAATGCATAGAATACAAAGTACTGCATTCATCTCAGTAGAGTGTAGAGATGAATTTTGCTGAAAACGACCATGTGATAACTTCATGTAAACCTTATTATGTTACTTACCATATGATTTAAGTCATATGCAACCAATTTTATGAGTGTGCTACCAACGTTCGAGTAGTTACTTTCGTTAACTTCACCTTTTTTACACAATGGAACATTTGCGTTTACGGAACTAAACAAAGATATTGGCTGTTCCACACTAAATGTTATGAGGTAGTTTTCAGAATTCACCTAGCTCTGAGTACAACATGGGTCTGAGTAGGATACATGCAATACCTGTACAGTTCCACCTCAGCCTGAGTGGTTAGGTACACATGCTTAACTCAAAATACATAAATGTAAAGTAATGCATTCAGCACAGTAGAGTGCTGAGTTGAATTTTCCTGAAAACTACTAGGTGATAACTTGATGTAAACCTTATTATTTTAGTTACCATATGATTTAGAGTAGTATGCAACCAGTTTTATGAGTGTGCTACCAATGTTTGAGAAGTTACTTTCAGTAACTTCACCTTTTTTTCACAATGGAACATTAGCGTTTATAGAACTAAACAAAGATATTGGCTGTTCCACTCTAAATGTTATGAGGCAGTTTCCTGAATTCACCTTCCATTTGAGTATTCCATGGCTCTGCGTTGGATGCATGCAACCTCTATACAGTTCCACCTCACTCTGAGTAGTTATGTACATATCCATACCTCAAAATGCACAGAATAGAAAGTAATGCATTCAGCTCAATAGAGTGTAGAGTTGAATTTTCCTGAATCTGCTATCTGCTAACTTGATGTAAACCTTATTATTTTGCTTACCATATGATTTAGAGTACTATGCAATCAATGTTATGAGTGTGCTCCCAATGATCGAGAAGTAACTTTCAGTAACATTACGTTCTGTACACAATGGAACATTACGTTTACAGAACTAAACAAAGAATATTGGCTGTTCCACTCTAACTCGTATGAGGCAGTTTCCTGAATTCACCTTACATTTGAGTATTCCATGGCTCTGCGTTGGATGCATGCAACATCTGTACAGTTCCACCTCATCCTGAGTAGTTATGTACACATCCATAACTCAAAATGCATAGATTAGAAAGTAGTGCATTCAGCTCAATGGAGTGCAGCGTTCAATTTTGCTGAAAACTACTTTGTGATAACTTCATGTAAACCTTATTATTTTACTTACTATATGATTTAGAGTATTATTCAACCAATTTTATGAGTGTGCTACCAATTGTCGAGAAGTTACTTTCAGTAACTTTACGTTTTTTACACAATGGAACATTATCGTTTATAGAACTAAACAAAGATATTGGCTGGTCCACTCTAAATGTTATGAGGTAGTTTCCTGAATTCACCCTGCATTTGAGTATACCATAGCTTTGAGTAGGATACATGCAATATCTATACAGTTCCACCTTACCCTGAGTAGTTACGTACACATGCATAACTCAAAATACATAAATGGAAAGTAATGCATTCAGCACAGTGGAGTGTAGAGTTGAATTTTGCTGTAAACTACCATGTGATAACTTCATGTAAAGCTTATTATTTTACTTACCATATGATTTAAGCAGTATGCAACCAATTTTATGAGTGTGCTACCAACTATCTAGAATTTACTTTCAGTAACTTTTCCTACTTTACAGAATGGAACATTAGCGTTTACAGAACTAAACAAAAATATTGCCTGTTCCACTCTAAATGTTTTGAGGCAGTTTCCTTAATTTACCTTCCATTTGAGTATTCCTTCGCTCTGCGTTGGATGCATGCAACAGCTATACAGTTCCACCTCAACCTGAGTAGTTATGTACACATCCACAACTCAAAATGCACAGAATAGAAAGTAAAGCATTCATCTCAATAGAGTGTAGAGTTGAATTTTCCTGAATCAGCTATCTGCTAACTTGATGTAAACCTTATTATTTTACTTACCCATATGATTTAGAGTATTATGCAATCAATGTTATGAGTGTGTTCCCAATGATCGAGAAGCTACTTTCACTAACTTTACCTTTTGTACACAACGGAACATTTCCGTTTACAGAACTAAACAAAGATATTGGCTGTTCCACTCTAAATGTTATGAGGTCGTTATCAGAATTCACCTAGCTTCTGAGTATTCCAAGCGTCTGAGTAGGATACATGCAATATCTATACCGTTCCACCTCACCCTGAGTAGTTATGTACACATCCATAACTCAAAATGCATATATTAGAAAGTACTACATTCAGCTCAATGGAGTGCAGTGTTCAATTTTGCTGAAAACTACTTTGTGATAACTTATTATTTTACTTACCAGATGATTTAGAGTAGTATGCAACCAATTTTATGAGTGTGCTCCCAATGATCGAGAAGTTACTTTCAGTAACTTTTCCTTTTGTACACAATGGAACATTTGCGTTTACAGAACCAAACAAAGATATTGGCTGTACCACTCTAAATGTTATGAGGTAGTTTCCTGAATTCACCTTGCGTTTGAGTATACCATGGCTTTGAGTAGGATTCATGCAATATCTATACAGTTCCACCTCACCCTGAGTAGTTACGTACACATGCTTAACTCAAAATACATAAGTGGAAAGTAATGCATTCAGCACAGTAGCGTGTAGAGTTGAATTTTGCTGAAAACTACCATGTGATAACTTCATGTAAACCTTATTATTTTACTTACCATATGATTTAAGTAGTATGCAACCAATTTTATGAGTGTGCTCCCAATGACCGAGAAGTTACTTTCAGTAACTTTTCCTTTTGTACACAATGGAACATTTGCGTTTACAGAACCAAACAAAGATATTGGCTGTACCATTCTAAATGTTATGAGGCAGTTTCCTGAATTCACCTTGCATTTGAGCATTCCATGGCTCTGCGTTGGATGCATGCAATATCTATACAGTTCCACCTCACCCTGAGTAGTTATGTACACATCCATAACTCAAAATGCACAGAATAGAATGTAATGCATTCTGCTCAGTAGATAGTAGAGTTGAATTTTCCGGAATCTGCTATCTGCTAACTTGATGTAAACCTTATTATTTTGCTTACCATATGATTTAGAGTAGTATGCAAACAATGTTATGAGTGTGCTACCAATGTTCGCGTAGTTTCTTTAAGTAGCTTCACCTTTTTTACAAAATGGAACATTAGAGTTTACTTAACTAAACAAGGATATCCTCTGTTCCGCTCTAAATGTTATGAGGTAGTTTCCTGAATTCACCTATCATTTGAGTATTCCAATGCTCTGCGTAGGATAAATGCAATATTTATACAGTTCCTCCTCAAGCTGAGTAGTTATGTACACATGCTTAGCTCAAATTGCATAGAAGAGAATTTAATGCATTCAGCTTAATAGAGTGAGGTGTTCAATTTTGCTGAAAGTTGCTATATGCTAACTTGATTTAAAGCTTATTATTTTGTTTACCATATGATTTAGCGTAGTCTGCAACGAATTTTATGAGTGTGCTACCAATATTCGAGAAGTTACTTTTAGTAATTTCACCTTTTTTACACAATGGAACATTAGCGTTTACAGAACTAAACAAGGATATTGGCTGTTCCACTCTAAGTTTTTTGAGGTAGTTTCCTGAACTCACCTTGCGTTTGAGTATTCCATGGCTTTGAGTAGGATACATGCAACATCTCTAAAGATCCACCTCACCCTGAGTTGTTGTGTACACATCCTTAAATCAAAATGCATAGACTAGAAAGTAATGCATTCAGCTCAATAGTGGGTAAAGGTGAATTTTGCTGAAAACTGCTATATGCTAACTTGATATATACCTTATTATTTTGCTTACCATTTTATTTAGAGTAGTATGCAACCAATTTTATGAGTAGCAACAAATGATCGAGAAGTTTCTTTCAGTCACATTACCTTTTGTACACAATGGAACTTCAAATCTACACTCTATGGTGCTGAATGCATTACTTTTTATTCTATGCATTTTGAGTTAAGCATGTGTACATAACTACTGAGGGTGAGGTGGAACTGCATAGATATAGCATGTTTCCTACTGAGAGCCTTGGAATACTCAAATGCAAGGTGAATTCAGGAAACTACCTCAAAACATTTAGAGTGGAACAGCCAATATATTTGTTTAGTTCTTTAAATGCTAATGTTTCATTGTGTACAAAAGGTAATGTTACTGAAAGTAACTTCTCGATCAGTGGTAGAACACTCTTAAAATTGGTTGCATACTACTCTAAATCATATGGTAAGTAAAATAATAAGGTTTACATGAAGTTATCACATAGTATTTTTCAGCAAAATTCAACTCTGCACTCTATTGCGCTGAACACATTACTTTGTATTCTATGCATTTTGAGTTATGGATGTGTACATAACTACTCAGGGTGAGGTGGAACTGTATAGATATTGCATGTATCACACTGAGAGCCGTGGAATACTCAAATGCTAGGTGAATTCAGGAAACTTCCTCATAACATTTAGAGTGGAACAGCCAATATCTTTTTTTAGTTCTGTAAACGCTAATGTTCCATTGTGGAAAAAACGTGGTTACTAAAAGTAACTACTCGAACATTGGTAACTGTTATGTTCCCAGCCCCCTCCTTTGTGAGAATCACAAGAGCCCTAGTCAAGGGGGTTCAAATGACCGAAGAGGGTGAGAGACGTGCTGAATAGACACAGGAAAATGGGAGAGAGAGGGAGACGTGCGGAAGACCACCTTCACCCGGAAAGCAGAATAAAGTGACTCTGACTATTGTCTCATGAAGACCACGTGTAAAGCCCTCGGGCAACGTGGGCTGGTTGACAGAGAGGTTGACACCAGCGATCCTGTGAGGAAGTATAAAGGAGTGTCTGGGGGGGAAGACCCCTTCAGACGCACCATAAGACACGCTAGAAATCCTGTGACAGCGTTTTGATAGTGACAGCCGGTGGTGGGGTTCGTGTGCGTCTTTTCCCTGCCCGGGATTGGCGACCCCACAACGGAAGAACGGCTTAGCTACAGGGGAGGCCACAGATAAGCGTTCATTCCCCCAACGAGGCTCCGACAAACCGAACTCCTCCAGGTTGGAAAACCAGTCGGGTAACTGTTTCATCCCATCTCTCTCTCTCTCTATCTAACAAAAGTGCACCAGCGCGACACCACAACGACGGCAGCTGATGGAACTGCAGGGACCGCAAAAGACTTTTAGATATCCAGTAAACAATATATACCTACATTACCCCTAGACAAAGATAGAGCTTATTTCTGATTAATTATTACTATACCTGTGCTTTAGATTGAGTTGTGACGACGTATATGATCTGAATGTTTTGTATTAACCATACGTTTGTGCCCCTTTATAAATAAAAACGTTTGTAAATAGTAGCATCATGCTTCAGCGAATCTATCAATTTTTGCTGATAAGTCACCCGGTTACTGGGGAAAGTAACATAACACAGTCATAAAATTGATTGCATACTACTCTAAACCATATGGTAAGCAAAATAATAAGGTTTACAGCAAGTTATCACATAGTAGTTTCCAGCAAAATTCATCTCTCCACTCTATTGAGCTGAATGCATTACTTTCTATACTATGCATTTTGAGTTATGGATGTGTACATAACTACTCAGGGTGAGGTGGAACTGTATAAAATTTGCATGTATCCTTCTCAGCACCATGGAATACTCAAATGCAAGGTGAATTCAGGAAACTACCTCATAACATTTAGAGTGGAACAGCCAAGATCTTTGTTTAGTTCTATAAACGCTAATGTTCCATTGTGTAAAAAAGGTGAAGTTACTGAAAGTAACTTCTCGAACATTGGCAGCACACTCATAAAACTAGTTGCATATTACTCTAAATCATATGGTAACTAAAATAATAAGGTTTACATCAAGATATCACCTAGTAGTTTTCAGGAAAATTCAAGTCTACACTCTACTGAGCTGAATGCATTGCTTTCCATTTATGTATTTTGAGTTAATCATGTGTACCTAACTACTCAGGGTGAGGTGGAACTGTATAGATATTGCATGTATCCTACTCAGAGCCGTGGAATACTCAGAAGCAAGGTGAATTCTGAAAACTACCTCATAACATTTAGAGATAAACAGCCAATATCTTTGTTTATTTCTGTAAACGCTAATGTTCCATTGTGTACAAAAGGTAAAGTTACAGAAAGTAACTTCTCGATCATGGGTAGCACACTCATGAAATTGGTTGCATACTACTCTAGATCATCTGGTAAGTAAAATAATAAGGTTTACATGAAGTTATCACAAAGTAGTTTTCAGCAAAATTGAACGCTGCACTCCATTGAGATGAATGTACTACTTTCTAATATATGCATTTTGTGTTATGGGTGTGTACATAACTACTCTGGGTGAGGTGGAACAGTATAGATGTTGCATGCATCCAACGCAGAGCCATGGAATTCTCAAATTCAAGGTGAATTTAGGAAACTGCCTCATAACATTTAGAGTGGAACAGCCAATATCTTTGATTAGTTCTGTAAACGCAAATGTTCCATTGTGTACAAAACGTAAAGTTACTGAAAGTAACTTCTCGATCATTGGTAGCACACTCATAGCAGTGATTGCATAGTACTCTAAATCATATGGTAAGCAAAATAATAAGGTTTACTTCAAGTTAGCAGATAGCTGATTCAGGAAAATTCAAGTCTACACTCTATTGAGCTGAATGCATTACTTCCTATTCTGTGCATTTTGAGTTATGGATGTGTACATAACTACTCAGGGTGAGGTGGAACTGTATAGATGTTGCATGCGTCCAACGCAGAGTCATGGAATACTCAAATGGAAGGTGCACACTTATAGAATTGGTTGCATACTACTTAAATCATATGGTAAGTAAAATAATAAGGTTTACATGAAGTTATCACATGTACGTTTTCAGCAAAATTCATCTCTATACTCTATTGAGATGAATACATTACTTTCTATTCTATGCAGTTTGAGTAAGTATGTGTACATAATTACTCAGGGTGAGGTGGAGCTGTATAGATATTGCATGTATCCTCCTCATACCCATGGAATACTCAGAAGCAAGGTGAATTCAGGAAACTACCTCATAACATTTAGAGTGGAACAGCCAATATCTTTGTTTAGTTCTATAAACTCTAATGTTCCATTGTATAAAAACGGTGAAGTTACTGAAAGTAACTTCTCGAACATTGGTAGCACACTCATAAAACTGGTTGCATACTACTCTAAATCATATGGTAAATAAAATAATAAGGTTTACATCAAGTTATCACCTAGTATTTTTGAGGAAAACTCAACTCTACACTCTACTGTGCTGAATGCATATCTTTCCATTTATGTATTTTCAGTTAAGCATGTGTACGTAACCACACAGTGTGAGGAGGAACGGTATAGATATTGCATGTATCCTACTCAGAGCCATGGAATACTCAAACGCAAGGTAAATTCAGGAAACTACCTCATAACATTTCCAGTGGAACAGCCAATATCTTTGTTTAGTTCAGTAAACGCAAATGTTCCATTGTGTACAAAACCATATAACCATATAAAAATCACAGCACGGAAACAGGCCATTCCAGCCCTCCTAGTCCGTGCCGAACTCTTAATCTCACCTAGTCCCACCTACCCGCACTCAGCCCATAACCCTCCACTCCTTTCCTGTCCATATACCTATCCAATTTTACCTTAAATGACACAACTGAACTGGCCTCTACTACTTCTACAGGAAGCTCATTCCACACAGCTATCACTCTCTGAGTAAAGAAATACCCCCTCGTGTTTCCCTTAAACTTTTGCCCCCTAACTCTCAAATCATGTCCTCTCGTTTGAATCTCCCCTACTCTCAATGGAAACAGCCTATTCACGTCAACTCTATCTATCCCTCTCAACATTTTAAATACCTCAATCAAATCCCCCCTCAACCTTCTTCGCTCCAATGAATAGAGACCTAACTTGTTCAACCTTTCTCTGTAACTTAAGTGCCGAAACCCAGGTAACATCCTAGTAAATATTCTCTGCACTCTCTCTAATTTATTGATATCTTTCCTATAATTCGGTGACCAGAACCGTACACAATATTCCAAATTTGGCCTTACCAATGCCTTGTACAATTTTAACATTACATCCCAACTTCTGTACTCAATGCTCTGATTTATAAAGGCCAGCGTTCCAAAAGCCTTCTTCACCACCCTATCTACATGAGACTCCACCTTCAGGGAACTATGCACTGTTATTCCTAGATCTCTCTGTTCCACTGCATTCCTCAATGCCCTACCATTTACCCTGTATGTTCTATTTGGATTATTCCTGCCAAAATGTAGAACCTCACACTTCTCAGCATTAAACTCCATCTGCCAACATTCAGCCCATTCTTCTAACCGGCATAAATCTCCCTGCAAGCTTTGAAAACCCACCTCATTATCCACAACACCTCCTACCTTAGTATCATCAGCATATTTACTAATCCAATTTACCACCCCATCATTCAGATCATTTATGTATATTATAAACAACATTGGGCCCAAAACAGATCCCTGAGGCACCCCGCTAGTCACCGGCCTCCATCCCGATAAACAATTATCCACCACTACTCTCTGGCATCTCCCATCTAGCCACTGTTGAATCCATTTTATTACTCCAGCATTAATACCTAACGACTGAACCTTCTTAACTAACCTTCCATGTGGAACTTTTTCAAAGGCCTTGCTGAAGTCCATATAGACTACATCCACTGCCTTACCCTCGTCAACATTCCTCGTAACTACTTCAAAAAATTCAATAAGGTTTGTCAAACATGACCTTCCACGCACAAATCCATGCTGGCTACTCCTAATCAGATCCTGTCTATCCAGATAATTATAAATACTATCTCTAAGAATACTTTCCATTAATTTACCCACCACTGATGTCAAACTGACAGGTCTAGAATTGCCAGGCTTACTTCTAGAACCCTTTTTAAACAATGGAACCACATGAGCAATACGCCAATCCTCCGGCACAATACCCGTTTCTAATGACATCTGAAAGTTCTCCGTCAGAGCTCTCTCTGTGTAGCTATCTCTACACAAACATCCCTCAAGGTCCTGGGGAATATCCGGTCAGGACCCGGAGATTTATCCACTTTTAAATTTCTTAAAAGCGCCAGTACTTCCACCTCTTTAATTGTCATAGGTTCCATAACTTCCTTACTTGTATCCCACACCTTACACCATTCAATATCCTTCTCCTTAGTGAATACCGAAGATAAGAAATCGTTCAAAATCTCTCCCATCTCCTCGGCTCCACACATAGCTGACCACCCTGATTCTCTAAGGGACCAATTTTATCCCTCACTATCCTCTTGCTTTTAATATAACTGTAGAAGCCTTTCGGATTTACTTCCACCTTATTTGCCAAACCAAACTCGTAACTTCTTTTAGCTTTTCTAATCTCTTTCTTAAGTTTCCTTTTACATTCTTTATATTCCTCGAGCAATCCCTTTACTCCATGCTGCCTATATCTATTGTAGACATCCCTTTTTTTCTGAACCAAGTTTCTAATATCCCTTGAAAACCATGTGTTATGAAACCGGTAACTGGTTTCACTTACCAGCAAAGATAGATATGTCAGTTGAAGTCCAATGGTACTATTTTCAAAAGTTTTATTAATAAAGGGGCACAAAAATTAAGGTTAATACAAACATTCAGATAACATGCGTCAATACTCAATCTAAAACGCAGGTACATTAATAATCACTCAGAAATAAGCTCTTTCGTTGTCTAGGGTATATAATACTGAGTCCAATTGGAAATATAAAGAGTCACTCTGAAGTCTGCAGGCTTTTGGTTTCACGTGTTGGAGAGAGAGAGAGATAAAACGGAAAAACTTGCCCAAAACATCCGTGGAATCAGGGGAGCGATCTTCCCCGTTGTTAGTTAAAAAGCGATCTTCCGTTGGTTCCAGCCACAAACCCCGCATTCGGAATTTAACGCACGTGGCTTATTTCAAAATGGCTTCCCGTTCCCACGGGAAGCGTTATCGTGCTTCTTGGTGTCTCCTTGGTGCGTCTGAGGGTCGTCCTCTTTCAGACCCTTCTTTATACTGCCTCACGGGATCTCAGGTGTCAATCAGGTTGCAGGTGATGCAATCTCTCTCTCAACCAGCCCACTTTGCCCGAGGGCTTTACAATGTCCCGGCGAGTTGGCACGTCTGCAGTTCCCAGGTGTCTCCTGAGAACAATGCCACAGTCACCAGCTTTTGTCCCAGTGGAATGTCTTTCCATTTCCTGTGTCCATTCAGCCTGTCTCTCTCTCTCTCTTGGGTCATTGACCCCCCTTTCACTAGGGCTCTTGCAATTCTCACAAAGGAGGGGGCTGGTATCATAACACATGGCGCTTTCAAAACTTTAACCTTTCCTTTCAACCGAACAGGAACATAAAGATTCTGTGCCCTCATAATTTCACCCTTAAATGACCTCCATTTCCCTATTTCATCCTTCCCATAAAACAACTTGACCCAATCCACTCTCTCTAAATCCCTGCGCATCTCCTCAAAGTTAGCCTTCCTCCAATCAAAAGGTAAAGTTACTGAAAGTAACTTCTCAATCATTGGTAGCACACTCATAAAATTGGTTGCATACTACTCTAAATCATATGGTACGTAAAATAATAAGGTTTACATGAAGTTATCACAAAGTAGTTTTCAGCAAAATTGAACGTTGAACTCCATTGAGCTGAATGCACTACTTTCTAATCTATGCATTTTGAGTTATGGATGTGTACATAACTACTCAGAGTGAGGTGGAACTGTATAGATGTTGCATGCATCCAACACAGAGCCATGGAATACTCAAATGCAATGTGAATTCAGGAAACTGCCTCATAACATTTAGAGTGGAGCAGCCAATATCTTTGTTTAGTTCTGTAAACGCAAACGTTCCATTGTGTACAAAAGGTAAAGTAACTGAAAGTAACTTCTCGATCATTGGTAGCACACTCATAACAGTGATTGCATAGTACTCTAAATCATATGGTAAGCAAAGTAATAAGGTTTACATCAAGTTAGCAGATAGCTGATTCAGTAAAATTCAACTCTACACTCTATTGAGCTGAATGAATTACTTTCCATTTATGTATTTTGAGTTAAGCATGTGTACGTAACTACTCAGGGTGAGGTGGAACTGAATAGATATTGCATGTATCCTACTCAAAGCAATGGTATACTCAAACGCAAGGTGAATTCAGGAAACTACCTCATAACATTTTGAGTGGAACAGCCAATATCTTTGTTTAGTTCTGTAAACGCAAATGTTCCATTGTGTACAAAAGTTAAAGTTACTGAAAGTAAATTCTCCGTCATTGGGAGCACACTCATAACATTGATTGCATAGTACTCTAAATAATATGCTAAGCAAATTAATAAGGTTTACATCAAGTTAGCAGATAGCAGATTCAGGAAAATACAACTCTACACTTTATTGAGCTGAATGCATTACTTTCTATTCTGTGCATTTTGAGTTACGGATGTGTACATAACTACTCAGGGTGAGGTGGTACTGTATAGAGGTTGCATGCATCCAACGCAGAGCCATGGAATACACAAATGGAAGGTGAATTCAGTAAACTGCCTCGTAACATTGAGAGTGGAACAGCCAATATCTTTGTTTAGTTCTGTATACGCAAAAGTTCCATTGTGTACAAAAGGTAATATTACTGAAAGTAAATTCTCGATAATTGGTAGCACACTCAAAGAATTGTCTGCATAATACTTAAATCATATGGTAAGTAAAATAATAAGGTTTACATGAAGTTATCACATGTACGTTTTCAGCAAGATTCATCTCTACACTCTATTGAGATGAATACATTACTTTCTAATCTATGCAGTTTGAGTTAAGTATGTGTACATAACTACTCAGGGTGAGGTGGAACTGTATAGATATTGCATGTATCCTACTCATACCCATGGAATACTCAGAAGCAAGGTGAATTCAGGAAACTACCTCATAACATTTAGAGTGGAACAACCAAAATCTTTGTTTAGTTCTATAAACGCTAATGTTCCATTGTGTAAAAACGGTGAAGATACTGAAAGTAACTTCTCGAACATTGGGAGCACACTCATGAAATTGGTTGCATACTACTCTAAATCATATGGTAACTAAAATAATAAGGTTTACATCAAGTTATCACCTAGTAGTTTTCAGGAAAACTCAACTCTACACTCCACTGTGCTGAATGCATATCTTTCCATTTATGTATTTTCAGTTAAGCATGTGTACGTAACCACACAGTGTGAGCAGGAACGGTATAGATATTGCATGTATCCTACTCAGAGCAATAGAATACTCAAACGCAAGGTGAATTCAGGAAACTACCTCATAACATTTTCAGTGGAACAGCCAATATCTTTGTTTAGTTCTGTAAACGCAAATGTTCCATTGTGTACAAAAGGTAAAGTTACTGAAAGTACCTTCTCGATCATTGTTAGCACACTCTTGAAGTTGGTTGCATACTACTCTAAATCATATGGTAATTAAAATAATAAGGTTTACATGAAGTTATCAAAAAGTATTTTTTTAGCAAAATTGAATGCTGCGCTCCATTGAGCTGAATGCAGTACTTTCTAATCTAAGCATTTTGAGTTATGGATGTGTACATAACTACTCAGAGTGAGGTGGAACTGTATAGATATTACATGCATCCAACGCAGAGCCATGGAATACTCAAATGCAATGTGAATTCAGGAAACTGCCTCATAACATTTAGAGTGGAACAGCCAATATCTTTGTTTAGTTCTGTAAACGCAAACGTTCCATTGTGTACAAAAGGTAAAGTAACTGAAAGTAACTTCTCGATCATTGGTAGCACACTCATAACAGTGATTGCATAGTACTCTAAATCATATGGTAAGCAAAGTAATAAGGTTTACATCAAGTTAGCAGATAGCTGATTCAGTAAAATTCAACTCTACACTCTATTGAGCTGAATGCATTACTTTCAATTTATGTATTTTGAGTTAAGCATGTGTACGTAACTACTCAGGGTGAGGTGGAACTGTATAGATATTGCATGTATCCTACTCAAAGCCATGGTATACTCAAACGCAAGGTGAATTCAGGAAACTACCTCATAACATTTTGAGTGGAACAGCCAATATCTTTGTTTAGTTCTGTAAACGCAAATGTTCTATTGTGTACAAAAGTTAAAGTTACTGAAAGTAAATTCTCCGTCATTGGGAGCACACTCATAACATTGATTGCATAGTACTCTAAATCATATGGTAAGCAAAATAATGAGGTTTACATCAAGTTAGCAGATATCAGATTCATGAAAATTCAACTCTACACTATTGAGCTGAATGCATTACTTCCTATTCTGTGCATTTTGAGTTATGGATATGTACATAACTACTCAGGGTGAGGTGGAACTGTATAGATGTTGCATGCATCCAATGCAGTGCCATGGAATACTCAAATGCAAGGTGAATTCAGGAAACTGCATCATAACATTGAGAGTGGAACAGCCAATATCTTTGTTTATTTTTGTAAACGCTAAAGTTCCATTGTGTACAAAAGGTAAAGTTACAGAAAGTAACTTCTCGATCATTGGTAGCACTCTCATGAAATTGGTTGCATACTACTCTAAATCATCTGGTAAGTAAAATAATAAGGTTTACATGAAGTTATCACAACGTAGTTTTCAGCAAAATTGAACGTTGCACTCCATTGAGCTGAATGCACTACTTTCTAATCTATGCATTTTGAGTTATGGATGTGTACATAACTACTCAGGGTGAGGTGGAACTGTATACCTGTTGCATGCATCCAACGCAGAGCCGTGGAATACACAAATGGAAGGTGAATTCAGGAAACTGCATCATAACATTTAGAGTGGAACAGCCAATATCTTTGTTTAGTTCTGTAAACGCAAATGTTCCATTGTGTACAAAAGGTAAAGTTACTGAAAGTACCTTCTCGATCATTGTTAGCACACTCTTGAAGTTGGTTGCATACTACTCTAAATCATATGGTAATTAAAATAATAAGGTTTACATGAAGTTATCAAAAAGTATTTTTTTAGCAAAATTGAACGCTGCGCTCCATTGAGCTGAATGCACTACTTTCTAATCTAAGCATTTTGAGTTATGGATGTGTACATAACTACTCAGAGTCAGGTGGAACTGTATAGATATTACATGCATCCAACGCAGAGCCATGGAATACTCAAATGCAATGTGAATTCAGGAAACTGCCTCATAACATTTAGAGTGGAACAGCCAATATCTTTGTTTAGTTCTGTAAACGCAAACGTTCCATTGTGTACAAAAGGTAAAGTAACTGAAAGTAACTTCTCGATCATTGGTAGCACACTCATAACAGTGATTGCATAGTACTCTAAATCATATGGTAAGCAAAGTAATAAGGTTTACATCAAGTTAGCAGATAGCTGATTCAGTAAAATTCAACTCTACACTCTATTGAGCTGAATGCATTACTTTCAATTTATGTATTTTGAGTTAAGCATGTGTACGTAACTACTCAGGGTGAGGTGGAACTGTATAGATATTGCATGTATCCTACTCAAAGCCATGGTATACTCAAACGCAAGGTGAATTCAGGAAACTACCTCATAACATTTTGAGTGGAACAGCCAATATCTTTGTTTAGTTCTGTAAACGCAAATGTTCTATTGTGTACAAAAGTTAAAGTTACTGAAAGTAAATTCTCCGTCATTGGGAGCACACTCATAACATTGATTGCATAGTACTCTAAATCATATGGTAAGCAAAATAATGAGGTTTACATCAAGTTAGCAGATATCAGATTCATGAAAATTCAACTCTACACTATTGAGCTGAATGCATTACTTCCTATTCTGTGCATTTTGAGTTATGGATATGTACATAACTACTCAGGGTGAGGTGGAACTGTATAGATGTTGCATGCATCCAATGCAGTGCCATGGAATACTCAAATGCAAGGTGAATTCAGGAAACTGCATCATAACATTGAGAGTGGAACAGCCAATATCTTTGTTTATTTTTGTAAACGCTAAAGTTCCATTGTGTACAAAAGGTAAAGTTACAGAAAGTAACTTCTCGATCATTGGTAGCACTCTCATGAAATTGGTTGCATACTACTCTAAATCATCTGGTAAGTAAAATAATAAGGTTTACATGAAGTTATCACAACGTAGTTTTCAGCAAAATTGAACGTTGCACTCCATTGAGCTGAATGCACTACTTTCTAATCTATGCATTTTGAGTTATGGATGTGTACATAACTACTCAGGGTGAGGTGGAACTGTATACCTGTTGCATGCATCCAACGCAGAGCCGTGGAATACACAAATGGAAGGTGAATTCAGGAAACTGCATCATAACATTTAGAGTGGAACAGCCAATAGCTTTGTTTAGTTCTGTAAACGCAAACGTTCCATTGTGTACAAAAGGTAAAGTAACTGAAAGTAACTTCTCGATCATTGGTAGCACACTCATAACAGTGATTGCATAGTACTCTAAATCATATGGTAAGCAAAGTAATAAGGTTTACATCAAGTTAGCAGATAGCTGATTCAGTAAAATTCAACTCTACACTCTATTGAGCTGAATGCATTACTTTCCATTTATGTATTTTGAGTTAAGCATGTGTACGTAACTACTCAGTGTGAGGTGGAACTGTATAGATATTGCATGTATCCTACTCAAAGCAATGGTATACTCAAACGCAAGGTGAATTCAGGAAACTACCTCATAACATTTTGAGTGGAACAGCCAATATCTTTGTTTAGTTCTGTAAACGCAAATGTTCCATTGTGTACAAAAGTTAAAGTTACTGAAAGTAAATTCTCCGTCATTGGGAGCACACTCATAACATTGATTGCATAGTACTCTAAATAATATGCTAAGCAAATTAATAAGGTTTACATCAAGTTAGCAGATAGCAGATTCAGGAAAATACAACTCTACACTTTATTGAGCTGAATGCATTACTTTCTATTCTGTGCATTTTGAGTTACGGATGTGTACATAACTACTCAGGGTGAGGTGGTACTGTATAGAGGTTGCATGCATCCAACGCAGAGCCATGGAATACACAAATGGAAGGTGAATTCAGTAAACTGCCTCATAACATTCAGAGTGGAACAGCCAATATCTTTGTTTAGTTCTGTATACGCAAAAGTTCCATTGTGTACAAAAGGTAATATTACTGAAAGTAAATTCTCGATAATTGGTAGCACACTCAAAGAATTGGCTGCATAATACTTAAATCATATGGTAAGTAAAATAATAAGGTTTACATGAAGTTATCACATGTACGTTTTCAGCAAGATTCATCTCTACACTCTATTGAGATGAATACATTACTTTCTAATCTATGCAGTTTGAGTTAAGTATGTGTACATAACTACTCAGGGTGAGGTGGAACTGTATAGATATTGCATGTATCCTACTCATACCCATGGAATACTCAGAAGCAAGGTGAATTCAGGAAACTACCTCATAACATTTAGAGTGGAACAACCAAAATCTTTGTTTAGTTCTATAAACGCTAATGTTCCATTGTGTAAAAACGGTGAAGATACTGAAAGTAACTTCTCGAACATTGGGAGCACACTCATGAAATTGGTTGCATACTACTCTAAATCATATGGTAACTAAAATAATAAGGTTTACATCAAGTTATCACCTAGTAGTTTTCAGGAAAACTCAACTCTACACTCCACTGTGCTGAATGCATATCTTTCCATTTATGTATTTTCAGTTAAGCATGTGTACGTAACCACACAGTGTGAGCAGGAACGGTATAGATATTGCATGTATCCTACTCAGAGCAATAGAATACTCAAACGCAAGGTGAATTCAGGAAACTACCTCATAACATTTTCAGTGGAACGGCCAATATCTTTGTTTAGTTCTGTAAACGCAAATGTTCCATTGTGTACAAAAGGTAAAGTTACTGAAAGTACCTTCTCGATCATTGTTAGCACACTCTTGAAGTTGGTTGCATACTACTCTAAATCATATGGTAATTAAAATAATAAGGTTTACATGAAGTTATCAAAAAGTATTTTTTTAGCAAAATTGAACGCTGCGCTCCATTGAGCTGAATGCACTACTTTCTAATCTAAGCATTTTGAGTTATGGATGTGTACATAACTACTCAGAGTGAGGTGGAACTGTATAGATATTACATGCATCCAACGCAGAGCCATGGAATACTCAAATGCAATGTGAATTCAGGAAACTGCCTCATAACATTTAGAGTGGAACAGCCAATATCTTTCTTTAGTTCTGTAAACGCAAACGTTCCATTGTGTACAAAAGGTAAAGTAACTGAAAGTAACTTCTCGATCATTGGTAGCACACTCATAACAGTGATTGCATAGTACTCTAAATCATATGGTAAGCAAAGTAATAAGGTTTACATCAAGTTAGCAGATAGCTGATTCAGTAAAATTCAACTCTACACTCTATTGAGCTGAATGCATTACTTTCAATTTATGTATTTTGAGTTAAGCATGTGTACGTAACTACTCAGGGTGAGGTGGAACTGTATAGATATTGCATGTATCCTACTCAAAGCCATGGTATACTCAAACGCAAGGTGAATTCAGGAAACTACCTCATAACATTTTGAGTGGAACAGCCAATATCTTTGTTTAGTTCTGTAAACGCAAATGTTCTATTGTGTACAAAAGTTAAAGTTACTGAAAGTAAATTCTCCGTCATTGGGAGCACACTCATAACATTGATTGCATAGTACTCTAAATCATATGGTAAGCAAAATAATGAGGTTTACATCAAGTTAGCAGATATCAGATTCATGAAAATTCAACTCTACACTATTGAGCTGAATGCATTACTTCCTATTCTGTGCATTTTGAGTTATGGATATGTACATAACTACTCAGGGTGAGGTGGAACTGTATAGATGTTGCATGCATCCAATGCAGTGCCATGGAATACTCAAATGCAAGGTGAATTCAGGAAACTGCATCATAACATTGAGAGTGGAACAGCCAATATCTTTGTTTATTTTTGTAAACGCTAAAGTTCCATTGTGTACAAAAGGTAAAGTTACAGAAAGTAACTTCTCGATCATTGGTAGCACTCTCATGAAATTGGTTGCATACTACTCTAAATCATCTGGTAAGTAAAATAATAAGGTTTACATGAAGTTATCACAACGTAGTTTTCAGCAAAATTGAACGTTGCACTCCATTGAGCTGAATGCACTACTTTCTAATCTATGCATTTTGAGTTATGGATGTGTACATAACTACTCAGGGTGAGGTGGAACTGTATACCTGTTGCATGCATCCAACGCAGAGCCGTGGAATACACAAATGGAAGGTGAATTCAGGAAACTGCATCATAACATTTAGAGTGGAACAGCCAATATCTTTGTTTAGTTCTATAAACGCTAATGTTACATTGTGTAAAAAAGGTAAAGTTACAGAAAGTAACTTCTCGATCATTGGTAGCACACTCATGAAATTGGTTGCAGACTACTCTAAATCATATGGTAACTAAAATAATAAGGTTTACATCAAGTTATCACCTAGTAGTTTTCAGGAAAACTCAACTCTACACTCTACTGTGCTGAATGCATATCTTTCCATTTATGTATTTTCAGTTAAGCATGTGTACGTAACCACACAGTGTGAGGAGGAACGGTATAGATTTTGCATGTATCCTACTCAGAGCAATGGAATACTCAAACGCAAGGTGAATTCAGGAAACTACCTCATAATATTTTCAGTGGAACAGCCAATATCTTTGTTTAGTTCTGTAAACGCAAATGTTCCATTGTGTACAAAAGGTAAAGTTACTGAAAGTACCTTCTCGATCATTGGTAGCACACTCATGAAGTTGGTTGCATACTACTCTAAATCATATGGTAAGTAAAATAATAAGGTTTACATGAAGTTATCAAAAAGTATTTTTTTAGCAAAATTGAACGCTGCACTCCATTGAGCTGAATGCACTACTTTCTAATCTAAGCATTTTGAGTTATGGATGTGTACATAACAACTCAGGGAGAGGTGGAACTGTATAATTATTGCATGCATCCAACTCAAAGCCATGGAATACTCAAACGCAAGGAGAATTCAGGAAACTACCTGCTAATCTTTAGAGTGGAACAGCCAATATATTTGTTTTGTTCTGTAAACGCTAATGTTCCATTGTGTAAAAAACATAAAGTTACTGAAAGTAACTTCTCGATAATTGGTAGCACACTCATAAAATTGGTTGCATACTACTCTAAATCATATGGTAAGTAAAATAATAAAGGTTTACATGACGTTATCACAAAGTAGTTTTCAGCAAAATTGAACGGTGCACTACATTGAGCTGAATGCACTACTTTTTAATCTATGCATTTTGAGTTATGGATGTGTACATAGCAACTGAGGTTGAGGTGGAACTGTATAGATGTTGCATGCATCCAACGCAGAGCCATGGAATACTCAAATGCAAGGTGAATTCAGGAAACTGCCTCATACCATTTAGAGTGTAACAGCCAATATTCTTTGTTTAGTTCTGTAAACGTAATGTTCCATTGCGTACAAAACGTAATGTTACTGAAAGTTACTTCTCGATCATTGGGAACACACTCATAACATTGATTGCATAGTACTCTAAATAATATGCTAAGCAAAATAATAAGGTTTACATCAAGTTAGCAGATAGCAGATTCAGGAAAATACAACTCTACACTCTATTGAGCTGAATGAATTACTTTCTATTCTGTGCATTTTGAGTTACGGATGTGTACATAACTACTCAGGGTGAGGTGGCACTGTATAGAGGTTGCATGCATCCAACGCAGAGCCATGGAATACACAAATGGAAGGTGAATTCAGTAAACTGCCTCATAACATTCAGAGTGGAACAGCCAATATCTTTGTTTAGTTCTGTATACGCAAAAGTTCCATTGTGTACAAAAGGTAATATTACTGAAAGTAAATTCTCGATAATTGGTAGCACACTCAAAGAATTGGCTGCATACTACTTAAATCATATGGTAAGTAAAATAATAAGGTTTACATGAAGTTAACACATGTACGTTTTCAGCAAGATTCATCTCTACACTCTATTGAGATGAATACATTACTTTATAATCTATGCAGTTTGAGTTAAGTATGTGTACATAACTACTCAGGGTGAGGTGGAACTGTATAGATATTGCATGTATCCTACTCATACCCATGGAATACTCAGAAGCAAGGTGAATTCAGGAAACTACCTCATAACATTTAGAGTGGAACAACCAATATCTTTGTTTAGTTCTATAAACGCTAATGTTCCATTGTGTAAAAACGGTGAAGATACTGAAAGTAACTTCTCGATCATTGGTAGCACACTCTTGAAGTTGGTTGCATACTACTCTAAATCATATGGTAACTAAAATAATAAGGTTTACATCAAGTTATCACCTAGCAGTTTTCAGGAAAACTCAACTCTACACTCCACTGTGCTGAATGCATATCTTTCCATTATGTATTTTCAGTTAAGCATGTGTACGTAACCACACAGTGTGAGCAGGAACGGTATAGATATTGCATGTATCCTACTCAGAGCAATAGAATGCTCAAACGCAAGGTGAATTCAGGAAACTACCTCATAACATTTCCAGTGGAACGGCCAATATCTTTGTTTAGTTCTGTAAACGCAAATGTTCCATTGTGTACAAAAGGTAAAGTTACTGAAAGTACCTTCTCGATCATTGGTAGCACACTCTTGAAGTTGGCTGCATACTACTCTAAATCATATGGTAAGTAAAATAATAAGGTTTACATGAAGTTATCAAAAAGTATTTTTTTAGCAAAATTGAACGCTGCACTCCATTGAGCTGAATGCACTACTTTCTAATCTAAGCATTTTGAGTTATGGATGTGTACATAACTACTCAGAGTGAGGTGGAACTGTACAGATGTTGCATGCATCCAACGCAGAGCCATGGAATACTCAAATGCAATGTGAATTCAGGAAACTACCTCATAACATTTTGAGTGGACAGCCAATATCTTTGTTTAGTTCTGTAAACGCAAATGTTCTATTGTGTACAAAAGTTAAAGTTACTGAAAGTAAATTCTCCGTCATTGGGAGCACACTCATAACATTGATTGGATAGTACTCTAAATCATATGGTAAGCAAAATAATGAGGTTTACATCAAGTTAGCAGATAACAGATTCATGAAAATTCAACTCTACACTATTGAGCTGAATGCATTACTTCCTATTCTGTGCATTTTGAGTTATGGATATGTACATAACTACTCAGGGTGAGGTGGAACTGTATAGATGTTGCATGCATCCAACGCAGAGCCATGGAATACTCAAATGCAATGTGAATTCAGGAAACTGCCTCATAACATTTCCAGTGGAACGGCCAATATCTTTGTTTAGTTCTGTAAACGCAAATGTTCCATTGTGTACAAAAGGTAAAGTTACTGAAAGTACCTTCTCGATCATTGGTAGCACACTCTTGAAGTTGGCTGCATACTACTCTAAATCATATGGTAAGTAAAATAATAAGGTTTACATGAAGTTATCAAAAAGTATTTTTTTAGCAAAATTGAACGCTGCACTCCATTGAGCTGAATGCACTACTTTCTAATCTAAGCATTTTGAGTTATGGATGTGTACATAACTACTCAGAGTGAGGTGGAACTGTACAGATGTTGCATGCATCCAACGCAGAGCCATGGAATACTCAAATGCAATGTGAATTCAGGAAACTGCCTCATAACATTTAGAGTGGAACAGCCAATATCTTTGTTTAGTTCTGTAAACGCAAACGTTCCATTGTGTACAAAAGGTAAAGTAACTGAAAGTAACTTCTCGATCATTGGTAGCACACTCATAACAGTGATTGCATAGTACTCTAAATCATATGGTAAGCAAAGTAATAAGGTTTACATCAAGTTAGCAGATAGCTGATTCAGTAAAATTCAATTCTACACTCTATTGAGCTGAATGCATTACTTTCAATTTATGCATTTTGAGTTATGGATATGTACATAACTACTCAGGGTGAGGTGGAACTGTATAGATGTTGCATGCATCCAATGCAGTGCCATGGAATACTCAAATGCAAGGTGAATTCAGGAAACTGCATCATAACATTTAGAGTGGAACAGCCAATATCTTTGTTTAGTTCTGTAAACGCTAATGTTACATTGTGTAAAAAAGGTAAAGTTACAGAAAGTAACTTCTCGATCATTGGTAGCACACTCATGAAATTGGTTGCAGACTACTCTAAATCATATGGTAACTAAAATAATAAGGTTTACATCAAGTTATCACCTAGTAGTTTTCAGGAAAACTCAACTCTACACTCTACTGTGCAGAATGCATATCTTTCCATTTATGTATTTTCAGTTAAGCATGTGTACGTAACCACACAGTGTGAGGAGGAACGGTATAGATTTTGCATGTATCCTACTCAGAGCAATGGAATACTCAAACGCAAGGTGAATTCAGGAAACTACCTCATACCATTTAGAGTGTAACAGCCAATATTCTTTGTTTAGTTCTGTAAACGTAATGTTCCATTGCGTACAAAACGTAATGTTACTGAAAGTTACTTCTCGATCATTGGGAACACACTCATAACATTGATTGCATAGTACTCTAAATAATATGCTAAGCAAAATAATAAGGTTTACATCAAGTTAGCAGATAGCAGATTCAGGAAAATACAACTCTACACTCTATTGAGCTGAATGCATTACTTTCTATTCTGTGCATTTTGAGTTACGGATGTGTACATAACTACTCAGGGTGAGGTGGCACTGTATAGAGGTTGCATGCATCCAACGCAGAGCCATGGAATACACAAATGGAAGGTGAATTCAGTAAACTGCCTCATAACATTCAGAGTGGAACAGCCAATATCTTTGTTTAGTTCTGTATACGCAAAAGTTCCATTGTGTACAAAAGGTAATATTACTGAAAGTAAATTCTCGATAATTGGTAGCACACTCAAAGAATTGGCTGCATACTACTTAAATCATATGGTAAGTAAAATAATAAGGTTTACATGAAGTTAACACATGTACGTTTTCAGCAAGATTCATCTCTACACTCTATTGAGATGAATACATTACTTTATAATCTATGCAGTTTGAGTTAAGTATGTGTACATAACTACTCAGGGTGAGGTGGAACTGTATAGATATTGCATGTATCCTACTCATACCCATGGAATACTCAGAAGCAAGGTGAATTCAGGAAACTACCTCATAACATTTAGAGTGGAACAACCAATATCTTTGTTTAGTTCTATAAACGCTAATGTTCCATTGTGTAAAAACGGTGAAGATACTGAAAGTAACTTCTCGATCATTGGTAGCACACTCTTGAAGTTGGTTGCATACTACTCTAAATCATATGGTAACTAAAATAATAAGGTTTACATCAAGTTATCACCTAGCAGTTTTCAGGAAAACTCAACTCTACACTCCACTGTGCTGAATGCATATCTTTCCATTATGTATTTTCAGTTAAGCATGTGTACGTAACCACACAGTGTGAGCAGGAACGGTATAGATATTGCATGTATCCTACTCAGAGCAATAGAATGCTCAAACGCAAGGTGAATTCAGGAAACTACCTCATAACATTTCCAGTGGAACGGCCAATATCTTTGTTTAGTTCTGTAAACGCAAATGTTCCATTGTGTACAAAAGGTAAAGTTACTGAAAGTACCTTCTCGATCATTGGTAGCACACTCTTGAAGTTGGCTGCATACTACTCTAAATCATATGGTAAGTAAAATAATAAGGTTTACATGAAGTTATCAAAAAGTATTTTTTTAGCAAAATTGAACGCTGCACTCCATTGAGCTGAATGCACTACTTTCTAATCTAAGCATTTTGAGTTATGGATGTGTACATAACTACTCAGAGTGAGGTGGAACTGTACAGATGTTGCATGCATCCAACGCAGAGCCATGGAATACTCAAATGCAATGTGAATTCAGGAAACTACCTCATAACATTTTGAGTGGACAGCCAATATCTTTGTTTAGTTCTGTAAACGCAAATGTTCTATTGTGTACAAAAGTTAAAGTTACTGAAAGTAAATTCTCCGTCATTGGGAGCACACTCATAACATTGATTGGATAGTACTCTAAATCATATGGTAAGCAAAATAATGAGGTTTACATCAAGTTAGCAGATAACAGATTCATGAAAATTCAACTCTACACTATTGAGCTGAATGCATTACTTCCTATTCTGTGCATTTTGAGTTATGGATATGTACATAAC
Source organism: Hemitrygon akajei (assembly GCF_048418815.1). Classification (NCBI taxonomy): domain Eukaryota; kingdom Metazoa; phylum Chordata; class Chondrichthyes; order Myliobatiformes; family Dasyatidae; genus Hemitrygon; species Hemitrygon akajei. The sequence goes on along the minus strand of NC_133129.1, from coordinate 109,924,047 downwards.
TACTCAGGGTGAGGTGGAACTGTATAGATGTTGCATGCATCCAACGCAGAGCCATGGAATACTCAAATGCAATGTGAATTCAGGAAACTGCCTCATAACATTTCCAGTGGAACGGCCAATATCTTTGTTTAGTTCTGTAAACGCAAATGTTCCATTGTGTACAAAAGGTAAAGTTACTGAAAGTACCTTCTCGATCATTGGTAGCACACTCTTGAAGTTGGCTGCATACTACTCTAAATCATATGGTAAGTAAAATAATAAGGTTTACATGAAGTTATCAAAAAGTATTTTTTTAGCAAAATTGAACGCTGCACTCCATTGAGCTGAATGCACTACTTTCTAATCTAAGCATTTTGAGTTATGGATGTGTACATAACTACTCAGAGTGAGGTGGAACTGTACAGATGTTGCATGCATCCAACGCAGAGCCATGGAATACTCAAATGCAATGTGAATTCAGGAAACTGCCTCATAACATTTAGAGTGGAACAGCCAATATCTTTGTTTAGTTCTGTAAACGCAAACGTTCCATTGTGTACAAAAGGTAAAGTAACTGAAAGTAACTTCTCGATCATTGGTAGCACACTCATAACAGTGATTGCATAGTACTCTAAATCATATGGTAAGCAAAGTAATAAGGTTTACATCAAGTTAGCAGATAGCTGATTCAGTAAAATTCAATTCTACACTCTATTGAGCTGAATGCATTACTTTCAATTTATGCATTTTGAGTTATGGATATGTACATAACTACTCAGGGTGAGGTGGAACTGTATAGATGTTGCATGCATCCAATGCAGTGCCATGGAATACTCAAATGCAAGGTGAATTCAGGAAACTGCATCATAACATTTAGAGTGGAACAGCCAATATCTTTGTTTAGTTCTGTAAACGCTAATGTTACATTGTGTAAAAAAGGTAAAGTTACAGAAAGTAACTTCTCGATCATTGGTAGCACACTCATGAAATTGGTTGCAGACTACTCTAAATCATATGGTAACTAAAATAATAAGGTTTACATCAAGTTATCACCTAGTAGTTTTCAGGAAAACTCAACTCTACACTCTACTGTGCAGAATGCATATCTTTCCATTTATGTATTTTCAGTTAAGCATGTGTACGTAACCACACAGTGTGAGGAGGAACGGTATAGATTTTGCATGTATCCTACTCAGAGCAATGGAATACTCAAACGCAAGGTGAATTCAGGAAACTACCTCATAATATTTTCAGTGGAACAGCCAATATCTTTGTTTAGTTCTGTAAACGCAAATGTTCCATTGTGTACAAAAGGTAAAGTTACTGAAAGTACCTTCTCGATCATTGGTAGCACACTCATGAAGTTGGTTGCATACTACTCTAAATCATATGATAAGTAAAATAATAAGGTTTACATGAAGTTATCAAAAAGTATTTTTTTAGCAAAATTGAACGCTGCCCTCCATTGAGCTGAATGCACTACTTTCAAATCTAAGCATTTTGAGTTATTGATGTGTACATAACAACTCAGGGAGAGGTGGAACTGTATAAATATTGCATGCATCCAACTCAAAGCCATGGAATACTCAAACGCAAGGAGAATTCAGGAAACTACCTGCTAATCTTTAGAGTGGAACAGCCAATATATTTGTTTTGTTCTGTAAACGCTAATGTTCCATTGTGTAAAAAACATAAAGTTACTGAAAGTAACTTCTCGATAATTGGTAGCACACTCATAAAATTGGTTGCATACTACTCTAAATCATATGGTAAGTAAAATAATAAGGTTTACATGACGTTATCACAAAGTAGTTTTCAGCAAAATTGAACGCTGCACTACATTGAGCTGAATGCACTACTTTCTAATCTATGCATTTTGAGTTATGGATGTGTACATAACTACTCAGGGTGAGGTGGAACTGTATAGATGTTGCATACATCCAACGCAGAGCCATGGAATACACAAATGGAAGGTGAATTCAGTAAACTGCCTCATAACATTCAGAGTGGAACAGCCAATATCTTTGTTTAGTTCTGTATACGCAAAAGTTCCATTGTGTACAAAAGGTAATATTACTGAAAGTAAATTCTCGATAATTGGTAGCACACTCAAAGAATTGGCTGCATACTACTTAAATCATATGGTAAGTAAAATAATAAGGTTTACATGAAGTTAACACGTACGTTTTCAGCAAGATTCATCTCTACACTCTATTGAGATGAATACATTACTTTCTAATCTATGCAGTTTGAGTTAAGTATGTGTACATAACTACTCAGGGTGAGGTGGAACTGTATAGATATTGCATGTATCCTACTCATACCCATGGAATACTCAGAAGCAAGGTGAATTCAGGAAACTACCTCATAACATTTAGAGTGGAACAACCAATATCTTTGTTTAGTTCTATAACCTCTAATGTTCCATTGTGTAAAAACGGTGAAGATACTGAAAGTAACTTCTCGATCATTGGTAGCACACTCTTGAAGTTGGTTGCATACTACTCTAAATCATATGGTAACTAAAATAATAAGGTTTACATCACGTTATCACCTAGTAGTTTTCAGGAAAACTCAACTCTACACTCTACTGTGCTGAATGCATATCTTTCCATTTATGTATTTTCAGTTAAGCATGTGTACGTAACCACACAGTGTGAGGAGGAACGGTATAGATTTTGCATGTATCCTACTCAGAGCAATGGAATACTCAAACGCAAGGTGAATTCAGAACACTACCTCATAATATTTTCAGTGGAACAGCCAATATCTTTGTTTAGTTCTGTAAACGCAAATGTTCCATTGTGTACAAAAGGTAAAGTTACTGAAAGTACCTTCTCGATCATTGGTAGCACACTCATGAAGTTGGTTGCATACTACTCTAAATCATATGGTAAGTAAAATAATAAGGTTTACATGAAGTTATTAAAAAGTATTTTTTTAGCAAAATTGAACGCTGCACTCCATTGAGCTGAATGCACTACTTTCTAATCTAAGCATTTTGAGTTATGGATGTGTACATAACAACTCAGGGAGAGGTGGAACTGTATAAATATTGCATGCATCCAACTCAAAGCCATGGAATACTCAAACGCAAGGAGAATTCAGGAAACTACCTGCTAATCTTTAGAGTGGAACAGCCAATATATTTGTTTAGTTCTGTAAACGCTAAAGTTCCATTGTGTACAAAAGCTAAAGTTACAGAAAGTAACTTCTCGATCATTGGTAGCACACTCATGAAATTGGTTGCTTACTACTCTAAATCATCTGGTAAGTAAAATAATAAGGTTTACATGAAGTTATCACAAAGTAGTTTTCAGCAAAATTGAACGTTGCACTCCAAAGAGCTGAATGCACTACTTTCTAATCTATGCATTTTGAGTTATGGATGTGTACATAACTACTCAGAGTGAGGTGGAACTGTATAGATGTTGCATGCATCCAACGCAGAGCCATGTAATACTCAAATGCAATGTGAATTCAGGAAACTGCCTCATAACATTCAGAGTGGAACAGCCAATATCTTTGTTTAGTTCTGTAAACGCAAACGTTCCATTGTGTACAAAAGGTAAAGTAACTGAAAGTAACTTCTCGATCATTGGTAGCACACTCATAACAGTGATTGCATAGTACTCTAAATCATATGGTAAGCAAAGTAATAAGGTTTACATCAAGTTAGCAGATAGCTGATTCAGTAAAATTCAACTCTACACTCTATTGAGCTGAATGCATTACTTTCCATTTATGTATTTTGAGTTAAGCATGTGTACGTAACTACTCAGGGTGAGGTGGAACTGTATAGATATTGCATGTATCCTACTCAAAGCCATGGTATACTCAAACGCAAGGTGAATTCAGGAAACTACCTCATAACGTTTTGAGTGGAACAGCCAATATCTTTGTTTAGTTCTGTAAACGCAAATGTTCCACTGTGTACAAAAGGTACTGTTACTGAAAGTTAATTCTCGATAATTGGTAGCACACTCAAGGAATTGGCTGCATACTACTTAAATCACATGGTAAGTAAAATAATTAGGTTTACATGAAGTTATCACTTGTACGTTTTCAGCAAAATTCATCTCTACACCCTATTGAGATGAATACATTACTTTCTATTCTATGCAGTTTGAGTTAAGTATGTGTACATAACTACTCAGGGTGAGGTGGAACTGTATAAATATTGCATGCATCCAACTCAAAGCCATGGAATACTCAAACGCAAGGTGAATTCAGGAAACTACCTGCTAATCTTTAGAGTGGAACAGCCAATATCTTTGTATATTTCTATAAACGCTAATGTTCCATTGTGTAAAAACGGTGAAGATACTGAAAGCAACTTCTCGAACATTGGGAGCACACTCATGAAATTGGTTGCATACTACTCTAAATCATATGGTAACTAAAATAATAAGGTTTACATCAAGTTATCACCTAGTAGTTTTCAGGAAAACTCAACTCTACACTCCACTGTGCTGAATGCATATCTTTCCATTTATGTATTTTCAGTTAAGCATGTGTACGTAACCACACAGTGTGAGGAGGAACGGTATAGATATTGCATGTATCCTACTCAGAGCAATGGAATACTCAAACGCAAGGTGAATTCAGGAAACTACCTGCTAATCTTTAGAGTGGAACAGCCAATATTCTTTGTTTAGTTCTGTAAACGTAATGTTCCATTGTGTACAAAACGTAATGTTACTGAAAGTTACTTCTCGATCATTGGGAGCACACTCATAACATTGATTGCATAGTACTCTAAATCATATGCTAAGCAAACTAATAAGGTTTACATCAAGTTAGCAGACAGCAGATTCAGGAAAATACAACTCTACACTCTATTGAGCTGAATGCATTACTTTCTATTCTGTGCATTTTGAGTTGTGGATGTGTACATAGCTACTCAGCGTGAGGTGGAACTGTATAGATGTTGCATGCATCCAATGCAGTGCCATGGAATACTCAATGCAAGGTGAATTCTGGAAACTGCATCATAACATTGAGAGTGGAACAGCGAATATCTTTGTTTATTTCTGTAAACGCTAAAGTTCCATTGTGTGCAAAAGGTAAAGTTACAGAAAGTAACTTCTCGATCATTGGTAGCAGACTCATGAAATAGGTTGCATACTTTTCTAAATCATCTGGTAGGTAAAATAATAAGGTTTACATCAAGTTAGCAGATAGCAGATTCAGGAAAATACAACTCTACACTCTATTGAGCTGAATGCATTACTTTCTATTCTGTGCATTTTGAGTTACGGATGAGTACATAACTACTCAGGGTGAGGTGGTACTGTATAGAGGTTGCATGCATCCAACGCAGAGCCATGGAATACACAAATGGAAGGTGAATTCAGTAAACTGCCTCATAACATTCAGAGTGGAACAGCCAATATCTTTGTTTAGTTCTATATACGCAAAAGATCCATTGTGTACAAAAGGTAATATTACTGAAAGTAAATTCTCGATAATTGGTAGCACACTCAAAGAATTGGCTGCATACTACTTAAATCATATGGTAAGTAAAATAATAAGGTTTACATGAAGTTATCATATGTACGTTTTCAGCAAGATTCATCTCTACACTCTATTGAGATGAATACATTACTTGCTAATCTATGCAGTTTGAGTTAAGTATGTGTACATAACTACTCAGGGTGAGGTGGAACTGTATAGATATTGCATGTATCCTACTCATACCCATGGAATACTCAGAAGCAAGGTGAATTCAGGAAACTACCTCATAACATTTAGAGTGGAACAACCAATATCTTTGTTTAGTTCTATAAACGCTAATGTTCCATTGTGTAAAAACGGTGAAGATACTGAAAGTAACTTCTCGAACATTGGGAGCACACTCATGAAATTGGTTGCATACTACTCTAAATCATATGGTAACTAAAATAATAAGGTTTACATCAAGTTATCACCTAGTAGTTTTCAGGAAATCTCAACTCTACACTCCACTGTGCTGAATGCATATCTTTCCATTTATGTATCTTCAGTTAAGCATGTGTACGTAACCACACAGTGTGAGCAGGAACGGTATAGATATTGCATGTATCCTACTCAGAGCAATAGGATACTCAAACGCAAGGTGAATTCAGGAAACTACATCATAACATTTTCAGTGGAACGGCCAATATCTTTGTTTAGTTCTGTAAGCGCAAATGTTCCATTGTGTACAAAAGGTAAAGTTACTGAATGTACCTTCTCGATCATTGGTAGCACACTCTTGAAGTTGGTTGCATACTACTCTAAATCATATGGTAAGTAAAATAATAAGGTTTACGTGAAGTTATCAAAAAGTATTTTTTTAGCAAAATTGAACGCTGCACTCCATTGAGCTGAATGCACTACATTCTAATCTAAGCATTTTGAGTTATGGATGTGTACATAACTACTCAGAGTGAGGTGGAACTGTATAGATGTTGCATGCATCCAACGCAGAGCCATGGAATACTCAAATGCAATGTGAATTCAGGAAACTGCCTCATAACATTTAGAGTGGAACAGCCAATATCTTTGTTTAGTTCAGTAAACGCAAACGTTCCATTGTGTACATAAGGTAAAGTAACTGAAAGTAACTTCTCGATCATTGGTAGCACACTCATAACATTGATTGCATAGTACTCTAAATCATATGGTAAGCAAAATAATGAGGTTTACATCAAGTTAGCAGATATCAGATTCATGAAAATTCAACTCTACACTATTGAGCTGAATGCATTACTTCCTATTCTGTGCATTTTGAGTTATGGATATGTACATAACTACTCAGGGTGAGGTGGAACTGTATAGATGTTGCATGCATCCAATGCAGTGCCATGGAATACTCAAATGCAAGGTGAATTCAGGAAACTGCATCATAACATTTAGAGTGGAACAGCCAATATCTTTGTTTAGTTCTGTATACGCAAAAGTTCCATTGTGTACAAAAGGTAATATTACTGAAAGTAAATTCTCGATCATTGGTAGCACACTCAAAGAATTGGCTGCATACTACTTAAATCATATGGTAAGTAAAATAATAAGGTTTACATGAAGTTATCACATGTACGTTTTCAGCAAGATTCATCTCTACACTCTATTGAGATGAATACATTACTTGCTAATCTATGCAGTTTGAGTTAAGTATGTGTACATAACTACTCAGGGTGGGGTGGAACTGTATAGATATTGCATGTATCCTACTCATACCCATGGAATACTCAGAAGCAAGGTGAATTCAGGAAACTACCTCATAACTTTTAGAGTGGAACAACCAATATCTTTGTTTAGTTCTATAAACGCTAATGTTCCATTGTGTAAAAACGGTGAAGATACTGAAAGTAACTTCTCGAACATTGGGAGCACACTCATGAAATTGGTTGCATACTACTCTAAATCATATGGTAACTAAAATAATAAGGTTTACATCAAGTTATCACCTAGTAGTTTTCAGGAAAACTCAACTCTACACTCCACTGTGCTGAATGCATATCTTTCCATTTATGTATTTTCAGTTAAGCATGTGTACGTAACCACACAGTGTGAGCAGGAACGGTATAGATATTGCATGTATCCTACTCAGAGCAATAGGATACTCAAACGCAAGGTGAATTCAGGAAACTGCCTCATAACATTTTCAGTGGAACGGCCAATATCTTTGTTTAGTTCTGTAAGCGCAAATGTTCCATTGTGTACAAAAGGTAAAGTTACTGAAAGTACCTTCTCGATCATTGGTAGCACACTCTTGAAGTTGGTTGCATACTACTCTAAATCATATGGTAAGTAAAATAATAAGGTTTACATGAAGTTATCAAAAAAGTATTTTTTTAGCAAAATTGAACGCTGCACTCCATTGAGCTGAATGCACTACTTTCTAATCTAAGCATTTTGAGTTATGGACGTGTACATAACTACTCAGAGTGAGGTGGAACTGTATAGATGTTGCATGCATCCAACGCAGAGCCATGGAATACTCAAATGCAATGTGAATTCAGGAAACTGCCTCATAACATTTAGAGTGGAACAGCCAATATCTTTGTTTAGTTCAGTAAACGCAAACGTTCCATTGTGTACAAAAGGTAAAGTAACTGAAAGTAACTTCTCGATCATTGGTAGCACACTCATAACAGTGATTACATAGTACTCTAAATCATATGGTAAGCAAAGTAATAAGGTTTACATCAATTTAGCAGATAGCTGATTCAGTAAAATTCAACTCTACACTCTATTGAGCTGAATGCATTACTTTCAATTTATGTATTTTGAGTTAAGCATGTGTACATAACTACTCAGGGTGAGGTGGAACTGTATAGATATTGCATGTATCCTACTCAAAGCCATGGTATACTCAAACGCAAGGTGAATTCAGGAAACTACCTCATAACATTTTGAGTGGAACAACCAATATCTTTGTTTAGTTCTATAAACGCTAATGTTCCATTGTGTAAAAACGGTGAAGATACTGAAAGTAACTTCTCGAACATTGGGAGCACACTCATGAAATTGGTTGCATACTACTCTAAATCATATGGTAACTAAAATAATAAGGTTTACATCAAGTTATCACCTAGTAGTTTTCAGGAAAACTCAACTCTACACTCCACTGTGCTGAATGCATATCTTTCCATTTATGTATTTTCAGTTAAGCATGTGTACGTAACCACACAGTGTGAGCAGGAACGGTATAGATATTGCATGTATCCTACTCAGAGCAATAGGATACTCAAACGCAAGGTGAATTCAGGAAACTGCCTCATAACATTTTCAGTGGAACGGCCAATATCTTTGTTTAGTTCTGTAAGCGCAAATGTTCCATTGTGTACAAAAGGTAAAGTTACTGAAAGTACCTTCTCGATCATTGGTAGCACACTCTTGAAGTTGGTTGCATACTACTCTAAATCATATGGTAAGTAAAATAATAAGGTTTACATGAAGTTATCAAAAAAGTATTTTTTTAGCAAAATTGAACGCTGCACTCCATTGAGCTGAATGCACTACTTTCTAATCTAAGCATTTTGAGTTATGGACGTGTACATAACTACTCAGAGTGAGGTGGAACTGTATAGATGTTGCATGCATCCAACGCAGAGCCATGGAATACTCAAATGCAATGTGAATTCAGGAAACTGCCTCATAACATTTAGAGTGGAACAGCCAATATCTTTGTTTAGTTCAGTAAACGCAAACGTTCCATTGTGTACAAAAGGTAAAGTAACTGAAAGTAACTTCTCGATCATTGGTAGCACACTCATAACAGTGATTACATAGTACTCTAAATCATATGGTAAGCAAAGTAATAAGGTTTACATCAATTTAGCAGATAGCTGATTCAGTAAAATTCAACTCTACACTCTATTGAGCTGAATGCATTACTTTCAATTTATGTATTTTGAGTTAAGCATGTGTACATAACTACTCAGGGTGAGGTGGAACTGTATAGATATTGCATGTATCCTACTCAAAGCCATGGTATACTCAAACGCAAGGTGAATTCAGGAAACTACCTCATAACATTTTGAGTGGAACAGCCAATATCTTTGTTTAGTTCTGTAAACGCAAATGTTCCATTGTGTACAAAAGTTAAAGTTACTGAAAGTAAATTCTCCGTCATTGGGAGCACACTCATAACATTGATTGCATAGTACTCTAAATCATATGGTAAGCAAAATAATGAGGTTTACATCAAGTTAGCAGATAACAGATTCATGAAAATTCAACTCTACACTATTGAGCTGAATGCATTACTTCCTATTCTGTGCATTTTGAGTTATGGATATGTACATAACAACTCAGTGTGAGGTGGAACTGTACAGATGTTGCATGCATCCAATGCAGTGCCATGGAATACTCAAATGCAAGGTGTATTCAGGAAACTACCTGCTAATCTTTAGAGTGGAACAGCCAATATCTTTGTTTATTTCTATAAACGCTAATGTTCCATTGTGTAAAAACGGTGAAGATACTGAAAGCAACTTCTCGAACATTGGGAGCACACTCATGAAATTGGTTGCATACTACTCTAAATCATATGGTAACTAAAATAATAAGGTTTACATCAAGTTATCACCTAGTAGTTTTCAGGAAAACTCAACTCTACACTCCACTGTGCTGAATGCATATCTTTCCATTTATGTATTTTCAGTTAAGCATGTGTACGTAACCACACAGTGTGAGGAGGAATGGTATAGATATTGCATGTATCCTACTCAGAGCAATGGAATACTCAAACGCAAGGTGAATTCAGGAAACTACCTCATAACATTTTCAGTGGAACAGCCAATATCTTTGTTTAGTTCTGTAAACGCAAATGTTCCATTGTGTACAAAAGGTACTGTTACTGAAAGTAAATTCTCGATAATTGGTAGCACACTCAAAGAATTGGCTGCATACTACATAAATCACATGGTAAGTAAAATAATTAGGTTTACATGAAGTTATCACATGTACGTTTTCAGCAAAATTCATCTCTACACCCTATTGAGATGAATACATTACTTTATATTCTATGCAGTTTGAGTTAAGTATGTGTACATAACTACTCAGGGTGAGGTGGAACTCTATAGATATTGCAAGTATCCTACTCATACCCATGGAATACTCTGAAGCAAGGTGAATTCAGGAAACTACCTCATAACATTTAGAGTGGAACAACCAATACCTTTGTTTAGTTCTATAACCTCTAATGTTCCATTGTGTAAAAACGGTGAAGATACTGAAAGTACCTTCTCGAACATTGGTAGCACACTCATAAAATTGGTTGCATACTACTCTAAATCATATGGTAAGTAAAATAATAAGGTTTACATGAAGTTATCAAAAAGTATTTTTTTAGCAAAATTGAACGCTGCACTCCATTGAGCTGAATGCACTACTTTCTAATCTAAGCGTTTTGAGTTATGGATGTGTACATAACAACTCAGGGAGAGGTGGAACTGTATAAATATTGCATGCATCCAACGCAAAGCCATGGAATACTCAAACGCAAGGTGAATTCAGGAAACTACCTGCTAATCTTTAGATTGGAACAGTCAATATCTTTGTTTTGTTCTGTAAACGCTAATGTTCCATTGTGTAAAAACGGTGAAGATACTGAAAGTAACTTCTCGAACATTGGGAGCACACTCATGAAATTGGTTGCATACTACTCTAAATCATATGGTAAGTAAAATAATAAAGGTTTACATGAAGTTATCACAAAGTAGTTTTCAGCAAAATTGAACGCTGCACTACATTGAGCTAAATGCACTAATTTCTAATCTATGCATTTTGAGTTATGGATGTGTACATAGCAACTGAGGGTGAGGTGGAACTGTATAGATGTTGCATGCATCCAACGCAGAGCCATGGAATACTCAAATGCAAGGTGAATTCAGGAAACTGCCTCATAACATTTAGAGTGGAACAGCCAATATCTTTGTTTAGTTCAGTAAACGCAAACGTTCCATTGTGTACAAAAGGTAAAGTAACTGAAAGTAACTTCTCGATCATTGGTAGCACACTCATAACAGTGATTACATAGTACTCTAAATCATATGGTAAGCAAAGTAATAAGGTTTACATCAATTTAGCAGATAGCTGATTCAGTAAAATTCAACTCTACACTCTATTGAGCTGAATGCATTACTTTCAATTTATGTATTTTGAGTTAAGCATGTGTACATAACTACTCAGGGTGAGGTGGAACTGTATAGATATTGCATGTATCCTACTCAAAGCCATGGTATACTCAAACGCAAGGTGAATTCAGGAAACTACCTCATAACATTTTGAGTGGAACAGCCAATATCTTTGTTTAGTTCTGTAAACGCAAATGTTCCATTGTGTACAAAAGTTAAAGTTACTGAAAGTAAATTCTCCGTCATTGGGAGCACACTCATAACATTGATTGCATAGTACTCTAAATCATATGGTAAGCAAAATAATGAGGTTTACATCAAGTTAGCAGATAACAGATTCATGAAAATTCAACTCTACACTATTGAGCTGAATGCATTACTTCCTATTCTGTGCATTTTGAGTTATGGATATGTACATAACAACTCAGTGTGAGGTGGAACTGTACAGATGTTGCATGCATCCAATGCAGTGCCATGGAATACTCAAATGCAAGGTGTATTCAGGAAACTACCTGCTAATCTTTAGAGTGGAACAGCCAATATCTTTGTTTATTTCTATAAACGCTAATGTTCCATTGTGTAAAAACGGTGAAGATACTGAAAGCAACTTCTCGAACATTGGGAGCACACTCATGAAATTGGTTGCATACTACTCTAAATCATATGGTAACTAAAATAATAAGGTTTACATCAAGTTTTCACCTAGTAGTTTTCAGGAAAACTCAACTCTACACTCCACTGTGCTGAATGCATATCTTTCCATTTATGTATTTTCAGTTAAGCATGTGCACGTAACCACACAGTGTGAGGAGGAATGGTATAGATATTGCATGTATCCTACTCAGAGCAATGGAATACTCAAACGCAAGGTGAATTCAGGAAACTACCTCATAACATTTTCAGTGGAACAGCCAATATCTTTGTTTAGTTCTGTAAACGCAAATGTTCCATTGTGTACAAAAGGTACTGTTACTGAAAGTAAATTCTCGATAATTGGTAGCACACTCAAAGAATTGGCTGCATACTACTTAAATCACATGGTAAGTAAAATAATTAGGTTTACATGAAGTTATCACATGTACGTTTTCAGCAAAATTCATCTCTACACCCTATTGAGATGAATACATTACTTTATATTCTATGCAGTTTGAGTTAAGTATGTGTACATAACTACTCAGGGTGAGGTGGAACTGTATAGATATTGCAAGTATCCTACTCATACCCATGGAATACTCTGAAGCAAGGTGAATTCAGGAAACTACCTCATAACATTTAGAGTGGAACAACCAATACCTTTGTTTAGTTCTATAACCTCTAATGTTCCATTGTGTAAAAACGGTGAAGATACTGAAAGTACCTTCTCGAACATTGGTAGCACACTCATAAAATTGGTTGCATACTACTCTAAATCATATGGTAAGTAAAATAATAAGGTTTACATGAAGTTATCAAAAAGTATTTTTTTAGCAAAATTGAACGCTGCACTCCATTGAGCTGAATGCACTACTTTCTAATCTAAGCGTTTTGAGTTATGGATGTGTACATAACAACTCAGGGAGAGGTGGAACTGTATAAATATTGCATGCGTCCAACGCAAAGCCATGGAATACTCAAACGCAAGGTGAATTCAGGAAACTACCTGCTAATCTTTAGATTGGAACAGTCAATATCTTTGTTTTGTTCTGTAAACGCTAATGTTCCATTGTGTAAAAACGGTGAAGATACTGAAAGTAACTTCTCGAACATTGGGAGCACACTCATGAAATTGGTTGCATACTACTCTAAATCATATGGTAAGTAAAATAATAAAGGTTTACATGAAGTTATCACAAAGTAGTTTTCAGCAAAATTGAACGCTGCACTACATTGAGCTAAATGCACTAATTTCTAATCTATGCATTTTGAGTTATGGATGTGTACATAGCAACTGAGGGTGAGGTGGAACTGTATAGATGTTGCATGCATCCAACGCAGAGCCATGGAATACTCAAATGCAAGGTGAATTCAGGAAACTGCCTCATACCATTTAGAGTGGAACAGCCAATATTCTTTGTTTAGTTCTGTAAACGTAATGTTCCATTGCGTACAAAACGTAATGTTACTGAAAGTTACTTCTCGATCATTGGGAGCACACTCATAACATTGATTGCACAGTACTCTAAATCATATGCTAAGCAAAATAATAAGGTTTACATCAAGTTAGCAGATTCAGGAAAATACAACTCTACACTCTATTGAGCTGAATGCATTACTTTCTATTCTGTGCATTTTGAGTTGTGGATGTGTACATAGCTACTCAGCGTGAGGTGGAACTGTATACCAGTTGCATGCATCCAACGCAGAGCCATGGAATACTCAAATGGAAGGTGAATTCAGGAAACTGCATCATAACATTTAGAGTGGAACAGCCAATATCTTTGTTTAGTTCTATAAACGCTAATGTTCCATTGTGTAAAAAAGGTAAAGTTACAGAAAGTAACTTCTCGATCATTGGTAGCACACTCATGAAATTGGTTGCATACTACTCTAAATCATATGGTAACTAAAATAATAAGGTTTACATCAAGTTTTCACCTAGCAGTTTTCAGGAAAACTCAACTCTACACTCCACTGTGCTGAATGCATATCTTTCCATTTATGTATTTTCAGTTAAGCATGTGTACGTAACCACACAGTGGGAGGAGGAACGGTATAGATATTGCATGTATCCTACTCAGAGCAATGGAATACTCAAATGCAAGGAGAATTCAGGAAACTACCTCACAACATTTTCAGTGGAACAGCCAATATCTTTGTTTAGTTCTGTAAACGTAATGTTCCATTGCGTACAAAACGTAATGTTACTGAAAGATACTTCTCGATCATTGGGAGCACACTCATAACATTGATTGCATAGTACTCTAAATCATATGCTAAACAAAATAATAACGTTTACATCAAGTTAGCAGATAGCATATTCAGGAAAATACAACTCTACACTCTATTGAGCTGAATGCATTACTTTCTATTCTGTGCATTTTGAGTTATGGATGTGTACATAACTACTCATGGTGAGGTGGTACTGTATAGAGGTTGCATGAATCCAACGCAGAGCCATGGAATACTCAAATGGAACGTGAATTCAGGAAACTGCCTCATAACATTTAGAGTGGAACAGCCAATATCTTTGTTTCGTTCACTAAACTCAAAAGTTCCATTGTGTACCAAAGGTAAAGTTACTGAAAGTAAATTCTCGATAATTGGTAGCACACTCATAGAATTGGTTGCATACTACTTAAATCTTATGGTAAGCAAAATAATAAGGTTTACATGAAGTTATCAAAAAGTATTTTTTTAGCAAAATTGAACGCTGCACTCCATTGAGCTGAATGCACTACTTTCTAATCTAAGCGTTTTGAGTTATGGATGTGTACATAACAACTCAGGGAGAGGTGGAACTGTATAAATATTGCATTCATCCACCTCAAAGCCATGGAATACTCAAACGCAAGGTGAATTCAGGAAACTACCTGCTAATCTTTAGAGTGGAACAGTCAATATATTTGTTTTGTTCTGTAAACGCTAATGTTCCATTGTGTAAAAACGGTGAAGATACTGAAAGTAACTTCTCGAACATTGGGAGCACACTCATGAAATTGGTTGCATACTACTCTAAATCATATGGTAACTAAAATAATAAGGTTTACATCATGTTATCACCTAGTAGTTTTCAGGAAAACTCAACTCTACACTCCACTGTGCAGAATGCATATCATTCCATTTATGTATTTTCAGTTAAGCATGTGTACGTAACCACACAGTGTGAGGAGGAACGGTATAGATATTGCATGTATCCTACTCAGAGCAATGGAATACTCAAACGCAAGGTGAATTCAGGAAACTACCTCATAACATTTTCAGTGGAACTGCCAATATCTTTGTTTAGTTCTGTAAACGCAAATGTTCCATTGTGTACAAAAGGTAAAGTTACTGAAAGTACCTTCTCGATCATTGGTAGCACACTCATGAAGTTGGTTGCATACTACTCTAAATCATATGGTAAGTAAAATAATAAGGTTTACATGAAGTTATCAAAAAGTATTTTTTTAGCAAAATTGAACGCTGCACTCCATTGAGCTGAATGCACTACTTTCTAATCTAAGCGTTTTGAGTTATGGATGTGTACATAACAACTCAGGGAGAGGTGGAACTGTATAAATATTGCATGCATCCAACTCAAAGCCATGGAATACTCAAACGCAAGGTGAATTCAGGAAACTACCTGCTAATCTTTAGAGTGGAACAGCCAATATCTTTGTTTTGTTCTGTAAACGCTAATGTTCCATTGTGTAAAAAACGTAAAGTTACTGAAAGTAACTTCTCAATAATTGGTAGCACACTCATGAAATTGGTTGCATACTACTCTAAATCATATGGTAACTAAAATAATAAGGTTTACATCAGGTTTTCACCTAGCAGTTTTCAGGAAAACTCCACTCTACACTACACTGCGCTGAATGCATATCTATCCATTTATGTATTTTCAGTTAAGCATGTGTACGTAACCACACACTGGGAGGAGGAACGGTATAGATATTGCATGTATCCTACTCAGAGCAATGGAATACTCAAACGCAAGGTGAATTCAGGAACCTACCTCACAACATTTTCAGTGGAACAGCCAATATCTTTGTTTAGTTCTGTAAACGTAATGTACCATTGTGTACAAAACGGTGAAGATACTGAAAGTAACTTCTCGAACATTGGTAGCACACTCATAAAATTGGTTGCATACTACTCTAAATCATATGGTAACTAAAATAATAAGGTTTACATCAAGTTATCACCTAGTAGTTTTCAGGAAAACTCAACTCTACACTCCACTGTGCTGAATGCATATCTTTCCATTTATGTATTTTCAGTTAAGCATGTGTACGTAACCACACAGTGTGAGGAGGAACGGTATAGATATTGCATGTATCCTACTCAGAGCAATGGAATACTCAAACGCAAGGTGAATTCAGAAAACTACCTCATAACATTTTCAGTGGAACAGCCAATATCTTTGTTTAGTTCTGTAAACGCTAATGTTCCATTGTGTAAAAAACGTAAAGTTACTGAAAGTAACTTCTCAATAATTGGTAGCACACTCATAAAATTGGTTGCATACTACTCTAAATCATATGGTAAGTAAAATAATAAAGGTTTACATGAAGTTATCACAAAGTAGTTTTCAGCAAAATTGAACGCTGCACTACATTGAGCTAAATGCACTAATTTCTAATCTATGCATTTTGAGTTATGGATGTGTACATAACAACTGAGGGTGAGGTGGAACTGTATAGATGTTGCATGCATCCAACGCAGAGCCATGGAATACTCAAATGCAAGGTGAATTCAGGAAACTGCCTCATACCATTTAGAGTGAAACAGCCAATATTCTTTGTTTAGTTCTGTAAACGTAATGTTCCATTGCGTACAAAACGTAATGTTACTGAAAGTTACTTCTCGATCATTGGGAGCACACTCATAACATTGATTGCACAGTACTCTAAATCATATGCTAAGCAAAATAATAAGGTTTACATCAAGTTAGCAGATAGCAGATTCAGGAAAATACAACTCTACACTCTATTGAGCTGAATGCATTGCTTTCTATTCTGTTCATTTTGAGTTGTGGATGTGCACATAGCTACTCAGCGTGAGGTGGAACTGTATACCTGTTGCATGCATCCAACGCAGAGCCATGGAATACTCAAATGGAAGGTGAATTCAGGAAACTGCATCATAACATTTAGAGTGGAACAGCCAATATCTTTGTTTAGTTCTATAAACGCTAATGTTCCATTGTGTAAAAAAGGTTAAGTTACAGAAAGTAACTTCTCGATCATTGGCAGCACACTCCTGAAATTGGTTGCATACTACTCTAAATCATATGGTAACTAAAATAATAAGGTTTACATCAAGTTTTCACCTAGTAGTTTTCAGGAAAACTCAACTCTACACTCTACTGTGCTGAATGCATATCTTTCCATTTATGTATTTTCAGTTAAGCATGTCTACGTAACCACACAGTGTGAGGAGGAATGGTATAGATATTGCATGTATCCCACTCAGAGCAATGGAATACTCAAACGCAAGGTGAATTCAGGAGGCTACCTCACAACATTTTCAGTGGAACAGCCAATATCTTTGTTTAGTTCTGTAAACGTAATGTTCCATTGCGTACAAAACGTAATGTTACTGAAAGATACTTCTCGATCATTGGGAGCACACTCATAACATTGATTGCATAGTACTCTAAATCATATGCTAAGCAAAATAATAACGTTTACATCAAGTTAGCAGATAGCATATTCAGGAAAATACAACTCTACACTCTATTGAGCTGAATGCATTACTTTCTATTCTGTGCATTTTGATTTATGGATGTGTACATAACTACTCATGGTGAGGTGGTACTGTATAGAGGTTGCATGCATCCAACGCAGAGCCATGGAATACTCAAATGGAACGTGAATTATGGAAACTGCCTCATAACATTTAGAGTGGAACAGCCAATATCTTTGTTTAGTTCAGTAAACTCAAAAGTTCCATTGTGTACCAAAGGTAAAGTTACTGAAAGTAAATTCTCCATAATTGGTAGCACACTCATAGAATTGTTTGCATACTACTTAAAACATATGGTAAGTAAAATGATAAGGTTTACATGAAGTTATCACATGTCCTTTTTCAGCAAAATTCATCTCTACACTCTATTGATATGAATACATTACTTTCTACTCTATGCAGTTTGAGTTAAGTATTTGTACATAACTACTCAGGGTGAGGTGGAACTGTATAGATATTGCATGTATCCTACTCATACCCATGGAATACTCAGAAGCAAGGTGAATTCAGGAAACTACCTCATAACATTTAGAGTGGAACAACCAATACCTTTGTTTAGTTCTATAACCGCTAATGTTCCATTGTGTAAAAACGGTGAAGATACTGAAAGTAACTTCTCGAACATTGTTAGCACACTCATAAAATTGGTTGCATACTACTCTAAATTATATGGTAACTAAAATAATAAGGTTTGCATCAAGTTATCACCTAGTAGTTTTCAGGAAAACTCAACTCTACACTCCACTGTGCTGAATGGATATCTTTCCATTTATGTATTTTCAGTTAAGCATGTGTACGTAACCACACAGTGTGAGGAGGAACGGTATAGATATTGCATGTATCCTACTCAGAGCAATGGAATACTCAAACGCAAGGTGAATTCAGGAAACTACCTCACAACATTTTCAGTGGAACAGCCAATATCTTTGTTTAGTTCTGTCAACGCAAATGTTCCATTGTGTACAAAAGGTAAAGTTACTGAAAGTAACGTCTCGATCATTGGTAGCACACTCTTAAATTTGGTTGCATACTACTCTAAAGCATATGGTAAGTAAAATAATTTGGTTTACATGAAGTTATCAAAAAGTATTTTTTTAGCAAAATTCAACGCTGCACTCCATTGAGCTGAATGCACTACTTTCTATTCTACGCGTTTTCAGTTATGGATGTGTACATAACTACTCAGGGTGAGGTGGAACTGTATAGATGTTCCATGCATGCAATGTGAATTCAGGAAACTGCCTCATAACATTTAGAGTGGAACAGCCAATATCTTTGTTTATTTCTGTAAACGCAAACGTTCCATTGTGTACCAAAGGTAAAGTTACTGAAAGTAACTTCTCGATCATTGGTAGCACACTCATAACAGTGATTGCATAGCTCTCTAAATCATATGGTAAGCAAAATAATAAGGTTTACATCAAGCTAGCAGATAGCTGATTCAGTAAAATTCAACACTACACTCTATTGAGCTGAATGCATTACTTTCCATTGATGCATTTTGAGTTATGGATGTGTACATAACAACTCAGGCTGAGGTGGAACTGTATAGATGTTGCATGCATCCAATGCAGAGCCATAGAATACTCAAATGCAAGGTGAATTCAGGAAACTGCATCATAATATTTAGAGGGGAACAGCCAATATCTTTGTTTAGTTCTCTAAACGCAAATGTTCCATTGTGTAAAAAAGGTATAGTTTCCGAAAGTAACTACTCGGACATTGGTAGCACACTCTTAAAATTGGTTGCATACTACTTAAATCATATGGTAAGTAAAATAATAAGGTTTACATGAAGTTAACACAAAGTAGTTTTCAGCAAAATTGAACGCTGCACTCCATTGAGCTGAATGCAGTACTTTCTAATCGATGCATTCTGAGTTATGGATGTGTACATAACAACTCAGGCTGAGGTGGAACTGTATAGATGTTGCATGCATCCAATGCAGAGCCATAGAATACTCAAATGCAAGGTGAATTCAGGAAAATGCATCATAATATTTAGAGGGGAACAGCCAATATCTTTGTTTAGTTCTCTAAACGCAAATGTTCCATTGTGTAAAAAAGGTATAGTTTCCGAAAGTAACTACTCGGACATTGGTAGCACACTCTTAAAATTGGTTGCATACTACTTAAATCATATGGTAAGTAAAATAATAAGGTTTACATGAAGTTATCACTTGTACGTTTTCAGCAAAATTCATCTCTACACTCTATTGATATGAATAAATTACTTTCTACTCTATGCAGTTTGAGTTAAGTATTTGTACATAACTTCTCAGGGTGAGGTGGAACTGTATAGATATTGCAAGTATCCTACTCTACCCATGGAATACTCAGAAGCAAGGTGAATTCAGGAAACTACCTCATAACATTTAGAGTGGAACAACCAATACCTTTGTTTAGTTCTATAACCGCTAACGTTCCATTGTGTAAAAACGGTGAAGATACTGAAAGTAACTTCTCGAACATTGATAGCACACTCATAAAATTGGTTGCATACTACTCTAAATCATATGGTAACTAAAATAATAAGGTTTACATCAAGTTATCACCTAGTAGTTTTCAGGAAAACTCAACTCTACACTCCACTGTGCTGAATGCATATCTTTCCATTTATGTATTTTCAGTTAAGCATGTGTACGTAACCACACAGTGTGAGGAGGAACGGTATAGATATTGCATGTATCCTACTCAGAGCAATGGAATACTCAAACGCAAGGTGAATTCAGGAAACTACCTCATAACATTTTCAGTGGAACAGCCAATATCTTTGTTTAGTTCTGTAAACGCAAATGTTCCAGTGTGTACAAAAGGTAAAGTTACTGAAAGTACCTTCTCGATCATTGGTAGCACACTCATGAAGTTGGTTGCATACTACTCTAAATCATATGGTAAGTAAAATAATAAGGTTTACATTAAGTTATCAAAAAGTATTTTTTTAGCAAAATTGAACGCTGCACTCCATTGAGCTGAATGCACTACTTTCTAATCTAAGCGTTTTGAGTTATGGATGTGTACATAACAACTCAGGGAGAGGTGGAACTGTATAAATATTGCATGCATCCAACTCAAAGCCATGGAATACTCAAACGCAAGGTGAATTCAGGAAACTACCTGCTAATCTTTAGGTGGAACAGACAATATCTTTGTTTTGTTCTGTAAACGCTAATGTTCCATTGTGTAAAAAACGTAAAGTTACTGAAAGTAACTTCTCGATAATTGGTAGCACACTCATAAAATTGGTTGCATACTACTCTAATTCATATGGTAAGTACAATAATAAAGGTTTACATGAAGTTATCACAAAGTAGTTTTCACCAAAATTGAACGCTCCACTACATTGAGCTAAATGCACTAATTTCCAATCTATGCATTTTGAGTTATGGATGTGTACATAACAACTGAGGGTGAGTTGGAACTGTATAGATGTTGCATGCATCCAACGCAGAGCCATGGAATACTCAAATGCAAGGTGAATTCAGGAAACTGCCTCATACCATTTAGAGTGGAACAGCCAATATTCTTTGTTTAGTTCTGTAAACGTAATGTTCCATTGCGTTCAAAACGTAATGTTACTGAAAGTTACTTCTCGATCATTGGGAGCACACTCATAACATTGATTGCACAGTACTCTAAATCATATGCTAAGCAAAATAATAAGGTTTACATCAAGTTAGCAGATAGCATATTCAGGAAAATACAACTCTACACTCTATTGAGCTGAATACATTACTTTCTATTCTGTGCATTTTGAGTTATGGATGTGTACATAACTACTCATGGTGAGGTGGTACTGTATAGAGGTTGCATGCATCCAACGCAGAGCCATGGAATACTCAAATGGAACGTGAATTCAGGAAACTGCCTCATAACATTTAGAGTGGAACAGCCAATGTCTTTGTTTAGTTCAGTAAACTCAAAAGTTCCATTGTGTACCAAAGGTAAAGTTACTGAAAGTAAATTCTCGATAATTGGTAGCACACTCATAGAATTGTTTGCATACTACTTAAATCATATGGTAAGTAAAATGATAAGGTTTACATGAAGTTATCACATGTACGTTTTCTGCAAAATTCATCTCTACACTCTATTGATATGAATACATTACTTTCTGCTCTATGCAGTTTGAGTTAAGTATTTGTACATAACTTCTCAGGGTGAGGTGGAACTGTATAGATATTGCAAGTATCCTACTCTACCCATGGAATACTCAGAAGCAAAGTGAATTCAGGAAACTACCTCATAACATTTAGAGTGGAACAACCAATACCTTTGATTAGTTCTATAACCGCTAATGTTCCATTGTGTAAAAACGGTGAAGATACTGAAAGTAACTTCTCGAACATTTGTAGCACACTCATAAAATTGGTTGCATAATACTCTAAATCATATGGTAACTAAAATAATAAGGTTTGCATCAAGTTATCACCTAGTAGTTTTCAGGAAAACTCAACTCTACACTCCACTGTGCTGAATGCATATCTTTCCATTTATGTATTTTGAGTTAGGCATGTGTACGTAACCACACAGTGTGAGGAGGAACGGTATAGATATTGCATGTATCCTACTCAGAGCAATGGAATACTCAAACGCAAGGTGAATTCAGGAAACTACCTCACAACATTTTCAGTGGAACAGCCAATATCTTTGTTTAGTTCTGTAAACGCAGATGTTCCATTGTGTACAAAAGGTAAAGTTACTGAAAGTAACGTCTCGATCATTGGTAGCACCCTCTTAAATTTGGTTGCATGCTACTCTAAAGCATATGGTATGTAAAATAATTTGGTTTACATGAAGTTATCAAAAAGTATTTTTTTAGCAAAATTCAACTCTACACTCCATTGAGCTGAATGCATTAATTTCCATTGATGCATTTTGAGTTATGGATGTGTACATAACTACTCAGGGTGAGGTGGAACTGTATAGATGTTCCATGCATCCAACGCAGAGCCATGGAATACTCAAATGCAATGTGAATTCAGGAAACTGCCTCATAACATTTAGAGTGGAACATCCAATATCTTTGTTTATTTCTGTAAACGCAAACGTTCCATTGTGTACCAAAGGTAAAGTTACTGAAAGTAACTTCTCGATCATTGGTAGCACACTCATAACAGTGATTGCATAGCTCTCTAAATCATATGGTAAGCAAAATAATAAGGTTTACATCAAGCTAGCAGATAGCTGATTCAGTAAAATTCAACACTGCACTCTATTGAGCTGAATGCATTACTTTCCATTGATGCATTTTGAGTTATGGATGTGTACATAACAACTCAGGCTGAGGTGGAACTGTATAGATGTTGCATGCATCCAATGCAGAGCCATAGAATACTCAAATGCAAGGTGAATTCAGGAAACTGCATCATAATATTTAGAGGGGAACAGCCAATATCTTTGTTTAGTTCTCTAAACGCAAATGTTCCATTGTGTAAAAAAGGTATAGTTTCCGAAAGTAACTACTCGGACATTGGTAGCACACTCTTAAAATTGGTTGCATACTACTTAAATCATATGGTAAGTAAAATAATAAGGTTTACATGAAGTTATCACAAAGTAGTTTTCAGCAAAATTGAACGCTGCACTCCATTGAGCTGAATGCAGTACTTTCTAATCGATGCATTCTGAGTTATGGATGTGTACATAACTAGTCAGGGTGAGGTGGAACTGTATAGATGTTGCATGCATCCAATGCAGAGCCATGGAATACTCAAATGCAAGGTGAATTCAGGAATCTGCATCATAATATTTAGAGTGGAACATCCAATATCTTTGTTTAGTTCTATAACCGCTAATGTTCCATTGTGTAAAAACGGTGAAGATACTGAAAGTAACTTCTCGAACATTGGTAGCACACTCATAAAATTGGTTGCATACTACTCTAAATCATACGGTAACTAAAATAATAAGGTTTACATCAAGTTATCACCTAGTAGTTTTCAGGAAAACTCAACTCTACACTCCACTGTGCTGAATGCATATCTTTCCATTTATGTATTTTGAGTTAGGCATGTGTACGTAACCACACAGTGTGAGGAGGAACGGTATAGATATTGCATGTATCCTACTCAGAGCAATGGAATACTCAAACGCAAGGTGAATTCAGGAAACTACCTCACAACATTTTCAGTGGAACAGCCAATATCTTTGTTTAGTTCTGTAAACGCAGATGTTCCATTGTGTACAAAAGGTAAAGTTACTGAAAGTAACGTCTCGATCATTGGTAGCACCCTCTTAAATTTGGTTGCATGCTACTCTAAAGCATATGGTATGTAAAATAATTTGGTTTACATGAAGTTATCAAAAAGTATTTTTTTAGCAAAATTCAACTCTACACTCCATTGAGCTGAATGCATTACTTTCCATTGATGCATTTTGAGTTATGGATGTGTACATAACTACTCAGGGTGAGGTGGAACTGTATAGATGTTCCATGCATCCAACGCAGAGCCATGGAATACTCAAATGCAATGTGAATTCAGGAAACTGCCTCATAACATTTAGAGCGGAACATCCAATATCTTTGTTTATTTCTGTAAACGCAAACGTTCCATTGTGTACCAAAGGTAAAGTTACTGAAAGTAACTTCTCGATCATTGGTAGCACACTCATAACAGTGATTGCATAGCTCTCTAAATCATATGGTAAGCAAAATAATAAGGTTTACATCAAGCTAGCAGATAGCTGATTCAGTAAAATTCAACACTACACTCTATTGAGCTGAATGCATTACTTTCCATTGATGCATTTTGAGTTATGGATGTGTACATAACAACTCAGGCTGAGGTGGAACTGTATAGATGTTGCATGCATCCAATGCAGAGCCATGGAATACTCAAATGCAAGGTGATTTCAGGAATCTGCATCATAATATTTAGAGTGGAACATCCAATATCTTTGTTTAGTTCTATAACCGCTAATGTTCCATTGTGTAAAAACGGTGAAGATACTGAAAGTAACTTCTCGAACATTGGTAGCACACTCATAAAATTGGTTGCATACTACTCTAAATCATATGGTAACTAAAATAATAAGGTTTACATCAAGTTATCACCTAGTAGTTTTCAGGAAAACTCAACTCAACACTACACTGTGCTGAATGCATATCTTTCCATTTATGTATTTTCAGTTAAGCATGTGTACGTAACCACACAGTGTGAGGAGGAATGGTATAGATATTGCATGTATCCTACTCAGAGCAATGGAATACTCAAACGCAAGGTGAATTCAGGAAACTACCTCATAACATTTTCAGTGGAACAGCCAATATCTTTGTTTAGTTCTGTAAACGCAAATGTTCCATTGTGTACAAAAGGTACTGTTACTGAAAGTAAATTCTCGATAATTGGTAGCACACTCAAAGAATTGGCTGCATACTACTTAAATCACATGGTAAGTAAAATAATTAGGTTTACATGAAGTTATCACATGTACGTTTTCAGCAAAATTCATCTCTACACCCTATTGAGATGAATACATTACTTTATATTCTATGCAGTTTGAGTTAAGTATGTGCACATAACTACTCAGGGTGAGGTGGAACTGTATAGATATTGCAAGTATCCTACTCATACCCATGGAATACTCTGAAGCAAGGTGAATTCAGGAAACTACCTCATAACATTTAGAGTGGAACAACCAATACCTTTGTTTAGTTCTATAACCTCTAATGTTCCATTGTGTAAAAACGGTGAAGATACTGAAAGTACCTTCTCGAACATTGGTAGCACACTCATAAAATTGGTTGCATACTACTCTAAATCATATGGTAAGTAAAATAATAAGGTTTACATGAAGTTATCAAAAAGTATTTTTTTAGCAAAATTGAACGCTGCACTCCATTGAGCTGAATGCACAACTTTCTAATCTAAGCGTTTTGAGTTATAGATGTGTACATAACAACTCAGGGAGAGGTGGAACTGTATAAATATTGCATGCATCCAACGCAAAGCCATGGAATACTCAAACGCAAGGTGAATTCAGGAAACTACCTGCTAAGCTTTAGATTGGAACAGTCAATATCTTTGTTTTATTCTGTAAACGCAATTGTTCCATTGTGTAAAAACGGTGAAGATACTGAAAGTAACTTCTCGAACATTGGGAGCACACTCATGAAATTGGTTGCATACTACTCTAAATCATATGGTAACTAAAATAATAAGGTTTACATCATGTTATCACCTAGTAGTTTTCAGGAAAACTCAACTCTACACTCCACTGTGCTGAATGCATATCTTTCCATTTATGTATTTTCAGTTAAGCATGTGTACATAACAACTCAGGGAGAGGTGGAACTGTATAAATATTGCATGCATCCAACTCAAAGCCATGGAATACTCAAACGCAAGGTGAATTCAGGAAACTACCTCATAACATTTTCAGTGGAACAGCCAATATCTTTGTTTAGTTCTGTAAACGCAAATGTTCCATTGTGTACAATAGGTAAAGTTACTGAAAGTACCTTGTCGAGCATTGGTAGCACACTCATGAAGTTGGTTGCATACTACTCTAAATCATATGGTAAGTAAAATAATAAAGGTTTACATGAAGTTATCACAAAGTAGTTTTCAGCAAAATTGAACGCTGCACTACATTGAGCTAAATGCACTAATTTCTAATCTATGCATTTTGAGTTATGGATGTGTACATAGCAACTGAGGGTGAGGTGGAACTGTATAGATGTTGCATGCATCCAACGCAGAGCCATGGAATACTCAAATGCAAGGTGAATTCAGGAAACTGCCTCATACCATTTAGAGTGGAACAGCCAATATTCTTTGTTTAGTTCTGTAAACGTAATGTTCCATTGCGTACAAAACGTAATGTTACTGAAAGTTACTTCTCGATCATTGGGAGCACACTCATAACATTGATTGCACAGTACTCTAAATCATATGCTAAGCAAAATAATAAGGTTTACATCAAGTTAGCAGATAGCAGATTCAGGAAAATACAACCCTACACTCTATTGAGCTGAATGCATTACTTTCTATTCTGTGCATTTTGAGTTGTGGATGTGTACATAGCTACTCAGCGTGAGGTGGAACTGTATACCAGTTGCATGCATCCAACGCAGAGCCATAGAATACTCAAATGGAAGGTGAATTCAGGAAACTGCATCATAACATTTAGAGTGGAACAGCCAATATCTTTGTTTAGTTCTATAAACGCTAATGTTCCATTGTGTAAAAAAGGTAAAGTTACAGAAAGTAACTTCTCGATCATTGGTAGCACACTCATGAAATTGGTTGCATACTACTCTAAATCATATGGTAACTAAAATAATAAGGTTTACATCAAGTTTTCACCTAGCAGTTTTCAGGAAAACTCAACTCTACACTCCACTGTGCTGAATGCATATCTTTCCATTTATGTATTTTCAGTTAAGCATGTGTACGTAACCACACAGTGGGAGGAGGAACGGTATAGATATTGCATGTATCCTACTCAGAGCAATGGAATACTCAAATGCAAGGAGAATTCAGGAAACTACCTCACAACATTTTCAGTGGAACAGCCAATATCTTTGTTTAGTTCTGTAAACGTAATGTTCCATTGCGTACAAAACGTAATGTTACTGAAAGATACTTCTCGATCATTGGGAGCACACTCATAACATTGATTGCATAGTACTCTAAATCATATGCTAAACAAAATAATAACGTTTACATCAAGTTAGCAGATAGCATATTCAGGAAAATACAACTCTACACTCTATTGAGCTGAATGCATTACTTTCTATTCTGTGCATTTTGAGTTATGGATGTGTACATAACTACTCATGGTGAGTTGGTACTGTATAGAGGTTGCATGAATCCAACGCAGAGCCATGGAATACTCAAATGGAACGTGAATTCAGGAAACTGCCTCATAACATTTAGAGTGGAACAGCCAATATCTTTGTTTCGTTCAGTAAACTCAAAAGTTCCATTGTGTACCAAAGGTAAAGTTACTGAAAGTAAATTCTCGATAATTGGTAGCACACTCATAGAATTGGTTGCATACTACTTAAATCTTATGGTAAGCAAAATAATAAGGTTTACATGAAGTTATCAAAAAGTATTTTTTTAGCAAAATTGAACGCTGCACTCCATTGAGCTGAATGCACTACTTTCTAATCTAAGCGTTTTGAGTTATGGATGTGTACATAACAACTCAGGGAGAGGTGGAACTGTATAAATATTGCATGCATCCAACTCAAAGCCATGGAATACTCAAACGCAAGGTGAATTCAGGAAACTACCTGCTAATCTTTAGAGTGGAACAGTCAATATCTTTGTTCTGTTCTGTAAACGCTAATGTTCCATTGTGTAAAAACGGTGAAGATACTGAAAGTAACTTCTCGAACATTGGGAGCACACTCATGAAATTGGTTGCATACTACTCTAAATCATATGGTAACTAAAATAATAAGGTTTACATCATGTTATCACCTAGTAGTTTTCAGGAAAACTCAACTCTACACTCCACTGTGCAGAATGCATATCATTCCATTTATGTATTTTCAGTTAAGCATGTGTACGTAACCACACAGTGTGAGGAGGAACGGTATAGATATTGCATGTATCCTACTCAGAGCAATGGAATACTCAAACGCAAGGTGAATTCAGGAAACTACCTCATAACATTTTCAGTGGAACAGCCAATATCTTTGTTTAGTTCTGTAAACGCAAATGTTCCATTGTGTACAAAAGGTAAAGTTACTGAAAGATAATTCTCGATCATTGGGAGCACACTCATAACATTGATTGCATAGTACTCTAAATCATATGCTAAACAAAATAATAACGTTTACATCAAGTTAGCAGATAGCATATTCAGGAAAATACAACTCTACACTCTATTGAGCTGAATGCATTACTTTCTATTCTGTGCATTTTGAGTTATGGATGTGTACATAACTACTCATGGTGAGGTGGTACTGTATAGAGGTTGCATGAATCCAACGCAGAGCCATGGAATACTCAAATGGAACGTGAATTCAGGAAACTGCCTCATAACATTTAGAGTGGAACAGCCAATATCTTTGTTTCGTTCAGTAAACTCAAAAGTTCCATTGTGTACCAAAGGTAAAGTTACTGAAAGTAAATTCTCGATAATTGGTAGCACACTCATAGAATTGGTTGCATACTACTTAAATCTTATGGTAAGCAAAATAATAAGGTTTACATGAAGTTATCAAAAAGTATTTTTTTAGCAAAATTGAACGCTGCACTCCATTGAGCTGAATGCACTACTTTCTAATCTAAGCGTTTTGAGTTATGGATGTGTACATAACAACTCAGGGAGAGGTGGAACTGTATAAATATTGCATGCATCCAACTCAAAGCCATGGAATACTCAAACGCAAGGTGAATTCAGGAAACTACCTGCTAATCTTTAGAGTGGAACAGTCAATATCTTTGTTTTGTTCTGTAAACGCTAACGTTCCATTGTGTAAAAACGGTGAAGATACTGAAAGTAACTTCTCGAACATTGGGAGCACACTCATGAAATTGGTTGCATACTACTCTAAATCATATGGTAACTAAAATAATAAGGTTTACATCATGTTATCACCTAGTAGTTTTCAGGAAAACTCAACTCTACACTCCACTGTGCAGAATGCATATCATTCCATTTATGTATTTTCAGTTAAGCATGTGTACGTAACCACACAGTGTGAGGAGGAACGGTATAGATATTGCATGTATCCTACTCAGAGCAATGGAATACTCAAACCCAAGGTGAATTCAGGAAACTACCTCATAATATTTTCAGTGGAACAGCCAATATCTTTGTTTAGTTCTGTAAACGCAAATGTTCCATTGTGTACAAAAGGTAAAGTTACTGAAAGTACCTTCTCGATCATTGGTAGCACACTCATGAAGTTGGTTGCATACTACTCTAAATCATATGGTAAGTAAAATAATAAGGTTTACATGAAGTTATCAAAAAGTATTTTTTTAGCAAAATTTAACGCTGCACTCCATTGAGCTGAATGCACTACTTTCTAATCTAAGCGTTTTGAGTTATGGATGTGTACATAACAACTCAGGGAGAGGTGGAACTGTATAAATATAGCATGCATCCAACTCAAAGCCATGGAATACTCAAACGCAAGGTGAATTCAGGAAACTACCTGCTAATCTTTAGAGTGGAACAGCCAATATCTTTGTTTAGTTCTGTAAACGTAATGTACCATTGTGTACAAAACGTAATGTTACTGAAAGCTACTTCTCGATCATTGGGAGCACACTCATAACATTGATTGCATAGTACTCTAAATCATATGCTAAGCAAAATAATAACGTTTACATCAAGTTAGCAGATAGCATATTCAGGAAAATACAACTCTACACTCTATTGAGCTGCATGCATTACTTTCTATTCTGTGCATTTTGAGTTATGGATGTGTACATAACTTCTCATGGTGAGGTGGTACTGTATAGAGGTTGCATGCATCCAACGCAGAGCCATGGAATACTCAAATGGAACGTGAATTCAGGAAACTGCCTCATAACATTTAGAGTGGAACAACCAATACCTTTGTTTAGTTCTATAACCGCTAATGTTCCATTGTGTAAAAACGGTGAAGATACTGAAAGTAACTTCTCGAACATTGGTAGCACACTCATAAAATTGGTTGCATACTACTCTAAATCATATGGTAAGTAAAATAATAAAGGTTTACATGAAGTTATCACAAAGTAGTTTTCAGCAAAATTGAACGCTGCACTACATTGAGCTAAATGCACTAATTTCTAATCTATGCATTTTGAGTTATGGATGTGTACATAACAACTGAGGGTGAGGTGGAACTGTATAGATGTTGCATGCATCCAACGCAGAGCCATGGAATACTCAAATGCAAGGTGAATTCAGGAAACTGCCTCATACCATTTAGAGTGGAACAGCCAATATCTTTGTTTAGTTCTATAAACGCTAATGTTCCACTGTGTAAAAAAGGTTAAGTTACAGAAAGTAACTTCTCGATCATTGGCAGCACACTCCTGAAATTGGTTGCATACTACTCTAAATCATATGGTAACTAAAATAATAAGGTTTACATCAAGTTTTCACCTAGTAGTTTTCAGGAAAACTCAACTCTACACTCCACTGTGCTGAATGCATATCTTTCCATTTATGTATTTTCAGTTAAGCATGTCTACGTAACCACACAGTGTGAGGAGGAACGGCATTGATATTGCATGTATCCTACCCAGAGCAATGGAATACTCAAACGCAAGGTGAATTCAGGAAACTACCTCACAACATTTTCAGTGGAACAGCCAATATCTTTGTTTAGTTCTGTAAACGTAATGTTCCATTGTGTACAAAACATAATGTTACTGAAAGCTACTTCTCGATCATTGGGAGCACACTCATAACATTGATTGCATAGTACTCTAAATCATATGCTAAGCAAAATAATAAGGTTTACATCAAGTTAGCAGATAGCATATTCAGGAAAATACAACTCTACACTCTATTGAGCTGAATGCATTACTTTCTATTCTGTGCATTTTGAGTTATGGATGTGTACATAACTACTCATGGTGAGGTGGTACTGTATAGAGGTTGCATGCATCCAACGCAGAGCCATGGAATACTCAAATGGAACGTGAATTCAGGAAACTGCCTCATAACATTTTCAGTGGAACAGCCAATATCTTTGTTTAGTTCAGTAAACTCAAAAGTTCCATTGTGTACCAAAGGTAAAGTTACTGAAAGTAAATTCTCCATAATTGGTAGCACACTCATAGAATTGTTTGCATACTACTTAAATCATATGGTAAGTAAAATGATAAGGTTTACATGAAGTTATCACATGTACGTTTTCAGCAAAATTCATCTCTACACTCTATTGATATGAATACATTACTTTCTACTCTATGCAGTTTGAGTTAAGTATTTGTACATAACTACTCAGGGTGAGGTGGAACTGTATAGATATTGCATGTATCCTACTCATACCCATGGAATACTCAGAAGCAAGGTGAATTCAGGAAACCACCTCATAACATTTAGAGTGGAACAACCAATACCTTTGTTTAGTTCTATAACCGCTAATGTTCCATTGTGTAAAAACGGTGAAGATACTGAAAGTAACTTCTCGAACATTGGTAGCACACTCATAAAATTGGTTGCATACTACTCTAAATTATATGGTAACTAAAATAATAAGGTTTGCATCAAGTTATCACCTAGTAGTTTTCAGGAAAACTCAACTCTACACTCCACTGTGCTGAATGGATATCTTTCCATTTATGTATTTTCAGTTAAGCATGTGTACGTAACCACACAGTGTGAGGAGGAACGGTATAGATATTGCATGTATCCTACTCAGAGCAATGGAATACTCAAACGCAAGGTGAATTCAGGAAACTACCTCACAACATTTTCAGTGGAACAGCCAATATCTTTGTTTAGTTCTGTCAACGCAAATGTTCCATTGTGTACAAAAGGTAAAGTTACTGAAAGTAACGTCTCGATCATTGGTAGCACACTCTTAAATTTGGTTGCATACTACTCTAAAGCATATGGTAAGTAAAATAATTTGGTTTACATGAAGTTATCAAAAAGTATTTTTTTAGCAAAATTCAACGCTGCACTCCATTGAGCTGAATGCACTACTTTCTATTCTACGCGTTTTCAGTTATGGATGTGTACATAACTACTCAGGGTGAGGTGGAACTGTATAGATGTTCCATGCATGCAATGTGAATTCAGGAAACTGCCTCATAACATTTAGAGTGGAACAGCCAATATCTTTGTTTATTTCTGTAAACGCAAACGTTCCATTGTGTACCAAAGGTAAAGTTACTGAAAGTAACTTCTCGATCATTGGTAGCACACTCATAACAGTGATTGCATAGCTCTCTAAATCATATGGTAAGCAAAATAATAAGGTTTACATCAAGCTAGCAGATAGCTGATTCAGTAAAATTCAACACTACACTCTATTGAGCTGAATGCATTACTTTCCATTGATGCATTTTGAGTTATGGATGTGTACATAACAACTCAGGCTGAGGTGGAACTGTATAGATGTTGCATGCATCCAATGCAGAGCCATAGAATACTCAAATGCAAGGTGAATTCAGGAAACTGCATCATAATATTTAGAGGGGAACAGCCAATATCTTTGTTTAGTTCTCTAAACGCAAATGTTCCATTGTGTAAAAAAGGTATAGTTTCCGAAAGTAACTACTCGGACATTGGTAGCACACTCTTAAAATTGGTTGCATACTACTTAAATCATATGGTAAGTAAAATAATAAGGTTTACATGAAGTTAACACAAAGTAGTTTTCAGCAAAATTGAACGCTGCACTCCATTGAGCTGAATGCAGTACTTTCTAATCGATGCATTCTGAGTTATGGATGTGTACATAACAACTCAGGCTGAGGTGGAACTGTATAGATGTTGCATGCATCCAATGCAGAGCCATAGAATACTCAAATGCAAGGTGAATTCAGGAAAATGCATCATAATATTTAGAGGGGAACAGCCAATATCTTTGTTTAGTTCTCTAAACGCAAATGTTCCATTGTGTAAAAAAGGTATAGTTTCCGAAAGTAACTACTCGGACATTGGTAGCACACTCTTAAAATTGGTTGCATACTACTTAAATCATATGGTAAGTAAAATAATAAGGTTTACATGAAGTTATCACTTGTACGTTTTCAGCAAAATTCATCTCTACACTCTATTGATATGAATAAATTACTTTCTACTCTATGCAGTTTGAGTTAAGTATTTGTACATAACTACTCAGGGTGAGGTGGAACTGTATAGATATTGCATGTATCCTACTCATACCCATGGAATACTCAGAAGCAAGGTGAATTCAGGAAACCACCTCATAACATTTAGAGTGGAACAACCAATACCTTTGTTTAGTTCTATAACCGCTAATGTTCCATTGTGTAAAAACGGTGAAGATACTGAAAGTAACTTCTCGAACATTGGTAGCACACTCATAAAATTGGTTGCATACTACTCTAAATTATATGGTAACTAAAATAATAAGGTTTGCATCAAGTTATCACCTAGTAGTTTTCAGGAAAACTCAACTCTACACTCCACTGTGCTGAATGGATATCTTTCCATTTATGTATTTTCAGTTAAGCATGTGTACGTAACCACACAGTGTGAGGAGGAACGGTATAGATATTGCATGTATCCTACTCAGAGCAATGGAATACTCAAACGCAAGGTGAATTCAGGAAACTACCTCACAACATTTTCAGTGGAACAGCCAATATCTTTGTTTAGTTCTGTCAACGCAAATGTTCCATTGTGTACAAAAGGTAAAGTTACTGAAAGTAACGTCTCGATCATTGGTAGCACACTCTTAAATTTGGTTGCATACTACTCTAAAGCATATGGTAAGTAAAATAATTTGGTTTACATGAAGTTATCAAAAAGTATTTTTTTAGCAAAATTCAACGCTGCACTCCATTGAGCTGAATGCACTACTTTCTATTCTACGCGTTTTCAGTTATGGATGTGTACATAACTACTCAGGGTGAGGTGGAACTGTATAGATGTTCCATGCATGCAATGTGAATTCAGGAAACTGCCTCATAACATTTAGAGTGGAACAGCCAATATCTTTGTTTATTTCTGTAAACGCAAACGTTCCATTGTGTACCAAAGATAAAGTTACTGAAAGTAACTTCTCGATCATTGGTAGCACACTCATAACAGTGATTGCATAGCTCTCTAAATCATATGGTAAGCAAAATAATAAGGTTTACATCAAGCTAGCAGATAGCTGATTCAGTAAAATTCAACACTACACTCTATTGAGCTGAATGCATTACTTTCCATTGATGCATTTTGAGTTATGGATGTGTACATAACAACTCAGGCTGAGGTGGAACTGTATAGATGTTGCATGCATCCAATGCAGAGCCATAGAATACTCAAATGCAAGGTGAATTCAGGAAACTGCATCATAATATTTAGAGGGGAACAGCCAATATCTTTGTTTAGTTCTCTAAACGCAAATGTTCCATTGTGTAAAAAAGGTATAGTTTCCGAAAGTAACTACTCGGACATTGGTAGCACACTCTTAAAATTGGTTGCATACTACTTAAATCATATGGTAAGTAAAATAATAAGGTTTACATGAAGTTAACACAAAGTAGTTTTCAGCAAAATTGAACGCTGCACTCCATTGAGCTGAATGCAGTACTTTCTAATCGATGCATTCTGAGTTATGGATGTGTACATAACAACTCAGGCTGAGTTGGAACTGTATAGATGTTGCATGCATCCAATGCAGAGCCATAGAATACTCAAATGCAAGGTGAATTCAGGAAAATGCATCATAATATTTAGAGGGGAACAGCCAATATCTTTGTTTAGTTCTCTAAACGCAAATGTTCCATTGTGTAAAAAAGGTATAGTTTCCGAAAGTAACTACTCGGACATTGGTAGCACACTCTTAAAATTGGTTGCATACTACTTAAATCATATGGTAAGTAAAATAATAAGGTTTACATGAAGTTATCACTTGTACGTTTTCAGCAAAATTCATCTCTACACTCTATTGATATGAATAAATTACTTTCTACTCTATGCAGTTTGAGTTAAGTATTTGTACATAACTTCTCAGGGTGAGGTGGAACTGTATAGATATTGCAAGTATCCTACTCTACCCATGGAATACTCAGAAGCAAGGTGAATTCAGGAAACTACCTCATAACATTTAGAGTGGAACAACCAATACCTTTGTTTAGTTCTATAACCGCTAACGTTCCATTGTGTAAAAACGGTGAAGATACTGAAAGTAACTTCTCGAACATTGATAGCACACTCATAAAATTGGTTGCATACTACTCTAAATCATATGGTAACTAAAATAATAAGGTTTACATCAAGTTATCACCTAGTAGTTTTCAGGAAAACTCAACTCTACACTCCACTGTGCTGAATGCATATCTTTCCATTTATGTATTTTCAGTTAAGCATGTGTACGTAACCACACAGTGTGAGGAGGAACGGTATAGATATTGCATGTATCCTACTCAGAGCAATGGAATACTCAAACCCAAGGTGAATTCAGGAAACTACCTCATAACATTTTCAGTGGAACAGCCAATATCTTTGTTTAGTTCTGTAAACGCAAATGTTCCATTGTGTACAAAAGGTAAAGTTACTGAAAGTACCTTCTCGATCATTGGTAGCACACTCATGAAGTTGGTTGCATACTACTCTAAATCATATGGTAAGTAAAATAATAAGGTTTACATTAAGTTATCAAAAAGTATTTTTTTAGCAAAATTGAACGCTGCACTCCATTGAGCTGAATACACTACTTTCTAATCTAAGCGTTTTGAGTTATGGATGTGTACATAACAACTCAGGGAGAGGTGGAACTGTATAAATATTGCATGCATCCAACTCAAAGCCATGGAATACTCAAACGCAAGGTGAATTCAGGAAACTACCTGCTAATCTTTAGGTGGAACAGCCAATATCTTTGTTTTGTTCTGTAAACGCTAATGTTCCATGGTGTAAAAAACGTAAAGTTACTGAAAGTAACTTCTCGATAATTGGTAGCACACTCATAAAATTGGTTGCATACTACTCTAATTCATATGGTAAGTACAATAATAAAGGTTTACATGAAGTTATCACAAAGTAGTTTTCACCAAAATTGAACGCTCCACTACATTGAGCTAAATGCACTAATTTCCAATCTATGCATTTTGAGTTATGGATGTGTACATAACAACTGAGGGTGAGTTGGAACTGTATAGATGTTGCATGCATCCAACGCAGAGCCATGGAATACTCAAATGCAAGGTGAATTCAGGAAACTGCCTCATACCATTTAGAGTGGAACAGCCAATATTCTTTGTTTAGTTCTGTAAACGTAATGTTCCATTGCGTTCAAAACGTAATGTTACTGAAAGTTACTTCTCGATCATTGGGAGCACACTCATAACATTGATTGCACAGTACTCTAAATCATATGCTAAGCAAAATAATAAGGTTTACATCAAGTTAGCAGATAGCATATTCAGGAAAATACAACTCTACACTCTATTGAGCTGAATACATTACTTTCTATTCTGTGCATTTTGAGTTATGGATGTGTACATAACTACTCATGGTGAGGTGGTACTGTATAGAGGTTGCATGCATCCAACGCAGAGCCATGGAATACTCAAATGGAACGTGAATTCAGGAAACTGCCTCATAACATTTAGAGTGGAACAGCCAATATCTTTGTTTAGTTCAGTAAACTCAAAACTTCCATTGTGTACCAAAGGTAAAGTTACTGAAAGTAAATTCTCGATAATTGGTAGCACACTCATAGAATTGTTTGCATACTACTTAAATCATATGGTAAGTAAAATGATAAGGTTTACATGAAGTTATCACATGTACGTTTCCCGCAAAATTCATCTCTACACTTTATTGAGCTGAATACATTACTTTCTATTCTATTCATTTTGAGTTATGGATGTGTAAATAACTACTCAGGGTGAGGTGGAACGGTATAAATATTGCATGTATCCTACTCAGAGCCATGGCATACTCAAATGCATGGTGAATTCATGAAGCTACCTCATAACATTTAGAGTGGAACAGTAAATATCTTTGTTTAGTTCTGTAAACGGTAATGTTCCATTGTGTAAAAAAGTTGAATTTACTAAAAGTAACTTCTCGAACATTGGTAGCACACTCATAAAATCGGTTGCATACTACTCTAAGTGATGTGGTAAGTAAAATAATTAGGTTTACATCAAGTTATCACATAGTAGTTTCCAGCAAAATTCAACTCTACACTCTATTGTTCTGAATGCATTACTTTCTATTCTATGCATTTTGAGTTATGGATGTGTACATAACTACTCGGGGTGAGGTGGAACGGTATAAAAATTGCAGGAATCCTACTCAGAGCCATGGAATACTCAAATGCAAGGTGAATTCAGGAAGCTACCTCATAACATTTAGAGTGGAACAGTAATTATCTTTGTTTAGTTCTGTAAACGATAATGTTCCATTGTGTAAAAAAGTTGAAGTTACTAAAAGTAACTTCTCGAACATTGGTAGCACACTCATAAAATTCAATGCATACTAATCTACATCATATGGTAAGCAAAATAATAAGGTTTACATCAAGTTATCACATAGTATTTTCCCGCAAAGTTCATCTCTACACTCTATTGAGCTGAATGCATTACATTCTGTTCTATGCATTTTGAGTTATGGATATTTACATAACTACACAGGGTGAGGTGGAACGGTATAAATATTGCATGTACCCTACTCAGAGCCATGGAAAACTCAAATGCAAGGTGAATTCAGGAAGCTACCTCATAACATTTAGAGTGGAACAGTAAATATCTCTCTTTAGTTCTGTAAACGTTAATGTTCCATTGTGTAAAAAAGTTGAAGTTACTAAAAGTAACTTATCCAACATTGGTAGCACACTCATAAAATTGGTTGCATACTACTCTAAATCATATGGTAAGCAAAATAATAAGGTTTACATCAAGTTATCTCATAGTAGTTTCCCGCAAAATTCATCTCTACACTCTATTGAGCTGAATGCATTACATTCTGTTCTATGCATTTTGAGGTATGGATGTTTACATAACAACTCAGGGTGAGATGGAACGGTATAAATATTGCATGTACCCTACTCAGAGCCATGGAATACTCAAATGCAAGGTGAATTCAGGAGGCTACCTCATAACATTTAGAGTGGAACAGTAAATAGCTTTGTTTAGTTCTGTAAACGGTAATGTTCCATTGTGTAAAAAAGTTGAAGTTACTAAAAGTAACTTCTCGAACATTGGTAGCACACTCATAAAATTGGTTGCATACTACTCTAAATCATATGGTAAGCAAAATAATAAGGTTTACATCAAGTTATCACATAGTAGTTTCCCGCAAAATTCATCTCTACACTCTATAGAGCTGAATGCATTACTTTCTACTCTACGCAGTTTGTGTTATGGATGTGTACATAACTACTCAGGGTGAGGTGGAACGGTATAAATATTGCATGTACCCTACTCAGATCCATGGAATACTCAAATGCAAGTTGAATTCAGGAAGCTACCTCATAACATTTAGAGTGGAACAGTAAATATCTTTGTTTAGTTCTGTAAACGGTAATGTTCCATTGTGTAAAAAAGTTGAAGTTACTAAAAGTAACTTCTCGAACACTGGTAGCACACTCATAAAATTGGTTGCATACTACTCTAAATCATATGGTAAGCAAAATAATAAGGTTTACATCAAGTTATCACATAGTAGTTTCCCGCAAAATTCATCTCTACACTCTATTGAGCTGAATGCATTACTTTCTACTCTACGCAGTTTGTGTTATGGATGTGTACATAACTACTCAGGGTCAGGTGGAACGGTATAAATATTGCATGTATCCTACTCAGAGCCATGGAATACTCAAATGCATGGTGAATTCATGAAGCTACCTCATAACATTTAGAGTGGAACAGTAAATATCTTTGTTTAGTTCTGTAAACGGTAATGTTCCATTGTGTAAAAAAGTTGAATTTACTAAAAGTAACTTCTCGAACATTGGTAGCACACTCATAAAATCGGTTGCATACTACTCTAAGTGATGTGGTAAGTAAAATAATTAGGTTTACATCAAGTTATCACATAGTAGTTTCCAGCAAAATTCAACTCTACACTCTAATGATCTGAATGCATTACTTTCTATTCTATGCATTTTGAGTTATGGATGTGTACATAACTACTCGGGGTGAGGTGGAACGGTATAAATATTGCAGGAATCCTACTCAGAGCCATGGAATACTCAAATGCAAGGTGAATTCAGGAAGCTACCTCATAACATTTAGAGTGGAACAGTAATTATCTTTGTTTAGTTCTGTAAACGGTAATGTTCCATTGTGTAAAAAAGTTGAAGTTACTAAAAGTAACTTCTCGAACATTGGTAGCACACTCATAAAATTGGTTGCATACTACTCTAAATCATATGGTAAGCAAAATAATAAGGTTTACATCAAGTTATCACATAGTAGTTTCCCGCAAAATTCATCTCTACACTCTATAGAGCTGAATGCATTACTTTCTACTCTACGCAGTTTGTGTTATGGATGTGTACATAACTACTCAGGGTGAGGTGGAACGGTATAAATATTGCATGTACCCTACTCAGATCCATGGAATACTCAAATGCAAGTTGAATTCAGGAAGCTACCTCATAACATTTAGAGTGGAACAGTAAATATCTTTGTTTAGTTCTGTAAACGGTAATGTTCCATTGTGTAAAAAAGTTGAAGTTACTAAAAGTAACTTCTCGAACACTGGTAGCACACTCATAAAATTGGTTGCATACTACTCTAAATCATATGGTAAGCAAAATAATAAGGTTTACATCAAGTTATCACATAGTAGTTTCCCGCAAAATTCATCTCTACACTCTATTGAGCTGAATGCATTACTTTCTACTCTACGCAGTTTGTGTTATGGATGTGTACATAACTACTCAGGGTCAGGTGGAACGGTATAAATATTGCATGTATCCTACTCAGAGCCATGGAATACTCAAATGCATGGTGAATTCATGAAGCTACCTCATAACATTTAGAGTGGAACAGTAAATATCTTTGTTTAGTTCTGTAACCGGTAATGTTCCATTGTGTAAAAAAGTTGAATTTACTAAAAGTAACTTCTCGAACATTGGTAGCACACTCATAAAATCGGTTGCATACTACTCTAAGTGATGTGGTAAGTAAAATAATTAGGTTTACATCAAGATATCACATAGTAGTTTCCCGCAGCATTCATCTCTACACTCTATTGAGCTGAATGCATTACTTTCTATTCTGTGTATTTTGAGTTATGGATGTGTACATAACAGCTCAGGGTGAGGTGGAACTGTATAGATGTTGCATGCATCCAATGCAGAGCCATGGAATACTCAACTGCAAGGTGAATTCAGGAAGCTACCTCATAACATTTAGATTGGAACAGTAATTATCTTTGTTTAGTTCTGTAAACGGTAATGTTCCATTGTGTAAAAAAGTTGAAGTTACTAAAAGTAACTTCTCGAACATTGGTAGCACACTCATAAAATTCAATGCATACTAATCTACATCATATGGTAAGCAAAATAATAATGTTTACATCAAGTTATCACATAGTAGTTTCCAGCAAAATTCAACTCTACACTCTATTGATCTGAATGCATTACTTTCTATTCTATGCATTTTGAGTTATGGATGTGTACATAACTACTCGGGGTGAGGTGGAACGGTATAAATATTGCAGGAATCCTACTCAGAGCCATGGAATACTCAAATGCAAGGTGAATTCAGGAAGCTACCTCATAACATTTAGAGTGGAACAGTAAATATCTTTGTTTAGTTCTGTAAACGGTAATGTTCCATTGTGGAAAAAAGTTGAAGTTACTAAAAGTAACTTATCCAACATTGGTAGCACACTCATAAAATTGGTTGCATACTACTCTAAATCATATGGTAAGCAAAATAATAAGGTTTACATCAAGTTATCACATAGTATTTTCCCGCAAAATTCATCTCTACACTCTATTGAGCTGAATGCATTACATTCTGTTCTATGCATTTTGAGTTATGGATATTTACATAACTACACAGGGTGAGGTGGAACGGTATAAATATTGCATGTACCCTACTCAGAGCCATGGAAAACTCAAATGCAAGGTGAATTCAGGAAGCTACCTCATAACATTTAGAGTGGAACAGTAAATATCTCTCTTTAGTTCTGTAAACGTTAATGTTCCATTGTGTAAAAAAGTTGAAGTTACTAAAAGTAACTTATCCAACATTGGTAGCACACTCATAAAATTGGTTGCATACTACTCTAAATCATATGGTAAGCAAAATAATAAGGTTTACATCAAGTTATCTCATAGTAGTTTCCCGCAAAATTCATCTCTACACTTTATTGAGCTGAATACATTACTTTCTATTCTATTCATTTTGAGTTATGGATGTGTAAATAACTACTCAGGGTGAGGTGGAACGGTATAAATATTGCATGTATCCTACTCAGAGCCATGGCATACTCAAATGCATGGTGAATTCATGAAGCTACCTCATAACATTTAGAGTGGAACAGTAAATATCTTTGTTTAGTTCTGTAAACGGTAATGTTCCATTGTGTAAAAAAGTTGAATTTACTAAAAGTAACTTCTCGAACATTGGTAGCACACTCATAAAATCGGTTGCATACTACTCTAAGTGATGTGGTAAGTAAAATAATTAGGTTTACATCAAGTTATCACATAGTAGTTTCCAGCAAAATTCAACTCTACACTCTATTGTTCTGAATGCATTACTTTCTATTC
The DNA here is from genome assembly GCF_048418815.1 of Hemitrygon akajei. Lineage (NCBI taxonomy): Eukaryota > Metazoa > Chordata > Chondrichthyes > Myliobatiformes > Dasyatidae > Hemitrygon > Hemitrygon akajei. The sequence goes on along the minus strand of NC_133129.1, from coordinate 109,881,756 downwards.
TATGCATTTTGAGTTATGGATGTGTACATAACTACTCGGGGTGAGGTGGAACGGTATAAAAATTGCAGGAATCCTACTCAGAGCCATGGAATACTCAAATGCAAGGTGAATTCAGGAAGCTACCTCATAACATTTAGAGTGGAACAGTAATTATCTTTGTTTAGTTCTGTAAACGGTAATGTTCCATTGTGTAAAAAAGTTGAAGTTACTAAAAGTAACTTCTCGAACACTGGTAGCACACTCATAAAATTGGTTGCATACTACTCTAAATCATATGGTAAGCAAAATAATAAGGTTTACATCAAGTTATCACATAGTAGTTTCCCGCAAAATTCATCTCTACACTCTATAGAGCTGAATGCATTACTTTCTACTCTACGCAGTTTGTGTTATGGATGTGTACATAACTACTCAGGGTCAGGTGGAACGGTATAAATATTGCATGTATCCTACTCAGAGCCATGGAATACTCAAATGCATGGTGAATTCATGAAGCTACCTCATAACATTTAGAGTGGAACAGTAAATATCTTTGTTTAGTTCTGTAAACGGTAATGTTCCATTGTGTAAAAAAGTTGAATTTACTAAAAGTAACTTCTCGAACATTGGAAGCACACTCATAAAATTGGTTGCATACTACTCTAAATCATATGGTAAGCAAAATAATAAGGTTTACATCAAGTTATCTCATAGTAGTTTCCCGCAAAATTCATCTCTACACTTTATTGAGCTGAATACATTACTTTCTATTCTATTCATTTTGAGTTATGGATGTGTAAATAACTACTCAGGGTGAGGTGGAACGGTATAAATATTGCATGTATCCTACTCAGAGCCATGGCATACTCAAATGCATGGTGAATTCATGAAGCTACCTCATAACATTTAGAGTGGAACAGTAAATATCTTTGTTTAGTTCTGTAAACGGTAATGTTCCATTGTGTAAAAAAGTTGAATTTACTAAAAGTAACTTCTCGAACATTGGTAGCACACTCATAAAATCGGTTGCATACTACTCTAAGTGATGTGGTAAGTAAAATAATTAGGTTTACATCAAGATATCACATAGTAGTTTCCCGCAGCATTCATCTCTACACTCTATTGAGCTGAATGCATTACTTTCTATTCTGTGTATTTTGAGTTATGGATGTGTACATAACAGCTCAGGGTGAGGTGGAACTGTATAGATGTTGCATGCATCCAATGCAGAGCTATGGAATACTCAAATGCAAGGTGAATTCAGGAAGCTACCTCATAACATTTAGATTGGAACAGTAATTATCTTTGTTTAGTTCTGTAAACGGTAATGTTCCATTGTGTAAAAAAGTTGAAGTTACTAAAAGTAACTTCTCGAACATTGGTAGCACACTCATAAAATTCAATGCATACTAATCTACATCATATGGTAAGCAAAATAATAAGGTTTACATCAAGTTATCACATAGTAGTTTCCAGCAAAATTCAACTCTACACTCTATTGATCTGAATGCATTACTTTCTATTCTATGCATTTTGAGTTATGGATGTGTACATAACTACTCGGGGTGAGGTGGAACGGTATAAAAATTGCAGGAATCCTACTCAGAGCCATGGAATACTCAAATGCAAGGTGAATTCAGGAAGCTACCTCATAACATTTAGAGTGGAACAGTAATTATCTTTGTTTAGTTCTGTAAACGGTAATGTTCCATTGTGTAAAAAAGTTGAAGTTACTAAAAGTAACTTCTCGAACATTGGTAGCACACTCATAAAATTGGTTGCATACTACTCTAAATCATATGGTAAGCAAAATAATAAGGTTTACATCAAGTTATCACATAGTAGTTTCCCGCAAAATTCATCTCTACACTCTATAGAGCTGAATGCATTACTTTCTACTCTACGCAGTTTGTGTTATGGATGTGTACATAACTACTCAGGGTGAGGTGGAACGGTATAAATATTGCATGTACCCTACTCTGATCCATGGAATACTCAAATGCAAGTTGAATTCAGGAAGCTACCTCATAACATTTAGAGTGGAACAGTAAATATCTTTGTTTAGTTCTGTAAACGGTAATGTTCCATTGTGTAAAAAAGTTGAAGTTACTAAAAGTAACTTCTCGAACACTGGTAGCACACTCATAAAATTGGTTGCATACTACTCTAAATCGTATGGTAAGCAAAATAATAAGGTTTACATCAAGTTATCACATAGTAGTTTCCCGCAAAATTCATCTCTACACTCTATTGAGCTGAATGCATTACTTTCTACTCTACGCAGTTTGTGTTATGGATGTGTACATAACAGCTCAGGGTGAGTTGGAACTGTATAGATGTTGCATGCATCCAATGCAGAGCCATGGAATACTCAAATGCAAGGTGAATTCAGGAAGCTACCTCATAACATTTAGATTGGAACAGTAATTATCTTTGTTTAGTTCTGTAAACGGTAATGTTCCATTGTGTAAAAAAGTTGAAGTTACTAAAAGTAACTTCTCGAACATTGGTAGCACACTCATAAAATTCAATGCATACTAATCTACATCATATGGTAAGCAAAATAATAAGGTTTACATCAAGTTATCACATAGTAGTTTCCAGCAAAATTCAACTCTACACTCTATTGATCTGAATGCATTACTTTCTATTCTATGCATTTTGAGTTATGGATGTGTACATAACTACTCGGGGAGAGGTGGAACGGTATAAATATTGCAGGAATCCTACTCAGAGCCATGGAATACTCAAATGCAAGGTGAATTCAGGAAGCTACCTCATAACATTTAGAGTGGAACAGTTAATATCTTTGTTTAGTTCTGTAAACGGTAATGTTGCATTGTGTAAAAAAGTTGAAGTTACTAAAAGTAACTTCTCGAACATTGGTAGCACACTCATAAAATTGGTTGCATACTACTCTAAATCATATGGTAAGCAAAATAATAAGGTTTACATCAAGTTATCACATAGTATTTCCCGCAAAATTCATCTCTACACTCTATTGAGCTGAATGCATTACATTCTGTTCTATGCATTTTGAGTTATGGATATTTACATAACTACACAGGGTGAGGTGGAACGGTATAAATATTGCATGTACCCTACTCAGAGCCATGAAAAACTCAAATGCAAGGTGAATTCAGGAAGCTACCTCATAACATTTAGACTGGAACAGTAAATATCTTTCTTTAGTTCTGTAAACGTTAATGTTCCATTGTGTAAAAAAGTTGAAGTTACTAAAAGTAACTTATCCAACATTGGTAGCACACTCATAAAATTGGTTGCATACTACTCTAAATCATATGGTAAGCAAAATAATAAGGTTTACATCAAGTTATCACATAGTAGTTTCCAGCAAAATTCAACTCTACACTCTATTGATCTGAATGCATTACTTTCTATTCTATGCATTTTGAGTTATGGATGTGTACATAACTACTCGGGGTGAGGTGGAACGGTATAAATATTGCAGGAATCCTTCTCAGAGCCATGGAATACTCAAATGCAAGGTGAATTCAGGAAGCTACCTCATAACATTTAGAGTGGAACAGTAATTATCTTTGTTTAGTTCTGTAAACGTTAATGTTTCATTGTGTAAAAAAGTTGAAGTTACTAAAAGTATCTTCTCGAACATTGGTAGCACACTCATAAAATTGAATGCATACTAATCTACATCATATGGTAAGCAAAATAATAAGGTTTACATCAAGTTATCACATTGTATTTTCCCGCAAAATTCATCTCTACACTCTATTGAGCTGAATGCATTACATTCTGTCTATGCATTTTGAGGTATGGATGTTTACATAACTACTCAGGGTGAGGTGGAACGGTATAAATATTGCATGTACCCTACTCAGAGCCATGGAATACTCAAATGCAAGGTGAATTCAGGAGGCTACCTCATAACATTTAGAGTGGAACAGTAAATAGCTTTGTTTAGTTCTGTAAACTGTAATGTTCCATTGTGTAAAAAAGTTGAAGTTACTAAAAGTAACTTCTCGAACATTAGTAGCACACTCATTAAATTGGTTGCATACTACTCTAAATCATATGGTAAGCAAATTAATAAGGTTTACATCAAGTTATCACATAGTATTTTCCCGCAAAATTCATCTCTACACTCTATTGAGCTGAATGCATTACATTCTGTTCTATGCATTTTGAGTTATGGATATTTACATAACTACACAGGGTGAGGTGGAACGGTATAAATATTGCATGTACCCTACTCAGAGCCATGGAAAACTCAAATGCAAGGTGAATTCAGGAAGCTACCTCATAACATTCAGAGTGGAACAGTAAATATCTTTGTTTAGTTCTGTAAACGGTAATGTTCCATTGTGTAAAAAAGTTGAATTTACTAAAAGTAACTTCTCGAACATTGGTAGCACACTCATAAAATCGGTTGCATACTACTCTAAGTGATGTGGTAAGTGAAATAATTAGGTTTACATCAAGTTATCACATAGTAGTTTCCCGCAGCATTCATCTCTACACTCTATTGAGCTGAATGCATTACTTTCTATTCTGTGTATTTTGAGTTATGGATGTGTACATAACAGATCAGGGTGAGGTGGAACTGTATAGATGTTGCATGCATCCAATGCAGAGCCATGGAATACTCAAATGCAAGGTGAATTCATGAAGCTACCTCATAACATTTAGAGTGGAACAGTAAATATCTTTGTTTAGTTCTGTAAACGGTAATGTTCCATTGTGTTAAAAAGATGAATTTACTAAAAGTAACTTCTCGAACATTGGTAGCACACTCATAAAATCGGTTGCATACTACTCTAAGTGATGTGGTAAGTAAAATAATAAGGTTTACATCAAGTTATCACATAGTAGTTTCCAGCAAAATTCAACTCTACACTCTATTGAGCTGAATGCATTACTTTCTACTCTACGCAGTTTGTGTTATGGATGTGTACATAACTACTCACGGAGAGGTGGAACGGTATAAATATTGCATGTACCCTACTCAGAGCCATGGAATACTCAAATGCAAGGTGAATTCAGGAGGCTACCTCATAACATTTAGAGTGGAACAGTAAATAGATTTGTTTAGTTCTGTAAACGGTAATGTTCCATTGTGTAAAAAAGTTGAAGTTACTAAAAGTAACTTCTCGAACATTGGTAGCACACTCATAAAATTGGTTGCATACTACTCTAAATCATATGGTAAGCAAAATAATAAGGTTTACATCAAGTTATCACATAGTATTTTCCCGCAAAATTCATCTCTACACTCTATAGAGCTGAATGCGTTACTTTCTACTCTACGCAGTTTGTGTTATGGATGTGTACATAACTACTCAGGGTGAGGTGGAACGGTATAAATATTGCATGTACCCTACTCAGATCCATGGAATACTCAAATGCAAGTTGAATTCAGGAAGCTACCTCATAACATTTAGAGTGGAACAGTAAATATCTTTGTTTAGTTCTTTAAACGGTAATGTTCCATTGTGTAAAAAAGTTGAAGTTACTAAAAGTAACTTCTCGAACACTGGTAGCACACTCATAAAATTGGTTGCATACTACTCTAAATCATATGGTAAGCAAAATAATAAGGTTTACATCAAGTTATCACATAGTAGTTTCCCGCAAAATTCATCTCTACACTCTATTGAGCTGAATGCATTACTTTCTACTCTACGCAGTTTGTGTTATGGATGTGTACATAACTACTCAGGGTGAGGTGGAACGGTATAAATATTGCATGTATCCTACTCAGAGCCATGGAATACTCAATTGCATGGTGAATTCATGAAGCTACCTCATAACATTTAGAGTGGAACAGTAAATATCTTTGTTTAGTTCTGTAAACGGTAATGTTCCATTGTGTAAAAAAGTTGAAGTTACTAAAAGTAACTTCTCGAACATTGGTAGCACACTCATAAAATTGGTTGCATACTACTCTAAATCATATGGTAAGCAAAATAATAAGGTTTACATCAAGTTATCACATAGTATTTTCCCGCAAAATTCATCTCTACACTCTATTGAGCTGAATGCATTACATTCTGTTCTATGCATTTTGAGTTATGGATATTTACATAACTACACAGGGTGAGGTGGAACGGTATAAATATTGCATGTACCCTACTCAGAGCCATGAAAAACTCAAATGCAAGGTGAATTCAGGAAGCTACCTCATAACATTTAGACTGGAACAGTAAATATCTTTCTTTAGTTCTGTAAACGTTAATGTTCCATTGTGTAAAAAAGTTGAAGTTACTAAAAGTAACTTATCCAACATTGGTAGCACACTCATAAAATTGGTTGCATACTACTCTAAATCATATGGTAAGCAAAATAATAAGGTTTACATCAAGTTATCACATAGTAGTTTCCCGCAAAATTCATCTCTACACTCTATTGAGCTGAATGCATTACTTTCTATTCTGTGTATTTTGAGTTATGGATGTGTACATAACAGATCAGGGTGAGGTGGAACTGTATAGATGTTGCATGCATCCAATGCAGAGCCATGGAATACTCAAATGCAAGGTGAATTCATGAAGCTACCTCATAACATTTAGAGTGGAACAGTAAATATCTTTGTTTAGTTCTGTAAACGGTAATGTTCCATTGTGTTAAAAAGATGAATTTACTAAAAGTAACTTCTCGAACATTGGTAGCACACTCATAAAATCGGTTGCATACTACTCTAAGTGATGTGGTAAGTAAAATAATTAGGTTTACATCAAGTTATCACATATTAGTTTCCAGCAAAATTCAACTCTACACTCTATTGAGCTGAATGCATTACTTTCTACTCTACGCAGTTTGTGTTATGGATGTGTACATAACTACTCACGGAGAGGTGGAACGGTATAAATATTGCATGTACCCTACTCAGAGCCATGGAATACTCAAATGCAAGGTGAATTCAGGAGGCTACCTCATAACATTTAGAGTGGAACAGTAAATATCTTTGTTTAGTTCTTTAAACGGTAATGTTCCATTGTGTAAAAAAGTTGAAGTTACTAAAAGTAACTTCTCGAACACTGGTAGCACACTCATAAAATTGGTTGCATACTACTCTAAATCATATGGTAAGCAAAATAATTAGGTTTACATCAAGTTATCACATAGTAGTTTCCCGCAAAATTCATCTCTACACTCTATTGAGCTGAATGCATTACTTTCTACTCTACGCAGTTTGTGTTATGGATGTGTACATAACTACTCAGGGTGAGGTGGAACGGTATAAATATTGCATGTATCCTACTCAGAGCCATGGAATACTCAAATGCAAGGTGAATTCAGGAGGCTATCTCATAACATTTAGAGTGGAACAGTAAATAGATTTGTTTAGTTCTGTAAACGGTAATGTTCCATTGTGTAAAAAAGTTGAAGTTACTAAAAGTAACTTCTCGAACATTGGTAGCACACTCATAAAATTGGTTGCATACTACTCTAAATCATATGGTAAGCAAAATAATAAGGTTTACATCAAGTTATCACATAGTATTTTCCCGCAAAATTCATCTCTACACTCTATAGAGCTGAATGCATTACTTTCTACTCTACGCAGTTTGTGTTATGGATGTGTACATAACTACTCAGGGTGAGGTGGAACGGTATAAATATTGCATATACCCTACTCAGATCCATGGAATACTCAAATGCAAGTTGAATTCAGGAAGCTACCTCATAACATTTAGAGTGGAACAGTAAATATCTTTGTTTAGTTCTTTAAACGGTAATGTTCCATTGTGTAAAAAAGTTGAAGTTACTAAAAGTAACTTCTCGAACACTGGTAGCACACTCATAAAATTGGTTGCATACTACTCTAAATCATATGGTAAGCAAAATAATAAGGTTTACATCAAGTTATCACATAGTAGTTTCCCGCAAAATTCATCTCTACACTCTATTGAGCTGAATGCATTACTTTCTACTCTACGCAGTTTGTGTTATGGATGTGTACATAACTACTCAGGGTGAGGTGGAACGGTATAAATATTGCATGTATCCTACTCAGAGCCATGGAATACTCAATTGCATGGTGAATTCATGAAGCTACCTCATAACATTTAGAGTGGAACAGTAATTATCTTTCTTTAGTTCTGTAAACGTTAATGTTCCATTGTGTAAAAAAGTTGAAGTTACTAAAAGTAACTTCTCGAACATTGGTAGCACACTCATTAAATTGGTTGCATACTACTCTAAATCATATGGTAAGCAAAATAATAAGGTTTACATCAAGTTATCACATAGTAGTTTCCAGCAAAATTCAACTCTACACTCTATTGAGCTGAATGCATTACTTTCTACTCTACGCAGTTTGTGTTATGGATGTGTACATAACTACTCACGGAGAGGTGGAACGGTATAAATATTGCATGTACCCTACTCAGAGCCATGGAATACTCAAATGCAAGGTGAATTCAGGAGGCTACCTCATAACATTTAGAGTGGAACAGTAAATATCTTTGTTTAGTTCTTTAAACGGTAATGTTCCATTGTGTAAAAAAGTTGAAGTTACTAAAAGTAACTTCTCGAACACTGGTAGCACACTCATAAAATTGGTTGCATACTACTCTAAATCATATGGTAAGCAAAATAATAAGGTTTACATCAAGTTATCACATAGTAGTTTCCCGCAAAATTCATCTCTACACTCTATTGAGCTGAATGCATTACTTTCTACTCTACGCAGTTTGTGTTATGGATGTGTACATAACTACTCAGGGTGAGGTGGAACGGTATAAATATTGCATGTATCCTACTCAGAGCCATGGAATACTCAAATGCATGGTGAATTCATGAAGCTACCTCATAACATTTAGAGTGGAACAGTAAATATCTTTGTTTAGTTCTGTAAACGGTAATGTTCCATTGTGTAAAAAAGTTGAATTTACTAAAAGTAACTTCTCGAACATTGGTAGCACACTCATAAAATCGGTTGCATACTACTCTAAGTGATGAGGTAAGTAAAATAATTAGGTTTACATCAAGATATCACATAGTAGTTTCCCGCAGCATTCATCTCTACACTCTATTGAGCTGAATGCATTACTTTCTATTCTGTGTATTTTGAGTTATGGATGTGTACATAACAGCTCAGGGTGAGGTGGAACTGTATAGATGTTGCATGCATCCAATGCAGAGCAATGGAATACTCAAATGGAAGGTGAATTCAGGAAGCTACCTCATAACATTTAGAGTGGAACAGTAATTATCTTTGTTTAGTTCTGTAAACGGTAATGTTCCATTGTGTAAAAAAGTTGAAGTTACTAAAAGTAACTTCTCGAACATTGGTAGCACACTCATTAAATTGGTTGCATACTACTCTAAATCATATGGTAAGCAAAATAATAAGGTTTACATCAAGTTATCACATAGTAGTTTCCCGCAAAATTCATCTCTACACTCTATTGAGCTGAATGCATTACATTCTGTTCTATGCATTTTGAGGTATGGATGTTTACATAACTACTCAGGGTGAGGTGGAACGGTATAAATATTGCATGTACCCTACTCAGAGCCATGGAAAACTCAAATGCAAGGTGAATTCAGGAAGTTACCTCATAACATTTAGAGTGGAACAGTAAATATCTCTCTTTAGTTCTGTAAACGTTAATGTTCCATTGTGTAAAAAAGTTGAAGTTACTAAAAGTAACTTATCCAACATTGGTAGCACACTCATAAAATTGGTTGCATACTACTCTAAATCATATGGTTAGCAAAATAATAAGGTTTACATCAAGTTATCACATAGTAGTTTCCCGCAAAATTCATCTCTACACTTTATTGAGCTGAATACATTACTTTCTATTCTATTCATTTTGAGTTATGGATGTGTAAATAACTACTCAGGGTGAGGTGGAACGGTATAAATATTGCATGTATCCTACTCAGAGCCATGGCATACTCAAATGCATGGTGAATTCATGAAGCTACCTCATAACATTTAGAGTGGAACAGTAAATATCTTTGTTTAGTTCTGTAAACGGTAATGTTCCATTGTGTAAAAAAGTTGAATTTACTAAAAGTAACTTCTCGAACATTGGTAGCACACTCATAAAATTGGTTGCATACTACTCTAAATCATATGGTAAGCAAAATAATAAGGTTTACATCAAGTTATCACATAGTAGTTTCCCGCAAAATTCATCTCTACACTCTATTGAGCTGAATGCATTACTTTCTACTCTACGCAGTTTGTGTTATGGATGTGTACATAACTACTCAGGGTCAGGTGGAACGGTATAAATATTGCATGTATCCTACTCAGAGCCATGGAATACTCAAATGCATGGTGAATTCATGAAGCTACCTCATAACATTTAGAGTGGAACAGTAAATATCTTTGTTTAGTTCTGTAAACGGTAATGTTCCATTGTGTAAAAAAGTTGAATTTACTAAAAGTAACTTCTCGAACATTGGTAGCACACTCATAAAATCGGTTGCATACTACTCTAAGTGATGTGGTAAGTAAAATAATTAGGTTTACATCAAGTTATCACATAGTAGTTTCCCGCAGCATTCATCTCTACACTCTATTGAGCTGAATGCATTACTTTCTATTATGTGTATTTTGAGTTATGGATGTGTACATAACAGCTCAGGGTGAGGTGGAACTGTATAGATGTTGCATGCATCCAATGCCGAGCCATGGAATACTCAAATGCAAGGTGAATTCAGGAAGCTACCTCATAACATTTAGAGTGGAACAGTAATTATTTTTGTTTAGTTCTGTAAACGGTAATGTTCCATTGTGTAAAAAAGTTGAAGTTACTAAAAGTAACTTCTCGAACATTGGTAGCACACTCATAAAATTGAATGCATACTAATCTACATCATATGGTAAGCAAAATAATAAGGTTTACATCAAGTTATCACATAGTATTTTCCAGCAAAATTCATCTCTACACTCTATTGAGCTGAATGCATTACATTCTGTTCTATGCATTTTGAGGTATGGATGTTTACATAACTACTCAGGGTGAGGTGGAACGGTATAAATATTGCATGTACCCTACTCAGAGCCATGGAAAACTCAAATGCAAGGTGAATTCAGGAAGTTACCTCATAACATTTAGAGTGGAACAGTAAATATCTCTCTTTAGTTCTGTAAACGTTAATGTTCCATTGTGTAAAAAAGTTGAAGTTACTAAAAGTAACTTATCCAACATTGGTAGCACACTCATAAAATTGGTTGCATACTACTCTAAATCATATGGTTAGCAAAATAATAAGGTTTACATCAAGTTATCACATAGTAGTTTCCCGCAAAATTCATCTCTACACTTTATTGAGCTGAATACATTACTTTCTATTCTATTCATTTTGAGTTATGGATGTGTAAATAACTACTCAGGGTGAGGTGGAACGGTATAAATATTGCATGTATCCTACTCAGAGCCATGGCATACTCAAATGCATGGTGAATTCATGAAGCTACCTCATAACATTTAGAGTGGAACAGTAAATATCTTTGTTTAGTTCTGTAAACGGTAATGTTCCATTGTGTAAAAAAGTTGAATTTACTAAAAGTAACTTCACGAACATTGGTAGCACACTCATAAAATCGGTTGCATACTACTCTAAGTGATGTGGTAAGTAAAATAATTACGTTTACATCAAGTTATCACATAGTAGTTTCCAGCAAAATTCAACTCTACACTCTATTGATCTGAATGCATTACTTTCTATTCTATGAATTTTGAGTTATGGATGTGTACATAACTACTCGGGGTGAGGTGGAACGGTATAAATATTGCAGGAATCCTACTCAGAGCCATGGAATACTCAAATGCAAGGTGAATTCAGGAAGCTACCTCATAACATTTAGAGTGGAACAGTAAATATCTTTGTTTAGTTCTGTAAACGGTAATGTTCCATTGTGTAAAAAAGTTGAAGTTACTAAAAGTAACTTCTCGAACATTGGTAGCACACTCATAAAATTGGTTGCATACTACTCTAAATCATATGGTAAGCAAAATAATAAGGTTTACATCAAGTTATCACATAGTAGTTTCCCGCAAAATTCATCTCTACACTCTATTGAGCTGAATGCATTACTTTCTACTCTACGCAGTTTGTGTTATGGATGTGTACATAACTACTCAGGGTCAGGTGGAACGGTATAAATATTGCATGTATCCTACTCAGAGCCATGGAATACTCAAATGCATGGTGAATTCATGAAGCTACCTCATAACATTTAGAGTGGAACAGTAAATATCTTTGTTTAGTTCTGTAAACGGTAATGTTCCATTGTGTAAAAAAGTTGAATTTACTAAAAGTAACTTCTCGAACATTGGTAGCACACTCATAAAATCGGTTGCATACTACTCTAAGTGATGTGGTAAGTAAAATAATTAGATTTACATCAAGTTATCACATAGTAGTTTCCCGCAGCATTCATCTCTACACTCTATTGAGCTGAATGCATTACTTTCTATTCTGTGTATTTTGAGTTATGGATGTGTACATAACAGCTCAGGGTGAGGTGGAACTGTATAGATGTTGCATGCATCCAATGCAGAGCCATGGAATACTCAAATGCAAGGTGAATTCAGGAAGCTACCTCATAACATTTAGAGTGGAACAGTAATTATCTTTGTTTAGTTCTGTAAACGGTAATGTTTCATTGTGTAAAAAAGTTGAAGTTACTAAAAGTAACTTCTCGAACATTGGTAGCACACTCATAAAATTGAATGCATACTAATCTACATCATATGGTAAGCAAAATAATAAGGTTTACATCAAGTTATCACATAGTATTTTCCAGCAAAATTCATCTCTACACTCTATTGAGCTGAATGAATTACATTCTGTTCTATGCATTTTGAGGTATGGATGTTTACATAACTACTCAGGGTGAGGTGGAACGGTATAAATATTGCATGTACCCTACTCAGAGCCATGGAAAACTCAAATGCAAGGTGAATTCAGGAAGTTACCTCATAACATTTAGAGTGGAACAGTAAATATCTCTCTTTAGTTCTGTAAACGTTAATGTTCCATTGTGTAAAAAAGTTGAAGTTACTAAAAGTAACTTATCCAACATTGGTAGCACACTCATAAAATTGGTTGCATACTACTCTAAATCATATGGTTAGCAAAATAATAAGGTTTACATCAAGTTATCACATAGTAGTTTCCCGCAAAATTCATCTCTACACTTTATTGAGCTGAATACATTACTTTCTATTCTATTCATTTTGAGTTATGGATGTGTAAATAACTACTCAGGGTGAGGTGGAACGGTATAAATATTGCATGTATCCTACTCAGAGCCATGGCATACTCAAATGCATGGTGAATTCATGAAGCTACCTCATAACATTTAGAGTGGAACAGTAAATATCTTTGTTTAGTTCTGTAAACGGTAATGTTCCATTGTGTAAAAAAGTTGAATTTACTAAAAGTAACTTCACGAACATTGGTAGCACACTCATAAAATCGGTTGCATACTACTCTAAGTGATGTGGTAAGTAAAATAATTAGGTTTACATCAAGTTATCACATAGTAGTTTCCAGCAAAATTCAACTCTACACTCTATTGATCTGAATGCATTACTTTCTATTCTATGAATTTTGAGTTATGGATGTGTACATAACTACTCGGGGTGAGGTGGAACGGTATAAATATTGCAGGAATCCTACTCAGAGCCATGGAATACTCAAATGCAAGGTGAATTCAGGAAGCTACCTCATAACATTTAGAGTGGAACAGTAAATATCTTTGTTTAGTTCTGTAAACGGTAATGTTCCATTGTGTAAAAAAGTTGAAGTTACTAAAAGTAACTTCTCGAACATTGGTAGCACACTCATAAAATTGGTTGCATACTACTCTAAATCATATGGTAAGCAAAATAATAAGGTTTACATCAAGTTATCACATAGTAGTTTCCCGCAAAATTCATCTCTACACTCTATTGAGCTGAATGCATTACTTTCTACTCTACGCAGTTTGTGTTATGGATGTGTACATAACTACTCAGGGTCAGGTGGAACGGTATAAATATTGCATGTATCCTACTCAGAGCCATGGAATACTCAAATGCATGGTGAATTCATGAAGCTACCTCATAACATTTAGAGTGGAACAGTAAATATCTTTGTTTAGTTCTGTAAACGGTAATGTTCCATTGTGTAAAAAAGTTGAATTTACTAAAAGTAACTTCTCGAACATTGGTAGCACACTCATAAAATCGGTTGCATACTACTCTAAGTGATGTGGTAAGTAAAATAATTAGATTTACATCAAGTTATCACATAGTAGTTTCCCGCAGCATTCATCTCTACACTCTATTGAGCTGAATGCATTACTTTCTATTCTGTGTATTTTGAGTTATGGATGTGTACATAACAGCTCAGGGTGAGGTGGAACTGTATAGATGTTGCATGCATCCAATGCAGAGCCATGGAATACTCAAATGCAAGGTGAATTCAGGAAGCTACCTCATAACATTTAGAGTGGAACAGTAATTATCTTTGTTTAGTTCTGTAAACGGTAATGTTCCATTGTGTAAAAAAGTTGAAGTTACTAAAAGTAACTTCTCGAACATTGGTAGCACACTCATAAAATTGGTTGCATACTACTCTAAATCATATGGTAAGCAAAATAATAAGGTTTACATCAAGTTATCACATAGTATTTTCCCGCAAAATTCATCTCTACACTCTATTGAGCTGAATGCATTACATTCTGTTCTATGCATTTTGAGTTATGGATATTTACATAACTACACAGGGTGAGGTGGAACGGTATAAATATTGCATGTATCCTACTCAGAGCCATGGCATACTCAAATGCATGGTGAATTCATGAAGCTACCTCATAACATTTAGAGTGGAACAGTAAATATCTTTGTTTAGTTCTGTAAACGGTAATGTTCCATTGTGTTAAAAAGATGAATTTACTAAAAGTAACTTCTCCAACATTGGTAGCACACTCATAAAATCGGTTGCATACTACTCTAAGTGATGTGGTAAGTAAAATAATTAGGGTTACATCAAGTTATCACATAGTAGTTTCCCGCAAAATTCATCTCTACACTCTATTGATCTGAATGCATTACTTTCTACTCTACGCAGTTTGTGTTATGGATGTGTACATAACTACTCAGGGTCAGGTGGAACGGTATAAATATTGCATGTATCCTACTCAGAGCCATGGAATACTCAAATGCATGGTGAATTCATGAAGCTACCTCATAACATTTAGAGTGGAACAGTAAATATCTTTGTTTAGTTCTGTAAACGGTAATGTTCCATTGTGTAAAAAAGTTGAATTTACTAAAAGTAACTTCTCGAACATTGGTAGCACACTCATAAAATCGGTTGCATACTACTCTAAGTGATGTGGTAAGTAAAATAATTAGATGTACATCAAGTTATCACATAGTAGTTTCCCGCAGCATTCATCTCTACACTCTATTGAGCTGAATGCATTACTTTCTATTCTGTGTATTTTGAGTTATGGATGTGTACATAACAGCTCAGGGTGAGGTGGAACTGTATAGATGTTGCATGCATCCAATGCAGAGCCATGGAATACTCAAATGCAAGGTGAATTCAGGAAGCTACCTCATAACATTTAGAGTGGAACAGTAATTATCTTTGTTTAGTTCTGTAAACGGTAATGTTCCATTGTGTAAAAAAGTTGAAGTTACTAAAAGTAACTTCTCGAACATTGGTAGCACACTCATAAAATTGGTTGCATTCTACTCTAAATCATATGGTAAGCAAAATAATAAGGTTTACATCAAGTTATCACATAGTATTTTCCCGCAAAGTTCATCTCTACACTCTATTGAGCTGAATGCATTACATTCTGTTCTATTCATTTTGAGGTATGGATGTTTACATAACTACTCAGGGTGAGGTGGAACGGTATAAATATTGCATGTACCCTACTCAGAGCCATGGAAAACTCAAATGCAAGGTGAATTCAGGAAGCTACCTCATAACATTTAGAGTGGAACAGTAAATCTCTTTGTTTAGTTCTGTAAACGGTAATGTTCCATTGTGTAAAAAAGTTGAAGTTACTAAAAGTAACTTCTCGAACACTGGTAGCACACTCATAAAATTGGTTGCATACTACCCCAAATCATATGGTAAGCAAAATAATAAGGTTTACATCAAGTTATCACATAGTAGTTTCCCGCAAAATTCATCTCTACACTCTATTGAGCTGAATGCATTACTTTCTACTCTACGCAGTTTGTGTTATGGATGTGCACATAACTACTCAGGGTCAGGTGGAACGGTATAAATATTGCATGTACCCTACTCAGATCCATGGAATAGTCAAATGCAAGTTGAATTCAGGAAGCTACCTCATAACATTTAGAGTGGAACAGTAAATATCTTTGTTTAGTTCTGTAAACGGTAATGTTCCATTGTGTAAAAAAGTTGAAGTTACTAAAAGTAACTTCTCGAACACTGGTAGCACACTCATAAAATTGGTTGCATACTACCCTAAATCATATGGTAAGCAAAATAATAAGGTTTACATCAAGTTATCTCATAGTAGTTTCCCGCAAAATTCATCTCTACACTCTATTGAGCTGAATGCATTACTTTCTACTCTACGCAGTTTGTGTTATGGATGTGTACATAACTACTCAGGTTCAGGTGGAACGGTATAAATATTGCATGTATCCTACTCAGAGCCATGGAATACTCAAATGCATGGTGAATTCATGAAGCTACCTCATAACATTTAGAGTGGAACAGTAAATATCTTTGTTTAGTTCTGTAAACGGTAATGTTCCTTTGTGTAAAAAAGTTGAATTTACTAAAAGTAACTTCTCGAACATTGGTAGCACACTCATAAAATCGGTTGCATACTACTCTAAGTGATGTGGTAAGTAAAATAATTAGGTTTACATCAAGTTATCACATAGTAGTTTCCCGCAGCATTCATCTCTACACTCTATTGAGCTGAATGCATTACTTTCTATTCTGTGTATTTTGAGTTATGGATGTGTACATAACAGCTCAGGGTGAGGTGGAACTGTATAGATGTTGCATGCATCCAATGCAGAGCCATGGAATACTCAAATGCAAGGTGAATTCAGGAAGCTACCTCATAACATTTAGAGTGGAACAGTAATTATCTTTGTTTAGTTCTGTAAACGGTAATGTTCCATTGTGTAAAAAAGTTGAAGTTACTAAAAGTAACTTCTCGAACATTGGTAGCACACTCATAAAATTGGTTGCATACTACTCTAAATCATATGGTAAGCAAAATAATAAGGTTTACATCAAGTTATCACATAGTATTTTCCCGCAAAATTCATCTCTACACTCTATTGAGCTGAATGCATTACATTCTGTTCTATGCATTTTGAGTTATGGATATTTACATAACTACACAGGGTGAGGTGGAACGGTATAAATATTGCATGTATCCTACTCAGAGCCATGGCATACTCAAATGCATGGTGAATTCATGAAGCTACCTCATAACATTTAGAGTGGAACAGTAAATATCTTTGTTTAGTTCTGTAAACGGTAATGTTCCATTGTGTTAAAAAGATGAATTTACTAAAAGTAACTTCTCGAACATTGGTAGCACACTCATAAAATCGGTTGCATACTACTCTAAGTGATGTGGTAAGTAAAATAATTAGGTTTACATCAAGTTATCACATAGTAGTTTCCCGCAAAATTCATCTCTACACTCTATTGATCTGAATGCATTACTTTCTACTCTACGCAGTTTGTGTTATGGATGTGTACATAACTACTCAGGGTGAGGTGGAACGGTATAAATATTGCATGTACCCTACTCAGAGCCATGGAAAACTCAAATGCAAGATGAATTCAGGAAGCTACCTCATAACATTTAGAGTGGAACAGTAAATCTCTTTGTTTAGTTCTGTAAACGGTAATGTCCCATTGTGTAAAAAAGTTGAAGTTACTAAAAGTAAGTTCTCGAACACTGGTAGCACACTCATAAAATTGGTTGCATACTACCCCAAATCATATGGTAAGCAAAATAATAAGGTTTACATCAAGTTATCACATAGTAGTTTCCCGCAAAATTCATCTCTACACTCTATTGAGCTGAATGCATTACTTTCTACTCTACGCAGTTTGTGTTATGGATGTGCACATAACTACTCAGGGTCAGGTGGAACGGTATAAATATTGCATGTACCCTACTCAGATCCATGGAATAGTCAAATGCAAGTTGAATTCAGGAAGCTACCTCATAACATTTAGAGTGGAACAGTAAATATCTTTGTTTAGTTCTGTAAACGGTAATGTTCCATTGCGTAAAAAAGTTGAAGTTACTAAAAGTAACTTCTCGAACACTGGTAGCACACTCATAAAATTGGTTGCATACTACTCTAAATCATATGGTAAGCAAAATAATAAGGTTTACATCAAGTTATCACATAGTATTTTCCCGCAAAATTCATCTCTACACTCTATTGAGCTGAATGCATTACATTCTGTTCTATGCATTTTGAGTTATGGATATTTACATAACTACACAGGGTGAGGTGGAACGGTATAAATATTGCATGTACCCTACTCAGAGCCATGGAAATCTCAAATGCAAGGTGAATTCAGGAAGCTACCTCATAACATTTAGAGTGGAACAGTAAATATCTTTGTTTAGTTCTGTAAACGGTAATGTTCCATTGTGTAAAAAAGTTGAAGTTACTAAAAGTAACTTCTCGAACACTGGTAGCACACTCATAAAATTGGTTGCATACTACCCTAAATCATATGGTAAGCAAAATAATAAGGTTTACATCAAGTTATCTCATAGTAGTTTCCCGCAAAATTCATCTCTACACTCTATTGAGCTGAATGCATTACTTTCTACTCTACGCAGTTTGTGTTATGGATGTGTACATAACTACTCAGGTTCAGGTGGAACGGTATAAATATTGCATGTATCCTACTCAGAGCCATGGAATACTCAAATGCATGGTGAATTCATGAAGCTACCTCATAACATTTAGAGTGGAACAGTAAATATCTTTGTTTAGTTCTGTAAACGGTAATGTTCCTTTGTGTAAAAAAGTTGAATTTACTAAAAGTAACTTCTCGAACATTGGTAGCACACTCATAAAATCGGTTGCATACTACTCTAAGTGATGTGGTAAGTAAAATAATTAGGTTTACATCAATTTATCACATAGTAGTTTCCCGCAGCATTCATCTCTACACTCTATTGAGCTGAATGCATTACTTTCTATTCTGTGTATTTTGAGTTATGGATGTGTACATAACAGCTCAGGGTAAGGTGGAACTGTATAGCTGTTGCATGCATCCAATGCAGAGCCATGGAATACTCAAATGCAAGGTGAATTCAGGAAGCTACCTCATAACATTTAGAGTGGAACAGTAATTATCTTTGTTTAGTTCTGTAAACGGTAATGTTCCATTGTGTAAAAAAGTTGAAGTTACTAAAAGTAACTTCTCGAACACTGGTAGCACACTCATAAAATTGGTTGCATACTACTCTAAATCATATGGTAAGCAAAATAATAAGGTTTACATCAAGTTATCACATAGTATTTTCCCGCAAAATTCATCTCTACACTCTATTGAGCTGAATGCATTACATTCTGTTCTATGCATTTTGAGTTATGGATATTTACATAACTACACAGGGTGAGGTGGAACGGTATAAATATTGCATGTACCCTACTCAGAGCCATGGAAATCTCAAATGCAAGGTGAATTCAGGAAGCTACCTCATAACATTTAGAGTGGAACAGTAATTATCTTTGTTTAGTTCTGTAAACGGTAATGTTCCATTGTGTAAAAAAGTTGAAGTTACTAAAAGTAACTTCTCGAACACTGGTAGCACACTCATAAAATTGGTTGCATACTACTCTAAATCATATGGTAAGCAAAATAATAAGGTTTACATCAAGTTATCACATAGTATTTTCCCGCAAAATTCATCTCTACACTCTATTGAGCTGAATGCATTACATTCTGTTCTATGCATTTTGAGTTATGGATATTTACATAACTACACAGGGTGAGGTGGAACGGTATAAATATTGCATGTACCCTACCCAGAGCCATGGAAGTCTCAAATGCAAGGTGAATTCAGGAAGCTACCTCATAACATTTAGAGTGGAACAGTAAATATCTTTGTTTAGTTCTGTAAACGGTAATGTTCCATTGTGTAAAAAAGTTGAAGTTACTAAAAGTAACTTCTCGAACACTGGTAGCACACTCATAAAATTGGTTGCATACTACCCTAAATCATATGGTAAGCAAAATAATAAGGTTTACATCAAGTTATCTCATAGTAGTTTCCCGCAAAATTCATCTCTACACTCTATTGAGCTGAATGCATTACTTTCTACTCTACGCAGTTTGTGTTATGGATGTGTACATAACTACTCAGGGTCAGGTGGAACGGTATAAATATTGCATGTATCCTACTCAGAGCCATGGAATACTCAAATGCATGGTGAATTCATGAAGCTACCTCATAACATTTAGAGTGGAACAGTAAATATCTTTGTTTAGTTCTGTAAACGGTAATGTTCCTTTGTGTAAAAAAGTTGAATTCACTAAAAGTAACTTCTCGAACATTGGTAGCACACTCATAAAATCGGTTGCATACTACTCTAAGTGATGTGGTAAGTAAAATAATTAGGTTTACATCAATTTATCACATAGTAGTTTCCCGCAGCATTCATCTCTACACTCTATTGAGCTGAATGCATTACTTTCTATTCTGTGTATTTTGAGTTATGGATGTGTACATAACAGCTCAGGGTAAGGTGGAACTGTATAGCTGTTGCATGCATCCAATGCAGAGCCATGGAATACTCAAATGCAAGGTGAATTCAGGAAGCTACCTCATAACATTTAGAGTGGAACAGTAAATATCTCTCTTTAGTTCTGTAAACGTTAATGTTCCATTGTGTAAAAAAGTTGAAGTTACTAAAAGTAACTTATCCAACATTGGTAGCACACTCATAAAATTGGTTGTATACTACTCTAAATCATATGGTAAGCAAAATAATAAGGTTTACATCAAGTTATCACATAGTAGTTTCCCGCAAAATTCATCTCTACACTTCATTGAGCTGAATACATTACTTTCTATTCTATTCATTTTGAGTTATGGATGTGTAAATAACTACTCAGGGTGAGGTGGAACGGTATAAATATTGCATGTATCCTACTCAGAGCCATGGCATACTCAAATGCATGGTGAATTCATGAAGCTACCTCATAACATTTAGAGTGGAACAGTAAATATCTTTGTTTAGTTCTGTAAACTGTAATGTTCCATTGTGTAAAAAAGTTGAATTTACTAAAAGTAACTTCTCGAACATTGGTAGCACACTCATAAAATTCAATGCATACTAATCTACATCATATGGTAAGCAAAATAATAAGGTTTACATCAAGTTATCACATAGTAGTTTCCCGCAGCATTCATCTCTACACTCTATTGAGCTGAATGCATTACATTCTGTTCTATGCATTTTGAGTTATGGATATTTACATAACGACACAGGGTGAGGTGGAACGGTATAAATATTGCATGTACCCTACTCAGAGCCATGGAAAACTCAAATGCAAGGTGAATTCAGGAAGCTACCTCATAACATTTAGAGTGGAACAGTAAATATCTTTGTTTAGTTCTGTAAACGGTAATGTTCCATTGTGTAAAAAAGTTGAAGTTACTAAAAGTAACTTCTCGAACACTGGTAGCACACTCATAAAATTGGTTGCATACTACCCTAAATCATATGGTAAGCAAAATAATAAGGTTTACATCAAGTTATCACATAGTAGTTTCCCGCAAAATACATCTCTACACTCTATTGAGCTGAATGCATTACTTTCTACTCTACGCAGTTTGTGTTATGGATTTGTACATAACTACTCAGGGTCAGGTGGAACGGTATAAATATTGCATGTATCCTACTCAGAGCCATGGCATACTCAAATGCATGGTGAATTCATGAAGCTACCTCATAACATTTAGAGTGGAACAGTAAATATCTTTGTTTAGTTCTGTAAACTGTAATGTTCCATTGTGTAAAAAAGTTGAATTTACTAAAAGTAACTTCTCGAACATTGGTAGCACACTCATAAAATTCAATGCATACTAATCTACATCATATGGTAAGCAAAATAATAAGGTTTACATCAAGTTATCACATAGTAGTTTCCCGCAGCATTCATCTCTACACTCTATTGAGCTGAATGCATTACATTCTGTTCTATGCATTTTGAGTTATGGATATTTACATAACGACACAGGGTGAGGTGGAACGGTATAAATATTGCATGTACCCTACTCAGAGCCATGGAAAACTCAAATGCAAGGTGAATTCAGGAAGCTACCTCATAACATTTAGAGTGGAACAGTAAATATCTTTGTTTAGTTCTGTAAACGGTAATGTTCCATTGTGTAAAAAAGTTGAAGTTACTAAAAGTAACTTCTCGAACACTGGTAGCACACTCATAAAATTGGTTGCATACTACCCTAAATCATATGGTAAGCAAAATAATAAGGTTTACATCAAGTTATCACATAGTAGTTTCCCGCAAAATACATCTCTACACTCTATTGAGCTGAATGCATTACTTTCTACTCTACGCAGTTTGTGTTATGGATGTGTACATAACTACTCAGGGTCAGGTGGAACGGTATAAATATTGCATGTATCCTACTCAGAGCCATGGAATACTCAAATGCATGGTGAATTCATGAAGCTACCTCATAACATTTAGAGTGGAACAGTAAATATCTTTGTTTAGTTCTGTAAACGGTAATGTTCCATTGAGTAAAAAAGTTGAAGTTACTAAAAGTAACTTCTCGAACATTGGTAGCACACTCATAAAATTGGTTGCAAACTACTCTAAATCATATGGTAAGCAAAATAATAAGGTTTACATCAAGTTATCACATAGTATTTTCCCGCAAAATTCATCTCTACACTCTATTGAGCTGAATGCATTACATTCTGTTCTATGCATTTTGAGTTATGGATATTTACATAACTACACAGGGTGAGGTGGAACGGTATAAATATGGCATGTACCCTACTCAGAGCCATGGAAAACTCAAATGCAAGGTGAATTCAGGAAGCTACCTCATAACATTTAGAGTGGAACAGTAAATATCTCTCTTTAGTTCTGTAAACGTTAATGTTCCATTGTGTAAAAAAGTTGAAGTTACTAAAAGTAACTTCTCGAACATTGGTAGCACACTCATAAAATCGGTTGCATACTACTCTAAGTGATGTGGTAAGTAAAATAATTAGGTTTACATCAAGTTATCACATAGTAGTTTCCAGCAAAATTCAACTCTACACTCTATTGATCTGAATGCATTACTTTCTATTCTATGAATTTTGAGTTATGGATGTGTACATAACTACTCGGGGTGAGGTGGAACGGTATAAATATTGCAGGAATCCTACTCAGAGCCATGGAATACTCAAATGCAAGGTGAATTCAGGAAGCTACCTCATAACATTTAGAGTGGAACAGTAAATATCTCTCTTTAGTTCTGTAAACGTTAATGTTCCATTGTGTAAAAAAGTTGAAGTTACTAAAAGTAACTTCTCGAACATTGGTAGCACACTCATAAAATTGGTTGCATACTACTCTAAATCATATGGTAAGCAAAATAATAAGGTTTACATCAAGTTATCACATAGTAGTTTCCCGCAGAATTCATCTCTACACTCTATTGAGCTGAATGCATTACTTTCTACTCTACGCAGTTTGTGTTATGGATGTGTACATAACTACTCACGGTGAGGTGGAACGGTATAAATATTGCATGTACCCTACTCAGAGCCATGGAATACTCAAATGCAAGGTGAATTCAGGAAGCTACCGCAAAACATTTAGAGTGGAACAGTAAATATCTTTGTTTAGTTCTGTAAACGGTAATGTTCCATTGTTTAAAATAGTTGAAGTTACTAAAAGTAACTTATCCAACATTGGTAGCACACTCATAAAATTGGTTGCATACTACTCTAAATCATATGGTAAGCAAAATAATAAGGTTTACATCAAGTTATCACATAGTAGTTTCCCGCAAAGTACATCTCTACGCTCTATTGAGCTGAATGCATTACTTTCTACTCTACGCAGTTTGTGTTATGGATGTGTACTGTTACGAAAACCCCGTAACCAGGTAACTTACCAGCAAAGATAGATGGATCAGCTGAGTCCGATGGTACTATTTTCAAACGTTTTATTCAATAAGGGCACAAACGTATGGTTAATACAAAACATTCAGATCGTCAAAACTCAATCTAAAATACCGGTGTAACCATAATCAATCAGAAATAAGCTCTTTCGTTGTCTAGGGTATATAATACTGAGTCCAATTGGAAATATAAAGAGTCACTCTGAAGTCTGCAGGCTTTTCCCTTTTTGGTTTCACGTGTTGGAGAGAGAGAAGAGAGATTGTTAGGAAAAGAGACACTTGCCGTTGTCTTGATGAATCAAATCCTCAGCCTCAGAGGATTTGGCTTCCCTGGTGTTAAATAAAAGCGATCTTCCGTTGGTTCCAGCCACAAACCCCGCATTCGGAATTTAACGCACGTGGCTTATTTCAAAATGGCTTCCCGTTCCCACGGGAAGCGTTATCGTGCTTCTTGGTGTCTCCTTGGTGCGTCTGAGGGTCGTCCTCTTTCAGACCCTTCTTTATACTGCCTCACGGGATCTCAGGTGTCAATCAGGTTGCAGGTGATGCAATCTCTCTCTCAACCAGCCCACTTTGCCCGAGGGCTTTACACTGTCCCTGCGAGTTGGCACGTCTGCAGTTCCCAGGTGTCTCCTGAGAACAATGCCACAGTCTCCAGCTTTTGTCCCAGTGGAATGTCTTTCCATTTCCTGTGTCCATTCAGCCTGTCTCTCTCTCTCTCTTGCTCTCTCTCACAAAGGAGGGGGCTGGTATCATAACACCTCCCCTCTTAAAAAGGTTTTTACCAGCGGTTAAAACCCAGAGTGGTACAGTCTTACAGTTTTTTTGAATCGAATACAATACAGAAGCTTTTCTTTTCACTACAGAGTAATAGTTATACATTCAAGTCAGCATCTAAACAGTTAACAAGTACAGTGCCCCTTTAGTTAATATCTTAACATCTTAATATCTTAAAGTCTTGTAGCATCAGACTTCAATTCAATAACCACCTATTTATTTATTGTTTTCAGCAACAAAACTGCAGAGGTGTGATCTTAGCTTAGGTGCATCTACAAAAGTTTATGCGAATACTAATCGTTTCGGTCGGTTTACTTCGCCGGCAGGTCTCCAAAGGTCTGTCTTTATTATTCACAGGCTTTGGCGCAACCCGTAAACCTGCTTTGCTGTTTAAAAAAAATGGCATCCCCATTAACCGTCACCTCTTTTCTGGCGAGTCCCCCCGTTGGGACTTTGAGTAATTTGGCGTGGTGAACTCCCGCCCGCCTCGTTCATCGGGGCTATTTTTTCAACACCATGCCCCAAACTGTCAAGACCCTTCAGGCTATTTGTTTTTAATTCCAACTCCTCTTTCAGGTAGCATTTCGAATGCAACCTCTTCACACCCCACCCTGGCGTAACAATAGAGTGGGGGGCCCCGCTATTTCCCGACTCACTCTGTGAGCGATCTGCCAGGTTTAAAATTTCTTCCTTCGACTTGGGAACTACAGACTTTCCGTTTCCTTCAATAACAATCCTCATTCCCCCCTTAAATTCGGCATTAACCTTGGCCCCACTCTCGAATACAAACACCGTGGAACTCACACTTCCCACGGTTACCAAGGTTAACCCTTTTCCTACTGAACCAACCCTATCTGATCCACAAAGACGGCCGCCCCGTCCCCCTGAATCAAACACCTCAGACTTCCCCTGAGCACTGTTACCAGGTTCAGCACCACGTGCGCCCCCATCTTGGACACACTCAAACGGGACATTGGCCCCTTCCAGGCTTTCAATACCCGTACCTTTTTCAAATTCTAACGTCCCCCGATCCTTCCAGCTACTCTCTAGGCAGCCCCCCGTTGGGGAAGGCGCAACCCTGCGAGCTGAAACAACCTCCTCGGCCATTTCAGCTGACTTCTCCACGGCAAGGGTACCCTTCTCCTCTAAGACTGCCCTCATTTCACTCTCGGGACCATCGAGAACACCTTTAGAACTCTGAACTTCTTCAAACAATTCTGCCAAACCAGACAGACTAACCATGTCCAACTCTGGACATTTTAACAACTTTATCCGTTTCTCAACTTTAGTTCCTACCTCTAGGACCTTTCTCTTCACTAAGGGCAGGGCTATTTCCTCTCCCTTACCCCCTTTTACTTTACTGCTTTCTGTTTTACCACCCTCGGAACCCTCATGGTACAGGGTCGGTAAAAACATCTTGGCCAGATCACCGCTGGCTTCATTTAAACTGTCCTCTTTCTCAGCCGCTTTTTCCGACAGGCTGCGAGTGACCGCGCATGCGCGATAGCTTTGGGACTCTAGGGGCGGGGCCACCGCACTCGCCGGTCGGCGGGTCGGCATCATGGCTGCCCAAATCCTCCCTCCTGCTAACACACTTTGTAACAACGCGACCCACTGCTCTTGTGGCCACTTCTGGTTCACTGCCACCGTTTCAAAAAACAAGAAATAACTATCAACATCCGTCTCTTCGAACGGAGGTACTACTCTCAGCTCCCGACTAACATTAAACCGCTCTCTCCTTAGCTCCTCCCTCTCTCTTTCTCTCCCCGCTGCCGCTCTCTCGGCTGCTGCTAACTCTCTGATCCAAATTTCATGCTGTCTTTGCCTCTCAGCTTGAGCCTGCTCGTTTTCCATCTCTAACCCCTTCGCCAAATTTAACAAGTCTGATTTGGTGCTCATAAATTCACACACGTCCATCTTTGCTGGTTTTTCTGTCTGGCTACCTGCGTACCAGATCCAAATTATTTTTTTTTGACTTACAATCCCGATTGACTGACCTCCCCCTTTTTGGTGTCAAATCCCGAGACGAGAACCCCACTTGTTACGAAACCAGTGACTGGTTTCACTTACCAGCAAAGATAGATATGTCAGTTGAAGTCCGATGGTACTATTTTCAAAAGTTTTATTAATAAAGGGGCACAAAAATTAAGGTTAATACAAACATTCAGATAACATGCGTCAATACTCAATCTAAAACGCAGGTACATTAATAATCACTCAGAAATAAGCTCTTTCGTTGTCTAGGGTATATAATACTGAGTCCAATTGGAAATATAAAGAGTCACTCTGAAGTCTGCAGGCTTTTCCCTTTTTGGTTTCACGTGTTGGAGAGAGAGAAGAGAGATTGTTAGGAAAAGAGACACTTGCCGTTGTCTTGATGAATCAAATCCTCAGCCTCAGAGGATTTGGCTTCCCTGGTGTTAAATAAAAGCGATCTTCCGTTGGTTCCAGCCACAAACCCCGCATTCGGAATTTAACGCACGTGGCTTATTTCAAAATGGCTTCCCGTTCCCACGGGAAGCGTTATCGTGCTTCTTGGTGTCTCCTTGGTGCGTCTGAGGGTCGTCCTCTTTCAGACCCTTCTTTATACTGCCTCACGGGATCTCAGGTGTCAATCAGGTTGCAGGTGATGCAATCTCTCTCTCAACCAGCCCACTTTGCCCGAGGGCTTTACACTGTCCCTGCGAGTTGGCACGTCTGCAGTTCCCAGGTGTCTCCTGAGAACAATGCCACAGTCTCCAGCTTTTGTCCCAGTGGAATGTCTTTCCATTTCCTGTGTCCATTCAGCCTGTCTCTCTCTCTCTCTTGCTCTCTCTCACAAAGGAGGGGGCTGGTATCATAACAGTACATAACTACTCAGGGTCAGGTGGAACGCAATAAATATTGCATGTATCCTACTCAGAGCCATGGAATACTCAAATGCATGGTGAATTCATGAAGCTACCTCATAACATTTAGAGTGGAACAGTAAATATCTTTGTTTAGTTCTGTAAACGGTAATGTTCCATTGTGTAAAAAAGTTGAATTTACTAAAAGTAACTTCTCGAACATTGGTAGCGCACTCATAAAATCGGTTGCATACTACTCTAAGTGATGTGGTAAGGAAAATAATTAGGTTTACATCAAGTTATCACATAGTAGTTTCCCGCAAAATTCATCTCTACACTCTATTGAGCTGAATGTATTACTTTCTACTCTACGCAGTTTGTGTTATGGATGTGTACATAACTACTCACGGTGAGGTGGAACGGTATAAATATTGCATGTACCCTACTCAGAGCCATGGAAAACTCAAATGCAAGGTGAATTCAGGAAGCTACCTCATAACATTTAGAGTGGAACAGTAAATATCTTTGTTTAGTTCTGTAAACGGTAATGTTCCATTGTGTAAAAAAGTTGAAGTTACTAAAAGTAACTTCTCGAACACTGGTAGCACACTCATAAAATTGGTTGCATACTACCCTAAATCATATGGTAAGCAAAATAATAAGGTTTACATCAAGTTATCACATAGTAGTTTCCCGCAAAATACATCTCTACACTCTATTGAGCTGAATGCATTACTTTCTACTCTACGCAGTTTGTGTTATGGATTTGTACATAACTACTCAGGGTCAGGTGGAACGGTATAAATATTGCATGTATCCTACTCAGAGCCATGGAAAACTCAAATGCAAGGTGAATTCAGGAAGCTACCTCATAACATTTAGAGTGGAACAGTAAATATCTTTGTTTAGTTCTGTAAACGGTAATGTTCCATTGTTTAAAAAAGTTGAAGTTACTAAAAGTAACTTATCCAACATAGGTAGCACACTCATAAAATTGGTTGCATACTACTCTAAATCATATGGTAAGCAAAATAATAAGGTTTACATCAAGTTATCACATAGTAGTTTCCCGCAGCATTCATCTCTACACTCTATTGAGCTGAATGCATTACTTTCTATTCTGTGCATTTTGAGTTATGGATGTGTACATAACAGCTCAGGGTGAGGTGGAACTGTATAGATGTTGCATGCATCCAATGCAGAGCCATGGAATACTCAAATGCAAGGTGAATTCAGGAAGCTACCTCATAACATTTAGAGTGGAACAGTAAATATCTTTGTTTAGTTCTGTAAACGGTAATGTTCCATTGTTTAAAATAGTTGAAGTTACTAAAAGTAACTTATCCAACATTGGTAGCACACTCATAAAATTGGTTGCATACTACTCTAAATCATATGGTAAGCAAAATAATAAGGTTTACATCAAGTTATCACATAGTAGTTTCCCGCAAAGTACATCTCTACGCTCTATTGAGCTGAATGCATTACTTTCTACTCTACGCAGTTTGTGTTATGGATGTGTACATAACTACTCAGGGTCAGGTGGAACGGTATAAATATTGCATGTATCCTACTCAGAGCCATGGAAAACTCAAATGCAAGGTGAATTCAGGAAGCTACCTCATAACATTTAGAGTGGAACAGTAAATATCTTTGTTTAGTTCTGTAAACGGTAATGTTCCATTGTTTAAAAAAGTTGAAGTTACTAAAAGTAACTTATCCAACATAGGTAGCACACTCATAAAATTGGTTGCATACTACTCTAAATCATATGGTAAGCAAAATAATAAGGTTTACATCAAGTTATCACATAGTAGTTTCCCGCAGCATTCATCTCTACACTCTATTGAGCTGAATGCATTACTTTCTATTCTGTGCATTTTGAGTTATGGATGTGTACATAACAGCTCAGGGTGAGGTGGAACTGTATAGATGTTGCATGCATCCAATGCAGAGCCATGGAATACTCAAATGCAAGGTGAATTCAGGAAGCTACCTCATAACATTTAGAGTGGAACAGTAAATATCTTTGTTTAGTTCTGTAAACGGTAATGTTCCATTGTTTAAAATAGTTGAAGTTACTAAAAGTAACTTATCCAACATTGGTAGCACACTCATAAAATTGGTTGCATACTACTCTAAATCATATGGTAAGCAAAATAATAAGGTTTACATCAAGTTATCACATAGTAGTTTCCCGCAAAATTCATCTCTACACTCTATTGAGCTGAATGTATTACTTTCTACTCTACGCAGTTTGTGTTATGGATGTGTACATAACTACTCACGGTGAGGTGGAACGGTATAAATATTGCATGTACCCTACTCAGAACCATGGAAAACTCAAATGCAAGGTGAATTCAGGAAGCTACCTCATAACATTTAGAGTGGAACAGTAAATATCTTTGTTTAGTTCTGTAAACGGTAATGTTCCATTGTGTAAAAAAGTTGAAGTTACTAAAAGTAACTTCTCGAACACTGGTAGCACACTCATAAAATTGGTTGCATACTACCCTAAATCATATGGTAAGCAAAATAATAAGGTTTACATCAAGTTATCACATAGTAGTTTCCCGCAAAATACATCTCTACACTCTATTGAGCTGAATGCATTACTTTCTACTCTACGCAGTTTGTGTTATGGATTTGTACATAACTACTCAGGGTCAGGTGGAACGGTATAAATATTGCATGTATCCTACTCAGAGCCATGGAAAACTCAAATGCAAGGTGAATTCAGGAAGCTACCTCATAACATTTAGAGTGGAACAGTAAATATCTTTGTTTAGTTCTGTAAACGGTAATGTTCCATTGTTTAAAAAAGTTGAAGTTACTAAAAGTAACTTATCCAACATAGGTAGCACACTCATAAAATTGGTTGCATACTACTCTAAATCATATGGTAAGCAAAATAATAAGGTTTACATCAAGTTATCACATAGTAGTTTCCCGCAGCATTCATCTCTACACTCTATTGAGCTGAATGCATTACTTTCTATTCTGTGCATTTTGAGTTATGGATGTGTACATAACAGCTCAGGGTGAGGTGGAACTGTATAGATGTTGCATGCATCCAATGCAGAGCCATGGAATACTCAAATGCAAGGTGAATTCAGGAAGCTACCTCATAACATTTAGAGTGGAACAGTAATTATCTTTGTTTAGTTCTGTAAACGGTAATGTTCCATTGTGTAAAAAAGTTGAAGTTACTAAAAGTAACTTCTCGAACATTGGTAGCACACTCATAAAATTGGTTGCATACTACTCTAAATCATATGGTAAGCAAAATAATAAGGTTTACATCAAGTTATCACATAGTATTTTCCCGCAAAATTCATCTCTACACTATATTGAGCTGAATGCATTACATTCTGTTCTATGCATTTTGAGTTATGGATATTTACATAACTACACAGGGTGAGGTGGAACGGTATAAATATTGCATGTACCCTACTCAGAGTCATGGAAAACTCAAATGCAAGGTGAATTCAGGAAGCTACCTCATAACATTTAGAGTGGAACAGTAAATATCTCTCTTTAGTTCTGTAAACGTTAATGTTCCATTGTGTAAAAAAGTTGAAGTTACTAAAAGTAACTTATCCAACATTGGTAGCACACTCATAAAATTGGTTGCATACTACTCTAAATCATATGGTAAGCAAAATAATAAGGTTTACATCAAGTTATCACATAGTAGTTTCCCGCAAAATTCATCTCTACACTTTATTGAGCTGAATACATTACTTTCTATTCTGTTCATTTTGAGTTATGGATGTGTAAATAACTACTCAGGGTGAGGTGGAACGGTATAAATATTGCATGTACCCTACTCAGATCCATGGAATACTCAAATGCAAGTTGAATTCAGG
Organism: Hemitrygon akajei; assembly: GCF_048418815.1. NCBI lineage: Eukaryota > Metazoa > Chordata > Chondrichthyes > Myliobatiformes > Dasyatidae > Hemitrygon > Hemitrygon akajei. Next base: position 109,850,155 of record NC_133129.1, on the reverse strand, counting down.
AAGCTACCTCATAACATTTAGAGTGGAACAGTAAATATCTTTGTTTAGTTCTGTAAACGGTAATGTTCCATTGTGTAAAAAAGTTGAAGTTACTAAAAGTAACTTCTCGAACACTGGTAGCACACTCATAAAATTGGTTGCATACTACTCTAAATCATATGGTAAGCAAAATAATAAGGTTTACATCAAGTTATCACATAGTATTTTCCCGCAAAATTCATCTCTACACTCTATTGAGCTGAATGCATTACATTCTGTTCTATGCATTTTGAGTTATGGATATTTACATAACTACACAGGGTGAGGTGGAACGGTATAAATATTGCATGTACCCTACTCAGAGCCATGGAAAACTCAAATGCAAGGTGAATTCAGGAAGCTACCTCATAACATTTAGAGTGGAACAGTAAATATCTTTGTTTAGTTCTGTAAACGGTAATGTTCCATTGTGTAAAAAAGTTGAAGTTACTAAAAGTAACTTCTCGAACACTGGTAGCACACTCATAAAATTGGTTGCATACTACCCTAAATCATATGGTAAGCAAAATAATAAGGTTTACATCAAGTTATCACATAGTAGTTTCCCGCAAAATACATCTCTACACTCTATTGAGCTGAATGCATTACTTTCTACTCTACGCAGTTTGTGTTATGGATGTGTACATAACTACTCAGGGTCAGGTGGAACGGTAGAAATATTGCATGTATCCTACTCAGAGCCATGGAATACTCAAATGCAAGGTGAATTCAGGAAGCTACCTCATAACATTTAGAGTGGAACAGTAATTGTCTTTGTTTAGTTCTGTAAACGGTAATGTCCCATTGAGTAAAAAAGTTGAAGTTACTAAAAGTAACTTCTCGAACATTGGTAGCACACTCATAAAATCGGTTGCATACTACTCTAAGTGATGTGGTAAGTAAAATAATTAGGTTTACATCAAGTTATCACATAGTAGTTTCCAGCAAAATTCAACTCTACACTCTATTGATTTTAATGCATTACTTTCTATTCTATGCATTTTGAGTTATGGATGTGTACATAACTACTCGGGGTGAGGTGGAACGGTATAAATATTGCAGGAATCCTACTCAGAGCCATGGAATACTCAAATGCAAGGTGAATTCAGGAAGCTACCTCATAACATTTAGATTGGAACAGTAAATATCTTTGTTTAGTTCTGTAAACGGTAATGTTCCATTGTGTAAAAAAGTTGAATTTACTAAAAGTAACTTCTCGAACATTGGTAGCACACTCATAAAATCGGTTGCATACTACTCTAAGTGAAGTGGTAAGTAAAATAATTAGGTTTACATCAATTTATCACATAGTAGTTTCCCGCAGCATTCATCTCTACACTCTATTGAGCTGAATGCATTACTTTCTATTCTGTGTATTTTGAGTTATGGATGTGTACATAACAGCTCAGGGTGAGGTGGAACTGTATAGCTGTTGCATGCATCCAATGCAGAGCCATGGAATACTCAAATGCAAGGTGAATTCAGGAAGCTACCTCATAACATTCAGAGTGGAACAGTAATTATCTTTGTTTAGTTCTGTAAACGGTAATGTTCCATTGTGTAAAAAAGTTGAAGTTACTAAAAGTAACTTCTCGAACATTGGTAGCACACTCATAAAATTGGTTGCATACTACTCTAAATCATATGGTAAGCAAAATAATAAGGTTTACATCAAGTTATCACATAGTATTTTCCCGCAAAATTCATCTCTACGCTCTATTGAGCTGAATGCATTACATTCTGTTCTATGCATTTTGAGTTATGGATATTTACATAACTACACAGGGTGAGGTGGAACGGTATAAATATTGCATGTACCCTACTCAGAGCCATGGAAAACTCAAATGCAAGGTGAATTCAGGAAGCTACCTCATAACATTTAGAGTGGAACAGTAAATATCTCTCTTTAGTTCTGTAAACGTTAATGTTCCATTGTGTAAAAAAGTTGAAGTTACTAAAAGTAACTTCTCGAACATTGGTAGCACACTCATAAAATTGGTTGCATACTACTCTAAATCATATGGTAAGCAAAATAATAAGGTTTACATCAAGTTATCACATAGTATTTTCCCGCAAAATTCATCTCTACACTCTATTGAGCTGAATGCATTACATTCTGTTCTATGCATTTTGAGTTATGGATATTTACATAACTACACAGGGTGAGGTGGAACGGTATAAATATTGCATGTACCCTACTCAGAGCCATGGAAAACTCAAATGCAAGGTGAATTCAGGAAGCTACCTCATAACATTTAGAGTGGAACAGTAAATATCTCTCTTTAGTTCTGTAAACGTTAATGTTCCATTGTGTAAAAAAGTTGAAGTTACTAAAAGTAACTTATCCAACATTGGTAGCACACTCATAAAATTGGTTGCATACTACTCTAAATCATATGGTAAGCAAAATAATAAGGTTTACATCAAGTTATCACATAGTAGTTTCCCGCAAAATTCATCTCTACACTTTATTGAGCTGAATACATTACTTTCTATTCTATTCATTTTGAGTTATGGATGTGTAAATAACTACTCAGGGTGAGGTGGAACGGTATAAATATTGCATGTATCCTACACAGAGCCATGGCATACACAAATGCATGGTGAATTCATGAAGCTACCTCATAACATTTAGAGTGGAACAGTAAATATCTTTGTTTAGTTCTGTAAACTGTAATGTTCCATTGTGTAAAAAAGTTGAATTTACTAAAAGTAACTTCTCGAACATTGGTAGCACACTCATAAAATTCAATGCATACTAATCTACATCATATGGTAAGCAAAATAATAAGGTTTACATCAAGTTATCACATAGTATTTCCCGCAAAATTCATCTCTACACTCTATTGAGCTGAATGCATTACATTCTGTTCTATGCATTTTGAGTTATGGATATTTACATAACGACACAGGGTGAGGTGGAACGGTATAAATATTGCATGTACCCTACTCAGAGCCATGGAAAACTCAAATGCAAGGTGAATTCAGGAAGCTACCTCATAACATTTAGAGTGGAACAGTAAATATCTTTGTTTAGTTCTGTAAACGGTAATGTTCCATTGTGTAAAAAAGTTGAAGTTACTAAAAGTAACTTCTCGAACACTGGTAGCACACTCATAAAATTGGTTGCATACTACCCTAAATCATATGGTAAGCAAAATAATAAGGTTTACATCAAGTTATCACATAGTAGTTTCCCGCAAAATACATCTCTACACTCTATTGAGCTGAATGCATTACTTTCTACTCTACGCAGTTTGTGTTATGGATGTGTACATAACTACTCAGGGTCAGGTGGAACGGTATAAATATTGCATGTATCCTACTCAGAGCCATGGAATACTCAAATGCATGGTGAATTCATGAAGCTACCTCATAACATTTAGAGTGGAACAGTAAATATCTTTGTTTAGTTCTGTAAACGGTAATGTTCCATTGAGTAAAAAAGTTGAAGTTACTAAAAGTAACTTCTCGAACATTGGTAGCACACTCATAAAATTGGTTGCAAACTACTCTAAATCATATGGTAAGCAAAATAATAAGGTTTACATCAAGTTATCACATAGTATTTTCCCGCAAAATTCATCTCTACACTCTATTGAGCTGAATGCATTACATTCTGTTCTATGCATTTTGAGTTATGGATATTTACATAACTACACAGGGTGAGGTGGAACGGTATAAATATTGCATGTACCCTACTCAGAGCCATGGAAAACTCAAATGCAAGGTGAATTCAGGAAGCTACCTCATAACATTTAGAGTGGAACAGTAAATATCTCTCTTTAGTTCTGTAAACGTTAATGTTCCATTGTGTAAAAAAGTTGAAGTTACTAAAAGTAACTTCTCGAACATTGGTAGCACACTCATAAAATCGGTTGCATACTACTCTAAGTGATGTGGTAAGTAAAATAATTAGGTTTACATCAAGTTATCACATAGTAGTTTCCAGCAAAATTCAACTCTACACTCTATTGATCTGAATGCATTACTTTCTATTCTATGAATTTTGAGTTATGGATGTGTACATAACTACTCGGGGTGAGGTGGAACGGTATAAATATTGCAGGAATCCTACTCAGAGCCATGGAATACTCAAATGCAAGGTGAATTCAGGAAGCTACCTCATAACATTTAGAGTGGAACAGTAAATATCTCTCTTTAGTTCTGTAAACGTTAATGTTCCATTGTGTAAAAAAGTTGAAGTTACTAAAAGTAACTTCTCGAACATTGGTAGCACACTCATAAAATTGGTTGCATACTACTCTAAATCATATGGTAAGCAAAATAATTAGGTTTACATCAAGTTATCACATAGTAGTTTCCCGCAAAGTACATCTCTACGCTCTATTGAGCTGAATGCATTACTTTCTACTCTACGCAGTTTGTGTTATGGATGTGTACATAACTACTCAGGGTCAGGTGGAACGGTATAAATATTGCATGTATCCTACTCAGAGCCATGGAATACTCAAATGCATGGTGAATTCATGAAGCTACCTCATAACATTTAGAGTGGAACAGTAAATATCTTTGTTTAGTTCTGTAAACGGTAATGTTCCATTGTGTAAAAAAGTTGAATTTACTAAAAGTAACTTCTCGAACATTGGTAGCGCACTCATAAAATCGGTTGCATACTACTCTAAGTGATGTGGTAAGGAAAATAATTAGGTTTACATCAAGTTATCACATAGTATTTTCCCGCAAAATTCATCTCTACACTCTATTGAGCTGAATGCATTACATTCTATTCTATGCATTTTGAGTTACGGATGTGTACATAACTACTCGGGGTGAGGTGGAACGGTATAAATATTGCAGGAATCCTACTCAGAGCCATGGAATACTCAAATGCAAGGTGAATTCAGGAAGCTACCTCATAACATTTAGAGTGGAACAGTAAATATCTTTGTTTAGTTCTGTAAACGGTAATGTTCCATTGTGTAAAAAAGTTGAAGTTACTAAAAGTAACTTCTCGAACATTGGTAGCACACTCATAAAATTGGTTGCATACTACTCTAAATCATATGGTAAGCAAAATAATAAGGTTTACATCAAGTTATCACATAGTAGTTTCCCGCAAAATTCATCTCTACACTCTATTGAGCTGAATGTATTACTTTCTACTCTACGCAGTTTGTGTTATGGATGTGTACATAACTACTCACGGTGAGGTGGAACGGTATAAATATTGCATGTACCCTACTCAGAGCCATGGAATACTCAAATGCAAGGTGAATTCAGGAAGCTACCGCAAAACATTTAGAGTGGAAGAGTAAATATCTTTGTTTAGTTCTGTAAACGGTAATGTTCCATTGTGTAAAAAAGTTGAAGTTACTAAAAGTAACTTCTCGAACATTGGTAGCACACTCATAAAATTGGTTGCATACTACTCTAAATCATATGGTAAGCAAAATAATAAGGTTTACATCAAGTTATCACATAGTAGTTTCCCGCAGCATTCATCTCTACACTCTATTGAGCTGAATGCATTACTTTCTATTCTGTGCATTTTGAGTTATGGATGTGTACATAACAGCTCAGGGTGAGGTGGAACTGTATAGATGTTGCATGCATCCAATGCAGAGCCATGGAATACTCAAATGCAAGGTGAATACAGGAAGCTACCTCATAACATTTAGAGTGGAATAGTAATTATCTTTGTTTAGTTCTGTAAACTGTAATGTTCCATTGTGTAAAAAAGTTGAAGTTACTAAAAGTAACTTCTCGAACAACGGTAGCACCCTCATAAAATTCAATGCATACTAATCTACATCATATGGTAAGCAGAATAATAAGGTTTACATCAAGTTATCACATAGTAGTTTCCCGCAGCATTCATCTCTACACTCTATTGAGCTGAATGCATTACATTCTGTTCTATGCATTTTGAGGTATGGATGTTTACATAACTACTCAGGGTGATGTGGAACGGTATAAATATTGCATGTACCCTACTCAGAGCCATGGAAAACTCAAATGCAAGGTGAATTCAGGAAGCTACCTCATAACATTTAGAGTGGAACAGTAAATATCTTTGTTTAGTTCTGTAAACGGTAATGTTCCATTGTGTAAAAAAGTTGAAGTTACTAAAAGTAACTTCTCGAACACTGGTAGCACACTCATAAAATTGGTTGCATACTACCCTAAATCATATGGTAAGCAAAATAATAAGGTTTACATCAAGTTATCACATAGTAGTTTCCCGCAAAATACATCTCTACACTCTATTGAGCTGAATGCATTACTTTCTACTCTACGCAGTTTGTGTTATGGATTTGTACATAACTACTCAGGGTCAGGTGGAACGGTATAAATATTGCATGTATCCTACTCAGAGCCATGGAAAACTCAAATGCAAGGTGAATTCAGGAAGCTACCTCATAACATTTAGAGTGGAACAGTAAATATCTTTGTTTAGTTCTGTAAACGGTAATGTTCCATTGTTTAAAAAAGTTGAAGTTACTAAAAGTAACTTCTCGAACATTGGTAGCACACTCATAAAATTGGTTGCATACTACTCTAAATCATATGGTAAGCAAAATAATAAGGTTTACATCAAGTTATCACATAGTAGTTTCCCGCAAAATTCATCTCTACACTCTATTGAGCTGAATGTATTACTTTCTACTCTACGCAGTTTGTGTTATGGATGTGTACATAACTACTCACGGTGAGGTGGAACGGTATAAATATTGCATGTACCCTACTCAGAGCCATGGAATACTCAAATGCAAGGTGAATTCAGGAAGCTACCGCAAAACATTTAGAGTGGAAGAGTAAATATCTTTGTTTAGTTCTGTAAACGGTAATGTTCCATTGTGTAAAAAAGTTGAAGTTACTAAAAGTAACTTCTCGAACATTGGTAGCACACTCATAAAATTGGTTGCATACTACTCTAAATCATATGGTAAGCAAAATAATAAGGTTTACATCAAGTTATCACATAGTAGTTTCCCGCAGCATTCATCTCTACACTCTATTGAGCTGAATGCATTACTTTCTATTCTGTGCATTTTGAGTTATGGATGTGTACATAACAGCTCAGGGTGAGGTGGAACTGTATAGATGTTGCATGCATCCAATGCAGAGCCATGGAATACTCAAATGCAAGGTGAATACAGGAAGCTACCTCATAACATTTAGAGTGGAATAGTAATTATCTTTGTTTAGTTCTGTAAACTGTAATGTTCCATTGTGTAAAAAAGTTGAAGTTACTAAAAGTAACTTCTCGAACAACGGTAGCACCCTCATAAAATTCAATGCATACTAATCTACATCATATGGTAAGCAGAATAATAAGGTTTACATCAAGTTATCACATAGTAGTTTCCCGCAGCATTCATCTCTACACTCTATTGAGCTGAATGCATTACATTCTGTTCTATGCATTTTGAGGTATGGATGTTTACATAACTACTCAGGGTGATGTGGAACGGTATAAATATTGCATGTACCCTACTCAGAGCCATGGAAAACTCAAATGCAAGGTGAATTCAGGAAGCTACCTCATAACATTTAGAGTGGAACAGTAAATATCTTTGTTTAGTTCTGTAAACGGTAATGTTCCATTGTGTAAAAAAGTTGAAGTTACTAAAAGTAACTTCTCGAACACTGGTAGCACACTCATAAAATTGGTTGCATACTACCCTAAATCATATGGTAAGCAAAATAATAAGGTTTACATCAAGTTATCACATAGTAGTTTCCCGCAAAATACATCTCTACACTCTATTGAGCTGAATGCATTACTTTCTACTCTACGCAGTTTGTGTTATGGATTTGTACATAACTACTCAGGGTCAGGTGGAACGGTATAAATATTGCATGTATCCTACTCAGAGCCATGGAAAACTCAAATGCAAGGTGAATTCAGGAAGCTACCTCATAACATTTAGAGTGGAACAGTAAATATCTTTGTTTAGTTCTGTAAACGGTAATGTTCCATTGTTTAAAAAAGTTGAAGTTACTAAAAGTAACTTATCCAACATAGGTAGCACACTCATACAATTGGTTGCATACTACTCTAAATCATATGGTAAGCAAAATAATAAGGTTTACATCAAGTTATCACATAGTAGTTTCCCGCAGCATTCATCTCTACACTCTATTGAGCTGAATGCATTACTTTCTATTCTGTGCATTTTGAGTTATGGATGTGTACATAACAGCTCAGGGTGAGGTGGAACTGTATAGATGTTGCATGCATCCAATGCAGAGCCATGGAATACTCAAATGCAAGGTGAATTCAGGAAGCTACCTCATAACATTTAGAGTGGAACAGTAATTATCTTTGTTTAGTTCTGTAAACTGTAATGTTCCATTGTGTAAAAAAGTTGAAGTTACTAAAAGTAACTTCTCGAACATTGGCAGCACACTCATAAAATTCAATGCATACTAATCTACATCATATGGTAAGCAAAATAATAAGGTTTACATCAAGTTATCACATAGTAGTTTCCCGCAGCATTCATCTCTACACTCTGTTGAGCTGAATGCATTACATTCTGTTCTATGCATTTTGAGGCATGGATGTTTACATAACTACTCAGGGTGAGGTGGAACGGTATAAATATTGCATGTACCCTACTCAGAGCCATGGAATACTCAAATGCAAGGTGAATTCAGGAGGCTACCTCATAACATTTACAGTGGAACAGTAAATAGCTTTGTTTAGTTCTGTAAACGGTAATGTTCCATTGTATAAAAAAGTTGAAGTTACTAAAAGTAACTTCTCGAACACTGGTAGCACACTCATAAAATTGGTTGCATACTACCCTAAATCATATGGTAAGCAGAATAATAAGGTTTACATCAAGTTATCACATAGTAGTTTCCCGCAAAATACATCTCTACACTCTATTGAGCTGAATGCATTACTTTCTACTCTACGCAGTTTGTGTTATGGATGTGTACATAACTACTCAGGGTCAGGTGGAACGGTATAAATATTGCATGTATCCTACTCAGAGCCATGGAATACTCAAATGCATGGTGAATTCATGAAGCTACCTGATAACATTTAGAGTGGAACAGTAAATATCTTTGTTTAGTTCTGTAAACGGTAATGTTCCATTGTGTAAAAAAGTTGAATTTACTAAAAGTAACTTCTCGAACATTGGTAGCACACTCATTAAATCGGTTGCATACTACTCTAAGTGATGTGGTAAGTAAAATAATTAGGTTTACATCAAGTTATCACATAGTAGTTTCCCGCAGCATTCATCTCTACACTCTATTGAGCTGAATGCATTACTTTCTACTCTACGCAGTTTGTGTTATGGATGTGTACATAACTACTCAGGGTGAGGTGGAACGGTATAAATATTGCATGTACCCTACTCAGATCCATGGAATACTCAAATGCAAGTTGAATTCAAGAAGCTACCTCATAACATTTAGAGTGGAATAGTAAATATCTTTGTTTAGTTCTGTAAATGGTAATGTTCCATTGGGTAAAAAAGTTGAAGGTACTAAAAGTAACTTCTCGAACACTGGTAGCACACTCATAAAATTGGTTGCATACTACTCTAAATCATATGGTAAGCAAAATAATAAGGTTTACATCAAGTTATCACATAGTAGTTTCCCGCAAAATACATCTCTACACTCTATTGAGCTGAATGCATTACTTTCTACTCTACGCAGTTTGCGTTATGGATGTGTACATAACTACTCAGGGTCAGGTGGAACGGTATAAATATTGCATGTATCCTACTCAGAGCCATGGAATACTCAAATGCATGGTGAATTCATGAAGCTACCTGATAACATTTAGAGTGGAACAGTAAATATCTTTGTTTAGTTCTGTAAACGGTAATGTTCCATTGTGTAAAAAAGTTGAATTTACTAAAAGTAACTTCTCGAACATTGGTAGCACACTCATTAAATCGGTTGCATACTACTCTAAGTGATGTGGTAAGTAAAATAATTAGGTTTACATCAAGTTATCACATAGTAGTTTCCCGCAGCATTCATCTCTACACTCTATTGAGCTGAATGCATTACTTTCTATTCTGTGTATTTTGAGTTATGGATGTGTACATAACAGCTCAGGGTGTGGTGGAACTGTATAGATGTTGCATGCATCCAATGCAGAGCCTTGGAATACTCAAATGCAAGGTGAATTCAGGAAGCTACCTCATAACATTTAGAGTGGAACAGTAATTATCTTTGTTTAGTTCTGTAAACTGTAATGTTCCATTGTGTAAAAAAGTTGAAGTTACTAAAAGTAACTTCTCGAACATTGGCAGCACACTCATAAAATTCAATGCATACTAATCTACATCATATGGTAAGCAAAATAATAAGGTTTACATCAAGTTATCACATAGTAGTTTCCCGCAGCATTCATCTCTACACTCTATTGAGCTGAATGCATTACATTCTGTTCTATGCATTTTGAGGCATGGATGTTTACATAACTACTCAGGGTGAGGTGGAACGGTATAAATATTGCATGTACCCTACTCAGAGCCATGGAATACTCAAATGCAAGGTGAATTCAGGAGGCTACCTCATAACATTTAGAGTGGAACAGTAAATAGCTTTGTTTAGTTCTGTAAACGGTAATGTTCCATTGTATAAAAAAGTTGAAGTTACTAAAAGTAACTTCTCGAACACTGGTAGCACACTCATAAAATTGGTTGCATACTACCCTAAATCATATGGTAAGCAGAATAATAAGGTTTACATCAAGTTATCACATAGTAGTTTCCCGCAAAATACATCTCTACACTCTATTGAGCTGAATGCATTACTTTCTACTCTACGCAGTTTGTGTTATGGATGTGTACATAACTACTCAGGGTCAGGTGGAACGGTATAAATATTGCATGTATCCTACTCAGAGCCATGGAATACTCAAATGCATGGTGAATTCATGAAGCTACCTGATAACATTTAGAGTGGAACAGTAAATATCTTTGTTTAGTTCTGTAAACGGTAATGTTCCATTGTGTAAAAAAGTTGAATTTACTAAAAGTAACTTCTCGAACATTGGTAGCACACTCATTAAATCGGTTGCATACTACTCTAAGTGATGTGGTAAGTAAAATAATTAGGTTTACATCAAGTTATCACATAGTAGTTTCCCGCAGCATTCATCTCTACACTCTATTGAGCTGAATGCATTACTTTCTACTCTACGCAGTTTGTGTTATGGATGTGTACATAACTACTCAGGGTGAGGTGGAACGGTATAAATATTGCATGTACCCTACTCAGATCCATGGAATACTCAAATGCAAGTTGAATTCAGGAAGCTACCTCATAACATTTAGAGTGGAATAGTAAATATCTTTGTTTAGTTCTGTAAATGGTAATGTTCCATTGGGTAAAAAAGTTGAAGTTACTAAAAGTAACTTCACGAACACTGGTAGCACACTCAAAAAATTGGTTGCATACTACTCTAAATCATATGGTAAGCAAAATAATAAGGTTTACATCAAGTTATCACATAGTAGTTTCCCGCAAAATTCATCTCTACACTCTATAGAGCTGAATGCATTACGTTCTACTCTACACAGTTTGTGTTATGGATGTGTACATAACTACTCAGGGTGAGGTGGAACGGTATAAATATTGCATGTACCATACTCAGATCCATGGAATACTCAAATGCAAGTTGAATTCAGGAAGCTACCTCATAACATTTAGAGTGGAACAGTAAATATCTTTGTTTAGTTCTGTAAACGGTAATGTTCCATTGTGTAAAAAAGTTGAAGTTACTAAAAGTAACTTCTCGAACACTGGTAGCACACTCATAAAATTGGTTGCATACTACTCTAAATCATATGGTAAGCATAATAATAAGGTTTACATCAAGTTATCACATAGTATTTTCCCGCAGCATTCATCTCTACACTCTATTGAGCTGAATGCATTACTTTCTATTCTGTGCATTTTGAGTTATGGATGTGTACATAAAAGCTCAGGGTGAGGTGGAACTGTATAGATGTTGCATGCATCCAATGCAGAGCCATGGAATACTCAAATGCAAGGTGAATACAGGAAGCTACCTCATAACATTTAGAGTGGAACAGTAAATATCTTTGTTTAGTTCTGTAAACGGTAATGTTCCATTGTTTAAAAAAGTTGAAGTTACTAAAAGTAACTTATCCAACATTGGTAGCACACTCATAAAATTGGTTGCATACTACTCTAAATCACATGGTAAGCAGAATAATAAGGTTTACATCAAGTTATCACATAGTAGTTTCCCGCAAAATACATCTCTACACTCTATTGAGCTGAATGCATTACTTTCTACTCTACGCAGTTTGCGTTATGGATGTGTACATAACTACTCAGGGTCAGGTGGAACGGTATAAATATTGCATGTATCCTACTCAGAGCCATGGAATACTCAAATGCATGGTGAATTCATGAAGCTACCTGATAACATTTAGAGTGGAACAGTAAATATCTTTGTTTAGTTCTGTAAACGGTAATGTTCCATTGTGTAAAAAAGTTGAATTTACTAAAAGTAACTTCTCGAACATTGGTAGCACACTCATTAAATCGGTTGCATACTACTCTAAGTGATGTGGTAAGTAAAATAATTAGGTTTACATCAAGTTATCACATAGTAGTTTCCCGCAGCATTCATCTCTACACTCTATTGAGCTGAATGCATTACTTTCTATTCTGTGTATTTTGAGTTATGGATGTGTACATAACAGCTCAGGGTGTGGTGGAACTGTATAGATGTTGCATGCATCCAATGCAGAGCCTTGGAATACTCAAATGCAAGGTGAATTCAGGAAGCTACCTCATAACATTTAGAGTGGAACAGTAATTATCTTTGTTTAGTTCTGTAAACTGTAATGTTCCATTGTGTAAAAAAGTTGAAGTTACTAAAAGTAACTTCTCGAACATTGGCAGCACACTCATAAAATTCAATGCATACTAATCTACATCATATGGTAAGCAAAATAATAAGGTTTACATCAAGTTATCACATAGTAGTTTCCCGCAGCATTCATCTCTACACTCTATTGAGCTGAATGCATTACATTCTGTTCTATGCATTTTGAGGCATGGATGTTTACATAACTACTCAGGGTGAGGTGGAACGGTATAAATATTGCATGTACCCTACTCAGAGCCATGGAATACTCAAATGCAAGGTGAATTCAGGAGGCTACCTCATAACATTTAGAGTGGAACAGTAAATAGCTTTGTTTAGTTCTGTAAACGGTAATGTTCCATTGTATAAAAAAGTTGAAGTTACTAAAAGTAACTTCTCGAACACTGGTAGCACACTCATAAAATTGGTTGCATACTACCCTAAATCATATGGTAAGCAGAATAATAAGGTTTACATCAAGTTATCACATAGTAGTTTCCCGCAAAATACATCTCTACACTCTATTGAGCTGAATGCATTACTTTCTACTCTACGCAGTTTGTGTTATGGATGTGTACATAACTACTCAGGGTCAGGTGGAACGGTATAAATATTGCATGTATCCTACTCAGAGCCATGGAATACTCAAATGCATGGTGAATTCATGAAGCTACCTGATAACATTTAGAGTGGAACAGTAAATATCTTTGTTTAGTTCTGTAAACGGTAATGTTCCATTGTGTAAAAAAGTTGAATTTACTAAAAGTAACTTCTCGAACATTGGTAGCACACTCATTAAATCGGTTGCATACTACTCTAAGTGATGTGGTAAGTAAAATAATTAGGTTTACATCAAGTTATCACATAGTAGTTTCCCGCAGCATTCATCTCTACACTCTATTGAGCTGAATGCATTACTTTCTACTCTACGCAGTTTGTGTTATGGATGTGTACATAACTACTCAGGGTGAGGTGGAACGGTATAAATATTGCATGTACCCTACTCAGATCCATGGAATACTCAAATGCAAGTTGAATTCAGGAAGCTACCTCATAACATTTAGAGTGGAATAGTAAATATCTTTGTTTAGTTCTGTAAATGGTAATGTTCCATTGGGTAAAAAAGTTGAAGTTACTAAAAGTAACTTCACGAACACTGGTAGCACACTCAAAAAATTGGTTGCATACTACTCTAAATCATATGGTAAGCAAAATAATAAGGTTTACATCAAGTTATCACATAGTAGTTTCCCGCAAAATTCATCTCTACACTCTATAGAGCTGAATGCATTACGTTCTACTCTACACAGTTTGTGTTATGGATGTGTACATAACTACTCAGGGTGAGGTGGAACGGTATAAATATTGCATGTACCATACTCAGATCCATGGAATACTCAAATGCAAGTTGAATTCAGGAAGCTACCTCATAACATTTAGAGTGGAACAGTAAATATCTTTGTTTAGTTCTGTAAACGGTAATGTTCCATTGTGTAAAAAAGTTGAAGTTACTAAAAGTAACTTCTCGAACACTGGTAGCACACTCATAAAATTGGTTGCATACTACTCTAAATCATATGGTAAGCATAATAATAAGGTTTACATCAAGTTATCACATAGTATTTTCCCGCAGCATTCATCTCTACACTCTATTGAGCTGAATGCATTACTTTCTATTCTGTGCATTTTGAGTTATGGATGTGTACATAAAAGCTCAGGGTGAGGTGGAACTGTATAGATGTTGCATGCATCCAATGCAGAGCCATGGAATACTCAAATGCAAGGTGAATACAGGAAGCTACCTCATAACATTTAGAGTGGAACAGTAAATATCTTTGTTTAGTTCTGTAAACGGTAATGTTCCATTGTTTAAAAAAGTTGAAGTTACTAAAAGTAACTTATCCAACATTGGTAGCACACTCATAAAATTGGTTGCATACTACTCTAAATCACATGGTAAGCAGAATAATAAGGTTTACATCAAGTTATCACATAGTATTTTCCCGCAAAATTCATCTCTACACTCTATTGAGCTGAATGCATTACATTCTGTTCTGTGCATTTTGAGTTATGGATATTTACATAACTACACAGGGTGAGGTGGAACGGTATAAATATTGCATGTACCCTACACAGAGCCATGGAAAACTCAATGCAAGGTGAATTCAGGAAGCTACCGCATAACATTTAGAGTGGAATAGTAAATATCTTTGTTTAGTTCTGTAAATGGTAATGTTCCATTGGGTAAAAAAGTTGAAGTTACTAAAAGTAACTTCTCGAACACTGGTAGCACACTCATAAAATTGGTTGCATACTACTCTAAATCATATGGTAAGCAAAATAATAAGGTTTACATCAAGTTATCACATAGTAGTTTCCCGCAAAATTCATCTCTACACTCTATTGAGCTGAATGCATTACTTTCTACTCTACGCAGTTTGTGTTATGGATGTGTACATAACTACTCAGGGTGAGGTGGAACGTTATAAATATTGCATGTATCCTACTCAGAGCCATGGAATACTCAAATGCATGGTGAATTCATGAAGCTACCTCATAACATTTAGATTGGAACAGTAAATATCTTTGTTTAGTTCTGTAAACGGTAATGTTCCATTGTGTAAAAAAGTTGAAGTTACTAAAAGTAACTTCTCGAACACTGGTAGCACACTCATAAAATCGGTTGCATACTACTCTAAATCACATGGTAAGCAAAATAATAAGGTTTACATCAAGTTATCACATAGTAGTTTCCCGCAGCATTCATCTCTACACTCTATTGAGCTGAATGCATTACTTTCTATTCTGTGCATTTTGAGTTATGGATGTGTACATAACAGCTCAGGGTGAGGTGGAACTGTATAGATGTTGCATGCATCCAATGCAGAGCCATGGAATACTCAAATGCAAGGTGAATTCAGGAAGCTACCTCATTACATTTAGAGTGGAACCGTAATTATCTTTGTTTAGTTCTGTAAACGGTAATGTTCCATTGTTTAAAAAAGTTGAAGTTACTAAAAGTAACTTAACCAACATTGGTAGCACACTCATAAAATTGGTTGCATACTACTCTAAATCACATGGTAAGCAAAATAATAAGGTTTACATCAAGTTATCACATAGTAGTTTCCCGCAAAATTCATCTCTACACTCTATAGAGCTGAATGCATTACGTTCTACTCTACACAGTTTGTGTTATGGATGTGTACATAACTACTCAGGGTGAGGTGGAACGGTATAAATATTGCATGTACCATACTCAGATCCATGGAATACTCAAATGCATGTTGAATTCAGGAAGCTATCTCATAACATTTAGAGTGGAACAGTAAATATCTTTGTTTAGTTCTGTAAACGGTAATGTTCCATTGTGTAAAAAAGTTGAAGTTACTAAAAGTAACTTCTCGAACTTTGGTAGCACACTCATAAAATTGAATGCATACTAATCTACATCATATGGTAAGCAAAATAATAAGGTTTACATCAAGTTATCACATAGTATTTTCCCGCAAAATTCATCTCTACACTCTATTGAGCTGAATGCATTACATTCTGTTCTATGCATTTTGAGGTATGGATGTTTACATAACTACTCAGGGTGAGGTGGAACGTTGTAAATATTGCATGTACCCTACTCAGAGCCATGGAATACTCAAAGGCAAGGTGAATTCAGGAGGCTACCTCATAACATTTAGAGTGGAACAGTAAATAGCTTTGTTTAGTTCAGTAAACGGTAATGTTCCATTGTGTAAAAAAGTTGAAGTTACTAAAAGTAACTTCTCGAACATTGGTAGCACACTCATAAAATTGGTTGCATACTACTATAAATCATATGGTAAGCAAAATAATTAGGTTTACATCAAGTTATCACATAGTAGTTTCCCGCAGCATTCATCTCTACACTCTATGGAGCTGAATGCATTACTTTCTATTCTGTGCATTTTGAGTTATGGATGTGTACATAACAGCTCAGGGTGAGGTGGAACTGTATAGATGTTGCATGCATCCAATGCAGAGCCATGGAATACTCAAATGCAAGGTGAATTCAGGAAGCTACCTCATAACATTTAGAGTGGAACAGTAATTATCTTTGTTTAGTTCTGTAAACGGTAATGTTCCATTGTGTAAAAAAGTTGAAGTTACTAAAAGTAACTTCTCGAACACTGGTAGCACACTCATAAAATTGGTTGCATACTACTCTAAATCATATGGTAAGCATAATAATAAGGTTTACATCAAGTTATCACATAGTATTTTCCCGCAGCATTCATCTCTACACTCTATTGAGCTGAATGCATTACTTTCTATTCTGTGCATTTTGAGTTATGGATGTGTACATAAAAGCTCAGGGTGAGGTGGAACTGTATAGATGTTGCATGCATCCAATGCAGAGCCATGGAATACTCAAATGCAAGGTGAATACAGGAAGCTACCTCATAACATTTAGAGTGGAACAGTAAATATCTTTGTTTAGTTCTGTAAACGGTAATGTTCCATTGTTTAAAAAAGTTGAAGTTACTAAAAGTAACTTATCCAACATTGGTAGCACACTCATAAAATTGGTTGCATACTACTCTAAATTACATGGTAAGCAAAATAATAAGGTTTACATCAAGTTATCACATAGTAGTTTCCCGCAGCATTCATCTCTACACTCTATTGAGCTGAATGCATTACTTTCTATTCTGTGCATTTTGAGTTATGAATGTGTACATAACAGCTCAGGGTGAGGTGGAACTGTATAGATGTTGCATGCATCCAATGCAGAGCCATGGAATACTCAAATGCAAGGTGAATTCAGGAAGCTACCTCATAACATTTAGAGTGGAACAGTAATTATCTTTGTTTAGTTCTGTAAACGGTAATGTTCCATTGTGTAAAAAAGTTGAAGTTACTAAAAGTAACTTCTCGAACACTGGTAGCACACTCATAAAATTGGTTGCATACTACTCTAAATCATATGGTAAGCATAATAATAAGGTTTACATCAAGTTATCACATAGTATTTTCCCGCAAAATTCATCTCTACACTCTATAGAGCTGAATGCATTACGTTCTACTCTACACAGTTTGTGTTATGGATGTGTACATAACTACACAGGGTGAGGTGGAACGGTATAAATATTGCATGTACCATACTCAGATCCATGGAATACTCAAATGCAAGTTGAATTCAGGAAGCTACCGCATAACATTTAGAGTGGAATAGTAAATATCTTTGTTTAGTTCTGTAAACGGTAATGTTCCATTGTTTAAAAAAGTTGAAGTTACTAAAAGTAACTTATCCAACATTGGTAGCACACTCATAAAATTGGTTGCATACTACTCTAAATCATATGGTAAGCATAATAATAAGGTTTACATCAAGTTATCACATAGTATTTTCCCGCAAAATTCATCTCTACACTCTATTGAGCTGAATGCATTACATTCTGTTCTGTGCATTTTGAGTTATGGATATTTACATAACTACACAGGGTGAGGTGGAACGGTATAAATATTGCATGTACCCTACACAGAGCCATGGAAAACTCAATGCAAGGTGAATTCAGGAAGCTACCGCATAACATTTAGAGTGGAACAGTAAATATCTTTGTTTAGTTCTGTAAACGGTAATGTTCCATTGTTTAAAAAAGTTGAAGTTACTAAAAGTAACTTAACCAACATTGGTAGCACACTCATAAAATTGGTTGCATACTACTCTAAATCACATGGAAAGCAAAATAATAAGGTTTACATCAAGTTATCACATAGTAGTTTCCCGCAGCATTCATCTCTACACTCTATTGAGCTGAATGCATTTCTTTCTATTCTGTGCATTTTGAGTTATGGATGTGTACATAACAGCTCAGGGTGAGGTGGAACTGTATAGATGTTGCATGCATCCAATGCAGAGCCATGGAATACTCAAATGCAAGGTGAATTCAGGAAGCTACCTCATTACATTTAGAGTGGAACCGTAATTATCTTTGTTTAGTTCTGTAAACGGTAATGTTCCATTGTGTAAAAAAGTTGAAGTTACTAAAAGTAACTTCTCGAACATTGGTAGCACACTCATAAAATTTGTTGCATACTACTATAAATCATATGGTAAGCAAAATAATAAGGTTTACATCAAGTTATCACATAGTAGTTTCCCGCAAAATTCATCTCTACACTCTATAGAGCTGAATGCATTACTTTCTATTCTGTGCATTTTGAGTTATGGATGTGTACATAAAAGCTCAGTGTGAGGTGGAACTGTATAGATGTTGCATGCATCCAATGCAGAGCCATGGAATACTCAAATGCAAGGTGAATTCAGGAAGCTACCTCATAACATTTAGAGTGGAACAGTAAATATCTTTGTTTAGTTCTGTAAACGGTAATGTTCCATTGTTTAAAAAAGTTGAAGTTACTAAAAGTAACTTATCCAACACTGGTAGCACACTCATAAAATTGGTTGCATACTACTCTAAATCATATGGTAAGCAAAATAATAAGGTTTACCTCAAGTTATCACATAGTAGTTTCCCGCAAAATTCATCTCTACACTCTATTGAGCTGAATGCATTACTTTCTACTCTACGCAGTTTGTGTTATGGATGTGTACATAACTACTCAGGGTGAGGTGGAACGGTATAAATATTGCATGTACCCTACTCAGAGCCATGGAATACTCAAATGCAAGGTGAATTCAGGAAGCTACCGCATAACATTTAGAGTGGAACAGTAAATATCTTTGTTAAGTTCTGTAAACGGTAATGTTCCATTGTTTAAAAAAGTTGAAGTTACTAAAAGTAACTTATCCAACATTGGTAGCACACTCATAAAATTGGTTGCATACTACTCTAAATCACATGGTAAGCAAAATAATAAGGTTTACATCAAGTTATCACATAGTATTTTCCCGCAAAATTCATCTCTACACTCTATTGAGCTGAATGCATTACATTCTGTTCTATGCATTTTGAGGTATGGATGTTTACATAACTACTCAGGGTGAGGTGGAACGGTATAAATATTGCATGTACCCTACTCAGAGCCATGGAATACTCAAATGCAAGGTGAATTCAGGAGGCTACCTCATAACATTTAGAGTGGAACAGTAAATAGCTTTGTTTAGTTCTGTAAACGGTAATGTTAAATTGTGTAAAAAAGTTGAAGTTACTAAAAGTAACTTATCCAACATTGGTAGCACACTCATAAAATTGGTTGCATACTACTCTAAATCATATGGTAAAGCAAAATAATAAGGTTTACATCAAGTTATCACATTGTATTTTCCCGCAAAATTCATCTTTACACTCTATTGAGCTTAATGCATTACATTCTGTTCTATGCATTTTGAGTTATGGATATTTACATAACTACACAGGGTGAGGTGGAACGGTATAAATATTGCATGTACCCTACTCAGAGCCATGGAAAACTCAATGCAAGGTGAATTCAGGAAGCTACCGAATAACATTTAGAGTGGAACAGTAAATATCTTTGTTTAGTTCTGTAAACGGTAATGTTCCATTGTTTAAAAAAGTTGAAGTTACTAAAAGTAACTTATCCAACATTGGTAGCACACTCATAAAATTGGTTGCATACTACTCTAAATCACATGGTAAGCAAAATAATAAGGTTTACATCAAGTTATCACATAGTAGTTTCCCGCAGCATTCATCTCTACACTCTATTGAGCTGAATGCATTACTTTCTATTCTGTGCATTTTGAGTTATGGATGTGTACATAACAGCTCAGGGTGAGGTGGAACTGTATAGATGTTGCATGCATCCAATGCAGAGCCATGGAATACTCAAATGCAAGGTGAATTCAGGAAGATACCTCATAACATTTAGAGTGGAACAGTAAATATCTTTGTTTAGTTCTGTAAACGGTAATGTTCCATTGTTTAAAAAAGTTGAAGTTACTAAAAGTAACTTATCCAACATTGGTAGCACACTCATAAAATTGGTAACATACTACTCTAAATCACATGGTAAGCAAAATAATAAGGTTTACATCAAGTTATCACATAGTATTTTCCCGCAAAATTCATCTCTACACTCTATTGAGCTGAATGCATTACATTCTGTTCTATGCATTTTGAGGTATGGATGTTTACATAACTACTCAGGGTGAGGTGGAACGGTATAAATATTGCATGTACCCTACTCAGAGCCATGGAATACTCAAATGCAAGGTGAATTCAGGAGGCTACCTCATAACATTTAGAGTGGAACAGTAAATAGCTTTGTTTAGTTCTGTAAACGGTAATGTTCCATTGTGTAAAAAAGTTGAAGTTACTAAAAGTAACTTCTCGAACATTGGTAGCACACTCATAAAATTGGTTGCATACTACTATAAATCATATGGTAAGCAAAATAATAAGGTTTACATCAAGTTATCACATAGTAGTTTCCCGCAAAATTCATCTCTACACTCTATAGAGATGAATGCATTACGTTCTACTCTACACAGTTTGTGTTATGGATGTGTACATAACTACTCAGGGTGAGGTGGAACGGTATAAATATTGCATGTACCATACTCAGATCCATGGAATACTCAAATGCAAGTTGAATTCAGGAAGCTACCTCATAACATTTAGAGTGGAACAGTAAATATCTTTGTTTAGTTCTGTAAACGGTAATGTTCCATTGTGTAAAAAAGTTGAAGTTACTAAAAGTAACTTCTCGAACACTGGTAGCACACTCATAAAATTGGTTCCATACTACTCTAAATCATATGGTAAGCATAATAATAAGGTTTACATCAAGTTATCACATAGTATTTTCCCGCAAAATTCATCTCTACACTCTATTGAGCTGAATGCATTACATTCTGTTCTATGCATTTTGAGTTATGGATATTTACATAACTACACAGGGTGAGGTGGAACGGTATAAATATTGCATGTACCCTACTCAGAGCCATGGAAAACTCAATGCAAGGTGAATTCAGGAAGCTACCTCATAACATTTAGAGTGGAACAGTAAATATCTTTGTTTAGTTCTGTAAACGGTAATGTTCCATTGTGTAAAAAAGTTGAAGTTACTAAAAGTAACTTCTCGAACACTGGTAGCACACTCGTAAAATTGGTTGCATACTACTCTAAATCATATGGTAAGCAAAATAATAAGGTTTACATCAAGTTATCACATAGTAGTTTCCCGCAAAATTCATCTCAACACTCTATTGAGCTGAATGCATTACTTTCTACTCTACGCAGTTTGTGTTATGGATGCGTACATAACTACTCAGGGTGAGGTGGAACGGTATAAATATTGCATGTACCCTACTCAGAGCCATGGAATACTCAAATGCAAGGTGAATTCAGGAGGCTACCTCATAACATTTAGAGTGGAACAGTAAATATCTTTGTTTAGTTCTGTAAACGGTAATGTTCCATTGTGTAAAAAAGTTTAAGTTACTAAAAGTAACTTCTCGAACACTGGTAGCACACTCATAAAGTTGGTTGCATACTACTCTAAATCATATGGTAAGCATAATAATAAGGTTTACATCAAGTTATCACATAGTATTTTCCCGCAAAATTCATTTCTACACTCTATTGAGCTGAATGCATTACATTCTGTTCTATGCATTTTCAGTTATGGATATTTACATAACTACACAGGGTGAGGTGGAACGGTATAAATATTGCATGTACCCTACTCAGAGCCATGGAAAACTCAATGCAAGGTGAATTCAGGAAGCTACCGCATAACATTTAGAGTGGAACAGTAAATATCTTTGTTTAGTTCTGTAAACGGTAATGTTCCATTGTTTAAAAAAGTTGAAGTTACTAAAAGTAACTTCTCGAACACTGGTAGCACTCTCATAAAATCGGTTGCATACTACTCTAAGTGATGTGGTAAGTAAAATAATTAGGTTTACATCAAGTTATGACATAGTAGTTTCCCGCAGCATTCATCTCAACACTCTATTGAGCTGAATGCATTACTTTCTATTCTGTGCATTTTGAGTTATGGATGTGTACATAACAGCTCAGGGTGAGGTGGAACTGTATAGATGTTGCATGCATCCAATGCAGAGCCATGGAATACTCAAATGCAAGGTGAATTCAGGAAGCTACCTCATTACATTTAGAGTGGAACCGTAATTATCTTTGTTTAGTTCTGTAAACGGTAATGTTCCATTGTGTAAAAAAGTTGAAGTTACTAAAAGTAACTTCTCGAACATTGGTAGCACACTCATAAAATTGAATGCATACTAATCTACATCATATGGTAAGCAAAATAATAAGGTTTACATCAAGTTATCACATAGTATTTTCCCGCAAAATTCATCTCTACACTCTATTGAGCTGAATGCATTACATTCTGTTCTATGCATTTTGAGGTATGGATGTTTACATAACTACTCAGGGTGAGGTGGAACGGTATAAATATTGCATGTACCCTACTCAGAGCCATGGAATACTCAAATGCAAGGTGAATTCAGGAGGCTACCTCATAACATTTAGAGTGGAACAGTAAATAGCTTTGTTTAGTTCTGTAAACGGTAATGTTCCATTGTGTAAAAAAGTTGAAGTTACTAAAAGTAACTTCTCGAACATTGGTAGCACACTCATAAAATTGGTTGCATACTACTATAAATCATATGGTAAGCAAAATAATAAGGTTTACATCAAGTTATCACATAGTAGTTTCCCGCAAAATTAATCTCTACACTCTATAGAGCTGAATGCATTACGTTCTACTCTACACAGTTTGTGTTATGGATGTGTACATAACTACTCAGGGTGAGGTGGAACGGTATAAATATTGCATGTACCCTACTCAGAGCCATGGAATACTCAAATGCAAGGTGAATTCAGGAGGCTACCTCATAACATTTAGAGTGGAACAGTAAATAGCTTTGTTTAGTTCTGTAAACGGTAATGTTAAATTGTGTAAAAAAGTTGAAGTTACTAAAAGTAACTTATCCAACATTGGTAGCACACTCATAAAATTGGTTGCATACTACTCTAAATCATATGGTAAAGCAAAATAATAAGGTTTACATCAAGTTATCACATAGTATTTTCCCGCAAAATTCATCTTTACACTCTATTGAGCTTAATGCATTACATTCTGTTCTATGCATTTTGAGTTATGGATATTTACATAACTACACAGGGTGAGGTGGAACGGTATAAATATTGCATGTACCCTACTCAGAGCCATGGAAAACTCAATGCAAGGTGAATTCAGGAAGCTACCGAATAACATTTAGAGTGGAACAGTAAATATCTTTGTTTAGTTCTGTAAACGGTAATGTTCCATTGTTTAAAAAAGTTGAAGTTACTAAAAGTAACTTATCCAACATTGGTAGCACACTCATAAAATTGGTTGCATACTACTCTAAATCACATGGTAAGCAAAATAATAAGGTTTACATCAAGTTATCACATAGTAGTTTCCCGCAGCATTCATCTCTACACTCTATTGAGCTGAATGCATTACTTTCTATTCTGTGCATTTTGAGTTATGGATGTGTACATAACAGCTCAGGGTGAGGTGGAACTGTATAGATGTTGCATGCATCCAATGCAGAGCCATGGAATACTCAAATGCAAGGTGAATTCAGGAAGCTACCTCATAACATTTAGAGTGGAACAGTAAATATCTTTGTTTAGTTCTGTAAACGGTAATGTTCCATTGTTTAAAAAAGTTGAAGTTACTAAAAGTAACTTATCCAACATTGGTAGCACACTCATAAAATTGGTAACATACTACTCTAAATCACATGGTAAGCAAAATAATAAGGTTTACATCAAGTTATCACATAGTATTTTCCCGCAAAATTCATCTCTACACTCTATTGAGCTGAATGCATTACATTCTGTTCTATGCATTTTGAGGTATGGATGTTTACATAACTACTCAGGGTGAGGTGGAACGGTATAAATATTGCATGTACCCTACTCAGAGCCATGGAATACTCAAATGCAAGGTGAATTCAGGAGGCTACCTCATAACATTTAGAGTGGAACAGTAAATAGCTTTGTTTAGTTCTGTAAACGGTAATGTTCCATTGTGTAAAAAAGTTGAAGTTACTAAAAGTAACTTCTCGAACATTGGTAGCACACTCATAAAATTGGTTGCATACTACTATAAATCATATGGTAAGCAAAATAATAAGGTTTACATCAAGTTATCACATAGTAGTTTCCCGCAAAATTCATCTCTACACTCTATAGAGATGAATGCATTACGTTCTACTCTACACAGTTTGTGTTATGGATGTGTACATAACTACTCAGGGTGAGGTGGAACGGTATAAATATTGCATGTACCATACTCAGATCCATGGAATACTCAAATGCAAGTTGAATTCAGGAAGCTACCTCATAACATTTAGAGTGGAACAGTAAATATCTTTGTTTAGTTCTGTAAACGGTAATGTTCCATTGTGTAAAAAAGTTGAAGTTACTAAAAGTAACTTCTCGAACACTGGTAGCACACTCATAAAATTGGTTCCATACTACTCTAAATCATATGGTAAGCATAATAATAAGGTTTACATCAAGTTATCACATAGTATTTTCCCGCAAAATTCATCTCTACACTCTATTGAGCTGAATGCATTACATTCTGTTCTATGCATTTTGAGTTATGGATATTTACATAACTACACAGGGTGAGGTGGAACGGTATAAATATTGCATGTACCCTACTCAGAGCCATGGAATACTCAAATGCAAGGTGAATTCAGGAGGCTACCTCATAACATTTAGAGTGGAACAGTAAATATCTTTGTTTAGTTCTGTAAACGGTAATGTTCCATTGTTTAAAAAAGTTGAAGTTACTAAAAGTAACTTCTCGAACACTGGTAGCACTCTCATAAAATCGGTTGCATACTACTCTAAGTGATGTGGTAAGTAAAATAATTAGGTTTACATCAAGTTATGACATAGTAGTTTCCCGCAGCATTCATCTCAACACTCTATTGAGCTGAATGCATTACTTTCTATTCTGTGCATTTTGAGTTATGGATGTGTACATAACAGCTCAGGGTGAGGTGGAACTGTATAGATGTTGCATGCATCCAATGCAGAGCCATGGAATACTCAAATGCAAGGTGAATTCAGGAAGCTACCTCATTACATTTAGAGTGGAACCGTAATTATCTTTGTTTAGTTCTGTAAACGGTAATGTTCCATTGTGTAAAAAAGTTGAAGTTACTAAAAGTAACTTCTCGAACATTGGTAGCACACTCATAAAATTGAATGCATACTAATCTACATCATATGGTAAGCAAAATAATAAGGTTTACATCAAGTTATCACATAGTATTTTCCCGCAAAATTCATCTCTACACTCTATTGAGCTGAATGCATTACATTCTGTTCTATGCATTTTGAGGTATGGATGTTTACATAACTACTCAGGGTGAGGTGGAACGGTATAAATATTGCATGTACCCTACTCAGAGCCATGGAATACTCAAATGCAAGGTGAATTCAGGAGGCTACCTCATAACATTTAGAGTGGAACAGTAAATAGCTTTGTTTAGTTCTGTAAACGGTAATGTTCCATTGTGTAAAAAAGTTGAAGTTACTAAAAGTAACTTCTCGAACACTGGTAGCACACTCATAAAATTGGTTGCATACTACTCTAAATCATATGGTAAGCAAAATAATAAGGTTTACATCAAGTTATCACATAGTAGTTTCCCGCAAAATTCATCTCAACACTCTATTGAGCTGAATGCATTACTTTCTACTCTACGCAGTTTGTGTTATGGATGCGTACATAACTACTCAGGGTGAGGTGGAACGGTATAAATATTGCATGTACCCTACTCAGAGCCATGGAATACTCAAATGCAAGGTGAATTCAGGAGGCTACCTCATAACATTTAGAGTGGAACAGTAAATATCTTTGTTTAGTTCTGTAAACGGTAATGTTCCATTGTGTAAAAAAGTTTAAGTTACTAAAAGTAACTTCTCGAACACTGGTAGCACACTCATAAAGTTGGTTGCATACTACTCTAAATCATATGGTAAGCATAATAATAAGGTTTACATCAAGTTATCACATAGTATTTTCCCGCAAAATTCATTTCTACACTCTATTGAGCTGAATGCATTACATTCTGTTCTATGCATTTTCAGTTATGGATATTTACATAACTACACAGGGTGAGGTGGAACGGTATAAATATTGCATGTACCCTACTCAGAGCCATGGAAAACTCAATGCAAGGTGAATTCAGGAAGCTACCGCATAACATTTAGAGTGGAACAGTAAATATCTTTGTTTAGTTCTGTAAACGGTAATGTTCCATTGTTTAAAAAAGTTGAAGTTACTAAAAGTAACTTCTCGAACACTGGTAGCACTCTCATAAAATCGGTTGCATACTACTCTAAGTGATGTGGTAAGTAAAATAATTAGGTTTACATCAAGTTATGACATAGTAGTTTCCCGCAGCATTCATCTCAACACTCTATTGAGCTGAATGCATTACTTTCTATTCTGTGCATTTTGAGTTATGGATGTGTACATAACAGCTCAGGGTGAGGTGGAACTGTATAGATGTTGCATGCATCCAATGCAGAGCCATGGAATACTCAAATGCAAGGTGAATTCAGGAAGCTACCTCATTACATTTAGAGTGGAACCGTAATTATCTTTGTTTAGTTCTGTAAACGGTAATGTTCCATTGTGTAAAAAAGTTGAAGTTACTAAAAGTAACTTCTCGAACATTGGTAGCACACTCATAAAATTGAATGCATACTAATCTACATCATATGGTAAGCAAAATAATAAGGTTTACATCAAGTTATCACATAGTATTTTCCCGCAAAATTCATCTCTACACTCTATTGAGCTGAATGCATTACATTCTGTTCTATGCATTTTGAGGTATGGATGTTTACATAACTACTCAGGGTGAGGTGGAACGGTATAAATATTGCATGTACCCTACTCAGAGCCATGGAATACTCAAATGCAAGGTGAATTCAGGAGGCTACCTCATAACATTTAGAGTGGAACAGTAAATAGCTTTGTTTAGTTCTGTAAACGGTAATGTTCCATTGTGTAAAAAAGTTGAAGTTACTAAAAGTAACTTCTCGAACATTGGTAGCACACTCATAAAATTGGTTGCATACTACTATAAATCATATGGTAAGCAAAATAATAAGGTTTACATCAAGTTATCACATAGTAGTTTCCCGCAAAATTAATCTCTACACTCTATAGAGCTGAATGCATTACGTTCTACTCTACACAGTTTGTGTTATGGATGTGTACATAACTACTCAGGGTGAGGTGGAACGGTATAAATATTGCATGTACCCTACTCAGAGCCATGGAATACTCAAATGCAAGGTGAATTCAGGAGGCTACCTCATAACATTTAGAGTGGAACAGTAAATAGCTTTGTTTAGTTCTGTAAACGGTAATGTTAAATTGTGTAAAAAAGTTGAAGTTACTAAAAGTAACTTATCCAACATTGGTAGCACACTCATAAAATTGGTTGCATACTACTCTAAATCATATGGTAAAGCAAAATAATAAGGTTTACATCAAGTTATCACATAGTATTTTCCCGCAAAATTCATCTTTACACTCTATTGAGCTTAATGCATTACATTCTGTTCTATGCATTTTGAGTTATGGATATTTACATAACTACACAGGGTGAGGTGGAACGGTATAAATATTGCATGTACCCTACTCAGAGCCATGGAAAACTCAATGCAAGGTGAATTCAGGAAGCTACCGAATAACATTTAGAGTGGAACAGTAAATATCTTTGTTTAGTTCTGTAAACGGTAATGTTCCATTGTTTAAAAAAGTTGAAGTTACTAAAAGTAACTTATCCAACATTGGTAGCACACTCATAAAATTGGTTGCATACTACTCTAAATCACATGGTAAGCAAAATAATAAGGTTTACATCAAGTTATCACATAGTAGTTTCCCGCAGCATTCATCTCTACACTCTATTGAGCTGAATGCATTACTTTCTATTCTGTGCATTTTGAGTTATGGATGTGTACATAACAGCTCAGGGTGAGGTGGAACTGTATAGATGTTGCATGCATCCAATGCAGAGCCATGGAATACTCAAATGCAAGGTGAATTCAGGAAGCTACCTCATAACATTTAGAGTGGAACAGTAAATATCTTTGTTTAGTTCTGTAAACGGTAATGTTCCATTGTTTAAAAAAGTTGAAGTTACTAAAAGTAACTTATCCAACATTGGTAGCACACTCATAAAATTGGTAACATACTACTCTAAATCACATGGTAAGCAAAATAATAAGGTTTACATCAAGTTATCACATAGTATTTTCCCGCAAAATTCATCTCTACACTCTATTGAGCTGAATGCATTACATTCTGTTCTATGCATTTTGAGGTATGGATGTTTACATAACTACTCAGGGTGAGGTGGAACGGTATAAATATTGCATGTACCCTACTCAGAGCCATGGAATACTCAAATGCAAGGTGAATTCAGGAGGCTACCTCATAACATTTAGAGTGGAACAGTAAATAGCTTTGTTTAGTTCTGTAAACGGTAATGTTCCATTGTGTAAAAAAGTTGAAGTTACTAAAAGTAACTTCTCGAACATTGGTAGCACACTCATAAAATTGGTTGCATACTACTATAAATCATATGGTAAGCAAAATAATAAGGTTTACATCAAGTTATCACATAGTAGTTTCCCGCAAAATTCATCTCTACACTCTATAGAGATGAATGCATTACGTTCTACTCTACACAGTTTGTGTTATGGATGTGTACATAACTACTCAGGGTGAGGTGGAACGGTATAAATATTGCATGTACCATACTCAGATCCATGGAATACTCAAATGCAAGTTGAATTCAGGAAGCTACCTCATAACATTTACAGTGGAACAGTAAATATCTTTGTTTAGTTCTGTAAACGGTAATGTTCCATTGTGTAAAAAAGTTTAAGTTACTAAAAGTAACTTCTCGAACACTGGTAGCACACTCATAAAGTTGGTTGCATACTACTCTAAATCATATGGTAAGCATAATAATAAGGTTTACATCAAGTTATCACATAGTATTTTCCCGCAAAATTCATTTCTACACTCTATTGAGCTGAATGCATTACATTCTGTTCTATGCATTTTCAGTTATGGATATTTACATAACTACACAGGGTGAGGTGGAACGGTATAAATATTGCATGTACCCTACTCAGAGCCATGGAAAACTCAATGCAAGGTGAATTCAGGAAGCTACCGCATAACATTTAGAGTGGAACAGTAAATATCTTTGTTTAGTTCTGTAAACGGTAATGTTCCATTGTTTAAAAAAGTTGAAGTTACTAAAAGTAACTTCTCGAACACTGGTAGCACTCTCATAAAATCGGTTGCATACTACTCTAAGTGATGTGGTAAGTAAAATAATTAGGTTTACATCAAGTTATGACATAGTAGTTTCCCGCAGCATTCATCTCAACACTCTATTGAGCTGAATGCATTACTTTCTATTCTGTGCATTTTGAGTTATGGATGTGTACATAACAGCTCAGGGTGAGGTGGAACTGTATAGATGTTGCATGCATCCAATGCAGAGCCATGGAATACTCAAATGCAAGGTGAATTCAGGAAGCTACCTCATTACATTTAGAGTGGAACCGTAATTATCTTTGTTTAGTTCTGTAAACGGTAATGTTCCATTGTGTAAAAAAGTTGAAGTTACTAAAAGTAACTTCTCGAACATTGGTAGCACACTCATAAAATTGAATGCATACTAATCTACATCATATGGTAAGCAAAATAATAAGGTTTACATCAAGTTATCACATAGTATTTTCCCGCAAAATTCATCTCTACACTCTATTGAGCTGAATGCATTACATTCTGTTCTATGCATTTTGAGGTATGGATGTTTACATAACTACTCAGGGTGAGGTGGAACGGTATAAATATTGCATGTACCCTACTCAGAGCCATGGAATACTCAAATGCAAGGTGAATTCAGGAGGCTACCTCATAACATTTAGAGTGGAACAGTAAATAGCTTTGTTTAGTTCTGTAAACGGTAATGTTCCATTGTGTAAAAAAGTTGAAGTTACTAAAAGTAACTTCTCGAACATTGGTAGCACACTCATAAAATTGGTTGCATACTACTATAAATCATATGGTAAGCAAAATAATAAGGTTTACATCAAGTTATCACATAGTAGTTTCCCGCAAAATTAATCTCTACACTCTATAGAGCTGAATGCATTACGTTCTACTCTACACAGTTTGTGTTATGGATGTGTACATTACTACTCAGGGTGAGGTGGAACGGTATAAATATTGCATGTACCATACTCAGATCCATGGAATACTCAAATGCAAGTTGAATTCAGGAAGCTACCTCATAACATTTAGAGTGGAACAGTAAATATCTTTGTTTAGTTCTGTAAACGGTAATGTTCCATTGTGTAAAAAAGTTGAAGTTACTAAAAGTAACTTCTCGAACACTGGTAGCACACTCATAAAATTGGTTGCATACTACTCTAAATCATATGGTAAGCAAAATAATAAGGTTTACATCAAGTTATCACATAGTAGTTTCCCGCAAAATTAATCTCTACACTCTATAGAGCTGAATGCATTACGTTCTACTCTACACAGTTTGTGTTATGGATGTGTACATAACTACTCAGGGTGAGGTGGAACGGTATAAATATTGCATGTACCATACTCAGATCCATGGAATACTCAAATGCAAGTTGAATTCAGGAAGCTACCTCATAACATTTAGAGTGGAACAGTAAATATCTTTGTTTAGTTCTGTAAACGGTAATGTTCCATTGTGTAAAAAAGTTGAAGTTACTAAAAGTAACTTCTCGAACACTGGTAGCACACTCATAAAATTGGTTGCATACTACTCTAAATCATATGGTAAGCATAATAATAAGGTTTACATCAAGTTATCACATAGTATTTTCCCGCAAAATTCATCTCTACACTCTATTGAGCTGAATGCATTACATTCTGTTCTATGCATTTTGAGTTATGGATATTTACATAACTACACAGGGTGAGGTGGAACGGTATAAATATTGCATGTACCCTACTCAGAGCCATGGAATACTCAAATGCAAGGTGAATTCAGGAGGCTACCTCATAACATTTAGAGTGGAACAGTAAATATCTTTGTTTAGTTCTGTAAACGGTAATGTTCCATTGTGTAAAAAAGTTGAAGTTACTAAAAGTAACTTCTCGAACACTGGTAGCACACTCATAAAATTGGTTGCATACTACTCTAAATCATATGGTAAGCATAATAATAAGGTTTACATCAAGTTATCACATAGTATTTTCCCGCAAAATTCATCTCTACACTCTATTGAGCTGAATGCATTACATTCTGTTCTATGCATTTTGAGTTATGGATATTTACATAACTACACAGGGTGAGGTGGAACGGTATAAATATTGCATGTACCCTACTCAGAGCCATGGAAAACTCAATGCAAGGTGAATTCAGGAAGCTACCGCATAACATTTAGAGTGGAACAGTAAATATCTTTGTTTAGTTCTGTAAACGGTAATGTTCCATTGTTTAAAAAAGTTGAAGTTACTAAAAGTAACTTCTCGAACACTGGTAGCACTCTCATAAAATCGGTTGCATACTACTCTAAGTGATGTGGTAAGTAAAATAATTAGGTTTACATCAAGTTATGACATAGTAGTTTCCCGCAGCATTCATCTCTACACTCTATTGAGCTGAATGCATTACTTTCTATTCTGTGCATTTTGAGTTATGGATGTGTACATAACAGCTCAGGGTGAGGTGGAACTGTATAGATGTTGCATGCATCCAATGCAGAGCCATGGAATACTCAAATGCAAGGTGAATTCAGGAAGCTACCTCATTACATTTAGAGTGGAACCGTAATTATCTTTGTTTAGTTCTGTAAACGGTAATGTTCCATTGTGTAAAAAAGTTGAAGTTACTAAAAGTAACTTCTCGAACATTGGTAGCACACTCATAAAATTGAATGCATACTAATCTACATCATATGGTAAGCAAAATAATAAGGTTTACATCAAGTTATCACATAGTATTTTCCCGCAAAATTCATCTCTACACTCTATTGAGCTGAATGCATTACATTCTGTTCTATGCATTTTGAGGTATGGATGTTTACATAACTACTCAGGGTGAGGTGGAACGGTATAAATATTGCATGTACCCTACTCAGAGCTATGGAATACTCAAATGCAAGGTGAATTCAGGAGGCTACCTCATAACATTTAGAGTGGAACAGTAAATATCTTTGTTTAGTTCTGTAAACGGTAATGTTCCATTGTGTAAAAAAGTTGAAGTTACTAAAAGTAACTTCTCGAACACTGGTAGCACACTCATAAAATTGGTTGCATACTACTCTAAATCATATGGTAAGCAAAATAATAAGGTTTACATCAAGTTATCACATAGTAGTTTCCCGCAAAATTCATCTCTACACTCTATTGAGCTGAATGCATTACTTTCTACTCTACGCAGTTTGTGTTATGGATGTGTACATAACTACTCAGGGTGAGGTGGAACGGTATAAATATTGCATGTACCCTACTCAGAGCCATGGAATACTCAAATGCAAGGTGAATTCAGGAAGCTACCGCATAACATTTAGAGTGGAACAGTAAATATCTTTGTTAAGTTCTGTAAACGGTAATGTTCCATTGTTTAAAAAAGTTGAAGTTACTAAAAGTAACTTATCCAACATTGGTAGCACACTCATAAAATTGGTTGCATACTACTCTAAATCATATGGTAAAGCAAAATAATAAGGTTTACATCAAGTTATCACATAGTATTTTCCCGCAAAATTCATCTTTACACTCTATTGAGCTTAATGCATTACATTCTTTTCTATGCATTTTGAGTTATGGATATTTACATAACTACACAGGGTGAGGTGGAACGGTATAAATATTGCATGTACCCTACTCAGAGCCATGGAAAACTCAATGCAAGGTGAATTCAGGAAGCTACCGAATAACATTTAGAGTGGAACAGTAAATATCTTTGTTTAGTTCTGTAAACGGTAATGTTCCATTGTTTAAAAAAGTTGAAGTTACTAAAAGTAACTTATCCAACATTGGTAGCACACTCATAAAATTGGTTGCATACTACTCTAAATCACATGGTAAGCAAAATAATAAGGTTTACATCAAGTTATCACATAGTAGTTTCCCGCAGCATTCATCTCTACTATCTATTGAGCTGAATGCATTACTTTCTATTCTGTGCATTTTGTGTTATGGATGTGTACATAACTACTCAGGGTGAGGTGGAACGGTATAAATATTGCATGTACCATACTCAGATCCATGGAATACTCAAATGCAAGTTGAATTCAGGAAGCTACCTCATAACATTTAGAGTGGAACAGTAAATATCTTTGTTTAGTTCTGTAAACGGTAATGTTCCATTGTGTAAAAAAGTTGAAGTTACTAAAAGTAACTTCTCGAACACTGGTAGCACACTCATAAAATTGGTTGCATACTACTCTAAATCATATGGTAAGCATAATAATAACGTTTACATCAAGTTATCACATAGTATTTTCCCGCAAAATTCATCTCTACACTTTATTGAGCTGAATGCATTACATTCTGTTCTATGCATTTTGAGTTATGGATATGTACATAACTACTCAGGGTGAGGTGGAACGGTATAAATATTGCATGTACCCTACTCAGAGCCATGGAATACTCAAATGCAAGGTGAATTCAGGAGGCTACCTCATAACATTTAGAGTGGAACAGTAAATAGCTTTGTTTAGTTCTGTAAACGGTAATGTTACATTGTGTAAAAAAGTTGAAGTTACTAAAAGTAACTTATCCAACATTGGTAGCACACTCATAAAATTGGTTGCATACTACTCTAAATCATATGGTAAGCAAAATAATAAGGTTTACATCAAGTTATCACATAGTAGTTTCCCGCAAAATTCATCTCTACACTCTATTGAGCTGAATGCATTACTTTCTACTCTACGCAGTTTGTGTTATGGATGTGTACATAACTACTCAGGGTGAGGTGGAACGTTATAAATATTGCATGTATCCTACTCAGAGCCATGGAATACTCAAATGCATGGTGAATTCATGAAGCTACCTCATAACATTTAGAGTCGAACAGTAAATATCTTTGTTTAGTTCTGTAAACGGTAATGTTCCATTGTGTAAAAAAGTTGAAGTTACTAAAAGTAACTTCTCGAACACTGGTAGCACACTCATAAAATCGGTTGCATACTACTCTAAGTGATGTGGTAAGTAAAATAATTAGGTTTACATCAAGTTATCACATAGTAGTTTCCCGCAGCATTCATCTCTACACTCTATTGAGCTGAATGCATTACTTTCTATTCTGTGCATTTTGAGTTATGGATGTGTACATAACAGCTCAGGGTGAGGTGGAACTGTATAGATGTTGCATGCATCCAATGCAGAGCCATGGAATACTCAAATGCAAGGTGAATTCAGGAAGCTACCTCATAACATTTAGAGTGGAACAGTAAATATCTTTGTTTAGTTCTGTAAACGGTAATGTTCCATTGTTTAAAAAAGTGGAAGTTACTAAAAGTAACTTATCCAACATTGGTAGCACACTCATAAAATTGGTAACATACTACTCTAAATCACATGGTAAGCAAAATAATAAGGTTTACATCAAGTTATCACATAGTATTTTCCCGCAAAATTCATCTCTACACTCTATTGAGCTGAATGCATTACATTCTGTTCTATGCATTTTGAGGTATGGATGTTTACATAACTACTCAGGGTGAGGTGGAACGGTATAAATATTGCATGTACCATACTCAGATCCATGGAATACTCAAATGCAAGTTGAATTCAGGAAGCTACCTCATAACATTTAGAGTGGAACAGTAAATATCTTTGTTTAGTTCTGTAAACGGTAATGTTCCACTGTGTAAAAAAGTTGAAGTTACTAAAAGTAACTTATCCAACATTGGTAGCACACTCATAAAATTGGTTGCATACTACTCTAAATCACATGGTAAGCAAAATAATAAGGTTTACATCAAGTTATCACATAGTATTTTCCCGCAAAATTCATCTCTACACTCTATTGAGCTGAATGCATTACATTCTGTTCTATGCATTTTGAGGTATGGATGTTTACATAACTACTCAGGGTGAGGTGGAACGGTATAAATATTGCATGTACCCTACTCAGAGCCATGGAATACTCAAATGCAAGGTGAATTCAGGAGGCTACCTCATAACATTTAGAGTGGAACAGTAAATAGCTTTGTTTAGTTCTGTAAACGGTAATGTTACATTGTGTAAAAAAGTTGAAGTTACTAAAAGTAACTTATCCAACATTGGTAGCACACTCATAAAATTGGTTGCATACTACTCTAAATCATATGGTAAAGCAAAATAATAAGGTTTACATCAAGTTATCACATAGTATTTTCCCGCAAAATTCATCTTTACACTCTATTGAGCTTAATGCATTACATTCTGTTCTATGCATTTTGAGTTATGGATATTTACATAACTACACAGGGTGAGGTGGAACGGTATAAATATTGAATGTACCCTACTCAGAGCCATGGAAAACTCAATGCAAGGTGAATTCAGGAAGCTACCCAATAACATTTAGAGTGGAACAGTAAATATCTTTGTTTAGTTCTGTAAACGGTAATGTTCCATTGTTTAAAAAAGTTGAAGTTACTAAAAGTAACTTATCCAACATTGGTAGCACACTCATAAAATTGGTTGCATACTACTCTAAATCACATGGTAAGCAAAATAATAAGGTTTACATCAAGTTATCACATAGTAGTTTCCCGCAGCATTCATCTCTACACTCTATTGAGGTGAATGCATTACTTTCTATTCTGTGCATTTTGAGTTATGGATGTGTACATAACAGCTCAGGGTGAGGTGGAACTGTATAGATGTTGCATGCATCCAATGCAGAGCCATGGAATACTCAAATGCAAGGTGAATTCAGGAAGCTACCTCATAACATTTAGAGTGGAACAGTAAATATCTTTGTTTAGTTCTGTAAACGGTAATGTTCCATTGTTCAAAAAAGTTGAAGTTACTAAAAGTAACTTATCCAACATTGGTAGCACACTCATAAAATTGGTAACATACTACTCTAAATCACATGGTAAGCAAAATAATAAGGTTTACATCAAGTTATCACATAGTATTTTCCCGCAAAATTCATCTCTACACTCTATTGAGCTGAATGCATTACATTCTGTTCTATGCATTTTGAGGTATGGATGTTTACATAACTACTCAGGGTGAGGTGGAACGGTATAAATATTGCATGTACCCTACTCAGAGCCATGGAATACTCAAATGCAAGGTGAATTCAGGAGGCTACCTCATAACATTTAGAGTGGAACAGTAAATAGCTTTGTTTAGTTCTGTAAACGGTAATGTTCCATTGTGTAAAAAAGTTGAAGTTACTAAAAGTAACTTCTCGAACATTGGTAGCACACTCATAAAATTGGTTGCATACTACTATAAATCATATGGTAAGCAAAATAATAAGGTTTACATCAAGTTATCACATAGTAGTTTCCCGCAAAATTCATCTCTACACTCTATAGAGATGAATGCATTACGTTCTACTCTACACAGTTTGTGTTATGGATGTGTACATAACTACTCAGGGTGAGGTGGAACGGTATAAATATTGCATGTACCATACTCAGATCCATGGAATACTCAAATGCAAGTTGAATTCAGGAAGCTACCTCATAACATTTAGAGTGGAACAGTAAATATCTTTGTTTAGTTCTGTAAACGGTAATGTTCCATTGTGTAAAAAAGTTGAAGTTACTAAAAGTAACTTCTCGAACACTGGTAGCACACTCATAAAATTGGTTGCATACTACTCTAAATCATATGGTAAGCATAATAATAACGTTTACATCAAGTTATCACATAGTATTTTCCCGCAAAATTCATCTCTACACTTTATTGAGCTGAATGCATTACATTCTGTTCTATGCATTTTGAGTTATGGATATGTACATAACTACTCAGGGTGAGGTGGAACGGTATAAATATTGCATGTACCCTACTCAGAGCCATGGAATACTCAAATGCAAGGTGAATTCAGGAGGCTACCTCATAACATTTAGAGTGGAACAGTAAATAGCTTTGTTTAGTTCTGTAAACGGTAATGTTACATTGTGTAAAAAAGTTGAAGTTACTAAAAGTAACTTATCCAACATTGGTAGCACACTCATAAAATTGGTTGCATACTACTCTAAATCATATGGTAAGCAAAATAATAAGGTTTACATCAAGTTATCACATAGTAGTTTCCCGCAAAATTCATCTCTACACTCTATTGAGCTGAATGCATTACTTTCTACTCTACGCAGTTTGTGTTATGGATGTGTACATAACTACTCAGGGTGAGGTGGAACGTTATAAATATTGCATGTATCCTACTCAGAGCCATGGAATACTCAAATGCATGGTGAATTCATGAAGCTACCTCATAACATTTAGAGTCGAACAGTAAATATCTTTGTTTAGTTCTGTAAACGGTAATGTTCCATTGTGTAAAAAAGTTGAAGTTACTAAAAGTAACTTCTCGAACACTGGTAGCACACTCATAAAATCGGTTGCATACTACTCTAAGTGATGTGGTAAGTAAAATAATTAGGTTTACATCAAGTTATCACATAGTAGTTTCCCGCAGCATTCATCTCTACACTCTATTGAGCTGAATGCATTACTTTCTATTCTGTGCATTTTGAGTTATGGATGTGTACATAACAGCTCAGGGTGAGGTGGAACTGTATAGATGTTGCATGCATCCAATGCAGAGCCATGGAATACTCAAATGCAAGGTGAATTCAGGAAGCTACCTCATAACATTTAGAGTGGAACAGTAATTATCTTTGTTTAGTTCTGTAAACGGTAATGTTCCATTGTGTAAAAAAGTTGAAGTTACTAAAAGTAACTTCTCGAACATTGGTAGCACACTCATAAAATTGAATGCATACTAATCTACATCATATGGTAAGCAAAATAATAAGGTTTACATCAAGTTATCACATAGTATTTTCCCGCAAAATTCATCTCTACACTCTATTGAGCTGAATGCATTACATTCTGTTCAATGCATTTTGAGGTATGGATGTTTACATAACTACTCAGGGTGAGGTGGAACGGTATAAATATTGCATGTACCCTACTCAGAGCCATGGAATACTCAAATGCAAGGTGAATTCAGGAGGCTACCTCATAACATTTAGAGTGGAACAGTAAATAGCTTTGTTTAGTTCTGTAAACGGTAATGTTCCATTGTGTAAAAAAGTTGAAGTTACTAAAAGTAACTTCTCGAACATTGGTAGCACACTCATAAAATTGTTTGCATACTGCTATTAATCATATGGTAAGCAAAATAATTATGTTTACATCAAGTTATCACATAGTAGTTTCCCGCAAAATTCATCTCTACACTCTATAGAGCTGAATGCATTACGTTCTACTCTACACAGTTTGTGTTATGGATGTGTACATAACTAGTCAGGGTGAGGTGGAACGGTATAAATATTGCATGTACCATACTCAGATCCATGGAATACTCAAATGCAAGTTGAATTCAGGAAGCTACCTCATAACATTTAGAGTGGAACAGTAAATATCTTTGTTTAGTTCTGTAAACGGTAATGTTCCATTGTGTAAAAAAGTTGAATTTACTAAAAGTAACTTCTCGAACATTGGTAATACACTCATAAAATCGGTTGCATACTACTCTAAGTGATGTGGTAAGTAAAATAATTAGGTTTACATCAAGTTATCACATAGTAGTTTCCCGCAGCATTCATCTCTACACTCTATTGAGCTGAATGCATTACTTTCTATTCTGTGCATTTTGAGTTATGGATGTGTACATAACAGCTCAGGGTGAGGTGGAACTGTATAGATGTTGCATGCATCCAATGCAGAGCCATGGAATACTCAAGTGCAAGGTGAATTCAGGAAGCTACCTCATAACATTTAGAGTGGAACCGTAATTATCTTTGTTTAGTTCTGTAAACGGTAATGTTCCATTGTGTATAAAAGTTGAAGTTACTAAAAGTAACTTCTCGAACATTGGTAGCACACTCATAAAATTGAATGCATACTAATCTACATCATATGGTAAGCAAAATAATAAGGTTTACATCAAGTTATCACATAGTATTTTCCCGCAAAATTCATCTCTACACTCTATTGAGCTGAATGCATTACATTCTGTTCTATGCATTTTGAGGTATGGATGTTTACATAACTACTCAGGGTGAGGTGGAACGGTATAAATATTGCATGTACCCTACTCAGAGCCATGGAATACTCAAATGCAAGGTGAATTCAGGAGGCTACCTCATAACATTTAGAGTGGAACAGTAAATAGCTTTGTTTAGTTCTGTAAACGGTAATGTTCCATTGTGTAAAAAAGTTGAAGTTACTAAAAGTAACTTATCCAACATTGGTAGCACACTCATAAAATTGGTTGCATACTACTCTAAATCATATGGTAAGCAACATAATAAGGTTTACATCAAGTTATCACATAGTAGTTTCCCGCAAAATTCATCTCTACACTTTATTGAGCTGAATACATTACTTTCTATTCTATTCATTTTGAGTTATGGATGTGTAAATAACTACTCAGGGTGAGGTGGAACGGTATAAATATTGCATGTATCCTACTCAGAGCCATGGCATACTCAAATGCATGGTGAATTCATGAAGCTACCTCATAACATGTAGAGTGGAACAGTAAATATCTTTGTTTAGTTCTGTAAACGGTAATGTTCCATTGTGTAAAAAAGTTGAAGTTACTAAAAGTAACTTCTCGAACATTGGTAGCACACTCATAAAATCGGTTGCTTACTACTCTAAGTGATGTGGTAAGTAAAATAATTAGGTTTACATCAAGTTATCACATAGTAGTTTCCAGCAAAATTCAACTCTACACTCTATTGATCTGAATGCATTACTTTCTATTCTATGCATTTTGAGTTATGGATGTGTACATAACTACTCGGGGTGAGGTGGAACGGTATAAATATTGCAGGAATCCTACTCAGAGCCATGGAATACTCAAATGCAAGGTGAATTCAGGAAGCTACCTCATAACATTTAGAGTGGAACAGTAAATATCTTTGTTTAGTTCTGTAAACGGTAATGTTCCATTGTGTAAAAAAGTTGAAGTTACTAAAAGTAACTTATCCAACATTGGTAGCACACTCATAAAATTGGTTGCATACTACTCTAAATCATATGGTAAGCAAAATAATAAGGTTTACATCAAGTTATCACATAGTAGTTTCCCGCAAAATTCATCACTACACTCTATTGAGCTGAATGCAATACTTTCTACTCTACGCAGTTTGTGTTATGGATGTGTACATAACTACTCAGGGTGAGGTGGAACGTTATAAATATTGCATGTATCCTACTCAGAGCCATGGAATACTCAAATGCATGGTGAATTCATGAAGCTACCTCATAACATGTAGAGTGGAACAGTAAATATCTTTGTTTAGTTCTGTAAACGGTAATGTTCCATTGTGTAAAAAAGTTGAAGTTACTAAAAGTAACTTCTCGAACACTGGTAGCACACTCATAAAATCGGTTGCATACTACTCTAAGTGATGTGGTAAGTAAAATAATTAGGTTTACATCAAGTTATCACATAGTAGTTTCCCGCAGCATTCATCTCTACACTCTATTGAGCTGAATGCATTACTTTCTATTCTGTGCATTTTGAGTTATGGATGTGTACATAACAGCTCAGGGTGAGGTGGAACTGTATAGATGTTGGATGCATCCAATGCAGAGCCATGGAATACTCAAATGCAAGGTGAATTCAGGAAGCTACCTCATAACATTTAGAGTGGAACAGTAATTATCTTTGTTAAGTTCTGTAAACGGTAATGTTCCATTGTGTAAAAAAGTTGAAGTTACTAAAAGTAACTTCTCGAACATTGGTAGCACACTCATAAAATTGAATGCATACTAATCTACATCATATGGTAAGCAAAATAATAAGGTTTACATCAAGTTATCACATGGTATTTTCCCGCAAAATTCATCTCTACACTCTATTGAGCTGAATGCATTACATTCTGTTCTATGCATTTTGAGGTATGGATGTTTACATAACTACTCAGGGTGAGGTGGAACGGTATAAATATTGCATGTACCCAACTCAGAGCCATGGAATACTCAAATGCAAGGTGAATTCAGGAGGCTACCTCATAACATTTAGAGTGGAACAGTAAATAGCTTTGTTTAGTTCTGTAAACGGTAATGTTCCATTGTGTAAAAAAGTTGAAGTTACTAAAAGTAACTTCTCGAACATTGGTAGCACACTCATAAAATTGTTTGCATACTGCTATTAATCATATGGTAAGCAAAATAATAAGGTTTACATCAAGTTATCACATAGTAGTTTCCCGCAAAATTCATCTCTACACTCTATAGAGCTGAATGCATTACGTTCTACTCTACACAGTTTGTGTTATGGATGTGTACATAACTACTCAGGGTGAGGTGGAACGGTATAAATATTGCATGTATCCTACTCAGAGCCATGGAATACTCAAATGCAAGGTGAATTCAGGAGGCTACCTCATAACATTTAGAGTGGAACAGTAAATAGCTTTGTTTAGTTCTGTAAACGGTAATGTTCCATTGTGTAAAAAAGTTGAAGTTACTAAAAGTAACTTCTCGAACATTGGTAGCACACTCATAAAATTGTTTGCATACTGCTATTAATCATATGGTAAGTAAAATAATTAGGTTTACATCAAGTTATCACATAGTAGTTTCCCGCAGCATTCATCTCTACACTCTATTGAGCTGAAT
Organism: Hemitrygon akajei; assembly: GCF_048418815.1. Classification (NCBI taxonomy): domain Eukaryota; kingdom Metazoa; phylum Chordata; class Chondrichthyes; order Myliobatiformes; family Dasyatidae; genus Hemitrygon; species Hemitrygon akajei. Next base: position 109,807,431 of record NC_133129.1, on the reverse strand, counting down.
GCATTACTTTCTATTCTGTGCATTTTGAGTTATGGATGTGTACATAACAGCTCAGGGTGAGGTGGAACTGTATAGATGTTGCATGCATCCAATGCAGAGCCATGGAATACTCAAGTGCAAGGTGAATTCAGGAAGCTACCTCATAACATTTAGAGTGGAACCGTAATTATCTTTGTTTAGTTCTGTAAACGGTAATGTTCCATTGTGTAAAAAAGTTGAAGTTACTAAAAGTAACTTCTCGAACACTGGTAGCACACTCATAAAATCGGTTGCATACTACTCTAAGTGATGTGGTAAGTAAAATAATTAGGTTTACATCAAGTTATCACATAGTAGTTTCCCGCAGCATTCATCTCTACACTCTATTGAGCTGAATGCATTACTTTCTATTCTGTGCATTTTGAGTTATGGATGTGTACATAACAGCTCAGGGTGAGGTGGAACTGTATAGATGTTGCATGCATCCAATGCAGAGCCACGGAATACTCAAATGCAAGGTGAATTCAGGAAGCTACCTCATTACATTTAGAGTGGAACAGTAAATAGCTTTGTTTAGTTCTGTAAACGGTAATGTTCCATTGTGTAAAAAAGTTGAAGTTACTAAAAGTAACTTATCCAACATTGGTAGCACACTCATAAAATTGGTTGCATACTACTCTAAATCACATGGTAAGCAAAATAATAAGGTTTACATCAAGTTATCACATAGTATTTTCCCGCAAAATTCATCTCTACACTCTATTGAGCTGAATGCATTACATTCTGTTCTATGCATTTTGAGGTATGGATGTTTACATAACTACTCAGGGTGAGGTGGAACGGTATAAATATTGCATGTACCCTACTCAGAGCCATGGAATACTCAAATGCAAGGTGAATTCAGGAGGCTACCTCATAACATTTAGAGTGGAACAGTAAATAGCTTTGTTTAGTTCTGTAAACGGTAATGTTACATTGTGTAAAAAAGTTGAAGTTACTAAAAGTAACTTATCCAACATTGGTAGCACACTCATAAAATTGGTTGCATACTACTCTAAATCATATGGTAAAGCAAAATAATAAGGTTTACATCAAGTTATCACATAGTATTTTCCCGCAAAATTCATCTTTACACTCTATTGAGCTTAATGCATTACATTCTGTTCTATGCATTTTGAGTTATGGATATTTACATAACTACACAGGGTGAGGTGGAACGGTATAAATATTGCATGTACCCTACTCAGAGCCATGGAAAACTCAATGCAAGGTGAATTCAGGAAGCTACCCAATAACATTTAGAGTGGAACAGTAAATATCTTTGTTTAGTTCTGTAAACGGTAATGTTCCATTGTTTAAAAAAGTTGAAGTTACTAAAAGTAACTTATCCAACATTGGTAGCACACTCATAAAATTGGTTGCATACTACTCTAAATCACATGGTAAGCAAAATAATAAGGTTTACATCAAGTTATCACATAGTAGTTTCCCGCAGCATTCATCTCTACACTCTATTGAGGTGAATGCATTACTTTCTATTCTGTGCATTTTGAGTTATGGATGTGTACATAACAGCTCAGGGTGAGGTGGAACTGTATAGATGTTGCATGCATCCAATGCAGAGCCATGGAATACTCAAATGCAAGGTGAATTCAGGAAGCTACCTCATAACATTTAGAGTGGAACAGTAAATATCTTTGTTTAGTTCTGTAAACGGTAATGTTCCATTGTTCAAAAAAGTTGAAGTTACTAAAAGTAACTTATCCAACATTGGTAGCACACTCATAAAATTGGTAACATACTACTCTAAATCACATGGTAAGCAAAATAATAAGGTTTACATCAAGTTATCACATAGTATTTTCCCGCAAAATTCATCTCTACACTCTATTGAGCTGAATGCATTACATTCTGTTCTATGCATTTTGAGGTATGGATGTTTACATAACTACTCAGGGTGAGGTGGAACGGTATAAATATTGCATGTACCCTACTCAGAGCCATGGAATACTCAAATGCAAGGTGAATTCAGGAGGCTACCTCATAACATTTAGAGTGGAACAGTAAATAGCTTTGTTTAGTTCTGTAAACGGTAATGTTCCATTGTGTAAAAAAGTTGAAGTTACTAAAAGTAACTTCTCGAACATTGGTAGCACACTCATAAAATTGGTTGCATACTACTATAAATCATATGGTAAGCAAAATAATAAGGTTTACATCAAGTTATCACATAGTAGTTTCCCGCAAAATTCATCTCTACACTCTATAGAGATGAATGCATTACGTTCTACTCTACACAGTTTGTGTTATGGATGTGTACATAACTACTCAGGGTGAGGTGGAACGGTATAAATATTGCATGTACCATACTCAGATCCATGGAATACTCAAATGCAAGTTGAATTCAGGAAGCTACCTCATAACATTTAGAGTGGAACAGTAAATATCTTTGTTTAGTTCTGTAAACGGTAATGTTCCATTGTGTAAAAAAGTTGAAGTTACTAAAAGTAACTTCTCGAACACTGGTAGCACACTCATAAAATTGGTTGCATACTACTCTAAATCATATGGTAAGCATAATAATAACGTTTACATCAAGTTATCACATAGTATTTTCCCGCAAAATTCATCTCTACACTTTATTGAGCTGAATGCATTACATTCTGTTCTATGCATTTTGAGTTATGGATATGTACATAACTACTCAGGGTGAGGTGGAACGGTATAAATATTGCATGTACCCTACTCAGAGCCATGGAATACTCAAATGCAAGGTGAATTCAGGAGGCTACCTCATAACATTTAGAGTGGAACAGTAAATAGCTTTGTTTAGTTCTGTAAACGGTAATGTTACATTGTGTAAAAAAGTTGAAGTTACTAAAAGTAACTTATCCAACATTGGTAGCACACTCATAAAATTGGTTGCATACTACTCTAAATCATATGGTAAGCAAAATAATAAGGTTTACATCAAGTTATCACATAGTAGTTTCCCGCAAAATTCATCTCTACACTCTATTGAGCTGAATGCATTACTTTCTACTCTACGCAGTTTGTGTTATGGATGTGTACATAACTACTCAGGGTGAGGTGGAACGTTATAAATATTGCATGTATCCTACTCAGAGCCATGGAATACTCAAATGCATGGTGAATTCATGAAGCTACCTCATAACATTTAGAGTCGAACAGTAAATATCTTTGTTTAGTTCTGTAAACGGTAATGTTCCATTGTGTAAAAAAGTTGAAGTTACTAAAAGTAACTTCTCGAACACTGGTAGCACACTCATAAAATCGGTTGCATACTACTCTAAGTGATGTGGTAAGTAAAATAATTAGGTTTACATCAAGTTATCACATAGTAGTTTCCCGCAGCATTCATCTCTACACTCTATTGAGCTGAATGCATTACTTTCTATTCTGTGCATTTTGAGTTATGGATGTGTACATAACAGCTCAGGGTGAGGTGGAACTGTATAGATGTTGCATGCATCCAATGCAGAGCCATGGAATACTCAAATGCAAGGTGAATTCAGGAAGCTACCTCATAACATTTAGAGTGGAACAGTAATTATCTTTGTTTAGTTCTGTAAACGGTAATGTTCCATTGTGTAAAAAAGTTGAAGTTACTAAAAGTAACTTCTCGAACATTGGTAGCACACTCATAAAATTGAATGCATACTAATCTACATCATATGGTAAGCAAAATAATAAGGTTTACATCAAGTTATCACATAGTATTTTCCCGCAAAATTCATCTCTACACTCTATTGAGCTGAATGCATTACATTCTGTTCAATGCATTTTGAGGTATGGATGTTTACATAACTACTCAGGGTGAGGTGGAACGGTATAAATATTGCATGTACCCTACTCAGAGCCATGGAATACTCAAATGCAAGGTGAATTCAGGAGGCTACCTCATAACATTTAGAGTGGAACAGTAAATAGCTTTGTTTAGTTCTGTAAACGGTAATGTTCCATTGTGTAAAAAAGTTGAAGTTACTAAAAGTAACTTCTCGAACATTGGTAGCACACTCATAAAATTGTTTGCATACTGCTATTAATCATATGGTAAGCAAAATAATTATGTTTACATCAAGTTATCACATAGTAGTTTCCCGCAAAATTCATCTCTACACTCTATAGAGCTGAATGCATTACGTTCTACTCTACACAGTTTGTGTTATGGATGTGTACATAACTAGTCAGGGTGAGGTGGAACGGTATAAATATTGCATGTACCATACTCAGATCCATGGAATACTCAAATGCAAGTTGAATTCAGGAAGCTACCTCATAACATTTAGAGTGGAACAGTAAATATCTTTGTTTAGTTCTGTAAACGGTAATGTTCCATTGTGTAAAAAAGTTGAATTTACTAAAAGTAACTTCTCGAACATTGGTAATACACTCATAAAATCGGTTGCATACTACTCTAAGTGATGTGGTAAGTAAAATAATTAGGTTTACATCAAGTTATCACATAGTAGTTTCCCGCAGCATTCATCTCTACACTCTATTGAGCTGAATGCATTACTTTCTATTCTGTGCATTTTGAGTTATGGATGTGTACATAACAGCTCAGGGTGAGGTGGAACTGTATAGATGTTGCATGCATCCAATGCAGAGCCATGGAATACTCAAGTGCAAGGTGAATTCAGGAAGCTACCTCATAACATTTAGAGTGGAACCGTAATTATCTTTGTTTAGTTCTGTAAACGGTAATGTTCCATTGTGTATAAAAGTTGAAGTTACTAAAAGTAACTTCTCGAACATTGGTAGCACACTCATAAAATTGAATGCATACTAATCTACATCATATGGTAAGCAAAATAATAAGGTTTACATCAAGTTATCACATAGTATTTTCCCGCAAAATTCATCTCTACACTCTATTGAGCTGAATGCATTACATTCTGTTCTATGCATTTTGAGGTATGGATGTTTACATAACTACTCAGGGTGAGGTGGAACGGTATAAATATTGCATGTACCCTACTCAGAGCCATGGAATACTCAAATGCAAGGTGAATTCAGGAGGCTACCTCATAACATTTAGAGTGGAACAGTAAATAGCTTTGTTTAGTTCTGTAAACGGTAATGTTCCATTGTGTAAAAAAGTTGAAGTTACTAAAAGTAACTTATCCAACATTGGTAGCACACTCATAAAATTGGTTGCATACTACTCTAAATCATATGTTAAGCAACATAATAAGGTTTACATCAAGTTATCACATAGTAGTTTCCCGCAAAATTCATCTCTACACTTTATTGAGCTGAATACATTACTTTCTATTCTATTCATTTTGAGTTATGGATGTGTAAATAACTACTCAGGGTGAGGTGGAACGGTATAAATATTGCATGTATCCTACTCAGAGCCATGGCATACTCAAATGCATGGTGAATTCATGAAGCTACCTCATAACATGTAGAGTGGAACAGTAAATATCTTTGTTTAGTTCTGTAAACGGTAATGTTCCATTGTGTAAAAAAGTTGAAGTTACTAAAAGTAACTTCTCGAACATTGGTAGCACACTCATAAAATCGGTTGCTTACTACTCTAAGTGATGTGGTAAGTAAAATAATTAGGTTTACATCAAGTTATCACATAGTAGTTTCCAGCAAAATTCAACTCTACACTCTATTGATCTGAATGCATTACTTTCTATTCTATGCATTTTGAGTTATGGATGTGTACATAACTACTCGGGGTGAGGTGGAACGGTATAAATATTGCAGGAATCCTACTCAGAGCCATGGAATACTCAAATGCAAGGTGAATTCAGGAAGCTACCTCATAACATTTAGAGTGGAACAGTAAATATCTTTGTTTAGTTCTGTAAACGGTAATGTTCCATTGTGTAAAAAAGTTGAAGTTACTAAAAGTAACTTATCCAACATTGGTAGCACACTCATAAAATTGGTTGCATACTACTCTAAATCATATGGTAAGCAAAATAATAAGGTTTACATCAAGTTATCACATAGTAGTTTCCCGCAAAATTCATCACTACACTCTATTGAGCTGAATGCAATACTTTCTACTCTACGCAGTTTGTGTTATGGATGTGTACATAACTACTCAGGGTGAGGTGGAACGTTATAAATATTGCATGTATCCTACTCAGAGCCATGGAATACTCAAATGCATGGTGAATTCATGAAGCTACCTCATAACATGTAGAGTGGAACAGTAAATATCTTTGTTTAGTTCTGTAAACGGTAATGTTCCATTGTGTAAAAAAGTTGAAGTTACTAAAAGTAACTTCTCGAACACTGGTAGCACACTCATAAAATCGGTTGCATACTACTCTAAGTGATGTGGTAAGTAAAATAATTAGGTTTACATCAAGTTATCACATAGTAGTTTCCCGCAGCATTCATCTCTACACTCTATTGAGCTGAATGCATTACTTTCTATTCTGTGCATTTTGAGTTATGGATGTGTACATAACAGCTCAGGGTGAGGTGGAACTGTATAGATGTTGGATGCATCCAATGCAGAGCCATGGAATACTCAAATGCAAGGTGAATTCAGGAAGCTACCTCATAACATTTAGAGTGGAACAGTAATTATCTTTGTTAAGTTCTGTAAACGGTAATGTTCCATTGTGTAAAAAAGTTGAAGTTACTAAAAGTAACTTCTCGAACATTGGTAGCACACTCATAAAATTGAATGCATACTAATCTACATCATATGGTAAGCAAAATAATAAGGTTTACATCAAGTTATCACATGGTATTTTCCCGCAAAATTCATCTCTACACTCTATTGAGCTGAATGCATTACATTCTGTTCTATGCATTTTGAGGTATGGATGTTTACATAACTACTCAGGGTGAGGTGGAACGGTATAAATATTGCATGTACCCAACTCAGAGCCATGGAATACTCAAATGCAAGGTGAATTCAGGAGGCTACCTCATAACATTTAGAGTGGAACAGTAAATAGCTTTGTTTAGTTCTGTAAACGGTAATGTTCCATTGTGTAAAAAAGTTGAAGTTACTAAAAGTAACTTCTCGAACATTGGTAGCACACTCATAAAATTGTTTGCATACTGCTATTAATCATATGGTAAGCAAAATAATAAGGTTTACATCAAGTTATCACATAGTAGTTTCCCGCAAAATTCATCTCTACACTCTATAGAGCTGAATGCATTACGTTCTACTCTACACAGTTTGTGTTATGGATGTGTACATAACTACTCAGGGTGAGGTGGAACGGTATAAATATTGCATGTACCATACTCAGATCCATGGAATACTCAAATGCAAGTTGAATTCAGGAAGCTACCTCATAAAATTTAGAGTGGAACAGTAAATATCTTTGTTTAGTTCTGTAAACGGTAATGTTCCATTGTGTAAAAAAGTTGAATTTACTAAAAGTAACTTCTCGAACATTGGTAGCACACTCATAAAATCGGTTGCATACTACTCTAAGTGATGTGGTAAGTAAAATAATTAGGTTTACATCAAGTTATCACATAGTAGTTTCCCGCAGCATTCATCTCTACACTCTATTGAGCTGAATGCATTACTTTCTATTCTGTGCATTTTGAGTTATGGATGTGTACATAACAGCTCAGGGTGAGGTGGAACTGTATAGATGTTGCATGCATCCAATGCAGAGCCATGGAATACTCAAGTGCAAGGTGAATTCAGGAAGCTACCTCATAACATTTAGAGTGGAACCGTAATTATCTTTGTTTAGTTCTGTAAACGGTAATGTTCCATTGTGTAAAAAAGTTGAAGTTACTAAAAGTAACTTCTCGAACACTGGTAGCACACTCATAAAATCGGTTGCATACTACTCTAAGTGATGTGGTAAGTAAAATAATTAGGTTTACATCAAGTTATCACATAGTAGTTTCCCGCAGCATTCATCTCTACACTCTATTGAGCTGAATGCATTACTTTCTATTCTGTGCATTTTGAGTTATGGATGTGTACATAACAGCTCAGGGTGAGGTGGAACTGTATAGATGTTGCATGCATCCAATGCAGAGCCACGGAATACTCAAATGCAAGGTGAATTCAGGAAGCTACCTCATTACATTTAGAGTGGAACAGTAAATAGCTTTGTTTAGTTCTGTAAACGGTAATGTTCCATTGTGTAAAAAAGTTGAAGTTACTAAAAGTAACTTCTCGAACATTGGTAGCACACTCATAAAATTGGTTGCATACTACTATAAATCATATGGTAAGCAAAATAATAAGGTTTACATCAAGTTATCACATAGTAGTTTCCCGCAAAATTCATGTCTACACTCTATAGAGCTGAATGCATTACGTTCTACTCTACACAGTTTGTGTTATGGATGTGTACATAACTACTCAGGGTGAGGTGGAACGGTATAAATATTGCATGTACCATACTCAGATCCATGGAATACTCAAATGCAAGTTGAATTCAGGAAGCAACCTCATAACATTTAGAGTGGAACAGTAAATATCTTTGTTTAGTTCTGTAAACGGTAATGTTCCATTGTGTAAAAAAGTTGAATTTACTAAAAGTAACTTCTCGAACATTGGTAGCACACTCATAAAATCGATTGCATACTACTCTAAGTGATGTGGTAAGTAAAATAATTAGGTTTACATCAAGTTATCACATAGTAGTTTCCCGCAGCATTCATCTCTACACTCTATTGAGCTGAATGCATTACTTTCTATTCTTTGCATTTTGAGTTATGGATGTGTACATAACAGCTCAGGGTGAGGTGGAACTGTATAGATGTTGCATGCATCCAATGCAGAGCCATGGAATACTCAAGTGCAAGGTGAATTCAGGAAGCTACCTCATAACATTTAGAGTGGAACCGTAATTATCTTTGTTTAGTTCTGTAAACGGTAATGTTCCATTGTGTATAAAAGTTGAAGTTACTAAAAGTAACTTCTCGAACATTGGTAGCACACTCATAAAATTGAATGCATACTAATCTACATCATATGGTAAGCAAAATAATAAGGTTTACATCAAGTTATCACATAGTATTTTCCCGCAAAATTCATCTCTACACTCTATTGAGCTGAATGCATTACATTCTGTTCTATGCATTTTGAGGTATGGATGTTTACATAACTACTCAGGGTGAGGTGGAACGGTATAAATATTGCATGTACCCTACTCAGAGCCATGGAATACTCAAATGCAAGGTGAATTCAGGAGGCTACCTCATAACATTCAGAGTGGAACAGTAAATAGCTTTGTTTAGTTCTGTAAACGGTAATGTTCCATTGTGTAAAAAAGTTGAAGTTACTAAAAGTAACTTATCCAACATTGGTAGCACACTCATAAAATCGGTTGCTTACTACTCTAAGTGATGTGGTAAGTAAAATAATTAGGTTTACATCAAGTTATCACATAGTAGTTTCCAGCAAAATTCAACTCTACACTCTATTGATCTGAATGCATTACTTTATATTCTATGCATTTTGAGTTATGGATGTGTACATAACTACTCGGGGTGAGGTGGAACGGTATAAATATTGCAGGAATCCTACTCAGAGCCATGGAATACTCAAATGCAAGGTGAATTCAGGAAGCTACCTCATAACATTTAGAGTGGAACAGTAAATATCTTTGTTTAGTTCTGTAAACGGTAATGTTCCATTGTGTAAAAAAGTTGAAGTTACTAAAAGTAACTTATCCAACATTGGTAGCACACTCATAAAATTGGTTGCATACTACTCTAAATCATATGGTAAGCAAAATAATAAGGTTTACATCTAGTTATCACATAGTAGTTTCCCGCAGCATTCATCTCTACACTCTATTGAGCTGAATGCATTACTTTCTATTCTGTGCATTTTGAGTTATGGATGTGTACATAACAGCTCAGTGTGAGGTGGAACTGTATAGATGTTGCATGCATCCAATGCAGAGCCATGGAATACTCAAATGCAAGGTGAATTCAGGAGGCTACCTCATAACATTTAGAGTGGAACAGTAAATAGCTTTGTTTAGTTCTGTAAACGGTAATGTTCCATTGTGTAAAAAAGTTGAAGTTACTAAAAGTAACTTCTCGAACATTGGTAGCACACTCATAAAATCGGTTGCATACTACTCTAAATCATATGGTAAGCAAAATAATAAGGTTTACATCAAGTTATCACATAGTAGTTTCCCGCAAAATTCATCTCTACACTCTATTGAGCTGAATGCATTACTTTCTATTCTGTGCATTTTGAGTTATGGATGTGTACATAACAGCTCAGGGTGAGGTGGAACTGTATAGATGTTGCATGCATCCAATGCAGAGCCATGGAATACTCAAATGCAAGGTGAATTCAGGAAGCTACCTCATAACATTTAGAGTGGAACCGTAATTATCTTTGTTTAGTTCTGTAAACGGTAATGTTCCATTGTGAAAAAAGTTGAAGTTACTAAAAGTAACTTCTCGAACATTGGTAGCACACTCATTAAATTGAATGCATACTAATCTACATCATATGGTAAGCAAAATAATAAGGTTTACATCAAGTTATCACATAGTATTTTCCCGCAAAATTCATCTCTACACTCTATTGAGCTGAATGCATTACATTCTGTTCTATGCATTTTGAGGTATGGATGTTTACATAACTACTCAGGGTGAGGTGGAACGGTATAAAAATTGCATGTACCCTACTCAGAGCCATGGAATACTCAAATGCAAGGTGAATTCAGGAGGCTACCTCATAACATTTAGAGTGGAACAGTAAATAGCTTTGTTTAGTTCTGTAAACGGTAATGTTCCATTGTGTAAAAAAGCTGAATTTACTAAAAGTAACTTCTCGAACATTGGTAGCACACTCATAAAATCGGTTGCATACTACTCTAAATCATATGGTAAAGCAAAATAATAAGGTTTACATCAAGTTATCACATAGTAGTTTCCAGCAAAATTCAACTCTACACTCTATTGATCTGAATGCATTACTTTCTATTCTATGCATTTTGAGTTATGGATGTGTACATAACTACTCGGGGTGAGGTGGAACGGTATAAATATTGCAGGAATCCTACTCAGAGCCATGGAATACTCAAATGCAAGGTGAATTCAGGAAGCTACCTCATAACATTTAGAGTGGAACAGTAAATATCTTTGTTTAGTTCTGTAAACGGTAATGTTCCATTGTGTAAAAAAGTTGAAGTTACTAAAAGTAACTTCTCGAACATTGGTAGCACACTCATAAAATTGGTTGCATACTACTCTAAATCATATGGTAAGCAAAATAATAAGGTTTACATCAAGTTATCACATAGTAGTTTCCCGCAAAATTCATCTCTACACTCTATTGAGCTGAATGCATTACTTTCTATTCTGTGCATTTTGAGTTATGGATGTGTACATAACAGCTCAGGGTGAGGTGGAACTGTATAGATGTTGCATGCATCCAATGCAGAGCCATGGAATACTCAAATGCAAGGTGAATTCAGGAAGCTACCTCATAACATTTAGAGTGGAACCGTAATTATCTTTGTTTAGTTCTGTAAACGGTAATGTTCCATTGTGAAAAAAGTTGAAGTTACTAAAAGTAACTTCTCGAACATTGGTAGCACACTCATTAAATTGAATGCATACTAATCTACATCATATGGTAAGCAAAATAATAAGGTTTACATCAAGTTATCACATAGTAGTTTCCCGCAAAATTCATCTCTACACTTTATTGAGCTGAATACATTACTTTCTATTCTATTCATTTTGAGTTATGGATGTGTAAATAACTACTCAGGGTGAGGTGGAACGGTATAAATATTGCATGTATCCTACTCAGAGCCATGGCATACTCAAATGCATGGTGAATTCATGAAGCTACCTCATAACATTTAGAGTGGAACAGTAAATATCTTTGTTTAGTTCTGTAAACGGTAATGTTCCATTGTGTAAAAAAGTTGAATTTACTAAAAGTAACTTCTCGAACATTGGTAGCACACTCATAAAATCGGTTGCATACTACTCTAAGTGATGTGGTAAGTAAAATAATTAGGTTTACATCAAGTTATCACATAGTAGTTTCCAGCAAAATTCAACTCTACACTCTATTGATCTGAATGCATTACTTTCTATTCTATGCATTTTGAGTTATGGATGTGTACATAACTACTCGGGGTGAGGTGGAACGGTATAAATATTGCAGGAATCCTACTCAGAGCCATGGAATACTCAAATGCAAGGTGAATTCAGGAAGCTACCTCATAACATTTAGAGTGGAACAGTAAATATCTTTGTTTAGTTCTGTAAACGGTAATGTTCCATTGTGTAAAAAAGTTGAAGTTACTAAAAGTAACTTCTCGAACATTGGTAGCACACTCATAAAATTGGTTGCATACTACTCTAAATCATATGGTAAGCAAAATAATAAGGTTTACATCAAGTTATCACATAGTAGTTTCCCGCAAAATTCATCTCTACACTTTATTGAGCTGAATACATTACTTTCTATTCTATTCATTTTGAGTTATGGATGTGTAAATCACTACTCAGGGTGAGGTGGAACGGTATAAATATTGCATGTATCCTACTCAGAGCCATGGAAAACTCAAATGCAAGGTGAATTCAGGAAGCTACCTCATAACATTTAGAGTGGAACAGTAAATATCTTTGTTTAGTTCTGTAAACGGTAATGTTCCATTGTGTAAAAAAGTTGAATTTACTAAAAGTAACTTATCCAACATTGGTAGCACACTCATAAAATTGGTTGCATACTACTCTAAATCATATGGTAAGCAAAATAATAAGGTTAACATCAAGTTATCACATAGTAGTTTCCCGCAGCATTCATCTCTACACTCTATTGAGCTGAATGCATTACTTTCTATTCTATGCATTTTGAGTTATGGATGTGTACATAACTACTCGGGGTGAGGTGGAACGGTATAAATATTGCAGGAATCCTACTCAGAGCCATGGAATACTCAAATGCAAGGTGAATTCAGGAAGCTACCTCATAACATTTAGAGTGGAACAGTAAATATCTTTGTTTAGTTCTGTAAACGGTAATGTTCCATTGTGTAAAAAAGTTGAAGTTACTAAAAGTAACTTATCCAACATTGGTAGCACACTCATAAAATTGGTTGCATAATACTCTAAATCATATGGTAAGCAAAATAATAAGGTTTACATCAAGTTATCACATAGTAGTTTCCCGCAAAATTCATCTCTACACTCTATTGAGCTGAATGCATTACTTTCTATTCTGTGCATTTTGAGTTATGGATGTGTACATAACAGCTCAGGGTGAGGTGGAACTGTATAGATGTTGCATGCATCCAATGCAGAGCCATGGAATACTCAAATGCAAGGTGAATTCAGGAAGCTACCTCATAACATTTAGAGTGGAACCGTAATTATCTTTGTTTAGTTCTGTAAACGGTAATGTTCCATTGTGAAAAAAGTTGAAGTTACTAAAAGTAACTTCTCGAACATTGGTAGCACACTCATTAAATTGAATGCATACTAATCTACATCATATGGTAAGCAAAATAATAAGGTTTACATCAAGTTATCACATAGTAGTTTCCCGCAAAATTCATCTCTACACTTTATTGAGCTGAATACATTACTTTCTATTCTATTCATTTTGAGTTATGGATGTGTAAATAACTACTCAGGGTGAGGTGGAACGGTATAAATATTGCATGTATCCTACTCAGAGCCATGGCATACTCAAATGCATGGTGAATTCATGAAGCTACCTCATAACATTTAGAGTGGAACAGTAAATATCTTTGTTTAGTTCTGTAAACGGTAATGTTCCATTGTGTAAAAAAGTTGAATTTACTAAAAGTAACTTCTCGAACATTGGTAGCACACTCATAAAATCGGTTGCATACTACTCTAAGTGATGTGGTAAGTAAAATAATTAGGTTTACATCAAGTTATCACATAGTAGTTTCCAGCAAAATTCAACTCTACACTCTATTGATCTGAATGCATTACTTTCTATTCCATGCATTTTGAGTTATGGATGTGTACATAACTACTCGGGGTGAGGTGGAACGGTATAAATATTGCAGGAATCCTACTCAGAGCCATGGAATACTCAAATGCAAGGTGAATTCAGGAAGCTACCTCATAACATTTAGAGTGGAACCGTAATTATCTTTGTTTAGTTCTGTAAACGGTAATGTTCCATTGTGAAAAAAGTTGAAGTTACTAAAAGTAACTTCTCGAACATTGGTAGCACACTCATAAAATTGAATGCATACTAATCTACATCATATGGTAAGCAAAATAATAAGGTTTACATCAAGTTATCACATAGTATTTTCCCGCAAAATTCATCTCTACACTCTATTGAGCTGAATGCATTACATTCTGTTCTATGCATTTTGAGGTATGGATGTTTACATAACTACTCAGGGTGAGGTGGAACGGTATAAAAATTGCATGTACCCTACTCAGAGCCATGGAATACTCAAATGCAAGGTGAATTCAGGAGGCTACCTCATAACATTTAGAGTGGAACAGTAAATAGCTTTGTTTAGTTCTGTAAACGGTAATGTTCCATTGTGTAAAAAAGTTGAAGTTACTAAAAGTAACTTATCCAACATTGGTAGCACACTCATAAAATTGGTTGCATACTACTCTAAATCATAAGGTAAGCAAAATAATAAGGTTTACATCAAGTTATCACATAGTAGTTTCCCGCAAAATTCATCTCTACACTTTATTGAGCTGAATACATTACTTTCTATTCTATACATTTTGAGTTATGGATGTGTAAATAACTACTCAGGGTGAGGTGGAACGGAATAAATATTGCATGTATCCTACTCAGAGCCATGGCATACTCAAATGCATGCTGAATTCATGAAGCTACCTCATAACATTTAGAGTGGAACAGTAAATATCTTTGTTTAGTTCTGTAAACGGTAATGTTCCATTGTGTAAAAAAGCTGAATTTACTAAAAGTAACTTCTCGAACATTGGTAGCACACTCATAAAATCGGTTGCATACTACTCTAAGTGATGTGGTAAGTAAAATAATTAGGTTTACATCAAGTTATCACATAGTAGTTTCCAGCAAAATTCAACTCTACACTCTATTGATCTGAATGCATTACTTTCTATTCTATGCATTTTGAGTTATGGATGTGTACATAACTACTCGGGGTGAGGTGGAACGGTATAAATATTGCAGGAATCCTACTCAGAGCCATGGAATACTCAAATGCAAGGTGAATTCAGGAAGCTACCTCATAACATTTAGAGTGGAACAGTAAATATCTTTGTTTAGTTCTTTAAACGGTAATGTTCCATTGTGTACAAAAGTTGAAGTTACTAAAAGTAACTTCTCGAACATTGGTAGCACACTCATAAAATTGGTTGCATACTACTCTAAATCATATGGTAAGCAAAATAATAAGGTTTACATCAAGTTATCACATAGTAGTTTCCCGCAAAATTCATCTCTATACTCTATTGAGCTGAATGCATTACTTTCTATTCTGTGCATTTTGAGTTATAGATGTGTACATAACAGCTCAGGGTGAGGTGGAACTCTATAGATGTTGCATGCATCCAATGCAGAGCCATGGAATACTCAAATGCAAGGTGAATTCATGAAGCTACCTCATAACATTTAGAGTGGAACCGTAATTATCTTTGTTTAGTTCTGTAAACGGTAATGTTCCATTGTGAAAAAAGTTGAAGTTACTAAAAGTAACTTCTCGAACATTGGTAGCACACTCATAAAATTGAATGCATACTAATCTACATCATATGGTAAGCAAAATAATAAGGTTTACATCAAGTTATCACATAGTATTTTCCCGCAAAATTCATCTCTACACTCTATTGAGCTGAATGCATTACATTCTGTTCTATGCATTTTGAGGTATGGATGTTTACATAACTACTCAGGGTGAGGTGGAACGGTATAAAAATTGCATGTACCCTACTCAGAGCCATGGAATACTCAAATGCAAGGTGAATTCAGGAGGCTACCTCATAACATTTAGAGTGGAACAGTAAATAGCTTTGTTTAGTTCTGTAAACGGTAATGTTCCATTGTGTAAAAAAGTTGAAGTTACTAAAAGTAACTTATCCAACATTGGTAGCACACTCATAAAATTGGTTGCATACTACTCTAAATCATAAGGTAAGCAAAATAATAAGGTTTACATCAAGTTATCACATAGTAGTTTCCCGCAAAATTCATCTCTACACTTTATTGAGCTGAAGACCTTACTTTGTCTTCTATGCATTTTGAGTTATGGATGTGTACATAACAGCTCAGGGTGAGGTGGAACTGTATAGATGTTGCATGCATCCAATGCAGAGCCATGGAATACTCAAATGCAAGGTGAATTCAGGAAGCTACCTCATAACATTTAGAGTGGAACCGTAATTATCTTTGTTTAGTTCTGTAAACGGTAATGTTCCATTGTGAAAAAAGTTGAAGTTACTAAAAGTAACTTCTCGAACATTGGTAGCACACTCATTAAATTGAATGCATACTAATCTACATCATATGGTAAGCAAAATAATAAGGTTTACATCAAGTTATCACATAGTAGTTTCCCGCAAAATTCATCTCTACACTTTATTGAGCTGAATACATTACTTTCTATTCTATTCATTTTGAGTTATGGATGTGTAAATAACTACTCAGGGTGAGGTGGAACGGTATAAATATTGCATGTATCCTACTCAGAGCCATGGCATACTCAAATGCATGCTGAATTCATGAAGCTACCTCATAACATTTAGAGTGGAACAGTAAATATCTTTGTTTAGTTCTGTAAACGGTAATGTTCCATTGTGTAAAAAAGCTGAATTTACTAAAAGTAACTTCTCGAACATTGGTAGCACACTCATAAAATCGGTTGCATACTACTCTAAGTGATGTGGTAAGTAAAATAATTAGGTTTACATCAAGTTATCACATAGTAGTTTCCAGCAAAATTCAACTCTACACTCTATTGATCTGAATGCATTACTTTCTATTCTATGCATTTTGAGTTATGGATGTGTACATAACTACTCGGGGTGAGGTGGAACGGTATAAATATTGCAGGAATCCTACTCAGAGCCATGGAATACTCAAATGCAAGGTGAATTCAGGAAGCTACCTCATAACATTTAGAGTGGAACAGTAAATATCTTTGTTTAGTTCTGTAAACGGTAATGTTCCATTGTGTACAAAAGTTGAAGTTACTAAAAGTAACTTCTCGAACATTGGTAGCACACTCATAAAATTGGTTGCATACTACTCTAAATCATATGGTAAGCAAAATAATAAGGTTTACATCAAGTTATCACATAGTAGTTTCCAGCAAAATTCAACTCTACACTCTATTGATCTGAATGCATTACTTTCTATTCTATGCATTTTGAGTTATGGATGTGTACATAACAGCTCAGGGTGAGGTGGAACTGTATAGATGTTGCATGCATCCAATGCAGAGCCATGGAATACTCAAATGCAAGGTGAATTCAGGAAGCTACCTCATAACATTTAGAGTGGAACCGTAATTATCTTTGTTTAGTTCTGTAAACGGTAATGTTCCATTGTGAAAAAAGTTGAAGTTACTAAAAGTAACTTCTCGAACATTGGTAGCACACTCATAAAATTGAATGCATACTAATCTACATCATAAGGTAAGCAAAATAATAAGGTTTACATCAAGTTATCACATAGTAGTTTCCCGCAAAATTCATCTCTACACTTTATTGAGCTGAAGACCTTACTTTGTCTTCTATGCATTTTGAGTTATGGATGTGTACATAACAGCTCAGGGTGAGGTGGAACTGTATAGATGTTGCATGCATCCAATGCAGAGCCATGGAATACTCAAATGCAAGGTGAATTCAGGAAGCTACCTCATAACATTTAGAGTGGAACCGTAATTATCTTTGTTTAGTTCTGTAAACGGTAATGTTCCATTGTGAAAAAAGTTGAAGTTACTAAAAGTAACTTCTCGAACATTGGTAGCACACTCATTAAATTGAATGCATACTAATCTACATCATATGGTAAGCAAAATAATAAGGTTTACATCAAGTTATCACATAGTAGTTTCCCGCAAAATTCATCTCTACACTTTATTGAGCTGAATACATTACTTTCTATTCTATTCATTTTGAGTTATGGATGTGTAAATAACTACTCAGGGTGAGGTGGAACGGTATAAATATTGCATGTATCCTACTCAGAGCCATGGCATACTCAAATGCATGCTGAATTCATGAAGCTACCTCATAACATTTAGAGTGGAACAGTAAATATCTTTGTTTAGTTCTGTAAACGGTAATGTTCCATTGTGTAAAAAAGCTGAATTTACTAAAAGTAACTTCTCGAACATTGGTAGCACACTCATAAAATCGGTTGCATACTACTCTAAGTGATGTGGTAAGTAAAATAATTAGGTTTACATCAAGTTATCACATAGTAGTTTCCAGCAAAATTCAACTCTACACTCTATTGATCTGAATGCATTACTTTCTATTCTATGCATTTTGAGTTATGGATGTGTACATAACTACTCGGGGTGAGGTGGAACGGTATAAATATTGCAGGAATCCTACTCAGAGCCATGGAATACTCAAATGCAAGGTGAATTCAGGAAGCTACCTCATAACATTTAGAGTGGAACAGTAAATATCTTTGTTTAGTTCTGTAAACGGTAATGTTCCATTGTGTACAAAAGTTGAAGTTACTAAAAGTAACTTCTCGAACATTGGTAGCACACTCATAAAATTGGTTGCATACTACTCTAAATCATATGGTAAGCAAAATAATAAGGTTTACATCAAGTTATCACATAGTAGTTTCCAGCAAAATTCAACTCTACACTCTATTGATCTGAATGCATTACTTTCTATTCTATGCATTTTGAGTTATGGATGTGTACATAACAGCTCAGGGTGAGGTGGAACTGTATAGATGTTGCATGCATCCAATGCAGAGCCATGGAATACTCAAATGCAAGGTGAATTCAGGAAGCTACCTCATAACATTTAGAGTGGAACCGTAATTATCTTTGTTTAGTTCTGTAAACGGTAATGTTCCATTGTGAAAAAAGTTGAAGTTACTAAAAGTAACTTCTCGAACATTGGTAGCACACTCATAAAATTGAATGCATACTAATCTACATCATATGGTAAGCAAAATAATAAGGTTTACATCAAGTTATCACATAGTATTTTCCCGCAAAATTCATCTCTACACTCTATTGAGCTGAATGCATTACTTTCTATTCTATGCATTTTGAGTTATGGATGTGTACATAACTACTCGGGGTGAGGTGGAACGGTATAAATATTGCAGGAATCCTACTCAGAGCCATGGAATACTCAAATGCAAGGTGAATTCAGGAAGCTACCTCATAACATTTAGAGTGGAACAGTAAATATCTTTGTTTAGTTCTGTAAACGGTAATGTTCCATTGTGTAAAAAAGTTGAAGTTACTAAAAGTAACTTATCCAACATTGGTAGCACACTCATAAAATTGGTTGCATAATACTCTAAATCATATGGTAAGCAAAATAATAAGGTTTACATCAAGTTATCACATAGTAGTTTCCCGCAAAATTCATCTCTACACTCTATTGAGCTGAATGCATTACTTTCTATTCTGTGCATTTTGAGTTATGGATGTGTACATAACAGCTCAGGGTGAGGTGGAACTGTATAGATGTTGCATGCATCCAATGCAGAGCCATGGAATACTCAAATGCAAGGTGAATTCAGGAAGCTACCTCATAACATTTAGAGTGGAACCGTAATTATCTTTGTTTAGTTCTGTAAACGGTAATGTTCCATTGTGAAAAAAGTTGAAGTTACTAAAAGTAACTTCTCGAACATTGGTAGCACACTCATTAAATTGAATGCATACTAATCTACATCATATGGTAAGCAAAATAATAAGGTTTACATCAAGTTATCACATAGTAGTTTCCCGCAAAATTCATCTCTACACTTTATTGAGCTGAATACATTACTTTCTATTCTATTCATTTTGAGTTATGGATGTGTAAATAACTACTCAGGGTGAGGTGGAACGGTATAAATATTGCATGTATCCTACTCAGAGCCATGGCATACTCAAATGCATGGTGAATTCATGAAGCTACCTCATAACATTTAGAGTGGAACAGTAAATATCTTTGTTTAGTTCTGTAAACGGTAATGTTCCATTGTGTAAAAAAGTTGAATTTACTAAAAGTAACTTCTCGAACATTGGTAGCACACTCATAAAATCGGTTGCATACTACTCTAAGTGATGTGGTAAGTAAAATAATTAGGTTTACATCAAGTTATCACATAGTAGTTTCCAGCAAAATTCAACTCTACACTCTATTGATCTGAATGCATTACTTTCTATTCCATGCATTTTGAGTTATGGATGTGTACATAACTACTCGGGGTGAGGTGGAACGGTATAAATATTGCAGGAATCCTACTCAGAGCCATGGAATACTCAAATGCAAGGTGAATTCAGGAAGCTACCTCATAACATTTAGAGTGGAACCGTAATTATCTTTGTTTAGTTCTGTAAACGGTAATGTTCCATTGTGAAAAAAGTTGAAGTTACTAAAAGTAACTTCTCGAACATTGGTAGCACACTCATAAAATTGAATGCATACTAATCTACATCATATGGTAAGCAAAATAATAAGGTTTACATCAAGTTATCACATAGTATTTTCCCGCAAAATTCATCTCTACACTCTATTGAGCTGAATGCATTACATTCTGTTCTATGCATTTTGAGGTATGGATGTTTACATAACTACTCAGGGTGAGGTGGAACGGTATAAAAATTGCATGTACCCTACTCAGAGCCATGGAATACTCAAATGCAAGGTGAATTCAGGAGGCTACCTCATAACATTTAGAGTGGAACAGTAAATAGCTTTGTTTAGTTCTGTAAACGGTAATGTTCCATTGTGTAAAAAAGTTGAAGTTACTAAAAGTAACTTATCCAACATTGGTAGCACACTCATAAAATTGGTTGCATACTACTCTAAATCATAAGGTAAGCAAAATAATAAGGTTTACATCAAGTTATCACATAGTAGTTTCCCGCAAAATTCATCTCTACACTTTATTGAGCTGAATACATTACTTTCTATTCTATACATTTTGAGTTATGGATGTGTAAATAACTACTCAGGGTGAGGTGGAACGGAATAAATATTGCATGTATCCTACTCAGAGCCATGGCATACTCAAATGCATGCTGAATTCATGAAGCTACCTCATAACATTTAGAGTGGAACAGTAAATATCTTTGTTTAGTTCTGTAAACGGTAATGTTCCATTGTGTAAAAAAGCTGAATTTACTAAAAGTAACTTCTCGAACATTGGTAGCACACTCATAAAATCGGTTGCATACTACTCTAAGTGATGTGGTAAGTAAAATAATTAGGTTTACATCAAGTTATCACATAGTAGTTTCCAGCAAAATTCAACTCTACACTCTATTGATCTGAATGCATTACTTTCTATTCTATGCATTTTGAGTTATGGATGTGTACATAACTACTCGGGGTGAGGTGGAACGGTATAAATATTGCAGGAATCCTACTCAGAGCCATGGAATACTCAAATGCAAGGTGAATTCAGGAAGCTACCTCATAACATTTAGAGTGGAACAGTAAATATCTTTGTTTAGTTCTGTAAACGGTAATGTTCCATTGTGTACAAAAGTTGAAGTTACTAAAAGTAACTTCTCGAACATTGGTAGCACACTCATAAAATTGGTTGCATACTACTCTAAATCATATGGTAAGCAAAATAATAAGGTTTACATCAAGTTATCACATAGTAGTTTCCCGCAAAATTCATCTCTATACTCTATTGAGCTGAATGCATTACTTTCTATTCTGTGCATTTTGAGTTATGGATGTGTACATAACAGCTCAGGGTGAGGTGGAACTGTATAGATGTTGCATGCATCCAATGCAGAGCCATGGAATACTCAAATGCAAGGTGAATTCATGAAGCTACCTCATAACATTTAGAGTGGAACCGTAATTATCTTTGTTTAGTTCTGTAAACGGTAATGTTCCATTGTGAAAAAAGTTGAAGTTACTAAAAGTAACTTCTCGAACATTGGTAGCACACTCATAAAATTGAATGCATACTAATCTACATCATATGGTAAGCAAAATAATAAGGTTTACATCAAGTTATCACATAGTATTTTCCCGCAAAATTCATCTCTACACTCTATTGAGCTGAATGCATTACATTCTGTTCTATGCATTTTGAGGTATGGATGTTTACATAACTACTCAGGGTGAGGTGGAACGGTATAAAAATTGCATGTACCCTACTCAGAGCCATGGAATACTCAAATGCAAGGTGAATTCAGGAGGCTACCTCATAACATTTAGAGTGGAACAGTAAATAGCTTTGTTTAGTTCTGTAAACGGTAATGTTCCATTGTGTAAAAAAGTTGAAGTTACTAAAAGTAACTTATCCAACATTGGTAGCACACTCATAAAATTGGTTGCATACTACTCTAAATCATAAGGTAAGCAAAATAATAAGGTTTACATCAAGTTATCACATAGTAGTTTCCCGCAAAATTCATCTCTACACTTTATTGAGCTGAAGACCTTACTTTGTCTTCTATGCATTTTGAGTTATGGATGTGTACATAACAGCTCAGGGTGAGGTGGAACTGTATAGATGTTGCATGCATCCAATGCAGAGCCATGGAATACTCAAATGCAAGGTGAATTCAGGAAGCTACCTCATAACATTTAGAGTGGAACCGTAATTATCTTTGTTTAGTTCTGTAAACGGTAATGTTCCATTGTGAAAAAAGTTGAAGTTACTAAAAGTAACTTCTCGAACATTGGTAGCACACTCATTAAATTGAATGCATACTAATCTACATCATATGGTAAGCAAAATAATAAGGTTTACATCAAGTTATCACATAGTAGTTTCCCGCAAAATTCATCTCTACACTTTATTGAGCTGAATACATTACTTTCTATTCTATTCATTTTGAGTTATGGATGTGTAAATAACTACTCAGGGTGAGGTGGAACGGTATAAATATTGCATGTATCCTACTCAGAGCCATGGCATACTCAAATGCATGCTGAATTCATGAAGCTACCTCATAACATTTAGAGTGGAACAGTAAATATCTTTGTTTAGTTCTGTAAACGGTAATGTTCCATTGTGTAAAAAAGCTGAATTTACTAAAAGTAACTTCTCGAACATTGGTAGCACACTCATAAAATCGGTTGCATACTACTCTAAGTGATGTGGTAAGTAAAATAATTAGGTTTACATCAAGTTATCACATAGTAGTTTCCAGCAAAATTCAACTCTACACTCTATTGATCTGAATGCATTACTTTCTATTCTATGCATTTTGAGTTATGGATGTGTACATAACTACTCGGGGTGAGGTGGAACGGTATAAATATTGCAGGAATCCTACTCAGAGCCATGGAATACTCAAATGCAAGGTGAATTCAGGAAGCTACCTCATAACATTTAGAGTGGAACAGTAAATATCTTTGTTTAGTTCTGTAAACGGTAATGTTCCATTGTGTACAAAAGTTGAAGTTACTAAAAGTAACTTCTCGAACATTGGTAGCACACTCATAAAATTGGTTGCATACTACTCTAAATCATATGGTAAGCAAAATAATAAGGTTTACATCAAGTTATCACATAGTAGTTTCCAGCAAAATTCAACTCTACACTCTATTGATCTGAATGCATTACTTTCTATTCTATGCATTTTGAGTTATGGATGTGTACATAACAGCTCAGGGTGAGGTGGAACTGTATAGATGTTGCATGCATCCAATGCAGAGCCATGGAATACTCAAATGCAAGGTGAATTCAGGAAGCTACCTCATAACATTTAGAGTGGAACCGTAATTATCTTTGTTTAGTTCTGTAAACGGTAATGTTCCATTGTGAAAAAAGTTGAAGTTACTAAAAGTAACTTCTCGAACATTGGTAGCACACTCATAAAATTGAATGCATACTAATCTACATCATAAGGTAAGCAAAATAATAAGGTTTACATCAAGTTATCACATAGTAGTTTCCCGCAAAATTCATCTCTACACTTTATTGAGCTGAAGACCTTACTTTGTCTTCTATGCATTTTGAGTTATGGATGTGTACATAACAGCTCAGGGTGAGGTGGAACTGTATAGATGTTGCATGCATCCAATGCAGAGCCATGGAATACTCAAATGCAAGGTGAATTCAGGAAGCTACCTCATAACATTTAGAGTGGAACCGTAATTATCTTTGTTTAGTTCTGTAAACGGTAATGTTCCATTGTGAAAAAAGTTGAAGTTACTAAAAGTAACTTCTCGAACATTGGTAGCACACTCATTAAATTGAATGCATACTAATCTACATCATATGGTAAGCAAAATAATAAGGTTTACATCAAGTTATCACATAGTAGTTTCCCGCAAAATTCATCTCTACACTTTATTGAGCTGAATACATTACTTTCTATTCTATTCATTTTGAGTTATGGATGTGTAAATAACTACTCAGGGTGAGGTGGAACGGTATAAATATTGCATGTATCCTACTCAGAGCCATGGCATACTCAAATGCATGCTGAATTCATGAAGCTACCTCATAACATTTAGAGTGGAACAGTAAATATCTTTGTTTAGTTCTGTAAACGGTAATGTTCCATTGTGTAAAAAAGCTGAATTTACTAAAAGTAACTTCTCGAACATTGGTAGCACACTCATAAAATCGGTTGCATACTACTCTAAGTGATGTGGTAAGTAAAATAATTAGGTTTACATCAAGTTATCACATAGTTGTTTCCAGCAAAATTCAACTCTACACTCTATTGATCTGAATGCATTACTTTCTATTCTATGCATTTTGAGTTATGGATGTGTACATAACTACTCGGGGTGAGGTGGAACGGTATAAATATTGCAGGAATCCTACTCAGAGCCATGGAATACTCAAATGCAAGGTGAATTCAGGAAGCTACCTCATAACATTTAGAGTGGAACAGTAAATATCTTTGTTTAGTTCTGTAAACGGTAATGTTCCATTGTGTACAAAAGTTGAAGTTACTAAAAGTAACTTCTCGAACATTGGTAGCACACTCATAAAATTGGTTGCATACTACTCTAAATCATATGGTAAGCAAAATAATAAGGTTTACATCAAGTTATCACATAGTAGTTTCCAGCAAAATTCAACTCTACACTCTATTGATCTGAATGCATTACTTTCTATTCTATGCATTTTGAGTTATGGATGTGTACATAACAGCTCAGGGTGAGGTGGAACTGTATAGATGTTGCATGCATCCAATGCAGAGCCATGGAATACTCAAATGCAAGGTGAATTCAGGAAGCTACCTCATAACATTTAGAGTGGAACCGTAATTATCTTTGTTTAGTTCTGTAAACGGTAATGTTCCATTGTGAAAAAAGTTGAAGTTACTAAAAGTAACTTCTCGAACATTGGTAGCACACTCATAAAATTGAATGCATACTAATCTACATCATATGGTAAGCAAAATAATAAGGTTTACATCAAGTTATCACATAGTATTTTCCCGCAAAATTCATCTCTACACTCTATTGAGCTGAATGCATTACATTCTGTTCTATGCATTTTGAGGTATGGATGTTTACATAACTACTCAGGGTGAGGTGGAACGGTATAAAAATTGCATGTACCCTACTCAGAGCCATGGAATACTCAAATGCAAGGTGAATTCAGGAGGCTACCTCATAACATTTAGAGTGGAACAGTAAATAGCTTTGTTTAGTTCTGTAAACGGTAATGTTCCATTGTGTAAAAAAGTTGAAGTTACTAAAAGTAACTTCTCCAACATTGGTAGCACACTCATAAAATCGGTTGCATACTACTCTAAATCATATGGTAAGCAAAATAATAAGGTTTACATCAAGTTATCACATAGTAGTTTCCCGCAAAATTCATCTCTACACTTTATTGAGCTGAAGACATTGTCTTCTATGCATTTTGAGTTATGGATGTGTACATAACAGCTCAGGGTGAGGTGGAACTGTATAGATGTTGCATGCATCCAATGCAGAGCCATGGAATACTCAAATGCAAGGTGAATTCAGGAAGCTACCTCATAACATTTAGAGTGGAACAGTAAATATCTTTGTTTAGTTCTGTAAACGGTAATGTTCCATTGTGTAAAAAAGTTGAAGTTACTAAAAGTAACTTATCCAACACTGGTAGCACACTCATAAAATTGGTTGCATACTACTCTAAATCATATGGTAAGCAAAATAATAAGGTTTACAACAAGTTATCACATAGTAGTTTCCCGCAGCATTCATCTCTACACTCTATTGAGCTGAATGCATTACTTTCTATTCTGCGCATTTTGAGTTTTGGATGTGTACATAACAGCTCAGGGTGAGGTGGAACTGTATAGATGTTGCATGCATCCAATGCAGAGCCATGGAATACTCAAATGCAAGGTGAATTCAGGAGGCTACCTCATAACATTTAGAGTGGAACAGTAAATAGCTTTGTTTAGTTCTGTAAACGGTAATGTTCCATTGTGTAAAAAAGTTGAAGTTACTAAAAGTAACTTCTCGAACATTGGTAGCACACTCATAAAATCGGTTGCATACTACTCTAAATCATATGGTAAGCAAAATAATAAGGTTTACATCAAGTTATCACATAGTAGTTTCCCGCAAAATTCATCTCTACACTCTATAGAGCTGAATGCATTACTTTCTACTCTACGCAGTTTGTGCTATGGATGTGTACATAACTACTCAGGGTGAGGTGGAACGGTATAAATATTGCATGTTCCCTACTCAGATCCATGGAATACTCAAATGCAAGTTGAATTCAGGAAGCTACCTCATAACATTTAGAGTGGAACAGTAAATATCTTTGTTTAGTTCTGTAAACGGTAATGTTCCATTGTGTAAAAAAGTTGAAGTTACTAAAAGTAACTTCTCGAACACTGGTAGCACACTCATAAAATTGGTTGCATACTACTCTAAATCATATGGTAAGCAAAATAATAAGGTTTACATCAAGTTATCACATAGTAGTTTCCCGCAGCATTCATCTCTACACTCTATTGAGCTGAATGCATTACTTTCTATTCTGTGCATTTTGAGTTATGGATGTGTACATAACAGCTCAGGGTGAGGTGGAACTGTATAGATGTTGCATGCATCCAATGCAGAGCAATGGAATAATCAAATGCAAGGTGAATTCAGTAAGCTACCTCATAACATTTAGAGTGGAACAGTAATTATCTTTGTTTAGTTCTGTAAACGGTAATGTTCCATTGTGTAAAAAAGTTGAAGTTACTAAAAGTAACTTCTCGAACATTGGTAGCACACTCATAAAATCGGTTGCATACTACTCTAAGTGATGTGGTAAGTAAAATAATTAGGTTTACATCAAGTTATCACATAGTAGTTTCCCGCAAAATTCATCTCTATACTCTATTGAGCTGAATGCATTACTTTCTATTCTGTGCATTTTGAGTTATGGATGTGTACATAACAGCTCAGGGTGAGGTGGAACTGTATAGATCTTGCATGCATCCA
Source organism: Hemitrygon akajei (assembly GCF_048418815.1). Classification (NCBI taxonomy): domain Eukaryota; kingdom Metazoa; phylum Chordata; class Chondrichthyes; order Myliobatiformes; family Dasyatidae; genus Hemitrygon; species Hemitrygon akajei. The sequence continues at coordinate 109,779,912 of NC_133129.1, read as the reverse complement.
ATGCAGAGCCATGGAATACTCAAATGCAAGGTGAATTCAGGAAGCTACCTCATAACATTTAGAGTGGAACCGTTATTATCTTTGTTTAGTTCTGTAAACGGTAATGTTCCAGTGTGTAAAAAAGTTGAAGTTACTAAAAGTAACTTCTCGAACATTGGTAGCACACTCATTAAATTGAATGCATACTAATCTACATCATATGGTAAGCAAAATAATAAGGTTTACATCAAGTTATCACATAGTATTTTCCCGCAAAATTCATCTCTACACTCTATTGAGCTGAATGCATTACATTCTGTTCTATGCATTTTGAGGTATGGATGTTTACATAACTACTCAGGGTGAGGTGGAACGGTATAAAAATTGCATGTACCCTACTCAGAGCCATGGAATACTCAAATGCAAGGTGAATTCAGGAGGCTACCTCATAACATTTAGAGTGGAACAGTAAATAGCTTTGTTTAGTTCTGTAAACGGTAATGTTCCATTGTGTAAAAAAGTTGAAGTTACTAAAAGTAACTTCTCCAACATTGGTAGCACACTCATAAAATCGGTTGCATACTACTCTAAATCATATGGTAAGCAAAATAATAAGGTTTACATCAAGTTATCACATAGTAGTTTCCCGCAAAATTCATCTCTACACTCTATAGAGCTGAATGCATTACTTTCTACTCTACGCAGTTTGTGTTATGGATGTGTACATAACTACTCAGGGTGAGGTGGAACGGTATAAATATTGCAGGAATCCTACTCAGAGCCATGGAATACTCAAATGCAAGGTGAATTCAGGAAGCTACCTCATAACATTTAGAGTGGAACAGTAAATATCTTTGTTTAGTTCTGTAAACGGTAATGTTCCATTGTGTACAAAAGTTGAAGTTACTAAAAGTAACTTCTCGAACATTGGTAGCACACTCATAAAATTGGTTGCATACTACTCTAAATCATATGGTAAGCAAAATAATAAGGTTTACATCAAGTTATCACATAGTAGTTTCCAGCAAAATTCAACTCTACACTCTATTGATCTGAATGCATTACTTTCTATTCTATGCATTTTGAGTTATGGATGTGTACATAACAGCTCAGGGTGAGGTGGAACTGTATAGATGTTGCATGCATCCAATGCAGAGCCATGGAATACTCAAATGCAAGGTGAATTCAGGAAGCTACCTCATAACATTTAGAGTGGAACCGTAATTATCTTTGTTTAGTTCTGTAAACGGTAATGTTCCATTGTGAAAAAAGTTGAAGTTACTAAAAGTAACTTCTCGAACATTGGTAGCACACTCATAAAATTGAATGCATACTAATCTACATCATATGGTAAGCAAAATAATAAGGTTTACATCAAGTTATCACATAGTATTTTCCCGCAAAATTCATCTCTACACTCTATTGAGCTGAATGCATTACATTCTGTTCTATGCATTTTGAGGTATGGATGTTTACATAACTACTCAGGGTGAGGTGGAACGGTATAAAAATTGCATGTACCCTACTCAGAGCCATGGAATACTCAAATGCAAGGTGAATTCAGGAGGCTACCTCATAACATTTAGAGTGGAACAGTAAATAGCTTTGTTTAGTTCTGTAAACGGTAATGTTCCATTGTGTAAAAAAGTTGAAGTTACTAAAAGTAACTTCTCCAACATTGGTAGCACACTCATAAAATCGGTTGCATACTACTCTAAATCATATGGTAAGCAAAATAATAAGGTTTACATCAAGTTATCACATAGTAGTTTCCCGCAAAATTCATCTCTACACTTTATTGAGCTGAAGACATTGTCTTCTATGCATTTTGAGTTATGGATGTGTACATAACAGCTCAGGGTGAGGTGGAACTGTATAGATGTTGCATGCATCCAATGCAGAGCCATGGAATACTCAAATGCAAGGTGAATTCAGGAAGCTACCTCATAACATTTAGAGTGGAACAGTAAATATCTTTGTTTAGTTCTGTAAACGGTAATGTTCCATTGTGTAAAAAAGTTGAAGTTACTAAAAGTAACTTATCCAACACTGGTAGCACACTCATAAAATTGGTTGCATACTACTCTAAATCATATGGTAAGCAAAATAATAAGGTTTACAACAAGTTATCACATAGTAGTTTCCCGCAGCATTCATCTCTACACTCTATTGAGCTGAATGCATTACTTTCTATTCTGCGCATTTTGAGTTTTGGATGTGTACATAACAGCTCAGGGTGAGGTGGAACTGTATAGATGTTGCATGCATCCAATGCAGAGCCATGGAATACTCAAATGCAAGGTGAATTCAGGAGGCTACCTCATAACATTTAGAGTGGAACAGTAAATAGCTTTGTTTAGTTCTGTAAACGGTAATGTTCCATTGTGTAAAAAAGTTGAAGTTACTAAAAGTAACTTCTCGAACATTGGTAGCACACTCATAAAATCGGTTGCATACTACTCTAAATCATATGGTAAGCAAAATAATAAGGTTTACATCAAGTTATCACATAGTAGTTTCCCGCAAAATTCATCTCTACACTCTATAGAGCTGAATGCATTACTTTCTACTCTACGCAGTTTGTGCTATGGATGTGTACATAACTACTCAGGGTGAGGTGGAACGGTATAAATATTGCATGTTCCCTACTCAGATCCATGGAATACTCAAATGCAAGTTGAATTCAGGAAGCTACCTCATAACATTTAGAGTGGAACAGTAAATATCTTTGTTTAGTTCTGTAAACGGTAATGTTCCATTGTGTAAAAAAGTTGAAGTTACTAAAAGTAACTTCTCGAACACTGGTAGCACACTCATAAAATTGGTTGCATACTACTCTAAATCATATGGTAAGCAAAATAATAAGGTTTACATCAAGTTATCACATAGTAGTTTCCCGCAGCATTCATCTCTACACTCTATTGAGCTGAATGCATTACTTTCTATTCTGTGCATTTTGAGTTATGGATGTGTACATAACAGCTCAGGGTGAGGTGGAACTGTATAGATGTTGCATGCATCCAATGCAGAGCAATGGAATAATCAAATGCAAGGTGAATTCAGTAAGCTACCTCATAACATTTAGAGTGGAACAGTAATTATCTTTGTTTAGTTCTGTAAACGGTAATGTTCCATTGTGTAAAAAAGTTGAAGTTACTAAAAGTAACTTCTCGAACATTGGTAGCACACTCATAAAATCGGTTGCATACTACTCTAAGTGATGTGGTAAGTAAAATAATTAGGTTTACATCAAGTTATCACATAGTAGTTTCCCGCAAAATTCATCTCTATACTCTATTGAGCTGAATGCATTACTTTCTATTCTGTGCATTTTGAGTTATGGATGTGTACATAACAGCTCAGGGTGAGGTGGAACTGTATAGATCTTGCATGCATCCAATGCAGAGCCATGGAATACTCAAATGCAAGGTGAATTCAGGAAGCTACCTCATAACATTTAGAGTGGAACCGTTATTATCTTTGTTTAGTTCTGTAAACGGTAATGTTCCAGTGTGTAAAAAAGTTGAAGTTACTAAAAGTAACTTCTCGAACATTGGTAGCACACTCATTAAATTGAATGCATACTAATCTACATCATATGGTAAGCAAAATAATAAGGTTTACATCAAGTTATCACATAGTATTTTCCCGCAAAATTCATCTCTACACTCTATTGAGCTGAATGCATTACATTCTGTTCTATGCATTTTGAGGTATGGATGTTTACATAACTACTCAGGGTGAGGTGGAACGGTATAAAAATTGCATGTACCCTACTCAGAGCCATGGAATACTCAAATGCAAGGTGAATTCAGGAGGCTACCTCATAACATTTAGAGTGGAACAGTAAATAGCTTTGTTTAGTTCTGTAAACGGTAATGTTCCATTGTGTAAAAAAGTTGAAGTTACTAAAAGTAACTTCTCCAACATTGGTAGCACACTCATAAAATCGGTTGCATACTACTCTAAATCATATGGTAAGCAAAATAATAAGGTTTACATCAAGTTATCACATAGTAGTTTCCCGCAAAATTCATCTCTACACTCTATAGAGCTGAATGCATTACTTTCTACTCTACGCAGTTTGTGTTATGGATGTGTACATAACTACTCAGGGTGAGGTGGAACGGTATAAATATTGCATGTTCCCTACTCAGATCCATGGAATACTCAAATGCAAGTTGAATTCAGGAAGCTACCTCATAACATTTAGAGTGGAACAGTAAATATCTTTGTTTAGTTCTGTAAACGGTAATGTTCCATTGTGTATAAAAGTTGAAGTTACTAAAAGTAACTTCTCGAACACTGGTAGCACACTCATAAAATTGGTTGCATACTACTCTAAATCATATGGTAAGCAAAATAATAAGGTTTACATCAAGTTATCACATAGTAGTTTCCCGCAGCATTCATCTCTACACTCTATTGAGCTGAATGCATTACTTCCTATTCTGTGCATTTTGAGTTATGGATGTGTACATAACAGCTCAGGGTGAGGTGGAACTGTATAGATGTTGCATGCATCCAATGCAGAGCCATGGAATACTCAAATGCAAGGTGAATTCAGGAAGCTACCTCATAACATTTAGAGTGGAACAGTAATTATCTTTGTTTAGTTCTGTAAACGGTAATGTTCCATTGTGTAAAAAAGTTGAAGTTACTAAAAGTAACTTCTCGAACATTGGTAGCACACTCATAAAATTGAATGCATACTAATCTACATCATATGGTAAGCAAAATAATAAGGTTTACATCAAGTTATCACATAGTATTTTCCCGCAAAATTCATCTCTACACTCTATTGAGCTGAATGCATTACATTCTGTTCTATGCATTTTGAGGTATGGATGTTTACATAACTACTCAGGGTGAGGTGGAACGGTATAAATATTGCATGTATCCTACTCAGAGCCATGGCATACTCAAATGCATGGTGAATTCATGAAGCTACCTCATAACATTTAGAGTGGAACAGTAAATATCTTTGTTTAGTTCTGTAAACGGTAATGTTCCATTGTGTAAAAAAGTTGAATTTACTAAAAGTAACTTCTCGAACATTGGTAGCACACTCATAAAATCGGTTGCATACTACTCTAAGTGATGTGGTAAGTAAAATAATTAGGTTTACATCAAGTTATCACATAGTAGTTTCCAGCAAAATTCAACTCTACACTCTATTGATCTGAATGCATTACTTTCTATTCTATGCATTTTGAGTTATGGATGTGTACATAACTACTCGGGGTGAGGTGGAACGGTATAAATATTGCAGGAATCCTACTCAGAGCCATGGAATACTCAAATGCAAGGTGAATTCAGGAAGCTACCTCATAACATTTAGAGTGGAACAGTAAATATCTTTGTTTAGTTCTGTAAACGGTAATGTTCCATTGTGTAAAAAAGTTGAAGTTACTAAAAGTAACTTCTCGAACATTGGTAGCACACTCATAAAATTGAATGCATACTAATCTACATCATATGGTAAGCAAAATAATAAGGTTTACATCAAGTTATCACATAGTATTTTCCCGCAAAATTCATCTCTACACTCTATTGAGCTGAATGCATTACATTCTGTTCTATGCATTTTGAGGTATGGATGTTTACATAACTACTCAGGGTGAGGTGGAACGGTATAAAAATTGCATGTACCCTACTCAGAGCCATGGAATACTCAAATGCAAGGTGAATTCAGGAGGCTACCTCATAACATTTAGAGTGGAACAGTAAATAGCTTTGTTTAGTTCTGTAAACGGTAATGTTCCATTGTGTAAAAAAAGTTGAAGTTACTAAAAGTAACTTTTCGAACATTGGTAGCACACTAATAAAATCGGTTGCATACTACTCTAAATCATATGGTAAGCAAAATAATAAGGTTTACATCAAGTTATCACATAGTAGTTTCCCGCAAAATTCATCTCTACACTCTATAGAGCTGAATGCATTACTTTCTACTCTACGCAGTTTGTGTTATGGATGTGTACATAACTACTCAGGGTGAGGTGGAACGGTATAAATATTGCATGTTCCCTACTCAGATCCATGGAATACTCCAATGCAAGTTGAATTCAGGAAGCTACCTCATAACATTTAGAGTGGAACAGTAAATATCTTTGTTTAGTTCTGTAAACGGTAATGTTCCATTGTGTAAAAAAGTTGAAGTTACTAAAAGTAACTTCTCGAACACTGGTAGCACACTCATAAAATTGGTTGCATACTACTCTAAATCATATGGTAAGCAAAATAATAAGGTTTACATCAAGTTATCACATAGTAGTTTCCCGCAGCATTCATCTCTACACTCTATTGAGCTGAATGCATTACTTTCTATTCTGTGCACTTTGAGTTATGGATGTGTACATAACAGCTCAGGGTGAGGTGGAACTGTATAGATGTTGCATGCATCCAATGCAGAGCAATGGAATAATCAAATGCAAGGTGAATTCAGGAAGCTACCTCATAACATTTAGAGTGGAACAGTAATTATCTTTGTTTAGTTCTGTAAACGGTAATGTTCCATTGTGTAAAAAAGTTGAAGTTACTAAAAGTAACTTCTCTAACATTGCTAGCACACTCATAAAATTGAATGCATACTAATCTACATCATATGGTAAGCAAAATAATAAGGTTTACATCAAGTTATCACATAGTAGTTTCCCGCAAAATTCATCTCTACACTCTATTGAGCTGAATGCATTACTTTCTACTCTACGCAGTTTGTGTTATGGATGTGTACATAACTACTCAGGGTGAGATGGAACGGTATAAATATTGCATGTACCCTACTCAGAGCCATGGAATACTCAAATGCAAGGTGAATTCAGGAAGCTACCGCATAACATTTAGCGTGGAACAGTAAATATCTTTGTTTAGTTCTGTAAACGGTAATGTTCCATTGTTTAAAAAAATTTGAAGTTACTAAAAGTAACTTATCCAACATTGGTAGCACACTCATAAAATTGGTTGCATACTACTCTAAATCATATGGTAAGCAAAGTAATAAGGTTTACATCAAGTTATCACATAGTAGTTTCCCGCAGCATTCATCTCTACACTCTATTGAGCTGAATGCATTACTTCCTATTCTGTGCATTTTGAGTTATGGATGTGTACATAACAGCTCAGGGTGAGGTGGAACTGTATAGATGTTGCATGCATCCAATGCAGAGCCATGGAATACTCAAATGCAAGGTGAATTCAGGAAGCTACCCCATAACATTTAGAGTTGAACAGTAATTATCTTTGTTTAGTTCTGTAAACGGTAATGTTCCATTGTGTAAAAAAGTTGAAGTTACTAAAAGTAACTTCTCGAACATTGGTAGCACACTCATAAAATTGAATGCATACTAATCTACATCATATGGTAAGCAAAATAATAAGGTTTACATCAAGTTATCACATAGCATTTTCCCGCAAAATTCATCTCTACACTCTATTGATCTGAATGCATTACATTCTGTTCTATGCATTTTGAGGTATGGATGTTTACATAACTACTCAGGGTGAGGTGGAACGGTATAAATATTGCATGTACCCTACTCAGAGCCATGGAATACTCAAATGCAAGTTGTTTTCAGGTGGCTACCTCATAACATTTAGAGTGGAACAGTAAATATCTTTGTTTAGTTCTGTAAACGGTAATGTTCCATTGTGTAAAAAAGTTGAAGTTACTAAAAGTAACTTCTCGAACATTGGTAGCACACTCATAAAATTGGTTGCATACTACTCTAAATCATATGGTAAGCAAAATAATAAGGTTTACATCAAGTTATCACATAGTAGTTTCCCGCAAAATTCATCTCTACACTCTATAGAGCTGAATGCATTACTTTCTACTCTACGCAGTTTGTGTTATGGATGTGTACATAACTATTCAGGGTGAGGTGGAACGGTATAAATATTGCATGTACCCTACTCAGATCCATGGAACACTCAAATGCAAGTTGAATTCAGGAAGCTACCTCATAACATTTAGAGTGGAACAGTAAATATCTTTGTTTAGTTCTGTAAACGGTAATGTTCCATTGTGTAAAAAAGTTGAAGTTACTAAAAGTAACTTCTCGAACACTGGTAGCACACTCATAAGATTGGTTGCATACTACTCTAAATCATATGGTAAGCAAAATAATAAGGTTTACATCAAGTTATCACATAGTATTTACCCGCAAAATTCATCTCTACACTCTATTGAGCTGAATTCATTACATTCTGTTCTATGCATTTTGAGTTATGGATATTTACATAACTACACAGGGTGAGGTGGAACGGTATAAATATTGCATGTACCCTACTCAGAGCCATGGAAAACTCAAATGCAAGGTGAATTCAGGAAGCTACCTCATAACATTTAGAGTGGAACAGTAAATATCTTTGTTTAGTTCTGTAAACGGTAATGTTCCATTGTGTAAAAAAGTTGAATTTACTAAAAGTAACTTATCCAACATTGGTAGCACACTCATAAAATTGGTTGCATACTACTCTAAATCATATGGTAAGCAAAATAATAAGGTTAACATCAAGTTATCACATAGTAGTTTCCCGCAGCATTCATCTCTACACTCTATTGAGCTGAATGCATTACTTTCTATTCTGTGCATTTTGAGTTATGGATGTGTACATAACAGCTCAGGGTGAGGTGGAACTGTATAGATGTTGCATACATCCAATGCAGAGCCATGGAATACTCAAATGCAAGGTGAATTCAGGAAGCTACCTCATAACATTTAGAGTGGAACAGTAATTATCTTTGTTTAGTTCTGTAAACGGTAATGTTCCATTGTGTAAAAAAGTTGAAGTTACTAAAAGTAACTTCTCGAACATTGGTAGCACACTCATAAAATTGAATGCATACTAATCTACATCATATGGTAAGCAAAATAATAAGGTTCACATCAAGTTATCACATAGTATTTTCCCGCAAAATTCATCTCTACACTCTATTGAGCTGAATGCATTACATTCTGTTCTATGCATTTTGAGGTATGGATGTTTACATAACTACTCAGGGTGAGGTGGAACGGTATAAATATTGCATGTACCCTACTCAGAGCCATGGAATACTCAAATGCAAGTTGAATTCAGGAGGCTACCTCATAACATTTAGAGTGGAACATTAAATAGCTTTGTTTAGTTCTGTAAACGGTAATGTTCCATTGTGTAAAAAAGTTGAAGTTACTAAAAGTAGCTTCTCGAACATTGGTAGCACACTCATAAAATTGGATGCATACTACTCTAAATCATATGGTAAGCAAAATAATAAGGTTTACATCAAGTTATCACATAGTAGTTTCCCGCAAAATTCATCTCTACACTCTATAGAGCTGAATGCATTACTTTCTACTCTACGCAGTTTGTGTTATGGATGTGTACATAACTACTCAGGGTGAGGTGGAACGGTATAAATATTGCATGTACCCTACTCAGATCCATGGAATACTCAAATGCAAGTTGAATTCAGGAAGCTACCTCATAACATTTAGAGTGGAACAGTAAATATCTTTGTTTAGTTCTGTAAACGGTAATGTTCCATTGTGTAAAAAAGTTGAAGTTACTAAAAGGAACTTCTCGAACATTGGTAGCACACTCATAAAATTGGTTGCATACTACTCTAAATCATATGGTAAGCAAAATAATAAGGTTTACATCAAGTTATCACATAGTAGTTTCCCGCAAAATTCATCTCTACACTTTATTGAGCTGAATACATTACTTTCTATTCTATTCATTTTGAGTTATGGATGTGTAAATAACTACTCAGTGTGAGGTGGAACGGTATAAATATTGCATGTATCCTACTCAGAGCCATGGCATACTCAAATGCATGGTGAATTCATGAAGCTACCTCATAACATTTAGAGTGGAACCGTAATTATCTTTGTTTAGTTCTGTAAACGGTAATGTTCCAGTGTGTAAAAAAGTTGAAGTTACTAAAAGTAACTTCTCGAACATTGGTAGCACACTCATTAAATTGAATGCATACTAATCTACATCATATGGTAAGCAAAATAATAAGGTTTACATCAAGTTATCACATAGTATTTTCCCGCAAAATTCATTTCTACACTCTATTGAGCTGAATGCATTACATTCTGTTCTATGCATTTTGAGGTATGGATGTTTACATAACTACTCAGGGTGAGGTGGAACGGCATAAATATTGCATGTACCCTACTCAGAACCATGGAATACTCAAATGCAAGGTGAATTCAGGAGGCTACCTCATAACATTTAGAGTGGAACAGTAAATAGCTTTGTTTAGTTCTGTAAACGGTAATGTTCCATTGTGTAAAAAAGTTGAAGTTACTAAAAGTAACTTATCCAACTTTGGTAGCACACTCATAAAATTGGTTGCATACTACTCTAAATCATATGGTAAGCAAAATAATAAGGTTTACATCAAGTTATCACATAGTAGTTTCCCGCAAAATTCATCTCTACACTTTATTGAGCTGAATACATTACATTCTATTCTAATCATTTTGAGTTATGGATGTGTAAATAACTACTCAGGGTGAGGTGGAACGGTATAAATATTGCATGTATCCTACTCAGAGCCATGGAATACTCAAATGCAAGTTGAATTCAGGAAGCTACCTCATAACATTTAGAGTGGAACAATAAATATCTTTGTTTAGTTCTGTAAACGGTAATGTTCCATTGTGTAAAAAAGTTGAAGTTACTAAAAGTAACTTCTCGAACATTGGTAGCACACTCATAAAATTGGTTGCATACTACTCTAAATCATATGGTAAGCAAAATAATAAGGTTTACATCAAGTTATCACATAGTAGTTTCCCGCAAAATTCATCTCTACACTCTATTGAGCTGAATGCATTACTTTCTATTCTGTGCATTTTGAGTTATGGATGTGTACATAACAGCTGAGGGTGAGGTGGAACTGTATAGATGTTGCATGCATCCAATGCAGAGCCATGGAATACTCAAATGCAAGGTGAATTCAGGAAGCTACCTCATAACATTTAGAGTGGAACCGTAATTATCTTTGTTTAGTTCTGTAAACGGTAATGTTCCAGTGTGTAAAAAAGTTGAAGTTACTAAAAGTAACTTCTCGAACATTGGTAGCACACTCATTAAATTGAATGCATACTAATCTACATCATATGGTAAGCAAAATAATAAGGTTTACATCAAGTTATCACATAGTATTTTCCCGCAAAATTCATCTCTACACTCTATTGAGCTGAATGCATTACATTCAGTTCTATGCATTTTGAGGTATGGATGTTTACATAACTACTCAGGGTGAGGTGGAACGGTATAAATATTGCATGTACCCTACTCAGAGCCATGGAATACTCAAATGCAAGTTGTTTTCAGGTGGCTACCTCATAACATTTAGAGTGGAACAGTAAATAGCTTTGTTTAGTTCTGTAAACGGTAATGTTCCATTGTGTAAAAAAGTTGAAGTTACTAAAAGTAACTTCTCGAACATTGGTAGCACACTCATAAAATTGGTTGCATACTACTCTAAATCATATGGTAAGCAAAATAATAAGGTTTACATCAAGTTATCACATAGTAGTTTCCCGCAAAATTCATCTCTACACTCTATAGAGCTGAATGCATTACTTTCTACTCTACGCAGTTTGTGTTATGGATGTGTACATAACTACTCAGGGTGAGGTGGAACGGTATAAATATTGCATGTACCCTACTCAGATCCATGGAATACTCAAATGCAAGTTGAATTCAGGAAGCTACCTCATAACATTTAGAGTGGAACAGTAAATATCTTTGTTTAGTTCTGTAAACGGTAATGTTCCATTGTGTAAAAAAGTTGAAGTTACTAAAAGTAACTTCTCGAACACTGGTAGCACACACATAAGATTGGTTGCATACTACTCTAAATCATATGGTAAGCAAAATAATAAGGTTTACATCAAGTTATCACATAGTATTTACCCGCAAAATTCATCTCTACACTCTATTGAGCTGAATTCATTACATTCTGTTCTATGCATTTTGAGTTATGGATATTTACATAACTACACAGGGTGAGGTGGAACGGTATAAATATTGCATGTACCCTACTCAGAGCCATGGAAAACTCAAATGCAAGGTGAATTCAGGAAGCTACCTCATAACATTTAGAGTGGAACAGTAAATATCTTTGTTTAGTTCTGTAAACGGTAATGTTCCATTGTGTAAAAAAGTTGAATTTACTAAAAGTAACTTATCCAACATTGGTAGCACACTCATAAAATTGGTTGCATACTACTCTAAATCATATGGTAAGCAAAATAATAAGGTTAACATCAAGTTATCACATAGTAGTTTCCCGCAGCATTCATCTCTACACTCTATTGAGCTGAATGCATTACTTTCTATTCTGTGCATTTTGAGTTATGGATGTGTACATAACAGCTCAGGGTGAGGTGGAACTGTATAGATGTTGCATACATCCAATGCAGAGCCATGGAATACTCAAATGCAAGGTGAATTCAGGAAGCTACCTCATAACATTTAGAGTGGAACAGTAATTATCTTTGTTTAGTTCTGTAAACGGTAATGTTCCATTGTGTAAAAAAGTTGAAGTTACTAAAAGTAACTTCTCGAACATTGGTAGCACACTCATAAAATTGAATGCATACTAATCTACATCATATGGTAAGCAAAATAATAAGGTTCACATCAAGTTATCACATAGTATTTTCCCGCAAAATTCATCTCTACACTCTATTGAGCTGAATGCATTACATTCTGTTCTATGCATTTTGAGGTATGGATGTTTACATAACTACTCAGGGTGAGGTGGAACGGTATAAATATTGCATGTACCCTACTCAGAGCCATGGAATACTCAAATGCAAGTTGAATTCAGGAGGCTACCTCATAACATTTAGAGTGGAACATTAAATAGCTTTGTTTAGTTCTGTAAACGGTAATGTTCCATTGTGTAAAAAAGTTGAAGTTACTAAAAGTAGCTTCTCGAACATTGGTAGCACACTCATAAAATTGGTTGCATACTACTCTAAATCATATGGTAAGCAAAATAATAAGGTTTACATCAAGTTATCACATAGTAGTTTCCCGCAAAATTCATCTCTACACTCTATAGAGCTGAATGCATTACTTTCTACTCTACGCAGTTTGTGTTATGGATGTGTACATAACTACTCAGGGTGAGGTGGAACGGTATAAATATTGCATGTACCCTACTCAGATCCATGGAATACTCAAATGCAAGTTGAATTCAGGAAGCTACCTCATAACATTTAGAGTGGAACAGTAAATATCTTTGTTTAGTTCTGTAAACGGTAATGTTCCATTGTGTAAAAAAGTTGAAGTTACTAAAAGTAACTTCTCGAACATTGGTAGCACACTCATAAAATTGGTTGCATACTACTCTAAATCATATGGTAAGCAAAATAATAAGGTTTACATCAAGTTATCACATAGTATTTACCCGCAAAATTCATCTCTACACTCTATTGAGCTGAATTCATTACATTCTGTTCTATGCATTTTGAGTTATGGATATTTACATAACTACACAGGGTGAGGTGGAACGGTATAAATATTGCATGTACCCTACTCAGAGCCATGGAAAACTCAAATGCAAGGTGAATTCAGGAAGCTACCTCATAACATTTAGAGTGGAACAGTAAATATCTTTGTTTAGTTCTGTAAACGGTAATGTTCCATTGTGTAAAAAAGTTGAATTTACTAAAAGTAACTTCTCGAACACTGGTAGCACACACATAAGATTGGTTGCATACTACTCTAAATCATATGGTAAGCAAAATAATAAGGTTAACATCAAGTTATCACATAGTAGTTTCCCGCAGCATTCATCTCTACACTCTATTGAGCTGAATGCATTACTTTCTATTCTGTGCATTTTGAGTTATGGATGTGTACATAACAGCTCAGGGTGAGGTGGAACTGTATAGATGTTGCATACATCCAATGCACAGCCATGGAATACTCAAATGCAAGGTGAATTCAGGAAGCTACCTCATAACATTTAGAGTGGAACAGTAATTATCTTTGTTTAGTTCTGTAAACGGTAATGTTCCATTGTGTAAAAAAGTTGAAGTTACTAAAAGTAACTTCTCGAACATTGATAGCACACTCATAAAATTGAATGCATACTAATCTACATCATATGGTAAGCAAAATAATAAGGTTCACATCAAGTTATCACATAGTATTTTCCCGCAAAATTCATCTCTACACTCTATTGAGCTGAATGCATTACATTCTGTTCTATGCATTTTGAGGTATGGATGTTTACATAACTACTCAGGGTGAGGTGGAACGGTATAAATATTGCATGTACCCTACTCAGAGCCATGGAATACTCAAATGCAAGTTGAATTCAGGAAGCTACCTCATAACATTTAGAGTGGAACAGTAAATATCTTTGTTTAGTTCTGTAAACGGTAATGTTCCATTGTGTAAAAAAGTTGAAGTTACTAAAAGTAACTTCTCGAACATTGGTAGCACACTCATAAAATTGGTTGCATACTACTCTAAATCATATGGTAAGCAAAATAATAAGGTTTACATCAAGTTATCACATAGTAGTTTCCCGCAAAATTCATCTCTACACTTTATTGAGCTGAATACATTACTTTCTATTCTATTCATTTTGAGTTATGGATGTGTAAATAACTACTCAGGGTGAGGTGGAACGGTATAAATATTGCATGTATCCTACTCAGAGCCATGGCATACTCAAATGCATGGTGAATTCATGAAGCTACCTCATAACATTTAGAGTGGAACCGTAATTATCTTTGTTTAGTTCTGTAAACGGTAATGTTCCAGTGTGTAAAAAAGTTGAAGTTACTAAAAGTAACTTCTCGAACATTGGTAGCACACTCATTAAATTGAATGCATACTAATCTACATCATATGGTAAGCAAAATAATAAGGTTTACATCAAGTTATCACATAGTATTTTCCCGCAAAATTCATCTCTACACTCTATTGAGCTGAATGCATTACATTCTGTTCTATGCATTTTGAGGTATGGATGTTTACATAACTACTCAGGGTGAGGTGGAACGGCATAAATATTGCATGTACCCTACTCAGAACCATGGAATACTCAAATGCAAGGTGAATTCAGGAGGCTACCTCATAACATTTAGAGTGGAACAGTAAATAGCTTTGTTTAGTTCTGTAAACGGTAATGTTCCATTGTGTAAAAAAGTTGAAGTTACTAAAAGTAACTTATCCAACTTTGGTAGCACACTCATAAAATTGGTTGCATACTACTCTAAATCATATGGTAAGCAAAATAATAAGGTTTACATCAAGTTATCACATAGTAGTTTCCCGCAAAATTCATCTCTACACTTTATTGAGCTGAATACATTACATTCTATTCTATTCATTTTGAGTTATGGATGTGTAAATAACTACTCAGGGTGAGGTGGAACGGTATAAATATTGCATGTATCCTACTCAGAGCCATGGAATACTCAAATGCAAGTTGAATTCAGGAAGCTACCTCATAACATTTAGAGTGGAACAATAAATATCTTTGTTTAGTTCTGTAAACGGTAATGTTCCATTGTGTAAAAAAGTTGAAGTTACTAAAAGTAACTTCTCGAACACTGGTAGCACACTCATAAAATTGGTTGCAGACTACTCTAAATCATATGGTAAGCAAAATAATAAGGTTTACATCAAGTTATCACATAGTAGTTTCCCGCAGCATTCATCTCTACACTCTATTGAGCTGAATGCATTACTTTCTATTCTGTGCATTTTGAGTTATGGATGTGTACATAACAGCTCAGGGTGAGGTGGAACTGTATAGATGTTGCATGCATCCAATGCAGAGCCATGGAATAATCAAATGCAAGGTGAATTCAGGAAGCTACCTCATAACATGTAGAGTGGAACAGTAAATATCTTTGTTTAGTTCTGTAAACGGTAATGTTCCATTGTGTAAAAAAGTTGAAGTTACTAAAAGTAACTTCTCGAACATTGGTAGCACACTCATAAAATTGGTTGCATACTACTCTAAATCATATGGTAAGCAAAATAATAAGGTTTACATCAAGTTATCACATAGTAGTTTCCCGCAAAATTCATCTCTACACTCTATTGAGCTGAATGCATTACTTTCTATTCTGTGCATTTTGAGTTATGGATGTGTACATAACAGCTCAGGGTGAGGTGGAACTGTATAGATGTTGCATGCATCCAATGCAGAGCCATGGAATACTCAAATGCAAGGTGAATTCAGGAAGCTACCTCATAACATTTAGAGTGGAACCGTAATTATCTTTGTTTAGTTCTGTAAACGGTAATGTTCCAGTGTGTAAAAAAGTTGAAGTTACTAAAAGTAACTTCTCGAACATTGGTAGCACACTCATTAAATTGAATGCATACTAATCTACATCATATGGTAAGCAAAATAATAAGGTTTACATCAAGTTATCACATAGTATTTTCCCGCAAAATTCATCTCTACACTCTATTGAGCTGAATGCATTACATTCAGTTCTATGCATTTTGAGGTATGGATGTTTACATAACTACTCAGAGTGAGGTGAAACGGCATAAATATTGCATGTACCCTACTCAGAGCCATGGAATACTCAAATGCAAGGTGAATTCAGGAGGCTACCTCATAACATTTAGAGTGGAACAGTAAATAGCTTTGTTTAGTTCTGTAAACGGTAATGTTCCATTGTGTAAAAAAGTTGAAGTTACTAAAAGTAACTTCTCGAACATTGGTAGCACACTCATAAAATTGGTTGCATACTACTCTAAATCATATGGTAAGTAAAATAATTAGGTTTACATCAAGTTATCACATAGTAGTTTCCAGCAAAATTCAACTCTACACTCTATTGATCTGAATGCATTACTTTCTATTCTATGTATTTTGAGTTATGGATGTGTACATAACTACTCGGGGTGAGGTGGAACGGTATAAATATTGCAGGAATCCTACTCAGAGCCATGGAATACTCAAATGCAAGGTGAATTCAGGAAGCTACCTCATAACATTTAGAGTGGAACAGTAAATATCTTTGTTTAGTTCTGTAAACGGTAATGTTCCATTGTGTAAAAAAGTTGAAGTTACTAAAAGTAACTTCTCGAACTTTGGTAGCACACTCATAAAATTGGTTGCATACTACTCTAAATCATATGGTAAGCAAAATAATAAGGTTTACATCAAGTTATCACATAGTAGTTTCCCGCAAAATTCATCTCTACACTCTATTGAGCTGAATGCATTACTTTCTATTCTGTGCATTTTGAGTTATGGATGTGTACATAACAGCTCAGGGTGAGGTGGAACTGTATAGATGTTGCATGCATCCAATGCAGAGCCATTGAATACTCAAATGCAAGGTGAATTCAGGAAGCTACCTCATAACATTTAGAGTGGAACCGTAATTATCTTTGTTTAGTTCTGTAAACGGTAATGTTCCAGTGTGTAAAAAAGTTGAAGTTACTAAAAGTAACTTCTCGAACATTGGTAGCACACTCATTAAATTGAATGCATACTAATCTACATCATATGGTAAGCAAAATAATAAGGTTTACATCAAGTTATCACATAGTATTTTCCCGCAAAATTCATCTCTACACTCTATTGAGCTGAATGCATTACATTCTGTTCTATGCATTTTGAGGTATGGATGTTTACATAACTACTCAGGGTGAGGTGGAACGGTATAAATATTGCATGTTCCCTACTCAGATCCATGGAATACTCAAATGCAAGTTGAATTCAGGAAGCTACCTCATAACATTTAGAGTGGAACCGTAATTATCTTTGTTTAGTTCTGTAAACGGTAATGTTCCAGTGTGTAAAAAAGTTGAAGTTACTAAAAGTAACTTCTCGAACACTGGTAGCACACTCATAAAATTGGTTGCATACTACTCTAAATCATATGGTAAGCAAAATAATAAGGTTTACATCAAGTTATCAGATAGTAGTTTCCCGCAGCATTCATCTCTACACTCTATTGAGCTGAATGCATTACTTTCTATTCTGTGCATTTTGAGTTATGGATGTGTACATAACAGCT
Source organism: Hemitrygon akajei (assembly GCF_048418815.1). Classification (NCBI taxonomy): domain Eukaryota; kingdom Metazoa; phylum Chordata; class Chondrichthyes; order Myliobatiformes; family Dasyatidae; genus Hemitrygon; species Hemitrygon akajei. Next base: position 109,761,907 of record NC_133129.1, on the reverse strand, counting down.
CAGGGTGAGGTGGAACTGTATAGATGTTGCATGCATCCAATGCAGAGCCATGGAATAATCAAATGCAAGGTGAATTCAGGAAGCTACCTCATAACATTTAGAGTGGAACAGTAAATATCTTTGTTTAGTTCTGTAAACGGTAATGTTCCATTGCGTAAAAAAGTTGAAGTTACTAAAAGTAACTTCTCGAACATTGGTAGCACACTCAAAAAATTGGTTGCATACTACTCTAAATCATATGGTAAGCAAAATAATAAGGTTTACATCAAGTTATCACATAGTAGTTTCCCGCAAAATTCATCTCTACACTCTATTGAGCTGAATGCATTACATTCTACTCTACGCAGTTTGTGTTATGGATGTGTACATAACTACTCAGGGTGAGGTGGAACGGTATAAATATTGCATGTACCCTACTCAGAGCCATGGAATACTCAAATGCAAGGTGAATTCAGGAAGCTACCGCATAACATTTAGAGTGGAACAGTAAATATCTTTGTTTAGTTCTGTAAACGGTAATGTTCCATTGTTTAAAAAAGTTGAAGTTACTAAAAGTAACTTATCCAACTTTGGTAGCACACTCATAAAATTGGTTGCATACTACTCTAAATCATATGGTAAGCAAAATAATAAGGTTTACATCAAGTTATCACATAGTAGTTTCCCGCAAAATTCATCTCTACACTTTATTGAGCTGAATACATTACATTCTATTCTATTCATTTTGAGTTATGGATGTGTACATAACAGCTCAGGGTGAGGTGGAACTGTATAGATGTTGCATGCATCCAATGCAGAGCCATGGAATAATCAAATGCAAGGTGAATTCAGGAAGCTACCTCATAACATTTAGAGTGGAACAATAAATATCTTTGTTTAGTTCTGTAAACGGTAATGTTCCATTGTGTAAAAAAGTTGAAGTTACTAAAAGTAACTTCTCGAACACTGGTAGCACACTCATAAAATTGGTTGCAGACTACTCTAAATCATATGGTAAGCAAAATAATAAGGTTTACATCAAGTTATCACATAGTAGTTTCCCGCAGCATTCATCTCTACACTCTATTGAGCTGAATGCATTACTTTCTATTCTGTGCATTTTGAGTTATGGATGTGTACATAACAGCTCAGGGTGAGGTGGAACTGTATAGATGTTGCATGCATCCAATGCAGAGCCATGGAATAATCAAATGCAAGGTGAATTCAGGAAGCTACCTCATAACATTTAGAGTGGAACAGTAAATATCTTTGTTTAGTTCTGTAAACGGTAATGTTCCATTGTGTAAAAAAGTTGAAGTTACTAAAAGTAACTTCTCGAACATTGGTAGCACACTCATAAAATTGGTTGCATACTACTCTAAATCATATGGTAAGCAAAATAATAAGGTTTACATCAAGTTATCACATAGTAGTTTCCCGCAAAATTCATCTCTACACTCTATTGAGCTGAATGCATTACTTTCTATTCTGTGCATTTTGAGTTATGGATGTGTACATAACAGCTCAGGGTGAGGTGGAACTGTATAGATGTTGCATGCATCCAATGCAGAGCCATGGAATACTCAAATGCAAGGTGAATTCAGGAAGCTACCTCATAACATTTAGAGTGGAACCGTAATTATCTTTGTTTAGTTCTGTAAACGGTAATGTTCCAGTGTGTAAAAAAGTTGAAGTTACTAAAAGTAACTTCTCGAACATTGGTAGCACACTCATTAAATTGAATGCATACTAATCTACATCATATGGTAAGCAAAATAATAAGGTTTACATCAAGTTATCACATAGTATTTTCCCGCAAAATTCATCTCTACACTCTATTGAGCTGAATGCATTACATTCAGTTCTATGCATTTTGAGGTATGGATGTTTACATAACTACTCAGAGTGAGGTGAAACGGCATAAATATTGCATGTACCCTACTCAGAGCCATGGAATACTCAAATGCAAGGTGAATTCAGGAAGCTACCTCATAACATTTAGAGTGGAACAGTAAATATCTTTGTTTAGTTCTGTAAACGGTAATGTTCCATTGCGTAAAAAAGTTGAAGTTACTAAAAGTAACTTCTCGAACATTGGTAGCACACTCAAAAAATTGGTTGCATACTACTCTAAATCATATGGTAAGCAAAATAATAAGGTTTACATCAAGTTATCACATAGTAGTTTCCCGCAAAATTCATCTCTACACTCTATTGAGCTGAATGCATTACATTCTACTCTACGCAGTTTGTGTTATGGATGTGTACATAACTACTCAGGGTGAGGTGGAACGGTATAAATATTGCATGTACCCTACTCAGAGCCATGGAATACTCAAATGCAAGGTGAATTCAGGAAGCTACCGCATAACATTTAGAGTGGAACAGTAAATATCTTTGTTTAGTTCTGTAAACGGTAATGTTCCATTGTTTAAAAAAGTTGAAGTTACTAAAAGTAACGTATCCAACATTGGTAGCACACTCATAAAATTGGTTGCATACTACTCTAAATCATATGGTAAGCAAAATAATAAGGTTTACATCAAGTTATCACATAGTAGTTTCCCGCAAAATTCATCTCTACACTCTATAGAGCTGAATGCATTACTTTCTACTCTACGCAGTTTGTGTTATGGATGTGTACATAACTACTCAGGGTGAGGTGGAACGGTATAAATATTGCATGTACCCTACTCAGATCCATGGAATACTCAAATGCAAGTTGAATTCAGGAAGCTACCTCATAACATTTAGAGTGGAACAGTAAATATCTTTGTTTAGTTCTGTAAACGGTAATGTTCCATTGTGTAAAAAAGTTGAAGTTACTAAAAGTAACTTCTCGAACACTGGTAGCACACACATAAGATTGGTTGCATACTACTCTAAATCATATGGTAAGCAAAATAATAAGGTTTACATCAAGTTATCACATAGTATTTACCCGCAAAATTCATCTCTACACTCTATTGAGCTGAATTCATTACATTCTGTTCTATGCATTTTGAGTTATGGATATTTACATAACTACACAGGGTGAGGTGGAACGGTATAAATATTGCATGTACCCTACTCAGAGCCATGGAAAACTCAAATGCAAGGTGAATTCAGGAAGCTACCTCATAACATTTAGAGTGGAACAGTAAATATCTTTGTTTAGTTCTGTAAACGGTAATGTTCCATTGTGTAAAAAAGTTGAATTTACTAAAAGTAACTTATCCAACATTGGTAGCACACTCATAAAATTGGTTGCATACTACTCTAAATCATATGGTAAGCAAAATAATAAGGTTAACATCAAGTTATCACATAGTAGTTTCCCGCAGCATTCATCTCTACACTCTATTGAGCTGAATGCATTACTTTCTATTCTGTGCATTTTGAGTTATGGATGTGTACATAACAGCTCAGGGTGAGGTGGAACTGTATAGATGTTGCATACATCCAATGCAGAGCCATGGAATACTCAAATGCAAGGTGAATTCAGGAAGCTACCTCATAACATTTAGAGTGGAACAGTAATTATCTTTGTTTAGTTCTGTAAACGGTAATGTTCCATTGTGTAAAAAAGTTGAAGTTACTAAAAGTAACTTCTCGAACATTGGTAGCACACTCATAAAATTGAATGCATACTAATCTACATCATATGGTAAGCAAAATAATAAGGTTCACATCAAGTTATCACATAGTATTTTCCCGCAAAATTCATCTCTACACTCTATTGAGCTGAATGCATTACATTCTGTTCTATGCATTTTGAGGTATGGATGTTTACATAACTACTCAGGGTGAGGTGGAACGGTATAAATATTGCATGTACCCTACTCAGAGCCATGGAATACTCAAATGCAAGTTGAATTCAGGAGGCTACCTCATAACATTTAGAGTGGAACATTAAATAGCTTTGTTTAGTTCTGTAAACGGTAATGTTCCATTGTGTAAAAAAGTTGAAGTTACTAAAAGTAGCTTCTCGAACATTGGTAGCACACTCATAAAATTGGTTGCATACTACTCTAAATCATATGGTAAGCAAAATAATAAGGTTTACATCAAGTTATCACATAGTAGTTTCCCGCAAAATTCATCTCTACACTCTATAGAGCTGAATGCATTACTTTCTACTCTACGCAGTTTGTGTTATGGATGTGTACATAACTACTCAGGGTGAGGTGGAACGGTATAAATATTGCATGTACCCTACTCAGATCCATGGAATACTCAAATGCAAGTTGAATTCAGGAAGCTACCTCATAACATTTAGAGTGGAACAGTAAATATCTTTGTTTAGTTCTGTAAACGGTAATGTTCCATTGTGTAAAAAAGTTGAAGTTACTAAAAGTAACTTCTCGAACATTGGTAGCACACTCATAAAATTGGTTGCATACTACTCTAAATCATATGGTAAGCAAAATAATAAGGTTTACATCAAGTTATCACATAGTATTTACCCGCAAAATTCATCTCTACACTCTATTGAGCTGAATTCATTACATTCTGTTCTATGCATTTTGAGTTATGGATATTTACATAACTACACAGGGTGAGGTGGAACGGTATAAATATTGCATGTACCCTACTCAGAGCCATGGAAAACTCAAATGCAAGGTGAATTCAGGAAGCTACCTCATAACATTTAGAGTGGAACAGTAAATATCTTTGTTTAGTTCTGTAAACGGTAATGTTCCATTGTGTAAAAAAGTTGAATTTACTAAAAGTAACTTCTCGAACACTGGTAGCACACACATAAGATTGGTTGCATACTACTCTAAATCATATGGTAAGCAAAATAATAAGGTTAACATCAAGTTATCACATAGTAGTTTCCCGCAGCATTCATCTCTACACTCTATTGAGCTGAATGCATTACTTTCTATTCTGTGCATTTTGAGTTATGGATGTGTACATAACAGCTCAGGGTGAGGTGGAACTGTATAGATGTTGCATACATCCAATGCACAGCCATGGAATACTCAAATGCAAGGTGAATTCAGGAAGCTACCTCATAACATTTAGAGTGGAACAGTAATTATCTTTGTTTAGTTCTGTAAACGGTAATGTTCCATTGTGTAAAAAAGTTGAAGTTACTAAAAGTAACTTCTCGAACATTGATAGCACACTCATAAAATTGAATGCATACTAATCTACATCATATGGTAAGCAAAATAATAAGGTTCACATCAAGTTATCACATAGTATTTTCCCGCAAAATTCATCTCTACACTCTATTGAGCTGAATGCATTACATTCTGTTCTATGCATTTTGAGGTATGGATGTTTACATAACTACTCAGGGTGAGGTGGAACGGTATAAATATTGCATGTACCCTACTCAGAGCCATGGAATACTCAAATGCAAGTTGAATTCAGGAAGCTACCTCATAACATTTAGAGTGGAACAGTAAATATCTTTGTTTAGTTCTGTAAACGGTAATGTTCCATTGTGTAAAAAAGTTGAAGTTACTAAAAGTAACTTCTCGAACATTGGTAGCACACTCATAAAATTGGTTGCATACTACTCTAAATCATATGGTAAGCAAAATAATAAGGTTTACATCAAGTTATCACATAGTAGTTTCCCGCAAAATTCATCTCTACACTTTATTGAGCTGAATACATTACTTTCTATTCTATTCATTTTGAGTTATGGATGTGTAAATAACTACTCAGGGTGAGGTGGAACGGTATAAATATTGCATGTATCCTACTCAGAGCCATGGCATACTCAAATGCATGGTGAATTCATGAAGCTACCTCATAACATTTAGAGTGGAACCGTAATTATCTTTGTTTAGTTCTGTAAACGGTAATGTTCCAGTGTGTAAAAAAGTTGAAGTTACTAAAAGTAACTTCTCGAACATTGGTAGCACACTCATTAAATTGAATGCATACTAATCTACATCATATGGTAAGCAAAATAATAAGGTTTACATCAAGTTATCACATAGTATTTTCCCGCAAAATTCATCTCTACACTCTATTGAGCTGAATGCATTACATTCTGTTCTATGCATTTTGAGGTATGGATGTTTACATAACTACTCAGGGTGAGGTGGAACGGCATAAATATTGCATGTACCCTACTCAGAACCATGGAATACTCAAATGCAAGGTGAATTCAGGAGGCTACCTCATAACATTTAGAGTGGAACAGTAAATAGCTTTGTTTAGTTCTGTAAACGGTAATGTTCCATTGTGTAAAAAAGTTGAAGTTACTAAAAGTAACTTATCCAACTTTGGTAGCACACTCATAAAATTGGTTGCATACTACTCTAAATCATATGGTAAGCAAAATAATAAGGTTTACATCAAGTTATCACATAGTAGTTTCCCGCAAAATTCATCTCTACACTTTATTGAGCTGAATACATTACATTCTATTCTATTCATTTTGAGTTATGGATGTGTAAATAACTACTCAGGGTGAGGTGGAACGGTATAAATATTGCATGTATCCTACTCAGAGCCATGGAATACTCAAATGCAAGTTGAATTCAGGAAGCTACCTCATAACATTTAGAGTGGAACAATAAATATCTTTGTTTAGTTCTGTAAACGGTAATGTTCCATTGTGTAAAAAAGTTGAAGTTACTAAAAGTAACTTCTCGAACACTGGTAGCACACTCATAAAATTGGTTGCAGACTACTCTAAATCATATGGTAAGCAAAATAATAAGGTTTACATCAAGTTATCACATAGTAGTTTCCCGCAGCATTCATCTCTACACTCTATTGAGCTGAATGCATTACTTTCTATTCTGTGCATTTTGAGTTATGGATGTGTACATAACAGCTCAGGGTGAGGTGGAACTGTATAGATGTTGCATGCATCCAATGCAGAGCCATGGAATAATCAAATGCAAGGTGAATTCAGGAAGCTACCTCATAACATGTAGAGTGGAACAGTAAATATCTTTGTTTAGTTCTGTAAACGGTAATGTTCCATTGTGTAAAAAAGTTGAAGTTACTAAAAGTAACTTCTCGAACATTGGTAGCACACTCATAAAATTGGTTGCATACTACTCTAAATCATATGGTAAGCAAAATAATAAGGTTTACATCAAGTTATCACATAGTAGTTTCCCGCAAAATTCATCTCTACACTCTATTGAGCTGAATGCATTACTTTCTATTCTGTGCATTTTGAGTTATGGATGTGTACATAACAGCTCAGGGTGAGGTGGAACTGTATAGATGTTGCATGCATCCAATGCAGAGCCATGGAATACTCAAATGCAAGGTGAATTCAGGAAGCTACCTCATAACATTTAGAGTGGAACCGTAATTATCTTTGTTTAGTTCTGTAAACGGTAATGTTCCAGTGTGTAAAAAAGTTGAAGTTACTAAAAGTAACTTCTCGAACATTGGTAGCACACTCATTAAATTGAATGCATACTAATCTACATCATATGGTAAGCAAAATAATAAGGTTTACATCAAGTTATCACATAGTATTTTCCCGCAAAATTCATCTCTACACTCTATTGAGCTGAATGCATTACATTCAGTTCTATGCATTTTGAGGTATGGATGTTTACATAACTACTCAGAGTGAGGTGAAACGGCATAAATATTGCATGTACCCTACTCAGAGCCATGGAATACTCAAATGCAAGGTGAATTCAGGAGGCTACCTCATAACATTTAGAGTGGAACAGTAAATAGCTTTGTTTAGTTCTGTAAACGGTAATGTTCCATTGTGTAAAAAAGTTGAAGTTACTAAAAGTAACTTCTCGAACATTGGTAGCACACTCATAAAATTGGTTGCATACTACTCTAAATCATATGGTAAGTAAAATAATTAGGTTTACATCAAGTTATCACATAGTAGTTTCCAGCAAAATTCAACTCTACACTCTATTGATCTGAATGCATTACTTTCTATTCTATGTATTTTGAGTTATGGATGTGTACATAACTACTCGGGGTGAGGTGGAACGGTATAAATATTGCAGGAATCCTACTCAGAGCCATGGAATACTCAAATGCAAGGTGAATTCAGGAAGCTACCTCATAACATTTAGAGTGGAACAGTAAATATCTTTGTTTAGTTCTGTAAACGGTAATGTTCCATTGTGTAAAAAAGTTGAAGTTACTAAAAGTAACTTCTCGAACTTTGGTAGCACACTCATAAAATTGGTTGCATACTACTCTAAATCATATGGTAAGCAAAATAATAAGGTTTACATCAAGTTATCACATAGTAGTTTCCCGCAAAATTCATCTCTACACTCTATTGAGCTGAATGCATTACTTTCTATTCTGTGCATTTTGAGTTATGGATGTGTACATAACAGCTCAGGGTGAGGTGGAACTGTATAGATGTTGCATGCATCCAATGCAGAGCCATTGAATACTCAAATGCAAGGTGAATTCAGGAAGCTACCTCATAACATTTAGAGTGGAACCGTAATTATCTTTGTTTAGTTCTGTAAACGGTAATGTTCCAGTGTGTAAAAAAGTTGAAGTTACTAAAAGTAACTTCTCGAACATTGGTAGCACACTCATTAAATTGAATGCATACTAATCTACATCATATGGTAAGCAAAATAATAAGGTTTACATCAAGTTATCACATAGTATTTTCCCGCAAAATTCATCTCTACACTCTATTGAGCTGAATGCATTACATTCTGTTCTATGCATTTTGAGGTATGGATGTTTACATAACTACTCAGGGTGAGGTGGAACGGTATAAATATTGCATGTTCCCTACTCAGATCCATGGAATACTCAAATGCAAGTTGAATTCAGGAAGCTACCTCATAACATTTAGAGTGGAACCGTAATTATCTTTGTTTAGTTCTGTAAACGGTAATGTTCCAGTGTGTAAAAAAGTTGAAGTTACTAAAAGTAACTTCTCGAACACTGGTAGCACACTCATAAAATTGGTTGCATACTACTCTAAATCATATGGTAAGCAAAATAATAAGGTTTACATCAAGTTATCAGATAGTAGTTTCCCGCAGCATTCATCTCTACACTCTATTGAGCTGAATGCATTACTTTCTATTCTGTGCATTTTGAGTTATGGATGTGTACATAACAGCTCAGGGTGAGGTGGAACTGTATAGATGTTGCATGCATCCAATGCAGAGCCATGGAATAATCAAATGCAAGGTGAATTCAGGAAGCTACCTCATAACATTTAGAGTGGAACAGTAAATATCTTTGTTTAGTTCTGTAAACGGTAATGTTCCATTGCGTAAAAAAGTTGAAGTTACTAAAAGTAACTTCTCGAACATTGGTAGCACACTCAAAAAATTGGTTGCATACTACTCTAAATCATATGGTAAGCAAAATAATAAGGTTTACATCAAGTTATCACATAGTAGTTTCCCGCAAAATTCATCTCTACACTCTATTGAGCTGAATGCATTACATTCTACTCTACGCAGTTTGTGTTATGGATGTGTACATAACTACTCAGGGTGAGGTGGAACGGTATAAATATTGCATGTACCCTACTCAGAGCCATGGAATACTCAAATGCAAGGTGAATTCAGGAAGCTACCGCATAACATTTAGAGTGGAACAGTAAATATCTTTGTTTAGTTCTGTAAACGGTAATGTTCCATTGTTTAAAAAAGTTGAAGTTACTAAAAGTAACTTATCCAACTTTGGTAGCACACTCATAAAATTGGTTGCATACTACTCTAAATCATATGGTAAGCAAAATAATAAGGTTTACATCAAGTTATCACATAGTAGTTTCCCGCAAAATTCATCTCTACACTTTATTGAGCTGAATACATTACATTCTATTCTATTCATTTTGAGTTATGGATGTGTACATAACAGCTCAGGGTGAGGTGGAACTGTATAGATGTTGCATGCATCCAATGCAGAGCCATGGAATAATCAAATGCAAGGTGAATTCAGGAAGCTACCTCATAACATTTAGAGTGGAACAATAAATATCTTTGTTTAGTTCTGTAAACGGTAATGTTCCATTGTGTAAAAAAGTTGAAGTTACTAAAAGTAACTTCTCGAACACTGGTAGCACACTCATAAAATTGGTTGCAGACTACTCTAAATCATATGGTAAGCAAAATAATAAGGTTTACATCAAGTTATCACATAGTAGTTTCCCGCAGCATTCATCTCTACACTCTATTGAGCTGAATGCATTACTTTCTATTCTGTGCATTTTGAGTTATGGATGTGTACATAACAGCTCAGGGTGAGGTGGAACTGTATAGATGTTGCATGCATCCAATGCAGAGCCATGGAATAATCAAATGCAAGGTGAATTCAGGAAGCTACCTCATAACATTTAGAGTGGAACAGTAAATATCTTTGTTTAGTTCTGTAAACGGTAATGTTCCATTGTGTAAAAAAGTTGAAGTTACTAAAAGTAACTTCTCGAACATTGGTAGCACACTCATAAAATTGGTTGCATACTACTCTAAATCATATGGTAAGCAAAATAATAAGGTTTACATCAAGTTATCACATAGTAGTTTCCCGCAAAATTCATCTCTACACTCTATTGAGCTGAATGCATTACTTTCTATTCTGTGCATTTTGAGTTATGGATGTGTACATAACAGCTCAGGGTGAGGTGGAACTGTATAGATGTTGCATGCATCCAATGCAGAGCCATGGAATACTCAAATGCAAGGTGAATTCAGGAAGCTACCTCATAACATTTAGAGTGGAACCGTAATTATCTTTGTTTAGTTCTGTAAACGGTAATGTTCCAGTGTGTAAAAAAGTTGAAGTTACTAAAAGTAACTTCTCGAACATTGGTAGCACACTCATTAAATTGAATGCATACTAATCTACATCATATGGTAAGCAAAATAATAAGGTTTACATCAAGTTATCACATAGTATTTTCCCGCAAAATTCATCTCTACACTCTATTGAGCTGAATGCATTACATTCAGTTCTATGCATTTTGAGGTATGGATGTTTACATAACTACTCAGAGTGAGGTGAAACGGCATAAATATTGCATGTACCCTACTCAGAGCCATGGAATACTCAAATGCAAGGTGAATTCAGGAAGCTACCTCATAACATTTAGAGTGGAACAGTAAATATCTTTGTTTAGTTCTGTAAACGGTAATGTTCCATTGCGTAAAAAAGTTGAAGTTACTAAAAGTAACTTCTCGAACATTGGTAGCACACTCAAAAAATTGGTTGCATACTACTCTAAATCATATGGTAAGCAAAATAATAAGGTTTACATCAAGTTATCACATAGTAGTTTCCCGCAAAATTCATCTCTACACTCTATTGAGCTGAATGCATTACATTCTACTCTACGCAGTTTGTGTTATGGATGTGTACATAACTACTCAGGGTGAGGTGGAACGGTATAAATATTGCATGTACCCTACTCAGAGCCATGGAATACTCAAATGCAAGGTGAATTCAGGAAGCTACCGCATAACATTTAGAGTGGAACAGTAAATATCTTTGTTTAGTTCTGTAAACGGTAATGTTCCATTGTTTAAAAAAGTTGAAGTTACTAAAAGTAACGTATCCAACATTGGTAGCACACTCATAAAATTGGTTGCATACTACTCTAAATCATATGGTAAGCAAAATAATAAGGTTTACATCAAGTTATCACATAGTAGTTTCCCGCAGCATTCATCTCTACACTCTATTGAGCTGAATGCATTACTTCCTATTCTGTGCATTTTGAGTTATGGATGTGTACATAACAGCTCAGGGTGAGGTGGAACTGTATAGATGTTGCATGCATCCAATGCAGAGCCATGGAATACTCAAATGCAAGGTGAATTCAGGAAGCTACCTCATAACATTTAGAGTGGAACAGTAATTATCTTTGTTTAGTTCTGTAAAAGCTAATGTTCCATTGTGTAAAAAAGTTGAAGTTACTAAAAGTAACTTCTCGAACATTGGTAGCACACTCATAAAATTGGTTGCATACTACTCTAAATCATATGGTAAGCAAAATAATAAGGTTTACATCAAGTTATCACATAGTAGTTTCCCGCAAAATTCATCTCTACACACTATAGAGCTGAATGCATTACTTTCTACTCTACGCAGTTTGTGTTATGGATGTGTACATAACTACTCAGGGTGAGGTGGAACGGTATAAATATTGCATGTACCCTACTCAGATCCATGGAATACTCAAATGCAAGTTGAATTCAGGAAGCTACCTCATAACATTTGGAGAGTAACAGTAAATATCTTTGTTTAGTTCTGTAAACGGTAATGTTCCATTGTGTAAAAAAGTTGAAGTTACTAAAAGTAACTTCTCGAACACTGGTAGCACACTCATAAGATTGGTTGCATACTACTCTAAATCATATGGTAAGCAAAATAATAAGGTTTACATCAAGTTATCACATAGTAGTTTCCCGCAGCATTCATCTCTACACTCTATTGAGCTGAATGCATTACTTTCTATTCTGTGCATTTTGAGTTATGGATGTGTACATAACAGTTCAGGGTGAGGTGGAACTGTATAGATGTTGCATGCATCCAATGCAGAGCCATGGAATAATCAAATGCAAGGTGAATTCAGGAAGCTACCTCATAACATTTAGAGTGGAACAGTAAATATCTTTGTTTAGTTCTGTAAAAGCTAATGTTCCATTGTGTAAAAAAGTTGAAGTTACTAAAAGTAACTTCTCGAACATTGGTAGCACACTCATAAAATTGGTTGCATACTACTCTAAATCATATGGTAAGCAAAATAATAAGGTTTACATCAAGTTATCACATAGTAGTTTCCCGCAAAATTCATCTCTACACTCTATTGAGCTGAATGCATTACATTCTACTCTACGCAGTTTGTGTTATGGATGTGTACATAACTACTCAGGGTGAGGTGGAACTGTATAAATATTGCATGTTCCCTACTCAGATCCATGGAATACTCAAATGCAAGTTGAATTCAGGAAGCTACCTCATAACATTTAGAGTGGAACAGTAAATATCTTTGTTTAGTTCTGTAAACGGTAATGTTCCATTGTGTAAAAAAGTTGAAGTTACTAAAAGTAACTTCTCGAACACTGGTAGCACACTCATAAAATTGGTTGCATACTACTCTAAATCATATGGTAAGCAAAATAATAAGGTTTACATCAAGTTATCACATAGTAGTTTCCCGCAGCATTCATCTCTACACTCTATTGAGCTGAATGCATTACTTTCTATTCTGTGCATTTTGAGTTATGGATGTGTACATAACAGCTCAGGGTGAGGTGGAACTGTATAGATGTTGCATGCATCCAATGCAGAGCCATGGAATAATCAAATGCAAGGTGAATTCAGGAAGCTACCTCATAACATTTAGAGTGGAACAGTAAATATCTTTGTTTAGTTCTGTAAACGGTAATGTTCCATTGTGTAAAAAAGTTGAAGTTACTAAAAGTAACTTCTCGAACATTGGTAGCACACTCAAAAAATTGGTTGCATACTACTCTAAATCATATGGTAAGCAAAATAATAAGGTTTACATCAAGTTATCACATAGTAGTTTCCCGCAAAATTCATCTCTACACTCTATTGAGCTGAATACATTACATTCTACTCTACGCAGTTTGTGTTATGGATGTGTACATAACTACTCAGGGTGAGGTGGAACGGTATAAATATTGCATGTACCCTACTCAGAGCCATGGAATACTCAAATGCAAGGTGAATTCAGGAAGCTACCGCATAACATTTAGAGTGGAACAGTAAATATCTTTGTTTAGTTCTGTAAACGGTAATGTTCCATTGTTTAAAAAAGTTGAAGTTACTAAAAGTAACGTATCCAACATTGGTAGCACACTCATAAAATTGGTTGCATACTACTCTAAATCATATGGTAAGCAAAATAATAAGGTTTACATCAAGTTATCACATAGTAGTTTCCCGCAGCATTCATCTCTACACTCTATTGAGCTGAATGCATTACTTCCTATTCTGTGCATTTTGAGTTATGGATGTGTACATAACAGCTCAGGGTGAGGTGGAACTGTATAGATGTTGCATGCATCCAATGCAGAGCCATGGAATACTCAAATGCAAGGTGAATTCAGGAAGCTACCTCATAACATTTAGAGTGGAACAGTAATTATCTTTGTTTAGTTCTGTAAACGGTAATGTTCCATTGTGTAAAAAAGTTGAAGTTACTAAAAGTAACATCTCGAACATTGGTAGCACACTCATAAAATTGAAAGCATACTAATCTACATCATATGGTAAGCAAAATAATAAGGTTTACATCGTTATCACATAGTAGTTTTCCGCAAAATTCATCTCTACACTCTATTGAGCTGAATGCATTACTTTCTACTCTACGCATTTTGAGTTATGGATGTGTACATAACAGCTCAGGGTGAGGTGGAACTGTATAGATGTTGCATACATCCAATGCAGAGCCATGGAATACTCAAATGCAAGGTGAATTCAGGAAGCTACCTCATAACATTTAGAGTGGAACAGTAATTATCTTTGTTTAGTTCTGTAAACGGTAATGTTCCATTGTGTAAAAAAGTTGAAGTTACTAAAAGTAACTTCTCGAACACTGGTAGCACACTCATAAAATTGGTTGCATACTACTCTAAATCATATGGTAAGCAAAATAATAAGGTTTACATCGTTATCACATAGTAGTTTCCCGCAAAATTCATCTCTACACTCTATTGAGCTGAATGCATTACTTTCTACTCTACGCAGTTTGTGTTATGGATGTGTACATAACTACTCAGGGTGAGGTGGAACGGTATAAATATTGCATGTATCCTACTCAGAGCCATGGAATACTCAAATGCATGGTGAATTCATGAAGCTACCTCATAACATTTAGAGTGGAACAGTAAATATCTTTGTTTAGTTCTGTAAACGGTAATGTTCCATTGTGTAAAAAAGTTGAATTTACTAAAAGTAACTTCTCGAACATTGGTAGCACACTCATAAAATCGGTTGCATACTACTCTAAGTGATGTGGTAAGTAAAATAATTAGGTTTACATCAAGTTATCACATAGTAGTTTCCAGCAAAATTCAACTCTACACTCTATTGATCTGAATGCATTACTTTCTATTCTATGTATTTTGAGTTATGGATGTGTACATAACTACTCGGGGTGAGGTGGAACGGTATAAATATTGCAGGAATCCTACTCAGAGCCATGGAATACTCAAATGCAAGGTGAATTCAGGAAGCTACCTCATAACATTTAGAGTGGAACAGTAAATATCTTTGTTTAGTTCTGTAAACGGTAATGTTCCATTGTGTAAAAAAGTTGAAGTTACTAAAAGTAACTTATCCAACATTGGTAGCACACTCATAAAATTGGTTGCATACTACTCTAAATCATATGGTAAGCAAAATAATAAGGTTAACATCAAGTTATCACATAGTAGTTTCCCGCAGCATTCATCTCTACACTCTATTGAGCTGAATGCATTACTTTCTATTCTGTGCATTTTGAGTTATGGATGTGTACATAACAGCTCAGGGTGAGGTGGAACTGTATAGATGTTGCATACATCCAATGCAGAGCCATGGAATACTCAAATGCAAGGTGAATTCAGGAAGCTACCTCATAACATTTAGAGTGGAACAGTAATTATCTTTGTTTAGTTCTGTAAACGGTAATGTTCCATTGTGTAAAAAAGTTGAAGTTACTAAAAGTAACTTCTCGAACACTGGTAGCACACTCATAAAATTGGTTGCATACTACTCTAAATCATATGGTAAGCAAAATAATAAGGTTTACATCGTTATCACATAGTAGTTTCCCGCAAAATTCATCTCTACACTCTATTGAGCTGAATGCATTACTTTCTACTCTACGCAGTTTGTGTTATGGATGTGTACATAACTACTCAGGGTGAGGTGGAACGGTATAAATATTGCATGTATCCTACTCAGAGCCATGGAATACTCAAATGCATGGTGAATTCATGAAGCTACCTCATAACATTTAGAGTGGAACAGTAAATATCTTTGTTTAGTTCTGTAAACGGTAATGTTCCATTGTGTAAAAAAGTTGAATTTACTAAAAGTAACTTCTCGAACATTGGTAGCACACTCATAAAATCGGTTGCATACTACTCTAAGTGATGTGGTAAGTAAAATAATTAGGTTTACATCAAGTTATCACATAGTAGTTTCCAGCAAAATTCAACTCTACACTCTATTGATCTGAATGCATTACTTTCTATTCTATGTATTTTGAGTTATGGATGTGTACATAACTACTCGGGGTGAGGTGGAACGGTATAAATATTGCAGGAATCCTACTCAGAGCCATGGAATACTCAAATGCAAGGTGAATTCAGGAAGCTACCTCATAACATTTAGAGTGGAACAGTAAATATCTTTGTTTAGTTCTGTAAACGGTAATGTTCCATTGTGTAAAAAAGTTGAAGTTACTAAAAGTAACTTCTCGAACATTGGTAGCACACTCATAAAATTGGTTGCATACTACTCTAAATCATATGGTAAGCAAAATAATAAGGTTTACATCAAGTTATCACATAGTAGTTTCCCGCAAAATTCATCTCTACACTCTATTGAGCTGAATGCATTACTTTCTATTCTGTGCATTTTGAGTTATGGATGTGTACATAACAGCTCAGGGTGAGGTGGAACTGTATAGATGTTGCATGCATCCAATGCAGAGCCATGGAATACTCAAATGCAAGGTGAATTCAGGAAGCTACCTCCTAACATTTAGAGTGGAACCGTAATTATCTTTGTTTAGTTCTGTAAACGGTAATGTTCCAGTGTGTAAAAAAGTTGAAGTTACTAAAAGTAACTTCTCGAACATTGGTAGCACACTCATTAAATTGAATGCATACTAATCTACATAATATGGTAAGCAAAATAATAAGGTTTACATCAAGTTATCACATAGTAGTTTCCCGCAAAATTCATCTCTACACTCTATTGAGCTGAATGCATTACATTCTGTTCTATGCATTTAGAGGTATGGATGTTTACATAACTACTCAGGGTGAGGTGGAACGGTATAAATATTGCATGTTCCCTACTCAGATCCATGGAATACTCAAATGCAAGTTGAATTCAGGAAGCTACCTCATAACATTTAGAGTGGAACAGTAAATATCTTTGTTTAGTTCTGTAAACGGTAATGTTCCATTGTGTAAAAAAGTTGAAGTTACTAAAAGTAACTTCTCGAACACTGGTAGCACACTCATAAAATTGGTTGCATACTACTCTAAATCATATGGTAAGCAAAATAATAAGGTTTACATCAAGTTATCACATAGTAGTTTCCCGCAGCATTCATCTCTACACTCTATTGAGCTGAATGCATTACTTTCTATTCTGTGCATTTTGAGTTATGGATGTGTACATAACAGCTCAGGGTGAGGTGGAACTGTATAGATGTTGCATGCATCCAATGCAGAGCCATGGAATAATCAAATGCAAGGTGAATTCAGGAAGCTACCTCATAACATTTAGAGTGGAACAGTAAATATCTTTGTTTAGTTCTGTAAACGGTAATGTTCCATTGTGTAAAAAAGTTGAATTTACTAAAAGTAACTTCTCGAACATTGGTAGCACACTCATAAAATCGGTTGCATACTACTCTAAGTGATGTGGTAAGTAAAATAATTAGGTTTACATCAAGTTATCACATAGTAGTTTCCAGCAAAATTCAACTCTACACTCTATTGATCTGAATGCATTACTTTCTATTCTATGTATTTTGAGTTATGGATGTGTACATAACTACTCGGGGTGAGGTGGAACAGTATAAATATTGCAGGAATCCTACTCAGAGCCATGGAATACTCAAATGCAAGGTGAATTCAGGAAGCTACCTCATAACATTTAGAGTGGAACAGTAAATATCTTTGTTTAGTTCTGTAAACGGTAATGTTCCATTGTGTAAAAAAGTTGAAGTTACTAAAAGTAACTTCTCGAACATTGGTAGCACACTCATAAAATTGGTTGCATACTACTCTAAATCATATGGTAAGCAAAATAATAAGGTTTACATCAAGTTATCACATAGTAGTTTCCCGCAAAATTCATCTCTACACTCTATTGAGCTGAATGCATTACTTTCTATTCTGTGCATTTTGAGTTATGGATGTGTACATAACAGCTCAGGGTGAGGTGGAACTGTATAGATGTTGCATGCATCCAATGCAGAGCCATGGAATACTCAAATGCAAGGTGAATTCAGGAAGCTACCTCATAACATTTAGAGTGGAACCGTAATTATCTTTGTTTAGTTCTGTAAACGGTAATGTTCCAGTGTGTAAAAAAGTTGAAGTTACTAAAAGTAACTTCTCGAACACTGGTAGCACACTCATAAAATTGGTTGCATACTACTCTAAATCATATGGTAAGCAAAATAATAAGGTTTACATCGTTATCACATAGTAGTTTCCCGCAAAATTCATCTCTACACTCTATTGAGCTGAATGCATTACTTTCTACTCTACGCAGTTTGTGTTATGGATGTGTACATAACTACTCAGGGTGAGGTGGAACGGTATAAATATTGCATGTATCCTACTCAGAGCCATGGAATACTCAAATGCATGGTGAATTCATGAAGCTACCTCATAACATTTAGAGTGGAACAGTAAATATCTTTGTTTAGTTCTGTAAACGGTAATGTTCCATTGTGTAAAAAAGTTGAATTTACTAAAAGTAACTTCTCGAACATTGGTAGCACACTCATAAAATCGGTTGCATACTACTCTAAGTGATGTGGTAAGTAAAATAATTAGGTTTACATCAAGTTATCACATAGTAGTTTCCCGCAGCATTCATCTCTACACTCTATTGAGCTGAATGCATTACTTCCTATTCTGTGCATTTTGAGTTATGGATGTGTACATAACAGCTCAGGGTGAGGTGGAACTGTATAGATGTTGCATGCATCCAATGCAGAGCCATGGAATACTCAAATGCAAGGTGAATTCAGGAAGCTACCTCATAACATTTAGAGTGGAACAGTAATTATCTTTGTTTAGTTCTGTAAACGGTAATGTTCCATTGTGTAAAAAAGTTGAAGTTACTAAAAGTAACTTCTCGAACATTGGTAGCACACTCATAAAATTGAATGCATACTAATCTACATCATATGGTAAGCAAAATAATAAGGTTTACATCAAGTTATCACATAGTATTTTCCCGCAAAATTCATCTCTACACTCTATTGAGCTGAATGCATTACATTCTGTTCTATGCATTTTGAGGTATGGATGTTTACATAACTACTCAGGGTGAGGTGGAACGGTATAAATATTGCATGTACCCTACTCAGAGCCATGGAATACTCAAATGCAAGTTGAATTCAGGAGGCTACCTCATAACATTTAGAGTGGAACAGTAAATAGCTTTGTTTAGTTCTGTAAACGGTAATGTTCCATTGTGTAAAAAAGTTGAAGTTACTAAAAGTAACTTCTCGAACATTGGTAGCACACTCATAAAATTGGTTGCATACTACTCTAAATCATATGGTAAGCAAAATAATAAGGTTTACATCAAGTTATCACATAGTAGTTTCCCGCAAAATTCATCTCTACACACTATAGAGCTGAATGCATTACTTTCTACTCTACGCAGTTTGTGTTATGGATGTGTACATAACTACTCAGGGTGAGGTGGAACGGTATAAATATTGCATGTACCCTACTCAGATCCATGGAATACTCAAATGCAAGTTGAATTCAGGAAGCTACCTCATAACATTTAGAGTGGAACAGTAAATATCTTTGTTTAGTTCTGTAAACGGTAATGTTCCATTGTGTAAAAAAGTTGAATTTACTAAAAGTAACTTATCCAACATTGGTAGCACACTCATAAAATTGGTTGCATACTACTCTAAATCATATTATTAAGCAAAATAATAAGGTTAACATCAAGTTATCACATAGTAGTTTCCCGCAGCATTCATCTCTACACTCTATTGAGCTGAATGCATTACTTTCTATTCTGTGCATTTTGAGTTATGGATGTGTACATAACAGCTCAGGGTGAGGTGGAACTGTATAGATGTTGCATACATCCAATGCAGAGCCATGGAATACTCAAATGCAAGGTGAATTCAGGAAGCTACCTCATAACATTTAGAGTGGAACAGTAATTATCTTTGTTTAGTTCTGTAAACGGTAATGTTCCATTGTGTAAAAAAGTTGAAGTTACTAAAAGTAACTTCTCGAACACTGGTAGCACACTCATAAAATTGGTTGCATACTACTCTAAATCATATGGTAAGCAAAATAATAAGGTTTACATCGTTATCACATAGTAGTTTCCCGCAAAATTCATCTCTACACTCTATTGAGCTGAATGCATTACTTTCTACTCTACGCAGTTTGTGTTATGGATGTGTACATAACTACTCAGGGTGAGGTGGAACGGTATAAATATTGCATGTATCCTACTCAGAGCCATGGAATACTCAAATGCATGGTGAATTCATGAAGCTACCTCATAACATTTAGAGTGGAACAGTAAATATCTTTGTTTAGTTCTGTAAACGGTAATGTTCCATTGTGTAAAAAAGTTGAATTTACTAAAAGTAACTTCTCGAACATTGGTAGCACACTCATAAAATCGGTTGCATACTACTCTAAGTGATGTGGTAAGTAAAATAATTAGGTTTACATCAAGTTATCACATAGTAGTTTCCAGCAAAATTCAACTCTACACTCTATTGATCTGAATGCATTACTTTCTATTCTATGTATTTTGAGTTATGGATGTGTACATAACTACTCGGGGTGAGGCGGAACGGTATAAATATTGCAGGAATCCTACTCAGAGCCATGGAATACTCAAATGCAAGGTGAATTCAGGAAGCTACCTCATAACATTTAGAGTGGAACAGTAAATATCTTTGTTTAGTTCTGTAAACGGTAATGTTCCATTGTGTAAAAAAGTTGAAGTTACTAAAAGTAACTTCTCGAACATTGTTAGCACACTCATAAAATTGGTTGCATACTACTCTAAATCATATGGTAAGCAAAATAATAAGGTTTACATCAAGTTATCACATAGTAGTTTCCCGCAAAATTCATCTCTACACTCTATTGAGCTGAATGCATTACTTTCTATTCTGTGCATTTTGAGTTATGGATGTGTACATAACAGCTCAGGGTGAGGTGGAACTGTATAGATGTTGCATGCATCCAATGCAGAGCCATGGAATACTCAAATGCAAGGTGAATTCTGGAAGCTACCTCCTAACATTTAGAGTGGAACCGTAATTATCTTTGTATAGTTCTGTAAACGGTAATGTTCCAGTGTGTAAAAAAGTTGAAGTTACTAAAAGTAACTTCTCGAACATTGGTAGCACACTCATTAAATTGAATGCATACTAATCTACATCATATGGTAAGCAAAATAATAAGGTTTACATCAAGTTATCACATAGTAGTTTCCCGCAAAATTCATCTCTACACTCTATTGAGCTGAATGCATTACATTCTGTTCTATGCATTTAGAGGTATGGATGTTTACATAACTACTCAGGGTGAGGTGGAACGGTATAAATATTGCATGTTCCCTACTCAGATCCATGGAATACTCAAATGCAAGTTGAATTCAGGAAGCTACCTCATAACATTTAGAGTGGAACAGTAAATATCTTTGTTTAGTTCTGTAAACGGTAATGTTCCATTGTGTAAAAAAGTTGAAGTTACTAAAAGTAACTTCTCGAACACTGGTAGCACACTCATAAAATTGGTTGCATACTACTCTAAATCATATGGTAAGCAAAATAATAAGGTTTACATCAAGTTATCACATAGTAGTTTCCCGCAGCATTCATCTCTACACTCTATTGAGCTGAATGCATTACTTTCTATTCTGTGCATTTTGAGTTATGGATGTGTACATAACAGCTCAGGGTGAGGTGGAACTGTATAGATGTTGCATGCATCCAATGCAGAGCCATGGAATAATCAAATGCAAGGTGAATTCAGGAAGCTACCTCATAACATTTAGAGTGGAACAGTAAATATCTTTGTTTAGTTCTGTAAACGGTAATGTTCCATTGTGTAAAAAAGTTGAATTTACTAAAAGTAACTTCTCGAACATTGGTAGCACACTCATAAAATCGGTTGCATACTACTCTAAGTGATGTGGTAAGTAAAATAATTAGGTTTACATCAAGTTATCACATAGTAGTTTCCAGCAAAATTCAACTCTACACTCTATTGATCTGAATGCATTACTTTCTATTCTATGTATTTTGAGTTATGGATGTGTACATAACTACTCGGGGTGAGGTGGAACAGTATAAATATTGCAGGAATCCTACTCAGAGCCATGGAATACTCAAATGCAAGGTGAATTCAGGAAGCTACCTCATAACATTTAGAGTGGAACAGTAAATATCTTTGTTTAGTTCTGTAAACGGTAATGTTCCAGTGTGTAAAAAAGTTGAAGTTACTAAAAGTAACTTCTCGAACACTGGTAGCACACTCATAAAATTGGTTGCATACTACTCTAAATCATATGGTAAGCAAAATAATAAGGTTTACATCGTTATCATATAGTAGTTTCCCGCAAAATTCATCTCTACACTCTATTGAGCTGAATGCATTACTTTCTACTCTACGCAGTTTGTGTTATGGATGTGTACATAACTACTCAGGGTGAGGTGGAACGGTATAAATATTGCATGTATCCTACTCAGAGCCATGGAATACTCAAATGCATGGTGAATTCATGAAGCTACCTCAAAACATTTAGAGTGGAACAGTAAATATCTTTGTTTAGTTCTGTAAACGGTAATGTTCCATTGTGTAAAAAAGTTGAATTTACTAAAAGTAACTTCTCGAACATTGGTAGCACACTCATAAAATCGGTTGCATACTACTCTAAGTGATGTGGTAAGTAAAATAATTAGGTTTACATCAAGTTATCACATAGTAGTTTCCAGCAAAATTCAACTCTACACTCTATTGATCTGAATGCATTACTTTCTATTCTATGTATTTTGAGTTATGGATGTGTACATAACTACTCGGGGTGAGGTGGAACGGTATAAATATTGCAGGAATCCTACTCAGAGCCATGGAATACTCAAATGCAAGGTGAATTCAGGAAGCTACCTCCTAACATTTAGAGTGGAACCGTAATTATCTTTGTTTAGTTCTGTAAACGGTAATGTTCCAGTGTGTAAAAAAGTTGAAGTTACTAAAAGTAACTTCTCGAACATTGGTAGCACACTCATTAAATTGAATGCATACTAATCTACATCATATGGTAAGCAAAATAATAAGGTTTACATCAAGTTATCACATAGTATTTTCCCGCAAAATTCATCTCTACACTCTATTGAGCTGAATGCATTACATTCTGTTCTATGCATTTTGAGGTATGGATGTTTACATAACTACTCAGGGTGAGGTGGAACGGTATAAATATTGCATGTTCCCTACTCAGATCCATGGAATACTCAAATGCAAGTTGAATTCAGGAAGCTACCTCATAACATTTAGAGTGGAACAGTAAATATCTTTGTTTAGTTCTGTAAACGGTAATGTTCCATTGTGTAAAAAAGTTGAAGTTACTAAAAGTAACTTCTCGAACATTGGTAGCACACTCATAAAATCGGTTGCATACTACTCTAAGTGATGTGGTAAGTAAAATAATTAGGTTTACATCAAGTTATCACATAGTAGTTTCCAGCAAAATTCAACTCTACACTCTATTGATCTGAATGCATTACTTTCTATTCTATGTATTTTGAGTTATGGATGTGTACATAACTACTCGGGGTGAGGTGGAACAGTATAAATATTGCAGGAATCCTACTCAGAGCCATGGAATACTCAAATGCAAGGTGAATTCAGGAAGCTACCTCATAACATTTAGAGTGGAACAGTAAATATCTTTGTTTAGTTCTGTAAACGGTAATGTTCCATTGTGTAAAAAAGTTGAAGTTACTAAAAGTAACTTCTCGAACATTGGTAGCACACTCATAAAATTGGTTGCAAACTACACTAAATCATATGGTAAGCAAAATAATAAGGTTTACATCAAGTTATCACATAGTAGTTTCCCGCAAAATTCATCTCTACACTCTATTGAGCTGAATGCATTACTTTCTATTCTGTGCATTTTGAGTTATGGATGTGTACATAACAGCTCAGGGTGAGGTGGAACTGTATAGATGTTGCATGCATCCAATGCAGAGCCATGGAATACTCAAATGCAAGGTGAATTCAGGAAGCTACCTCATAACATTTAGAGTGGAACCGTAATTATCTTTGTTTAGTTCTGTAAACGGTAATGTTCCAGTGTGTAAAAAAGTTGAAGTTACTAAAAGTAACTTCTCGAACACTGGTAGCACACTCATAAAATTGGTTGCATACTACTCTAAATCATATGGTAAGCAAAATAATAAGGTTTACATCGTTATCACATAGTAGTTTCCCGCAAAATTCATCTCTACACTCTATTGAGCTGAATGCATTACTTTCTACTCTACGCAGTTTGTGTTATGGATGTGTACATAACTACTCAGGGTGAGGTGGAACGGTATAAATATTGCATGTATCCTACTCAGAGCCATGGAATACTCAAATGCATGGTGAATTCATGAAGCTACCTCATAACATTTAGAGTGGAACAGTAAATATCTTTGTTTAGTTCTGTAAACGGTAATGTTCCATTGTGTAAAAAAGTTGAATTTACTAAAAGTAACTTCTCGAACATTGGTAGCACACTCATAAAATCGGTTGCATACTACTCTAAGTGATGTGGTAAGTAAAATAATTAGGTTTACATCAAGTTATCACATAGTAGTTTCCAGCAAAATTCAACTCTACACTCTATTGATCTGAATGCATTACATTCTATTCTATGTATTTTGAGTTATGGATGTGTACATAACTACTCGGGGTGAGGTGGAACGGTATAAATATTGCAGGAATCCTACTCAGAGCCATGGAATACTCAAATGCAAGGTGAATTCAGGAAGCTACCTCCTAACATTTAGAGTGGAACCGTAATTATCTTTGTTTAGTTCTGTAAACGGTAATGTTCCAGTGTGTAAAAAAGTTGAAGTTACTAAAAGTAACTTCTCGAACATTGGTAGCACACTCATTAAATTGAATGCATACTAATCTACATCATATGGTAAGCAAAATAATAAGGTTTACATCAAGTTATCACATAGTATTTTCCCGCAAAATTCATCTCTACACTCTATTGAGCTGAATGCATTACATTCTGTTCTATGCATTTTGAGGTATGGATGTTTACATAACTACTCAGGGTGAGGTGGAACGGTATAAATATTGCATGTTCCCTACTCAGATCCATGGAATACTCAAATGCAAGTTGAATTCAGGAAGCTACCTCATAACATTTAGAGTGGAACAGTAAATATCTTTGTTTAGTTCTGTAAACGGTAATGTTCCATTGTGTAAAAAAGTTGAAGTTACTAAAAGTAACTTCTCGAACACTGGTAGCACACTCATAAAATTGGTTGCATACTACTCTAAATCATATGGTAAGCAAAATAATAAGGTTTACATCAAGTTATCACATAGTAGTTTCCCGCAGCATTCATCTCTACACTCTATTGAGCTGAATGCATTACTTTCTATTCTGTGCATTTTGAGTTATGGATGTGTACATAACAGCTCAGGGTGAGGTGGAACTGTATAGATGTTGCATGCATCCAATGCAGAGCCATGGAATAATCAAATGCAAGGTGAATTCAGGAAGCTACCTCATAACATTTAGAGTGGAACAGTAAATATCTTTGTTTAGTTCTGTAAACGGTAATGTTCCATTGTGTAAAAAAGTTGAATTTACTAAAAGTAACTTCTCGAACATTGGTAGCACACTCATAAAATCGGTTGCATACTACTCTAAGTGATGTGGTAAGTAAAATAATTAGGTTTACATCAAGTTATCACATAGTAGTTTCCAGCAAAATTCAACTCTACACTCTATTGATCTGAATGCATTACTTTCTATTCTATGTATTTTGAGTTATGGATGTGTACATAACTACTCGGGGTGAGGTGGAACGGTATAAATATTGCAGGAATCCTACTCAGAGCCATGGAATACTCAAATGCAAGGTGAATTCAGGAAGCTACCTCATAACATTTAGAGTGGAACAGTAAATATCTTTGTTTAGTTCTGTAAACGGTAATGTTCCATTGTGTAAAAAAGTTGAAGTTACTAAAAGTAACTTCTCGAACATTGGTAGCACACTCATAAAATTGGTTGCATACTACTCTAAATCATATGGTAAGCAAAATAATAAGGTTTACATCAAGTTATCACATAGTAGTTTCCCGCAAAATTCATCTCTACACTCTATTGAGCTGAATGCATTACTTTCTATTCTGTGCATTTTGAGTTATGGATGTGTACATAACAGCTCAGGGTGAGGTGGAACTGTATAGATGTTGCATGCATCCAATGCAGAGCCATGGAATACTCAAATGCAAGGTGAATTCAGGAAGCTACCTCATAACATTTAGAGTGGAACAGTAATTATCTTTGTTTAGTTCTGTAAACGATAATGTTCCATTGTGTAAAAAAGTTGAAGTTACTAAAAGTAACTTCTCGAACATTGGTAGCACACTCATAAAATTGGTTGCATACTACTCTAAATCATATGGTAAGCAAAATAATAAGGTTTACATCAAGTTATCTCATAGTAGTTTCCCGCAAAATTCATCTCTACACACTATAGAGCTGAATGCATTACTTTCTATTCTGTGCATTTTGAGTTATGGATGTGTACATAACAGCTCAGGGTGAGGTGGAACTGTATAGATGTTGCATGCATCCAATGCAGAGCCATGGAATAATCAAATGCAAGGTGAATTCAGGAAGCTACCACATAACATTTAGAGTGGAACAGTAAATATCTTTGTTTAGTTCTGTAAACGGTAATGTTCCATTGTTTAAAAAAGTTGAAGTTACTAAAAGTAACTTATCCAACATTGGTAGCACACTCATAAAATTGGTTGCATACTACTCTAAATCATATGGTAAGCAAAATAATAAGGTTTACATCAACTTATCACATAGTAGTTTCCCGCAGCATTCATCTCTACACTCTATTGAGCTGAATGCATTACTTCCTATTCTGTGCATTTTGAGTTATGGATGTGTACATAACAGCTCAGGGTGAGGTGGAACTGTATAGATGTTGCATGCATCCAATGCAGAGCCATGGAATACTCAAATGCAAGGTGAATTCAGGAAGCTACCTCATAACATTTAGAGTGGAACAGTAATTATCTTTGTTTAGTTCTGTAAACGGTAATGTTCCATTGTGTAAAAAAGTTGAAGTTACTAAAAGTAACTTCTCGAACATTGGTAGCACACTCATAAAATTGAATGCATACTAATCTACATCATATGGTAAGCAAAATAATAAGGTTTACATCAAGTTATCACATAGTATTTTCCCGCAAAATTCATCTCTACACTCTATTGAGCTGAATGCATTACATTCTGTTCTATGCATTTTGAGGTATGGATGTTTACATAACTACTCAGGGTGAGGTGGAACGGTATAAATATTGCATGTACCCTACTCAGAGCCATGGAATACTCAAATGCAAGTTGAATTCAGGAGGCTACCTCATAACATTTAGAGTGGAACAGTAAATAGCTTTGTTTAGTTCTGTAAACGGTAATGTTCCATTGTGTAAAAAAGTTGAAGTTACTAAAAGTAACTTCTCGAACATTGGTAGCACACTCATAAAATTGGTTGCATACTACTCTAAATCATATGGTAAGCAAAATAATAAGGTTTACATCAAGTTATCACATAGTAGTTTCCCGCAAAATTCATCTCTACACACTATAGAGCTGAATGCATTACTTTCTACTCTACGCAGTTTGTGTTATGGATGTGTACATAACTACTCAGGGTGAGGTGGAACGGTATAAATATTGCATGTACCCTACTCAGATCCATGGAATACTCAAATGCAAGTTGAATTCAGGAAGCTACCTCATAACATTTAGAGTGGAACAGTAAATATCTTTGTTTAGTTCTGTAAACGGTAATGTTCCATTGTGTAAAAAAGTTGAATTTACTAAAAGTAACTTATCCAACATTGGTAGCACACTCATAAAATTGGTTGCATACTACTCTAAATCATATTATTAAGCAAAATAATAAGGTTAACATCAAGTTATCACATAGTAGTTTCCCGCACCATTCATCTCTACACTCTATTGAGCTGAATGCATTACTTTCTATTCTGTGCATTTTGAGTTATGGATGTGTACATAACAGCTCAGGGTGAGGTGGAACTGTATAGATGTTGCATACATCCAATGCAGAGCCATGGAATACTCAAATGCAAGGTGAATTCAGGAAGCTACCTCATAACATTTAGAGTGGAACAGTAATTATCTTTGTTTAGTTCTGTAAACGGTAATGTTCCATTGTGTAAAAAAGTTGAAGTTACTAAAAGTAACTTCTCGAACACTGGTAGCACACTCATAAAATTGGTTGCATACTACTCTAAATCATATGGTAAGCAAAATAATAAGGTTTACATCGTTATCACATAGTAGTTTCCCGCAAAATTCATCTCTACACTCTATTGAGCTGAATGCATTACTTTCTACTCTACGCAGTTTGTGTTATGGATGTGTACATAACTACTCAGGGTGAGGTGGAACGGTATAAATATTGCATGTATCCTACTCAGAGCCATGGAATACTCAAATGCATGGTGAATTCATGAAGCTACCTCATAACATTTAGAGTGGAACAGTAAATATCTTTGTTTAGTTCTGTAAACGGTAATGTTCCATTGTGTAAAAAAGTTGAATTTACTAAAAGTAACTTCTCGAACATTGGTAGCACACTCATAAAATCGGTTGCATACTACTCTAAGTGATGTGGTAAGTAAAATAATTAGGTTTACATCAAGTTATCACATAGTAGTTTCCAGCAAAATTCAACTCTACACTCTATTGATCTGAATGCATTACTTTCTATTCTATGTATTTTGAGTTATGGATGTGTACATAACTACTCGGGGTGAGGCGGAACGGTATAAATATTGCAGGAATCCTACTCAGAGCCATGGAATACTCAAATGCAAGGTGAATTCAGGAAGCTACCTCATAACATTTAGAGTGGAACAGTAAATATCTTTGTTTAGTTCTGTAAACGGTAATGTTCCATTGTGTAAAAAAGTTGAAGTTACTAAAAGTAACTTCTCGAACATTGGTAGCACACTCATAAAATTGGTTGCATACTACTCTAAATCATATGGTAAGCAAAATAATAAGGTTTACATCAAGTTATCACATAGTAGTTTCCCGCAAAATTCATCTCTACACTCTATTGAGCTGAATGCATTACTTTCTATTCTGTGCATTTTAAGTTATGGATGTGTACATAACAGCTCAGGGTGAGGTGGAACTGTATAGATGTTGCATGCATCCAATGCAGAGCCATGGAATACTCAAATGCAAGGTGAATTCTGGAAGCTACCTCCTAACATTTAGAGTGGAACCGTAATTATCTTTGTATAGTTCTGTAAACGGTAATGTTCCAGTGTGTAAAAAAGTTGAAGTTACTAAAAGTAACTTCTCGAACATTGGTAGCACACTCATTAAATTGAATGCATACTAATCTACATCATATGGTAAGCAAAATAATAAGGTTTACATCAAGTTATCACATAGTAGTTTCCCGCAAAATTCATCTCTACACTCTATTGAGCTGAATGCATTACATTCTGTTCTATGCATTTAGAGGTATGGATGTTTACATAACTACTCAGGGTGAGGTGGAACGGTATAAATATTGCATGTTCCCTACTCAGATCCATGGAATACTCAAATGCAAGTTGAATTCAGGAAGCTACCTCATAACATTTAGAGTGGAACAGTAAATATCTTTGTTTAGTTCTGTAAACGGTAATGTTCCATTGTGTAAAAAAGTTGAAGTTACTAAAAGTAACTTCTCGAACACTGGTAGCACACTCATAAAATTGGTTGCATACTACTCTAAATCATATGGTAAGCAAAATAATAAGGTTTACATCAAGTTATCACATAGTAGTTTCCCGCAGCATTCATCTCTACACTCTATTGAGCTGAATGCATTACTTTCTATTCTATGTATTTTGAGTTATGGATGTGTACATAACTACTCGGGGTGAGGTGGAACAGTATAAATATTGCAGGAATCCTACTCAGAGCCATGGAATACTCAAATGCAAGGTGAATTCAGGAAGCTACCTCATAACATTTAGAGTGGAACAATAAATATCTTTGTTTAGTTCTGTAAACGGTAATGTTCCAGTGTGTAAAAAAGTTGAAGTTACTAAAAGTAACTTCTCGAACACTGGTAGCACACTCATAAAATTGGTTGCATACTACTCTAAATCATATGGTAAGCAAAATAATAAGGTTTACATCGTTATCACATAGTAGTTTCCCGCAAAATTCATCTCTACACTCTATTGAGCTGAATGCATTACTTTCTACTCTACGCAGTTTGTGTTATGGATGTGTACATAACTACTCAGGGTGAGGTGGAACGGTATAAATATTGCATGTATCCTACTCAGAGCCATGGAATACTCAAATGCATGGTGAATTCATGAAGCTACCTCATAACATTTAGAGTGGAACAGTAAATATCTTTGTTTAGTTCTGTAAACGGTAATGTTCCATTGTGTAAAAAAGTTGAATTTACTAAAAGTAACTTCTCGAACATTGGTAGCACACTCATAAAATCGGTTGCATACTACTCTAAGTGATGTGGTAAGTAAAATAATTAGGTTTACATCAAGTTATCACATAGTAGTTTCCAGCAAAATTCAACTCTACACTCTATTGATCTGAATGCATTACTTTCTATTCTATGTATTTTGAGTTATGGATGTGTACATAACTACTCGGGGTGAGGTGGAACGGTATAAATATTGCAGGAATCCTACTCAGAGCCATGGAATACTCAAATGCAAGGTGAATTCAGGAAGCTACCTCCTAACATTTAGAGTGGAACCGTAATTATCTTTGTTTAGTTCTGTAAACGGTAATGTTCCAGTGTGTAAAAAAGTTGAAGTTACTAAAAGTAACTTCTCGAACATTGGTAGCACACTCATTAAATTGAATGCATACTAATCTACATCATATGGTAAGCAAAATAATAAGGTTTACATCAAGTTATCACATAGTATTTTCCCGCAAAATTCATCTCTACACTCTATTGAGCTGAATGCATTACATTCTGTTCTATGCATTTTGAGGTATGGATGTTTACATAACTACTCAGGGTGAGGTGGAACGGTATAAATATTGCATGTTCCCTACTCAGATCCATGGAATACTCAAATGCAAGTTGAATTCAGGAAGCTACCTCATAACATTTAGAGTGGAACAGTAAATATCTTTGTTTAGTTCTGTAAACGGTAATGTTCCATTGTGTAAAAAAGTTGAAGTTACTAAAAGTAACTTCTCGAACACTGGTAGCACACTCATAAAATTGGTTGCATACTACTCTAAATCATATGGTAAGCAAAATAATAAGGTTTACATCAAGTTATCACATAGTAGTTTCCCGCAGCATTCATCTCTACACTCTATTGAGCTGAATGCATTACTTTCTATTCTGTGCATTTTGAGTTATGGATGTGTACATAACAGCTCAGGGTGAGGTGGAACTGTATAGATGTTGCATGCATCCAATGCAGAGCCATGGAATAATCAAATGCAAGGTGAATTCAGGAAGCTACCTCATAACATTTAGAGTGGAACAGTAAATATCTTTGTTTAGTTCTGTAAACGGTAATGTTCCATTGTGTAAAAAAGTTGAATTTACTAAAAGTAACTTCTCGAACATTGGTAGCACACTCATAAAATCGGTTGCATACTACTCTAAGTGATGTGGTAAGTAAAATAATTAGGTTTACATCAAGTTATCACATAGTAGTTTCCAGCAAAATTCAACTCTACACTCTATTGATCTGAATGCATTACTTTCTATTCTATGTATTTTGAGTTATGGATGTGTACATAACTACTCGGGGTGAGGTGGAACGGTATAAATATTGCAGGAATCCTACTCAGAGCCATGGAATACTCAAATGCAAGGTGAATTCAGGAAGCTACCTCATAACATTTAGAGTGGAACAGTAAATATCTTTGTTTAGTTCTGTAAACGGTAATGTTCCATTGTGTAAAAAAGTTGAAGTTACTAAAAGTAACTTCTCGAACATTGGTAGCACACTCATAAAATTGGTTGCATACTACTCTAAATCATATGGTAAGCAAAATAATAAGGTTTACATCAAGTTATCACATAGTAGTTTCCCGCAAAATTCATCTCTACACTCTATTGAGCTGAATGCATTACTTTCTATTCTGTGCATTTTGAGTTATGGATGTGTACATAACTACTCAGGGTGAGGTGGAACGGTATAAATATTGCATGTACCC
Source organism: Hemitrygon akajei (assembly GCF_048418815.1). Lineage (NCBI taxonomy): Eukaryota > Metazoa > Chordata > Chondrichthyes > Myliobatiformes > Dasyatidae > Hemitrygon > Hemitrygon akajei. The sequence goes on along the minus strand of NC_133129.1, from coordinate 109,729,549 downwards.
TACTCAGAGCCATGGAATACTCAAATGCAAGTTGAATTCAGGAGGCTACCTCATAACATTTAGAGTGGAACAGTAAATAGCTTTGTTTAGTTCTGTAAACGGTAATGTTCCATTGTGTAAAAAAGTTGAAGTTACTAAAAGTAACTTCTCGAACACTGGTAGCACACTCATAAAATTGGTTGCATACTACTCTAAATCATATGGTAAGCAAAATAATAAGGTTTACATCAAGTTATCACATAGTATTTACCCGCAAAATTCATCTCTACACTCTATTGAGCTGAATTCATTACATTCTGTTCTATGCATTTTGAGTTATGGATATTTACATAACTACACAGGGTGAGGTGGAACGGTATAAATATTGCATGTACCCTACTCAGAGCCATGGAAAACTCAAATGCAAGGTGAATTCAGGAAGCTACCTCATAACATTTAGAGTGGAACAGTAAATATCTTTGTTTAGTTCTGTAAACGGTAATGTTCCATTGTGTAAAAAAGTTGAATTTACTAAAAGTAACTTATCCAACATTGGTAGCACACTCATAAAATTGGTTGCATACTACTCTAAATCATATGGTAAGCAAAATAATAAGGTTAACATCAAGTTATCACATAGTAGTTTCCCGCAGCATTCATCTCTACACTCTATTGAGCTGAATGCATTACTTTCTATTCTGTGCATTTTGAGTTATGGATGTGTACATAATAGCTCAGGGTGAGGTGGAACTGTATAGATGTTGCATACATCCAATGCAGAGCCATGGAATACTCAAATGCAAGGTGAATTCAGGAAGCTACCTCATAACATTTAGAGTGGAACAGTAATTATCTTTGTTTAGTTCTGTAAACGGTAATGTTCCATTGTGTAAAAAAGTTGAAGTTACTAAAAGTAACTTCTCGAACATTGGTAGCACACTCATAAAATTGAATGCATACTAATCTACATCATATGGTAAGCAAAATAATAAGGTTTACATCAAGTTATCACAGAGTATTTTCCCGCAACATTCATCTCTACACTCTATTGAGCTGAATGCATTACATTCTGTTCTATGCATTTTGAGGTATGGATGTTTACATAACTACTCAGGGTGAGGTGGAACGGTATAAATATTGCATGTACCCTACTCAGAGCCATGGAATACTCAAATGCAAGTTGTATTCAGGAGGCTACCTCATAACATTTAGAGTGGAACAGTAAATAGCTTTGTTTAGTTCTGTAAACGGTAATGTTCCATTGTGTAAAAAAGTTGAATTTACTAAAAGTAACTTATCCAACATTGGTAGCACACTCATAAAATTGGTTGCATACTACTCTAAATCATATGGTAAGCAAAATAATAAGGTTAACATCAAGTTATCACATAGTAGTTTCCCGCAGCATTCATCTCTACACTCTATTGAGCTGAATGCATTACTTTCTATTCTGTGCATTTTGAGTTATGGATGTGTACATAACAGCTCAGGGTGAGGTGGAACTGTATAGATGTTGCATACATCCAATGCAGAGCCATGGAATACTCAAATGCAAGGTGAATTCAGGAAGCTACCTCATAACATTTAGAGTGGAACAGTAATTATCTTTGTTTAGTTCTGTAAACGGTAATGTTCCATTGTGTAAAAAAGTTGAAGTTACTAAAAGTAACTTCTCGAACATTGGTAGCACACTCATAAAATTGAATGCATACTAATCTAAATCATATGGTAAGCAAAATAATAAGGTTTACATCAAGTTATCACATAGTAGTTTCCCGCAAAATTCATCTCCACACTTTATTGAGCTGAATACATTACTTTGTCTTCTATGCATTTTGAGTTATGGATGTGTACATAACAGCTCAGGGTGAGGTGGAACTGTATAGATGTTGCATGCATCCAATGCAGAGCCATGGAATACTCAAATGCAAGGTGAATTCAGGAGGCTACCTCATAACATTTAGAGTGGAACAGTAAATAGCTTTGTTTAGTTCTGTAAACGGTAATGTTCCATTGTGTAAAAAAGTTGAAGTTACTAAAAGTAACTTCTCGAACATTGGTAGCACACTCATAAAATTGGTTGCATACTACTCTAAATCATATGGTAAGCAAAATAATAAGGTTTACATCAAGTTATCACATAGTAGTTTCCCGCAAAATTCATCTCTACACTTTATTGAGCTGAATACATTACTTTCTATTCTATGCATTTTGAGTTATGGATGTGTACATAACTACTCGGGGTGAGGTGGAACGGTATAAATATTGCAGGAATCCTACTCAGAGCCATGGAATACTCAAATGCAAGGTGAATTCAGGAAGCTACCTCATAACATTTAGAGTGGAACAGTAAATATCTTTGTTTAGTTCTGTAAACGGTAATGTTCCATTGTGTAAAAAAGTTGAAGTTACTAAAAGTAACTTCTCGAACATTGGTAGCACACTCATAAAATTGGTTGCATACTACTCTAAATCATATGGTAAGCAAAATAATAAGGTTTACATCAAGTTATCACATAGTAGTTTCCCGCAAAATTCATCTCTACACTTTATTGAGCTGAATACATTACTTTCTATTCTATGCATTTTGAGTTATGGATGTGTACATAACTACTCGGGGTGAGGTGGAACGGTATAAATATTGCAGGAATCCTACTCAGAGCCATGGAATACTCAAATGCAAGTTGAATTCAGGAGGCTACCTCATAACATTTAGAGTGGAACAGTAAATAGCTTTGTTTAGTTCTGTAAACGGTAATGTTCCATTGTGTAAAAAAGTTGAAGTTACTAAAAGTAACTTCTCGAACACTGGTAGCACACTCATAAAATTGGTTGCATACTACTCTAAATCATATGGTAAGCAAAATAATAAGGTTTACATCAAGTTATCACATAGTATTTACCCGCAAAATTCATCTCTACACTCTATTGAGCTGAATTCATTACATTCTGTTCTATGCATTTTGAGTTATGGATATTTACATAACTACACAGGGTGAGGTGGAACGGTATAAATATTGCATGTACCCTACTCAGAGCCATGGAAATCTCAAATGCAAGGTGAATTCAGGAAGCTACCTCATAACATTTAGAGTGGAACAGTAAATATCTTTGTTTAGTTCTGTAAACGGTAATGTTCCATTGTGTAAAAAAGTTGAATTTACTAAAAGTAACTTATCCAACATTGGTAGCACACTCATAAAATTGGTTGCATACTACTCTAAATCATATGGTAAGCAAAATAATAAGGTTAACATCAAGTTATCACATAGTAGTTTCCCGCAGCATTCATCTCTACACTCTATTGAGCTGAATGCATTACTTTCTATTCTGTGCATTTTGAGTTAGGGATGTGTACATAATAGCTCAGGGTGAGGTGGAACTGTATAGATGTTGCATACATCCAATGCAGAGCCATGGAATACTCAAATGCAAGGTGAATTCAGGAAGCTACCTCATAACATTTAGAGTGGAACAGTAATTATCTTTGTTTAGTTCTGTAAACGGTAATGTTCCATTGTGTAAAAAAGTTGAAGTTACTAAATGTAACTTCTCGAACATTGGTAGCACACTCATAAAATTGAATGCATACTAATCTACATCATATGGTAAGCAAAATAATAAGGTTTACATCAAGTTATCACAGAGTATTTTCCCGCAACATTCATCTCTACACTCTATTGAGCTGAATGCATTACATTCTGTTCTATGCATTCTGAGGTATGGATGTTTACATAACTACTCAGGGTGAGGTGGAACGGTATAAATATTGCATGTACCCTACTCAGAGCCATGGAATACTCAAATGCAAGTTGAATTCAGGAGGCTACCTCATAACATTTAGAGTGGAACAGTAAATAGCTTTGTTTAGTTCTGTAAACGGTAATGTTCCATTGTGTAAAAAAGTTGAAGTTACTAAAAGTAACTTCTCGAACATTGGTAGCACACTCATAAAATTGGTTGCATACTACTCTAAATCATATGGTAAGCAAAATAATAAGGTTTACATCAAGTTATCACATAGTATTTACCCGCAAAATTCATCTCTACACTCTATTGAGCTGAATTCATTACATTCTGTTCTATGCATTTTGAGTTATGGATATTTACATAACTACACAGGGTGAGGTGGAACGGTATAAATATTGCATGTACCCTACTCAGAGCCATGGAAAACTCAAATGCAAGGTGAATTCAGGAAGCTACCTCATAACATTTAGAGTGGAACAGTAAATATCTTTGTTTAGTTCTGTAAACGGTAATGTTCCATTGTGTAAAAAAGTTGAATTTACTAAAAGTAACTTATCCAACATTGGTAGCACACTCATAAAATTGGTTGCATACTACTCTAAATCATATGGTAAGCAAAATAATAAGGTTAACATCAAGTTATCACATAGTAGTTTCCCGCAGCATTCATCTCTACACTCTATTGAGCTGAATGCATTACTTTCTATTCTGTGCATTTTGAGTTAGGGATGTGTACATAATAGCTCAGGGTGAGGTGGAACTGTATAGATGTTGCATACATCCAATGCAGAGCCATGGAATACTCAAATGCAAGGTGAATTCAGGAAGCTACCTCATAACATTTAGAGTGGAACAGTAATTATCTTTGTTTAGTTCTGTAAACGGTAATGTTCCATTGTGTAAAAAAGTTGAAGTTACTAAAAGTAACTTCTCGAACATTGGTAGCACACTCATAAAATTGAATGCATACTAATCTACATCATATGGTAAGCAAAATAATAAGGTTTACATCATGTTATCACAGAGTATTTTCCCGCCACATTCATCTCTACACTCTATTGAGCTGAATGCATTACATTCTGTTCTATGCATTTTGAGGTATGGATGTTTACATAACTACTCAGGGTGAGGTGGAACTGTATAGATGTTGCATGCATCCAATGCAGAGCCATGGAATACTCAAATGCAAGGTGAATTCAGGAGGCTACCTCATAACATTTAGAGTGGAACAGTAAATAGCTTTGTTTAGTTCTGTAAACGGTAATGTTCCATTGTGTAAAAAAGTTGAATTTACTAAAAGTAACTTATCCAACATTGGTAGCACACTCATAAAATTGGTTGCATACTACTCTAAATCATATGGTAAGCAAAATAATAAGGTTAACATCAAGTTATCACATAGTAGTTTCCCGCAGCATTCATCTCTACACTCTATTGAGCTGAATGCATTACTTTCTATTCTGTGCATTTTGAGTTAGGGATGTGTACATAATAGCTCAGGGTGAGGTGGAACTGTATAGATGTTGCATACATCCAATGCAGAGCCATGGAATACTCAAATGCAAGGTGAATTCAGGAAGCTACCTCATAACATTTAGAGTGGAACAGTAATTATCTTTGTTTAGTTCTGTAAACGGTAATGTTCCATTGTGTAAAAAAGTTGAAGTTACTAAAAGTAACTTCTCGAACATTGGTAGCACACTCATAAAATTGAATGCATACTAATCTAAATCATATGGTAAGCAAAATAATAAGGTTTACATCAAGTTATCACATAGTAGTTTCCCGCAAAATTCATCTCCACACTTTATTGAGCTGAATACATTACTTTGTCTTCTATGCATTTTGAGTTATGGATGTGTACATAACAGCTCAGGGTGAGGTGGAACTGTATAGATGTTGCATGCATCCAATGCAGAGCCATGGAATACTCAAATGCAAGGTGAATTCAGGAGGCTACCTCATAACATTTAGAGTGGAACAGTAAATAGCTTTGTTTAGTTCTGTAAACGGTAATGTTCCATTGTGTAAAAAAGTTGAAGTTACTAAAAGTAACTTCTCGAACATTGGTAGCACACTCATAAAATTGAATGCATACTAATCTACATCATATGGTAAGCAAAATAATAAGGTTTACATCAAGTTATCACAGAGTATTTTCCCGCAACATTCATCTCTACACTCTATTGAGCTGAATGCATTACATTCTGTTCTATGCATTTTGAGGTATGGATGTTTACATAACTACTCAGGGTGAGGTGGAACGGTATAAATATTGCATGTACCCTACTCAGAGCCATGGAATACTCAAATGCAAGTTGAATTCAGGAGGCTACCTCATAACATTTAGAGTGGAACAGTAAATAGCTTTGTTTAGTTCTGTAAACGGTAATGTTCCATTGTGTAAAAAAGTTGAAGTTACTAAAAGTAACTTCTCGAACATTGGTAGCACACTCATAAAATTGGTTGCATACTACTCTAAATCATATGGTAAGCAAAATAATAAGGTTTACATCAAGTTATCACATAGTAGTTTCCCGCAAAATTCATCTCTACACTTTATTGAGCTGAATACATTACTTTCTATTCTATGCATTTTGAGTTATGGATGTGTACATAACTACTCAGGGTGAGGTGGAACGGTATAAATATTGCATGTACCCTACTCAGAGCCATGGAATACTCAAATGCAAGTTGAATTCAGGAGGCTACCTCATAACATTTAGAGTGGAACAGTAAATAGCTTTGTTTAGTTCTGTAAACGGTAATGTTCCATTGTGTAAAAAAGTTGAAGTTACTAAAAGTAACTTCTCGAACATTGGTAGCACACTCATAAAATTGGTTGCATACTACTCTAAATCATATGGTAAGCAAAATAATAAGGTTTACATCAAGTTATCACATAGTAGTTTCCCGCAAAATTCATCTCTACACTTTATTGAGCTGAATACATTACTTTCTATTCTATGCATTTTGAGTTATGGATGTGTACATAACTACTCGGGGTGAGGTGGAACGGTATAAATATTGCAGGAATCCTACTCAGAGCCATGGAATACTCAAATGCAAGTTGAATTCAGGAGGCTACCTCATAACATTTAGAGTGGAACAGTAAATAGCTTTGTTTAGTTCTGTAAACGGTAATGTTCCATTGTGTAAAAAAGTTGAAGTTACTAAAAGTAACTTCTCGAACACTGGTAGCACACTCATAAAATTGGTTGCATACTACTCTAAATCATATGGTAAGCAAAATAATAAGGTTTACATCAAGTTATCACATAGTATTTACCCGCAAAATTCATCTCTACACTCTATTGAGCTGAATTCATTACATTCTTTTCTATGCATTTTGAGTTATGGATATTTACATAACTACACAGGGTGAGGTGGAACGGTATAAATATTGCATGTACCCTACTCAGAGCCATGGAAAACTCAAATGCAAGGTGAATTCAGGAAGCTACCTCATAACATTTAGAGTGGAACAGTAAATATCTTTGTTTAGTTCTGTAAACGGTAATGTTCCATTGTGTAAAAAAGTTGAATTTACTAAAAGTAACTTATCCAACATTGGTAGCACACTCATAAAATTGGTTGCATACTACTCTAAATCATATGGTAAGCAAAATCATAAGGTTAACATCAAGTTATCACATAGTAGTTTCCCGCAGCATTCATCTCTACACTCTATTGAGCTGAATGCATTACTTTCTATTCTGTGCATTTTGAGTTAGGGATGTGTACATAATAGCTCAGGGTGAGGTGGAACTGTATAGATGTTGCATACATCCAATGCAGAGCCATGGAATACTCAAATGCAAGGTGAATTCAGGAAGCTACCTCATAACATTTAGAGTGGAACAGTAATAATCTTTGTTTAGTTCTGTAAACGGTAATGTTCCATTGTGTAAAAAAGTTGAAGTTACTAAAAGTAACTTCTCGAACATTGGTAGCACACTCATAAAATTGAATGCATACTAATCTACATCATATGGTAAGCAAAATAATAAGGTTTACATCAAGTTATCACAGAGTATTTTCCCGCAACATTCATCTCTACACTCTACTGAGCTGAATGCATTACATTCTGTTCTATGCATTTTGAGGTATGGATGTTTACATAACTACTCAGGGTGAGGTGGAACGGTATAAATATTGCATGTACCCTACTCAGAGCCATGGAAAACTCAAATGCAAGGTGAATTCAGGAAGCTACCTCATAACATTTAGAGTGGAACAGTAAATATCTTTGTTTAGTTCTGTAAACGGTAATGTTCCATTGTGTAAAAAAGTTGAATTTACTAAAAGTAACTTATCCAACATTGGTAGCACACTCATAAAATTGGTTGCATACTACTCTAAATCATATGGTAAGCAAAATAATAAGGTTAACATCAAGTTATCACATAGTAGTTTCCCGCAGCATTCATCTCTACACTCTATTGAGCTGAATGCATTACTTTCTATTCTGTGCATTTTGAGTTATGGATGTGTACATAATAGCTCAGGGTGAGGTGGAACTGTATAGATGTTGCATACATCCAATGCAGAGCCATGGAATACTCAAATGCAAGGTGAATTCAGGAAGCTACCTCATAACATTTAGAGTGGAACAGTAATTATCTTTGTTTAGTTCTGTAAACGGTAATGTTCCATTGTGTAAAAAAGTTGAAGTTACTAAAAGTAACTTCTCGAACATTGGTAGCACACTCATAAAATTGAATGCATACTAATCTACATCATATGGTAAGCAAAATAATAAGGTTTACAACAAGTTATCACATAGTATTTTCCCGCAAAATTCAGCTCTACACTCTATTGAGCTGAATGCATTACATTCTGTTCTATGCATTTTGAGGTATGGATGTTTACATAACTACTCAGGGTGAGGTGGAACGGTATAAATATTGCATGTACCCTACTCAGAGCCATGGAATACTCAAATGCAAGTTGAATTCAGGAGGCTACCTCATAACATTTAGAGTGGAACATTAAATAGCTTTGTTTAGTTCTGTAAACGGTAATGTTCCATTGTGTAAAAAAGTTGAAGTTACTAAAAGTAGCTTCTCGAACATTGGTAGCACACTCATAAAATTGGTTGCATACTACTCTAAATCATATGGTAAGCAAAATAATAAGGTTTACATCAAGTTATCACATAGTAGTTTCCCGCAAAATTCATCTCTACACTCTATAGAGCTGAATGCATTACTTTCTACTCTACGCAGTTTGTGTTATGGATGTGTACATAACTACTCAGGGTGAGGTGGAACGGTATAAATATTGCATGTACCCTACTCAGAGCCATGGAAAACTCAAATGCAAGGTGAATTCAGGAAGCTACCTCATAACATTTAGAGTGGAACAGTAAATATCTTTGTTTAGTTCTGTAAACGGTAATGTTCCATTGTGTAAAAAAGTTGAATTTACTAAAAGTAACTTATCCAACATTGGTAGCACACTCATAAAATTGGTTGCATACTACTCTAAATCATATGGTAAGCAAAATAATAAGGTTAACATCAAGTTATCACATAGTAGTTTCCCGCAGCATTCATCTCTACACTCTATTGAGCTGAATGCATTACTTTCTATTCTGTGCATTTTGAGTTATGGATGTGTACATAATAGCTCAGGGTGAGGTGGAACTGTATAGATGTTGCATACATCCAATGCAGAGCCATGGAATACTCAAATGCAAGGTGAATTCAGGAAGCTACCTCATAACATTTAGAGTGGAACAGTAATTATCTTTGTTTAGTTCTGTAAACGGTAATGTTCCATTGTGTAAAAAAGTTGAAGTTACTAAAAGTAACTTCTCGAACATTGGTAGCACACTCATAAAATTGAATGCATACTAATCTACATCATATGGTAAGCAAAATAATAAGGTTTACAACAAGTTATCACATAGTATTTTCCCGCAAAATTCAGCTCTACACTCTATTGAGCTGAATGCATTACATTCTGTTCTATGCATTTTGAGGTATGGATGTTTACATAACTACTCAGGGTGAGGTGGAACGGTATAAATATTGCATGTACCCTACTCAGAGCCATGGAATACTCAAATGCAAGTTGAATTCAGGAGGCTACCTCATAACATTTAGAGTGGAACATTAAATAGCTTTGTTTAGTTCTGTAAACGGTAATGTTCCATTGTGTAAAAAAGTTGAAGTTACTAAAAGTAGCTTCTCGAACATTGGTAGCACACTCATAAAATTGGTTGCATACTACTCTAAATCATATGGTAAGCAAAATAATAAGGTTTACATCAAGTTATCACATAGTAGTTTCCCGCAAAATTCATCTCTACACTCTATAGAGCTGAATGCATTACTTTCTACTCTACGCAGTTTGTGTTATGGATGTGTACATAACTACTCAGGGTGAGGTGGAACGGTATAAATATTGCATGTACCCTACTCAGAGCCATGGAAAACTCAAATGCAAGGTGAATTCAGGAAGCTACCTCATAACATTTAGAGTGGAACAGTAAATATCTTTGTTTAGTTCTGTAAACGGTAATGTTCCATTGTGTAAAAAAGTTGAATTTACTAAAAGTAACTTATCCAACATTGGTAGCACACTCATAAAATTGGTTGCATACTACTCTAAATCATATGGTAAGCAAAATAATAAGGTTAACATCAAGTTATCACATAGTAGTTTCCCGCAGCATTCATCTCTACACTCTATTGAGCTGAATGCATTACTTTCTATTCTGTGCATTTTGAGTTATGGATGTGTACATAATAGCTCAGGGTGAGGTGGAACTGTATAGATGTTGCATACATCCAATGCAGAGCCATGGAATACTCAAATGCAAGGTGAATTCAGGAAGCTACCTCATAACATTTAGAGTGGAACCGTAATTATCTTTGTTTAGTTCTGTAAACGGTAATGTTCCATTGTGTAAAAAAGTTGAAGTTACTAAAAGTAACTTCTCGAACATTGGTAGCACACTCATAAAATTGAATGCATACTAATCTACATCATATGGTAAGCAAAATAATAAGGTTTACATCAAGTTATCACATAGTATTTTCCCGCAAAATTCATCTCTACACTCTATTGAGCTGAATGCATTACATTCTGTTCTATGCATTTTGAGGTATGGATGTTTACATAACTACTCAGAGTGAGGTGGAACGGTATAAATATTGCATGTACCCTACTCAGAGCCATGGAATACTCAAATGCAAGGTGAATGCAGGAGGCTACCTCATAACATTTAGAGTGGAACAGTAAATAGCTTTGTTTAGTTCTGTAAAAGCTAATGTTCCATTGTGTAAAAAAGTTGAAGTTAATAAAAGTAACTTCTCGAACATTGGTAGCACACTCATAAAATTGGTTGCATACTACTCTAAATCATATGGTAAGCAAAATAATAAGGTTTACATCAAGTTATCACATAGTAGTTTCCCGCAAAATTCATCTCTACACTCTATAGAGCTGAATGCATTACTTTCTACTCTACGCAGTTTGTGTTATGGATGTGTACATAACTACTCAGGGTGAGGTGGAACAGTATAAATATTGCATGTACCCTACTCAGAGCCATGGAATACTCAAATGCAAGGTGAATTCAGGAAGCTACCGCATAACATTTAGAGTGGAACAGTAAATATCTTTGTTTAGTTCTGTAAACGGTAATGTTCCATTGTTTAAAAAAGTTGAAGTTACTAAAAGTAACTTATCCAACATTGGTAGCACACTCATAAAATTGGTTGCATACTACTCTAAATCATATGGTAAGCAAAATAATAAGGTTTACATCAAGTTATCACATAGTAGTTTCCCGCAGCATTCATCTCTACACTCTATTGAGCTGAATGCATTACTTCCTATTCTGTGCATTTTGAGTTATGGATGTGTACATAACAGCTCAGGGTAAGGTGGAACTGTATAGATGTTGCATGCATCCAATGCAGAGCCATGGAATACTCAAATGCAAGGTGAATTCAGGAAGCTACCTCATAACATTTAGAGTGGAACAGTAATTATCTTTGTTTAGTTCTGTAAACGGTAATGTTCCATTGTGTAAAAAAGTTGAAGTTACTAAAAGTAACTTCTCGAACATTGGTAGCACACTCATAAAATTGAATGCATACTAATCTACATCATATGGTAAGCAAAATAATAAGGTTTACAACAAGTTATCACATAGTATTTTCCCGCAAAATTCAGCTCTACACTCTATTGAGCTGAATGCATTACATTCTGTTCTATGCATTTTGAGGTATGGATGTTTACATAACTACTCAGGGTGAGGTGGAACGGTATAAATATTGCATGTACCCTACTCAGAGCCATGGAATACTCAAATGCAAGTTGAATTCAGGAGGCTACCTCATAACATTTAGAGTGGAACATTAAATAGCTTTGTTTAGTTCTGTAAACGGTAATGTTCCATTGTGTAAAAAAGTTGAAGTTACTAAAAGTAGCTTCTCGAACATTGGTAGCACACTCATAAAATTGGTTGCATACTACTCTAAATCATATGGTAAGCAAAATAATAAGGTTTACATCAAGTTATCACATAGTAGTTTCCCGCAAAATTCATCTCTACACTCTATAGAGCTGAATGCATTACTTTCTACTCTACGCAGTTTGTGTTATGGATGTGTACATAACTACTCAGGGTGAGGTGGAACGGTATAAATATTGCATGTACCCTACTCAGAGCCATGGAAAACTCAAATGCAAGGTGAATTCAGGAAGCTACCTCATAACATTTAGAGTGGAACAGTAAATATCTTTGTTTAGTTCTGTAAACGGTAATGTTCCATTGTGTAAAAAAGTTGAATTTACTAAAAGTAACTTATCCAACATTGGTAGCACACTCATAAAATTGGTTGCATACTACTCTAAATCATATGGTAAGCAAAATAATAAGGTTAACATCAAGTTATCACATAGTAGTTTCCCGCAGCATTCATCTCTACACTCTATTGAGCTGAATGCATTACTTTCTATTCTGTGCATTTTGAGTTATGGATGTGTACATAATAGCTCAGGGTGAGGTGGAACTGTATAGATGTTGCATACATCCAATGCAGAGCCATGGAATACTCAAATGCAAGGTGAATTCAGGAAGCTACCTCATAACATTTAGAGTGGAACCGTAATTATCTTTGTTTAGTTCTGTAAACGGTAATGTTCCATTGTGTAAAAAAGTTGAAGTTACTAAAAGTAACTTCTCGAACATTGGTAGCACACTCATAAAATTGAATGCATACTAATCTACATCATATGGTAAGCAAAATAATAAGGTTTACATCAAGTTATCACATAGTATTTTCCCGCAAAATTCATCTCTACACTCTATTGAGCTGAATGCATTACATTCTGTTCTATGCATTTTGAGGTATGGATGTTTACATAACTACTCAGAGTGAGGTGGAACGGTATAAATATTGCATGTACCCTACTCAGAGCCATGGAATACTCAAATGCAAGGTGAATGCAGGAGGCTACCTCATAACATTTAGAGTGGAACAGTAAATAGCTTTGTTTAGTTCTGTAAAAGCTAATGTTCCATTGTGTAAAAAAGTTGAAGTTAATAAAAGTAACTTCTCGAACATTGGTAGCACACTCATAAAATTGGTTGCATACTACTCTAAATCATATGGTAAGCAAAATAATAAGGTTTACATCAAGTTATCACATAGTAGTTTCCCGCAAAATTCATCTCTACACTCTATAGAGCTGAATGCATTACTTTCTACTCTACGCAGTTTGTGTTATGGATGTGTACATAACTACTCAGGGTGAGGTGGAACAGTATAAATATTGCATGTACCCTACTCAGAGCCATGGAATACTCAAATGCAAGGTGAATTCAGGAAGCTACCGCATAACATTTAGAGTGGAACAGTAAATATCTTTGTTTAGTTCTGTAAACGGTAATGTTCCATTGTTTAAAAAAGTTGAAGTTACTAAAAGTAACTTATCCAACATTGGTAGCACACTCATAAAATTGGTTGCATACTACTCTAAATCATATGGTAAGCAAAATAATAAGGTTTACATCAAGTTATCACATAGTAGTTTCCCGCAGCATTCATCTCTACACTCTATTGAGCTGAATGCATTACTTCCTATTCTGTGCATTTTGAGTTATGGATGTGTACATAACAGCTCAGGGTAAGGTGGAACTGTATAGATGTTGCATGCATCCAATGCAGAGCCATGGAATACTCAAATGCAAGGTGAATTCAGGAAGCTACCTCATAACATTTAGAGTGGAACAGTAATTATCTTTGTTTAGTTCTGTAAACGGTAATGTTCCATTGTGTAAAAAAGTTGAAGTTACTAAAAGTAACTTCTCGAACATTGGTAGCACACTCATAAAATTGAATGCATACTAATCTACATCATATGGTAAGCAAAATAATAAGGTTTACATCAAGTTATCACATAGTATTTTCCCGCAAAATTCATCTCTACACTCTATTGAGCTGAATGCATTACATTCTGTTCTATGCATTTTGAGGTATGGATGTTTACATAACTACTCAGGATGAGGTGGAACGGTATAAATATTGCATGTACCCTACTCAGAGCCATGGAATACTCAAATGCAAATAGAATTCAGGAGGCTACCTCATAACATTTAGAGTGGAACAGTAAATAGCTTTGTTTAGTTCTGTAAACGGTAATGTTCCATTGTGTAAAAAAGTTGAAGTTACTAAAAGTAACTTCTCGAACACTGGTAGCACACTCATAAAATTGGTTGCATACTACTCTAAATCATATGGTAAGCAAAATAATAAGGTTTACATCAAGTTATCACATAGTAGTTTCCCGCAAAATTCATCTCTACACTTTATTGAGCTGAATACATTACTTTCTATTCTATGCATTTTGAGTTATGGATGTGTACATAACTACTCGGGGTGAGGTGGAACGGTATAAATATTGCAGGAATCCCACTCAGAGCCATGGAATACTCAAATGCAAGGTGAATTCAGGAAGCTACCTCATAACATTTAGAGTGGAACAGTAAATATCTTTGTTTAGTTCTGTAAACGGTAATGTTCCATTGTGTAAAAAAGTTGAAGTTACTAATAGTAACTTCTCGAACATTGGTAGCACACTCATAAAATTGGTTGCATACTACTCTAAATCATATGGTAAGCAAAATAATAAGGTTTACATCAAGTTATCACATAGTAGTTTCCCGCAAAATTCATCTCTACACTCTATTGAGCTGAATGCATTACTTTCTACTCTACGCAGTTTGTGTTATGGATGTGTACATAACTACTCAGGGTGAGGTGTAACGGTATAAATATTGCATGTACCCTACTCAGAGCCATGGAATACTCAAATGCAAGTTGAATTCAGGAGGCTACCTCATAACATTTAGAGTGGAACAGTAAATAGCTTTGTTTAGTTCTGTAAACGGTAATGTTCCATTGTGTAAAAAAGTTGAAGTTACTAAAAGTAACTTCTCGAACACTGGTAGCACACTCATAAAATTGGTTGCATACTACTCTAAATCATATGGTAAGCAAAATAATAAGGTTTACATCAAGTTATCACATAGTATTTACCCGCAAAATTCATCTCTACACTCTATTCATCTGAATTCATTACATTCTGTTCTATGCATTTTGAGTTATGGATATTTACATAACTACACAGGGTGAGGTGGAACGGTATAAATATTGCATGTACCCTACTCAGAGCCATGGAAAACTCAAATGCAAGGTGAATTCAGGAAGCTACCTCATAACATTTAGAGTGGAACAGTAAATATCTTTGTTTAGTTCTGTAAACGGTAATGTTCCATTGTGTAAAAAAGTTGAATTTACTAAAAGTAACTTATCCAACATTGGTAGCACACTCATAAAATTGGTTGCATACTACTCTAAATCATATGGTAAGCAAAATAATAAGGTTAACATCAAGTTATCACATAGTAGTTTCCCGCAGCATTCATCTCTACACTCTATTGAGCTGAATGCATTACTTTCTATTCTGTGCATTTTGAGTTATGGATGTGTACATAATAGCTCAGCGTGAGGTGGAACTGTATAGATGTTGCATACATCCAATGCAGAGCCATGGAATACTCAAATGCAAGGTGAATTCAGGAAGCTACCTCATAACATTTAGAGTGGAACAGTAATTATCTTTGTTTAGTTCTGTAAACGGTAATGTTCCAATTGTGTAAAAAAGTTGAAGTTACTAAAAGTAACTTCTCGAACATTGGTAGCACACTCATAAAATTGAATGCATACTAATCTACATCATATGGTAAGCAAAATAATAAGGTTTACAACAAGTTATCACATAGTATTTTCCCGCAAAATTCAGCTCTACACTCTATTGAGCTGAATGCATTACATTCTGTTCTATGCATTTTGAGGTATGGATGTTTACATAACTACTCAGGGTGAGGTGGAACGGTATAAATATTGCATGTACCCTACTCAGAGCCATGGAATACTCAAATGCAAGTTGAATTCAGGAGGCTACCTCATAACATTTAGAGTGGAACATTAAATAGCTTTGTTTAGTTCTGTAAACGGTAATGTTCCATTGTGTAAAAAAGTTGAAGTTACTAAAAGTAGCTTCTCGAACATTGGTAGCACACTCATAAAATTGGTTGCATACTACTCTAAATCATATGGTAAGCAAAATAATAAGGTTTACATCAAGTTATCACATAGTAGTTTCCCGCAAAATTCATCTCTACACTCTATAGAGCTGAATGCATTACTTTCTACTCTACGCAGTTTGTGTTATGGATGTGTACATAACTACTCAGGGTGAGGTGGAACGGTATAAATATTGCATGTACCCTACTCAGAGCCATAAAACTCAAATGCAAGGTGAATTCAGGAAGCTACCTCATAACATTTAGAGTGGAACAGTAAATATCTTTGTTTAGTTCTGTAAACGGTAATGTTCCATTGTGTAAAAAAGTTGAATTTACTAAAAGTAACTTATCCAACATTGGTAGCACACTCATAAAATTGGTTGCATACTAATCTACATCATATGGTAAGCAAAATAATAAGGTTTACAACAAGTTATCACATAGTATTTTCCCGCAAAATTCATCTCTACACTCTATTGAGCTGAATGCATTACATTCTGTTCTATGCATTTTGAGGTATGGATGTTTACATAACTACTCAGGGTGAGGTGGAACGGTATAAATATTGCATGTACCCTACTCAGAGCCATGGAATACTCAAATGCAAGTAGAATTCAGGAGGCTACCTCATAACATTTAGAGTGGAACAGTAAATAGCTTTGTTTAGTTCTGTAAACGGTAATGTTCCATTGTGTAAAAAAGTTGAAGTTACTAAAAGTAACTTCTCGAACACTGGTAGCACACTCATAAAATTGGTTGCATACTACTCTAAATCATATGGTAAGCAAAATAATAAGGTTTACATCAAGTTATCACATAGTATTTACCCGCAAAATTCATCTCTACACTCTATTGAGCTGAATTCATTACATTCTGTTCTATGCATTTTGAGTTATGGATATTTACATAACTACACAGGGTGAGGTGGAACGGTATAAATATTGCATGTACCCTACTCAGAGCCATGGAAAACTCAAATGCAAGGTGAATTCAGGAAGCTACCTCATAACATTTAGAGTGGAACAGTAAATATCTTTGTTTAGTTCTGTAAACGGTAATGTTCCATTGTGTAAAAAAGTTGAATTTACTAAAAGTAACTTATCCAACATTGGTAGCACACTCATAAAATTGGTTGCATACTACTCTAAATCATATGGTAAGCAAAATAATAAGGTTAACATCAAGTTATCACATAGTAGTTTCCCGCAGCATTCATCTCTACACTCTATTGAGCTGAATGCATTACTTTCTATTCTGTGCATTTTGAGTTATGGATGTGTACATAATAGCTCAGGGTGAGGTGGAACTGTATAGATGTTGCATACATCCAATGCAGAGCCATGGAATACTCAAATGCAAGGTGAATTCAGGAAGCTACCTCATAACATTTAGAGTGGAACCGTAATTATCTTTGTTTAGTTCTGTAAACGGTAATGTTCCATTGTGTAAAAAAGTTGAAGTTACTAAAAGTAACTTCTCGAACATTGGTAGCACACTCATAAAATTGAATGCATACTAATCTACATCATATGGTAAGCAAAATAATAAGGTTTACATCAAGTTATCACATAGTATTTTCCCGCAAAATTCATCTCTACACTCTATTGAGCTGAATGCATTACATTCTGTTCTATGCATTTTGAGGTATGGATGTTTACATAACTACTCAGAGTGAGGTGGAACGGTATAAATATTGCATGTACCCTACTCAGAGCCATGGAATACTCAAATGCAAGGTGAATGCAGGAGGCTACCTCATAACATTTAGAGTGGAACAGTAAATAGCTTTGTTTAGTTCTGTAAAAGCTAATGTTCCATTGTGTAAAAAAGTTGAAGTTAATAAAAGTAACTTCTCGAACATTGGTAGCACACTCATAAAATTGGTTGCATACTACTCTAAATCATATGGTAAGCAAAATAATAAGGTTTACATCAAGTTATCACATAGTAGTTTCCCGCAAAATTCATCTCTACACTCTATAGAGCTGAATGCATTACTTTCTACTCTACGCAGTTTGTGTTATGGATGTGTACATAACTACTCAGGGTGAGGTGGAACAGTATAAATATTGCATGTACCCTACTCAGAGCCATGGAATACTCAAATGCAAGGTGAATTCAGGAAGCTACCGCATAACATTTAGAGTGGAACAGTAAATATCTTTGTTTAGTTCTGTAAACGGTAATGTTCCATTGTTTAAAAAAGTTGAAGTTACTAAAAGTAACTTATCCAACATTGGTAGCACACTCATAAAATTGGTTGCATACTACTCTAAATCATATGGTAAGCAAAATAATAAGGTTTACATCAAGTTATCACATAGTAGTTTCCCGCAGCATTCATCTCTACACTCTATTGAGCTGAATGCATTACTTCCTATTCTGTGCATTTTGAGTTATGGATGTGTACATAACAGCTCAGGGTAAGGTGGAACTGTATAGATGTTGCATGCATCCAATGCAGAGCCATGGAATACTCAAATGCAAGGTGAATTCAGGAAGCTACCTCATAACATTTAGAGTGGAACAGTAATTATCTTTGTTTAGTTCTGTAAACGGTAATGTTCCATTGTGTAAAAAAGTTGAAGTTACTAAAAGTAACTTCTCGAACACTGGTAGCACACACATAAAATTGGTTGCATACTACTCTAAATCATATGGTAAGCAAAATAATAAGGTTTACATCAAGTTATCACATAGTAGTTTCCCGCAAAATTCATCTCTACACTTTATTGAGCTGAATACATTACTTTCTATTCTATGCATTTTGAGTTATGGATGTGTACATAACTACTCGGGGTGAGGTGGAACGGTATAAATATTGCAGGAATCCCACTCAGAGCCATGGAATACTCAAATGCAAGGTGAATTCAGGAAGCTACCTCATAACATTTAGAGTGGAACAGTAAATATCTTTGTTTAGTTCTGTAAACGGTAATGTTCCATTGTGTAAAAAAGTTGAAGTTACTAAAAGTAACTTCTCGAACATTGGTAGCACACTCATAAAATTGGTTGCATACTACTCTAAATCATATGGTAAGCAAAATAATAAGGTTTACATCAAGTTATCACATAGTAGTTTCCCGCAAAATTCATCTCTACACTCTATTGAGCTGAATGCATTACTTTCTACTCTACGCAGTTTGTGTTATGGATGTGTACATAACTACTCAGGGTGAGGTGTAACGGTATAAATATTGCATGTACCCTACTCAGAGCCATGGAATACTCAAATGCAAGTTGAATTCAGGAGGCTACCTCATAACATTTAGAGTGGAACAGTAAATAGCTTTGTTTAGTTCTGTAAACGGTAATGTTCCATTGTGTAAAAAAGTTGAAGTTACTAAAAGTAACTTCTCGAACACTGGTAGCACACTCATAAAATTGGTTGCATACTACTCTAAATCATATGGTAAGCAAAATAATAAGGTTTACATCAAGTTATCACATAGTATTTACCCGCAAAATTCATCTCTACACTCTATTGATCTGAATTCATTACATTCTGTTCTATGCATTTTGAGTTATGGATATTTACATAACTACACAGGGTGAGGTGGAACGGTATAAATATTGCATGTACCCTACTCAGAGCCATGGAAAACTCAAATGCAAGGTGAATTCAGGAAGCTACCTCATAACATTTAGAGTGGAACAGTAAATATCTTTGTTTAGTTCTGTAAACGGTAATGTTCCATTGTGTAAAAAAGTTGAATTTACTAAAAGTAACTTATCCAACATTGGTAGCACACTCATAAAATTGGTTGCATACTACTCTAAATCATATGGTAAGCAAAATAATAAGGTTTACATCAAGTTATCACATAGTAGTTTCCCGCAAAATTCATCTCTACACTCTATAGAGCTGAATGCATTACTTTCTACTCTACGCAGTTTGTGTTATGGATGTGTACATAACTACTCAGGGTGAGGTGGAACGGTATAAATATTGCATGTACCCTACTCAGAGCCATAAAACTCAAATGCAAGGTGAATTCAGGAAGCTACCTCATAACATTTAGAGTGGAACAGTAAATATCTTTGTTTAGTTCTGTAAACGGTAATGTTCCATTGTGTAAAAAAGTTGAATTTACTAAAAGTAACTTATCCAACATTGGTAGCACACTCATAAAATTGGTTGCATACTACTCTAAATCATATGGTAAGCAAAATAATAAGGTTAACATCAAGTTATCACATAGTAGTTTCCCGCAGCATTCATCTCTACACTCTATTGAGCTGAATGCATTACTTTCTATTCTGTGCATTTTGAGTTATGGATGTGTACATAATAGCTCAGGGTGAGGTGGAACTGTATAGATGTTGCATACATCCAATGCAGAGCCATGGAATACTCAAATGCAAGGTGAATTCAGGAAGCTACCTCATAACATTTAGAGTGGAACAGTAATTATCTTTGTTTAGTTCTGTAAACGGTAATGTTCCATTGTGTAAAAAAGTTGAAGTTACTAAAAGTAACTTCTCGAACATTGGTAGCACACTCATAAAATTGAATGCATACTAATCTACATCATATGGTAAGCAAAATAATAAGGTTTACAACAAGTTATCACATAGTATTTTCCCGCAAAATTCATCTCTACACTCTATTGAGCTGAATGCATTACATTCTGTTCTATGCATTTTGAGTTATGGATATTTACATAACTACACAGGGTGAGGTGGAACGGTATAAATATTGCATGTACCCTACTCAGAGCCATGGAAAACTCAAATGCAAGGTGAATTCAGGAAGCTACCTCATAACATTTAGAGTGGAACAGTAAATATCTTTGTTTAGTTCTGTAAACGGTAATGTTCCATTGTGTAAAAAAGTTGAATTTACTAAAAGTAACTTATCCAACATTGGTAGCACACTCATAAAATTGGTTGCATACTACTCTAAATCATATGGTAAGCAAAATAATAAGGTTAACATCAAGTTATCACATAGTAGTTTCCCGCAGCATTCATCTCTACACTCTATTGAGCTGAATGCATTACTTTCTATTCTGTGCATTTTGAGTTATGGATGTGTACATAATAGCTCAGGGTGAGGTGGAACTGTATAGATGTTGCATACATCCAATGCAGAGCCATGGAATACTCAAATGCAAGGTGAATTCAGGAAGCTACCTCATAACATTTAGAGTGGAACAGTAATTATCTTTGTTTAGTTCTGTAAACGGTAATGTTCCATTGTGTAAAAAAGTTGAAGTTACTAAAAGTAACTTCTCGAACATTGGTAGCACACTCATAAAATTGAATGCATACTAATCTACATCATATGGTAAGCAAAATAATAAGGTTTACAACAAGTTATCACATAGTATTTTCCCGCAAAATTCATCTCTACACTCTATTGAGCTGAATGCATTACATTCTGTTCTATGCATTTTGAGGTATGGATGTTTACATAACTACTCAGGGTGAGGTGGAACGGTATAAATATTGCATGTACCCTACTCAGAGCCATGGAATACTCAAATGCAAGTAGAATTCAGGAGGCTACCTCATAACATTTAGAGTGGAACAGTAAATAGCTTTGTTTAGTTCTGTAAACGGTAATGTTCCATTGTGTAAAAAAGTTGAAGTTACTAAAAGTAACTTCTCGAACACTGGTAGCACACTCATAAAATTGGTTGCATACTACTCTAAATCATATGGTAAGCAAAATAATAAGGTTTACATCAAGTTATCACATAGTAGTTTCCCGCAAAATTCATCTCTACACTTTATTGAGCTGAATACATTACTTTCTATTCTATGCATTTTGAGTTATGGATGTGTACATAACTACTCGGGGTGAGGTGGAACGGTATAAATATTGCAGGAATCCTACTCAGAGCCATGGAATACTCAAATGCAAGGTGAATTCAGGAAGCTACCTCATAACATTTAGAGTGGAACAGTAAATATCTTTGTTTAGTTCTGTAAACGGTAATGTTCCATTGTGTAAAAAAGTTGAAGTTACTAAAAGTAACTTCTCGAACATTGGTAGCACACTCATAAAATTGGTTGCATACTACTCTAAATCATATGGTAAGCAAAATAATAAGGTTTACATCAAGTTATCACATAGTAGTTTCCCGCAAAATTCATCTCTACACTCTATTGAGCTGAATGCATTACTTTCTACTCTACGCAGTTTGTGTTATGGATGTGTACATAACTACTCAGGGTGAGGTGGAACGGTATAAATATTGCATGTACCCTACTCAGAGCCATGGAATACTCAAATGCAAGTTGAATTCAGGAGGCTACCTCATAACATTTAGAGTGGAACAGTAAATAGCTTTGTTTAGTTCTGTAAACGGTAATGTTCCATTGTGTAAAAAAGTTGAAGTTACTAAAAGTAACTTCTCGAACACTGGTAGCACACTCATAAAATTGGTTGCATACTACTCTAAATCATATGGTAAGCAAAATAATAAGGTTTACATCAAGTTATCACATAGTATTTACCCGCAAAATTCATCTCTACACTCTATTGAGCTGAATTCATTACATTCTGTTCTATGCATTTTGAGTTATGGATATTTACATAACTACACAGGGTGAGGTGGAA
This sequence comes from Hemitrygon akajei, assembly GCF_048418815.1. Lineage (NCBI taxonomy): Eukaryota > Metazoa > Chordata > Chondrichthyes > Myliobatiformes > Dasyatidae > Hemitrygon > Hemitrygon akajei. The sequence continues at coordinate 109,706,639 of NC_133129.1, read as the reverse complement.
CGGTATAAATATTGCATGTACCCTACTCAGAGCCATGGAAACCTCAAATGCAAGGTGAATTCAGGAAGCTACCTCATAACATTTAGAGTGGAACAGTAAATATCATTGTTTAGTTCTGTAAACGGTAATGTTCCATTGTGTAAAAAAGTTGAATTTACTAAAAGTAACTTATCCAACATTGGTAGCACACTCATAAAATTGGTTGCATACTACTCTAAATCATATGGTAAGCAAAATAATAAGGTTAACATCAAGTTATCACATAGTAGTTTCCCGCAGCATTCATCTCTACACTCTATTGAGCTGAATGCATTACTTTCTATTCTGTGCATTTTGAGTTATGGATGTGTACATAATAGCTCAGGGTGAGGTGGAACTGTATAGATGTTGCATACATCCAATGCAGAGCCATGGAATACTCAAATGCAAGGTGAATTCAGGAAGCTACCTCATAACATTTAGAGTGGAACAGTAATTATCTTTGTTTAGTTCTGTAAACGGTAATGTTCCATTGTGTAAAAAAGTTGAAGTTACTAAAAGTAACTTCTCGAACATTGGTAGCACACTCATAAAATTGAATGCATACTAATCTACATCATATGGTAAGCAAAATAATAAGGTTTACAACAAGTTATCACATAGTATTTTCCCGCAAAATTCAGCTCTACACTCTATTGAGCTGAATGCATTACATTCTGTTCTATGCATTTTGAGGTATGGATGTTTACATAACTACTCAGGGTGAGGTGGAACGGTATAAATATTGCATGTACCCTACTCAGAGCCATGGAATACTCAAATGCAAGTTGAATTCAGGAGGCTACCTCATAACATTTAGAGTGGAACATTAAATAGCTTTGTTTAGTTCAGTAAACGGTAATGTTCCATTGTGTAAAAAAGTTGAAGTTACTAAAAGTAGCTTCTCGAACATTGGTAGCACACTCATAAAATTGGTTGCATACTACTCTAAATCATATGGTAAGCAAAATAATAAGGTTTACATCAAGTTATCACATAGTAGTTTCCCGCAAAATTCATCTCTACACTCTATAGAGCTGAATGCATTACTTTCTACTCTACGCAGTTTGTGTTATGGATGTGTACATAACTACTCAGGGTGAGGTGGAACGGTATAAATATTGCATGTACCCTACTCAGAGCCATGGAAAACTCAAATGCAAGGTGAATTCAGGAAGCTACCTCATAACATTTAGAGTGGAACAGTAAATATCTTTGTTTAGTTCTGTAAACGGTAATGTTCCATTGTGTAAAAAAGTTGAATTTACTAAAAGTAACTTCTCGAACATTGGTAGCACACTCATAAAATCGGTTGCATACTACTCTAAGTGATGTGGTAAGTAAAATAATTAGGTTTACATCAAGTTATCACATAGTAGTTTCCCGCAGCATTCATCTCTACACTCTATTGAGCTGAATGCATTACTTTCTATTCTGTGCATTTTGAGTTATGGATGTGTACATAACAGCTCAGGGTGAGGTGGAACTGTATAGATGTTGCATGCATCCAATGCAGAGCCATGGAATACTCAAATGCAAGGTGAATTCAGGAGGCTACCTCATAACATTTAGAGTGGAACAGTAAATAGCTTTGTTTAGTTCTGTAAAAGCTAATGTTCCATTGTGTAAAAAAGTTGAAGTTACTAAAAGTAATTTCTCGAACATTGGTAGCACACTCATAAAATTTAATGCATACTAATCTACATCATATGGTAAGCAAAATAATAAGGTTTACATCAAGTTATCACATAGTATTTTCCCGCAAAATTCATCTCTACACTCTATTGAGCTGAATGCATTACATTCTGTTCTATGCATTTTGAGGTATGGATGTTTACATAACTACTCAGGGTGAGGTGGAACGGTATAAATATTGCATGTACCCTACTCAGAGCCATGGAATACTCAAATGCAAGGTGAATGCAGGAGGCTACCTCATAACATTTAGAGTGGAACAGTAAATAGCTTTGTTTAGTTCTGTAAAAGCTAATGTTCCATTGTGTAAAAAAGTTGAAGTTAATAAAAGTAACTTCTCGAACATTGGTAGCACACTCATAAAATTGGTTGCATACTACTCTAAATCATATGGTAAGCAAAATAATAAGGTTTACATCAAGTTATCACATAGTAGTTTCCCGCAAAATTCATCTCTACACTCTATAGAGCTGAATGCATTACTTTCTACTCTACGCAGTTTGTGTTATGGATGTGTACATAACTACTCAGGGTGAGGTGGAACGGTATAAATATTGCATGTACCCTACTCAGATCCATGGAATACTCAAATGCAAGTTGAATTCAGGAAGCTACCTCATAACATTTAGAGTGGAACAGTAAATATCTTTGTTTAGTTCTGTAAACGGTAATGTTCCATTGTGTAAAAAAGTTGAAGTTACTAAAAGTAACTTCTCGAACACTGGTAGCACACTCATAAAATTGGTTGCATACTACTCTAAATCATATGGTAAGCAAAATAATAAGGTTTACATCGTTATCACATAGTAGTTTCCCGCAAAATTCATCTCCACACTTTATTGAGCTGAATACATTACTTTGTCTTCTATGCATTTTGAGTTATGGATGTGTACATAACAGCTCAGGGTGAGGTGGAACTGTATAGATGTTGCATGCATCCAATGCAGAGCCATGGAATACTCAAATGCAAGGTGAATTCAGGAAGCTACCTCATAACATTTAGAGTGGAACAGTAAATATCTTTGTTTAGTTCTGTAAACGGTAATGTTCCATTGTGTAAAAAAGTTGAAGTTACTAAAAGTAACTTATCCAACACTGGTAGCACACTCATAAAATTGGTTGCATACTACTCTAAATCATATGGTAAGCAAAATAATAAGGTTTACATCAAGTTATCACATAGTAGTTTCCCGCAGCATTCATCTCTACACTCTATTGAGCTGAATGCATTACTTTCTATTCTGTGCATTTTGAGTTTTGGATGTGTACATAACAGCTCAGGGTGAGGTGGAACTGTATAGATGTTGCATGCATCCAATGCAGAGCCATGGAATACTCAAATGCAAGGTGAATTCATGAGGCTACCTCATAACATTTAGAGTGGAACAGTAAATAGCTTTGTTTAGTTCTGTAAACGATAATGTTCCATTGTGTAAAAAAGTTGAAGTTACTAAAAGTAACTTCTCTAACATTGCTAGCACACTCATAAAATTGAATGCATACTAATCTACATCATATGGTAAGCAAAATAATAAGGTTTACATCAAGTTATCACAGAGTATTTTCCCGCAACATTCATCTCTACACTCTATTGAGCTGAATGCATTACATTCTGTTCTATGCATTTTGAGGTATGGATGTTTACATAACTACTCAGGGTGAGGTGGAACGGTATAAATATTGCATGTACCCTACTCAGAGCCATGGAATACTCAAATGCAAGTTGAATTCAGGAGGCTACCTCATAACATTTAGAGTGGAACATTAAATAGCTTTGTTTAGTTCTGTAAACGGTAATGTTCCATTGTTTAAAAAAGTTGAAGTTACTAAAAGTAACTTATCCAACATTGGTAGCACACTCATAAAATTGGTTGCATACTACTCTAAATCATATGGTAAGCAAAATAATAAGGTTTACATCAAGTTATCACATAGTAGTTTCCGCAGCATTCATCTCTACACTCTATTGAGCTGAATGCATTACTTCCTATTCTGTGCATTTTGAGTTATGGATGTGTACATAACAGCTCAGGGTGAGGTGGAACTGTATAGATGTTGCATGCATCCAATGCAGAGCCATGGAATACTCAAATGCAAGGTGAATTCAGGAAGCTACCTCATAACATTTAGAGTGGAACAGTAATTATCTTTGTTTAGTTCTGTAAACGGTAATGTTCCATTGTGTAAAAAAGTTGAAGTTACTAAAAGTAACTTCTCGAACATTGGTAGCACACTCATAAAATTGAATGCATACTAATCTACATCATATGGTAAGCAAAATAATAAGGTTTACATCAAGTTATCACATAGTATTTTCCCGCAAAATTCATCTCTACACTCTATTGAGCTGAATGCATTACATTCTGTTCTATGCATTTTGAGGTATGGATGTTTACATAACTACTCAGGGTGAGGTGGAACGGTATAAATATTGCATGTACCCTACTCAGAGCCATGGAATACTCAAATGCAAGTTGAATTCAGGAGGCTACCTCATAACATTTAGAGTGGAACAGTAAATAGCTTTGTTTAGTTCTGTAAACGGTAATGTTCCATTGTGTAAAAAAGTTGAAGTTACTAAAAGTAACTTCTCGAACACTGGTAGCACACTCATAAAATTGGTTGCATACTACTCTAAATCATATGGTAAGCAAAATAATAAGGTTAACATCAAGTTATCACATAGTAGTTTCCCGCAGCATTCATCTCTACACTCTATTGAGCTGAATGCATTACTTTCTATTCTGTGCATTTTGAGTTATGGATGTGTACATAATAGCTCAGGGTGAGGTGGAACTGTATAGATGTTGCATACATCCAATGCAGAGCCATGGAATACTCAAATGCAAGGTGAATTCAGGAAGCTACCTCATAACATTTAGAGTGGAACAGTAATTATCTTTGTTTAGTTCTGTAAACGGTAATGTTTCATTGTGTAAAAAAGTTGAAGTTACTAAAAGTAACTTCTCGAACATTGGTAGCACACTCATAAAATTGAATGCATACTAATCTACATCATATGGTAAGCAAAATAATAAGGTTTACATCAAGTTATCACATAGTATTTTCCCGCAAAATTCATCTCTACACTCTATTGAGCTGAATGCATTACATTCTGTTCTATGCATTTTGAGGTATGGATGTTTACATAACTACTCAGGGTGAGGTGGAACGGTATAAATATTGCATGTACCCTACTCAGAGCCATGGAATACTGAAATGCAAGTTGAATTCAGGAGGCTACCTCATAACATTTAGAGTGGAACATTAAATAGCTTTGTTTAGTTCTGTAAACGGTAATGTTCCATTGTGTAAAAAAGTTGAAGTTACTAAAAGTAGCTTCTCGAACATTGGTAGCACACTCATAAAATTGGTTGCATACTACTCTAAATAATATGGTAAGCAAAATAATAAGGTTTACATCGTTATCACATAGTAGTTTCCCGCAAAATTCATCTCTACACTCTATTGAGCTGAATGCATTACTTTCTACTCTACGCAGTTTGTGTTATGGATGTGTACATAACTACTCAGGGTGAGGTGGAACGGTATAAATATTGCATGTATCCTACTCAGAACCATGGAATACTCAAATGCATGGTGAATTCATGAAGCTACCTCATAACATTTAGAGTGGAACAGTAAATATCTTTGTTTAGTTCTGTAAACGGTAATGTTCCATTGTGTAAAAAAGTTGAATTTACTAAAAGTAACTTCTCGAACATTGGTAGCACACTCATAAAATCGGTTGCATACTACTCTAAGTGATGTGGTAAGTAAAATAATTAGGTTTACATCAAGTTATCACATAGTAGTTTCCCGCAGCATTCATCTCTACACTCTATTGAGCTGAATGCATTACTTTCTATTCTGTGCATTTTGAGTTATGGATGTGTACATAACAGCTCAGGGTGAGGTGGAACTGTATAGATGTTGCATGCATCCAATGCAGAGCCATGGAATACTCAAATGCAAGGTGAATTCAGGAAGCTACCTCTTAACATTTAGAGTGGAACAGTAAATATCTTTGTTTAGTTTTGTAAACGGTAACGTTCCATTGTGTAAAAAAGTTGAAGTTACTAAAAGTAACTTCTCCAACATTGGTAGCACACTCATAAAATTGAATGCATACTACTCTACATCATATGGTATGCAAAATAATAAGGTTCACATCAAGTTATCACATAGTAGTTTCCCGCAAAATTCATCTCTACACTCTATTGAGCTGAATGCATTACTTTCTATTCTGTGCATTTTGAGTTATGGATTTGTACATAACAGCTCAGGGTGAGGTGGAACTGTATAGATGTTGCATGCATCCAATGCAGAGCCATGGAATACTCAAATGCAAGGTGAATTCAGGAGGCTACCTCATAACATTTAGAGTGGAACAGTAAATAGCTTTGTTTAGTTCTGTAAACGGTAATGTTCCATTGTGTAAAAAAGTTGAAGTTACTAAAAGTAACTTCTCGAACATTGGTAGCACACTCATAAAATTGAATGCATACTAATCTACATCATATGGTAAGCAAAATAATAAGGTTTACATCGTTATCACATAGTAGTTTCCCGCAAAATTCATCTCTACACTCTATTGAGCTGAATGCATTACATTCTGTTCTATGCATTTTGAGGTATGGATGTTTACATAACTACTCAGGGTGAGGTGGAACGGTATAAATATTGCATGTACCCTACTCAGATCCATGGAATACTCAAATCCAAGTTGAATACAGGAAGCTACCTCATAACATTTAGAGTGGAACAGTAAATATCTTTGTTTAGTTCTGTAAACGGTAATGTTCCATTGTGTAAAAAAGTTGAAGTTACTAAAAGTAACTTCTCGAACACTGGTAGCACACTCATAAAATTGGTTGCATACTACTCTAAATCATATGGTAAGCAAAATAATAAGGTTAACATCAAGTTATCACATAGTAGTTTCCCGCAGCATTCATCTCTACACTCTATTGAGGTGAATGCATTACTTTCTATTCTGTGCATTTTGAGTTATGGATGTGTACATAATAGCTCAGGGTGAGGTGGAACTGTATAGATGTTGCATACATCCAATGCAGAGCCATGGAATACTCAAATGCAAGGTGAATTCAGGAAGCTACCTCATAACATTTAGAGTGGAACAGTAATTATCTTTGTTTAGTTCTGTAAACGGTAATGTTTCATTGTGTAAAAAAGTTGAAGTTACTAAAAGTAACTTCTCGAACATTGGTAGCACATTCATAAAATTGAATGCATACTAATCTACATCATATGGTAAGCAAAATAATAAGGTTTACATCAAGTTATCACATAGTATTTTCCCGCAAAATTCATCTCTACACTCTATTGAGCTGAATGCATTACATTCTGTTCTATGCATTTTGAGGTATGGATGTTTACATAACTACTCAGGGTGAGGTGGAACGGTATAAATATTGCATGTACCCTACTCAGAGCCATGGAATACTGAAATGCAAGTTGAATTCAGGAGGCTACCTCATAACATTTAGAGTGGAACATTAAATAGCTTTGTTTAGTTCTGTAAACGGTAATGTTCCATTGTGTAAAAAAGTTGAAGTTACTAAAAGTAGCTTCTCGAACATTGGTAGCACACTCATAAAATTGGTTGCATACTACTCTAAATAATATGGTAAGCAAAATAATAAGGTTTACATCGTTATCACATAGTAGTTTCCCGCAAAATTCATCTCTACACTCTATTGAGCTGAATGCATTACTTTCTACTCTACGCAGTTTGTGTTATGGATGTGTACATAACTACTCAGGGTGAGGTGGAACGGTATAAATATTGCATGTATCCTACTCAGAGCCATGGAATACTCAAATGCATGGTGAATTCATGAAGCTACCTCATAACATTTAGAGTGGAACAGTAAATATCTTTGTTTAGTTCTGTAAACGGTAATGTTCCATTGTGTAAAAAAGTTGAATTTACTAAAAGTAACTTCTCGAACATTGGTAGCACACTCATAAAATCGGTTGCATACTACTCTAAGTGATGTGGTAAGTAAAATAATTAGGTTTACATCAAGTTATCACATAGTAGTTTCCCGCAGCATTCATCTCTACACTCTATTGAGCTGAATGCATTACTTTCTATTCTGTGCATTTTGAGTTATGGATGTGTACATAACAGCTCAGGGTGAGGTGGAACTGTATAGATGTTGCATGCATCCAATGCAGAGCCATGGAATACTCAAATGCAAGGTGAATTCAGGAAGCTACCTCATAACATTTAGAGTGGAACCGTAATTATCTTTGTTTAGTTCTGTAAACGGTAATGTTCCATTGTGTAAAAAAGTTGAAGTTACTAAAAGTAACTTCTCGAACACTGGTAGCACACTCATAAAATTGGTTGCATACTACTCTAAATCATATGGTAAGCAAAATAATAAGGTTAACATCAAGTTATCACATAGTAGTTTCCCGCAGCATTCATCTCTACACTCTATTGAGCTGAATGCATTACTTTCTATTCTGTGCATTTTGAGTTATGGATGTGTACATAATAGCTCAGGGTGAGGTGGAACTGTATAGATGTTGCATACATCCAATGCAGAGCCATGGAATACTCAAATGTAAGGTGAATTCAGGAAGCTACCTCATAACATTTAGAGTGGAACAGTAATTATCTTTGTTTAGTTCTGTAAACGGTAATGTTTCATTGTGTAAAAAAGTTGAAGTTACTAAAAGTAACTTCTCGAACATTGGTAGCACATTCATAAAATTGAATGCATACTAATCTACATCATATGGTAAGCAAAATAATAAGGTTTACATCAAGTTATCACATAGTATTTTCCCGCAAAATTCATCTCTACACTCTATTGAGCTGAATGCATTACATTCTGTTCTATGCATTTTGAGGTATGGATGTTTACATAACTACTCAGGGTGAGGTGGAACGGTATAAATATTGCATGTACCCTACTCAGAGCCATGGAATACTGAAATGCAAGTTGAATTCAGGAGGCTACCTCATAACATTTAGAGTGGAACATTAAATAGCTTTGTTTAGTTCTGTAAACGGTAATGTTCCATTGTGTAAAAAAGTTGAAGTTACTAAAAGTATCTTCTCGAACATTGGTAGCACACTCATAAAATTGGTTGCATAGTACTCTAAATAATATGGTAAGCAAAATAATAAGGTTTACATCGTTATCACATAGTAGTTTCCCGCAAAATTCATCTCTACACTCTATTGAGCTGAATGCATTACTTTCTACTCTACGCAGTTTGTGTTATGGATGTGTACATAACTACTCAGGGTGAGGTGGAACGGTATAAATATTGCATGTATCCTACTCAGAGCCATGGAATACTCAAATGCATGGTGAATTCATGAAGCTACCTCATAACATTTAGAGTGGAACAGTAAATATCTTTGTTTAGTTCTGTAAACGGTAATGTTCCATTGTGTAAAAAAGTTGAAGTTACTAAAAGTAACTTCTCGAACATTGGTAGCACACTCATAAAATTGAATGCATACTAATCTACATCATATGGTAAGCAAAATAATAAGGTTTACATCAAGTTATCACATAGTATTTTCCCGCAAAATTCATCTCTACACTCTATTGAGCTGAATGCATTACATTCTGTTCTATGCATTTTGAGGTATGGATGTTTACATAACTACTCAGGGTGAGGTGGAACGGTATAAATATTGCATGTACCCTACTCAGAGCCATGGAATACTCAAATGCAAGTAGAATTCAGGAGGCTACCTCATAACATTTAGAGTGGAACAGTAAATAGCTTTGTTTAGTTCTGTAAACGGTAATGTTCCATTGTGTAAAAAAGTTGAAGTTACTAAAAGTAACTTCTCGAACACTGGTAGCACACTCATAAAATTGGTTGCATACTACTCTAAATCATATGGTAAGCAATATAATAAGGTTTACATCAAGTTATCACATAGTATTTACCCGCAAAATTCATCTCTACACTCTATTGAGCTGAATTCATTACATTCTGTTCTATGCATTTTGAGTTATGGATATTTACATAACTACACAGGGTGAGGTGGAACGGTATAAATATTGCATGTACCCTACTCAGAGCCATGGAAAACTCAAATGCAAGGTGAATTCAGGAAGCTACCTCATAACATTTAGAGTGGAACAGTAAATATCTTTGTTTAGTTCTGTAAACGGTAATGTTCCATTGTGTAAAAAAGTTGAATTTACTAAAAGTAACTTATCCAACATTGGTAGCACACTCATAAAATTGGTTGCATACTACTCTAAATCATATGGTAAGCAAAATAATAAGGTTAACATCAAGTTATCACATAGTAGTTTCCCGCAGCATTCATCTCTACACTCTATTGAGCTGAATGCTTTACTTTCTATTCTGTGCATTTTGAGTTATGGATGTGTACATAATAGCTCAGGGTGAGGTGGAACTGTATAGATGTTGCATACATCCAATGCAGAGCCATGGAATACTCAAATGCAAGGTGAATTCAGGAAGCTACCTCATAACATTTAGAGTGGAACAGTAATTATCTTTGTTTAGTTCTGTAAACGGTAATGTTTCATTGTGTAAAAAAGTTGAAGTTACTAAAAGTAACTTCTCGAACATTGGTAGCACACTCATAAAATTGAATGCATACTAATCTACATCATATGGTAAGCAAAATAATAAGGTTTACATCAAGTTATCACATAGTATTTTCCCGCAAAATTCATCTCTACACTCTATTGAGCTGAATGCATTACATTCTGTTCTATGCATTTTGAGGTATGGATGTTTACATAACTACTCAGGGTGAGGTGGAACGGTATAAATATTGCATGTACCCTACTCAGAGCCATGGAATACTGAAATGCAAGTTGAATTCAGGAGGCTACCTCATAACATTTAGAGTGGAACATTAAATAGCTTTGTTTAGTTCTGTAAACGGTAATGTTCCATTGTGTAAAAAAGTTGAAGTTACTAAAAGTAGCTTCTCGAACATTGGTAGCACACTCATAAAATTGGTTGCATACTACTCTAAATAATATGGTAAGCAAAATAATAAGGTTTACATCGTTATCACATAGTAGTTTCCCGCAAAATTCATCTCTACACTCTATTGAGCTGAATGCATTACTTTCTACTCTACGCAGTTTGTGTTATGGATGTGTACATAACTACTCAGGGTGAGGTGGAACGGTATAAATATTGCATGTATCCTACTCAGAGCCATGGAATACTCAAATGCATGGTGAATTCATGAAGCTACCTCATAACATTTAGAGTGGAACAGTAAATATCTTTGTTTAGTTCTGTAAACGGTAATGTTCCATTGTGTAAAAAAGTTGAATTTACTAAAAGTAACTTCTCGAACATTGGTAGCACACTCATAAAATCGGTTGCATACTACTCTAAGTGATGTGGTAAGTAAAATAATTAGGTTTACATCAAGTTATCACATAGTAGTTTCCCGCAGCATTCATCTCTACACTCTATTGAGCTGAATGCATTACTTTCTATTCTGTGCATTTTGAGTTATGGATGTGTACATAACAGCTCAGGGTGAGGTGGAACTGTATAGATGTTGCATGCATCCAATGCAGAGCCATGGAATACTCAAATGCAAGGTGAATTCAGGAAGCTACCTCATAACATTTAGAGTGGAACAGTAAATATCTTTGTTTAGTTTTGTAAACGGTAACGTTCCATTGTGTAAAAAAGTTGAAGTTACTAAAAGTAACTTCTCCAACATTGGTAGCACACTCATAAAATTGAATGCATACTACTCTACATCATATGGTATGCAAAATAATAAGGTTCACATCAAGTTATCACATAGTAGTTTCCCGCAAAATTCATCTCTACACTCTATTGAGCTGAATGCATTACTTTCTATTCTGTGCATTTTGAGTTATGGATTTGTACATAACAGCTCAGGGTGAGGTGGAACTGTATAGATGTTGCATGCATCCAATGCAGAGCCATGGAATACTCAAATGCAAGGTGAATTCAGGAGGCTACCTCATAACATTTAGAGTGGAACAGTAAATAGCTTTGTTTAGTTCTGTAAACGGTAATGTTCCATTGTGTAAAAAAGTTGAAGTTACTAAAAGTAACTTCTCGAACATTGGTAGCACACTCATAAAATTGAATGCATACTAATCTACATCATATGGTAAGCAAAATAATAAGGTTTACATCGTTATCACATAGTAGTTTCCCGCAAAATTCATCTCTACACTCTATTGAGCTGAATGCATTACATTCTGTTCTATGCATTTTGAGGTATGGATGTTTACATAACTACTCAGGGTGAGGTGGAACGGTATAAATATTGCATGTACCCTACTCAGATCCATGGAATACTCAAATCCAAGTTGAATACAGGAAGCTACCTCATAACATTTAGAGTGGAACAGTAAATATCTTTGTTTAGTTCTGTAAACGGTAATGTTCCATTGTGTAAAAAAGTTGAAGTTACTAAAAGTAACTTCTCGAACACTGGTAGCACACTCATAAAATTGGTTGCATACTACTCTAAATCATATGGTAAGCAAAATAATAAGGTTAACATCAAGTTATCACATAGTAGTTTCCCGCAGCATTCATCTCTACACTCTATTGAGCTGAATGCATTACTTTCTATTCTGTGCATTTTGAGTTATGGATGTGTACATAATAGCTCAGGGTGAGGTGGAACTGTATAGATGTTGCATACATCCAATGCAGAGCCATGGAATACTCAAATGCAAGGTGAATTCAGGAAGCTACCTCATAACATTTAGAGTGGAACAGTAATTATCTTTGTTTAGTTCTGTAAACGGTAATGTTTCATTGTGTAAAAAAGTTGAAGTTACTAAAAGTAACTTCTCGAACATTGGTAGCACATTCATAAAATTGAATGCATACTAATCTACATCATATGGTAAGCAAAATAATAAGGTTTACATCAAGTTATCACATAGTATTTTCCCGCAAAATTCATCTCTACACTCTATTGAGCTGAATGCATTACTTTCTACTCTACGCAGTTTGTGTTATGGATGTGTACATAACTACTCAGGGTGAGGTGGAACGGTATAAATATTGCATGTATCCTACTCAGAGCCATGGAATACTCAAATGCATGGTGAATTCATGAAGCTACCTCATAACATTTAGAGTGGAACAGTAAATATCTTTGTTTAGTTCTGTAAACGGTAATGTTCCATTGTGTAAAAAAGTTGAATTTACTAAAAGTAACTTCTCGAACATTGGTAGCACACTCATAAAATCGGTTGCATACTACTCTAAGTGATGTGGTAAGTAAAATAATTAGGTTTACATCAAGTTATCACATAGTAGTTTCCCGCAGCATTCATCTCTACACTCTATTGAGCTGAATGCATTACTTTCTATTCTGTGCATTTTGAGTTATGGATGTGTACATAACAGCTCAGGGTGAGGTGGAACTGTATAGATGTTGCATGCATCCAATGCAGAGCCATGGAATACTCAAATGCAAGGTGAATTCAGGAAGCTACCTCATAACATTTAGAGTGGAACCGTAATTATCTTTGTTTAGTTCTGTAAACGGTAATGTTCCATTGTGTAAAAAAGTTGAAGTTACTAAAAGTAACTTCTCGAACACTGGTAGCACACTCATAAAATTGGTTGCATACTACTCTAAATCATATGGTAAGCAAAATAATAAGGTTAACATCAAGTTATCACATAGTAGTTTCCCGCAGCATTCATCTCTACACTCTATTGAGCTGAATGCATTACTTTCTATTCTGTGCATTTTGAGTTATGGATGTGTACATAATAGCTCAGGGTGAGGTGGAACTGTATAGATGTTGCATACATCCAATGCAGAGCCATGGAATACTCAAATGCAAGGTGAATTCAGGAAGCTACCTCATAACATTTAGAGTGGAACAGTAATTATCTTTGTTTAGTTCTGTAAACGGTAATGTTTCATTGTGTAAAAAAGTTGAAGTTACTAAAAGTAACTTCTCGAACATTGGTAGCACATTCATAAAATTGAATGCATACTAATCTACATCATATGGTAAGCAAAATAATAAGGTTTACATCAAGTTATCACATAGTATTTTCCCGCAAAATTCATCTCTACACTCTATTGAGCTGAATGCATTACATTCTGTTCTATGCATTTTGAGGTATGGATGTTTACATAACTACTCAGGGTGAGGTGGAACGGTATAAATATTGCATGTACCCTACTCAGAGCCATGGAAAACTCAAATGCAAGGTGAATTCAGGAAGCTACCTCATAACATTTAGAGTGGAACAGTAAATATCTTTGTTTAGTTCTGTAAACGGTAATGTTCCATTGTGTAAAAAAGTTGAATTTACTAAAAGTAACTTATCCAACATTGGTAGCACACTCATAAAATTGGTTGCATACTACTCTAAATCATATGGTAAGCAAAATAATAAGGTTAACATCAAGTTATCACATAGTAGTTTCCCGCAGCATTCATCTCTACACTCTATTGAGCTGAATGCATTACTTTCTATTCTGTGCATTTTGAGTTATGGATGTGTACATAATAGCTCAGGGTGAGGTGGAACTGTATAGATGTTGCATACATCCAATGCAGAGCCATGGAATACTCAAATGCAAGGTGAATTCAGGAAGCTACCTCATAACATTTAGAGTGGAACAGTAATTATCTTTGTTTAGTTCTGTAAACGGTAATGTTTCATTGTGTAAAAAAGTTGAAGTTACTAAAAGTAACTTCTCGAACATTGGTAGCACACTCATAAAATTGAATGCATACTAATCTACATCATATGGTAAGCAAAATAATAAGGTTTACATCAAGTTATCACATAGTATTTTCCCGCAAAATTCATCTCTACACTCTATTGAGCTGAATGCATTACATTCTGTTCTATGCATTTTGAGGTATGGATGTTTACATAACTACTCAGGGTGAGGTGGAACGGTATAAATATTGCATGTACCCTACTCAGAGCCATGGAATACTGAAATGCAAGTTGAATTCAGGAGGCTACCTCATAACATTTAGAGTGGAACATTAAATAGCTTTGTTTAGTTCTGTAAACGGTAATGTTCCATTGTGTAAAAAAGTTGAAGTTACTAAAAGTAGCTTCTCGAACATTGGTAGCACACTCATAAAATTGGTTGCATACTACTCTAAATAATATGGTAAGCAAAATAATAAGGTTTACATCGTTATCACATAGTAGTTTCCCGCAAAATTCATCTCTACACTCTATTGAGCTGAATGCATTACTTTCTACTCTACGCAGTTTGTGTTATGGATGTGTACATAACTACTCAGGGTGAGGTGGAACGGTATAAATATTGCATGTATCCTACTCAGAGCCATGGAATACTCAAATGCATGGTGAATTCATGAAGCTACCTCATAACATTTAGAGTGGAACAGTAAATATCTTTGTTTAGTTCTGTAAACGGTAATGTTCCATTGTGTAAAAAAGTTGAATTTACTAAAAGTAACTTCTCGAACATTGGTAGCACACTCATAAAATCGGTTGCATACTACTCTAAGTGATGTGGTAAGTAAAATAATTAGGTTTACATCAAGTTATCACATAGTAGTTTCCCGCAGCATTCATCTCTACACTCTATTGAGCTGAATGCATTACTTTCTATTCTGTGCATTTTGAGTTATGGATGTGTACATAACAGCTCAGGGTGAGGTGGAACTGTATAGATGTTGCATGCATCCAATGCAGAGCCATGGAATACTCAAATGCAAGGTGAATTCAGGAAGCTACCTCATAACATTTAGAGTGGAACAGTAAATATCTTTGTTTAGTTTTGTAAACGGTAACGTTCCATTGTGTAAAAAAGTTGAAGTTACTAAAAGTAACTTCTCCAACATTGGTAGCACACTCATAAAATTGAATGCATACTACTCTACATCATATGGTATGCAAAATAATAAGGTTCACATCAAGTTATCACATAGTAGTTTCCCGCAAAATTCATCTCTACACTCTATTGAGCTGAATGCATTACTTTCTATTCTGTGCATTTTGAGTTATGGATTTGTACATAACAGCTCAGGGTGAGGTGGAACTGTATAGATGTTGCATGCATCCAATGCAGAGCCATGGAATACTCAAATGCAAGGTGAATTCAGGAGGCTACCTCATAACATTTAGAGTGGAACAGTAAATAGCTTTGTTTAGTTCTGTAAACGGTAATGTTCCATTGTGTAAAAAAGTTGAAGTTACTAAAAGTAGCTTCTCGAACATTGGTAGCACACTCATAAAATTGGTTGCATACTACTCTAAATAATATGGTAAGCAAAATAATAAGGTTTACATCGTTATCACATAGTAGTTTCCCGCAAAATTCATCTCTACACTCTATTGAGCTGAATGCATTACTTTCTACTCTACGCAGTTTGTGTTATGGATGTGTACATAACTACTCAGGGTGAGGTGGAACGGTATAAATATTGCATGTATCCTACTCAGAGCCATGGAATACTCAAATGCATGGTGAATTCATGAAGCTACCTCATAACATTTAGAGTGGAACAGTAAATATCTTTGTTTAGTTCTGTAAACGGTAATGTTCCATTGTGTAAAAAAGTTGAATTTACTAAAAGTAACTTCTCGAACATTGGTAGCACACTCATAAAATCGGTTGCATACTACTCTAAGTGATGTGGTAAGTAAAATAATTAGGTTTACATCAAGTTATCACATAGTAGTTTCCCGCAGCATTCATCTCTACACTCTATTGAGCTGAATGCATTACTTTCTATTCTGTGCATTTTGAGTTATGGATGTGTACATAACAGCTCAGGGTGAGGTGGAACTGTATAGATGTTGCATGCATCCAATGCAGAGCCATGGAATACTCAAATGCAAGGTGAATTCAGGAAGCTACCTCATAACATTTAGAGTGGAACAGTAAATATCTTTGTTTAGTTTTGTAAACGGTAATGTTCCATTGTGTAAAAAAGTTGAAGTTACTAAAAGTAACTTCTCCAACATTGGTAGCACACTCATAAAATTGAATGCATACTACTCTACATCATATGGTATGCAAAATAATAAGGTTCACATCAAGTTATCACATAGTAGTTTCCCGCAAAATTCATCTCTACACTCTATTGAGCTGAATGCATTACTTTCTATTCTGTGCATTTTGAGTTATGGATTTGTACATAACAGCTCAGGGTGAGGTGGAACTGTATAGATGTTGCATGCATCCAATGCAGAGCCATGGAATACTCAAATGCAAGGTGAATTCAGGAGGCTACCTCATAACATTTAGAGTGGAACAGTAAATAGCTTTGTTTAGTTCTGTAAACGGTAATGTTCCATTGTGTAAAAAAGTTGAAGTTACTAAAAGTAACTTCTCGAACATTGGTAGCACACTCATAAAATTGAATGCATACTAATCTACATCATATGGTAAGCAAAATAATAAGGTTTACATCGTTATCACATAGTAGTTTCCCGCAAAATTCATCTCTACACTCTATTGAGCTGAATGCATTACATTCTGTTCTATGCATTTTGAGGTATGGATGTTTACATAACTACTCAGGGTGAGGTGGAACGGTATAAATATTGCATGTACCCTACTCAGATCCATGGAATACTCAAATCCAAGTTGAATACAGGAAGCTACCTCATAACATTTAGAGTGGAACAGTAAATATCTTTGTTTAGTTCTGTAAACGGTAATGTTCCATTGTGTAAAAAAGTTGAAGTTACTAAAAGTAACTTCTCGAACACTGGTAGCACACTCATAAAATTGGTTGCATACTACTCTAAATCATATGGTAAGCAAAATAATAAGGTTAACATCAAGTTATCACATAGTAGTTTCCCGCAGCATTCATCTCTACACTCTATTGAGCTGAATGCATTACTTTCTATTCTGTGCATTTTGAGTTATGGATGTGTACATAATAGCTCAGGGTGAGGTGGAACTGTATAGATGTTGCATACATCCAATGCAGAGCCATGGAATACTCAAATGCAAGGTGAATTCAGGAAGCTACCTCATAACATTTAGAGTGGAACAGTAATTATCTTTGTTTAGTTCTGTAAACGGTAATGTTTCATTGTGTAAAAAAGTTGAAGTTACTAAAAGTAACTTCTCGAACATTGGTAGCACATTCATAAAATTGAATGCATACTAATCTACATCATATGGTAAGCAAAATAATAAGGTTTACATCAAGTTATCACATAGTATTTTCCCGCAAAATTCATCTCTACACTCTATTGAGCTGAATGCATTACTTTCTACTCTACGCAGTTTGTGTTATGGATGTGTACATAACTACTCAGGGTGAGGTGGAACGGTATAAATATTGCATGTATCCTACTCAGAGCCATGGAATACTCAAATGCATGGTGAATTCATGAAGCTACCTCATAACATTTAGAGTGGAACAGTAAATATCTTTGTTTAGTTCTGTAAACGGTAATGTTCCATTGTGTAAAAAAGTTGAATTTACTAAAAGTAACTTCTCGAACATTGGTAGCACACTCATAAAATCGGTTGCATACTACTCTAAGTGATGTGGTAAGTAAAATAATTAGGTTTACATCAAGTTATCACATAGTAGTTTCCCGCAGCATTCATCTCTACACTCTATTGAGCTGAATGCATTACTTTCTATTCTGTGCATTTTGAGTTATGGATGTGTACATAACAGCTCAGGGTGAGGTGGAACTGTATAGATGTTGCATGCATCCAATGCAGAGCCATGGAATACTCAAATGCAAGGTGAATTCAGGAAGCTACCTCATAACATTTAGAGTGGAACCGTAATTATCTTTGTTTAGTTCTGTAAACGGTAATGTTCCATTGTGTAAAAAAGTTGAAGTTACTAAAAGTAACTTCTCGAACACTGGTAGCACACTCATAAAATTGGTTGCATACTACTCTAAATCATATGGTAAGCAAAATAATAAGGTTAACATCAAGTTATCACATAGTAGTTTCCCGCAGCATTCATCTCTACACTCTATTGAGCTGAATGCATTACTTTCTATTCTGTGCATTTTGAGTTATGGATGTGTACATAATAGCTCAGGGTGAGGTGGAACTGTATAGATGTTGCATACATCCAATGCAGAGCCATGGAATACTCAAATGCAAGGTGAATTCAGGAAGCTACCTCATAACATTTAGAGTGGAACAGTAATTATCTTTGTTTAGTTCTGTAAACGGTAATGTTTCATTGTGTAAAAAAGTTGAAGTTACTAAAAGTAACTTCTCGAACATTGGTAGCACATTCATAAAATTGAATGCATACTAATCTACATCATATGGTAAGCAAAATAATAAGGTTTACATCAAGTTATCACATAGTATTTTCCCGCAAAATTCATCTCTACACTCTATTGAGCTGAATGCATTACATTCTGTTCTATGCATTTTGAGGTATGGATGTTTACATAACTACTCAGGGTGAGGTGGAACGGTATAAATATTGCATGTACCCTACTCAGAGCCATGGAATACTGAAATGCAAGTTGAATTCAGGAGGCTACCTCATAACATTTAGAGTGGAACATTAAATAGCTTTGTTTAGTTCTGTAAACGGTAATGTTCCATTGTGTAAAAAAGTTGAAGTTACTAAAAGTAGCTTCTCGAACATTGGTAGCACACTCATAAAATTGGTTGCATACTACTCTAAATAATATGGTAAGCAAAATAATAAGGTTTACATCGTTATCACATAGTAGTTTCCCGCAAAATTCATCTCTACACTCTATTGAGCTGAATGCATTACTTTCTACTCTACGCAGTTTGTGTTATGGATGTGTACATAACTACTCAGGGTGAGGTGGAACGGTATAAATATTGCATGTATCCTACTCAGAGCCATGGAATACTCAAATGCATGGTGAATTCATGAAGCTACCTCATAACATTTAGAGTGGAACAGTAAATATCTTTGTTTAGTTCTGTAAACGGTAATGTTCCATTGTGTAAAAAAGTTGAATTTACTAAAAGTAACTTCTCGAACATTGGTAGCACACTCATAAAATCGGTTGCATACTACTCTAAGTGATGTGGTAAGTAAAATAATTAGGTTTACATCAAGTTATCACATAGTAGTTTCCCGCAGCATTCATCTCTACACTCTATTGAGCTGAATGCATTACTTTCTATTCTGTGCATTTTGAGTTATGGATGTGTACATAACAGCTCAGGGTGAGGTGGAACTGTATAGATGTTGCATGCATCCAATGCAGAGCCATGGAATACTCAAATGCAAGGTGAATTCAGGAAGCTACCTCATAACATTTAGAGTGGAACCGTAATTATCTTTGTTTAGTTCTGTAAACGGTAATGTTCCATTGTGTAAAAAAGTTGAAGTTACTAAAAGTAACTTCTCGAACATTGGTAGCACACTCATAAAATTGAATGCATACTAATCTACATCATATGGTAAGCAAAATAATAAGGTTTACATCAAGTTATCACATAGTATTTTCCCGCAAAATTCATCTCTACACTCTATTGAGCTGAATGCATTACATTCTGTTCTATGCATTTTGAGGTATGGATGTTTACATAACTACTCAGGGTGAGGTGGAACGGTATAAATATTGCATGTACCCTACTCAGAGCCATGGAATACTCAAATGCAAGGTGAATGCAGGAGGCTACCTCATAACATTTAGAGTGGAACAGTAAATAGCTTTGTTTAGTTCTGTAAAAGCTAATGTTCCATTGTGTAAAAAAGTTGAAGTTAATAAAAGTAACTTCTCGAACATTGGTAGCACACTCATAAAATTGGTTGCATACTACTCTAAATCATATGGTAAGCAAAATAATAAGGTTTACATCAAGTTATCACATAGTAGTTTCCCGCAAAATTCATCTCTACACTCTATAGAGCTGAATGCATTACTTTCTACTCTACGCAGTTTGTGTTATGGATGGGTACATAACTACTCAGGGTGAGGTGGAACGGTATAAATATTGCATGTATCCTACTCAGAGCCATGGAATACTCAAATGCATGGTGAATTCATGAAGCTACCTCATAACATTTGGAGTGGAACAGTAAATATCTTTGTTTAGTTCTGTAAACGGTAATGTTCCATTGTGTAAAAAAGTTGAAGTTACTAAAAGTAACTTCTCGAACATTGGTAGCACACTCATACAATCGGTTGCATACTACTCTAAATCATATGGTAAGCAGAATAATAAGGTTTACATCAAGTTATCACATAGTAGTTTCCCGCAAAATTCATCTCTACACTCTATTGAGCTGAATGCATTAATTTCTGTTCTATGCATTTTGAGTTATGAATGTGTACAGAACTACTCAGGGTGAGGTGGAACGGTATAAATATTGCATGTATCCTACTCAGAGCCATGGAATACTCAAATGCAAGGTGAATTCAGGAAGCTACCTCATAACATTTAGAGTGGAACAGTAAATATCTTTGTTTAGTTTTGTAAACGGTAACGTTCCATTGTGTAAAAAAGTTGAAGTTACTAAAAGTAACTTCTCCAACATTGGTAGCACACTCATAAAATTGAATGCATACTACTCTACATCATATGGTATGCAAAATAATAAGGTTCACATCAAGTTATCACATAGTAGTTTCCCGCAAAATTCATCTCTACACTCTATTGAGCTGAATGCATTACTTTCTATTCTGTGCATTTTGAGTTATGGATTTGTACATAACAGCTCAGGGTGAGGTGGAACTGTATAGATGTTGCATGCATCCAATGCAGAGCCATGGAATACTCAAATGCAAGGTGAATTCAGGAGGCTACCTCATAACATTTAGAGTGGAACAGTAAATAGCTTTGTTTAGTTCTGTAAACGGTAATGTTCCATTGTGTAAAAAAGTTGAAGTTACTAAAAGTAACTTCTCGAACATTGGTAGCACACTCATAAAATTGAATGCATACTAATCTACATCATATGGTAAGCAAAATAATAAGGTTTACATCGTTATCACATAGTAGTTTCCCGCAAAATTCATCTCTACACTCTATTGAGCTGAATGCATTACATTCTGTTCTATGCATTTTGAGGTATGGATGTTTACATAACTACTCAGGGTGAGGTGGAACGGTATAAATATTGCATGTACCCTACTCAGATCCATGGAATACTCAAATCCAAGTTGAATACAGGAAGCTACCTCATAACATTTAGAGTGGAACAGTAAATATCTTTGTTTAGTTCTGTAAACGGTAATGTTCCATTGTGTAAAAAAGTTGAAGTTACTAAAAGTAACTTCTCGAACACTGGTAGCACACTCATAAAATTGGTTGCATACTACTCTAAATCATATGGTAAGCAAAATAATAAGGTTTACATCAAGTTATCACATAGTATTTTCCCGCAAAATTCATCTCTACACTCTATTGAGCTGAATGCATTACATTCTGTTCTATGCATTTTGAGTTATGGATATTTACATAACTACACAGGGTGAGGTGGAACGGTATAAATATTGCATGTACCCTACTCAGAGCCATCGAATACTCAAATGCATGGTGAATTCATGAAGCTACCTCATAACATTTAGAGTGGAACCGTAATTATCTTTGTTTAGTTCTGTAAACGGTAATGTTCCATTGTGTAAAAAAGTTGAAGTTACTAAAAGTAACTTCTCGAACATTGGTAGCACACTCATACAATCGGTTGCATACTACTCTAAATCATATGGTAAGCAGAATAATAAGGTTTACATCAAGTTATCACATAGTAGTTTCCCGCAAAATTCATCTCTACACTCTATTGAGCTGAATGCATTAATTTCTGTTCTATGCATTTTGAGTTATGAATGTGTACAGAACTACTCAGGGTGAGGTGGAACGGTATAAATATTGCATGTATCCTACTCAGAGCCATGGAATACTCAAATGCAAGGTGAATTCAGGAAGCTACCTCATAACATTTAGAGTGGAACAGTAAATATCTTTGTTTAGTTTTGTAAACGGTAACGTTCCATTGTGTAAAAAAGTTGAAGTTACTAAAAGTAACTTCTCCAACATTGGTAGCACACTCATAAAATTGAATGCATACTACTCTACATCATATGGTATGCAAAATAATAAGGTTCACATCAAGTTATCACATAGTAGTTTCCCGCAAAATTCATCTCTACACTCTATTGAGCTGAATGCATTACTTTCTATTCTGTGCATTTTGAGTTATGGATTTGTACATAACAGCTCAGGGTGAGGTGGAACTGTATAGATGTTGCATGCATCCAATGCAGAGCCATGGAATACTCAAATGCAAGGTGAATTCAGGAGGCTACCTCATAACATTTAGAGTGGAACAGTAAATAGCTTTGTTTAGTTCTGTAAACGGTAATGTTCCATTGTGTAAAAAAGTTGAAGTTACTAAAAGTAACTTCTCGAACATTGGTAGCACACTCATAAAATTGAATGCATACTAATCTACATCATATGGTAAGCAAAATAATAAGGTTTACATCGTTATCACATAGTAGTTTCCCGCAAAATTCATCTCTACACTCTATTGAGCTGAATGCATTACATTCTGTTCTATGCATTTTGAGGTATGGATGTTTACATAACTACTCAGGGTGAGGTGGAACGGTATAAATATTGCATGTACCCTACTCAGATCCATGGAATACTCAAATCCAAGTTGAATACAGGAAGCTACCTCATAACATTTAGAGTGGAACAGTAAATATCTTTGTTTAGTTCTGTAAACGGTAATGTTCCATTGTGTAAAAAAGTTGAAGTTACTAAAAGTAACTTCTCGAACACTGGTAGCACACTCATAAAATTGGTTGCATACTACTCTAAATCATATGGTAAGCAAAATAATAAGGTTTACATCAAGTTATCACATAGTATTTTCCCGCAAAATTCATCTCTACACTCTATTGAGCTGAATGCATTACATTCTGTTCTATGCATTTTGAGTTATGGATATTTACATAACTACACAGGGTGAGGTGGAACGGTATAAATATTGCATGTACCCTACTCAGAGCCATCGAATACTCAAATGCATGGTGAATTCATGAAGCTACCTCATAACATTTAGAGTGGAACCGTAATTATCTTTGTTTAGTTCTGTAAACGGTAATGTTCCATTGTGTAAAAAAGTTGAAGTTACTAAAAGTAACTTCTCGAACATTGGTAGCACAATCATAAAATTGAATGCATACTAATCTACACCATATGGTAAGCAAAATAATAAGGTTTACATCAAGTTATCACATAGTAGTTTCCCGCAAAATTCATCTCTACACTCTATAGAGCTAAATGCATTACTTTCTACTCTACGCAGTTTGTGTTATGGATGTGTACATAACTACTCAGGGTGAGGTGGAACGGTATAAATATTGCATGTACCCTACTCAGATCCATTGAATACTCAAATGCAAGATGAATTCAGGAAGCTACCTCATAACATTTAGAGTGGAACAGTAAATATCTTTGTTTAGTTCTGTAAACGGTAATGTTCCATTGTGTAAAAAAGTTGAATTTACTAAAAGTAACTTCTCGAACATTGGTAGCACACTCATAAAATCGGTTGCATACTACTCTAAGTGATGTGGTAAGTAAAATAATTAGGTTTACATCAAGTTATCACATAGTAGTTTCCCGCAGCATTCATCTCTACACTCTATTGAGCTGAATGCATTACTTTCTATTCTGTGCATTTTGAGTTATGGATGTGTACATAACAGCTCAGGGTGAGGTGGAACTGTATAGATGTTGCATGCATCCAATGCAGAGCCATGGAATACTCAAATGCAAGGTGAATTCAGGAAGCTACCTCATAACATTTAGAGTGGAACCGTAATTATCTTTGTTTAGTTCTGTAAACGGTAATGTTCCATTGTGTAAAAAAGTTGAAGTTACTAAAAGTAACTTCTCGAACATTGGTAGCACACTCATAAAATTGAATGCATACTAATCTACATCATATGGTAAGCAAAATAATAAGGTTTACATCAAGTTATCACATAGTATTTTCCCGCAAAATTCATCTCTACACTCTATTGAGCTGAATGCATTACATTCTGTTCTATGCATTTTGAGGTATGGATGTTTACATAACTACTCAGGGTGAGGTGGAACGGTATAAATATTGCATGTACCCTACTCAGAGCCATGGAATACTCAAATGCAAGGTGAATGCAGGAGGCTACCTCATAACATTTAGAGTGGAACAGTAAATAGCTTTGTTTAGTTCTGTAAAAGCTAATGTTCCATTGTGTAAAAAAGTTGAAGTTAATAAAAGTAACTTCTCGAACATTGGTAGCACACTCATAAAATTGGTTGCATACTACTCTAAATCATATGGTAAGCAAAATAATAAGGTTTACATCAAGTTATCACATAGTAGTTTCCCGCAAAATTCATCTCTACACTCTATAGAGCTGAATGCATTACTTTCTACTCTACGCAGTTTGTGTTATGGATGGGTACATAACTACTCAGGGTGAGGTGGAACGGTATAAATATTGCATGTATCCTACTCAGAGCCATGGAATACTCAAATGCATGGTGAATTCATGAAGCTACCTCATAACATTTGGAGTGGAACAGTAAATATCTTTGTTTAGTTCTGTAAACGGTAATGTTCCATTGTGTAAAAAAGTTGAAGTTACTAAAAGTAACTTCTCGAACATTGGTAGCACACTCATACAATCGGTTGCATACTACTCTAAATCATATGGTAAGCAGAATAATAAGGTTTACATCAAGTTATCACATAGTAGTTTCCCGCAAAATTCATCTCTACACTCTATTGAGCTGAATGCATTAATTTCTGTTCTATGCATTTTGAGTTATGAATGTGTACAGAACTACTCAGGGTGAGGTGGAACGGTATAAATATTGCATGTATCCTACTCAGAGCCATGGAATACTCAAATGCAAGGTGAATTCAGGAAGCTACCTCATAACATTTAGAGTGGAACAGTAAATATCTTTGTTTAGTTTTGTAAACGGTAACGTTCCATTGTGTAAAAAAGTTGAAGTTACTAAAAGTAACTTCTCCAACATTGGTAGCACACTCATAAAATTGAATGCATACTACTCTACATCATATGGTATGCAAAATAATAAGGTTCACATCAAGTTATCACATAGTAGTTTCCCGCAAAATTCATCTCTACACTCTATTGAGCTGAATGCATTACTTTCTATTCTGTGCATTTTGAGTTATGGATTTGTACATAACAGCTCAGGGTGAGGTGGAACTGTATAGATGTTGCATGCATCCAATGCAGAGCCATGGAATACTCAAATGCAAGGTGAATTCAGGAGGCTACCTCATAACATTTAGAGTGGAACAGTAAATAGCTTTGTTTAGTTCTGTAAACGGTAATGTTCCATTGTGTAAAAAAGTTGAAGTTACTAAAAGTAACTTCTCGAACATTGGTAGCACACTCATAAAATTGAATGCATACTAATCTACATCATATGGTAAGCAAAATAATAAGGTTTACATCGTTATCACATAGTAGTTTCCCGCAAAATTCATCTCTACACTCTATTGAGCTGAATGCATTACATTCTGTTCTATGCATTTTGAGGTATGGATGTTTACATAACTACTCAGGGTGAGGTGGAACGGTATAAATATTGCATGTACCCTACTCAGATCCATGGAATACTCAAATCCAAGTTGAATACAGGAAGCTACCTCATAACATTTAGAGTGGAACAGTAAATATCTTTGTTTAGTTCTGTAAACGGTAATGTTCCATTGTGTAAAAAAGTTGAAGTTACTAAAAGTAACTTCTCGAACACTGGTAGCACACTCATAAAATTGGTTGCATACTACTCTAAATCATATGGTAAGCAAAATAATAAGGTTTACATCAAGTTATCACATAGTATTTTCCCGCAAAATTCATCTCTACACTCTATTGAGCTGAATGCATTACATTCTGTTCTATGCATTTTGAGTTATGGATATTTACATAACTACACAGGGTGAGGTGGAACGGTATAAATATTGCATGTACCCTACTCAGAGCCATCGAATACTCAAATGCATGGTGAATTCATGAAGCTACCTCATAACATTTAGAGTGGAACCGTAATTATCTTTGTTTAGTTCTGTAAACGGTAATGTTCCATTGTGTAAAAAAGTTGAAGTTACTAAAAGTAACTTCTCGAACATTGGTAGCACACTCATACAATCGGTTGCATACTACTCTAAATCATATGGTAAGCAGAATAATAAGGTTTACATCAAGTTATCACATAGTAGTTTCCCGCAAAATTCATCTCTACACTCTATTGAGCTGAATGCATTAATTTCTGTTCTATGCATTTTGAGTTATGAATGTGTACAGAACTACTCAGGGTGAGGTGGAACGGTATAAATATTGCATGTATCCTACTCAGAGCCATGGAATACTCAAATGCAAGGTGAATTCAGGAAGCTACCTCATAACATTTAGAGTGGAACAGTAAATATCTTTGTTTAGTTTTGTAAACGGTAACGTTCCATTGTGTAAAAAAGTTGAAGTTACTAAAAGTAACTTCTCCAACATTGGTAGCACACTCATAAAATTGAATGCATACTACTCTACATCATATGGTATGCAAAATAATAAGGTTCACATCAAGTTATCACATAGTAGTTTCCCGCAAAATTCATCTCTACACTCTATTGAGCTGAATGCATTACTTTCTATTCTGTGCATTTTGAGTTATGGATTTGTACATAACAGCTCAGGGTGAGGTGGAACTGTATAGATGTTGCATGCATCCAATGCAGAGCCATGGAATACTCAAATGCAAGGTGAATTCAGGAGGCTACCTCATAACATTTAGAGTGGAACAGTAAATAGCTTTGTTTAGTTCTGTAAACGGTAATGTTCCATTGTGTAAAAAAGTTGAAGTTACTAAAAGTAACTTCTCGAACATTGGTAGCACACTCATAAAATTGAATGCATACTAATCTACATCATATGGTAAGCAAAATAATAAGGTTTACATCGTTATCACATAGTAGTTTCCCGCAAAATTCATCTCTACACTCTATTGAGCTGAATGCATTACATTCTGTTCTATGCATTTTGAGGTATGGATGTTTACATAACTACTCAGGGTGAGGTGGAACGGTATAAATATTGCATGTACCCTACTCAGATCCATGGAATACTCAAATCCAAGTTGAATACAGGAAGCTACCTCATAACATTTAGAGTGGAACAGTAAATATCTTTGTTTAGTTCTGTAAACGGTAATGTTCCATTGTGTAAAAAAGTTGAAGTTACTAAAAGTAACTTCTCGAACACTGGTAGCACACTCATAAAATTGGTTGCATACTACTCTAAATCATATGGTAAGCAAAATAATAAGGTTTACATCAAGTTATCACATAGTATTTTCCCGCAAAATTCATCTCTACACTCTATTGAGCTGAATGCATTACATTCTGTTCTATGCATTTTGAGTTATGGATATTTACATAACTACACAGGGTGAGGTGGAACGGTATAAATATTGCATGTACCCTACTCAGAGCCATCGAATACTCAAATGCATGGTGAATTCATGAAGCTACCTCATAACATTTAGAGTGGAACCGTAATTATCTTTGTTTAGTTCTGTAAACGGTAATGTTCCATTGTGTAAAAAAGTTGAAGTTACTAAAAGTAACTTCTCGAACATTGGTAGCACAATCATAAAATTGAATGCATACTAATCTACACCATATGGTAAGCAAAATAATAAGGTTTACATCAAGTTATCACATAGTAGTTTCCCGCAAAATTCATCTCTACACTCTATAGAGCTAAATGCATTACTTTCTACTCTACGCAGTTTGTGTTATGGATGTGTACATAACTACTCAGGGTGAGGTGGAACGGTATAAATATTGCATGTACCCTACTCAGATCCATTGAATACTCAAATGCAAGATGAATTCAGGAAGCTACCTCATAACATTTAGAGTGGAACAGTAAATATCTTTGTTTAGTTCTGTAAACGGTAATGTTCCATTGTGTAAAAAAGTTGAAGTTACTAAAAGTAACTTCTCGAACACTGGTAGCACACTCATAAAATTGGTTGCATACTACTCTAAATCATATGGTAAGCAAAATAATAAGGTTTACAGCGTTATCACATAGTAGTTTCCCGCAAAATTCATCTCTACACTCTATTGAGCTGAATGCATTACTTTCTACTCTACGCAGTTTGTGTTATGGATGTGTACATAACTACTCAGGGTGAGGTGGAACGGTATAAATATTGCATGTATCCTACTCAGAGCCATGGAATACTCAAATGCATGGTGAATTCAGGAAGCTACCTCATAACATTTAGAGTGGAACAGTAAATATCTTTGTTTAGTTCTGTAAACGGTAATGTTCCATTGTGTAAAAAAGTTGAAGTTACTAAAAGTAACTTCTCGAACACTGGTAGCACACTCATAAAATTGGTTGCATACTACTCTAAATCATATGGTAAGCAAAATAATAAGGTTTACATCGTTATCACATAGTAGTTTCCCGCAAAATTCATCTCTACACTCTATTGAGCTGAATGCATTACTTTCTACTCTACGCAGTTTGTGTTAAGGATGTGTACATAACTACTCAGGGTGAGGTGGAACTGTATAGATGTTGCATGCATCCAATGCAGAGCCATGGAATACTCAAATGCAAGGTGAATTCAGGAAGCTACCTCATAACATTTAGAGTGGAACCGTAATTATCTTTGTTTAGTTCTGTAAACGGTAATGTTCCATTGTGTAAAAAAGTTGAAGTTACTAAAAGTAACTTCTCGAACATTGGTAGCACACTCATAAAATTGAATGCATACTAATCTACATCATATGGTAAGCAAAATAATAAGGTTTACATCAAGTTATCACATAGTATTTTCCCGCAAAATTCATCTCTACACTCTATTGAGCTGAATGCATTACATTCTGTTCTATGCATTTTGAGGTATGGATGTTTACATAACTACTCAGGGTGAGGTGGAACGGTATAAATATTGCATGTACCCTACTCAGAGCCATGGAATACTCAAATGCAAGGTGAATGCAGGAGGCTACCTCATAACATTTAGAGTGGAACAGTAAATAGCTTTATTTAGTTCTGTAAAAGCTAATGTTCCATTGTGTAAAAAAGTTGAAGTTAATAAAAGTAACTTCTCGAACATTGGTAGCACACTCATAAAATTGGTTGCATACTACTCTAAATCATATGGTAAGCAAAATAATAAGGTTTACATCAAGTTATCACATAGTAGTTTCCCGCAAAATTCATCTCTACACTCTATAGAGCTGAATGCATTACTTTCTACTCTACGCAGTTTGTGTTATGGATGGGTACATAACTACTCAGGGTGAGGTGGAACGGTATAAATATTGCATGTATCCTACTCAGAGCCATGGAATACTCAAATGCATGGTGAATTCATGAAGCTACCTCATAACATTTGGAGTGGAACAGTAAATATCTTTGTTTAGTTCTGTAAACGGTAATGTTCCATTGTGTAAAAAAGTTGAAGTTACTAAAAGTAACTTCTCGAACATTGGTAGCACACTCATACAATCGGTTGCATACTACTCTAAATCATATGGTAAGCAGAATAATAAGGTTTACATCAAGTTATCACATAGTAGTTTCCCGCAAAATTCATCTCTACACTCTATTGAGCTGAATGCATTAATTTCTGTTCTATGCATTTTGAGTTATGAATGTGTACAGAACTACTCAGGGTGAGGTGGAACGGTATAAATATTGCATGTATCCTACTCAGAGCCATGGAATACTCAAATGCAAGGTGAATTCAGGAAGCTACCTCATAACATTTAGAGTGGAACAGTAAATATCTTTGTTTAGTTTTGTAAACGGTAACGTTCCATTGTGTAAAAAAGTTGAAGTTACTAAAAGTAACTTCTCCAACATTGGTAGCACACTCATAAAATTGAATGCATGCTACTCTACATCATATGGTATGCAAAATAATAAGGTTCACATCAAGTTATCACATAGTAGTTTCCCGCAAAATTCATCTCTACACTCTATTGAGCTGAATGCATTACTTTCTATTCTGTGCATTTTGAGTTATGGATTTGTACATAACAGCTCAGGGTGAGGTGGAACTGTATAGATGTTGCATGCATCCAATGCAGAGCCATGGAATACTCAAATGCAAGGTGAATTCAGGAGGCTACCTCATAACATTTAGAGTGGAACAGTAAATAGCTTTGTTTAGTTCTGTAAACGGTAATGTTCCATTGTGTAAAAAAGTTGAAGTTACTAAAAGTAACTTCTCGAACATTGGTAGCACACTCATAAAATTGAATGCATACTAATCTACATCATATGGTAAGCAAAATAATAAGGTTTACATCGTTATCACATAGTAGTTTCCCGCAAAATTCATCTCTACACTCTATTGAGCTGAATGCATTACATTCTGTTCTATGCATTTTGAGGTATGGATGTTTACATAACTACTCAGGGTGAGGTGGAACGGTATAAATATTGCATGTACCCTACTCAGATCCATGGAATACTCAAATCCAAGTTGAATACAGGAAGCTACCTCATAACATTTAGAGTGGAACAGTAAATATCTTTGTTTAGTTCTGTAAACGGTAATGTTCCATTGTGTAAAAAAGTTGAAGTTACTAAAAGTAACTTCTCGAACACTGGTAGCACACTCATAAAATTGGTTGCATACTACTCTAAATCATATGGTAAGCAAAATAATAAGGTTTACATCAAGTTATCACATAGTATTTTCCCGCAAAATTCATCTCTACACTCTATTGAGCTGAATGCATTACATTCTGTTCTATGCATTTTGAGTTATGGATATTTACATAACTACACAGGGTGAGCTGGAACGGTATAAATATTGCATGTACCCTACTCAGAGCCATCGAATACTCAAATGCATGGTGAATTCATGAAGCTACCTCATAACATTTAGAGTGGAACCGTAATTATCTTTGTTTAGTTCTGTAAACGGTAATGTTCCATTGTGTAAAAAAGTTGAAGTTACTAAAAGTAACTTCTCGAACATTGGTAGCACAATCATAAAATTGAATGCATACTAATCTACACCATATGGTAAGCAAAATAATAAGGTTTACATCAAGTTATCACATAGTAGTTTCCCGCAAAATTCATCTCTACACTCTATAGAGCTGAATGCATTACTTTCTACTCTACGCAGTTTGTGTTATGGATGTGTACATAACTACTCAGGGTGAGGTGGAACGGTATAAATATGGCATGTACCCTACTCAGATCCATTGAATACTCAAATGCAAGATGAATTCAGGAAGCTACCTCATAACATTTAGAGTGGAACAGTAAATATCTTTGTTTAGTTCTGTAAACGGTAATGTTCCATTGTGTAAAAAAGTTGAAGTTACTAAAAGTAACTTCTCGAACACTGGTAGCACACTCATAAAATTGGTTGCATACTACTCTAAATCATATGGTAAGCAAAATAATAAGGTTTACAGCGTTATCACATAGTAGTTTCCCGCAAAATTCATCTCTACACTCTATTGAGCTGAATGCATTACTTTCTACTCTACGCAGTTTGTGTTATGGATGTGTACATAACTACTCAGGGTGAGGTGGAACGGTATAAATATTGCATGTATCCTACTCAGAGCCATGGAATACTCAAATGCATGGTGAATTCAGGAAGCTACCTCATAACATTTAGAGTGGAACAGTAAATATCTTTGTTTAGTTCTGTAAACGGTAATGTTCCATTGTGTAAAAAAGTTGAAGTTACTAAAAGTAACTTCTCGAACACTGGTAGCACACTCATAAAATTGGTTGCATACTACTCTAAATCATATGGTAAGCAAAATAATAAGGTTTACATCGTTATCACATAGTAGTTTCCCGCAAAATTCATCTCTACACTCTATTGAGCTGAATGCATTACTTTCTACTCTACGCAGTTTGTGTTAAGGATGTGTACATAACTACTCAGGGTGAGGTGGAACGGTATAAATATTGCATGTATCCTACTCAAAGCCATGGAATACTCAAATGCATGGTGAATTCATGAAGCTACCTCATAACATTTAGAGTGGAACAGTAAATATCTTTGTTTAGTTCTGTAAACGGTAATGTTCCATTGTGTAAAAAAGTTGAATTTACTAAAAGTAACTTCTCGAACATTGGTAGCACACTCATAAAATCGGTTGCATACTACTCTAAGTGATGTGGTAAGTAAAATAATTAGGTTTACATCAAGTTATCACATAGTAGTTTCCCGCAGCATTCATCTCTACACTCTATTGAGCTGAATGCATTACTTTCTATTCTGTGCATTTTGAGTTATGGATGTGTACATAACAGCTCAGGGTGAGGTGGAACTGTATAGATGTTGCATGCATCCAATGCAGAGCCATGGAATACTCAAATGCAAGGTGAATTCAGGAAGCTACCTCATAACATTTAGAGTGGAACCGTAATTATCTTTGTTTAGTTCTGTAAACGGTAATGTTCCATTGTGTAAAAAAGTTGAAGTTACTAAAAGTAACTTCTCGAACATTGGTAGCACACTCATAAAATTGAATGCATACTAATCTACATCATATGGTAAGCAAAATAATAAGGTTTACATCAAGTTATCACATAGTATTTTCCCGCAAAATTCATCTCTACACTCTATTGAGCTGAATGCATTACATTCTGTTCTATGCATTTTGAGGTATGGATGTTTACATAACTACTCAGGGTGAGGTGGAACGGTATAAATATTGCATGTACCCTACTCAGAGCCATGGAATACTCAAATGCAAGGTGAATGCAGGAGGCTACCTCATAACATTTAGAGTGGAACAGTAAATAGCTTTATTTAGTTCTGTAAAAGCTAATGTTCCATTGTGTAAAAAAGTTGAAGTTAATAAAAGTAACTTCTCGAACATTGGTAGCACACTCATAAAATTGGTTGCATACTACTCTAAATCATATGGTAAGCAAAATAATAAGGTTTACATCAAGTTATCACATAGTAGTTTCCCGCAAAATTCATCTCTACACTCTATAGAGCTGAATGCATTACTTTCTACTCTACGCAGTTTGTGTTATGGATGGGTACATAACTACTCAGGGTGAGGTGGAACGGTATAAATATTGCATGTATCCTACTCAGAGCCATGGAATACTCAAATGCATGGTGAATTCATGAAGCTACCTCATAACATTTGAAGTGGAACAGTAAATATCTTTGTTTAGTTCTGTAAACGGTAATGTTCCATTGTGTAAAAAAGTTGAAGTTACTAAAAGTAACTTCTCGAACATTGGTAGCACACTCATACAATCGGTTGCATACTACTCTAAATCATATGGTAAGCAGAATAATAAGGTTTACATCAAGTTATCACATAGTAGTTTCCCGCAAAATTCATCTCTACACTCTATTGAGCTGAATGCATTAATTTCTGTTCTATGCATTTTGAGTTATGAATGTGTACAGAACTACTCAGGGTGAGGTGGAACGGTATAAATATTGCATGTATCCTACTCAGAGCCATGGAATACTCAAATGCAAGGTGAATTCAGGAAGCTACCTCATAACATTTAGAGTGGAACAGTAAATATCTTTGTTTAGTTTTGTAAACGGTAACGTTCCATTGTGTAAAAAAGTTGAAGTTACTAAAAGTAACTTCTCCAACATTGGTAGCACACTCATAAAATTGAATGCATGCTACTCTACATCATATGGTATGCAAAATAATAAGGTTCACATCAAGTTATCACATAGTAGTTTCCCGCAAAATTCATCTCTACACTCTATTGAGCTGAATGCATTACTTTCTATTCTGTGCATTTTGAGTTATGGATTTGTACATAACAGCTCAGGGTGAGGTGGAACTGTATAGATGTTGCATGCATCCAATGCAGAGCCATGGAATACTCAAATGCAAGGTGAATTCAGGAGGCTACCTCATAACATTTAGAGTGGAACAGTAAATAGCTTTGTTTAGTTCTGTAAACGATAATGTTGCATTGTGTAAAAAAGTTGAAGTTACTAAAAGTAACTTCTCGAACATTGGTAGCACACTCATAAAATTGAATGCATACTAATCTACATCATATGGTAAGCAAAATAATAAGGTTTACATCGTTATCACATAGTATTTTCCCGCAAAATTCATCTATACACTCTATTGAGCTGAATGCATTACATTCTGTTCTATGCATTTTGAGTTATGGATATTTACATAACTACACAGGGTGAGGTGGAACGGTATAAATATTGCATGTACCCTACTCAGAGCCATCGAATACTCAAATGCATGGTGAATTCATGAAGCTACCTCATAACATTTAGAGTGGAACCGTAATTATCTTTGTTTAGTTCTGTAAACGGTAATGTTCCATTGTGTAAAAAAGTTGAAGTTACTAAAAGTAACTTCTCGAACATTGGTAGCACAATCATAAAATTGAATGCATACTAATCTACACCATATGGTAAGCAAAATAATAAGGTTTACATCAGGTTATCACATAGTATTTTCCCGCAAAATTCATCTCTACACTCTATTGAGCTGAATGCATTACATTCTGTTCTATGCATTTTGAGTTATGGATATTTACATAACTACACAGGGTGAGGTGGAACGGTATAAATATTGCATGTACCCTACTCAGAGCCATGGAAAACTCAAATGCAAGGTGAATTCAGGAAGCTACCTCATAACATTTAGAGTGGAACAGTAAATATCTTTGTTTAGTTCTGTAAACGGTAATGTTCCATTGTGTAAAAAAGTTGAAGTTACTAAAAGTAGCTTCTCGAACATTGGTAGCACACTCATAAAATTGGTTGTATACTACTTTAAATCATATGGTAAGCAAAATAATAAGGTTTACATCAAGTTATCACATAGTAGTTTCCCGCAAAATTCATCTCTACACTCTATAGAGCTGAATGCATTACTTTCTACTCTACGCAGTTTGTGTTATGGATGTGTACATAACTACTCAGGGTGAGGTGGAACGGTATAAATATTGCATGTACCCTACTCAGATCCATTGAATACTCAAATGCAAGATGAATTCAGGAAGCTACCTCATAACATTTAGAGTGGAACAGTAAATATCTTTGTTTAGTTCTGTAAACGGTAATGTTCCATTGTGTAAAAAAGTTGAAGTTACTAAAAGTAACTTCTCGAACATTGGTAGCACACTCATAAAATTGAATGCATACTAATCTACATCATATGGTAAGCAAAATAATAAGGTTTACATCGTTATCACATAGTAGTTTCCCGCAAAATTCATCTCTACACTCTATTGAGCTGAATGCATTACATTCTGTTCTATGCATTTTGAGGTATGGATGTTTACATAACTACTCAGGGTGAGGTGGAACGGTATAAATATTGCATGTACCCTACTCAGATCCATGGAATACTCAAATCCAAGTTGAATACAGGAAGCTACCTCATAACATTTAGAGTGGAACAGTAAATATCTTTGTTTAGTTCTGTAAACGGTAATGTTCCATTGTGTAAAAAAGTTGAAGTTACTAAAAGTAACTTCTCGAACACTTGTAGCACACTCATAAAATTGGTTGCATACTACTCTAAATCATATGGTAAGCAAAATAATAAGGTTTACATCAAGTTATCACATAGTATTTTCCCGCAAAATTCATCTCTACACTCTATTGAGCTGAATGCATTACATTCTGTTCTATGCATTTTGAGTTATGGATATTTACATAACTACACAGGGTGAGGTGGAACGGTATAAATATTGCATGTACCCTACTCAGAGCCATCGAATACTCAAATGCATGGTGAATTCATGAAGCTACCTCATAACATTTAGAGTGGAACCGTAATTATCTTTGTTTAGTTCTGTAAACGGTAATGTTCCATTGTGTAAAAAAGTTGAAGTTACTAAAAGTAACTTCTCGAACATTGGTAGCACAATCATAAAATTGAATGCATACT
The DNA here is from genome assembly GCF_048418815.1 of Hemitrygon akajei. NCBI lineage: Eukaryota > Metazoa > Chordata > Chondrichthyes > Myliobatiformes > Dasyatidae > Hemitrygon > Hemitrygon akajei. The sequence continues at coordinate 109,670,001 of NC_133129.1, read as the reverse complement.
AATCTACACCATATGGTAAGCAAAATAATAAGGTTTACATCAGGTTATCACATAGTATTTTCCCGCAAAATTCATCTCTACACTCTATTGAGCTGAATGCATTACATTCTGTTCTATGCATTTTGAGTTATGGATATTTACATAACTACACAGGGTGAGGTGGAACGGTATAAATATTGCATGTACCCTACTCAGAGCCATGGAAAACTCAAATGCAAGGTGAATTCAGGAAGCTACCTCATAACATTTAGAGTGGAACAGTAAATATCTTTGTTTAGTTCTGTAAACGGTAATGTTCCATTGTGTAAAAAAGTTGAAGTTACTAAAAGTAACTTCTCGAACACTGGTAGCACACTCATAAAATTGGTTGCATACTACTCTAAATCATATGGTAAGCAAAATAATAAGGTTTACAGCGTTATCACATAGTAGTTTCCCGCAAAATTCATCTCTACACTCTATTGAGCTGAATGCATTACTTTCTACTCTACGCAGTTTGTGTTATGGATGTGTACATAACTACTCAGGGTGAGGTGGAACGGTATAAATATTGCATGTATCCTACTCAGAGCCATGGAATACTCAAATGCATGGTGAATTCATGAAGCTACCTCATAACATTTAGAGTGGAACAGTAAATATCTTTGTTTAGTTCTGTAAACGGTAATGTTCCATTGTGTAAAAAAGTTGAATTTACTAAAAGTAACTTCTCGAACATTGGTAGCACACTCATAAAATTGGTTGCATACTACTCTAAATCATATGGTAAGCAAAATAATAAGGTTTACATCAAGTTATCACATAGTAGTTTCCCGCAAAATTCATCTCCACACTTTATTGAGCTGAATACATTACTTTGTCTTCTATGCATTTTGAGTTATGGATGTGTACATAACAGCTCAGGGTGAGGTGGAACTGTATAGATGTTGCATGCATCCAATGCAGAGCCATGGAATACTCAAATGCAAGGTGAATTCAGGAAGCTACCTCATAACATTTAGAGTGGAACAGTAAATATCTTTGTTTAGTTCTGTAAACGGTAATGTTCCATTGTGTAAAAAAGTTGAAGTTACTAAAATAACTTATCCAACACTGGTAGCACACTCATAAAATTGGTTGCATACTACTCTAAATCATATGGTAAGCAAAATAATAAGGTTTACATCAAGTTAACACATAGTAGTTTCCCGCAGCATTCATCTCTACACTCTATTGAGCTGAATGCATTACTTTCTATTCTGTGCATTTTGAGTTTTGGATGTGTACATAACAGCTCAGGGTGAGGTGGAACTGTATAGATGTTGCATGCATCCAATGCAGAGCCATGGAATACTCAAATGCAAGGTGAATTCAGGAGGCTACCTCATAACATTTAGAGTGGAACAGTAAATAGCTTTGTTTAGTTCTGTAAACGGTAATGTTCCATTGTGTAAAAAAGTTGAAGTTACTAAAAGTAACTTCTCTAACATTGCTAGCACACTCATAAAATTGAATGCATACTAATCTACATCATATGGTAAGCAAAATAATAAGGTTTACATCAAGTTATCACATAGTATTTTCCCGCAACATTCATCTCTACACTCTATTGAGCTGAATGCATTACATTCTGTTCTATGCATTTTGAGGTATGGATGTTTACATAACTACTCAGGGTGAGGTGGAACGTTATAAATATTGCATGTACCCTACTCAGAGCCATGGAATACTCAAATGCAAGGTGAATTCAGGAAGCTACCTCATAACATTTAGAGTGGAACAGTAAATATCTTTGTTTAGTTCTGTAAACGGTAATGTTCCATTGTGTAAAAAAGTTGAAGTTACTAAAAGTAACTTCTCGAACATTGGTAGCACACACATAAAATTGGTTGCATACTACTCTAAATCATATGGTAAGCAAAATAATAAGGTTTACATCAAGTTATCACATAGTAGTTTCCCGCAAAATTCATCTCTACACTCTATTGAGCTGAATGCATTACTTTCTACTCTACGCAGTTTGTGTTATGGATGTGTACATAACTACTCAGGGTGAGGTGGAACGGTATAAATATTGCATGTACCCTACTCAGAGCCATGGAATACTCAAATGCAAGGTGAATTCAGGAGGCTACCTCATAACATTTAGAGTGGAACAGTAAATAGCTTTGTTTAGTTCTGTAAACGGTAATGTTCCATTGTGTAAAAAAGTTGAAGTTACTAAAAGTAACTTCTCGAACATTGGTAGCACACTCATAAAATTGAATGCATACTAATCTACATCATATGGTAAGCAAAATAATAAGGTTTACATCGTTATCACATAGTAGTTTCCCGCAAAATTCATCTCTACACTCTATTGAGCTGAATGCATTACATTCTGTTCTATGCATTTTGAGGTATGGATGTTTACATAACTACTCAGGGTGAGGTGGAACGGTATACATATTGCATGTACCCTACTCAGATCCATGGAATACTCAAATCCAAGTTGAATACAGGAAGCTACCTCATAACATTTAGAGTGGAACAGTAAATATCTTTGTTTAGTTCTGTAAACGGTAATGTTCCATTGTGTAAAAAAGTTGAAGTTACTAAAAGTAACTTCTCGAACACTGGTAGCACACTCATAAAATTGGTTGCATACTACTCTAAATCATATGGTAAGCAAAATAATAAGGTTTACATAAAGTTATCACATAGTATTTTCCCGCAAAATTCATCTCTACACTCTATTGAGCTGAATGCATTACATTCTGTTCTATGCATTTTGAGTTATGGATATTTACATAACTACACAGGGTGAGGTGGAACGGTATAAATATTGCATGTACCCTACTCAGAGCCATCGAATACTCAAATGCATGGTGAATTCATGAAGCTACCTCATAACATTTAGAGTGGAACCGTAATTATCTTTGTTTAGTTCTGTAAACGGTAATGTTCCATTGTGTAAAAAAGTTGAAGTTACTAAAAGTAACTTCTCGAACATTGGTAGCACAATCATAAAATTGAATGCATACTAATCTACACCATATGGTAAGCAAAATAATAAGGTTTACATCAGGTTATCACATAGTATTTTCCCGCAAAATTCATCTCTACACTCTATTGAGCTGAATGCATTACATTCTGTTCTATGCATTTTGAGTTATGGATATTTACATAACTACACAGGGTGAGGTGGAACGGTATAAATATTGCATGTACCCTACTCAGAGCCATGGAAAACTCAAATGCAATGTGAATTCAGGAAGCTACCTCATAACATTTAGAGTGGAACAGTAAATATCTTTGTTTAGTTCTGTAAACGGTAATGTTCCATTGTGTAAAAAAGTTGAAGTTACTAAAAGTAACTTCTCGAACACTGGTAGCACACTCATAAAATTGGTTGCATACTACTCTAAATCATATGGTAAGCAAAATAATAAGGTTTACAGCGTTATCACATAGTAGTTTCCCGCAAAATTCATCTCTACACTCTATTGAGCTGAATGCATTACTTTCTACTCTACGCAGTTTGTGTTATGGATGAGTACATAACTACTCAGGTTGAGGTGGAACGGTATAAATATTGCATGTATCCTACTCAGAGCCATGGAATACTCAAATGCATGGTGAATTCATGAAGCTACCTCATAACATTTAGAGTGGAACAGTAAATATCTTTGTTTAGTTCTGTAAACGGTAATGTTCCATTGTGTAAAAAAGTTGAATTTACTAAAAGTAACTTCTCGAACATTGGTAGCACACTCATAAAATTGGTTGCATACTACTCTAAATCATATGGTAAGCAAAATAATAAGGTTTACATCAAGTTATCACATAGTAGTTTCCCGCAAAATTCATCTCCACACTTTATTGAGCTGAATACATTACTTTGTCTTCTATGCATTTTGAGTTATGGATGTGTACATAACAGCTCAGGGTGAGGTGGAACTGTATAGATGTTGCATGCATCCAATGCAGAGCCATGGAATACTCAAATGCAAGGTGAATTCAGGAAGCTACCTCATAACATTTAGAGTGGAACAGTAAATATCTTTGTTTAGTTCTGTAAACGGTAATGTTCCATTGTGTAAAAAAGTTGAAGTTACTAAAATAACTTATCCAACACTGGTAGCACACTCATAAAATTGGTTGCATACTACTCTAAATCATATGGTAAGCAAAATAATAAGGTTTACATCAAGTTATCACATAGTAGTTTCCCGCAGCATTCATCTCTACACTCTATTGAGCTGAATGCATTACTTTCTATTCTGTGCATTTTGAGTTTTGGATGTGTACATAACAGCTCGGGGTGAGGTGGAACTGTATAGATGTTGCATGCATCCAATGCAGAGCCATGGAATACTCAAATGCAAGGTGAATTCAGGAGGCTACCTCATAACATTTAGAGTGGAACAGTAAATAGCTTTGTTTAGTTCTGTAAACGGTAATGTTCCATTGTGTAAAAAAGTTGAAGTTACTAAAAGTAACTTCTCTAACATTGCTAGCACACTCATAAAATTGAATGCTGTTATGATACCAGTCCCCTCCTTTGTGAGAATTGCAAGAGCCCTAGTAAAAGGGGGGTCAACGACCCAAAAGAGAGAGAGAGAGAGACAGGCTGAATGGACACAGGAAATGGAAAGACATTCCACTGGGACAAAAGCTGGAGACTGTGGCATTGTTCTCAGGAGACACCTGGGAACTGCAGACGTGCCAACTCGCAGGGACATTGTAAAGCCCTCGGGCAAAGTGGGCTGGTTGAGAGAGAGATTGCATCACCTGCAACCTGATTGACACCTGAGATCCCGTGAGGCAGTATAAAGAAGGGTCTGAAAGAGGACGACCCTCAGACGCACCAAGGAGACACCAAGAAGCACGATAACGCTTCCCGTGGGAACGGGAAGCCATTTTGAAATAAGCCACGTGCGTTAAATTCCGAATGCGGGGTTTGTGGCTGGAACCAACGGAAGATCGCTTTATTTAACACCAGGGAAGCCAAATCCCCTGAGGCTGAGGATTTGATTCATAAAGACAACGGCAAGTGTTATCTTTTCCTAACAATCTCTCTCTCTCTCCAACACGTGAAACCAAAAAGGGAAAAGCCTGCAGACTTCAGAGTGACTCTTTATATTTCCAATTGGACTCAGTATTATATACCCTAGACAACGAAAGAGCTTATTTCTGATTGATTATGGTTACACCTGTGTTTTAGATTGAGTTTTGACGATTTGAATGTTTTGTATTAACCATACGTTTGTGCCCTTATTGAATAAAACGTTTGAAAATAGTAGCATCCGACTCAGCTGATCCATCTATCTTTGCTGGTAAGTTACCTGGTTACGGGGTTTTCGTAACAAGTGGGGTTCTCGTCTCGGGATTTGACACCAAAAAGGGGGGAGGTCAGTGAATCGGGCTGTAAGTCCAAACTTAAATCTGGTTACGCAGGTAGTCAGACGGGAAACCAGCAAAGATGGATGTGGGTGAATTCATGAGAAACCCGACGGTAGAGGCGCTAGGGAAGGCTACAAAATCAGACTTAGTAAGTTTGGCGCAGGCCTTAGACCTCACAGCGGTGAAGCCAGCAATGAAAAAGCAGGAAGTGCTAAGGGTCATACAACAGCACTACGTTGGGAAGAAGGTGTTTACAGCTGAGGATTTGGAAAATATTCCCGAAAGGAGATTAGTGAGTGGGACAAATCAGGCAGAGTTGGAGAAAGCAAGGCTGGAACATGAGTTTAAAATAAAGCAGCTAGAAATAGACGCAGCTCAGAAGGCTGCAGAGAGAGAAGCCGAGAGAGCCGAGAGGGCAAGAGAAGCCGAGAGAGCCGAGAGGGCAAGAGAAGCCGAGAGGGCAAGAGAAGCCGAGAGGGCAAGAGAAGCCGAGAGGGCAAGAGAAGCCGAGAGGGAAAGAGAGCAGGTGTTCAAACTAAAGCAGCTAGAAGCAGAAGAGAGAGAGAAACAGAGGAACTATGAATTGGAGCTGGACAGGCGAAAACAAGAGCGAAGAACTCAAGGGGGAGAGAAAGAGGGGTTTGATATTAGTCGGGCGTTGAGGTTGGTCCCCCCGTTCGAGGAGACGGATGTTGATAGTTATTTCTTGCTCTTTGAAAAGGTGGCAGAGAATCAGCAGTGGCCCAGAGAGCAATGGGTGGCGTTGTTACAAAGTGTGTTACGGGGAAAAGCACAGCGGGTATATGCCGCGCTGCCCACAGAAAGGGACGGGAATTATGATCAAGTAAAGGAGGCCATTCTCCGAGGTTACGAGTTAGTACCTGAGGCGTATAGACAAAGGTTCCGAAATTTAAAAAGAGGGTGGAATCAAACGTATACCGAGCTAGCCCATGAGAAGGGTGTGCTCTTGAATCGTTGGTGCACAGCTGAAAAGGTGGCCGAGGACTATGGGCGTCTCAGGGAGCTAGTTTTGATTGAGGAATTTAAAAGTTGCGTTCCGGAAGAGATCCGAATGTATTTAAATGAGAGGACGAATCAGTCCATCTCAGAGATGGCTAGGCTCGCAGATGAATATGCCCTAACCCACAAGACAAAGTTTTCCTCGCCAAAAAGTTACCCGAGAGACCGTCGGAACGGTAGGGACAGTCCGCCGGCTAAGGGAGAAACTCCACCGGGAGCTAGCACAAAAAGTGAGGATAACAGACAAGAAACCTGGAGATCTCCTGGTTTCAACTGTTTTAATTGTGGAAAGGTGGGACATATTGCATCAAAATGCACTGCTCCGAGGAAGGAGTCGGAACGAGGGAAAGCAGCTATTTCCATAGGCTGTGTTGCGTCGATCCGAAAATCGACAAGCAGGCCCCAGACAGATGGAATACAGGAGGGGCGGGAGACATTTAGGTCCGAAGGAACCGTGGCTTTGAAGGAAGGGGACCCCCCAATTCCCGTACGAATTTGGAGAGACACGGGGGCGGAACTATCGTTAATTAGCCGTAATGTGTTAAAATTCGGCCCTCGCACGGGGGAGGTAGCCCTTAGAGGTATCGGGAACCGAACCGAGGTCGTGCCTTTGCATAGGGTCTTTCTAGATTGTGAGTTGGTGTCGGGACCAGTAGATCTGGGGGTCCTGCCGGAATTGCCAGGAGAAGGAGTGGACGTCCTTCTGGGTAACGACCTAGCGGGTGGGAAGATGGGTGCCGCCGTGAAGCTGACCACCCAGCCCGTGAGAGTTGAAGACCCTCCCTCAGAAAAAAAATTCTATCCCGCATGTGCGGTCACTCGCAGCATGTCGAAAAGGGCCGCTGAGACAGAGAGCGGGTGGAATCTGGCCAGTTTTGATTTGGCCGAAACTTTTATACCGACTCTGTACCAACGAGAGTCCGAGGAAGGGAAAACGGAGAGTAGGGAGGAACGAGTGGGAAATAGAGAGGAGGTAGACCGGTCCTTAGCCAGAAGAGAGTTTGTACGGGAACAGAATGGTGACGAGGAGCTGGTATCCTTGAGAGAGTCGGTTCTCTCCGAGACTGAACTGGAGGCAGAGCCAGAGGGTTATTATCTCCAGGAGGGGGTGTTGATGAGGAAGTGGAGACCCCCTGCGGTGCAGGCCGATGAGGACTGGGCGGTGCTACGTCAGATAGTAGTCCCGAAAGTATATCGGAACGACATTCTTGACTTAGCCCATAAGGGACCTTTAGGCGGGCATTTGGGAATAAAGAAGACCGTAGAGCGGGTTCAGAGGGAATTCTATTGGCCCAATCTGAGGAAAGATGTTACTGAGTATTGTAAAAGATGTCATACCTGCCAGGTGGTGGGTAAGCCGAATCAAGTTATCCCTAAGGCCCCCCTCCGACCTATTCCCGCATGTGAGGAGCCTTTCTCCCGAGTCATTGTGGATTTTGTGGGACCCTTACCTAAAACTGCGAGTGGGCGGCAGTATATCATGACCCTGATGTGTGCCGCTACACGATTTCCCGAGGCCGTGCCTCTGGGTAGTATTAGGACCTCTGCGGTGGTGAAGGCCCTTATCAAATTCTTTACCACCGTGGGGCTACCCAAGGAGATACAATCAGACCAGGGAAGTACATTCACGTCGAACGTATTTCGGCAGATGATGACCCAGCTCGGGGTGAGGCAGATTATGGCCTCTGCGTACCACCCGGAGTCACAGGGAGCGTTGGAAAGGTTCCACGCTACCCTAAAGACCATGCTTAAAGCTTATTGCCAGGAGAACGTTCGAGACTGGGATGAGGCTTTACCCCTTTTGTTATTTGCCGTAAGGGATACAGTCCAGTGCTCCCTGGGGTTCAGTCCGTTTGAACTGGTTTTCGGTCACAGGCCCAGGGGACCCCTAACCCTACTGAAAGAAAAATGGTCTAACCCGACCGCCCAAGTCAGTGTGGTCGACTATGTGCTGAAATTCCGGGAAAGACTGCGTCAAGTATGCGCCTGGGCAAACGAAAACCTTAAAGCCTCTCAGGAAAAGATGGGTCAGTGGTATAACCAGAGAGCGAGAGAACGAGAGTTTCACGTGGGCGACCGGGTCCTGGTCCTATTCCCGGTAGCTACTCACCCTCTGGGGGCGAGGTTTCAAGGACCATATACAGTGCGTAAGAAAATAGACTCGCTGAATTACGTGATCGAAACCCCCGACCGACGAAAGCCGACCCAGTTAGTTCACGTGAACATGATAAAAGGGTATCACGAACCCACCCCCCCGGTTGTTGGCGCGGCTATGAAAGCCGATGAAGTTGGGGGGGACGGTAAGGAGGAACCAGAACGGTTCGACAAGATAGGTATAGTCCCTACCAGATTAGAGAACTCTGTCGTATTGGCGAATCTTGCGGGTAAAGTTGGCCACTTAAAGCCTGAACAGCGGGAGCAGGTAATACAGCTCGTTAACCGGCATGCAGACTTATGCCCAGATGTTCCCCGAAGGTGTAATGGGACACAACATGATGTGATAGCTACCTCAACCCAACCTATTAAACAAGCCCCTTATCGGATGAATCCTGAGAAAAGCCAGCTGGTAGAGAAGGAGATTGAACATATGCTAGCTGCTGGGATAATCCGCGAATCCTCATCCGCGTGGGCTTCTCCTTGCGTGGTTGTCCCAAAGCCGGACGGGACCATACGATTCTGTACCGATTATCGGAAGGTCAACGCGGTTACCCAGACCGATGCTTACCCTCTTCCCCGGGTGGATGATTGCATTGATCAACTGGGGAAGGCAAGGTACATCACAAAAATTGACTTGCTAAAGGGGTACTGGTGCGTTCCTTTAACGGACCGGGCTCGAGAGATTTCAGCCTTTGTCACCCCGTCTGGGTTGTACGAGTACAACGTTATGCCGTTTGGGATGAAAAATGCCCCAGGGACATTTCAGCGGATGATAGACGCTGTGATAAAGGGGTTAACCCACACCAAGGCTTATCTTGACGATGTGGTAGTTTGGAATGACACCTGGGAGGAGCATCTGGGGGCTGTAGAAAGTTTGTTTACCCGAATGTCGGCAGCCCACCTTACTGTAAACCTCGCTAAGAGTGAGTTTGGTCATGCCACGATCACCTATCTGGGGTATGTGGTGGGAGACGGGCAGTTGGCCCCTGTGCAGGCGAAGGTCCGGGCTATTTCCGAGGTCCCGGTACCCTCCAATAAAAGGGCCCTGAGGAGGTTTCTGGGCATGGTGGGATACTATCGGAAATTCTGTAAAAATTTTGCGGACATTGCGCTCCCCCTTACAAAATTACTGCAGAAGGAGGAAAAATTTGAGTGGGGTCATTCTTGTCAGAATGCCTTTGAAAAGTTAAAAGCCGTACTGTGCCATGACCCGGTGTTAAAAGCGCCCGATCTGTTAACCCCCTTCTCCTTGGCCACGGACGCCAGCGATGAGGCGGCAGGAGCAGTCCTATTGCAGCAAGCGGGGGATGGAGTGGAGCACCCGGTAGCATATTTCTCTCGGAAGTTCAATAGACACCAGAGGAATTACTCTACCGTGGAAAAGGAATTGTTAGCGCTTGTGTTAGCGATACAACATTTCGAAGTGTACATTTGTCCGGCGCAAAGACCCCTAGTGGTCTATACCGATCACAACCCGCTGGTATTCTTGAACAATATGAAAAACAAAAACAGAAGGTTATTAAGCTGGAGTCTGATGCTACAAGAATTTGATATTAAGATCCAGCACATAAAGGGGAGTGATAATGTGCTAGCGGATTGCTTATCCAGGTGTTGAATTGAGTATGCGATGTAGGGCACGGTAGGGTAAGGTATTAAAGAAAAGGGGCACTGTACTTGTTAACTGTTTAGATGCTGACTTGAATGTATAACTGTATTACTCTGTAGTGAAAAGAAAAGCTTCTGTATTGTATTAGATTCAAAATTTCTGTAAGACTGTACCACTCTGGGTTTTAACCGCTGGTAAAAACCTTTTTAAGAGGGGAGGTGTTATGATACCAGCCCCCTCCTTTGTGAGAATTGCAAGAGCCCTAGTAAAAGGGGGGTCAACGACCCAAAAGAGAGAGAGAGAGAGACAGGCTGAATGGACACAGGAAATGGAAAGACATTCCACTGGGACAAAAGCTGGAGACTGTGGCATTGTTCTCAGGAGACACCTGGGAACTGCAGACGTGCCAACTCGCAGGGACATTGTAAAGCCCTCGGGCAAAGTGGGCTGGTTGAGAGAGAGATTGCATCACCTGCAACCTGATTGACACCTGAGATCCCGTGAGGCAGTATAAAGAAGGGTCTGAAAGAGGACGACCCTCAGACGCACCAAGGAGACACCAAGAAGCACGATAACGCTTCCCGTGGGAACGGGAAGCCATTTTGAAATAAGCCACGTGCGTTAAATTCCGAATGCGGGGTTTGTGGCTGCAACCAACGGAAGATCGCTTTATTTAACACCAGGGAAGCCAAATCCCCTGAGGCTGAGGATTTGATTCATAAAGACAACGGCAAGTGTTATCTTTTCCTAACAATCTCTCTCTCTCTCCAACACGTGAAACCAAAAAGGGAAAAGCCTGCAGACTTCAGAGTGACTCTTTATATTTCCAATTGGACTCAGTATTATATACCCTAGACAACGAAAGAGCTTATTTCTGATTGATTATGGTTACACCGGTGTTTTAGATTGAGTTTTGACGATTTGAATGTTTTGTATTAACCATACGTTTGTGCCCTTATTGAATAAAACGTTTGAAAATAGTAGCATCCGACTCAGCTGATCCATCTATCTTTGCTGGTAAGTTACCTGGTTACGGGGTTTTCGTAACAATGCATACTAATCTACATCATATGGTAAGCAAAATAATAAGGTTTACATCAAGTTATCACATAGTATTTTCCCGCAACATTCATCTCTACACTCTATTGAGCTGAATGCATTACATTCTGTTCTATGCATTTTGAGGTATGGATGTTTACATAACTACTCAGGGTGAGGTGGAACGTTATAAATATTGCATGTACCCTACTCAGAGCCATGGAATACTCAAATGCAAGTTGAATTCAGGAGGCTACCTCATAACATTTAGAGTGGAACAGTAAATAGCTTTGTTTAGTTCTGTAAACGGTAATGTTCCATTGTGTAAAAAAGTTGAAGTTACTAAAAGTAACTTCTCGAACATTGGTAGCACACTCATAAAATTGGTTGCATACTACTCTAAATCATATGGTAAGCAAAATAATAAGGTTTACATCAAGTTATCACATAGTAGTTTCCCGCAAAATTCATCTCTACACTTTATTGAGCTGAATACATTACTTTCTATTCTATGCATTTTGAGTTATGGATGTGTACATAACTACTCGGGGTGAGGTGGAACGGTATAAATATTGCAGGAATCCTACTCAGAGCCATGGAATACTCAAATGCAAGGTGAATTCAGGAAGCTACCTCATAACATTTAGAGTGGAACAGTAAATATCTTTGTTTAGTTCTGTAAACGGTAATGTTCCATTGTGTAAAAAAGTTGAAGTTACTAAAAGTAACTTCTCGAACATTGGTAGCACACACATAAAATTGGTTGCATACTACTCTAAATCATATGGTAAGCAAAATAATAAGGTTTACATCAAGTTATCACATAGTAGTTTCCCGCAAAATTCATCTCTACACTCTATTGAGCTGAATGCATTACTTTCTGTTCTATGCATTTTGAGGTATGGATGTTTACATAACTACTCAGGGTGAGGTGGAACGGTATAAATATTGCATGTACCCTACTCAGATCCATGGAATACTCAAATCCAAGTTGAATACAGGAAGCTACCTCATAACATTTAGAGTGGAACAGTAAATATCTTTGTTTAGTTCTGTAAACGGTAATGTTCCATTGTGTAAAAAAGTTGAAGTTACTAAAAGTAACTTCTCGAACACTGGTAGCACACTCATAAAATTGGTTGCATACTACTCTAAATCATATGGTAAGCAAAATAATAAGGTTTACATCAAGTTATCACATAGTATTTTCCCGCAAAATTCATCTCTACACTCTATTGAGCTGAATGCATTACATTCTGTTCTATGCATTTTGAGTTATGGATATTTACATAACTACACAGGGTGAGGTGGAACGGTATAAATATTGCATGTACCCTACTCAGAGCCATCGAATACTCAAATGCATGGTGAATTCATGAAGCTACCTCATAACATTTAGAGTGGAATCGTAATTATCTTTGTTTAGTTCTGTAAACGGTAATGTTCCATTGTGTAAAAAAGTTGAAGTTACTAAAAGTAACTTCTCGAACATTGGTAGCACAATCATAAAATTGAATGCATACTAATCTACACCATATGGTAAGCAAAATAATAAGGTTTACATCAGGTTATCACATAGTATTTTCCCGCAAAATTCATCTCTACACTCTATTGAGCTGAATGCATTACATTCTGTTCTATGCATTTTGAGTTATGGATATTTACATAACTACACAGGGTGAGGTGGAACGGTATAAATATTGCATGTACCCTACTCAGAGCCATGGAAAACTCAAATGCAAGGTGAATTCAGGAAGCTACCTCATAACATTTAGAGTGGAACAGTAAATATCTTTGTTTAGTTCTGTAAACGGTAATGTTCCATTGTGTAAAAAAGTTGAAGTTACTAAAAGTAGCTTCTCGAACATTGGTAGCACACTCATAAAATTGGTTGCATACTACTTTAAATCATATGGTAAGCAAAATAATAAGGTTTACATCAAGTTATCACATAGTAGTTTCCCGCAAAATTCATCTCTACACTCTATAGAGCTGAATGCATTACTTTCTACTCTACGCAGTTTGTGTTATGGATGTGTACATAACTACTCAGGGTGAGGTGGAACGGTATAAATATTGCATGTACCCTACTCAGATCCATTGAATACTCAAATGCAAGATGAATTCAGGAAGCTACCTCATAACATTTAGAGTGGAACAGTAAATATCTTTGTTTAGTTCTGTAAACGGTAATGTTCCATTGTGTAAAAAAGTTGAAGTTACTAAAAGTAACTTCTCGAACACTGGTAGCACACTCATAAAATTGGTTGCATACTACTCTAAATCATATGGTAAGCAAAATAATAAGGTTTACAGCGTTATCACATAGTAGTTTCCCGCAAAATTCATCTCTACACTCTATTGAGCTGAATGCATTACTTTCTACTCTACGCAGTTTGTGTTATGGATGTGTACATAACTACTCAGGGTGAGGTGGAACGGTATAAATATTGCATGTATCCTACTCAGAGCCATGGAATACTCAAATGCATGGTGAATTCATGAAGCTACCTCATAACATTTAGAGTGGAACAGTAAATATCTTTGTTTAGTTCTGTAAACGGTAATGTTCCATTGTGTAAAAAAGTTGAATTTACTAAAAGTAACTTCTCGAACATTGGTAGCACACTCATAAAATTGGTTGCATACTACTCTAAATCATATGGTAAGCAAAATAATAAGGTTTACATCAAGTTATCACATAGTAGTTTCCCGCAAAATTCATCTCCACACTTTATTGAGCTGAATACATTACTTTGTCTTCTATGCATTTTGAGTTATGGATGTGTACATAACAGCTCAGGGTGAGGTGGAACTGTATAGATGTTGCATGCATCCAATGCAGAGCCATGGAATACTCAAATGCAAGGTGAATTCAGGAAGCTACCTCATAACATTTAGAGTGGAACAGTAAATATCTTTGTTTAGTTCTGTAAACGGTAATGTTCCATTGTGTAAAAAAGTTGAAGTTACTAAAATAACTTATCCAACACTGGTAGCACACTCATAAAATTGGTTGCATACTACTCTAAATCATATGGTAAGCAAAATAATAAGGTTTACATCAAGTTATCACATAGTAGTTTCCCGCAGCATTCATCTCTACACTCTATTGAGCTGAATGCATTACTTTCTATTCTGTGCATTTTGAGTTTTGGATGTGTACATAACAGCTCAGGGTGAGGTGGAACTGTATAGATGTTGCATGCATCCAATGCAGAGCCATGGAATACTCAAATGCAAGGTGAATTCAGGAGGCTACCTCATAACATTTAGAGTGGAACAGTAAATAGCTTTGTTTAGTTCTGTAAACGGTAATGTTCCATTGTGTAAAAAAGTTGAAGTTACTAAAAGTAACTTCTCTAACATTGCTAGCACACTCATAAAATTGAATGCATACTAATCTACATCATATGGTAAGCAAAATAATAAGGTTTACATCAAGTTATCACATAGTATTTTCCCGCAACATTCATCTCTACACTCTATTGAGCTGAATGCATTACATTCTGTTCTATGCATTTTGAGGTATGGATGTTTACATAACTACTCAGGGTGAGGTGGAACGTTATAAATATTGCATGTACCCTACTCAGAGCCATGGAATACTCAAATGCAAGTTGAATTCAGGAGGCTACCTCATAACATTTAGAGTGGAACAGTAAATAGCTTTGTTTAGTTCTGTAAACGGTAATGTTCCATTGTGTAAAAAAGTTGAAGTTACTAAAAGTAACTTCTCGAACATTGGTAGCACACTCATAAAATTGGTTGCATACTACTCTAAATCATATGGTAAGCAAAATAATAAGGTTTACATCAAGTTATCACATAGTAGTTTCCCGCAAAATTCATCTCTACACTTTATTGAGCTGAATACATTACTTTCTATTCTATGCATTTTGAGTTATGGATGTGTACATAACTACTCGGGGTGAGGTGGAACGGTATAAATATTGCAGGAATCCTACTCAGAGCCATGGAATACTCAAATGCAAGGTGAATTCAGGAAGCTACCTCATAACATTTAGAGTGGAACAGTAAATATCTTTGTTTAGTTCTGTAAACGGTAATGTTCCATTGTGTAAAAAAGTTGAAGTTACTAAAAGTAACTTCTCGAACATTGGTAGCACACACATAAAATTGGTTGCATACTACTCTAAATCATATGGTAAGCAAAATAATAAGGTTTACATCAAGTTATCACATAGTAGTTTCCCGCAAAATTCATCTCTACACTCTATTGAGCTGAATGCATTACTTTCTACTCTACGCAGTTTGTGTTATGGATGTGTACATAACTACTCAGGGTGAGGTGGAACGGTATAAATATTGCATGTACCCTACTCAGAGCCATGGAATACTCAAATGCAAGGTGAATTCAGGAAGCTACCTCATAACATTTAGAGTGGAACAGTAATTATCTTTGTTTAGTTCTGTAAACGGTAATGTTCCATTGTGTAAAAAAGTTGAAGTTACTAAAAGTAACTTCTCGAACATTAGTAGCTGTTACGAAAACCCCGTAACCAGGTAACTTACCAGCAAAGATAGATGGATCAGCTGAGTCGGATGCTACTATTTTCAAAAGTTTTATTAATAAAGGGGCACAAAAATTAAGGTTAATACAAACATTCAGATAACATGCGTCAATACTCAATCTAAAACGCAGGTACATTAATAATCACTCAGAAATAAGCTCTTTCGTTGTCTAGGGTATAATACTGAGTCCAATTGGAAATATAAAGAGTCACTCTGAAGTCTGCAGGCTTTTCCCTTTTGGTTTCACGTGTTGGAGAGAGAGAGAGATAAAACGGAAAAACTTGCCCAAAAACATCCGTGGAATCAGGGGAGCGATCTTCCCCGTTGTTAGTTAAAAGCGATCTTCCGTTGGTTCCAGCCACAAACCCCGCATTCGGAATTTAACGCACGTGGCTTACTTCAAAATGGCTTCCCGTTCCCACGGGAAGCGGTATCGTGCTTCTTGGTGTCTCCTTGGTGCGTCTGAGGGTCGTCCTCTTTCAGACCCTTCTTTATACTGCCTCACGGGATCTCAGGTGTCAATCAGGTTGCAGGTGATGCAATCTCTCTCTCAACCAGCCCACTTTGCCCGAGGGCTTTACAATGTCCCTGCGAGTTGGCACGTCTGCAGTTCCCAGGTGTCTCCTGAGAACAATGCCACAGTCACCAGCTTTTGTCCCAGTGGAATGTCTTTCCATTTCCTGTGTCCATTCAGCCTGTCTCTCTCTCTCTCTTGGGTCATTGACCCCCCTTTCACTAGTGCTCTTGCAATTCTCACAAAGGAGGGGGGGCTGGTATCATAACACCTCCCCTCTTAAAAAGGTTTTTACCAGCGGTTAAAACCCAGAGTGGTAGTCTTACAGAAATTTTGAATCTAATACAATACAGAAGCTTTTCTTTTCACTACAGAGTAATACAGTTATACATTCAAGTCAGCATCTAAACAGTTAACAAGTACAGTGCCCCTTTCCTTAATATCTTAACATTGCGTACCGTACTAAAGTCTTGTAACATCAGACTTCAATTCAATAACCACCTATTTATTTATTGTTTTCAGCAACAAAACTGAGGAGGTGTGATCTTAGCTTAGGTGCATCTACAAAAGTTTATGCGAATACTAATCGTTTCGGTCGGTTTACTTCGCCGGCAGGTCTCCAAAGGTCTGTCTTTATTATTCACAGGCTTTGGCGCAACCCGTAAAACCTGCTTTGCTGTTTAAAAAAAATGGCATCCCCATTAACCGTCACCTCTTTTCTGGCGAGTCCCCCCGTTGGGACTTTGAGTAATTTGGCGTGGTGAACTCCCGCCCGCCTCGTTCATCGGGGCTATTTTTCAACACCATGCCCCAAACTGTCAAGACCCTTCAGGCTATTTGTTTTTAATTCCAACTCCTCTTTCAGGTAGCATTTCGAATGCAACCTCTTCACACCCCACCCTGGCGTAACAATAGAGTGGGGGGCCCCGCTATTTCCCGACTCACTCTGTGAGCGATCTGCCAGGTTTAAAATTTCCTCCTTCGACTTGGGAACTACAGACTTTCCGTTTCCTTCAATAACAATCCTCATTCCCCCCTTAAATTCGGCATTAACCTTGGCCCCACTCTCGAATACAAACACCGTGGAACTCACACTTCCCACGGTTACCAAGGTTAACCCTTTTCCTACTGAACCAACCCTATCTGATCCACAAAGACGGCCGCCCCGTCCCCCTGAATCAAACACCTCAGACTTCCCCTGAGCTCTGTTACCAGGTTCAGCACCACGTGCGCCCCCATCTTGGACACACTCAAACGGGACATTGGCCCCTTCCAGGCTTTCAATACCCGTACCTTTTTCAAATTCTAACGTCCCCCGATCCTTCCAGTTACTCTCTAGGCAGACCCCCGTTGGGGAAGGCGCAACCCTGCGAGCTGAAACAACCTCCTCGGCCATTTCAGCTGACTTCTCCACAGCAAGGACACCCTTCCTCTCTAAGACTGCCCTCATTTCACTCTTGGGACCATCGAGAACACCTTTAGAACTCTGAACTTCTTCAAACAATTCTGCCAAACCAGACAGATTAACCATGTCCAACTCTGGACATTTTAACAACTTTATCCGTTTCTCAACTTTAGTTCCTACCTCTAGGACCTTTCTCTTCACTAAGGGCAGGGCTATTTCCTCTCCCTTACCCCCTTTTACTTTACTGCTTTCTGTTTTACCACCCTCGGAACCCTCATGGTACAGGGTCGGTAAAAACATCTTGGCCAGATCACCGCTGGCTTCATTTAAACTGTCCTCTTTCTCAGCCGCTTTTTCCGACAGGCTGCGAGTGACCGCGCATGCGCGATAGCTTTGGGACTCTAGGGGCGGGGCCACCGCACTCGCCGGTCGGCGGGTCGGCATCATGGCTGCCCAAATCCTCCCTCCTGCTAACACACTTTGTAACAACGCGACCCACTGCTCTTGTGGCCACTTCTGGTTCACTGCCACCTTTTCAAAAAGCAAGAAATAACTATCAACATCCGTCTCTTCGAACGGAGGTACTACTCTCAGCTCCCGACTAACATTAAACCGCTCTCTCCTTAGCTCCTCCCTCTCTCTTTCTCTCCCCGCTGCCGCTCTCTCGGCTGCTGCTAACTCTCTGATCCGAATTTCATGCTGTCTTTGCCTCTCAGCTTGATCCTGCTCGTTTTCCATCTCTAAGCCCTTCGCCAAATTTAACAAGTCTGATTTGGTGCTCATAAATTCACACACGTCCATCTTTGCTGGTTTTTCTGTCTGGCTACCTGCGTACCAGATCCAAATTATTTTGTTTTGACTTACAATCCCGATTGACTGACCTCCCCCTTTTTGGTGTCAAATCCCGAGACGAGAACCCCACTTGTTACGAAACCAGTAACTGGTTTCACTTACCAGCAAAGATAGATATGTCAGTTGAAGTCCAATGGTACTATTTTCAAAAGTTTTATTAATAAAGGGGCACAAAAATTAAGGTTAATACAAACATTCAGATAACATGCGTCAATACTCAATCTAAAACGCAGGTACATTAATAATCACTCAGAAATAAGCACTTTCGTTGTCTAGGGTATAATACTGAGTCCAATTGGAAATATAAAGAGTCACTCTGAAGTCTGCAGGCTTTTCCCTTTTGGTTTCACGTGTTGGAGAGAGAGAGAGATAAAACGGAAAAACTTGCCCAAAAACATCCGTGGAATCAGGGGAGCGATCTTCCCCGTTGTTAGTTAAAAGCGATCTTCCGTTGGTTCCAGCCACAAACCCCGCATTCGGAATTTAACGCACGTGGCTTACTTCAAAATGGCTTCCCGTTCCCACGGGAAGCGGTATCGTGCTTCTTGGTGTCTCCTTGGTGCGTCTGAGGGTCGTCCTCTTTCAGACCCTTCTTTATACTGCCTCACGGGATCTCAGGTGTCAATCAGGTTGCAGGTGATGCAATCTCTCTCTCAACCAGCCCACTTTGCCCGAGGGCTTTACAATGTCCCTGCGAGTTGGCACGTCTGCAGTTCCCAGGTGTCTCCTGAGAACAATGCCACAGTCACCAGCTTTTGTCCCAGTGGAATGTCTTTCCATTTCCTGTGTCCATTCAGCCTGTCTCTCTCTCTCTCTTGGGTCATTGACCCCCCTTTCACTAGTGCTCTTGCAATTCTCACAAAGGAGGGGGGGCTGGTATCATAACATAGCACACTCATAAAATTGAATGCATACTAATCTACATCATATGGTAAGCAAAATAATAAGGTTTACATCAAGTTATCACATAGTATTTTCCCGCAAAATTCATCTCTACACTCTATAGAGCTGAATGCATTACTTTCTACTCTACGCAGTTTGTGTTATGGATGTGTACATAACTACTCAGGGTGAGGTGGAAAGGTATAAATATTGCATGTACCCTACTCAGATCCATGGAATACTCAAATGCAAGTTGAATTCAGGAAGCTACCTCATAACATTTAGAGTGGAACATTAAATATCTTTGTTTAGTTCTGTAAACGGTAATGTTCCATTGTGTAAAAAAGTTGAAGTTACTAAAAGTAACTTCTCGAACACTGGTAGCACACTCATAAAATTGGTTGCATACTACTCTAAATCATATGGTAAGCAAAATAATAAGGTTAACATCAAGTTATCACATAGTAGTTTCCCGCAGCATTCATCTCTACACTCTAATGAGCTGAATGCATTACTTTCTATTCTGTGCATTTTGAGTTATGGATGTGTACATAATAGCTCAGGGTGAGGTGGAACTGTATAGATGTTGCATACATCCAATGCAGAGCCATGGAATACTCAAATGCAAGCTGAATTCAGGAAGCTACCTCATAACATTTAGAGTGGAACAGTAATTATCTTTGTTTAGTTCTGTAAACGGTAATGTTCCATTGTGTAAAAAAGTTGAAGTTACTAAAAGTAACTTCTCGAACATTGGTAGCACACTCATAAAATTGAATGCATACTAATCTACATCATATGGTAAGCAAAATAATAAGGTTTACATCAAGTTATCACATAGTATTTTCCCGCAAAATTCATCTCTACACTCTATTGAGCTGAATGCATTACATTCTGTTCTATGCATTTTGAGGTATGGATGTTTACATAACTACTCAGGGTGGGGTGGAACGGTATAAATATTGCATGTACCCTACTCAGAGCCATGGAATACTCAAATGCAAGTTGAATTCAGGAGGCTACCTCATAACATTTAGAGTGGAACATTAAATAGCTTTGTTTAGTTCTGTAAACGGTAATGTTCCATTGTGTAAAAAAGTTGAAGTTACTAAAAGTAGCTTCTCGAACATTGGCAGCACACTCATAAAATTGGTTGCATACTACTCTAAATCATATGGTAAGCAAAATAATAAGGTTTACATCAAGTTATCACATAGTAGTTAACCGCAAAATTCATCTCTACACTCTACAGAGCTGAATGCATTACTTTCTACTCTACGCAGTTTGTGTTATGGATGTGTACATAACTACTCAGGGTGAGGTGGAACGGTATAAATATTGCATGTACCCTACTCAGATCCATGGAATACTCAAATGCAAGTTGAATTCAGGAAGCTACCTCATAACATTTAGAGTGGAACAGTAAATATCTTTGTTTAGTTCTGTAAACGGTAATGTTCCATTGTGTAAAAAAGTTGAAGTTACTAAAAGTAACTTCTCGAACACTGGTAGCACACTCATAAAATTGGTTGCATACTACTCTAAATCATATGGTAAGCAAAATAATAAGGTTTACATCGTTATCACATAGTAGTTTCCCGCAAAATTCATCTCTACACTCTATTGAGCTGAATGCATTACTTTCTACTCTACGCAGTTTGTGTTATGGATGTGTACATAACTACTCAGGGTGAGGTGGAACGGTATAAATATTGCATGTATCCTACTCAGAGCCATGGAATACTCAAATGCATGGTGAATTCATGAAGCTACCTCATAACATTTAGAGTGGAACAGTAAATATCTTTGTTTAGTTCTGTAAACGGTAATGTTCCATTGTGTAAAAAAGTTGAATTTACTAAAAGTAACTTCTCGAACATTGGTAGCACACTCATAAAATTGAATGCATACTAATCTACATCATATGGTAAGCAAAATAATAAGGTTTACATCAAGTTATCACATAGTATTTTCCCGCAAAATTCATCTCTACACTCTATTGAGCTGAATGCATTACATTCTACTCTACGCAGTTTGTGTTATGGATGTGTACATAACTACTCAGGGTGAGGTGGAACGGTATAAATATTGCATGTACCCTACTCAGATCCATGGAATACTCAAATGCAAGTTGAATTCAGGAAGCTACCTCATAACATTTAGAGTGGAACAGTAAATAGCTTTGTTTAGTTCTGTAAAAGCTAATGTTCCATTGTGTAAAAAAGTTGAAGTTAATAAAAGTAACTTCTCGAACATTGGTAGCACACTCATAAAATTGGTTGCATACTACTCTAAATCATATGGTAAGCAAAATAATAAGGTTTACATCAAGTTATCACATAGTAGTTTCCCGCAAAATTCATCTCTACACTCTATAGAGCTGAATGCATTACTTTCTACTCTACGCAGTTTGTGTTATGGATGGGTACATAACTACTCAGGGTGAGGTGGAACGGTATAAATATTGCATGTATCCTACTCAGAGCCATGGAATACTCAAATGCATGGTGAATTCATGAAGTTACCTCATAACATTTAGAGTGGAACAGTAAATATCTTTGTTTAGTTCTGTAAACGGTAATGTTCCATTGTGTAAAAAAGTTGAATTTACTAAAAGTAACTTCTCGAACATTGGTAGCACACTCATAAAATCGGTTGCATACTACTCTAAATCATATGGTAAGCAGAATAATAAGGTTTACATCAAGTTATCACATAGTAGTTTCCCGCAAAATTCATCTCTACACTCTATTGAGCTGAATGCATTAATTTCTGTTCTATGCATTTTGAGTTATGAATGTGTACAGAACTACTCAGGGTGAGGTGGAACGGTATAAATATTGCATGTATCCTACTCAGAGCCATGGAATACTCAAATGCAAGGTGAATTCAGGAAGCTACCTCATAACATTTAGAGTGGAACAGTAAATATCTTTGTTTAGTTCTGTAAACGGTAATGTTCCATTGTGTAAAAAAGGTGAAGTTACTAAAAGTAACTTCTCCAACATTGGTAGCACACTCATAAAATTGAATGCATACTACTCTACATCATATGGTATGCAAAATAATAAGGTTCACATCAAGTTATCACATAGTAGTTTCCCGCAAAATTCATCTCTACACTCTATTGAGCTGAATGCATTACTTTCTATTCTGTACATTTTGAGTTATGGATTTGTACATAACAGCTCAGGGTGAGGTGGAACTGTATAGATGTTGCATGCATCCAATGCAGAGCCATGGAATACTCAAATGCAAGGTGAATTCAGGAGGCTACCTCATAACATTTAGAGTGGAACAGTAAATAGCTTTGTTTAGTTCTGTAAACGGTAATGTTCCATTGTGTAAAAAAGTTGAAGTTACTAAAAGTAACTTCTCGAACATTGGTAGCACACTCATAAAATTGAATGCATACTAATCTACATCATATGGTAAGCAAAATAATAAGGTTTACATCGTTATCACATAGTAGTTTCCCGCAAAATTCATCTCTACACTCTATTGAGCTGAATGCATTACTTTCTACTCTACGCAGTTTGTGTTATGGATGTGTACATAACTACTCAGGGTGAGGTGGAACGTTATAAATATTGCATGTATCCTACTCAGAGCCATGGAATACTCAAATGCATGGTGAATTCATGAAGCTACCTCATAACATTTAGAGTGGAACAGTAAATATCTTTATTTAGTTCTGTAAACGGTAATGTTCCATTGTGTAAAAAAGTTAAATTTACTAAAAGTAACTTCTCGAACATTGGTAGCACACTCATAAAATCGGTTGCATACTACTCTAGGTGATGTGGTAAGTAAAATAATTAGGTTTACATCAAGTTATCACATAGTAGTTTCCGCAGCATTCATCTCTACACTCTATTCAGCTGAATGCATTACTTTCTATTCTGTGCATTTTGAGTTATGGATGTGTACATAACAGCTCAGGGTGAGGTGGAACTGTATAGATGTTGCATGCATCCAATGCAGAGCCATGGAATACTCAAATGCAAGGTGAATTCAGGAAGCTACCTCATAACATTTAGAGTGGAACAGTAAATATCTTTGTTTAGTTCTGTAAACGGTAATGTTCCATTGTGTAAAAAAGTTGAAGTTACTAAAAGTAACTTCTCCAACATTGGTAGCACACTCATAAAATTGAATGCATACTACTCTACATCATATGGTATGCAAAATAATAAGGTTCACATCAAGTTATCACATAGTAGTTTCCCGCAAAATTCATCTCTACACTCTATTGAGCTGAATGCATTACTTTCTATTCTGTACATTTTGAGTTATGGATTTGTACATAACAGCTCAGGGTGAGGTGGAACTGTATAGATGTTGCATGCATCCAATGCAGAGCCATGGAATACTCAAATGCAAGGTGAATTCAGGAGGCTACCTCATAACATTTAGAGTGGAACAGTAAATAGCTTTGTTTAGTTCTGTAAACGGTAATGTTCCATTGTGTAAAAAAGTTGAAGTTACTAAAAGTAACTTCTCGAACATTGGTAGCACACTCATAAAATTGAATGCATACTAATCTACATCATATGGTAAGCAAAATAATAAGGTTTACATCGTTATCACATAGTAGTTTCCCGCAAAATTCATCTCTACACTCTATTGAGCTGAATGCATTACTTTCTACTCTACGCAGTTTGTGTTATGGATGTGTACATAACTACTCAGGGTGAGGTGGAACGTTATAAATATTGCATGTATCCTACTCAGAGCCATGGAATACTCAAATGCATGGTGAATTCATGAAGCTACCTCATAACATTTAGAGTGGAACAGTAAATATCTTTATTTAGTTCTGTAAACGGTAATGTTCCATTGTGTAAAAAAGTTAAATTTACTAAAAGTAACTTCTCGAACATTGGTAGCACACTCATAAAATCGGTTGCATACTACTCTAGGTGATGTGGTAAGTAAAATAATTAGGTTTACATCAAGTTATCACATAGTAGTTTCCGCAGCATTCATCTCTACACTCTATTCAGCTGAATGCATTACTTTCTATTCTGTGCATTTTGAGTTATGGATGTGTACATAACAGCTCAGGGTGAGGTGGAACTGTATAGATGTTGCATGCATCCAATGCAGAGCCATGGAATACTCAAATGCAAGGTGAATTCAGGAAGCTACCTCATAACATTTAGAGTGGAACAGTAAATATCTTTGTTTAGTTCTGTAAACGGTAATGTTCCATTGTGTAAAAAAGTTGAAGTTACTAAAAGTAACTTCTCCAACATTGGTAGCACACTCATAAAATTGAATGCATACTACTCTACATCATATGGTATGCAAAATAATAAGGTTCACATCAAGTTATCACATAGTAGTTTCCCGCAAAATTCATCTCTACACTCTATTCAGCTGAATGCATTACTTTCTATTCTGTGCATTTTGAGTTATGGATGTGTACATAACAGCTCAGGGTGAGGTGGAACTGTATAGATGTTGCATGCATCCAATGCAGAGCCATGGAATACTCAAATGCAAGGTGAATTCAGGAAGCTACCTCATAACATTTAGAGTGGAACCGTAATTATCTTTGTTTAGTTCTGTAAACGGTAATGTTCCATTGTGTAAAAAAGTTGAAGTTACTAAAAGTAACTTCTCGAACATTGGTAGCACAATCATAAAATTGAATGCATACTAATCTACATCATATGGTAAGCAAAATAATAAGGTTTACATCAGGTTATCACATAGTATTTTCCCGCAAAATTCATCTCTACACTCTATTGAGCTGAATGCATTACATTCTGTTCTATGCATTTTGAGGTATGGATGTTTACATAACTACTCAGGGTGAGGTGGAACGGTATAAATATTGCATGTACCCTACTCAGATCCATGGAAAACTCAAATGCAAGGTGAATTCAGGAAGCTACCTCATAACATTTAGAGTGGAACAGTAAATATCTTTGTTTAGTTCTGTAAACGGTAATGTTCCATTGTGTAAAAAAGTTGAAGTTACTAAAAGTAACTTCTCGAACACTGGTAGCACACTCATAAAATTGGTTGCATACTACTCTAAATCATATGGTAAGCAAAATAATAAGGTTTACATCGTTATCACATAGTAGTTTCCCGCAAAATTCATCTCTACACTCTATTGAGCTGAATGCATTACTTTCTACTCTACGCAGTTTGTGTTATGGATGTGTACATAACTACTCAGGGTGAGGTGGAACGGTATAAATATTGCATGTACCCTACTCAGATCCATGGAATACTCAAATGCAAGTTGAATTCAGGAAGCTTCCTCATAACATTTAGAGTGGAACAGTAAATATCTTTGTTTAGTTCTGTAAACGGTAATGTTCCATTGTGTAAAAAAGTTGAAGTTACTAAAAGTAACTTCTCGAACACTGGTAGCACACTCATAAAATTGGTTGCATACTACTCTAAATCATATGGTAAGCAAAATAATAAGGTTTACATCAAGTTATCACATAGTATTTACCCGCAAAATTCATCTCTACACTCTATTGAGCTGAATTCACTACATTCTGTTCTATGCATTTTGAGTTATGGAGATTTACATAACTACACAGGGTCAGGTGGAACGGTATAAATATTGCATGTACCCTACTCAGAGCCATGGAAAACTCAAATGCAAGGTGAATTCAGGAAGCTACCTCATAACATTTAGAGTGGAACAGTAAATATCTTTGTTTAGTTCTGTAAACGGTAATGTTCCATTGTGTAAAAAAGTTGAATTTACTAAAAGTAACTTATCCAACATTGGTAGCACACTCATAAAATTGGTTGCATACTACTCTAAATCATATGGTAAGCAAAATAACAAGGTTAACATCAAGTTATCACATAGTAGTTTCCCGCAGCATTCATCTCTACACTCTATTGAGCTGAATGCATTACTTTCTATTCTGTGCATTTTGAGTTATGGATGTGTACATAATAGCTCAGGGTGAGGTGGAACTGTATAGATGTTGCATACATCCAATGCAGAGCCATGGAATACTCAAATGCAAGGTGAATTCAGGAAGCTACCTCATAACATTTAGAGTGGAACAGTAATTATCTTTGTTTAGTTCTGTAAACGGTAATGTTCCATTGTGTAAAAAAGTTGAAGTTATTAAAAGTAACTTCTCGAACATTGGTAGCACACTCATAAAATTGAATGCATACTAATCTACATCATATGGTAAGCAAAATAATAAGGTTTACATTAAGTTATCACATAGTATTTTCCCGCAAAATTCATCTCTACACTCTATTGAGCTGAATGCATTACATTCTGTTCTATGCATTTTGAGGTATGGATGTTTACATAACTACTCAGGGTGAGGTGGAACGGTATAAATATTGCATGTACCCTACTCAGAGCCATGGAATACTCAAATGCAAGTTGAATTCAGGAGGCTACCTCATAACATTTAGAGTGGAACATTAAATAGCTTTGTTTAGTTCTGTAAACGGTAATGTTCCATTGTGTAAAAAAGTTGAAGTTACTAAAAGTAGCTTCTCGAACATTGGTAGCACACTCATAAAATTGGTTGCATACTACTCTAAATCATATGGTAAGCAAAATAATAAGGTTTACATCAAGTTATCACATAGTAGTTTCCCGCAAAATTCATCTCTACACTCTATAGAGCTGAATGCATTACTTTCTACTCTACGCAGTTTGTGTTATGGATGTGTACATAACTACTCAGGGTGAGGTGGAACGGTATAAATATTGCATGTACCCTACTCAGAGCCATGGAATACTCAAATGCAAGGTGAATTCAGGAGGCTACCTCATAACATTTAGAGTGGAACAGTAAATAGCTTTGTTTAGTTCTGTAAACGGTAATGTTCCATTGTGTAAAAAAGTTGAAGTTACTAAAAGTAACTTCTCGAACACTGGTAGCACACTCATAAAATTGGTTGCATACTACTCTAAATCATATGGTAAGCAAAATAATAAGGTTTACATCAAGTTATCACATAGTATTTACCCGCAAAATTCATCTCTACACTCTATTGAGCTGAATTCACTACATTCTGTTCTATGCATTTTGAGTTATGGAGATTTACATAACTACACAGGGTCAGGTGGAACGGTATAAATATTGCATGTACCCTACTCAGAGCCATGGAAAACTCAAATGCAAGGTGAATTCAGGAGGCTACCTCATAACATTTAGAGTGGAACATTAAATAGCTTTGTTTAGTTCTGTAAACGGTAATGTTCCATTGTGTAAAAAAGTTGAATTTACTAAAAGTAACTTATCCAACATTGGTAGCACACTCATAAAATTGGTTGCATACTACTCTAAATCATATGGTAAGCAAAATAATAAGGTTAACATCAAGTTATCACATAGTAGTTTCCCGCAGCATTCATCTCTACACTCTATTGAGCTGAATGCATTACTTTCTATTCTGTGCATTTTGAGTTATGGATGTGTACATAATAGCTCAGGGTGAGGTGGAACTGTATAGATGTTGCATACATCCAATGCAGAACCATGGAATACTCAAATGCAAGTTGAATTCAGGAAGTTACCTCATAACATTTAGTGTGGAACAGTAATTATCTTTGTTTAGTTCTGTAAACGGTAATGTTCCATTGTGTAAAAAAGTTGAAGTTACTAAAAGTAACTTCTCGAACATTGGTAGCACACTCATAAAATTGAATGCATACTAATCTACATCATATGGTAAGCAAAATAATAAGGTTTACATCAAGTTATCACATAGTATTTTCCCGCAAAATTCATCTCTACACTCTATTGAGCTGAATGCATTACATTCTGTTCTATGCATTTTGAGGTATGGATGTTTACATAACTACTCAGGGTGAGGTGGAACGGTATAAATATTGCATGTACCCTACTCAGAGCCATGGAATACTCAAATGCAAGTTGAATTCAGGAGGCTACCTCATAACATTTAGAGTGGAACATTAAATAGCTTTGTTTAGTTCTGTAAACGGTAATGTTCCATTGTGTAAAAAAGTTGAAGTTACTAAAAGTAGCTTCTCGAACATTGGTAGCACACTCATAAAATTGGTTGCATACTACTCTAAATCATATGGTAAGCAAAATAATAAGGTTTACATCAAGTTATCTCATAGTAGTTTCCCGCAAAATTCATCTCTACACTCTATAGAGCTGAATGCATTACTTTCTACACTACGCAGTTTGTGTTATGGATGTGTACATAACTACTCAGGGTGAGGTGGAACGGTATAAATATTGCATGTACCCTACTCAGATCCATGGAATACTCAAATGCAAGTTGAATTCAGGAAGCTACCTCATAACATTTAGAGTGGAACAGTAAATATCTTTGTTTAGTTCTGTAAACGGTAATGTTCCATTGTGTAAAAAAGTTGAAGTTACTAAAAGTAACTTCTCGAACACTGGTAGCACACTCATAAATTTGGTTGCATACTACTCTAAATCATATGGTAAGCAAAATAATAAGGTTTACATCGTTATCACATAGTAGTTTCCCGCAAAATTCATCTCTACACTCTATTGAGCTGAATGCATTACTTTCTACTCTACGCAGTTTGTGTTATGGATGTGTACATAACTACTCAGGGTGAGGTGGAACGCTATAAATATTGCATGTATCCTACTCAGAGCCATGGAATACTCAAATGCATGGTGAATTCATGAAGCTACCTCATAACATTTAGAGTGGAACATTAAATAGCTTTGTTTAGTTCTGTAAACGGTAATGTTCCATTGTGTAAAAAAGTTGAATTTACTAAAAGTAACTTATCCAACATTGGTAGCACACTCATAAAATTGGTTGCATACTACTCTAAATCATATGGTAAGCAAAATAATAAGGTTAACATCAAGTTATCACATAGTAGTTTCCCGCAGCATTCATCTCTACACTCTATTGAGCTGAATGCATTACTTTCTATTCTGTGCATTTTGAGTTATGGATGTGTACATAATAGCTCAGGGTGAGGTGGAACTGTATAGATGTTGCATACATCCAATGCAGAACCATGGAATACTCAAATGCAAGTTGAATTCAGGAAGTTACCTCATAACATTTAGTGTGGAACAGTAATTATCTTTGTTTAGTTCTGTAAACGGTAATGTTCCATTGTGTAAAAAAGTTGAAGTTACTAAAAGTAACTTCTCGAACATTGGTAGCACACTCATAAAATTGAATGCATACTAATCTACATCATATGGTAAGCAGAATAATAAGGTTTACATCAAGTTATCACATAGTATTTTCCCGCAAAATTCATCTCTACACTCTATTGAGCTGAATGCATTACATTCTGTTCTATGCATTTTGAGGTATGGATGTTTACATAACTACTCAGGGTGAGGTGGAACGGTATAAATATTGCATGTACCCTACTCAGAGCCATGGAATACTCAAATGCAAGTTGAATTCAGGAGGCTACCTCATAACATTTAGAGTGGAACATTAAATAGCTTTGTTTAGTTCTGTAAACGGTAATGTTCCATTGTGTAAAAAAGTTGAAGTTACTAAAAGTAGCTTCTCGAACATTGGTAGCACACTCATAAAATTGGTTGCATACTACTCTAAATCATATGGTAAGCAAAATAATAAGGTTTACATCAAGTTATCACATAGTAGTTTCCCGCAAAATTCATCTCTACACTCTATAGAGCTGAATGCATTACTTTCTACACTACGCAGTTTGTGTTATGGATGTGTACATAACTACTCAGGGTGAGGTGGAACGGTATAAATATTGCATGTACCCTACTCAGATCCATGGAATACTCAAATGCAAGTTGAATTCAGGAAGCTACCTCATAACATTTAGAGTGGAACAGTAAATATCTTTGTTTAGTTCTGTAAACGGTAATGTTCCAATGTGTAAAAAAGTTGAAGTTACTAAAAGTAACTTCTCGAACACTGGTAGCACACTCATAAATTTGGTTGCATACTACTCTAAATCATATGGTAAGCAAAATAATAAGGTTTACATCGTTATCACATAGTAGTTTCCCGCAAAATTCATCTCTACACTCTATTGAGCTGAATGCATTACTTTCTACTCTACGCAGTTTGTGTTATGGATGTGTACATAACTACTCAGGGTGAGGTGGAACGCTATAAATATTGCATGTATCCTACTCAGAGCCATGGAATACTCAAATGCATGGTGAATTCATGAAGCTACCTCATAACATTTAGAGTGGAACAGTAAATATCTTTGTTTAGTTCTGTAAACGGTAATGTTCCATTGTGTAAAAAAGTTGAAGTTACTAAAAGTAACTTCTCGAACACTGGTAGCACACTCATAAATTTGGTTGCATACTACTCTAAATCATATGGTAAGCAAAATAATAAGGTTTACATCGTTATCACATAGTAGTTTCCCGCAAAATTCATCTCTACACTCTATTGAGCTGAATGCATTACTTTCTACTCTACGCAGTTTGTGTTATGGATGTGTACATAACTACTCAGGGTGAGGTGGAACGCTATAAGTATTGCATGTATCCTACTCAGAGCCATGGAATACTCAAATGCATGGTGAATTCATGAAGCTACCTCATAACATTTAGAGTGGAACAGTAAATATCTTTGTTTAGTTCTGTAAACGGTAATGTTCCATTGTGTAAAAAAGTTGAATTTACTAAAAGTAACTTCTCGAACATTGGTAGCACACTCATAAAATCGGTTGCATACTGCTCTACATCATATGGTATGCAAAATAATAAGGTTCACATCAAGTTATCACATAGTAGTTTCCCGCAGCATTCATCTCTACACTCTATTGAGCTGAATGCATTACTTTCTATTCTGTGCATTTTGAGTTATGGATGTTTACATAACAGCTCAGGGTGAGGTGGAACTGTATAGATGTTGCATGTACCCTACTCAGAGCCATGGAATACTCAAATGCAAGGTGAATTCATGAAGCTACCTCATAACATTTAGAGTGGAACAGTAAATATCTTTGTTTAGTTCTGTAAACGGTAATGTTCCATTGTGTAAAAAAGTTGAATTTACTAAAAGTAACTTCTCGAACATTGGTAGCACACTCATAAAATCGGTTGCATACTGCTCTACATCATATGGTATGCAAAATAATAAGGTTCACATCAAGTTATCACATAGTAGTTTCCCGCAAAATTCATCTCTACACTCTATTGAGCTGAATGCATTACTTTCTATTCTGTGCATTTTGAGTTATGGATGTGTACATAACAGCTCAGGGTGAGGTGGAACTGTATAGATGTTGCATGCATCCAATGCAGAGCCATGGAATACTCAAATGCAAGGTGAATACAGGAAGCTACCTCATAACATTTAGAGTGGAACAGTAAATATCTTTGTTTAGTTCTGTAAACGGTAATGTTCCATTGTGTAAAAAAGTTGAAGTTACGAAAAGTAACTTCTCGAACACTGGTAGCACACTCATAAAATTGGTTGCATACTACTCTAAATCATATGGTAAGCAAAATAATAAGGTTTACATCAAGTTATCACATAGTAGTTTCCCGCAAAATTCATCTCTACACTCTATTGAGCTGAATGCATTACTTTCTACTCTACGCAGTTTGTGTTATGGATGTGTACATAACTACTCAGGGTGAGGTGGAACGGTATAAATATATCATGTATCCTACTCAGAGCCATGGAATACTCAAATGCATGGTGAATTCATGAAGCTACCTCATAACATTTAGAGTGGAACAGTAAATATCTTTGTTTAGTTCTGTAAACGGTAATGTTCCATTGTGTAAAAAAGTTGAATTTACTAAAAGTAACTTCTCGAACATTGGTAGTACACTCATAAAATCGGTTGCATACTACTCTAAGTGATGTGGTAAGTAAAATAATTAGGTTTACATCAAGTTATCACATAGTAGTTTCCCGCAGCATTCATCTCTACACTCTATTGAGCTGAATGCATTACTTTCTATTCTGTGCATTTTGAGTTATGGATGAGTACTTAACAGCTCAGGGTGAGGTGGAACTGTATAGATGTTGCATGTACCCTACTCAGAGCCATGGAATACTCAAATGCAAGGTGAATTCAGGAGGCTACCTCATAACATTTAGAGTGGAACAGTAAATAGCTTTGTTTAGTTCTGTAAACGGTAATGTTCCATTGTGTAAAAAAGTTGAAGTTACTAAAAGTAACTTCTCGAACATTGGTAGCACACTCATAAAATTGGTTGCATACTACTCTAAATCATATGGTAAGCAAAATAATAAGGTTTACATCAATATCACATAGTAGTTTCCCGCAAAATTCATCTCTACACTCTATTGAGCTGAATGCATTACTTTCTACTCTACGCAGTTTGTGTTATGGATGTGTACATAACTACTCAGGGTGAGGTGGAACGGTATAAATATTGCATGTATCCTACTCAGAGCCATGGAATACTCAAATGCATGGTGAATTCATGAAGCTACCTCATAACATTTAGAGTGGAACAGTAAATATCTTTGTTTAGTTCTGTAAACGGTAATGTTCCATTGTGTAAAAAAGTTGAATTTACTAAAAGTAACTTCTCGAACATTGGTAGCACACTCATAAAATCGGTTGCATACTGCTCTACATCATATGGTATGCAAAATAATAAGGTTCACATCAAGTTATCACATAGTAGTTTCCCGCAAAATTCATCTCTACACTCTATTGAGCTGAATGCATTACTTTCTATTCTGTGCATTTTGAGTTATGGATTTGTACATAACAGCTCAGGGTGAGGTGGAACTGTATAGATGTTGCATGCATCCAATGCAGAGCCATGGAATACTCAAATGCAAGGTGAATTCAGGAGGCTACCTCATAACATTTAGAGTGGAACAGTAAATATCTTTGTTTAGTTCTGTAAACGGTAATGTTCCATTGTGTAAAAAAGTTGAAGTTACTAAAAGTAACTTCTCGAACATTGGTAGCACACTCATAAAATTGAATGCATACTAATCTAAATCATATGGTAAGCAAAATAATAAGGTTTACATCGTTATCACATAGTAGTTTCCCGCAAAATTCATCTCTACACTCTATTGAGCTGAATGCATTACTTTCTACTCTACGCAGTTTGTGTTATGGATGTGTACATAACTACTCAGGGTGAAGTGGAACGTTATAAATATTGCATGTATCCTACTCAGAGCCATGGAATACTCAAATGCATGGTGAATTCATGAAGCTACCTCATAACATTTAGAGTGGAACAGTAAATATCTTTATTTAGTTTTGTAAACGGTAATGTTCCATTGTGTAAAAAAGTTGAATTTACTAAAAGTAACTTCTCGAACATTGGTAGCACACTCATAAAATCGGTTGCATACTACTCTAAGTGATGTGGTAAGTAAAATAATTAGGTTTACATCAAGTTATCACATAGTAGTTTCCCGCAGCATTCATCTCTACACTCTATTGAGCTGAATGCATTACTTTCTATTCTGTGCATTTTGAGTTATGGATGTGTACATAACAGCTCAGGGTGAGGTGGAACTGTATAGATGTTGCATGCATCCAATGCAGAGCCATGGAATACTCAAATGCAAGGTGAATTCAGGAAGCTACCTCATAACATTTAGAGTGGAACCGTAATTATCTTTGTTTAGTTCTGTAAACGGTAATGTTCCATTGTGTAAAAAAGTTGAAGTTACTAAAAGTAACTTCTCGAACATTGGTAGCACACGCATAAAATTGAATGCATACTGCTCTACATCATATGGTATGCAAAATAATAAGGTTCACATCAAGTTATCACATAGTAGTTTCCCGCAAAATTCATCTCTACACTCTATTGAGCTGAATGCATTACTTTCTATTCTGTGCATTTTGAGTTATGGATTTGTACATAACAGCTCAGGGTGAGGTGGAACTGTATAGATGTTGCATGCATCCAATGCAGAGCCATGGAATACTCAAATGCAAGGTGAATTCAGGAGGCTACCTCATAACATTTAGAGTGGAACAGTAAATATCTTTGTTTAGTTCTGTAAACGGTAATGTTCCATTGTGTAAAAAAGTTGAAGTTACTAAAAGTAACTTCTCGAACATTGGTAGCACACTCATAAAATTGAATGCATACTAATCTACATCATATGGTAAGCAAAATAATAAGGTTTACATCGTTATCACATAGTAGTTTCCCGCAAAATTCATCTCTACACTCTATTGAGCTGAATGCATTACTTTCTACTCTACGCAGTTTGTGTTATGGATGTGTACATAACTACTCAGGGTGAAGTGGAACGTTATAAATATTGCATGTATCCTACTCAGAGCCATGGAATACTCAAATGCATGGTGAATTCATGAAGCTACCTCATAACATTTAGAGTGGAACAGTAAATATCTTTATTTAGTTCTGTAAACGGTAATGTTCCATTGTGTAAAAAAGTTGAATTTACTAAAAGTAACTTCTCGAACATTGGTAGCACACTCATAAAATCGGTTGCATACTACTCTAAGTGATGTGGTAAGTAAAATAATTAGGTTTACATCAAGTTATCACATAGTAGTTTCCCGCAGCATTCATCTCTACACTCTATTGAGCTGAATGCATTACTTTCTATTCTGTGCATTTTGAGTTATGGATTTGTACATAACAGCTCAGGGTGAGGTGGAACTGTATAGATGTTGCATGCATCCAATGCAGAGCCATGGAATACTCAAATGCAAGGTGAATTCAGGAGGCTACCTCATAACATTTAGAGTGGAACAGTAAATATCTTTGTTTAGTTCTGTAAACGGTAATGTTCCATTGTGTAAAAAAGTTGAAGTTACTAAAAGTAACTTCTCGAACATTGGTAGCACACTCATAAAATTGAATGCATACTAATCTACATCATATGGTAAGCAAAATAATAAGGTTTACATCGTTATCACATAGTAGATTCCCGCAAAATTCATCTCTACACTCTATTGAGCTGAATGCATTACTTTCTACTCTACGCAGTTTGTGTTATGGATGTGTACATAACTACTCAGGGTGAGGTGGAACGCTATAAGTATTGCATGTATCCTACTCAGAGCCATGGAATACTCAAATGCATGGTGAATTCATGAAGCTACCTCATAACATTTAGAGTGGAACAGTAAATATCTTTGTTTAGTTCTGTAAACGGTAATGTTCCATTGTGTAAAAAAGTTGAATTTACTAAAAGTAACTTCTCGAACATTGGTAGCACACTCATAAAATCGGTTGCATACTGCTCTACATCATATGGTATGCAAAATAATAAGGTTCACATCAAGTTATCACATAGTAGTTTCCCGCAGCATTCATCTCTACACTCTATTGAGCTGAATGCATTACTTTCTATTCTGTGCATTTTGAGTTATGGATGTTTACATAACAGCTCAGGGTGAGGTGGAACTGTATAGATGTTGCATGTACCCTACTCAGAGCCATGGAATACTCAAATGCAAGGTGAATTCATGAAGCTACCTCATAACATTTAGAGTGGAACAGTAAATATCTTTGTTTAGTTCTGTAAACGGTAATGTTCCATTGTGTAAAAAAGTTGAATTTACTAAAAGTAACTTCTCGAACATTGGTAGCACACTCATAAAATCGGTTGCATACTGCTCTACATCATATGGTATGCAAAATAATAAGGTTCACATCAAGTTATCACATAGTAGTTTCCCGCAAAATTCATCTCTACACTCTATTGAGCTGAATGCATTACTTTCTATTCTGTGCATTTTGAGTTATGGATGTGTACATAACAGCTCAGGGTGAGGTGGAACTGTATAGATGTTGCATGCATCCAATGCAGAGCCATGGAATACTCAAATGCAAGGTGAATACAGGAAGCTACCTCATAACATTTAGAGTGGAACAGTAAATATCTTTGTTTAGTTCTGTAAACGGTAATGTTCCATTGTGTAAAAAAGTTGAAGTTACGAAAAGTAACTTCTCGAACACTGGTAGCACACTCATAAAATTGGTTGCATACTACTCTAAATCATATGGTAAGCAAAATAATAAGGTTTACATCAAGTTATCACATAGTAGTTTCCCGCAAAATTCATCTCTACACTCTATTGAGCTGAATGCATTACTTTCTACTCTACGCAGTTTGTGTTATGGATGTGTACATAACTACTCAGGGTGAGGTGGAACGGTATAAATATATCATGTATCCTACTCAGAGCCATGGAATACTCAAATGCATGGTGAATTCATGAAGCTACCTCATAACATTTAGAGTGGAACAGTAAATATCTTTGTTTAGTTCTGTAAACGGTAATGTTCCATTGTGTAAAAAAGTTGAATTTACTAAAAGTAACTTCTCGAACATTGGTAGTACACTCATAAAATCGGTTGCATACTACTCTAAGTGATGTGGTAAGTAAAATAATTAGGTTTACATCAAGTTATCACATAGTAGTTTCCCGCAGCATTCATCTCTACACTCTATTGAGCTGAATGCATTACTTTCTATTCTGTGCATTTTGAGTTATGGATGAGTACTTAACAGCTCAGGGTGAGGTGGAACTGTATAGATGTTGCATGTACCCTACTCAGAGCCATGGAATACTCAAATGCAAGGTGAATTCAGGAGGCTACCTCATAACATTTAGAGTGGAACAGTAAATAGCTTTGTTTAGTTCTGTAAACGGTAATGTTCCATTGTGTAAAAAAGTTGAAGTTACTAAAAGTAACTTCTCGAACATTGGTAGCACACTCATAAAATTGGTTGCATACTACTCTAAATCATATGGTAAGCAAAATAATAAGGTTTACATCAATATCACATAGTAGTTTCCCGCAAAATTCATCTCTACACTCTATTGAGCTGAATGCATTACTTTCTACTCTACGCAGTTTGTGTTATGGATGTGTACATAACTACTCAGGGTGAGGTGGAACGGTATAAATATTGCATGTATCCTACTCAGAGCCATGGAATACTCAAATGCATGGTGAATTCATGAAGCTACCTCATAACATTTAGAGTGGAACAGTAAATATCTTTGTTTAGTTCTGTAAACGGTAATGTTCCATTGTGTAAAAAAGTTGAAGTTACTAAAAGTAACTTCTCGAACATTGGTAGCACACTCATAAAATTGAATGCATACTAATCTAAATCATATGGTAAGCAAAATAATAAGGTTTACATCGTTATCACATAGTAGTTTCCCGCAAAATTCATCTCTACACTCTATTGAGCTGAATGCATTACTTTCTACTCTACGCAGTTTGTGTTATGGATGTGTACATAACTACTCAGGGTGAAGTGGAACGTTATAAATATTGCATGTATCCTACTCAGAGCCATGGAATACTCAAATGCATGGTGAATTCATGAAGCTACCTCATAACATTTAGAGTGGAACAGTAAATATCTTTATTTAGTTTTGTAAACGGTATTGTTCCATTGTGTAAAAAAGTTGAATTTACTAAAAGTAACTTCTCGAACATTGGTAGCACACTCATAAAATCGGTTGCATACTACTCTAAGTGATGTGGTAAGTAAAATAATTAGGTTTACATCAAGTTATCACATAGTAGTTTCCCGCAGCATTCATCTCTACACTCTATTGAGCTGAATGCATTACTTTCTATTCTGTGCATTTTGAGTTATGGATGTGTACATAACAGCTCAGGGTGAGGTGGAACTGTATAGATGTTGCATGCATCCAATGCAGAGCCATGGAATACTCAAATGCAAGGTGAATTCAGGAAGCTACCTCATAACATTTAGAGTGGAACCGTAATTATCTTTGTTTAGTTCTGTAAACGGTAATGTTCCATTGTGTAAAAAAGTTGAAGTTACTAAAAGTAACTTCTCGAACATTGGTAGCACACGCATAAAATTGAATGCATACTGCTCTACATCATATGGTATGCAAAATAATAAGGTTCACATCAAGTTATCACATAGTAGTTTCCCGCAAAATTCATCTCTACACTCTATTGAGCTGAATGCATTACTTTCTATTCTGTGCATTTTGAGTTATGGATTTGTACATAACAGCTCAGGGTGAGGTGGAACTGTATAGATGTTGCATGCATCCAATGCAGAGCCATGGAATACTCAAATGCAAGGTGAATTCAGGAGGCTACCTCATAACATTTAGAGTGGAACAGTAAATATCTTTGTTTAGTTCTGTAAACGGTAATGTTCCATTGTGTAAAAAAGTTGAAGTTACTAAAAGTAACTTCTCGAACATTGGTAGCACACTCATAAAATTGAATGCATACTAATCTACATCATATGGTAAGCAAAATAATAAGGTTTACATCGTTATCACATAGTAGTTTCCCGCAAAATTCATCTCTACACTCTATTGAGCTGAATGCATTACTTTCTACTCTACGCAGTTTGTGTTATGGATGTGTACATAACTACTCAGGGTGAAGTGGAACGTTATAAATATTGCATGTATCCTACTCAGAGCCATGGAATACTCAAATGCATGGTGAATTCATGAAGCTACCTCATAACATTTAGAGTGGAACAGTAAATATCTTTATTTAGTTCTGTAAACGGTAATGTTCCATTGTGTAAAAAAGTTGAATTTACTAAAAGTAACTTCTCGAACATTGGTAGCACACTCATAAAATCGGTTGCATACTACTCTAAGTGATGTGGTAAGTAAAATAATTAGGTTTACATCAAGTTATCACATAGTAGTTTCCCGCAGCATTCATCTCTACACTCTATTGAGCTGAATGCATTACTTTCTATTCTGTGCATTTTGAGTTATGGATGTGTACATAACAGCTCAGGGTGAGGTGGAACTGTATAGATGTTGCATGCATCCAATGCAGAGCCATGGAATACTCAAATGCAAGGTGAATTCAGGAAGCTACCTCATAACATTTAGAGTGGAACCGTAATTATCTTTGTTTAGTTCTGTAAACGGTAATGTTCCATTGTGTAAAAAAGTTGAAGTTACTAAAAGTAACTTCTCGAACATTGGTAGCACACGCATAAAATTGAATGCATACTGCTCTACATCATATGGTATGCAAAATAATAAGGTTCACATCAAGTTATCACATAGTAGTTTCCCGCAAAATTCATCTCTACACTCTATTGAGCTGAATGCATTACTTTCTATTCTGTGCATTTTGAGTTATGGATTTGTACATAACAGCTCAGGGTGAGGTGGAACTGTATAGATGTTGCATGCATCCAATGCAGAGCCATGGAATACTCAAATGCAAGGTGAATTCAGGAGGCTACCTCATAACATTTAGAGTGGAACAGTAAATATCTTTGTTTAGTTCTGTAAACGGTAATGTTCCATTGTGTAAAAAAGTTGAAGTTACTAAAAGTAACTTCTCGAACATTGGTAGCACACTCATAAAATTGAATGCATACTAATCTACATCATATGGTAAGCAAAATAATAAGGTTTACATCGTTATCACATAGTAGTTTCCCGCAAAATTCATCTCTACACTCTATTGAGCTGAATGCATTACTTTCTACTCTACGCAGTTTGTGTTATGGATGTGTACATAACTACTCAGGGTGAAGTGGAACGTTATAAATATTGCATGTATCCTACTCAGAGCCATGGAATACTCAAATGCATGGTGAATTCATGAAGCTACCTCATAACATTTAGAGTGGAACAGTAAATATCTTTATTTAGTTCTGTAAACGGTAATGTTCCATTGTGTAAAAAAGTTGAATTTACTAAAAGTAACTTCTCGAACATTGGTAGCACACTCATAAAATCGGTTGCATACTACTCTAAGTGATGTGGTAAGTAAAATAATTAGGTTTACATCAAGTTATCACATAGTAGTTTCCCGCAGCATTCATCTCTACACTCTATTGAGCTGAATGCATTACTTTCTATTCTGTGCATTTTGAGTTATGGATGTGTACATAACAGCTCAGGGTGAGGTGGAACTGTATAGATGTTGCATGCATCCAATGCAGAGCCATGGAATACTCAAATGCAAGGTGAATTCAGGAAGCTACCTCATAACATTTAGAGTGGAACCGTAATTATCTTTGTTTAGTTCTGTAAACGGTAATGTTCCATTGTGTAAAAAAGTTGAAGTTACTAAAAGTAACTTCTCGAACATTGGTAGCACACGCATAAAATTGAATGCATACTAATCTACATCATATGGTAAGCAAAATAATAAGGTTTACATCAAGTTATCACATAGTATTTTCCCGCAAAATTCATCTCTACACTCTATTGAGCTGAATGCATTACATTCTGTTCCATGCATTTTGAGGTATGGTTGTTTACATAACTGCTCAGGGTGAGGTGGAACGGTATAAATATTGCATGTACCCTACTCAGAGCCATGGAATACTCAAATGCAAGGTGAATTCAGGAAGCTACCTCATAACATTTAGAGTGGAACAGTAAATATCTTTGTTTAGTTTTGTAAACGGTAACGTTCCATTGTGTAAAAAAGTTGAAGTTACTAAAAGTAACTTCTCCAACATTGGTAGCACACTCATAAAATCGGTTGCATACTACTCTAAGTGATGTGGTAAGTAAAATAATAAGGTTCACATCAAGTTATCACATAGTAGTTTCCCGCAAAATTCATCTCTACACTCTATTGAGCTGAATGCATTACTTTCTATTCTGTGCATTTTGAGTTATGGATTTGTACATAACAGCTCAGGGTGAGGTGGAACTGTATAGATGTTGCATGCATCCAATGCAGAGCCATGGAAT
This sequence comes from Hemitrygon akajei, assembly GCF_048418815.1. Taxonomy (NCBI): domain Eukaryota; kingdom Metazoa; phylum Chordata; class Chondrichthyes; order Myliobatiformes; family Dasyatidae; genus Hemitrygon; species Hemitrygon akajei. Next base: position 109,628,987 of record NC_133129.1, on the reverse strand, counting down.
ACTCAAATGCAAGGTGAATTCAGGAGGCTACCTCATAACATTTAGAGTGGAACAGTAAATAGCTTTGTTTAGTTCTGTAAACGGTAATGTTCCATTGTGTAAAAAAGTTGAAGTTACAAAAAGTAACTTCTCGAACATTGGTAGCACACTCATAAAATTGAATGCATACTAATCTACATCATATGGTAAGCAAAATAATAAGGTTTACATCGTTATCACATAGTAGTTTCCCGCAAAATTCATCTCTACACTCTATTGAGCTGAATGCATTACTTTCTACTCTACGCAGTTTGTGTTATGGATGTGTACATAACTACTCAGGGTGAGGTGGAACGTTATAAATATTGCATGTATCCTACTCAGAGCCATGGAATACTCAAATGCATGGTGAATTCATGAAGCTACCTCATAACATTTAGAGTGGAACAGTAAATATCTTTATTTAGTTCTGTAAACGGTAATGTTCCATTGTGTAAAAAAGTTGAATTTACTAAAAGTAACTTCTCGAACATTGGTAGCACACTCATAAAATCGGTTGCATACTACTCTAAGTGTTGTGGTAAGTAAAATAATTAGGTTTACATCAAGTTATCACATAGTAGTTTCCCGCAGCATTCATCTCTACACTCTATTGAGATGAATGCATTACTTTCTATTCTGTGCATTTTGAGTTATGGATGTGTACATAACAGCTCAGGGTGAGCTGGAACTGTATAGATGTTGCATGCATCCAATGCAGAGCCATGGAATACTCAAATGCAAGGTGAATTCAGGAAGCTACCTCATAACATTTAGAGTGGAACAGTAAATATCTTTGTTTAGTTTTGTAAACGGTAACGTTCCATTGTGTAAAAAAGTTGAAGTTACTAAAAGTAACTTCTCCAACATTGGTAGCACACTCATAAAATCGGTTGCATACTACTCTAAGTGATGTGGTAAGTAAAATAATAAGGTTCACATCAAGTTATCACATAGTAGTTTCCCGCAAAATTCATCTCTACACTCTATTGAGCTGAATGCATTACTTTCTATTCTGTGCATTTTGAGTTATGGATTTGTACATAACAGCTCAGGGTGAGGTGGAACTGTATAGATGTTGCATGCATCCAATGCAGAGCCATGGAATACTCAAATGCAAGGTGAATTCAGGAGGCTACCTCATATCATTTAGAGTGGAACAGTAAATAGCTTTGTTTAGTTCTGTAAACGGTAATGTTCCATTGTGTAAAAAAGTTGAAGTTACTAAAAGTAACTTCTCGAACATTGGTAGCACACTCATAAAATTGAATGCATACTAATCTACATCATATGGTAAGCAAAATAATAAGGTTTACATCGTTATCACATAGTAGTTTCCCGCAAAATTCATCTCTACACTCTATTGAGCTGAATGCATTACTTTCTACTCTACGCAGTTTGTGTTATGGATGTGTACATAACTACTCAGGGTGAGGTGGAACGTTATAAATATTGCATGTATCCTACTCAGAGCCATGGAATACTCAAATGCATGGTGAATTCATGAAGCTACCTCATAACATTTAGAGTGGAACAGTAAATATCTTTATTTAGTTCTGTAAACGGTAATGTTCCATTGTGTAAAAAAGTTGAATTTACTAAAAGTAACTTCTCGAACATTGGTAGCACACTCATAAAATCGGTTGCATACTACTCTAAGTGATGTGGTAAGTAAAATAATTAGGTTTACATCAAGTTATCACATAGTAGTTTCCCGCAGCATTCATCTCTACACTCTATTGAGCTGAATGCATTACTTTCTATTCTGTGCATTTTGAGTTATGGATGTGTACATAACAGCTCAGGGTGAGGTGGAACTGTATAGATGTTGCATGCATCCAATGCAGAGCCATGGAATACTCAAAGGCAAGGTGAATTCAGGAAGCTACCTCATAACATTTAGAGTGGAACCGTAATTATCTTTGTTTAGTTCTGTAAACGGTAATGTTCCATTGTGTAAAAAAGTTGAAGTTACTAAAAGTAACTTCTCGAACATTGGTAGCACAATCATAAAATTGAATGCATACTAATCTACATCATATGGTAAGCAAAATAATAAGGTTTACATCAGGTTATCACATAGTATTTTCCCGCAAAATTCATCTCTACACTCTATTGAGCTGAATGCATTACATTCTGTTCTATGCATTTTGAGGTATGGATGTTTACATAACTACTCAGGGTGAGGTGGAACGGTATAAATATTGCATGTATCCTACTCAGAGGCATGAAATACTCAAATGCAAGGTGAATTCAGGAAGCTACCTCTTAACATTTAGAGTGGAACAGTAAATATCTTTGTTAAGTTCTGTAAACGGTAATGTTCCTTTGTGTAAAAAAGTTGAAGTTACTAAAAGTAACTTCTCGAACATTGGTAACACACTCATAAAATCGGTTGCATACTACTCTAAGTGATGTGGTAAGTAAAATAATAAGGTTTACATCAAGTTATCACATAGTAGTTTCCCGCAAAATTCAACTTTACACTCTATTGAGCTGAATGCATTACTTCCTATTCTATGCATTTTGATTTATGGATGTGTACATAACCACTCAGCGTGAGGTGGAACGGTATAAATATTGCATGTATCCTACTCAGAGCCATGGAATACTCAAATGCAAGGTGAATTCAGGAAGCTACCTCATAACATTTAGAGTGGAACAGTAAAAATCTTTGTTTAGTTCTGTAAACGGTAATGTTCCATTGTGTAGAAAAGTTGAAGTTACTAAAAGTAACTTCTCCAACATTGGTAGCACTCTCATAAAATCGGTTGCATACTACTCTAAATCATATGGTAAGCAAAATAATATGGTTTACATGAAGTTATCACATAGTAGTTTCCCGCAAAATTCAACTTTACACTCTATTGAGCTGAATGCATTACTTTCTATTCTGTGCATTTTGAGTTATGGATGTGTACATAACTACTCAGGGTGAGGTGGAACGGTATAAATATTGCATGTATCCTACTCAGAGCCATGGAATACTCAAATGGAAGGTGAATTCAGGAAGCTACCTCTTAACATTTAGAGTGGAACAGTAAAAATCTTTGTTTAGTTCTGTAAACGGTAATGTTCCATTGTGTAAAAAAGTTGAAGTTACTAAAAGTAACTTCTCCAACATTGGTAGCACACTCATAAAATCGGTTGCATACTACTCTAAATCATATAGTAAGCAAAATAATATGGTTTACATCAAGTTATCACATAGTAGTTTCCCTCAAAATTCAACTTTACACTCTATTGAGCTGAATGCATTACTTTCTATTCTGTGCATTTTGAGTTATGGATGTGTACATAACTACTCAGGGTGAGGTGGAACGGTATAAATATTGCATGTATCCTACTCAGAGCCATGAAATACTCAAATGCAAGGTGAATTCAGGAAGCTACCTCATAACATTTAGAGTGGAACAGTAAATATCTTTGTTTAGTTCGGTAAATGGTAATGTTCCATTGTGTAGAAAAGTTGAAGTTACTAAAAGTAACTTCTCCAACCTTGGTAGCACACTCATAAAATTGGTTGCATACTACTCTAATTCGTATGGTAAGCAAAATAATAAGGTTTACATCAAGTTATCTCATAGTAGTTTCCCCCAAAATTCATCTCTACACTCTATTGAGCTGAATGCATTACTTTCTATTCTATGCATTTTGATTTATGGATGTGTACATAACTACTCAGGGTGAGGTGGAACGGTATAAATATTGCATGTATCCTACTCAGAGCCATGGAATACTCAAATGGAAGGTGAATTCAGGAAGCTACCTCTTAACATTTAGAGTGGAACAGTAAAAATCTTTGTTTAGTTCTGTAAACGGTAATGTTCCATTGTGTAAAAAAGTTGAAGTTACTAAAAGTAACTTCTCCAACATTGGTAGCACACTCATAAAATCGGTTGCATACTACTCTAAATCATATGGTAAGCAAAATAATATGGTTTACATGAAGTTATCACATAGTAGTTTCCCGCAAAATTCAACTTTACACTCTATTGAGCTGAATGCATTACTTTCTATTCTATGCATTTTGAGTTATGGATGTGTACATAACTACTCAGGGTGAGGTGGAACGGTATAAATATTGCATGTATCCTACTCAGAGCCATGGAATACTCAAATGGAAGGTGAATTCAGGAAGCTACCTCTTAACATTTAGAGTGGAACAGTAAATATCTTTGTTTAGTTCTGTAAACTGTAATGTTCCATTGTATAAAAAAGTTGAAGTTACTAAAAGTAACTTCTCCAATCTTGGTAGCACACTCATAAAATTGGTTGCATACTACTCTAAATCGTATGGTAAGCAGAATAATAAGGTTTACATCAAGTTATCACATAGTAGTTTCCCGCAAAATTCATCTCTACACTCTATTGAGCTGAATGCATTACTTTATATTCTATGCATTTTGATTTATGGATGTGTACATAACTACTCAGGGTGAGGTGGAACGGTATAAATATTGCATGTATGCTACTCAGAGGCATGAAATACTCAAATGCAAGGTGAATTCAGGAAGCTACCTCCTAACATTTAGAGTGGAACAGTAAATATCTTTGTTTAGTTCTGTAAACGGTAATGTTCCATTGTATAAAAAAGTTGAAGTTACTAAAAGTAACTTCTCCAATCTTGGTAGCACACTCATAAAATCGGTTGCATACTACTCTAAATCATATAGTAAGCAAAATAATATGGTTTACATCAAGTTATCACATAGTAGTTTCCCGCAAAATTCAACTTTACACTCTACTGAGCTGAATGCATTACTTTCTATTCTGTGCATTTTGAGTTATGGATGTGTACATAACTACTCAGGGTGAGGTGGAACGGTATAAATATTGCATGTATCCTACTCAGAGCCATGAAATACTCAAATGCAAGGTGAATTCAGGAAGCTACCTCATAACATTTAGAGTGGAACAGTAAATATCTTTGTTTAGTTCGGTAAATGGTAATGTTCCATTGTGTAGAAAAGTTGAAGTTACTAAAAGTAACTTCTCCAACCTTGGTAGCACACTCATAAAATTGGTTGCATACTACTCTAATTCGTATGGTAAGCAAAATAATAAGGTTTACATCAAGTTATCTCATAGTAGTTTCCCCCAAAATTCATCTCTACACTCTATTGAGCTGAATGCATTACTTTCTATTCTATGCATTTTGATTTATGGATGTGTACATAACCACTCAGGGTGAGGTGGAACGGTATAAATATTGCATGTATGCTACTCAGAGGCATGAAATACTCAAATGCAAGGTGAATTCAGGAAGCTACCTCATAACATTTAGAGTGGAACAGTAAATATCTTTGTTTAGTTCGGTAAATGGTAATGTTCCATTGTGTAGAAAAGTTGAAGTTACTAAAAGTAACTTCTCGAACATTGGTAACACACTCATAAAATCGGTTGCATACTACTCTAAGTGATGTGGTAAGTAAAATAATAAGGTTTACATCAAGTTATCACATAGTAGTTTCCCGCAAAATTCAACTTTACACTCTATTGAGCTGAATGCATTACTTCCTATTCTATGCATTTTGATTTATGGATGTGTACATAACCACTCAGGGTGAGGTGGAACGGTATAAATATTGCATGTATCCTACTCAGAGCCATGGAATACTCAAATGCAAGGTGAATTCAGGAAGCTACCTCATAACATTTAGAGTGGAACAGTAAAAATCTTTGTTTAGTTCTGTAAACGGTAATGTTCCATTGTGTAGAAAAGTTGAAGTTACTAAAAGTAACTTCTCCAACATTGGTAGCACACTCATAAAATCGGTTGCATACTACTCTAAATCATATGGTAAGCAAAATAATATGGTTTACATGAAGTTATCACATAGTAGTTTCCCGCAAAATTCAACTTTACACTCTATTGAGCTGAATGCATTACTTTCTATTCTGTGCATTTTGAGTTATGGATGTGTACATAACTACTCAGGGTGAGGTGGAACGGTATAAATATTGCATGTATCCTACTCAGAGCCATGAAATACTCAAATGCAAGGTGAATTCAGGAAGCTACCTCATAACATTTAGAGTGGAACAGTAAATATCTTTGTTTAGTTCGGTAAATGGTAATGTTCCATTGTGTAGAAAAGTTGAAGTTACTAAAAGTAACTTCTCCAACCTTGGTAGCACACTCATAAAATTGGTTGCATACTACTCTAAATCGTATGGTAAGCAAAATAATAAGGTTTACATCAAGTTATCTCATAGTAGTTTCCCGCAAAATTCATCTCTACACTCTATTGAGCTGAATGCATTACTTTCTATTCTATGCATTTTGATTTATGGATGTGTACATAACTACTCAGGGTGAGGTGGAACGGTATAAATATTGCATGTATCCTACTCAGAGCCATGGAATACTCAAATGGAAGGTGAATTCAGGAAGCTACCTCTTAACATTTAGAGTGGAACAGTAAAAATCTTTGTTTAGTTCTGTAAACGGTAATGTTCCATTGTGTAAAAAAGTTGAAGTTACTAAAAGTAACTTCTCCAACATTGGTAGCACACTCATAAAATCGGTTGCATACTACTCTAAATCATATAGTAAGCAAAATAATATGGTTTACATGAAGTTATCACATAGTAGTTTCCCTCAAAATTCAACTTTACACTCTATTGAGCTGAATGCATTACTTTCTATTCTGTGCATTTTGAGTTATGGATGTGTACATAACTACTCAGGGTGAGGTGGAACGGTATAAATATTGCATGTATCCTACTCAGAGCCATGAAATACTCAAATGCAAGGTGAATTCAGGAAGCTACCTCATAACATTTAGAGTGGAACAGTAAATATCTTTGTTTAGTTCGGTAAATGGTAATGTTCCATTGTGTAGAAAAGTTGAAGTTACTAAAAGTAACTTCTCCAACCTTGGTAGCACACTCATAAAATTGGTTGCATACTACTCTAAATCGTATGGTAAGCAAAATAATAAGGTTTACATCAAGTTATCTCATAGTAGTTTCCCGCAAAATTCATCTCTACACTCTATTGAGCTGAATGCATTACTTTCTATTCTATGCATTTTGATTTATGGATGTGTACATAACTACTCAGGGTGAGGTGGAACGGTATAAATATTGCATGTATCCTACTCAGAGCCATGGAATACTCAAATGGAAGGTGAATTCAGGAAGCTACCTCTTAACATTTAGAGTGGAACAGTAAAAATCTTTGTTTAGTTCTGTAAACGGTAATGTTCCATTGTGTAAAAAAGTTGAAGTTACTAAAAGTAACTTCTCCAACATTGGTAGCACACTCATAAAATCGGTTGCATACTACTCTAAATCATATAGTAAGCAAAATAATATGGTTTACATCAAGTTATCACATAGTAGTTTCCCTCAAAATTCAACTTTACACTCTATTGAGCTGAATGCATTACTTTCTATTCTGTGCATTTTGAGTTATGGATGTGTACATAACTACTCAGGGTGAGGTGGAACGGTATAAATATTGCATGTATCCTACTCAGAGCCATGAAATACTCAAATGCAAGGTGAATTCAGGAAGCTACCTCATAACATTTAGAGTGGAACAGTAAATATCTTTGTTTAGTTCGGTAAATGGTAATGTTCCATTGTATAAAAAAGTTGAAGTTACTAAAAGTAACTTCTCCAATCTTGGTAGCACACTCATAAAATTGGTTGCATACTACTCTAAATCGTATGGTAAGCAGAATAATAAGGTTTACATCAAGTTATCACATAGTAGTTTCCCGCAAAATTCAACTTTACACTCTACTGAGCTGAATGCATTACTTTCTATTCTGTGCATTTTGAGTTATGGATGTGTACATAACTACTCAGGGTGAGGTGGAACGGTATAAATATTGCATGTATCCTACTCAGAGCCATGAAATACTCAAATGCAAGGTGAATTCAGGAAGCTACCTCATAACATTTAGAGTGGAACAGTAAATATCTTTGTTTAGTTCGGTAAATGGTAATGTTCCATTGTGTAGAAAAGTTGAAGTTACTAAAAGTAACTTCTCCAACCTTGGTAGCACACTCATAAAATTGGTTGCATACTACTCTAATTCGTATGGTAAGCAAAATAATAAGGTTTACATCAAGTTATCTCATAGTAGTTTCCCCCAAAATTCATCTCTACACTCTATTGAGCTGAATGCATTACTTTCTATTCTATGCATTTTGATTTATGGATGTGTACATAACTACTCAGGGTGAGGTGGAACGGTATAAATATTGCATGTATCCTACTCAGAGCCATGGAATACTCAAATGCAAGGTGAATTCAGGAAGCTACCTCATAACATTTAGAGTGGAACAGTAAATATCTTTGTTTAGTTCGGTAAATGGTAATGTTCCATTGTGTAGAAAAGTTGAAGTTACTAAAAGTAACTTCTCCAACCTTGGTAGCACACTCATAAAATTGGTTGCATACTACTCTAATTCGTATGGTAAGCAAAATAATAAGGTTTACATCAAGTTATCTCATAGTAGTTTCCCCCAAAATTCATCTCTACACTCTATTGAGCTGAATGCATTACTTTCTATTCTATGCATTTTGATTTATGGATGTGTACATAACTACTCAGGGTGAGGTGGAACGGTATAAATATTGCATGTATCCTTCTCAGAGCCATGGAATACTCAAATGGAAGGTGAATTCAGGAAGCTACCTCTTAACATTTAGAGTGGAACAGTAAATATCTTTGTTAAGTTCTGTAAACGGTAATGTTCCTTTGTGTAAAAAAGTTGAAGTTACTAAAAGTAACTTCTCGAACATTGGTAGCACACTCATAAAATCGGTTGCATACTACTCTAAATCATTTGGTAAGCAAAATAATATGGTTTACATGAAGTTATCACATAGTAGTTTCCCGCAAAATTCAACTTTACACTCTATTGAGCTGAATGCATTACTTTCTATTCTGTGCATTTTGAGTTATGGATGTGTACATAACTACTCAGGGTGAGGTGGAACGGTATAAATATTGCATGTATCCTACTCAGAGCCATGAAATACTCAAATGCAAGGTGAATTCAGGAAGCTACCTCATAACATTTAGAGTGGAACAGTAAATATCTTTGTTTAGTTCGGTAAATGGTAATGTTCCATTGTGTAGAAAAGTTGAAGTTACTAAAAGTAACTTCTCCAACCTTGGTAGCACACTCATAAAATTGGTTGCATACTACTCTAAATCGTATGGTAAGCAAAATAATAAGGTTTACATCAAGTTATCTCATAGTAGTTTCCCGCAAAATTCATCTCTACACTCTATTGAGCTGAATGCATTACTTACTATTCTATGCATTTTGATTTATGGATGTGTACATAACTACTCAGGGTGAGGTGGAACGGTATAAATATTGCATGTATCCTACTCAGAGGCATGAAATACTCAAATGCAAGGTGAATTCAGGAAGCTACCTCTTAACATTTAGAGTGGAACAGTAAATATCTTTATTTAGTTCTGTAAACGGTAATGTTCCATTGTGTAAAAAAGTTGAATTTACTAAAAGTAACTTCTCGAACATTGGTAGCACACTCATAAAATCGGTTGCATACTACTCTAAGTGATGTGGTAAGTAAAATAATAAGGTTTACATCAAGTTATCACATAGTAGTTTCCCGCAAAATTCAACTTTACACTCTATTGAGCTGAATGCATTACTTCCTATTCTATGCATTTTGATTTATGGATGTGTACATAACCACTCAGGGTGAGGTGGAACGGTATAAATATTGCATGTATCCTACTCAGAGCCATGGAATACTCAAATGCAAGGTGAATTCAGGAAGCTACCTCATAACATTTAGAGTGGAACAGTAAAAATCTTTGTTTAGTTCTGTAAACGGTAATGTTCCATTGTGTAGAAAAGTTGAAGTTACTAAAAGTAACTTCTCCAACATTGGTAGCACACTCATAAAATCGGTTGCATACTACTCTAAATCATATGGTAAGCAAAATAATATGGTTTACATGAAGTTATCACATAGTAGTTTCCCGCAAAATTCAACTTTACACTCTATTGAGCTGAATGCATTACTTTCTATTCTGTGCATTTTGAGTTATGGATGTGTACATAACTACTCAGGGTGAGGTGGAACGGTATAAATATTGCATGTATCCTACTCAGAGCCATGAAATACTCAAATGCAAGGTGAATTCAGGAAGCTACCTCATAACATTTAGAGTGGAACAGTAAATATCTTTGTTTAGTTCGGTAAATGGTAATGTTCCATTGTGTAGAAAAGTTGAAGTTACTAAAAGTAACTTCTCCAACCTTGGTAGCACACTCATAAAATTGGTTGCATACTACTCTAAATCGTATGGTAAGCAAAATAATAAGGTTTACATCAAGTTATCTCATAGTAGTTTCCCGCAAAATTCATCTCTACACTCTATTGAGCTGAATGCATTACTTTCTATTCTATGCATTTTGATTTATGGATGTGTACATAACTACTCAGGGTGAGGTGGAACGGTATAAATATTGCATGTATCCTACTCAGAGCCATGGAATACTCAAATGGAAGGTGAATTCAGGAAGCTACCTCTTAACATTTAGAGTGGAACAGTAAAAATCTTTGTTTAGTTCTGTAAACGGTAATGTTCCATTGTGTAAAAAAGTTGAAGTTACTAAAAGTAACTTCTCCAACATTGGTAGCACACTCATAAAATCGGTTGCATACTACTCTAAATCATATAGTAAGCAAAATAATATGGTTTACATGAAGTTATCACATAGTAGTTTCCCTCAAAATTCAACTTTACACTCTATTGAGCTGAATGCATTACTTTCTATTCTGTGCATTTTGAGTTATGGATGTGTACATAACTACTCAGGGTGAGGTGGAACGGTATAAATATTGCATGTATCCTACTCAGAGCCATGAAATACTCAAATGCAAGGTGAATTCAGGAAGCTACCTCATAACATTTAGAGTGGAACAGTAAATATCTTTGTTTAGTTCGGTAAATGGTAATGTTCCATTGTGTAGAAAAGTTGAAGTTACTAAAAGTAACTTCTCCAACCTTGGTAGCACACTCATAAAATTGGTTGCATACTACTCTAAATCGTATGGTAAGCAAAATAATAAGGTTTACATCAAGTTATCTCATAGTAGTTTCCCGCAAAATTCATCTCTACACTCTATTGAGCTGAATGCATTACTTTCTATTCTATGCATTTTGATTTATGGATGTGTACATAACTACTCAGGGTGAGGTGGAACGGTATAAATATTGCATGTATCCTACTCAGAGCCATGGAATACTCAAATGGAAGGTGAATTCAGGAAGCTACCTCTTAACATTTAGAGTGGAACAGTAAAAATCTTTGTTTAGTTCTGTAAACGGTAATGTTCCATTGTGTAAAAAAGTTGAAGTTACTAAAAGTAACTTCTCCAACATTGGTAGCACACTCATAAAATCGGTTGCATACTACTCTAAATCATATAGTAAGCAAAATAATATGGTTTACATCAAGTTATCACATAGTAGTTTCCCTCAAAATTCAACTTTACACTCTATTGAGCTGAATGCATTACTTTCTATTCTGTGCATTTTGAGTTATGGATGTGTACATAACTACTCAGGGTGAGGTGGAACGGTATAAATATTGCATGTATCCTACTCAGAGCCATGAAATACTCAAATGCAAGGTGAATTCAGGAAGCTACCTCATAACATTTAGAGTGGAACAGTAAATATCTTTGTTTAGTTCGGTAAATGGTAATGTTCCATTGTATAAAAAAGTTGAAGTTACTAAAAGTAACTTCTCCAATCTTGGTAGCACACTCATAAAATTGGTTGCATACTACTCTAAATCGTATGGTAAGCAGAATAATAAGGTTTACATCAAGTTATCACATAGTAGTTTCCCGCAAAATTCAACTTTACACTCTACTGAGCTGAATGCATTACTTTCTATTCTGTGCATTTTGAGTTATGGATGTGTACATAACTACTCAGGGTGAGGTGGAACGGTATAAATATTGCATGTATCCTACTCAGAGCCATGAAATACTCAAATGCAAGGTGAATTCAGGAAGCTACCTCATAACATTTAGAGTGGAACAGTAAATATCTTTGTTTAGTTCGGTAAATGGTAATGTTCCATTGTGTAGAAAAGTTGAAGTTACTAAAAGTAACTTCTCCAACCTTGGTAGCACACTCATAAAATTGGTTGCATACTACTCTAATTCGTATGGTAAGCAAAATAATAAGGTTTACATCAAGTTATCTCATAGTAGTTTCCCCCAAAATTCATCTCTACACTCTATTGAGCTGAATGCATTACTTTCTATTCTATGCATTTTGATTTATGGATGTGTACATAACTACTCAGGGTGAGGTGGAACGGTATAAATATTGCATGTATCCTACTCAGAGCCATGGAATACTCAAATGCAAGGTGAATTCAGGAAGCTACCTCATAACATTTAGAGTGGAACAGTAAATATCTTTGTTTAGTTCGGTAAATGGTAATGTTCCATTGTGTAGAAAAGTTGAAGTTACTAAAAGTAACTTCTCCAACCTTGGTAGCACACTCATAAAATTGGTTGCATACTACTCTAATTCGTATGGTAAGCAAAATAATAAGGTTTACATCAAGTTATCTCATAGTAGTTTCCCCCAAAATTCATCTCTACACTCTATTGAGCTGAATGCATTACTTTCTATTCTATGCATTTTGATTTATGGATGTGTACATAACTACTCAGGGTGAGGTGGAACGGTATAAATATTGCATGTATCCTTCTCAGAGCCATGGAATACTCAAATGGAAGGTGAATTCAGGAAGCTACCTCTTAACATTTAGAGTGGAACAGTAAATATCTTTGTTAAGTTCTGTAAACGGTAATGTTCCTTTGTGTAAAAAAGTTGAAGTTACTAAAAGTAACTTCTCGAACATTGGTAGCACACTCATAAAATCGGTTGCATACTACTCTAAATCATTTGGTAAGCAAAATAATATGGTTTACATGAAGTTATCACATAGTAGTTTCCCGCAAAATTCAACTTTACACTCTATTGAGCTGAATGCATTACTTTCTATTCTGTGCATTTTGAGTTATGGATGTGTACATAACTACTCAGGGTGAGGTGGAACGGTATAAATATTGCATGTATCCTACTCAGAGCCATGAAATACTCAAATGCAAGGTGAATTCAGGAAGCTACCTCATAACATTTAGAGTGGAACAGTAAATATCTTTGTTTAGTTCGGTAAATGGTAATGTTCCATTGTGTAGAAAAGTTGAAGTTACTAAAAGTAACTTCTCCAACCTTGGTAGCACACTCATAAAATTGGTTGCATACTACTCTAAATCGTATGGTAAGCAAAATAATAAGGTTTACATCAAGTTATCTCATAGTAGTTTCCCGCAAAATTCATCTCTACACTCTATTGAGCTGAATGCATTACTTACTATTCTATGCATTTTGATTTATGGATGTGTACATAACTACTCAGGGTGAGGTGGAACGGTATAAATATTGCATGTATCCTACTCAGAGGCATGAAATACTCAAATGCAAGGTGAATTCAGGAAGCTACCTCTTAACATTTAGAGTGGAACAGTAAATATCTTTATTTAGTTCTGTAAACGGTAATGTTCCATTGTGTAAAAAAGTTGAATTTACTAAAAGTAACTTCTCGAACATTGGTAGCACACTCATAAAATCGGTTGCATACTACTCTAAGTGTTGTGGTAAGTAAAATAATTAGGTTTACATCAAGTTATCACATAGTAGTTTCCCGCAGCATTCATCTCTACACTCTATTGAGATGAATGCATTACTTTCTATTCTGTGCATTTTGAGTTATGGATGTGTACATAACAGCTCAGGGTGAGCTGGAACTGTATAGATGTTGCATGCATCCAATGCAGAGCCATGGAATACTCAAATGCAAGGTGAATTCAGGAAGCTACCTCATAACATTTAGAGTGGAACAGTAAATATCTTTGTTTAGTTTTGTAAACGGTAACGTTCCATTGTGTAAAAAAGTTGAAGTTACTAAAAGTAACTTCTCCAACATTGGTAGCACACTCATAAAATCGGTTGCATACTACTCTAAGTGATGTGGTAAGTAAAATAATAAGGTTCACATCAAGTTATCACATAGTAGTTTCCCGCAAAATTCATCTCTACACTCTATTGAGCTGAATGCATTACTTTCTATTCTGTGCATTTTGAGTTATGGATTTGTACATAACAGCTCAGGGTGAGGTGGAACTGTATAGATGTTGCATGCATCCAATGCAGAGCCATGGAATACTCAAATGCAAGGTGAATTCAGGAGGCTACCTCATATCATTTAGAGTGGAACAGTAAATAGCTTTGTTTAGTTCTGTAAACGGTAATGTTCCATTGTGTAAAAAAGTTGAAGTTACTAAAAGTAACTTCTCGAACATTGGTAGCACACTCATAAAATTGAATGCATACTAATCTACATCATATGGTAAGCAAAATAATAAGGTTTACATCGTTATCACATAGTAGTTTCCCGCAAAATTCATCTCTACACTCTATTGAGCTGAATGCATTACTTTCTACTCTACGCAGTTTGTGTTATGGATGTGTACATAACTACTCAGGGTGAGGTGGAACGTTATAAATATTGCATGTATCCTACTCAGAGCCATGGAATACTCAAATGCATGGTGAATTCATGAAGCTACCTCATAACATTTAGAGTGGAACAGTAAATATCTTTATTTAGTTCTGTAAACGGTAATGTTCCATTGTGTAAAAAAGTTGAATTTACTAAAAGTAACTTCTCGAACATTGGTAGCACACTCATAAAATCGGTTGCATACTACTCTAAGTGATGTGGTAAGTAAAATAATTAGGTTTACATCAAGTTATCACATAGTAGTTTCCCGCAGCATTCATCTCTACACTCTATTGAGCTGAATGCATTACTTTCTATTCTGTGCATTTTGAGTTATGGATGTGTACATAACAGCTCAGGGTGAGGTGGAACTGTATAGATGTTGCATGCATCCAATGCAGAGCCATGGAATACTCAAAGGCAAGGTGAATTCAGGAAGCTACCTCATAACATTTAGAGTGGAATCGTAATTATCTTTGTTTAGTTCTGTAAACGGTAATGTTCCATTGTGTAAAAAAGTTGAAGTTACTAAAAGTAACTTCTCGAACATTGGTAGCACAATCATAAAATTGAATGCATACTAATCTACATCATATGGTAAGCAAAATAATAAGGTTTACATCAGGTTATCACATAGTATTTTCCCGCAAAATTCATCTCTACACTCTATTGAGCTGAATGCATTACATTCTGTTCTATGCATTTTGAGGTATGGATGTTTACATAACTACTCAGGGTGAGGTGGAACGGTATAAATATTGCATGTATCCTACTCAGAGGCATGAAATACTCAAATGCAAGGTGAATTCAGGAAGCTACCTCTTAACATTTAGAGTGGAACAGTAAATATCTTTGTTAAGTTCTGTAAACGGTAATGTTCCTTTGTGTAAAAAAGTTGAAGTTACTAAAAGTAACTTCTCGAACATTGGTAACACACTCATAAAATCGGTTGCATACTACTCTAAGTGATGTGGTAAGTAAAATAATAAGGTTTACATCAAGTTATCACATAGTAGTTTCCCGCAAAATTCAACTTTACACTCTATTGAGCTGAATGCATTACTTCCTATTCTATGCATTTTGATTTATGGATGTGTACATAACCACTCAGCGTGAGGTGGAACGGTATAAATATTGCATGTATCCTACTCAGAGCCATGGAATACTCAAATGCAAGGTGAATTCAGGAAGCTACCTCATAACATTTAGAGTGGAACAGTAAAAATCTTTGTTTAGTTCTGTAAACGGTAATGTTCCATTGTGTAGAAAAGTTGAAGTTACTAAAAGTAACTTCTCCAACATTGGTAGCACACTCATAAAATCGGTTGCATACTACTCTAAATCATATGGTAAGCAAAATAATATGGTTTACATGAAGTTATCACATAGTAGTTTCCCGCAAAATTCAACTTTACACTCTATTGAGCTGAATGCATTACTTTCTATTCTGTGCATTTTGAGTTATGGATGTGTACATAACTACTCAGGGTGAGGTGGAACGGTATAAATATTGCATGTATCCTACTCAGAGCCATGGAATACTCAAATGGAAGGTGAATTCAGGAAGCTACCTCTTAACATTTAGAGTGGAACAGTAAAAATCTTTGTTTAGTTCTGTAAACGGTAATGTTCCATTGTGTAAAAAAGTTGAAGTTACTAAAAGTAACTTCTCCAACATTGGTAGCACACTCATAAAATCGGTTGCATACTACTCTAAATCATATAGTAAGCAAAATAATATGGTTTACATCAAGTTATCACATAGTAGTTTCCCTCAAAATTCAACTTTACACTCTATTGAGCTGAATGCATTACTTTCTATTCTGTGCATTTTGAGTTATGGATGTGTACATAACTACTCAGGGTGAGGTGGAACGGTATAAATATTGCATGTATCCTACTCAGAGCCATGAAATACTCAAATGCAAGGTGAATTCAGGAAGCTACCTCATAACATTTAGAGTGGAACAGTAAATATCTTTGTTTAGTTCGGTAAATGGTAATGTTCCATTGTGTAGAAAAGTTGAAGTTACTAAAAGTAACTTCTCCAACCTTGGTAGCACACTCATAAAATTGGTTGCATACTACTCTAATTCGTATGGTAAGCAAAATAATAAGGTTTACATCAAGTTATCTCATAGTAGTTTCCCCCAAAATTCATCTCTACACTCTATTGAGCTGAATGCATTACTTTCTATTCTATGCATTTTGATTTATGGATGTGTACATAACTACTCAGGGTGAGGTGGAACGGTATAAATATTGCATGTATCCTACTCAGAGCCATGGAATACTCAAATGGAAGGTGAATTCAGGAAGCTACCTCTTAACATTTAGAGTGGAACAGTAAAAATCTTTGTTTAGTTCTGTAAACGGTAATGTTCCATTGTGTAAAAAAGTTGAAGTTACTAAAAGTAACTTCTCCAACATTGGTAGCACACTCATAAAATCGGTTGCATACTACTCTAAATCATATGGTAAGCAAAATAATATGGTTTACATGAAGTTATCACATAGTAGTTTCCCGCAAAATTCAACTTTACACTCTATTGAGCTGAATGCATTACTTTCTATTCTATGCATTTTGAGTTATGGATGTGTACATAACTACTCAGGGTGAGGTGGAACGGTATAAATATTGCATGTATCCTACTCAGAGCCATGGAATACTCAAATGGAAGGTGAATTCAGGAAGCTACCTCTTAACATTTAGAGTGGAACAGTAAATATCTTTGTTTAGTTCTGTAAACTGTAATGTTCCATTGTATAAAAAAGTTGAAGTTACTAAAAGTAACTTCTCCAATCTTGGTAGCACACTCATAAAATTGGTTGCATACTACTCTAAATCGTATGGTAAGCAGAATAATAAGGTTTACATCAAGTTATCACATAGTAGTTTCCCGCAAAATTCATCTCTACACTCTATTGAGCTGAATGCATTACTTTATATTCTATGCATTTTGATTTATGGATGTGTACATAACTACTCAGGGTGAGGTGGAACGGTATAAATATTGCATGTATGCTACTCAGAGGCATGAAATACTCAAATGCAAGGTGAATTCAGGAAGCTACCTCCTAACATTTAGAGTGGAACAGTAAATATCTTTGTTTAGTTCTGTAAACGGTAATGTTCCATTGTATAAAAAAGTTGAAGTTACTAAAAGTAACTTCTCCAATCTTGGTAGCACACTCATAAAATCGGTTGCATACTACTCTAAATCATATAGTAAGCAAAATAATATGGTTTACATCAAGTTATCACATAGTAGTTTCCCGCAAAATTCAACTTTACACTCTACTGAGCTGAATGCATTACTTTCTATTCTGTGCATTTTGAGTTATGGATGTGTACATAACTACTCAGGGTGAGGTGGAACGGTATAAATATTGCATGTATCCTACTCAGAGCCATGAAATACTCAAATGCAAGGTGAATTCAGGAAGCTACCTCATAACATTTAGAGTGGAACAGTAAATATCTTTGTTTAGTTCGGTAAATGGTAATGTTCCATTGTGTAGAAAAGTTGAAGTTACTAAAAGTAACTTCTCCAACCTTGGTAGCACACTCATAAAATTGGTTGCATACTACTCTAATTCGTATGGTAAGCAAAATAATAAGGTTTACATCAAGTTATCTCATAGTAGTTTCCCCCAAAATTCATCTCTACACTCTATTGAGCTGAATGCATTACTTTCTATTCTATGCATTTTGATTTATGGATGTGTACATAACTACTCAGGGTGAGGTGGAACGGTATAAATATTGCATGTATCCTACTCAGAGCCATGGAATACTCAAATGCAAGGTGAATTCAGGAAGCTACCTCATAACATTTAGAGTGGAACAGTAAATATCTTTGTTAAGTTCTGTAAACGGTAATGTTCCTTTGTGTAAAAAAGTTGAAGTTACTAAAAGTAACTTCTCGAACATTGGTAACACACTCATAAAATCGGTTGCATACTACTCTAAGTGATGTGGTAAGTAAAATAATAAGGTTTACATCAAGTTATCACATAGTAGTTTCCCGCAAAATTCAACTTTACACTCTATTGAGCTGAATGCATTACTTCCTATTCTATGCATTTTGATTTATGGATGTGTACATAACCACTCAGGGTGAGGTGGAACGGTATAAATATTGCATGTATCCTACTCAGAGCCATGGAATACTCAAATGCAAGGTGAATTCAGGAAGCTACCTCATAACATTTAGAGTGGAACAGTAAAAATCTTTGTTTAGTTCTGTAAACGGTAATGTTCCATTGTGTAGAAAAGTTGAAGTTACTAAAAGTAACTTCTCCAACATTGGTAGCACACTCATAAAATCGGTTGCATACTACTCTAAATCATATGGTAAGCAAAATAATATGGTTTACATGAAGTTATCACATAGTAGTTTCCCGCAAAATTCAACTTTACACTCTATTGAGCTGAATGCATTACTTTCTATTCTGTGCATTTTGAGTTATGGATGTGTACATAACTACTCAGGGTGAGGTGGAACGGTATAAATATTGCATGTATCCTACTCAGAGCCATGAAATACTCAAATGCAAGGTGAATTCAGGAAGCTACCTCATAACATTTAGAGTGGAACAGTAAATATCTTTGTTTAGTTCGGTAAATGGTAATGTTCCATTGTGTAGAAAAGTTGAAGTTACTAAAAGTAACTTCTCCAACCTTGGTAGCACACTCATAAAATTGGTTGCATACTACTCTAAATCGTATGGTAAGCAAAATAATAAGGTTTACATCAAGTTATCTCATAGTAGTTTCCCGCAAAATTCATCTCTACACTCTATTGAGCTGAATGCATTACTTTCTATTCTATGCATTTTGATTTATGGATGTGTACATAACTACTCAGGGTGAGGTGGAACGGTATAAATATTGCATGTATCCTACTCAGAGCCATGGAATACTCAAATGGAAGGTGAATTCAGGAAGCTACCTCTTAACATTTAGAGTGGAACAGTAAAAATCTTTGTTTAGTTCTGTAAACGGTAATGTTCCATTGTGTAAAAAAGTTGAAGTTACTAAAAGTAACTTCTCCAACATTGGTAGCACACTCATAAAATCGGTTGCATACTACTCTAAATCATATAGTAAGCAAAATAATATGGTTTACATGAAGTTATCACATAGTAGTTTCCCTCAAAATTCAACTTTACACTCTATTGAGCTGAATGCATTACTTTCTATTCTGTGCATTTTGAGTTATGGATGTGTACATAACTACTCAGGGTGAGGTGGAACGGTATAAATATTGCATGTATCCTACTCAGAGCCATGAAATACTCAAATGCAAGGTGAATTCAGGAAGCTACCTCATAACATTTAGAGTGGAACAGTAAATATCTTTGTTTAGTTCGGTAAATGGTAATGTTCCATTGTGTAGAAAAGTTGAAGTTACTAAAAGTAACTTCTCCAACCTTGGTAGCACACTCATAAAATTGGTTGCATACTACTCTAAATCGTATGGTAAGCAAAATAATAAGGTTTACATCAAGTTATCTCATAGTAGTTTCCCGCAAAATTCATCTCTACACTCTATTGAGCTGAATGCATTACTTTCTATTCTATGCATTTTGATTTATGGATGTGTACATAACTACTCAGGGTGAGGTGGAACGGTATAAATATTGCATGTATCCTACTCAGAGCCATGGAATACTCAAATGGAAGGTGAATTCAGGAAGCTACCTCTTAACATTTAGAGTGGAACAGTAAAAATCTTTGTTTAGTTCTGTAAACGGTAATGTTCCATTGTGTAAAAAAGTTGAAGTTACTAAAAGTAACTTCTCCAACATTGGTAGCACACTCATAAAATCGGTTGCATACTACTCTAAATCATATAGTAAGCAAAATAATATGGTTTACATCAAGTTATCACATAGTAGTTTCCCTCAAAATTCAACTTTACACTCTATTGAGCTGAATGCATTACTTTCTATTCTGTGCATTTTGAGTTATGGATGTGTACATAACTACTCAGGGTGAGGTGGAACGGTATAAATATTGCATGTATCCTACTCAGAGCCATGAAATACTCAAATGCAAGGTGAATTCAGGAAGCTACCTCATAACATTTAGAGTGGAACAGTAAATATCTTTGTTTAGTTCGGTAAATGGTAATGTTCCATTGTATAAAAAAGTTGAAGTTACTAAAAGTAACTTCTCCAATCTTGGTAGCACACTCATAAAATTGGTTGCATACTACTCTAAATCGTATGGTAAGCAGAATAATAAGGTTTACATCAAGTTATCACATAGTAGTTTCCCGCAAAATTCAACTTTACACTCTACTGAGCTGAATGCATTACTTTCTATTCTGTGCATTTTGAGTTATGGATGTGTACATAACTACTCAGGGTGAGGTGGAACGGTATAAATATTGCATGTATCCTACTCAGAGCCATGAAATACTCAAATGCAAGGTGAATTCAGGAAGCTACCTCATAACATTTAGAGTGGAACAGTAAATATCTTTGTTTAGTTCGGTAAATGGTAATGTTCCATTGTGTAGAAAAGTTGAAGTTACTAAAAGTAACTTCTCCAACCTTGGTAGCACACTCATAAAATTGGTTGCATACTACTCTAATTCGTATGGTAAGCAAAATAATAAGGTTTACATCAAGTTATCTCATAGTAGTTTCCCCCAAAATTCATCTCTACACTCTATTGAGCTGAATGCATTACTTTCTATTCTATGCATTTTGATTTATGGATGTGTACATAACTACTCAGGGTGAGGTGGAACGGTATAAATATTGCATGTATCCTACTCAGAGCCATGGAATACTCAAATGCAAGGTGAATTCAGGAAGCTACCTCATAACATTTAGAGTGGAACAGTAAATATCTTTGTTTAGTTCGGTAAATGGTAATGTTCCATTGTGTAGAAAAGTTGAAGTTACTAAAAGTAACTTCTCCAACCTTGGTAGCACACTCATAAAATTGGTTGCATACTACTCTAATTCGTATGGTAAGCAAAATAATAAGGTTTACATCAAGTTATCTCATAGTAGTTTCCCCCAAAATTCATCTCTACACTCTATTGAGCTGAATGCATTACTTTCTATTCTATGCATTTTGATTTATGGATGTGTACATAACTACTCAGGGTGAGGTGGAACGGTATAAATATTGCATGTATCCTTCTCAGAGCCATGGAATACTCAAATGGAAGGTGAATTCAGGAAGCTACCTCTTAACATTTAGAGTGGAACAGTAAATATCTTTGTTAAGTTCTGTAAACGGTAATGTTCCTTTGTGTAAAAAAGTTGAAGTTACTAAAAGTAACTTCTCGAACATTGGTAGCACACTCATAAAATCGGTTGCATACTACTCTAAATCATTTGGTAAGCAAAATAATATGGTTTACATGAAGTTATCACATAGTAGTTTCCCGCAAAATTCAACTTTACACTCTATTGAGCTGAATGCATTACTTTCTATTCTGTGCATTTTGAGTTATGGATGTGTACATAACTACTCAGGGTGAGGTGGAACGGTATAAATATTGCATGTATCCTACTCAGAGCCATGAAATACTCAAATGCAAGGTGAATTCAGGAAGCTACCTCATAACATTTAGAGTGGAACAGTAAATATCTTTGTTTAGTTCGGTAAATGGTAATGTTCCATTGTGTAGAAAAGTTGAAGTTACTAAAAGTAACTTCTCCAACCTTGGTAGCACACTCATAAAATTGGTTGCATACTACTCTAAATCGTATGGTAAGCAAAATAATAAGGTTTACATCAAGTTATCTCATAGTAGTTTCCCGCAAAATTCATCTCTACACTCTATTGAGCTGAATGCATTACTTACTATTCTATGCATTTTGATTTATGGATGTGTACATAACTACTCAGGGTGAGGTGGAACGGTATAAATATTGCATGTATCCTACTCAGAGGCATGAAATACTCAAATGCAAGGTGAATTCAGGAAGCTACCTCTTAACATTTAGAGTGGAACAGTAAATATCTTTGTTAAGTTCTGTAAACGGTAATGTTCCTTTGTGTAAAAAAGTTGAAGTTACTAAAAGTAACTTCTCGAACATTGGTAACACACTCATAAAATCGGTTGCATACTACTCTAAGTGATGTGGTATGTAAAATAATAAGGTTTACATCAAGTTATCACATAGTAGTTTCCCGCAAAATTCAACTTTACACTCTATTGAGCTGAATGCATTACTTCCTATTCTATGCATTTTGATTTATGGATGTGTACATAACCACTCAGGGTGAGGTGGAACGGTATAAATATTGCATGTATCCTACTCAGAGCCATGGAATACTCAAATGCAAGGTGAATTCAGGAAGCTACCTCATAACATTTAGAGTGGAACAGTAAATATCTTTGTTTAGTTCGGTAAATGGTAATGTTCCATTGTGTAGAAAAGTTGAAGTTACTAAAAGTAACTTCTCCAACATTGGTAGCACACTCATAAAATCGGTTGCATACTACTCTAAATCATATAGTAAGCAAAATAATATGGTTTACATCAAGTTATCACATAGTAGTTTCCCGCAAAATTCAACTTTACACTCTATTGAGCTGAATGCATTACTTTCTATTCTGTGCATTTTGAGTTATGGATGTGTACATAACTACTCAGGGTGAGGTGGAACGGTATAAATATTGCATGTATCCTACTCAGAGCCATGAAATACTCAAATGCAAGGTGAATTCAGGAAGCTACCTCTTAACATTTAGAGTGGAACAGTAAATATCTTTGTTTAGTTCGGTAAATGGTAATGTTCCATTGTGTAGAAAAGTTGAAGTTACTAAAAGTAACTTCTCCAACCTTGGTAGCACACTCATAAAATTGGTTGCATACTACTCTAAATCGTATGGTAAGCAAAATAATAAGGTTTACATCAAGTTATCTCATAGTAGTTTCCCCCAAAATTCATCTCTACACTCTATTGAGCTGAATGCATTACTTTCTATTCTATGCATTTTGATTTATGGATGTGTACATAACTACTCAGGGTGAGGTGGAACGGTATAAATATTGCATGTATCCTACTCAGAGCCATGGAATACTCAAATGGAAGGTGAATTCAGGAAGCTACCTCTTAACATTTAGAGTGGAACAGTAAAAATCTTTGTTTAGTTCTGTAAACGGTAATGTTCCATTGTGTAAAAAAGTTGAAGTTACTAAAAGTAACTTCTCCAACATTGGTAGCACACTCATAAAATCGGTTGCATACTACTCTAAATCATATGGTAAGCAAAATAATATGGTTTACATGAAGTTATCACATAGTAGTTTCCCGCAAAATTCAACTTTACACTCTATTGAGCTGAATGCATTACTTTCTATTCTATGCATTTTGAGTTATGGATGTGTACATAACTACTCAGGGTGAGGTGGAACGGTATAAATATTGCATGTATCCTACTCAGAGCCATGGAATACTCAAATGGAAGGTGAATTCAGGAAGCTACCTCTTAACATTTAGAGTGGAACAGTAAATATCTTTGTTTAGTTCTGTAAACGGTAATGTTCCATTGTATAAAAAAGTTGAAGTTACTAAAAGTAACTTCTCCAATCTTGGTAGCACACTCATAAAATTGGTTGCATACTACTCTAAATCGTATGGTAAGCAAAATAATAAGGTTTACATCAAGTTATCACATAGTAGTTTCCCGCAAAATTCATCTCTACACTCTATTGAGCTGAATGCATTACTTTCTATTCTATGCATTTTGATTTATGGATGTGTACATAACTACTCAGGGTGAGGTGGAACGGTATAAATATTGCATGTATCCTACTCAGAGCCATGGAATACTCAAATGGAAGGTGAATTCAGGAAGCTATCTCTTAACATTTAGAGTGGAACAGTAAAAATCTTTGATTAGTTCTGTAAACGGTAATGTTCCATTGTGTAAAAAAGTTGAAGTTACTAAAAGTAACTTCTCCAACATTGGTAGCACACTCATAAAATCGGTTGCATACTACTCTAAATCATATAGTAAGCAGAATAATATGGTTTACATCAAGTTATCACATAGTAGTTTCCCGCAAAATTCAACTTTACACTCTATTGAGCTGAATGCATTACTTTCTATTCTGTGCATTTTGAGTTATGGATGTGTACATAACTACTCAGGGTGAGGTGGAACGGTATAAATATTGCATGTATCCTACTCAGAGCCATGATATACTCAAATGCAAGGTGAATTCAGGAAGCTACCTCATAACATTTAGAGTGGAACAGTAAATATCTTTGTTTAGTTCGGTAAATGGTAATGTTCCATTGTGTAGAAAAGTTGAAGTTACTAAAAGTAACTTCTCCAACCTTGGTAGCACACTCATAAAATTGGTTGCATACTACTCTAATTCGTATGGTAAGCAAAATAATAAGGTTTACATCAAGTTATCTCATAGTAGTTTCCCCCAAAATTCATCTCTACACTCTATTGAGCTGAATGCATTACTTTCTATTCTATGCATTTTGATTTATGGATGTGTACATAACTACTCAGGGTGAGGTGGAACGGTATAAATATTGCATGTATCCTACTCAGAGCCATGGAATACTCAAATGGAAGGTGAATTCAGGAAGCTACCTCTTAACATTTAGAGTGGAACAGTAAAAATCTTTGTTTAGTTCTGTAAACGGTAATGTTCCATTGTGTAAAAAAGTTGAAGTTACTAAAAGTAACTTCTCCAACATTGGTAGCACACTCATAAAATCGGTTGCATACTACTCTAAATCATATGGTAAGCAAAATAATATGGTTTACATGAAGTTATCACATAGTAGTTTCCCGCAAAATTCAACTTTACACTCTATTGAGCTGAATGCATTACTTTCTATTCTATGCATTTTGAGTTATGGATGTGTACATAACTACTCAGGGTGAGGTGGAACGGTATAAATATTGCATGTATCCTACTCAGAGCCATGGAATACTCAAATGGAAGGTGAATTCAGGAAGCTACCTCCTAACATTTAGAGTGGAACAGTAAATATCTTTGTTTAGTTCTGTAAACGGTAATGTTCCATTGTATAAAAAAGTTGAAGTTACTAAAAGTAACTTCTCCAATCTTGGTAGCACACTCATAAAATCGGTTGCATACTACTCTAAATCATATGGTAAGCAAAATAATAAGGTTTACATCAAGTTATCTCATAGTAGTTTCCCCCAAAATTCATCTCTACACTCTATTGAGCTGAATGCATTACTTTCTATTCTATGCATTTTGATTTATGGATGTGTACATAACTACTCAGGGTGAGGTGGAACGGTATAAATATTGCATGTATCCTACTCAGAGCCATGGAATACTCAAATGCAAGGTGAATTCAGGAAGCTACCTCATAACATTTAGAGTGGAACAGTAAATATCTTTGTTTAGTTCGGTAAATGGTAATGTTCCATTGTGTAGAAAAGTTGAAGTTACTAAAAGTAACTTCTCCAACCTTGGTAGCACACTCATAAAATTGGTTGCATACTACTCTAATTCGTATGGTAAGCAAAATAATAAGGTTTACATCAAGTTATCTCATAGTAGTTTCCCCCAAAATTCATCTCTACACTCTATTGAGCTGAATGCATTACTTTCTATTCTATGCATTTTGATTTATGGATGTGTACATAACTACTCAGGGTGAGGTGGAACGGTATAAATATTGCATGTATCCTACTCAGAGCCATGGAATACTCAAATGGAAGGTGAATTCAGGAAGCTACCTCTTAACATTTAGAGTGGAACAGTAAAAATCTTTGTTTAGTTCTGTAAACGGTAATGTTCCATTGTGTAAAAAAGTTGAAGTTACTAAAAGTAACTTCTCCAACATTGGTAGCACACTCATAAAATCGGTTGCATACTACTCTAAATCATATGGTAAGCAAAATAATAAGGTTTACATGAAGTTATCACATAGTAGTTTCCCGCAAAATTCAACTTTACACTCTATTGAGCTGAATGCATTACTTTCTATTCTATGCATTTTGAGTTATGGATGTGTACATAACTACTCAGGGTGAGGTGGAACGGTATAAATATTGCATGTATCCTACTCAGAGCCATGAAATACTCAAATGCAAGGTGAATTCAGGAAGCTACCTCATAACATTTAGAGTGGAACAGGAAATATCTTTGTTTAGTTCGGTAAATGGTAATGTTCCATTGTGTAGAAAAGTTGAAGTTACTAAAAGTAACTTCTCCAACCTTGGTAGCACACTCATAAAATTGGTTGCATACTACTCTAAATCATATGGTAAGCAAAATAATATGGTTTACATGAAGTTATCACATAGTAGTTTCCCGCAAAATTCAACTTTACACTCTATTGAGCTGAATGCATTACTTTCTATTCTATGCATTTTGAGTTATGGATGTGTACATAACTACTCAGGGTGAGGTGGAACGGTATAAATATTGCATGTATCCTACTCAGAGCCATGAAATACTCAAATGCAAGGTGAATTCAGGAAGCTACCTCATAACATTTAGAGTGGAACAGTAAATATCTTTGTTTAGTTCGGTAAATGGTAATGTTCCATTGTGTAGAAAAGTTGAAGTTACTAAAAGTAACTTCTCCAACCTTGGTAGCACACTCATAAAATTGGTTGCATACTACTCTAATTCGTATGGTAAGCAAAATAATAAGGTTTACATCAAGTTATCTCATAGTAGTTTCCCCCAAAATTCATCACTACACTCTATTGAGCTGAATGCATTACTTTCTATTCTATGCATTTTGATTTATGGATGTGTACATAACTACTCAGGGTGAGGTGGAACGGTATAAATATTGCATGTATCCTACTCAGAGCCATGGAATACTCAAATGGAAGGTGAATTCAGGAAGCTACCTCTTAACATTTAGAGTGGAACAGTAAAAATCTTTGATTAGTTCTGTAAACGGTAATGTTCCATTGTGTAAAAAAGTTGAAGTTACTAAAAGTAACTTCTCCAACATTGGTAGCACACTCATAAAATCGGTTGCATACTACTCTAAATCATATAGTAAGCAAAATAATATGGTTTACATCAAGTTATCACATAGTAGTTTCCCGCAAAATTCAACTTTACACTCTATTGAGCTGAATGCATTACTTTCTATTCTGTGCATTTTGAGTTATGGATGTGTACATAACTACTCAGGGTGAGGTGGAACGGTATAAATATTGCATGTATCCTACTCAGAGCCATGATATACTCAAATGCAAGGTGAATTCAGGAAGCTACCTCATAACATTTAGAGTGGAACAGTAAATATCTTTGTTTAGTTCGGTAAATGGTAATGTTCCATTGTGTAGAAAAGTTGAAGTTACTAAAAGTAACTTCTCCAACCTTGGTAGCACACTCATAAAATTGGTTGCATACTACTCTAATTCGTATGGTAAGCAAAATAATAAGGTTTACATCAAGTTATCTCATAGTAGTTTCCCCCAAAATTCATCTCTACACTCTATTGAGCTGAATGCATTACTTTCTATTCTATGCATTTTGATTTATGGATGTGTACATAACTACTCAGGGTGTGGTGGAACGGTATAAATATTGCATGTATCCTACTCAGAGCCATGGAATACTCAAATGGAAGGTGAATTCAGGAAGCTACCTCTTAACATTTAGAGTGGAACAGTAAAAATCTTTGTTTAGTTCTGTAAACGGTAATGTTCCATTGTGTAAAAAAGTTGAAGTTACTAAAAGTAACTTCTCCAACATTGGTAGCACACTCATAAAATCGGTTGCATACTACTCTAAATCATATGGTAAGCAAAATAATATGGTTTACATGAAGTTATCACATAGTAGTTTCCCGCAAAATTCAACTTTACACTCTATTGAGCTGAATGCATTACTTTCTATTCTATGCATTTTGAGTTATGGATGTGTACATAACTACTCAGGGTGAGGTGGAACGGTATAAATATTGCATGTATCCTACTCAGAGCCATGGAATGCTCAAATGGAATGTGAATTCAGGAAGCTACCTCCTAACATTTAGAGTGGAACAGTAAATATCTTTGTTTAGTTCTGTAATCGGTAATGTTCCATTGTATAAAAAAGTTGAAGTTACTAAAAGTAACTTCTCCAATCTTGGTAGCACACTCATAAAATCGGTTGCATACTACTCTAAATCATATGGTAAGCAAAATAATAAGGTTTACATCAAGTTATCTCATAGTAGTTTCCCCCAAAATTCATCTCTACACTCTATTGAGCTGAATGCATTACTTTCTATTCTATGCATTTTGATTTATGGATGTGTACATAACTACTCAGGGTGAGGTGGAACGGTATAAATATTGCATGTATCCTACTCAGAGCCATGGAATACTCAAATGCAAGGTGAATTCAGGAAGCTACCTCATAACATTTAGAGTGGAACAGTAAATATCTTTGTTTAGTTCGGTAAATGGTAATGTTCCATTGTGTAGAAAAGTTGAAGTTACTAAAAGTAACTTCTCCAACCTTGGTAGCACACTCATAAAATTGGTTGCATACTACTCTAATTCGTATGGTAAGCAAAATAATAAGGTTTACATCAAGTTATCTCATAGTAGTTTCCCCCAAAATTCATCTCTACACTCTATTGAGCTGAATGCATTACTTTCTATTCTATGCATTTTGATTTATGGATGTGTACATAACTACTCAGGGTGAGGTGGAACGGTATAAATATTGCATGTATCCTACTCAGAGCCATGGAATACTCAAATGGAAGGTGAATTCAGGAAGCTACCTCTTAACATTTAGAGTGGAACAGTAAAAATCTTTGTTTAGTTCTGTAAACGGTAATGTTCCATTGTGTAAAAAAGTTGAAGTTACTAAAAGTAACTTCTCCAACATTGGTAGCACACTCATAAAATCGGTTGCATACTACTCTAAATCATATGGTAAGCAAAATAATAAGGTTTACATGAAGTTATCACATAGTAGTTTCCCGCAAAATTCAACTTTACACTCTATTGAGCTGAATGCATTACTTTCTATTCTATGCATTTTGAGTTATGGATGTGTACATAACTACTCAGGGTGAGGTGGAACGGTATAAATATTGCATGTATCCTACTCAGAGCCATGAAATACTCAAATGCAAGGTGAATTCAGGAAGCTACCTCATAACATTTAGAGTGGAACAGGAAATATCTTTGTTTAGTTCGGTAAATGGTAATGTTCCATTGTGTAGAAAAGTTGAAGTTACTAAAAGTAACTTCTCCAACCTTGGTAGCACACTCATAAAATTGGTTGCATACTACTCTAAATCATATGGTAAGCAAAATAATATGGTTTACATGAAGTTATCACATAGTAGTTTCCCGCAAAATTCAACTTTACACTCTATTGAGCTGAATGCATTACTTTCTATTCTATGCATTTTGAGTTATGGATGTGTACATAACTACTCAGGGTGAGGTGGAACGGTATAAATATTGCATGTATCCTACTCAGAGCCATGAAATACTCAAATGCAAGGTGAATTCAGGAAGCTACCTCATAACATTTAGAGTGGAACAGTAAATATCTTTGTTTAGTTCGGTAAATGGTAATGTTCCATTGTGTAGAAAAGTTGAAGTTACTAAAAGTAACTTCTCCAACCTTGGTAGCACACTCATAAAATTGGTTGCATACTACTCTAATTCGTATGGTAAGCAAAATAATAAGGTTTACATCAAGTTATCTCATAGTAGTTTCCCCCAAAATTCATCTCTACACTCTATTGAGCTGAATGCATTACTTTCTATTCTATGCATTTTGATTTATGGATGTGTACATAACTACTCAGGGTGAGGTGGAACGGTATAAATATTGCATGTATCCTACTCAGAGCCATGGAATACTCAAATGGAAGGTGAATTCAGGAAGCTACCTCTTAACATTTAGAGTGGAACAGTAAAAATCTTTGTTTAGTTCTGTAAACGGTAATGTTCCATTGTGTAAAAAAGTTGAAGTTACTAAAAGTAACTTCTCCAACATTGGTAGCACACTCATAAAATCGGTTGCATACTACTCTAAATCATATGGTAAGCAAAATAATATGGTTTACATGAAGTTATCACATAGTAGTTTCCCGCAAAATTCAACTTTACACTCTATTGAGCTGAATGCATTACTTTCTATTCTATGCATTTTGAGTTATGGATGTGTACATAACTACTCAGGGTGAGGTGGAACGGTATAAATATTGCATGTATCCTACTCAGAGCCATGGAATACTCAAATGGAAGGTGAATTCAGGAAGCTACCTCTTAACATTTAGAGTGGAACAGTAAATATCTTTGTTTAGTTCTGTAAACTGTAATGTTCCATTGTATAAAAAAGTTGAAGTTACTAAAAGTAACTTCTCCAATCTTGGTAGCACACTCATAAAATTGGTTGCATACTACTCTAAATCGTATGGTAAGCAAAATAATAAGGTTTACATCAAGTTATCACATAGTAGTTTCCCGCAAAATTCATCTCTACACTCTATTGAGCTGAATGCATTACTTTATATTCTATGCATTTTGATTTATGGATGTGTACATATCTACTCAGGGTGAGGTGGAACGGTATAAATATTGCATGTATGCTACTCAGAGGCATGAAATACTCAAATGCAAGGTGAATTCAGGAAGCTACCTCCTAACATTTAGAGTGGAACAGTAAATATCTTTGTTTAGTTCTGTAAACGGTAATGTTCCATTGTATAAAAAAGTTGAAGTTACTAAAAGTAACTTCTCCAATCTTGGTAGCACACTCATAAAATCGGTTGCATACTACTCTAAATCATATAGTAAGCAAAATAATATGGTTTACATCAAGTTATCACATAGTAGTTTCCCGCAAAATTCAACTTTACACTCTATTGAGCTGAATGCATTACTTTCTATTCTGTGCATTTTGAGTTATGGATGTGTACATAACTACTCAGGGTGAGGTGGAACGGTATAAATATTGCATGTATCCTACTCAGAGCCATGAAATACTCAAATGCAAGGTGAATTCAGGAAGCTACCTCATAACATTTAGAGTGGAACAGTAAATATCTTTGTTTAGTTCGGTAAATGGTAATGTTCCATTGTGTAGAAAAGTTGAAGTTACTAAAAGTAACTTCTCCAACCTTGGTAGCACACTCATAAAATTGGTTGCATACTACTCTAATTCGTATGGTAAGCAAAATAATAAGGTTTACTTCAAGTTATCTCATAGTAGTTTCCCCCAAAATTCATCTCTACACTCTATTGAGCTGAATGCATTACTTTCTATTCTATGCATTTTGATTTATGGATGTGTACATAACTACTCAGGGTGAGGTGGAACGGTATAAATATTGCATGTATCCTACTCAGAGCCATGGAATACTCAAATGCAAGGTGAATTCAGGAAGCTACCTCATAACATTTAGAGTGGAACAGTAAATATCTTTGTTTAGTTCGGTAAATGGTAATGTTCCATTGTGTAGAAAAGTTGAAGTTACTAAAAGTAACTTCTCCAACCTTGGTAGCACACTCATAAAATTGGTTGCATACTACTCTAATTCGTATGGTAAGCAAAATAATAAGGTTTACATCAAGTTATCTCATAGTAGTTTCCCCCAAAATTCATCTCTACACTCTATTGAGCTGAATGCATTACTTTCTATTCTATGCATTTTGATTTATGGATGTGTACATAACTACTCAGGGTGAGGTGGAACGGTATAAATATTGCATGTATCCTACTCAGAGCCATGGAATACTCAAATGGAAGGTGAATTCAGGAAGCTACCTCTTAACATTTAGAGTGGAACAGTAAAAATCTTTGTTTAGTTCTGTAAACGGTAATGTTCCATTGTGTAAAAAAGTTGAAGTTACTAAAAGTAACTTCTCCAACATTGGTAGCACACTCATAAAATCGGTTGCATACTACTCTAAATCATATGGTAAGCAGAATAATAAGGTTTACATGAAGTTATCACATAGTAGTTTCCCGCAAAATTCAACTTTACACTCTATTGAGCTGAATGCATTACTTTCTATTCTATGCATTTTGAGTTATGGATGTGTACATAACTACTCAGGGTGAGGTGGAACGGTATAAATATTGCATGTATCCTACTCAGAGCCATGAAATACTCAAATGCAAGGTGAATTCAGGAAGCTACCTCATAACATTTAGAGTGGAACAGGAAATATCTTTGTTTTGTTCGGTAAATGGTAATGTTCCATTGTGTAGAAAAGTTGAAGTTACTAAAAGTAACTTCTCCAACCTTGGTAGCACACTCATAAAATTGGTTGCATACTACTCTAAATCATATGGTAAGCAAAATAATATGGTTTACATGAAGTTATCACATAGTAGTTTCCCGCAAAATTCAACTTTACACTCTATTGAGCTGAATGCATTACTTTCTATTCTATGCATTTTGAGTTATGGATGTGTACATAACTACTCAGGGTGAGGTGGAACGGTATAAATATTGCATGTATCCTACTCAGAGCCATGGAATACTCAAATGGAAGGTGAATTCAGGAAGCTACCTCTTAACATTTAGAGTGGAACAGTAAATATCTTTGTTTAGTTCTGTAAACGGTAATGTTCCATTGTATAAAAAAGTTGAAGTTACTAAAAGTAACTTCTCCAATCTTGGTAGCACACTCATAAAATTGGTTGCATACTACTCTAAATCGTATGGTAAGCAAAATAATAAGGTTTACAGCAAGTTA
Source organism: Hemitrygon akajei (assembly GCF_048418815.1). Classification (NCBI taxonomy): domain Eukaryota; kingdom Metazoa; phylum Chordata; class Chondrichthyes; order Myliobatiformes; family Dasyatidae; genus Hemitrygon; species Hemitrygon akajei. Next base: position 109,595,688 of record NC_133129.1, on the reverse strand, counting down.
TCACATAGTAGTTTCCCGCAAAATTCATCTCTACACTCTATTGAGCTGAATGCATTACTTTCTATTCTATGCATTTTGATTTATGGATGTGTACATAACTACTCAGGGTGAGGTGGAACGGTATAAATATTGCATGTATCCTACTCAGAGGCATGAAATACTCAAATGCAAGGTGAATTCAGGAAGCTACCTCTTAACATTTAGAGTGGAACAGTAAATATCTTTGTTAAGTTCTGTAAACGGTAATGTTCCTTTGTGTAAAAAAGTTGAAGTTACTAAAAGTAACTTCTCGAACATTGGTAGCACACTCATAAAATCGGTTGCATACTACTCTAAATCATATGGTAAGCAAAATAATATGGTTTACATGAAGTTATCACATAGTAGTTTCCCGCAAAATTCAACTTTACACTCTATTGAGCTGAATGCATTACTTTCTATTCTGTGCATTTTGATTTATGGATGTGTACATAACTACTCAGGGTGAGGTGGAACGGTATAAATATTGCATGTATCCTACTCAGAGGCATGAAATACTCAAATGCAAGGTGAATTCAGGAAGCTACCTCTTAACATTTAGAGTGGAACAGTAAATATCTTTGTTAAGTTCTGTAAACGGTAATGTTCCTTTGTGTAAAAAAGTTGAAGTTACTAAAAGTAACTTCTCGAACATTGGTAACACACTCATAAAATCGGTTGCATACTACTCTAAGTGATGTGGTAAGTAAAATAATAAGGTTTACATCAAGTTATCACATAGTAGTTTCCCGCAAAATTCAACTTTACACTCTATTGAGCTGAATGCATTACTTCCTATTCTATGCATTTTGATTTATGGATGTGTACATAACCACTCAGGGTGAGGTGGAACGGTATAAATATTGCATGTATCCTACTCAGAGCCATGGAATACTCAAATGCAAGGTGAATTCAGGAAGCTACCTCATAACATTTAGAGTGGAACAGTAAAAATCTTTGTTTAGTTCTGTAAACGGTAATGTTCCATTGTGTAGAAAAGTTGAAGTTACTAAAAGTAACTTCTCCAACATTGGTAGCACACTCATAAAATCGGTTGCATACTACTCTAAATCATATGGTAAGCAAAATAATATGGTTTACATGAAGTTATCACATAGTAGTTTCCCGCAAAATTCAACTTTACACTCTATTGAGCTGAATGCATTACTTTCTATTCTGTGCATTTTGAGTTATGGATGTGTACATAACTACTCAGGGTGAGGTGGAACGGTATAAATATTGCATGTATCCTACTCAGAGCCATGAAATACTCAAATGCAAGGTGAATTCAGGAAGCTACCTCATAACATTTAGAGTGGAACAGTAAATATCTTTGTTTAGTTCGGTAAATGGTAATGTTCCATTGTGTAGAAAAGTTGAAGTTACTAAAAGTAACTTCTCCAACCTTGGTAGCACACTCATAAAATTGGTTGCATACTACTCTAATTCGTATGGTAAGCAAAATAATAAGGTTTACATCAAGTTATCTCATAGTAGTTTCCCCCAAAATTCATCTCTACACTCTATTGAGCTGAATGCATTACTTTCTATTCTATGCATTTTGATTTATGGATGTGTACATAACTACTCAGGGTGAGGTGGAACGGTATAAATATTGCATGTATCCTACTCAGAGCCATGGAATACTCAAATGGAAGGTGAATTCAGGAAGCTACCTCTTAACATTTAGAGTGGAACAGTAAAAATCTTTGTTTAGTTCTGTAAACGGTAATGTTCCATTGTGTAAAAAAGTTGAAGTTACTAAAAGTAACTTCTCCAACATTGGTAGCACACTCATAAAATCGGTTGCATACTACTCTAAATCATATGGTAAGCAAAATAATATGGTTTACATGAAGTTATCACATTGTAGTTTCCCGCAAAATTCAACTTTACACTCTATTGAGCTGAATGCATTACTTTCTATTCTATGCATTTTGAGTTATGGATTTGTACATAACTACTCAGGGTGAGGTGGAACGGTATAAATATTGCATGTATCCTACTCAGAGCCATGGAATACTCAAATGGAAGGTGAATTCAGGAAGCTACCTCTTAACATTTAGAGTGGAACAGTAAATATCTTTGTTTAGTTCTGTAAACGGTAATGTTCCATTGTATAAAAAAGTTGAAGTTACTAAAAGTAACTTCTCCAATCTTGGTAGCACACTCATAAAATTGGTTGCATACTACTCTAAATCGTATGGTAAGCAAAATAATAAGGTTTACATCAAGTTATCACATAGTAGTTTCCCGCAAAATTCATCTCTACACTCTATTGAGCTGAATGCATTACTTTATATTCTATGCATTTTGATTTATGGATGTGTACATAACTACTCAGGGTGAGGTGGAACGGTATAAATATTGCATGTATCCTACTCAGAGGCATGAAATACTCAAATGCAAGGTGAATTCAGGAAGCTACCTCTTAACATTTAGAGTGGAACAGTAAATATCTTTGTTTAGTTCTGTAAACGGTAATGTTCCATTGTATAAAAAAGTTGAAGTTACTAAAAGTAACTTCTCCAATCTTGGTAGCACACTCATAAAATCGGTTGCATACTACTCTAAATCATATAGTAAGCAAAATAATATGGTTTACATCAAGTTATCACATAGTAGTTTCCCGCAAAATTCAACTTTACACTCTATTGAGCTGAATGCATTACTTTCTATTCTGTGCATTTTGAGTTATGGATGTGTACATAACTACTCAGGGTGAGGTGGAACGGTATAAATATTGCATGTATCCTACTCAGAGCCATGAAATACTCAAATGCAAGGTGAATTCAGGAAGCTACCTCATAACATTTAGAGTGGAACAGTAAATATCTTTGTTTAGTTCGGTAAATGGTAATGTTCCATTGTGTAGAAAAGTTGAAGTTACTAAAAGTAACTTCTCCAACCTTGGTAGCACACTCATAAAATTGGTTGCATACTACTCTAATTCGTATGGTAAGCAAAATAATAAGGTTTACATCAAGTTATCTCATAGTAGTTTCCCCCAAAATTCATCTCTACACTCTATTGAGCTGAATGCATTACTTTCTATTCTATGCATTTTGATTTATGGATGTGTACATAACTACTCAGGGTGAGGTGGAACGGAATAAATATTGCATGTATCCTACTCAGAGCCATGGAATACTCAAATGGAAGGTGAATTCAGGAAGCTACCTCTTAACATTTAGAGTGGAACAGTAAAAATCTTTGTTTAGTTCTGTAAACGGTAATGTTGCATTGTGTAAAAAAGTTGAAGTTACTAAAAGTAACTTCTCCAACATTGGTAGCACACTCATAAAATCGTTTGCATACTACTCTAAATCATATGGTAAGCAAAATAATAAGGTTTACATGAAGTTATCACATAGTAGTTTCCCGCAAAATTCAACTTTACACTCTATTGAGCTGAATGCATTACTTTCTATTCTATGCATTTTGAGTTATGGATGTGTACATAACTACTCAGGGTGAGGTGGAACGGTATAAATATTGCATGTATCCTACTCAGAGCCATGAAATACTCAAATGCAAGGAGAATTCAGGAAGCTACCTCATAACATTTAGAGTGGAACAGGAAATATCTTTGTTTAGTTCGGTAAATGGTAATGTTCCATTGTGTAGAAAAGTTGAAGTTACTAAAAGTAACTTCTCCAACCTTGGTAGCACACTCATAAAATCGGTTGCATACTACTCTAAATCATATAGTAAGCAAAATAATATGGTTTACATCAAATTATCACATAGTAGTTTCCCGCAAAATTCAACTTTACACTCTATTGAGCTGAATGCATTACTTTCTATTCTGTGCATTTTGAGTTATGGATGTGTACATAACTACTCAGGGTGAGGTGGAACGGTATAAATATTGCATGTATCCTACTCAGAGCCATGAAATACTCAAATGCAAGGTGAATTCAGGAAGCTACCTCATAACATTTAGAGTGGAACAGTAAATATCTTTGTTTAGTTCGGTAAATGGTAATGTTCCATTGTGTAGAAAAGTTGAAGTTACTAAAAGTAACTTCTCCAACCTTGGTAGCACACTCATAAAATTGGTTGCATACTACTCTAATTCGTATGGTAAGCAAAATAATAAGGTTTACATCAAGTTATCTCATAGTAGTTTCCCCCAAAATTCATCTCTACACTCTATTGAGCTGAATGCATTACTTTCTATTCTATGCATTTTGATTTATGGATGTGTACATAACTACTCAGGGTGAGGTGGAACGGAATAAATATTGCATGTATCCTACTCAGAGCCATGGAATACTCAAATGGAAGGTGAATTCAGGAAGCTACCTCTTAACATTTAGAGTGGAACAGTAAAAATCTTTGTTTAGTTCTGTAAACGGTAATGTTGCATTGTGTAAAAAAGTTGAAGTTACTAAAAGTAACTTCTCGAACATTGGTAGCACACTCATAAAATCGGTTGCATACTACTCTAAATCATATGGTAAGCAAAATAATAAGGTTTACATGAAGTTATCACATAGTAGTTTCCCGCAAAATTCAACTTTACACTCTATTGAGCTGAATGCATTACTTTCTATTCTATGCATTTTGAGTTATGGATGTGTACATAACTACTCAGGGTGAGGTGGAACGGTATAAATATTGCATGTATCCTACTCAGAGCCATGAAATACTCAAATGCAAGGTGAATTCAGGAAGCTACCTCATAACATTTAGAGTGGAACAGGAAATATCTTTGTTTAGTTCGGTAAATGGTAATGTTCCATTGTGTAGAAAAGTTGAAGTTACTAAAAGTAACTTCTCCAACCTTGGTAGCACACTCATAAAATTGGTTGCATACTACTCTAAATCATATGGTAAGCAAAATAATATGGTTTACATGAAGTTATCACATAGTAGTTTCCCGCAAAATTCAACTTTACACTCTATTGAGCTGAATGCATTACTTTCTATTCTATGCATTTTGAGTTATGGATGTGTACATAACTACTCAGGGTGAGGTGGAACGGTATAAATATTGCATGTATCCTACTCAGAGCCATGGAATACTCAAATGGAAGGTGAATTCAGGAAGCTACCTCTTAACATTTAGAGTGGAACAGTAAATATCTTTGTTTAGTTCTGTAAACGGTAATGTTCCATTGTATAAAAAAGTTGAAGTTACTAAAAGTAACTTCTCCAATCTTGGTAGCACACTCATAAAATTGGTTGCATACTACTCTAAATCGTATGGTAAGCAAAATAATAAGGTTTACTGCAAGTTATCACACAGTAGTTTCCCGCAAAATTCAACTTTACACTCTATTGAGCTGAATGCATTACTTTCTATTCTATGCATTTTGAGTTATGGATGTGTACATAACTACTCAGGGTGAGGTGGAACGGTATAAATATTGCATGTATCCTACTCAGAGCCATGGAATACTCAAATGGAAGGTGAATTCAGGAAGCTACCTCTTAACATTTAGAGTGGAACAGTAAATATCTTTGTTAAGTTCTGTAAACGGTAATGTTCCTTTGTGTAAAAAAGTTGAAGTTACTAAAAGTAACTTCTCGAACATTGGTAGCACACTCATAAAATCGGTTGCATACTACTCTAATTCATATGGTAAGCAAAATAATATGGTTTACATGAAGTTATCACATAGTAGTTTCCCGCAAAATTCAACTTTACACTCTATTGAGCTGAATGCATTACTTTCTATTCTATGCATTTTGAGTTATGGATGTGTACATAACTACTCAGGGTGAGGTGGAACGGTGTAAATATTGCATGTATCCTACTCAGAGCCATGAAATACTCAAATGCAAGGTGAATTCAGGAAGCTACCTCATAACATTTAGAGTGGAACAGTAAATATCTTTGTTTAGTTCGGTAAATGGTAATGTTCCATTGTGTAGAAAAGTTGAAGTTACTAAAAGTAACTTCTCCAACCTTGGTAGCACACTCATAAAATTGGTTGCATACTACTCTAAATCATATGGTAAGCAAAATAATATGGTTTACATGAAGTTATCACATAGTAGTTTCCCGCAAAATTCAACTTTACACTCTATTGAGCTGAATGCATTACTTTCTATTCTATGCATTTTGAGTTATGGATGTGTACATAACTACTCAGGGTGAGGTGGAACGGTATAAATATTGCATGTATCCTACTCAGAGCCATGGAATACTCAAATGGAAGGTGAATTCAGGAAGCTACCTCTTAACATTTAGAGTGGAACAGTAAATATCTTTGTTTAGTTCTGTAAACGGTAATGTTCCATTGTATAAAAAAGTTGAAGTTACTAAAAGTAACTTCTCCAATCTTGGTAGCACACTCATAAAATTGGTTGCATACTACTCTAAATCGTATGGTAAGCAAAATAATAAGGTTTACATCAAGTTATCACATAGTAGTTTCCCGCAAAATTCATCTCTACACTCTATTGAGCTGAATGCATTACTTTCTATTCTATGCATTTTGATTTATGGATGTGTACATAACTACTCAGGGTGAGGTGGAACGGTATAAATATTGCATGTATCCTACTCAGAGGCATGAAATACTCAAATGCAAGGTGAATTCAGGAAGCTACCTCTTAACATTTAGAGTGGAACAGTAAATATCTTTGTTAAGTTCTGTAAACGGTAATGTTCCTTTGTGTAAAAAAGTTGAAGTTACTAAAAGTAACTTCTCGAACATTGGTAACACACTCATAAAATCGGTTGCATACTACTCTAAGTGATGTGGTAAGTAAAATAATAAGGTTTACATCAAGTTATCACATAGTAGTTTCCCGCAAAATTCAACTTTACACTCTATTGAGCTGAATGCATTACTTCCTATTCTATGCATTTTGATTTATGGATGTGTACATAACCACTCAGGGTGAGGTGGAACGGTATAAATATTGCATGTATCCTATTCAGAGCCATGGAATACTCAAATGCAAGGTGAATTCAGGAAGCTACCTCATAACATTTAGAGTGGAACAGTAAAAATCTTTGTTTAGTTCTGTAAACGGTAATGTTCCATTGTGTAAAAAAGTTGAAGTTACTAAAAGTAACTTCTCCAACATTGGTAGCACACTCATAAAATCGGTTGCATACTACTCTAAGTGATGTGGTAAGTAAAATAATAAGGTTTACATCAAGTTATCACATAGTAGTTTCCCGCAAAATTCAACTTTACACTCTATTGAGCTGAATGCATTACTTCCTATTGTATGCATTTTGATTTATGGATGTGTACATAACCACTCAGGGTGAGGTGGAACGGTATAAATATTGCATGTATCCTACTCAGAGCCATGGAATACTCAAATGCAAGGTGAATTCAGGAAGCTACCTCATAACATTTAGAGTGGAACAGTAAAAATCTTTGTTTAGTTCTGTAAACGGTAATGTTCCATTGTGTAAAAAAGTTGAAGTTACTAAAAGTAACTTCTCCAACATTGGTAGCACACTCATAAAATCGGTTGCATACTACTCTAAATCATATGGTAAGCAAAATAATATGGTTTACATGAAGTTATCACATAGTAGTTTCCCGCAAAATTCAACTTTACACTCTATTGAGCTGAATGCATTACTTTCTATTCTGTGCATTTTGAGTTATGGATGTGTACATAACTACTCAGGGTGAGGTGGAACGGTATAAATATTGCATGTATCCTACTCAGAGCCATGAAATACTCAAATGCAAGGTGAATTCAGGAAGCTACCTCATAACATTTAGAGTGGAACAGTAAATATCTTTGTTTAGTTCGGTAAATGGTAATGTTCCATTGTGTAGAAAAGTTGAAGTTACTAAAAGTAACTTCTCCAACCTTGGTAGCACACTCATAAAATTGGTTGCATACTACTCTAAATCGTATGGTAAGCAAAATAATAAGGTTTACATCAAGTTATCTCATAGTAGTTTCCCGCAAAATTCATCTCTACACTCTATTGAGCTGAATGCATTACTTTCTATTCTATGCATTTTGATTTATGGATGTGTACATAACTACTCAGGGTGAGGTGGAACGGTATAAATATTGCATGTATCCTACTCAGAGGCATGAAATACTCAAATGCAAGGTGAATTCAGGAAGCTACCTCTTAACATTTAGAGTGGAACAGTAAATATCTTTGTTAAGTTCTGTAAACGGTAATGTTCCTTTGTGTAAAAAAGTTGAAGTTACTAAAAGTAACTTCTCGAACATTGGTAACACACTCATAAAATCGGTTGCATACTACTCTAAGTGATGTGGTAAGTAAAATAATAAGGTTTACATCAAGTTATCACATAGTAGTTTCCCGCAAAATTCAACTTTACACTCTATTGAGCTGAATGCATTACTTCCTATTCTATGCATTTTGATTTATGGATGTGTACATAACCACTCAGGGTGAGGTGGAACGGTATAAATATTGCATGTATCCTACTCAGAGCCATGGAATACTCAAATGCAAGGTGAATTCAGGAAGCTACCTCATAACATTTAGAGAGGAACAGTAAAAATCTTTGTTTAGTTCTGTAAACGGTAATGTTCCATTGTGTAAAAAAGTTGAAGTTACTAAAAGTAACTTCTCCAACATTGGTAGCACACTCATAAAATCGGTTGCATACTACTCTAAATCATATGGTAAGCAAAATAATAAGGTTTACATCAAGTTATCAGATAGTAGTTTCCCGCAAAATTCATCTCTACACTCTATTGAGCTGAATGCATTACTTTCTATTCTGTGCATTTTGAGTTATGGATGTGTACATAACTACTCAGGGTGAGGTGGAACGGTATAAATATTGCATGTATCCTACTCAGAGCCATGAAATACTCAAATGCAAGGTGAATTCAGGAAGCTACCTCATAACATTTAGAGTGGAACAGTAAATATCTTTGTTTAGTTCGGTAAATGGTAATGTTCCATTGTGTAGAAAAGTTGAAGTTACTAAAAGTAACTTCTCCAACCTTGGTAGCACACTCATAAAATTGGTTGCATACTACTCTAATTCGTATGGTAAGCAAAATAATAAGGTTTACATCAAGTTATCTCATAGTAGTTTCCCCCAAAATTCATCTCTACACTCTATTGAGCTGAATGCATTACTTTCTATTCTATGCATTTTGATTTATGGATGTGTACATAACTACTCAGGGTGAGGTGGAACGGAATAAATATTGCATGTATCCTACTCAGAGCCATGGAATACTCAAATGGAAGGTGAATTCAGGAAGCTACCTCTTAACATTTAGAGTGGAACAGTAAAAATCTTTGTTTAGTTCTGTAAACGGTAATGTTGCATTGTGTAAAAAAGTTGAAGTTACTAAAAGTAACTTCTCGAACATTGGTAGCACACTCATAAAATCGGTTGCATACTACTCTAAATCATATGGTAAGCAAAATAATAAGGTTTACATGAAGTTATCACATAGTAGTTTCCCGCAAAATTCAACTTTACACTCTATTGAGCTGAATGCATTACTTTCTATTCTATGCATTTTGAGTTATGGATGTGTACATAACTACTCAGGGTGAGGTGGAACGGTATAAATATTGCATGTATCCTACTCAGAGCCATGAAATACTCAAATGCAAGGTGAATTCAGGAAGCTACCTCATAACATTTAGAGTGGAACAGGAAATATCTTTGTTTAGTTCGGTAAATGGTAATGTTCCATTGTGTAGAAAAGTTGAAGTTACTAAAAGTAACTTCTCCAACCTTGGTAGCACACTCATAAAATTGGTTGCATACTACTCTAAATCATATGGTAAGCAAAATAATATGGTTTACATGAAGTTATCACATAGCAGTTTCCCGCAAAATTCAACTTTACACTCTATTGAGCTGAATGCATTACTTTCTATTCTATGCATTTTGAGTTATGGATGTGTACATAACTACTCAGGGTGAGGTGGAACGGTATAAATATTGCATGTATCCTACTCAGAGCCATGGAATACTCAAATGGAAGGTGAATTCAGGAAGCTACCTCTTAACATTTAGAGTGGAACAGTAAATATCTTTGTTTAGTTCTGTAAACGGTAATGTTCCATTGTATAAAAAAGTTGAAGTTACTAAAAGTAACTTCTCCAATCTTGGTAGCACACTCATAAAATTGGTTGCATACTACTCTAAATCGTATGGTAAGCAAAATAATAAGGTTTACAGCAAGTTATCACATAGTAGTTTCCCGCAAAATTCAACTTTACACTCTATTGAGCTGAATGCATTACTTTCTATTCTATGCATTTTGAGTTATGGATGTGTACATAACTACTCAGGGTGAGGTGGAACGGTATAAATATTGCATGTATCCTACTCAGAGCCATGGAATACTCAAATGGAAGGTGAATTCAGGAAGCTACCTCTTAACATTTAGAGTGGAACAGTAAATATCTTTGTTAAGTTCTGTAAACGGTAATGTTCCTTTGTGTAAAAAAGTTGAAGTTACTAAAAGTAACTTCTCGAACATTGGTAGCACACTCATAAAATCGGTTGCATACTACTCTAATTCATATGGTAAGCAAAATAATATGGTTTACATGAAGTTATCACATAGTAGTTTCCCGCAAAATTCAACTTTACACTCTATTGAGCTGAATGCATTACTTTCTATTCTATGCATTTTGAGTTATGGATGTGTACATAACTACTCAGGGTGAGGTGGAACGGTGTAAATATTGCATGTATCCTACTCAGAGCCATGAAATACTCAAATGCAAGGTGAATTCAGGAAGCTACCTCATAACATTTAGAGTGGAACAGTAAATATCTTTGTTTAGTTCGGTAAATGGTAATGTTCCATTGTGTAGAAAAGTTGAAGTTACTAAAAGTAACTTCTCCAACCTTGGTAGCACGCTCATAAAATTGGTTGCATACTACTCTAAATCATATGGTAAGCAAAATAATATGGTTTACATGAAGTTATCACATAGTAGTTTCCCGCAAAATTCAACTTTACACTCTATTGAGCTGAATGCATTACTTTCTATTCTATGCATTTTGAGTTATGGATGTGTACATAACTACTCAGGGTGAGGTGGAACGGTATAAATATTGCATGTATCCTACTCAGAGCCATGGAATACTCAAATGGAAGGTGAATTCAGGAAGCTACCTCTTAACATTTAGAGTGGAACAGTAAATATCTTTGTTTAGTTCTGTAAACGGTAATGTTCCATTGTATAAAAAAGTTGAAGTTACTAAAAGTAACTTCTCCAATCTTGGTAGCACACTCATAAAATTGGTTGCATACTACTCTAAATCGTATGGTAAGCAAAATAATAAGGTTTACATCAAGTTATCACATAGTAGTTTCCCGCAAAATTCATCTCTACACTCTATTGAGCTGAATGCATTACTTTCTATTCTATGCATTTTGATTTATGGATGTGTACATAACTACTCAGGGTGAGGTGGAACGGTATAAATATTGCATGTATCCTACTCAGAGGCATGAAATACTCAAATGCAAGGTGAATTCAGGAAGCTACCTCTTAACATTTAGAGTGGAACAGTAAATATCTTTGTTAAGTTCTGTAAACGGTAATGTTCCTTTGTGTAAAAAAGTTGAAGTTACTAAAAGTAACTTCTCGAACATTGGTAACACACTCATAAAATCGGTTGCATACTACTCTAAGTGATGTGGTAAGTAAAATAATAAGGTTTACATCAAGTTATCACATAGTAGTTTCCCGCAAAATTCAACTTTACACTCTATTGAGCTGAATGCATTACTTCCTATTCTATGCATTTTGATTTATGGATGTGTACATAACCACTCAGGGTGAGGTGGAACGGTATAAATATTGCATGTATCCTATTCAGAGCCATGGAATACTCAAATGCAAGGTGAATTCAGGAAGCTACCTCATAACATTTAGAGTGGAACAGTAAAAATCTTTGTTTAGTTCTGTAAACGGTAATGTTCCATTGTGTAAAAAAGTTGAAGTTACTAAAAGTAACTTCTCCAACATTGGTAGCACACTCATAAAATCGGTTGCATACTACTCTAAGTGATGTGGTAAGTAAAATAATAAGGTTTACATCAAGTTATCACATAGTAGTTTCCCGCAAAATTCAACTTTACACTCTATTGAGCTGAATGCATTACTTCCTATTGTATGCATTTTGATTTATGGATGTGTACATAACCACTCAGGGTGAGGTGGAACGGTATAAATATTGCATGTATCCTACTCAGAGCCATGGAATACTCAAATGCAAGGTGAATTCAGGAAGCTACCTCATAACATTTAGAGTGGAACAGTAAAAATCTTTGTTTAGTTCTGTAAACGGTAATGTTCCATTGTGTAAAAAAGTTGAAGTTACTAAAAGTAACTTCTCCAACATTGGTAGCACACTCATAAAATCGGTTGCATACTACTCTAAATCATATGGTAAGCAAAATAATATGGTTTACATGAAGTTATCACATAGTAGTTTCCCGCAAAATTCAACTTTACACTCTATTGAGCTGAATGCATTACTTTCTATTCTGTGCATTTTGAGTTATGGATGTGTACATAACTACTCAGGGTGAGGTGGAACGGTATAAATATTGCATGTATCCTACTCAGAGCCATGAAATACTCAAATGCAAGGTGAATTCAGGAAGCTACCTCATAACATTTAGAGTGGAACAGTAAATATCTTTGTTTAGTTCGGTAAATGGTAATGTTCCATTGTGTAGAAAAGTTGAAGTTACTAAAAGTAACTTCTCCAACCTTGGTAGCACACTCATAAAATTGGTTGCATACTACTCTAAATCGTATGGTAAGCAAAATAATAAGGTTTACATCAAGTTATCTCATAGTAGTTTCCCGCAAAATTCATCTCTACACTCTATTGAGCTGAATGCATTACTTTCTATTCTATGCATTTTGATTTATGGATGTGTACATAACTACTCAGGGTGAGGTGGAACGGTATAAATATTGCATGTATCCTACTCAGAGGCATGAAATACTCAAATGCAAGGTGAATTCAGGAAGCTACCTCTTAACATTTAGAGTGGAACAGTAAATATCTTTGTTAAGTTCTGTAAACGGTAATGTTCCTTTGTGTAAAAAAGTTGAAGTTACTAAAAGTAACTTCTCGAACATTGGTAACACACTCATAAAATCGGTTGCATACTACTCTAAGTGATGTGGTAAGTAAAATAATAAGGTTTACATCAAGTTATCACATAGTAGTTTCCCGCAAAATTCAACTTTACACTCTATTGAGCTGAATGCATTACTTCCTATTCTATGCATTTTGATTTATGGATGTGTACATAACCACTCAGGGTGAGGTGGAACGGTATAAATATTGCATGTATCCTACTCAGAGCCATGGAATACTCAAATGCAAGGTGAATTCAGGAAGCTACCTCATAACATTTAGAGAGGAACAGTAAAAATCTTTGTTTAGTTCTGTAAACGGTAATGTTCCATTGTGTAAAAAAGTTGAAGTTACTAAAAGTAACTTCTCCAACATTGGTAGCACACTCATAAAATCGGTTGCATACTACTCTAAATCATATGGTAAGCAAAATAATAAGGTTTACATCAAGTTATCAGATAGTAGTTTCCCGCAAAATTCATCTCTACACTCTATTGAGCTGAATGCATTACTTTCTATTCTGTGCATTTTGAGTTATGGATGTGTACATAACTACTCAGGGTGAGGTGGAACGGTATAAATATTGCATGTATCCTACTCAGAGCCATGAAATACTCAAATGCAAGGTGAATTCAGGAAGCTACCTCATAACATTTAGAGTGGAACAGTAAATATCTTTGTTTAGTTCGGTAAATGGTAATGTTCCATTGTGTAGAAAAGTTGAAGTTACTAAAAGTAACTTCTCCAACCTTGGTAGCACACTCATAAAATTGGTTGCATACTACTCTAATTCGTATGGTAAGCAAAATAATAAGGTTTACATCAAGTTATCTCATAGTAGTTTCCCCCAAAATTCATCTCTACACTCTATTGAGCTGAATGCATTACTTTCTATTCTATGCATTTTGATTTATGGATGTGTACATAACTACTCAGGGTGAGGTGGAACGGAATAAATATTGCATGTATCCTACTCAGAGCCATGGAATACTCAAATGGAAGGTGAATTCAGGAAGCTACCTCTTAACATTTAGAGTGGAACAGTAAAAATCTTTGTTTAGTTCTGTAAACGGTAATGTTGCATTGTGTAAAAAAGTTGAAGTTACTAAAAGTAACTTCTCGAACATTGGTAGCACACTCATAAAATCGGTTGCATACTACTCTAAATCATATGGTAAGCAAAATAATAAGGTTTACATGAAGTTATCACATAGTAGTTTCCCGCAAAATTCAACTTTACACTCTATTGAGCTGAATGCATTACTTTCTATTCTATGCATTTTGAGTTATGGATGTGTACATAACTACTCAGGGTGAGGTGGAACGGTATAAATATTGCATGTATCCTACTCAGAGCCATGAAATACTCAAATGCAAGGTGAATTCAGGAAGCTACCTCATAACATTTAGAGTGGAACAGGAAATATCTTTGTTTAGTTCGGTAAATGGTAATGTTCCATTGTGTAGAAAAGTTGAAGTTACTAAAAGTAACTTCTCCAACCTTGGTAGCACACTCATAAAATTGGTTGCATACTACTCTAAATCATATGGTAAGCAAAATAATATGGTTTACATGAAGTTATCACATAGTAGTTTCCCGCAAAATTCAACTTTACACTCTATTGAGCTGAATGCATTACTTTCTATTCTATGCATTTTGAGTTATGGATGTGTACATAACTACTCAGGGTGAGGTGGAACGGTATAAATATTGCATGTATCCTACTCAGAGCCATGGAATACTCAAATGGAAGGTGAATTCAGGAAGCTACCTCTTAACATTTAGAGTGGAACAGTAAATATCTTTGTTTAGTTCTGTAAACGGTAATGTTCCATTGTATAAAAAAGTTGAAGTTACTAAAAGTAACTTCTCCAATCTTGGTAGCACACTCATAAAATTGGTTGCATACTACTCTAAATCGTATGGTAAGCAAAATAATAAGGTTTACAGCAAGTTATCACATAGTAGTTTCCCGCAAAATTCAACTTTACACTCTATTGAGCTGAATGCATTACTTTCTATTCTATGCATTTTGAGTTATGGATGTGTACATAACTACTCAGGGTGAGGTGGAACGGTATAAATATTGCATGTATCCTACTCAGAGCCATGGAATACTCAAATGGAAGGTGAATTCAGGAAGCTACCTCTTAACATTTAGAGTGGAACAGTAAATATCTTTGTTAAGTTCTGTAAACGGTAATGTTCCTTTGTGTAAAAAAGTTGAAGTTACTAAAAGTAACTTCTCGAACATTGGTAGCACACTCATAAAATCGGTTGCATACTACTCTAATTCATATGGTAAGCAAAATAATATGGTTTACATGAAGTTATCACATAGTAGTTTCCCGCAAAATTCAACTTTACACTCTATTGAGCTGAATGCATTACTTTCTATTCTATGCATTTTGAGTTATGGATGTGTACATAACTACTCAGGGTGAGGTGGAACGGTGTAAATATTGCATGTATCCTACTCAGAGCCATGAAATACTCAAATGCAAGGTGAATTCAGGAAGCTACCTCATAACATTTAGAGTGGAACAGTAAATATCTTTGTTTAGTTCGGTAAATGGTAATGTTCCATTGTGTAGAAAAGTTGAAGTTACTAAAAGTAACTTCTCCAACCTTGGTAGCACGCTCATAAAATTGGTTGCATACTACTCTAAATCATATGGTAAGCAAAATAATATGGTTTACATGAAGTTATCACATAGTAGTTTCCCGCAAAATTCAACTTTACACTCTATTGAGCTGAATGCATTACTTTCTATTCTATGCATTTTGAGTTATGGATGTGTACATAACTACTCAGGGTGAGGTGGAACGGTATAAATATTGCATGTATCCTACTCAGAGCCATGGAATACTCAAATGGAAGGTGAATTCAGGAAGCTACCTCTTAACATTTAGAGTGGAACAGTAAATATCTTTGTTTAGTTCTGTAAACGGTAATGTTCCATTGTATAAAAAAGTTGAAGTTACTAAAAGTAACTTCTCCAATCTTGGTAGCACACTCATAAAATTGGTTGCATACTACTCTAAATCGTATGGTAAGCAAAATAATAAGGTTTACATCAAGTTATCACATAGTAGTTTCCCGCAAAATTCATCTCTACACTCTATTGAGCTGAATGCATTACTTTCTATTCTATGCATTTTGATTTATGGATGTGTACATAACTACTCAGGGTGAGGTGGAACGGTATAAATATTGCATGTATCCTACTCAGAGGCATGAAATACTCAAATGCAAGGTGAATTCAGGAAGCTACCTCTTAACATTTAGAGTGGAACAGTAAATATCTTTGTTAAGTTCTGTAAACGGTAATGTTCCTTTGTGTAAAAAAGTTGAAGTTACTAAAAGTAACTTCTCGAACATTGGTAACACACTCATAAAATCGGTTGCATACTACTCTAAGTGATGTGGTAAGTAAAATAATAAGGTTTACATCAAGTTATCACATAGTAGTTTCCCGCAAAATTCAACTTTACACTCTATTGAGCTTAATGCATTACTTCCTATTCTATGCATTTTGAGTTATGGATGTGTACATAACTACTCAGGGTGAGGTGGAACGGTGTAAATATTGCATGTATCCTACTCAGAGCCATGAAATACTCAAATGCAAGGTGAATTCAGGAAGCTACCTCATAACATTTAGAGTGGAACAGTAAATATCTTTGTTTAGTTCGGTAAATGGTAATGTTCCATTGTGTAGAAAAGTTGAAGTTACTAAAAGTAACTTCTCCAACCTTGGTAGCACACTCATAAAATTGGTTGCATACTACTCTAAATCATATGGTAAGCAAAATAATTTGGTTTACATGAAGTTATCACATAGTAGTTTCCCGCAAAATTCAACTTTACACTCTATTGAGCTGAATGCATTACTTTCTATTCTATGCATTTTGAGTTATGGATGTGTACATAACTACTCAGGGTGAGGTGGAACGGTATAAATATTGCATGTATCCTACTCAGAGCCATGGAATACTCAAATGGAAGGTGAATTCAGGAAGCTACCTCTTAACATTTAGAGTGGAACAGTAAATATCTTTGTTTAGTTCTGTAAACGGTAATGTTCCATTGTATAAAAAAGTTGAAGTTACTAAAAGTAACTTCTCCAATCTTGGTAGCACACTCATAAAATTGGTTGCATACTACTCTAAATCGTATGGTAAGCAAAATAATAAGGTTTACATCAAGTTATCACATAGTAGTTTCCCGCAAAATTCATCTCTACACTCTATTGAGCTGAATGCATTACTTTCTATTCTATGCATTTTGATTTATGGATGTGTACATAACTACTCAGGGTGAGGTGGAACGGTATAAATATTGCATGTATCCTACTCAGAGGCATGAAATACTCAAATGCAAGGTGAATTCAGGAAGCTACCTCTTAACATTTAGAGTGGAACAGTAAATATCTTTGTTAAGTTCTGTAAACGGTAATGTTCCTTTGTGTAAAAAAGTTGAAGTTACTAAAAGTAACTTCTCGAACATTGGTAACACACTCATAAAATCGGTTGCATACTACTCTAAGTGATGTGGTAAGTAAAATAATAAGGTTTACATCAAGTTATCACATAGTAGTTTCCCGCAAAATTCAACTTTACACTCTATTGAGCTGAATGCATTACTTCCTATTCTATGCATTTTGATTTATGGATGTGTACATAACCACTCAGGGTGAGGTGGAACGGTATAAATATTGCATGTATCCTATTCAGAGCCATGGAATACTCAAATGCAAGGTGAATTCAGGAAGCTACCTCATAACATTTAGAGTGGAACAGTAAAAATCTTTGTTTAGTTCTGTAAACGGTAATGTTCCATTGTGTAAAAAAGTTGAAGTTACTAAAAGTAACTTCTCCAACATTGGTAGCACACTCATAAAATCGGTTGCATACTACTCTAAGTGATGTGGTAAGTAAAATAATAAGGTTTACATCAAGTTATCACATAGTAGTTTCCCGCAAAATTCAACTTTACACTCTATTGAGCTGAATGCATTACTTCCTATTCTATGCATTTTGATTTATGGATGTGTACATAACCACTCAGGGTGAGGTGGAACGGTATAAATATTGCATGTATCCTACTCAGAGCCATGGAATACTCAAATGCAAGGTGAATTCAGGAAGCTACCTCATAACATTTAGAGTGGAACAGTAAAAATCTTTGTTTAGTTCTGTAAACGGTAATGTTCCATTGTGTAAAAAAGTTGAAGTTACTAAAAGTAACTTCTCCAACATTGGTAGCACACTCATAAAATCGGTTGCATACTACTCTAAATCATATGGTAAGCAAAATAATATGGTTTACATGAAGTTATCACATAGTAGTTTCCCGCAAAATTCAACTTTACACTCTATTGAGCTGAATGCATTACTTTCTATTCTGTGCATTTTGAGTTATGGATGTGTACATAACTACTCAGGGTGAGGTGGAACGGTATAAATATTGCATGTATCCTACTCAGAGCCATGAAATACTCAAATGCAAGGTGAATTCAGGAAGCTACCTCATAACATTTAGAGTGGAACAGTAAATATCTTTGTTTAGTTCGGTAAATGGTAATGTTCCATTGTGTAGAAAAGTTGAAGTTACTAAAAGTAACTTCTCCAACCTTGGTAGCACACTCATAAAATTGGTTGCATACTACTCTAAATAGTATGGTAAGCAAAATAATAAGGTTTACATCAAGTTATCTCATAGTAGTTTCCCGCAAAATTCATCTCTACACTCTATTGAGCTGAATGCATTACTTTCTATTCTATGCATTTTGATTTATGGATGTGTACATAACTACTCAGGGTGAGGTGGAACGGTATAAATATTGCATGTATCCTACTCAGAGCCATGGAATACTCAAATGGAAGGTGAATTCAGGAAGCTACCTCTTAACATTTAGAGTGGAACAGTAAAAATCTTTGTTTAGTTCTGTAAACGGTAATGTTCCATTGTGTAAAAAAGTTGAAGTTACTAAAAGTAACTTCTCCAACATTGGTAGCACACTCATAAAATCGGTTGCATACTACTCTAAATCATATGGTAAGCAAAATAATATGGTTTACATGAAGTTATCACATAGTAGTTTCCCGCAAAATTCAACTTTACACTCTATTGAGCTGAATGCATTACTTTCTATTCTATGCATTTTGAGTTATGGATGTGTACATAACTACTCAGGGTGAGGTGGAACGGTATAAATATTGCATGTATCCTACTCAGAGCCATGAAATACTCAAATGCAAGGTGAATTCAGGAAGCTACCTCATAACATTTAGAGTGGAACAGTAAATATCTTTGTTTAGTTCGGTAAATGGTAATGTTCCATTGAGTAGAAAAGTTGAAGTTACTAAAAGTAACTTCTCAAACCTTGGTAGCACACTCATAAAATTGGTTGCATAATACTCTAAATCGTATGGTAAGCAAAATAATAAGGTTTACATCAAGTTATCACATAGTAGTTTCCCGCAAAATTCATCTCTACACTCTATTGAGCTGAATGCATTACTTTCTATTCTATGCATTTTGATTTATGGATGTGTACATAACTACTCAGGGTGAGGTGGAACGGTATAAATATTGCATGTATCCTACTCAGAGGCATGAAATACTCAAATGCAAGGTGAATTCAGGAAGCTACCTCTTAACATTTAGAGTGGAACAGTAAATATCTTTGTTAAGTTCTGTAAACGGTAATGTTCCTTTGTGTAAAAAAGTTGAAGTTACTAAAAGTAACTTCTCGAACATTGGTAACACACTCATAAAATCGGTTGCATACTACTCTAAGTGATGTGGTAAGTAAAATAATAAGGTTTACATCAAGTTATCACATAGTAGTTTCCCGCAAAATTCAACTTTACACTCTATTGAGCTGAATGCATTACTTCCTATTCTATGCATTTTGATTTATGGATGTGTACATAACCACTCAGGGTGAGGTGGAACGGTATAAATATTGCATGTATCCTACTCAGAGCCATGGAATACTCAAATGCAAGGTGAATTCAGGAAGCTACCTCATAACATTTAGAGAGGAACAGTAAAAATCTTTGTTTAGTTCTGTAAACGGTAATGTTCCATTGTGTAAAAAAGTTGAAGTTACTAAAAGTAACTTCTCCAACATTGGTAGCACACTCATAAAATCGGTTGCATACTACTCTAAATCATATGGTAAGCAAAATAATATGGTTTACATGAAGTTATCACATAGTAGTTTCCCGCAAAATTCAACTTTACACTCTATTGAGCTGAATGCATTACTTTCTATTCTGTGCATTTTGAGTTATGGATGTGTACATAACTACTCAGGGTGAGGTGGAACGGTATAAATATTGCATGTATCCTACTCAGAGCCATGAAATACTCAAATGCAAGGTGAATTCAGGAAGCTACCTCATAACATTTAGAGTGGAACAGTAAATATCTTTGTTTAGTTCGGTAAATGGTAATGTTCCATTGTGTAGAAAAGTTGAAGTTACTAAAAGTAACTTCTCCAACCTTGGTAGCACACTCATAAAATTGGTTGCATACTACTCTAAATAGTATGGTAAGCAAAATAATAAGGTTTACATCAAGTTATCTCATAGTAGTTTCCCGCAAAATTCATCTCTACACTCTATTGAGCTGAATGCATTACTTTCTATTCTATGCATTTTGATTTATGGATGTGTACATAACTACTCAGGGTGAGGTGGAACGGTATAAATATTGCATGTATCCTACTCAGAGCCATGGAATACTCAAATGGAAGGTGAATTCAGGAAGCTACCTCTTAACATTTAGAGTGGAACAGTAAAAATCTTTGTTTAGTTCTGTAAACGGTAATGTTCCATTGTGTAAAAAAGTTGAAGTTACTAAAAGTAACTTCTCCAACATTGGTAGCACACTCATAAAATCGGTTGCATACTACTCTAAATCATATGGTAAGCAAAATAATATGGTTTACATGAAGTTATCACATAGTAGTTTCCCGCAAAATTCAACTTTACACTCTATTGAGCTGAATGCATTACTTTCTATTCTATGCATTTTGAGTTATGGATGTGTACATAACTACTCAGGGTGAGGTGGAACGGTATAAATATTGCATGTATCCTACTCAGAGCCATGAAATACTCAAATGCAAGGTGAATTCAGGAAGCTACCTCATAACATTTAGAGTGGAACAGTAAATATCTTTGTTTAGTTCGGTAAATGGTAATGTTCCATTGAGTAGAAAAGTTGAAGTTACTAAAAGTAACTTCTCAAACCTTGGTAGCACACTCATAAAATTGGTTGCATAATACTCTAAATCGTATGGTAAGCAAAATAATAAGGTTTACATCAAGTTATCACATAGTAGTTTCCCGCAAAATTCATCTCTACACTCTATTGAGCTGAATGCATTACTTTCTATTCTATGCATTTTGATTTATGGATGTGTACATAACTACTCAGGGTGAGGTGGAACGGTATAAATATTGCATGTATCCTACTCAGAGGCATGAAATACTCAAATGCAAGGTGAATTCAGGAAGCTACCTCTTAACATTTAGAGTGGAACAGTAAATATCTTTGTTAAGTTCTGTAAACGGTAATGTTCCTTTGTGTAAAAAAGTTGAAGTTACTAAAAGTAACTTCTCGAACATTGGTAACACACTCATAAAATCGGTTGCATACTACTCTAAGTGATGTGGTAAGTAAAATAATAAGGTTTACATCAAGTTATCACATAGTAGTTTCCCGCAAAATTCAACTTTACACTCTATTGAGCTGAATGCATTACTTCCTATTCTATGCATTTTGATTTATGGATGTGTACATAACCACTCAGGGTGAGGTGGAACGGTATAAATATTGCATGTATCCTACTCAGAGCCATGGAATACTCAAATGCAAGGTGAATTCAGGAAGCTACCTCATAACATTTAGAGAGGAACAGTAAAAATCTTTGTTTAGTTCTGTAAACGGTAATGTTCCATTGTGTAAAAAAGTTGAAGTTACTAAAAGTAACTTCTCCAACATTGGTAGCACACTCATAAAATCGGTTGCATACTACTCTAAATCATATGGTAAGCAAAATAATATGGTTTACATGAAGTTATCACATAGTAGTTTCCCGCAAAATTCAACTTTACACTCTATTGAGCTGAATGCATTACTTTCTATTCTATGCATTTTGAGTTATGGATGTGTACATAACTACTCAGGGTGAGGTGGAACGGTATAAATATTGCATGTATCCTACTCAGAGCCATGAAATACTCAAATGGAAGGTGAATTCAGGAAGCTACCTCTTAACATTTAGAGTGGAACAGTAAATATCTTTGTTTAGTTCTGTAAACGGTAATGTTCCATTGTATAAAAAAGTTGAAGTTACTAAAAGTAACTTCTCCAATCTTGGTAGCACACTCATAAAATTGGTTGCATACTACTCTAAATCGTATGGTAAGCAAAATAATAAGGTTTACATCAAGTTATCACATAGTAGTTTCCCGCAAAATTCATCTCTACACTCTATTGAGCTGAATGCATTACTTTCTATTCTATGCATTTTGATTTATGGATGTGTACATAACTACTCAGGGTGAGGTGGAACGGTATAAATATTGCATGTATCCTACTCAGAGGCATGAAATACTCAAATGCAAGGTGAATTCAGGAAGCTACCTCTTAACATTTAGAGTGGAACAGTAAATATCTTTGTTAAGTTCTGTAAACGGTAATGTTCCTTTGTGTAAAAAAGTTGAAGTTACTAAAAGTAACTTCTCGAACATTGGTAACACACTCATAAAATCGGTTGCATACTACTCTAAGTGATGTGGTAAGTAAAATAATAAGGTTTACATCAAGTTATCACATAGTAGTTTCCCGCAAAATTCAACTTTACACTCTATTGAGCTGAATGCATTACTTCCTATTCTATGCATTTTGATTTATGGATGTGTACATAACCACTCAGGGTGAGGTGGAACGGTATAAATATTGCATGTATCCTACTCAGAGCCATGGAATACTCAAATGCAAGGTGAATTCAGGAAGCTACCTCATAACATTTAGAGTGGAACAGTAAAAATCTTTGTTTAGTTCTGTAAACGGTAATGTTCCATTGTGTAAAAAAGTTGAAGTTACTAAAAGTAACTTCTCCAACATTGGTAGCACACTCATAAAATCGGTTGCATACTACTCTAAGTGATGTGGTAAGTAAAATAATAAGGTTTACATCAAGTTATCACATAGTAGTTTCCCGCAAAATTCAACTTTACACTCTATTGAGCTGAATGCATTACTTCCTATTCTATGCATTTTGATTTATGGATGTGTACATAACCACTCAGGGTGAGGTGGAACGGTATAAATATTGCATGTATCCTACTCAGAGCCATGGAATACTCAAATGCAAGGTGAATTCAGGAAGCTACCTCATAACATTTAGAGTGGAACAGTAAAAATCTTTGTTTAGTTCTGTAAACGGTAATGTTCCATTGTGTAAAAAAGTTGAAGTTACTAAAAGTAACTTCTCCAACATTGGTAGCACACTCATAAAATCGGTTGCATACTACTCTAAATCATATGGTAAGCAAAATAATATGGTTTACATGAAGTTATCACATAGTAGTTTCCCGCAAAATTCAACTTTACACTCTATTGAGCTGAATGCATTACTTTCTATTCTGTGCATTTTGAGTTATGGATGTGTACATAACTACTCAGGGTGAGGTGGAACGGTATAAATATTGCATGTATCCTACTCAGAGCCATGAAATACTCAAATGCAAGGTGAATTCAGGAAGCTACCTCATAACATTAAGAGTGGAACAGTAAATATCTTTGTTTAGTTCGGTAAATGGTAATGTTCCATTGTGTAGAAAAGTTGAAGTTACTAAAAGTAACTTCTCCAACCTTGGTAGCACACTCATAAAATTGGTTGCATACTACTCTAAATCGTATGGTAAGCAAAATAATAAGGTTTACATCAAGTTATCTCATAGTAGTTTCCCGCAAAATTCATCTCTACACTCTATGGAGCTGAATGCATTACTTTCTATTCTATGCATTTTGATTTATGGATGTGTACATAACTACTCAGGGTGAGGTGGAACGGTATAAATATTGCATGTATCCTACTCAGAGCCATGGAATACTCAAATGGAAGGTGAATTCAGGAAGCTACCTCTTAACATTTAGAGTGGAACAGTAAAAATCTTTGTTTAGTTCTGTAAACGGTAATGTTCCATTGTGTAAAAAAGTTGAAGTTACTAAAAGTAACTTCTCCAACATTGGTAGCACACTCATAAAATCGGTTGCATACTACTCTAAATCATATGGTAAGCAAAATAATATGGTTTACATGAAGTTATCACATAGTAGTTTCCCGCAAAATTCAACTTTACACTCTATTGAGCTGAATGCATTACTTTCTATTCTATGCATTTTGAGTTATGGATGTGTACATAACTACTCAGGGTGAGGTGGAACGGTATAAATATTGCATGTATCCTACTCAGAGCCATGGAATACTCAAATGGAAGGTGAATTCAGGAAGCTACCTCTTAACATTTAGAGTGGAACAGTAAATATCTTTGTTTAGTTCTGTAAACGGTAATGTTCCATTGTATAAAAAAGTTGAAGTTACTAAAAGTAACTTCTCCAATCTTGGTAGCACACTCATAAAATTGGTTGCATACTGCTCTAAATCGTATGGTAAGCAAAATAATAAGGTTTACATCAAGTTATCACATAGTAGTTTCCCGCAAAATTCATCTCTACACTCTATTGAGCTGAATGCATTACTTTCTATTCTACGCATTTTGATTTATGGATGTGTACATAACTACTCAGGGTGAGGTGGAACGGTATAAATATTGCATGTATCCTACTCAGAGCCATGGAATACTCAAATGCAAGGTGAATTCAGGAAGCTACCTCTTAACATTTAGAGTGGAACAGTAAATATCTTTGTTTAGTTCTGTAAACGGTAATGTTCCATTGTATAAAAAAGTTGAAGTTACTAAAAGTAACTTCTCCAATCTTGGTAGCACACTCATAAAATTGGTTGCATACTACTCTAAATCGTATGGTAAGCAAAATAATAAGGTTTACATCAAGTTATCACATAGTAGTTTCCCGCAAAATTCATCTCTACACTCTACTGAGCTGAATGCATTACTTTCTATTCTATGCATTTTGATTTATGGATGTGTACATAACTACTCAGGGTGAGGTGGAACGGTATAAATATTGCATGTATCCTACTCAGAGGCATGAAATACTCAAATGCAAGGTGAATTCAGGAAGCTACCTCTTAACATTTAGAGTGGAACAGTAAATATCTTTGTTAAGTTCTGTAAACGGTAATGTTCCTTTGTGTAAAAAAGTTGAAGTTACTAAAAGTAACTTCTCGAACATTGGTAACACACTCATAAAATCGGTTGCATACTACTCTAAGTGATGTGGTAAGTAAAATAATAAGGTTTACATCAAGTGATCACATAGTAGTTTCCCGCAAAATTCAACTTTACACTCTATTGAGCTGAATGCATTACTTCCTATTCTATGCATTTTGATTTATGGATGTGTACATAACCACTCAGGGTGAGGTGGAACGGTATAAATATTGCATGTATCCTACTCAGAGCCATGGAATACTCAAATGGAAGGTGAATTCAGGAAGCTACCTCTTAACATTTAGAGTGGAACAGTAAAAATCTTTGTTTAGTTCTGTAAACGGTAATGTTCCATTGTGTAAAAAAGTTGAAGTTACTAAAAGTAACTTCTCCAACATTGGTAGCACACTCATAAAATCGGTTGCATACTACTCTAAATCATATGGTAAGCAAAATAACATGGTTTACATGAAGTTATCACATAGTAGTTTCCCGCAAAATTCAACTTTACACTCTATTGAGCTGAATGCATTACTTTCTATTCTGTGCATTTTGAGTTATGGATGTGTACATAACTACTCAGGGTGAGGTGGAACGGTATAAATATTGCATGTATCCTACTCAGAGCCATGAAATACTCAAATGCAAGGTGAATTCAGGAAGCTACCTCATAACATTTAGAGTGGAACAGTAAATATCTTTGTTTAGTTCGGTAAATGGTAATGTTCCATTGTGTAGAAAAGTTGAAGTTACTAAAAGTAACTTCTCCAACCTTGGTAGCACACTCATAAAATTGGTTGCATACTACTCTAAATCGTATGGTAAGCAAAATAATAAGGTTTACATCAAGTTATCTCATAGTAGTTTCCCGCAAAATTCATCTCTACACTCTATTGAGCTGAATGCATTACTTTCTATTCTATGCATTTTGATTTATGGATGTGTACATAACTACTCAGGGTGAGGTGGAACGGTATAAATATTGCATGTATCCTACTCAGAGCCATGGAATACTCAAATGGAAGGTGAATTCAGGAAGCTACCTCTTAACATTTAGAGTGGAACAGTAAAAATCTTTGTTTAGTTCTGTAAACGGTAATGTTCCATTGTGTAAAAAAGTTGAAGTTCCTAAAAGTAACTTCTCCAACATTGGTAGCACACTCATAAAATCGGTTGCATACTACTCTAAATCATATGGTAAGCAAAATAATATGGTTTACATGAAGTTATCACATAGTAGTTTCCCGCAAAATTCAACTTTACACTCTATTGAGCTGAATGCATTACTTTCTATTCTATGCATTTTGAGTTATGGATGTGTACATAACTACTCAGGGTGAGGTGGAACGGTATAAATATTGCATGTATCCTACTCAGAGCCATGGAATACTCAAATGGAAGGTGAATTCAGGAAGCTACCTCTTAACATTTAGAGTGGAACAGTAAATATCTTTGTTTAGTTCTGTAAACGGTAATGTTCCATTGTATAAAAAAGTTGAAGTTACTAAAAGTAACTTCTCCAATCTTGGTAGCACACTCATAAAATTGGTTGCATACTACTCTAAATCGTATGGTAAGCAAAATAATAAGGTTTACATCAAGTTATCACATAGTAGTTTCCCGCAAAATTCATCTCTACACTCTATTGAGCTGAATGCATTACTTTCTATTCTATGCATTTTGATTTATGGATGTGTACATAACTACTCAGGGTGAGGTGGAACGGTATAAATATTGCATGTATCCTACTCAGAGCCATGGAATACTCAAATGCAAGGTGAATTCAGGAAGCTACCTCTTAACATTTAGAGTGGAACAGTAAATATCTTTGTTTAGTTCTGTAAACGGTAATGTTCCATTGTATAAAAAAGTTGAAGTTACTAAAAGTAACTTCTCCAATCTTGGTAGCACACTCATAAAATTGGTTGCATACTACTCTAAATCGTATGGTAAGCAAAATAATAAGGTTTACATCAAGTTATCATATAGTAGTTTCCCGCAAAATTCATCTCTACACTCTACTGAGCTGAATGCATTACTTTCTATTCTATGCATTTTGATTTATGGATGTGTACATAACTACTCAGGGTGAGGTGGAACGGTATAAATATTGCATGTATCCTACTCAGAGGCATGAAATACTCAAATGCAAGGTGAATTCAGGAAGCTACCTCTTAACATTTAGAGTGGAACAGTAAATATCTTTGTTAAGTTCTGTAAACGGTAATGTTCCTTTGTGTAAAAAAGTTGAAGTTACTAAAAGTAACTTCTCGAACATTGGTAATACACTCATAAAATCGGTTGCATACTACTCTAAGTGATGTGGTAAGTAAAATAATAAGGTTTACATCAAGCGATCACATAGTAGTTTCCCGCAAAATTCAACTTTACACTCTATTGAGCTGAATGCATTACTTCCTATTCTATGCATTTTGATTTATGGATGTGTACATAACCACTCAGGGTGAGGTGGAACGGTATAAATATTGCATGTATCCTACTCAGAGCCATGGAATACTCAAATGGAAGGTGAATTCAGGAAGCTACCTCTTAACATTTAGAGTGGAACAGTAAAAATCTTTGTTTAGTTCTGTAAACGGTAATGTTCCATTGTGTAAAAAAGTTGAAGTTACTAAAAGTAACTTCTCCAACATTGGTAGCACACTCATAAAATCGGTTGCATACTACTCTAAATCATATGGTAAGCAAAATAACATGGTTTACATGAAGTTATCACATAGTAGTTTCCCGCAAAATTCAACTTTACACTCTATTGAGCTGAATGCATTACTTTCTATTCTGTGCATTTTGAGTTATGGATGTGTACATAACTACTCAGGGTGAGGTGGAACGGTATAAATATTGCATGTATCCTACTCAGAGCCATGAAATACTCAAATGCAAGGTGAATTCAGGAAGCTACCTCATAACATTTAGAGTGGAACAGTAAATATCTTTGTTTAGTTCGGTAAATGGTAATGTTCCATTGTGTAGAAAAGTTGAAGTTACTAAAAGTAACTTCTCCAACCTTGGTAGCACACTCATAAAATTGGTTGCATACTACTCTAAATCGTATGGTAAGCAAAATAATAAGGTTTACATCAAGTTATCTCATAGTAGTTTCCCGCAAAATTCATCTCTACACTCTATTGAGCTGAATGCATTACTTTCTATTCTATGCATTTTGATTTATGGATGTGTACATAACTACTCAGGGTGAGGTGGAACGGTATAAATATTGCATGTATCCTACTCAGAGCCATGGAATACTCAAATGGAAGGTGAATTCAGGAAGCTACCTCTTAACATTTAGAGTGGAACAGTAAAAATCTTTGTTTAGTTCTGTAAACGGTAATGTTCCATTGTGTAAAAAAGTTGAAGTTACTAAAAGTAACTTCTCCAACATTGGTAGCACACTCATAAAATCGGTTGCATACTACTCTAAATCATATGGTAAGCAAAATAATATGGTTTACATGAAGTTATCACATAGTAGTTTCCCGCAAAATTCAACTTTACACTCTATTGAGCTGAATGCATTACTTTCTATTCTATGCATTTTGAGTTATGGATGTGTACATAACTACTCAGGGTGAGGTGGAACGGTATAAATATTGCATGTATCCTACTCAGAGCCATGGAATACTCAAATGGAAGGTGAATTCAGGAAGCTACCTCTTAACATTTAGAGTGGAACAGTAAATATCTTTGTTTAGTTCTGTAAACGGTAATGTTCCATTGTATAAAAAAGTTGAAGTTACTAAAAGTAACTTCTCCAATCTTGGTAGCACACTCATAAAATTGGTTGCATACTACTCTAAATCGTATGGTAAGCAAAATAATAAGGTTTACATCAAGTTATCACATAGTAGTTTCCCGCAAAATTCATCTCTACACTCTATTGAGCTGAATGCATTACTTTCTATTCTATGCATTTTGATTTATGGATGTGTACATAACTACTCAGGGTGAGGTGGAACGGTATAAATATTGCATGTATCCTACTCAGAGCCATGGAATACTCAAATGGAAGGTGAATTCAGGAAGCTACCTCTTAACATTTAGAGTGGAACAGTAAATATCTTTGTTTAGTTCTGTAAACGGTAATGTTCCATTGTATAAAAAAGTTGAAGTTACTAAAAGTAACTTCTCCAATCTTGGTAGCACACTCATAAAATTGGTTGCATACTACTCTAAATCGTATGGTAAGCAAAATAATAAGGTTTACATCAAGTTATCACATAGTAGTTTCCCGCAAAATTCATCTCTACACTCTACTGAGCTGAATGCATTACTTTCTATTCTATGCATTTTGATTTATGGATGTGTAAATAACTACTCAGGGTGAGGTGGAACGGTATAAATATTGCATGTATCCTACTCAGAGGCATGAAATACTCAAATGCAAGGTGAATTCAGGAAGCTACCTCTTAACATTTAGAGTGGAACAGTAAATATCTTTGTTAAGTTCTGTAAACGGTAATGTTCCTTTGTGTAAAAAAGTTGAAGTTACTAAAAGTAACTTCTCGAACATTGGTAACACACTCATAAAATCGGTTGCATACTACTCTAAGTGATGTGGTAAGTAAAATAATAAGGTTTACATCAAGTGATCTCATAGTAGTTTCCCGCAAAATTCAACTTTACACTCTATTGAGCTGAATGCATTACTTCCTATTCTATGCATTTTGATTTATGGATGTGTACATAACCACTCAGGGTGAGGTGGAACGGTATAAATATTGCATGTATCCTACTCAGAGCCATGGAATACTCAAATGGAAGGTGAATTCAGGAAGCTACCTCTTAACATTTAGAGTGGAACAGTAAAAATCTTTGTTTAGTTCTGTAAACGGTAATGTTCCATTGTGTAAAAAAGTTGAAGTTACTAAAAGTAACTTCTCCAACATTGGTAGCACACTCATAAAATCGGTTGCATACTACTCTAAATCATATGGTAAGCAAAATAACATGGTTTACATGAAGTTATCACATAGTAGTTTCCCGCAAAATTCAACTTTACACTCTATTGAGCTGAATGCATTACTTTCTATTCTGTGCATTTTGAGTTATGGATGTGTACATAACTACTCAGGGTGAGGTGGAACGGTATAAATATTGCATGTATCCTACTCAGAGCCATGAAATACTCAAATGCAAGGTGAATTCAGGAAGCTACCTCATAACATTTAGAGTGGAACAGTAAATATCTTTGTTTAGTTCGGTAAATGGTAATGTTCCATTGTGTAGAAAAGTTGAAGTTACTAAAAGTAACTTCTCCAACCTTGGTAGCACACTCATAAAATTGGTTGCATACTACTCTAAATCATATGGTAAGCAAAATAATATGGTTTACATGAAGTTATCACATAGTAGTTTCCCGCAAAATTCAACTTTACACTCTATTGAGCTGAATGAATTACTTTCTATTCTATGCATTTTGAGTTATGGATGTGTACATAACTACTCAGGGTGAGGTGGAACGGTATAAATATTGCATGTATCCTACTCAGAGCCATGGAATACTCAAATGGAAGGTGAATTCTGGAAGCTACCTCTTAACATTTAGAGTGGAACAGTAAATATCTTTGTTTAGTTCTGTAAACGGTAATGTTCCATTGTATAAAAAAGTTGAAGTTACTAAAAGTAACTTCTCCAATCTTGGTAGCACACTCATAAAATTGGTTGCATACTACTCTAAATCGTATGGTAAGCAAAATAATAAGGTTTACATCAAGTTATCACATAGTAGTTTCCCGCAAAATTCATCTCTACACTCTATTGAGCTGAATGCATTACTTTCTATTCTATGCATTTTGATTTATGGATGTGTACATAACTACTCAGGGTGAGGTGGAACGGTATAAATATTGCATGTATCCTACTCAGAGGCATGAAATACTCAAATGCAAGGTGAATTCAGGAAGCTACCTCTTAACATTTAGAGTGGAACAGTAAATATCTTTGTTAAGTTCTGTAAACGGTAATGTTCCTTTGTGTAAAAAAGTTGAAGTTACTAAAAGTAACTTCTCCAACATTGGTAACACACTCATAAAATCGGTTGCATACTACTCTAAGTGATGTGGTAAGTAAAATAATAAGGTTTACATCAAGTTATCACATAGTAGTTTCCCGCAAAATTCAACTTTACACTCTATTGAGCTGAATGCATTACTTCCTATTCAATGCATTTTGATTTATGGATGTGTACATAACCACTCAGGGTGAGGTGGAACGGTATAAATATTGCATGTATCCTACTCAGAGCCATGGAATACTCAAATGCAAGGTGAATTCAGGAAGCTACCTCATAACATTTAGAGTGGAACAGTAAATATCTTTGTTTAGTTCGGTAAATGGTAATGTTCCATTGTGTAGAAAAGTTGAAGTTACTAAAAGTAACTTCTCCAACCTTGGTAGCACACTCATAAAATTGGTTGCATACTACTCTAAATCGTATGGTAAGCAAAATAATAAGGTTTACATCAAGTTATCTCATAGTAGTTTCCCGCAAAATTCATCTCTACACTCTATTGAGCTGAATGCATTACTTTCTATTCTATGCATTTTGATTTATGGATGTGTACATAACTACTCAGGGTGAGGTGGAACGGTATAAATATTGCATGTATCCTACTCAGAGCCATGGAATACTCAAATGGAAGGTGAATTCAGGAAGCTACCTCTTAACATTTAGAGTGGAACAGTAAAAATCTTTGTTTAGTTCTGTAAACGGTAATGTTCCATTGTGTAAAAAAGTTGAAGTTACTAAAAGTAACTTCTCCAACATTGGTAGCACACTCATAAAATCGGTTGCATACTACTCTAAATCATATGGTAAGCAAAATAATATGGTTTACATGAAGTTATCACATAGTAGTTTCCCGCAAAATTCAACTTTACACTCTATTGAGCTGAATGCATTACTTTCTATTCTATGCATTTTGAGTTATGGATGTGTACATAACTACTCAGGGTGAGGTGGAACGGTATAAATATTGCATGTATCCTACTCAGAGCCATGGAATACTCAAATGGAAGGTGAATTCAGGAAGCTACCTCTTAACATTTAGAGTGGAACAGTAAATATCTTTGTTTAGTTCTGTAAACGGTAATGTTCCATTGTATAAAAAAGTTGAAGTTACTAAAAGTAACTTCTCCAATCTTGGTAGCACACTCATAAAATTGGTTGCATACTACTCTAAATCGTATGGTAAGCAAAATAATAAGGTTTACATCAAGTTATCACATAGTAGTTTCCCGCAAAATTCATCTCTACACTCTATTGAGCTGAATGCATTACTTTCTATTCTATGCATTTTGATTTATGGATGTGTACATAACTACTCAGGGTGAGGTGGAACGGTATAAATATTGCATGTATCCTACTCAGAGCCATGGAATACTCAAATGGAAGGTGAATTCAGGAAGCTACCTCTTAACATTTAGAGTGGAACAGTAAAAATCTTTGTTTAGTTCTGTAAACGGTAATGTTCCATTGTGTAAAAAAGTTGAAGTTACTAAAAGTAACTTCTCCAACATTGGTAGCACACTCATAAAATCGGTTGCATACTACTCTAAATCATATGGTAAGCAAAATAACATGGTTTACATGAAGTTATCACATAGTAGTTTCCCGCAAAATTCAACTTTACACTCTATTGAGCTGAATGCATTACTTTCTATTCTGTGCATTTTGAGTTATGGATGTGTACATAACTACTCAGGGTGAGGTGGAACGGTATAAATATTGCATGTATCCTACTCAGAGCCATGAAATACTCAAATGCAAGGTGAATTCAGGAAGCTACCTCATAACATTTAGAGTGGAACAGTAAATATCTTTGTTTAGTTCGGTAAATGGTAATGTTCCATTGTGTAGAAAAGTTGAAGTTACTAAAAGTAACTTCTCCAACCTTGGTAGCACACTCATAAAATTGGTTGCATACTACTCTAAATCATATGGTAAGCAAAATAATATGGTTTACATGAAGTTATCACATAGTAGTTTCCCGCAAAATTCAACTTTACACTCTATTGAGCTGAATGCATTACTTTCTATTCTATGCATTTTGAGTTATGGATGTGTACATAACTACTCAGGGTGAGGTGGAACGGTATAAATATTGCATGTATCCTACTCAGAGCCATGGAATACTCAAATGGAAGGTGAATTCAGGAAGCTACCTCTTAACATTTAGAGTGGAACAGTAAATATCTTTGTTTAGTTCTGTAAACGGTAATGTTCCATTGTATAAAAAAGTTGAAGTTACTAAAAGTAACTTCTCCAATCTTGGTAGCACACTCATAAAATTGGTTGCATACTACTCTAAATCGTATGGTAAGCAAAATAATAAGGTTTACATCAAGTTATCACATAGTAGTTTCCCGCAAAATTCATCTCTACACTCTATTGAGCTGAATGCATTACTTTCTATTCTATGCATTTTGATTTATGGATGTGTACATAACTACTCAGGGTGAGGTGGAACGGTATAAATATTGCATGTATCCTACTCAGAGGCATGAAATACTCAAATGCAAGGTGAATTCAGGAAGCTACCTCTTAACATTTAGAGTGGAACAGTAAATATCTTTGTTAAGTTCTGTAAACGGTAATGTTCCTTTGTGTAAAAAAGTTGAAGTTACTAAAAGTAACTTCTCGAACATTGGTAACACACTCATAAAATCGGTTGCATACTACTCTAAGTGATGTGGTAAGTAAAATAATAAGGTTTACATCAAGTTATCACATAGTAGTTTCCCGCAAAATTCAACTTTACACTCTATTGAGCTGAATGCATTACTTCCTATTCAATGCATTTTGATTTATGGATGTGTACATAACCACTCAGGGTGAGGTGGAACGGTATAAATATTGCATGTATCCTACTCAGAGCCATGGAATACTCAAATGCAAGGTGAATTCAGGAAGCTACCTCATAACATTTAGAGTGGAACAGTAAATATCTTTGTTTAGTTCGGTAAATGGTAATGTTCCATTGTGTAGAAAAGTTGAAGTTACTAAAAGTAACTTCTCCAACCTTGGTAGCACACTCATAAAATTGGTTGCATACTACTCTAAATCGTATGGTAAGCAAAATAATAAGGTTTACATCAAGTTATCTCATAGTAGTTTCCCGCAAAATTCATCTCTACACTCTATTGAGCTGAATGCATTACTTTCTATTCTATGCATTTTGATTTATGGATGTGTACATAACTACTCAGGGTGAGGTGGAACGGTATAAATATTGCATGTATCCTACTCAGAGCCATGGAATACTCAAATGGAAGGTGAATTCAGGAAGCTACCTCTTAACATTTAGAGTGGAACAGTAAAAATCTTTGTTTAGTTCTGTAAACGGTAATGTTCCATTGTGTAAAAAAGTTGAAGTTACTAAAAGTAACTTCTCCAACATTGGTAGCACACTCATAAAATCGGTTGCATACTACTCTAAATCATATGGTAAGCAAAATAATATGGTTTACATGAAGTTATCACATAGTAGTTTCCCGCAAAATTCAACTTTACACTCTATTGAGCTGAATGCATTACTTTCTATTCTATGCATTTTGAGTTATGGATGTGTACATAACTACTCAGGGTGAGGTGGAACGGTATAAATATTGCATGTATCCTACTCAGAGCCATGGAATACTCAAATGGAAGGTGAATTCAGGAAGCTACCTCTTAACATTTAGAGTGGAACAGTAAATATCTTTGTTTAGTTCTGTAAACGGTAATGTTCCATTGTATAAAAAAGTTGAAGTTACTAAAAGTAACTTCTCCAATCTTGGTAGCACACTCATAAAATTGGTTGCATACTACTCTAAATCGTATGGTAAACAAAATAATAAGGTTTACATCAAGTTATCACATAGTAGTTTCCCGCAAAATTCATCTCTACACTCTATTGAGCTGAATGCATTACTTTCTATTCTATGCATTTTGATTTATGGATGTGTACATAACTACTCAGGGTGAGGTGGAACGGTATAAATATTGCATGTATCCTACTCAGAGCCATGGAATACTCAAATGGAAGGTGAATTCAGGAAGCTACCTCTTAACATTTAGAGTGGAACAGTAAATATCTTTGTTTAGTTCTGTAAACGGTAATGTTCCATTGTATAAAAAAGTTGAAGTTACTAAAAGTAACTTCTCCAATCTTGGTAGCACACTCATAAAATTGGTTGCATACTACTCTAAATCGTATGGTAAGCAAAATAATAAGGTTTACATCAAGTTATCACATAGTAGTTTCCCGCAAAATTCATCTCTACACTCTATTGAGCTGAATGCATTACTTTCTATTCTATGCATTTTGATTTATGGATGTGTACATAACTACTCAGGGTGAGGTGGAACGGTATAAATATTGCATGTATCCTACTCAGAGCCATGGAATACTCAAATGCAAGGTGAATTCAGGAAGCTACCTCTTAACATTTAGAGTGGAACAGTAAATATCTTTGTTTAGTTCTGTAAACGGTAATGTTCCATTGTATAAAAAAGTTGAAGTTACTAAAAGTAACTTCTCCAATCTTGGTAGCACACTCATAAAATTGGTTGCATACTACTCTAAATCGTATGGTAAGCAAAATAATAAGGTTTACATCAAGTTATCACATAGTAGTTTCCCGCAAAATTCATCTCTACACTCTACTGAGCTGAATGCATTACTTTCTATTCTATGCATTTTGATTTATGGATGTGTACATAACTACTCAGGGTGAGGTGGAACGGTATAAATATTGCATGTATCCTACTCAGAGGCATGAAATACTCAAATGCAAGGTGAATTCAGGAAGCTACCTCTTAACATTTAGAGTGGAACAGTAAATATCTTTGTTAAGTTCTGTAAACGGTAATGTTCCTTTGTGTAAAAAAGTTGAAGTTACTAAAAGTAACTTCTCGAACATTGGTAACACACTCATAAAATCGGTTGCATACTACTCTAAGTGATGTGGTAAGTAAAATAATAAGGTTTACATCAAGTGATCACATAGTAGTTTCCCGCAAAATTCAACTTTACACTCTATTGAGCTGAATGCATTACTTCCTATTCTATGCATTTTGATTTATGGATGTGTACATAACCACTCAGGGTGAGGTGGAACGGTATAAATATTGCATGTATCCTACTCAGAGCCATGGAATACACAAATGGAAGGTGAATTCAGGAAGCTACCTCTTAACATTTAGAGTGGAACAGTAAAAATCTTTGTTTAGTTCTGTAAACGGTAATGTTCCATTGTGTAAAAAAGTTGAAGTTACTAAAAGTAACTTCTCCAACATTGGTAGCACACTCATAAAATCGGTTGCATACTACTCTAAATCATATGGTAAGCAAAATAACATGGTTTACATGAAGTTATCACATAGTAGTTTCCCGCAAAATTCAACTTTACACTCTATTGAGCTGAATGCATTACTTTCTATTCTGTGCATTTTGAGTTATGGATGTGTACATAACTACTCAGGGTGAGGTGGAACGGTATAAATATTGCATGTATCCTACTCAGAGCCATGAAATACTCAAATGCAAGGTGAATTCAGGAAGCTACCTCATAACATTTAGAGTGGAACAGTAAATATCTTTGTTTAGTTCGGTAAATGGTAATGTTCCATTGTGTAGAAAAGTTGAAGTTACTAAAAGTAACTTCTCCAACCTTGGTAGCACACTCATAAAATTGGTTGCATACTACTCTAAATCGTATGGTAAGCAAAATAATAAGGTTTACATCAAGTTATCTCATAGTAGTTTCCCGCAAAATTCATCTCTACACTCTATTGAGCTGAATGCATTACTTTCTATTCTATGCATTTTGATTTATGGATGTGTACATAACTACTCAGGGTGAGGTGGAACGGTATAAATATTGCATGTATCCTACTCAGAGCCATGGAATACTCAAATGGAAGGTGAATTCAGGAAGCTACCTCTTAACATTTAGAGTGGAACAGTAAAAATCTTTGTTTAGTTCTGTAAACGGTAATGTTCCATTGTGTAAAATAGTTGAAGTTACTAAAAGTAACTTCTCCAACATTGGTAGCACACTCATAAAATCGGTTGCATACTACTCTAAATCATATGGTAAGCAAAATAATATGGTTTACATGAAGTTATCACATAGTAGTTTCCCGCAAAATTCAACTTTACACTCTATTGAGCTGAATGCATTACTTTCTATTCTATGCATTTTGAGTTATGGATGTGTACATAACTACTCAGGGTGAGGTGGAACGGTATAAATATTGCATGTATCCTACTCAGAGCCATGGAATACTCAAATGGAAGGTGAATTCAGGAAGCTACCTCTTAACATTTAGAGTGGAACAGTAAATATCTTTGTTTAGTTCTGTAAACGGTAATGTTCCATTGTATAAAAAAGTTGAAGTTACTAAAAGTAACTTCTCCAATCTTGGTAGCACACTCATAAAATTGGTTGCATACTACTCTAAATCATATGGTAAGCAAAATAATATGGTTTACATGAAGTTATCACATAGTAGTTTCCCGCAAAATTCAACTTTACACTCTATTGAGCTGAATGCATTACTTTCTATTCTATGCATTTTGAGTTATGGATGTGTACATAACTACTCAGGGTGAGGTGGAACGGTATAAATATTGCATGTATCCTACTCAGAGCCATGGAATACTCAAATGGAAGGTGAATTCAGGAAGCTACCTCTTAACATTTAGAGTGGAACAGTAAATATCTTTGTTTAGTTCTGTAAACGGTAATGTTCCATTGTATAAAAAAGTTGAAGTTACTAAAAGTAACTTCTCCAATCTTGGTAGCACACTCATAAAATCGGTTGCATACTACTCTAAATCGTATGGTAAGCAAAATAATAAGGTTTACATCAAGTTATCACATAGTAGTTTCCCGCAAAATTCATCTCTACACTCTATTGAGCTGAATGCATTACTTTCTATTCTATGCATTTTGATTTATGGATGTGTACATAACTACTCAGGGTGAGGTGGAACGGTATAAATATTGCATGTATCCTACTCAGAGGCATGAAATACTCAAAGGCAAGGTGAATTCAGGAAGCTACCTCTTAACATTTAGAGTGGAACAGTAAATATCTTTGTTAAGTTCTGTAAACGGTAATGTTCCTTTGTGTAAAAAAGTTGAAGTTACTAAAAGTAACTTCTCGAACATTGGTAACACACTCATAAAATCGGTTGCATACTACTCTAAGTGATGTGGTAAGTAAAATAATAAGGTTTACATCAAGTGATCACATAGTAGTTTCCCGCAAAATTCAACTTTACACTCTATTGAGCTGAATGCATTACTTCCTATTCTATGCATTTTGATTTATGGATGTGTACATAACCACTCAGGGTGAGGTGGAACGGTATAAATATTGCATGTATCCTACTCAGAGCCATGGAATACTCAAATGGAAGGTGAATTCAGGAAGCTACCTCTTAACATTTAGAGTGGAACAGTAAAAATCTTTGTTTAGTTCTGTAAACGGTAATGTTCCATTGTGTAAAAAAGTTGAAGTTACTAAAAGTAACTTCTCCAACATTGGTAGCACACTCATAAAATCTGTTGCATACTACTCTAAATCATATGGTAAGCAAAATAACATGGTTTACATGAAGTTATCACATAGTAGTTTCCCGCAAAATTCAACTTTACACTCTATTGAGCTGAATGCATTACTTTCTATTCTGTGCATTTTGAGTTATGGATGTGTACATAACTACTCAGGGTGAGGTGGAACGGTATAAATATTGCATGTATCCTACTCAGAGCCATGAAATACTCAAATGCAAGGTGAATTCAGGAAGCTACCTCATAACATTTAGAGTGGAACAGTAAATATCTTTGTTTAGTTCGGTAAATGGTAATGTTCCATTGTGTAGAAAAGTTGAAGTTACTAAAAGTAACTTCTCCAACCTTGGTAGCACACTCATAAAATTGGTTGCATACTACTCTAAATCGTATGGTAAGCAAAATAATAAGGTTTACATCAAGTTATCTCATAGTAGTTTCCCGCAAAATTCATCTCTACACTCTATTGAGCTGAATGCATTACTTTCTATTCTATGCATTTTGATTTATGGATGTGTACATAACTACTCAGGGTGAGGTGGAACGGTATAAATATTGCATGTATCCTACTCAGAGCCATGGAATACTCAAATGGAAGGTGAATTCAGGAAGCTACCTCTTAACATTTAGAGTGGAACAGTAAAAATCTTTGTTTAGTTCTGTAAACGGTAATGTTCCATTGTGTAAAATAGTTGAAGTTACTAAAAGTAACTTCTCCAACATTGGTAGCACACTCATAAAATCGGTTGCATACTACTCTAAATCATATGGTAAGCAAAATAATATGGTTTACATGAAGTTATCACATAGTAGTTTCCCGCAAAATTCAACTTTACACTCTATTGAGCTGAATGCATTACTTTCTATTCTATGCATTTTGAGTTATGGATGTGTACATAACTACTCAGGGTGAGGTGGAACGGTATAAATATTGCATGTATCCTACTCAGAGCAATGGAATACTCAAATGGAAGGTGAATTCAGGAAGCTACCTCTTAACATTTAGAGTGGAACAGTAAATATCTTTGTTTAGTTCTGTAAACGGTAATGTTCCATTGTATAAAAAAGTTGAAGTTACTAAAAGTAACTTCTCCAATCTTGGTAGCACACTCATAAAATTGGTTGCATACTACTCTAAATCGTATGGTAAGCAAAATAATAAGGTTTACATCAAGTTATCACATAGTAGTTTCCCGCAAAATTCAACTTTACACTCTATTGAGCTGAATGCATTACTTTCTATTCTGTGCATTTTGAGTTATGGATGTGTACATAACTACTCAGGGTGAGGTGGAACGGTATAAATATTGCATGTATCCTACTCAGAGCCATGAAATACTCAAATGCAAGGTGAATTCAGGAAGCTACCTCATAACATTTAGAGTGGAACAGTAAATATCTTTGTTTAGTTCGGTAAATGGTAATGTTCCATTGTGTAGAAAAGTTGAAGTTACTAAAAGTAACTTCTCCAACCTTGGTAGCACACTCATAAAATTGGTTGCATACTACTCTAAATCATATGGTAAGCAAAATAATATGGTTTACATGAAGTTATCACATAGTAGTTTCCCGCAAAATTCAACTTTACACTCTATTGAGCTGAATGCATTACTTTCTATTCTATGCATTTTGAGTTATGGATGTGTACATAACTACTCAGGGTGAGGTGGAACGGTATAAATATTGCATGTATCCTACTCAGAGCCATGGAATACTCAAATGGAAGGTGAATTCAGGAAGCTACCTCTTAACATTTAGAGTGGAACAGTAAATATCTTTGTTTAGTTCTGTAAACGGTAATGTTCCATTGTATAAAAAAGTTGAAGTTACTAAAAGTAACTTCTCCAATCTTGGTAGCACACTCATAAAATCGGTTGCATACTACTCTAAATCGTATGGTAAGCAAAATAATAAGGTTTACATCAAGTTATCACATAGTAGTTTCCCGCAAAATTCATCTCTACACTCTATTGAGCTGAATGCATTACTTTCTATTCTATGCATTTTGATTTATGGATGTGTACATAACTACTCAGGGTGAGGTGGAACGGTATAAATATTGCATGTATCCTACTCAGAGGCATGAAATACTCAAAGGCAAGGTGAATTCAGGAAGCTACCTCTTAACATTTAGAGTGGAACAGTAAATATCTTTGTTTAGTTCGGTAAATGGTAATGTTCCATTGTGTAGAAAAGTTGAAGTTACTAAAAGTAACTTCTCCAACCTTGGTAGCACACTCATAAAATTGGTTGCATACTACTCTAAATCATATGGTAAGCAAAATAATATGGTTTACATGAAGTTATCACATAGTAGTTTCCCGCAAAATTCAACTTTACACTCTATTGAGCTGAATGCATTACTTCCTATTCAATGCATTTTGATTTATGGATGTGTACATAACCACTCAGGGTGAGGTGGAACGGTATAAATATTGCATGTATCCTACTCAGAGCCATGGAATACTCAAATGCAAGGTGAATTCAGGAAGCTACCTCATAACATTTAGAGTGGAACAGTAAAAATCTTTGTTTAGTTCTGTAAACGGTAATGTTCCATTGTGTAAAAAAGTTGAAGTTACTAAAAGTAACTTCTCCAACATTGGTAGCACACTCATAAAATCGGTTGCATACTACTCTAAATCATATGGTAAGCAAAATAATATGGTTTACATGAAGTTATCACATAGTAGTTTCCCGCAAAATTCAACTTTACACTCTATTGAGCTGAATGCATTACTTTCTATTCTGTGCATTTTGAGTTATGGATGTGTACATAACTACTCAGGGTGAGGTGGAACGGTATAAATATTGCATGTATCCTACTCAGAGCCATGAAATACTCAAATGCAAGGTGAATTCAGGAAGCTACCTCATAACATTTAGAGTGGAACAGTAAATATCTTTGTTTAGTTCGGTAAATGGTAATGTTCCATTGTGTAGAAAAGTTGAAGTTACTAAAAGTAACTTCTCCAACCTTGGTAGCACACTCATAAAATTGGTTGCATACTACTCTAAATCGTATGGTAAGCAAAATAATAAGGTTTACATCAAGTTATCTCATAGTAGTTTCCCGCAAAATTCATCTCTACACTCTATTGAGCTGAATGCATTACTTTCTATTCTATGCATTTTGATTTATGGATGTGTACTTAACTACTCAGGGTGAGGTGGAACGGTATAAATATTGCATGTATCCTACTCAGAGCCATGGAATACTCAAATGGAAGGTGAATTCAGGAAGCTACCTCTTAACATTTAGAGTGGAACAGTAAAAATCTTTGTTTAGTTCTGTAAACGGTAATGTTCCATTGTGTAAAAAAGTTGAAGTTACTAAAAGTAACTTCTCCAACATTGGTAGCACACTCATAAAATCGGTTGCATACTACTCTAAATCATATGGTAAGCAAAATAATATGGTTTACATGAAGTTATCACATAGTAGTTTCCCGCAAAATTCAACTTTACACTCTATTGAGCTGAATGCATTACATTCTATTCTATGCATTTTGAGTTATGGATGTGTACATAACTACTCAGGGTGAGGTGGAACGGTATAAATATTGCATGTATCCTACTCAGAGCCATGGAATACTCAAATGGAAGGTGAATTCAGGAAGCTACCTCTTAACATTTAGAGTGGAACAGTAAATATCTTTGTTTAGTTCTGTAAACGGTAATGTTCCATTGTATAAAAAAGTTGAAGTTACTAAAAGTAACTTCTCCAATCTTGGTAGCACACTCATAAAATTGGTTGCATACTACTCTAAATCGTATGGTAAGCAAAATAATAAGGTTTACATCAAGTTATCACATAGTAGTTTCCCGCAAAATTCATCTCTACACTCTATTGAGCTGAATGCATTACTTTCTATTCTATGCATTTTGATTTATGGATGTGTACATAACTACTCAGGGTGAGGTGGAACGGTATAAATATTGCATGTATCCTACTCAGAGGCATGAAATACTCAAATGCAAGGTGAATTCAGGAAGCTACCTCTTAACATTTAGAGTGGAACAGTAAATATCTTTGTTTAGTTCTGTAAACGGTAATGTTCCATTGTATAAAAAAGTTGAAGTTACTAAAAGTAACTTCTCCAATCTTGGTAGCACACTCATAAAATTGGTTGCATACTACTCTAAATCGTATGGTAAGCAAAATAATAAGGTTTACATCAAGTTATCACATAGTAGTTTCCCGCAAAATTCATCTATACACTCTATTGAGCTGAATGCATTACTTTCTATTCTATGCATTTTGATTTATGGATGTGTACATAACTACTCAGGGTGAGGTGGAACGGTATAAATATTGCATGTATACTACTCAGAGGCATGAAATACTCAAATGCAAGGTGAATTCAGGAAGCTACCTCTTAACATTTAGAGTGGAACAGTAAATATCTTTGTTAAGTTCTGTAAACGGTAATGTTCCTTTGTGTAAAAAAGTTGAAGTTACTAAAAGTAACTTCTCGAACATTGGTAACACACTCATAAAATCGGTTGCATACTACTCTAAGTGATGTGGTAAGTAAAATAATAAGGTTTACATCAAGTTATCACATAGTAGTTTCCCGCAAAATTCAACTTTACACTCTATTGAGCTGAATGCATTACTTCCTATTCTATGCATTTTGATTTATGGATGTGTACATAACCACTCAGGGTGAGGTGGAACGGTATAAATATTGCATGTATCCTACTCAGAGCCATGGAATACTCAAATGCAAGGTGAATTCAGGAAGCTACCTCATAACATTTAGAGTGGAACAGTAAAAATCTTTGTTTAGTTCTGTAAACGGTAATGTTCCATTGTGTAAAAAAGTTGAAGTTACTAAAAGTAACTTCTCCAACCTTGGTAGCACACTCATAAAATTGGTTGCATACTACTCTAAATCATATGGTAAGCAAAATAATATGGTTTACATGAAGTTATCACATAGTAGTTTCCCGCAAAATTCAACTTTACACTCTATTGAGCTGAATGCATTACTTTCTATTCTATGCATTTTGAGTTATGGATGTGTACATAACTACTCAGGGTGAGGTGGAACGGTATAAATATTGCATGTATCCTACTCAGAGCCATGGAATACTCAAATGGAAGGTGAATTCAGGAAGCTACCTCTTAACATTTAGAGTGGAACAGTAAATATCTTTGTTTAGTTCTGTAAACGGTAATGTTCCATTGTATAAAAAAGTTGAAGTTACTAAAAGTAACTTCTCCAATCTTGGTAGCACACTCATAAAATCGGTTGCATACTACTCTAAATCGTATGGTAAGCAAAATAATAAGGTTTACATCAAGTTATCACATAGTAGTTTCCCGCAAAATTCATCTCTACACTCTATTGAGCTGAATGCATTACTTTCTATTCTATGCATTTTGATTTATGGATGTGTACATAACTACTCAGGGTGAGGTGGAACGGTATAAATATTGC
The DNA here is from genome assembly GCF_048418815.1 of Hemitrygon akajei. Classification (NCBI taxonomy): domain Eukaryota; kingdom Metazoa; phylum Chordata; class Chondrichthyes; order Myliobatiformes; family Dasyatidae; genus Hemitrygon; species Hemitrygon akajei. The sequence continues at coordinate 109,551,187 of NC_133129.1, read as the reverse complement.
ATGTATCCTACTCAGAGGCATGAAATACTCAAAGGCAAGGTGAATTCAGGAAGCTACCTCTTAACATTTAGAGTGGAACAGTAAATATCTTTGTTTAGTTCGGTAAATGGTAATGTTCCATTGTGTAGAAAAGTTGAAGTTACTAAAAGTAACTTCTCCAACCTTGGTAGCACACTCATAAAATTGGTTGCATACTACTCTAAATCATATGGTAAGCAAAATAATATGGTTTACATGAAGTTATCACATAGTAGTTTCCCGCAAAATTCAACTTTACACTCTATTGAGCTGAATGCATTACTTCCTATTCAATGCATTTTGATTTATGGATGTGTACATAACCACTCAGGGTGAGGTGGAACGGTATAAATATTGCATGTATCCTACTCAGAGCCATGGAATACTCAAATGCAAGGTGAATTCAGGAAGCTACCTCATAACATTTAGAGTGGAACAGTAAAAATCTTTGTTTAGTTCTGTAAACGGTAATGTTCCATTGTGTAAAAAAGTTGAAGTTACTAAAAGTAACTTCTCCAACATTGGTAGCACACTCATAAAATCGGTTGCATACTACTCTAAATCATATGGTAAGCAAAATAATATGGTTTACATGAAGTTATCACATAGTAGTTTCCCGCAAAATTCAACTTTACACTCTATTGAGCTGAATGCATTACTTTCTATTCTGTGCATTTTGAGTTATGGATGTGTACATAACTACTCAGGGTGAGGTGGAACGGTATAAATATTGCATGTATCCTACTCAGAGCCATGAAATACTCAAATGCAAGGTGAATTCAGGAAGCTACCTCATAACATTTAGAGTGGAACAGTAAATATCTTTGTTTAGTTCGGTAAATGGTAATGTTCCATTGTGTAGAAAAGTTGAAGTTACTAAAAGTAACTTCTCCAACCTTGGTAGCACACTCATAAAATTGGTTGCATACTACTCTAAATCGTATGGTAAGCAAAATAATAAGGTTTACATCAAGTTATCTCATAGTAGTTTCCCGCAAAATTCATCTCTACACTCTATTGAGCTGAATGCATTACTTTCTATTCTATGCATTTTGATTTATGGATGTGTACTTAACTACTCAGGGTGAGGTGGAACGGTATAAATATTGCATGTATCCTACTCAGAGCCATGGAATACTCAAATGGAAGGTGAATTCAGGAAGCTACCTCTTAACATTTAGAGTGGAACAGTAAAAATCTTTGTTTAGTTCTGTAAACGGTAATGTTCCATTGTGTAAAAAAGTTGAAGTTACTAAAAGTAACTTCTCCAACATTGGTAGCACACTCATAAAATCGGTTGCATACTACTCTAAATCATATGGTAAGCAAAATAATATGGTTTACATGAAGTTATCACATAGTAGTTTCCCGCAAAATTCAACTTTACACTCTATTGAGCTGAATGCATTACATTCTATTCTATGCATTTTGAGTTATGGATGTGTACATAACTACTCAGGGTGAGGTGGAACGGTATAAATATTGCATGTATCCTACTCAGAGCCATGGAATACTCAAATGGAAGGTGAATTCAGGAAGCTACCTCTTAACATTTAGAGTGGAACAGTAAATATCTTTGTTTAGTTCTGTAAACGGTAATGTTCCATTGTATAAAAAAGTTGAAGTTACTAAAAGTAACTTCTCCAATCTTGGTAGCACACTCATAAAATTGGTTGCATACTACTCTAAATCGTATGGTAAGCAAAATAATAAGGTTTACATCAAGTTATCACATAGTAGTTTCCCGCAAAATTCATCTCTACACTCTATTGAGCTGAATGCATTACTTTCTATTCTATGCATTTTGATTTATGGATGTGTACATAACTACTCAGGGTGAGGTGGAACGGTATAAATATTGCATGTATCCTACTCAGAGGCATGAAATACTCAAATGCAAGGTGAATTCAGGAAGCTACCTCTTAACATTTAGAGTGGAACAGTAAATATCTTTGTTTAGTTCTGTAAACGGTAATGTTCCATTGTATAAAAAAGTTGAAGTTACTAAAAGTAACTTCTCCAATCTTGGTAGCACACTCATAAAATTGGTTGCATACTACTCTAAATCGTATGGTAAGCAAAATAATAAGGTTTACATCAAGTTATCACATAGTAGTTTCCCGCAAAATTCATCTATACACTCTATTGAGCTGAATGCATTACTTTCTATTCTATGCATTTTGATTTATGGATGTGTACATAACTACTCAGGGTGAGGTGGAACGGTATAAATATTGCATGTATACTACTCAGAGGCATGAAATACTCAAATGCAAGGTGAATTCAGGAAGCTACCTCTTAACATTTAGAGTGGAACAGTAAATATCTTTGTTAAGTTCTGTAAACGGTAATGTTCCTTTGTGTAAAAAAGTTGAAGTTACTAAAAGTAACTTCTCGAACATTGGTAACACACTCATAAAATCGGTTGCATACTACTCTAAGTGATGTGGTAAGTAAAATAATAAGGTTTACATCAAGTTATCACATAGTAGTTTCCCGCAAAATTCAACTTTACACTCTATTGAGCTGAATGCATTACTTCCTATTCTATGCATTTTGATTTATGGATGTGTACATAACCACTCAGGGTGAGGTGGAACGGTATAAATATTGCATGTATCCTACTCAGAGCCATGGAATACTCAAATGCAAGGTGAATTCAGGAAGCTACCTCATAACATTTAGAGTGGAACAGTAAAAATCTTTGTTTAGTTCTGTAAACGGTAATGTTCCATTGTGTAAAAAAGTTGAAGTTACTAAAAGTAACTTCTCCAACATTGGTAGCACACTCATAAAATCGGTTGCATACTACTCTAAATCATATGGTAAGCAAAATAATATGGTTTACATGAAGTTATCACATAGTAGTTTCCCGCAAAATTCAACTTTACACTCTATTGAGCTGAATGCATTACTTTCTATTCTGTGCATTTTGAGTTATGGATGTGTACATAACTACTCAGGGTGAGGTGGAACGGTATAAATATTGCATGTATCCTACTCAGAGCCATGAAATACTCAAATGCAAGGTGAATTCAGGAAGCTACCTCATAACATTTAGAGTGGAACAGTAAATATCTTTGTTTAGTTCGGTAAATGGTAATGTTCCATTGTGTAGAAAAGTTGAAGTTACTAAAAGTAACTTCTCCAACCTTGGTAGCACACTCATAAAATTGGTTGCATACTACTCTAAATCGTATGGTAAGCAAAATAATAAGGTTTACATCAAGTTATCTCATAGTAGTTTCCCGCAAAATTCATCTCTACACTCTATTGAGCTGAATGCATTACTTTCTATTCTATGCATTTTGATTTATGGATGTGTACATAACTACTCAGGGTGAGGTGGAACGGTATAAATATTGCATGTATCCTACTCAGAGCCATGGAATACTCAAATGGAAGTTGAATTCAGGGAGCTACCTCTTAACATTTAGAGTGGAACAGTAAAAATCTTTGTTTAGTTCTGTAAACGGTAATGTTCCATTGTGTAAAAAAGTTGAAGTTACTAAAAGTAACTTCTCCAACATTGGTAGCACACTCATAAAATCGGTTGCATACTACTCTAAATCATATGGTAAGCAAAATAATATGGTTTACATGAAGTTATCACATAGTAGTTTCCCGCAAAATTCAACTTTACACTCTATTGAGCTGAATGCATTACTTTCTATTCTGTGCATTTTGAGTTATGGATGTGTACATAACTACTCAGGGTGAGGTGGAACGGTATAAATATTGCATGTATCCTACTCAGAGCCATGAAATACTCAAATGCAAGGTGAATTCAGGAAGCTACCTCATAACATTTAGAGTGGAAAAGTAAATATCTTTGTTTAGTTCGGTAAATGGTAATGTTCCATTGTGTAGAAAAGTTGAAGTTACTAAAAGTAACTTCTCCAACCTTGGTAGCACACTCATAAAATTGGTTGCATACTACTCTAAATCATATGGTAAGCAAAATAATATGGTTTACATGAAGTTATCACATAGTAGTTTCCCGCAAAATTCAACTTTACACTCTAATGAGCTGAATGCATTACTTTCTATTCTATGCATTTTGAGTTATGGATGTGTACATAACTACTCAGTGTGAGGTGGAACGGTATAAATATTGCATGTATCCTTCTCAGAGCCATGGAATACTCAAATGGCAGGTGAATTCAGGAAGCTACCTCTTAACATTTAGAGTGGAACAGTAAATATCTTTGTTTAATTCTGTAAACGGTAATGTTCCATTGTATAAAAAAGTTGAAGTTACTAAAAGTAACTTCTCCAATCTTGGTAGCACACTCATAAAATTGGTTGCATACTACTCTAAATCGTATGGTAAGCAAAATAATAAGGTTTACATCAAGTTATCACATAGTAGTTTCCCGCAAAATTCATCTCTACACTCTATTGAGCTGAATGCATTACTTTCTATTCTATGCATTTTGATTTATGGATGTGTACATAACTACTCAGGGTGAGGTGGAACGGTATAAATATTGCATGTATCCTACTCAGAGGCATGAAATACTCAAATGCAAGGTGAATTCAGGAAGCTACCTCTTAACATTTAGAGTGGAACAGTAAATATCTTTGTTAAGTTCTGTAAACGGTAATGTTCTTTTGTGTAAAAAAGTTGAAGTTACTAAAAGTAACTTCTCGAACATTGTTAACACACTCATAAAATCGGTTGCATACTACTCTAAGTGATGTGGTAAGTAAAATAATAAGGTTTACATCAAGTTATCACATAGTAGTTTCCCGCAAAATTCAACTTTACACTCTATTGAGCTGAATGCATTACTTCCTATTCTATGCATTTTGATTTATGGATGTGTACATAACCACTCAGGGTGAAGTGGAACGGTATAAATATTGCATGTATCCTACTCAGAGCCATGGAATACTCAAATGCAAGGTGAATTCAGGAAGCTACCTCATAACATTTAGAGTGGAACAGTAAAAATCTTTGTTTAGTTCTGTAAACGGTAATGTTCCATTGTGTAAAAAAGTTGAAGTTACTAAAAGTAACTTCTCCAACATTGGTAGCACACTCATAAAATCGGTTGCATACTACTCTAAATCATATGGTAAGCAAAATAATATGGTTTACATGAAGTTATCACATAGTAGTTTCCCGCAAAATTCAACTTTACACTCTATTGAGCTGAATGCATTACTTTCTATTCTGTGCATTTTGAGTTATGGATGTGTACATAACTACTCAGGGTGAGGTGGATCGGTATAAATATTGCATGTATCCTACTCAGAGCCATGAAATACTCAAATGCAAGGTGAATTCAGGAAGCTACCTCATTACATTTAGAGTGGAACAGTAAATATCTTTGTTTAGTTCGGAAAATGGTAATGTTCCATTGTGTAGAAAAGTTGAAGTTACTAAAAGTAACTTCTCCAACCTTGGTAGCACACTCATAAAATTGGTTGCATACTACTCTAAATCGTATGGTAAGCAAAATAATAAGGTTTACATCAAGTTATCTCATAGTAGTTTCCCGCAAAATTCATCTCTACACTCTATTGAGCTGAATGCATTACTTTCTATTCTATGCATTTTGATTTATGGATGTGTACATAACTACTCAGGGTGAGGTGGAACGGTATAAATATTGCATGTATCCTACTCAGAGCCATGGAATACTCAAATGGAAGGTGAATTCAGGGAGCTAGCTCTTAACATTTAGAGTGGAACAGTAAAAATCTTTGTTTAGTTCTGTAAACGGTAATGTTCCATTGTGTAAAAAAGTTGAAGTTACTAAAAGTAACTTCTCCAACATTGGTAGCACACTCATAAAATCGGTTGCATACTACTCTAAATCATATGGTAAGCAAAATAATATGGTTTACATGAAGTTATCACATAGTAGTTTCCCGCAAAATTCAACTTTACACTCTATTGAGCTGAATGCATTACTTTCTATTCTGTGCATTTTGAGTTATGGATGTGTACATAACTACTCAGGGTGAGGTGGAACGGTATAAATATTGCATGTATCCTACTCAGAGCCATGAAATACTCAAATGCAAGGTGAATTCAGGAAGCTACCTCATAACATTTAGAGTGGAACAGTAAATATCTTTGTTTAGTTCGGTAAATGGTAATGTTCCATTGTGTAGAAAAGTTGAAGTTACTAAAAGTAACTTCTCCAACCTTGGTAGCACACTCATAAAATTGGTTGCATACTACTCTAAATCGTATGGTAAGCAAAATAATAAGGTTTACATCAAGTTATCTCATAGTAGTTTCCCCCAAAATTCATCTCTACACTCTATTGAGCTGAATGCATTACTTTCTATTCTATGCATTTTGATTTATGGATGTGTACATAACTACTCAGGGTGAGGTGGAACGGTATAAATATTGCATGTATCCTACTCAGAGCCATGGAATACTCAAATGGAAGGTGAATTCAGGAAGCTACCTCTTAACATTTAGAGTGGAACAGTAAATATCTTTGTTTAGTTCTGTAAACGGTAATGTTCCATTGTATAAAAAAGTTGAAGTTACTAAAAGTAACTTCTCCAATCTTGGTAGCACACTCATAAAATTGGTTGCATACTACTCTAAATCGTATGGTAAGCAAAATAATAAGGTTTACATCAAGTTATCACATAGTAGTTTCCCGCAAAATTCATCTATACACTCTATTGAGCTGAATGCATTACTTTCTATTCTATGCATTTTGATTTATGGATGTGTACATAACTACTCAGGGTGAGGTGGAACGGTATAAATATTGCATGTATACTACTCAGAGGCATGAAATACTCAAATGCAAGGTGAATTCAGGAAGCTACCTCTTAACATTTAGAGTGGAACAGTAAATATCTTTGTTAAGTTCTGTAAACGGTAATGTTCCTTTGTGTAAAAAAGTTGAAGTTACTAAAAGTAACTTCTCGAACATTGGTAACACACTCATAAAATCGGTTGCATACTACTCTAAGTGATGTGGTAAGTAAAATAATAAGGTTTACATCAAGTTATCACATAGTAGTTTCCCGCAAAATTCAACTTTACACTCTATTGAGCTGAATGCATTACTTCCTATTCTATGCATTTTGATTTATGGATGTGTACATAACCACTCAGGGTGAGGTGGAACGGTATAAATATTGCATGTATCCTACTCAGAGCCATGGAATACTCAAATGCAAGGTGAATTCAGGAAGCTACCTCATAACATTTAGAGTGGAACAGTAAAAATCTTTGTTTAGTTCTGTAAACGGTAATGTTCCATTGTGTAAAAAAGTTGAAGTTACTAAAAGTAACTTCTCCAACATTGGTAGCACACTCATAAAATCGGTTGCATACTACTCTAAATCATATGGTAAGCAAAATAATATGGTTTACATGAAGTTATCACATAGTAGTTTCCCGCAAAATTCAACTTTACACTCTATTGAGCTGAATGCATTACTTTCTATTCTGTGCATTTTGAGTTATGGATGTGTACATAACTACTCAGGGTGAGGTGGAACGGTATAAATATTGCATGTATCCTACTCAGAGCCATGAAATACTCAAATGCAAGGTGAATTCAGGAAGCTACCTCATAACATTTAGAGTGGAACAGTAAATATCTTTGTTTAGTTCGGTAAATGGTAATGTTCCATTGTGTAGAAAAGTTGAAGTTACTAAAAGTAACTTCTCCAACCTTGGTAGCACACTCATAAAATTGGTTGCATACTACTCTAAATCGTATGGTAAGCAAAATAATAAGGTTTACATCAAGTTATCTCATAGTAGTTTCCCGCAAAATTCATCTCTACACTCTATTGAGCTGAATGCATTACTTTCTATTCTATGCATTTTGATTTATGGATGTGTACATAACTACTCAGGGTGAGGTGGAACGGTATAAATATTGCATGTATCCTACTCAGAGCCATGGAATACTCAAATGGAAGTTGAATTCAGGGAGCTACCTCTTAACATTTAGAGTGGAACAGTAAAAATCTTTGTTTAGTTCTGTAAACGGTAATGTTCCATTGTGTAAAAAAGTTGAAGTTACTAAAAGTAACTTCTCCAACATTGGTAGCACACTCATAAAATCGGTTGCATACTACTCTAAATCATATGGTAAGCAAAATAATATGGTTTACATGAAGTTATCACATAGTAGTTTCCCGCAAAATTCAACTTTACACTCTATTGAGCTGAATGCATTACTTTCTATTCTGTGCATTTTGAGTTATGGATGTGTACATAACTACTCAGGGTGAGGTGGAACGGTATAAATATTGCATGTATCCTACTCAGAGCCATGAAATACTCAAATGCAAGGTGAATTCAGGAAGCTACCTCATAACATTTAGAGTGGAAAAGTAAATATCTTTGTTTAGTTCGGTAAATGGTAATGTTCCATTGTGTAGAAAAGTTGAAGTTACTAAAAGTAACTTCTCCAACCTTGGTAGCACACTCATAAAATTGGTTGCATACTACTCTAAATCATATGGTAAGCAAAATAATATGGTTTACATGAAGTTATCACATAGTAGTTTCCCGCAAAATTCAACTTTACACTCTAATGAGCTGAATGCATTACTTTCTATTCTATGCATTTTGAGTTATGGATGTGTACATAACTACTCAGTGTGAGGTGGAACGGTATAAATATTGCATGTATCCTTCTCAGAGCCATGGAATACTCAAATGGCAGGTGAATTCAGGAAGCTACCTCTTAACATTTAGAGTGGAACAGTAAATATCTTTGTTTAGTTCTGTAAACGGTAATGTTCCATTGTATAAAAAAGTTGAAGTTACTAAAAGTAACTTCTCCAATCTTGGTAGCACACTCATAAAATTGGTTGCATACTACTCTAAATCGTATGGTAAGCAAAATAATAAGGTTTACATCAAGTTATCACATAGTAGTTTCCCGCAAAATTCATCTCTACACTCTATTGAGCTGAATGCATTACTTTCTATTCTATGCATTTTGATTTATGGATGTGTACATAACTACTCAGGGTGAGGTGGAACGGTATAAATATTGCATGTATCCTACTCAGAGGCATGAAATACTCAAATGCAAGGTGAATTCAGGAAGCTACCTCATAACATTTAGAGTGGAACAGTAAAAATCTTTGTTTAGTTCTGTAAACGGTAATGTTCCATTGTGTAAAAAAGTTGAAGTTACTAAAAGTAACTTCTCCAACATTGGTAGCACACTCATAAAATCGGTTGCATACTACTCTAAATCATATGGTAAGCAAAATAATATGGTTTACATGAAGTTATCACATAGTAGTTTCCCGCAAAATTCAACTTTACACTCTATTGAGCTGAATGCATTACTTTCTATTCTGTGCATTTTGAGTTATGGATGTGTACATAACTACTCAGGGTGAGGTGGATCGGTATAAATATTGCATGTATCCTACTCAGAGCCATGAAATACTCAAATGCAAGGTGAATTCAGGAAGCTACCTCATAACATTTAGAGTGGAACAGTAAATATCTTTGTTTAGTTCGGAAAATGGTAATGTTCCATTGTGTAGAAAAGTTGAAGTTACTAAAAGTAACTTCTCCAACCTTGGTAGCACACTCATAAAATTGGTTGCATACTACTCTAAATCGTATGGTAAGCAAAATAATAAGGTTTACATCAAGTTATCTCATAGTAGTTTCCCGCAAAATTCATCTCTACACTCTATTGAGCTGAATGCATTACTTTCTATTCTATGCATTTTGATTTATGGATGTGTACATAACTACTCAGGGTGAGGTGGAACGGTATAAATATTGCATGTATCCTACTCAGAGCCATGGAATACTCAAATGGAAGGTGAATTCAGGGAGCTAGCTCTTAACATTTAGAGTGGAACAGTAAAAATCTTTGTTTAGTTCTGTAAACGGTAATGTTCCATTGTGTAAAAAAGTTGAAGTTACTAAAAGTAACTTCTCCAACATTGGTAGCACACTCATAAAATCGGTTGCATACTACTCTAAATCATATGGTAAGCAAAATAATATGGTTTACATGAAGTTATCACATAGTAGTTTCCCGCAAAATTCAACTTTACACTCTATTGAGCTGAATGCATTACTTTCTATTCTGTGCATTTTGAGTTATGGATGTGTACATAACTACTCAGGGTGAGGTGGAACGGTATAAATATTGCATGTATCCTACTCAGAGCCATGAAATACTCAAATGCAAGGTGAATTCAGGAAGCTACCTCATAACATTTAGAGTGGAACAGTAAATATCTTTGTTTAGTTCGGTAAATGGTAATGTTCCATTGTGTAGAAAAGTTGAAGTTACTAAAAGTAACTTCTCCAACCTTGGTAGCACACTCATAAAATTGGTTGCATACTACTCTAAATCGTATGGTAAGCAAAATAATAAGGTTTACATCAAGTTATCTCATAGTAGTTTCCCCCAAAATTCATCTCTACACTCTATTGAGCTGAATGCATTACTTTCTATTCTATGCATTTTGATTTATGGATGTGTACATAACTACTCAGGGTGAGGTGGAACGGTATAAATATTGCATGTATCCTACTCAGAGCCATGGAATACTCAAATGGAAGGTGAATTCAGGAAGCTACCTCTTAACATTTAGAGTGGAACAGTAAATATCTTTGTTTAGTTCTGTAAACGGTAATGTTCCATTGTATAAAAAAGTTGAAGTTACTAAAAGTAACTTCTCCAATCTTGGTAGCACACTCATAAAATTGGTTGCATACTACTCTAAATCGTATGGTAAGCAAAATAATAAGGTTTACATCAAGTTATCAGATAGTAGTTTCCCGCAAAATTCATCTCTACACTCTATTGAGCTGAATGCATTACTTTCTATTCTATGCATTTTGATTTATGGATGTGTACATAACTACTCAGGGTGAGGTGGAACGGTATAAATATTGCATGTATCCTACTCAGAGGCATGAAATACTCAAATGCAAGGTGAATTCAGGAAGCTACCTCTTAACATTTAGAGTGGAACAGTAAATATCTTTGTTTAGTTCTGTAAACGGTAATGTTCCATTGTATAAAAAAGTTGAAGTTACTAAAAGTAACTTCTCCAATCTTGGTAGCACACTCATAAAATTGGTTGCATACTACTCTAAATCGTATGGTAAGCAAAATAATAAGGTTTACATCAAGTTATCACATAGTAGTTTCCCGCAAAATTCATCTCTACACTCTATTGAGCTGAATGCATTACTTTCTATTCTATGCATTTTGATTTATGGATGTGTACATAACTACTCAGGGTGAGGTGGAACGGTATAAATATTGCATGTATCCTACTCAGAGGCATGAAATACTCAAATGCAAGGTGAATTCAGGAAGCTACCTCTTAACATTTAGAGTGGAACAGTAAATATCTTTGTTAAGTTCTGTAAACGGTAATGTTCCTTTGTGTAAAAAAGTTGGTTACTAAAAGTAACTTCTCGAACATTGGTAACACACTCATAAAATCGGTTGCATACTACTCTAAGTGATGTGGTAAGTAAAATAATAAGGTTTACATCAAGTTATCACATAGTAGTTTCCCGCAAAATTCAACTTTACACTCTATTGAGCTGAATGCATTACTTCCTATTCTATGCATTTTGATTTATGGATGTGTACATAACCACTCAGGGTGAGGTGGAACGGTATAAATATTGCATGTATCCTACTCAGAGCCATGGAATACTCAAATGCAAGGTGAATTCAGGAAGCTACCTCATAACATTTAGAGTGGAACAGTAAAAATCTTTGTTTAGTTCTGTAAACGGTAATGTTCCATTGTGTAAAAAAGTTGAAGTTACTAAAAGTAACTTCTCCAACATTGGTAGCACACTCATAAAATCGGTTGCATACTACTCTAAATCATATGGTAAGCAAAATAATATGGTTTACATGAAGTTATCACATAGTAGTTTCCCGCAAAATTCAACTTTACACTCTATTGAGCTGAATGCATTACTTTCTATTCTGTGCATTTTGAGTTATGGATGTGTACATAACTACTCAGGGTGAGGTGGAACGGTATAAATATTGCATGTATCCTACTCAGAGCCATGGAATACTCAAATGGAAGGTGAATTCAGGGAGCTACCTCTTAACATTTAGAGTGGAACAGTAAAAATCTTTGTTTAGTTCTGTAAACGGTAATGTTCCATTGTGTAAAAAAGTTGAAGTTACTAAAAGTAACTTCTCCAACATTGGTAGCACACTCATAAAATCGGTTGCATACTACTCTAAATCATATGGTAAGCAAAATAATATGGTTTACATGAAGTTATCACATAGTAGTTTCCCGCAAAATTCAACTTTACACTCTATTGAGCTGAATGCATTACTTTCTATTCTGTGCATTTTGAGTTATGGATGTGTACATAACTACTCAGGGTGAGGTGGAACGGTATAAATATTGCATGTATCCTACTCAGAGGCATGAAATACTCAAATGCAAGGTGAATTCAGGAAGCTACCTCTTAACATTTAGAGTGGAACAGTAAATATCTTTGTTTAGTTCTGTAAACGGTAATGTTCCATTGTATAAAAAAGTTGAAGTTACTAAAAGTAACTTCTCCAATCTTGGTAGCACACTCATAAAATTGGTTGCATACTACTCTAAATCGTATGGTAAGCAAAATAATAAGGTTTACATCAAGTTATCACATAGTAGTTTCCCGCAAAATTCATCTCTACACTCTATTGAGCTGAATGCATTACTTTCTATTCTATGCATTTTGATTTATGGATGTGTACATAACTACTCAGGGTGAGGTGGAACGGTATAAATATTGCATGTATCCTACTCAGAGGCATGAAATACTCAAATGCAAGGTGAATTCAGGAAGCTACCTCTTAACATTTAGAGTGGAACAGTAAATATCTTTGTTAAGTTCTGTAAACGGTAATGTTCCTTTGTGTAAAAAAGTTGGTTACTAAAAGTAACTTCTCGAACATTGGTAACACACTCATAAAATCGGTTGCATACTACTCTAAGTGATGTGGTAAGTAAAATAATAAGGTTTACATCAAGTTATCACATAGTAGTTTCCCGCAAAATTCAACTTTACACTCTATTGAGCTGAATGCATTACTTCCTATTCTATGCATTTTGATTTATGGATGTGTACATAACCACTCAGGGTGAGGTGGAACGGTATAAATATTGCATGTATCCTACTCAGAGCCATGGAATACTCAAATGCAAGGTGAATTCAGGAAGCTACCTCATAACATTTAGAGTGGAACAGTAAAAATCTTTGTTTAGTTCTGTAAACGGTAATGTTCCATTGTGTAAAAAAGTTGAAGTTACTAAAAGTAACTTCTCCAACATTGGTAGCACACTCATAAAATCGGTTGCATACTACTCTAAATCATATGGTAAGCAAAATAATATGGTTTACATGAAGTTATCACATAGTAGTTTCCCGCAAAATTCAACTTTACACTCTATTGAGCTGAATGCATTACTTTCTATTCTGTGCATTTTGAGTTATGGATGTGTACATAACTACTCAGGGTGAGGTGGAACGGTATAAATATTGCATGTATCCTACTCAGAGCCATGAAATACTCAAATGCAAGGTGAATTCAGGAAGCTACCTCATAACATTTAGAGTGGAACAGTAAATATCTTTGTTTAGTTCGGTAAATGGTAATGTTCCATTGTGTAGAAAAGTTGAAGTTACTAAAAGTAACTTCTCCAACCTTGGTAGCACACTCATAAAATTGGTTGCATACTACTCTAAATCGTATGGTAAGCAAAATAATAAGGTTTACATCAAGTTATCTCATAGTAGTTTCCCGCAAAATTCATCTCTACACTCTATTGAGCTGAATGCATTACTTTCTATTCTATGCATTTTGATTTATGGATGTGTACATAACTACTCAGGGTGAGGTGGAACGGTATAAATATTGCATGTATCCTACTCAGAGCCATGGAATACTCAAATGGAAGGTGAATTCAGTGAGCTACCTCTTAACATTTAGAGTGGAACAGTAAAAATCTTTGTTTAGTTCTGTAAACGGTAATGTTCCATTGTGTAAAAAAGTTGAAGTTACTAAAAGTAACTTCTCCAACATTGGTAGCACACTCATAAAATCGGTTGCATACTACTCTAAATCATATGGTAAGCAAAATAATATGGTTTACATGAAGTTATCACATAGTAGTTTCCCGCAAAATTCAACTTTACACTCTATTGAGCTGAATGCATTACTTTCTATTCTGTGCATTTTGAGTTATGGATGTGTACATAACTACTCAGGGTGAGGTGGAACGGTATAAATATTGCATGTATCCTACTCAGAGCCATGAAATACTCAAATGCAAGGTGAATTCAGGAAGCTACCTCATAACATTTAGAGTGGATCAGTAAATATCTTTGTTTAGTTCGGTAAATGGTAATGTTCCATTGTGTAGAAAAGTTGAAGTTACTAAAAGTAACTTCTCCAACCTTGGTAGCACACTCATAAAATTGGTTGCATACTACTCTAAATCGTATGGTAAGCAAAATAATAAGGTTTACATCAAGTTATCTCATAGTAGTTTCCCCCAAAATTCATCTCTACACTCTATTGAGCTGAATGCATTACTTTCTATTCTATGCATTTTGATTTATGGATGTGTACATAACTACTCAGGGTGAGGTGGAACGGTATAAATATTGCATGTATCCTACTCAGAGCCATGGAATACTCAAATGGAAGGTGAATTCAGGAAGCTACCTCTTAACATTTAGAGTGGAACAGTAAAAATCTTTGTTTAGTTCTGTAAACGGTAATGTTCCATTGTGTAAAAAAGTTGAAGTTACTAAAAGTAACTTCTCCAACCTTGGTAGCACACTCATAAAATTGGTTGCATACTACTCTAAATCATATGGTAAGCAAAATAATATGGTTTACATGAAGTTATCACATAGTAGTTTCCCGCAAAATTCAACTTTACACTCTAATGAGCTGAATGCATTACTTTCTATTCTATGCATTTTGAGTTATGGATGTGTACATAACTACTCAGTGTGAGGTGGAACGGTATAAATATTGCATGTATCCTTCTCAGAGCCATGGAATACTCAAATGGCAGGTGAATTCAGGAAGCTACCTCTTAACATTTAGAGTGGAACAGTAAATATCTTTGTTTAGTTCTGTAAACGGTAATGTTCCATTGTATAAAAAAGTTGAAGTTACTAAAAGTAACTTCTCCAATCTTGGTAGCACACTCATAAAATTGGTTGCATACTACTCTAAATCGTATGGTAAGCAAAATAATAAGGTTTACATCAAGTTATCACATAGTAGTTTCCCGCAAAATTCATCTCTACACTCTATTGAGCTGAATGCATTACTTTCTATTCTATGCATTTTGATTTATGGATGTGTACATAACTACTCAGGGTGAGGTGGAACGGTATAAATATTGCATGTATCCTACTCAGAGGCATGAAATACTCAAATGCAAGGTGAATTCAGGAAGCTACCTCTTAACATTTAGAGTGGAACAGTAAATATCTTTGTTAAGTTCTGTAAACGGTAATGTTCTTTTGTGTAAAAAAGTTGAAGTTACTAAAAGTAACTTCTCGAACATTGTTAACACACTCATAAAATCGGTTGCATACTACTCTAAGTGATGTGGTAAGTAAAATAATAAGGTTTACATCAAGTTATCACATAGTAGTTTCCCGCAAAATTCAACTTTACACTCTATTGAGCTGAATGCATTACTTTCTATTCTGTGCATTTTGAGTTATGGATGTGTACATAACTACTCAGGGTGAGGTGGAACGGTATAAATATTGCATGTATCCTACTCAGAGCCATGAAATACTCAAATGCAAGGTGAATTCAGGAAGCTACCTCATAACATTTAGAGTGGAACAGTAAATATCTTTGTTTAGTTCGGTAAATGGTAATGTTCCATTGTGTAGAAAAGTTGAAGTTACTAAAAGTAACTTCTCCAACCTTGGTAGCACACTCATAAAATTGGTTGCATACTACTCTAAATCGTATGGTAAGCAAAATAATAAGGTTTACATCAAGTTATCTCATAGTAGTTTCCCCCAAAATTCATCTCTACACTCTATTGAGCTGAATGCATTACTTTCTATTCTATGCATTTTGATTTATGGATGTGTACATAACTACTCAGGGTGAGGTGGAACGGTATAAATATTGCATGTATCCTACTCAGAGCCATGGAATACTCAAATGGAAGGTGAATTCAGGAAGCTACCTCTTAACATTTAGAGTGGAACAGTAAATATCTTTGTTTAGTTCTGTAAACGGTAATGTTCCATTGTATAAAAAAGTTGAAGTTACTAAAAGTAACTTCTCCAATCTTGGTAGCACACTCATAAAATTGGTTGCATACTACTCTAAATCGTATGGTAAGCAAAATAATAAGGTTTACATCAAGTTATCAGATAGTAGTTTCCCGCAAAATTCATCTAAACACTCTATTGAGCTGAATGCATTACTTTCTATTCTATGCATTTTGATTTATGGATGTGTACATAACTACTCAGGGTGAGGTGGAACGGTATAAATATTGCATGTATCCTACTCAGAGGCATGAAATACTCAAATGCAAGGTGAATTCAGGAAGCTACCTCTTAACATTTAGAGTGGAACAGTAAATATCTTTGTTTAGTTCTGTAAACGGTAATGTTCCATTGTATAAAAAAGTTGAAGTTACTAAAAGTAACTTCTCCAATCTTGGTAGCACACTCATAAAATTGGTTGCATACTACTCTAAATCGTATGGTAAGCAAAATAATAAGGTTTACATCAAGTTATCACATAGTAGTTTCCCGCAAAATTCATCTCTACACTCTATTGAGCTGAATGCATTACTTTCTATTCTATGCATTTTGATTTATGGATGTGTACATAACTACTCAGGGTGAGGTGGAACGGTATAAATATTGCATGTATCCTACTCAGAGGCATGAAATACTCAAATGCAAGGTGAATTCAGGAAGCTACCTCTTAACATTTAGAGTGGAACAGTAAATATCTTTGTTAAGTTCTGTAAACGGTAATGTTCCTTTGTGTAAAAAAGTTGGTTACTAAAAGTAACTTCTCGAACATTGGTAACACACTCATAAAATCGGTTGCATACTACTCTAAGTGATGTGGTAAGTAAAATAATAAGGTTTACATCAAGTTATCACATAGTAGTTTCCCGCAAAATTCAACTTTACACTCTATTGAGCTGAATGCATTACTTCCTATTCTATGCATTTTGATTTATGGATGTGTACATAACCACTCAGGGTGAGGTGGAACGGTATAAATATTGCATGTATCCTACTCAGAGCCATGGAATACTCAAATGCAAGGTGAATTCAGGAAGCTACCTCATAACATTTAGAGTGGAACAGTAAAAATCTTTGTTTAGTTCTGTAAACGGTAATGTTCCATTGTGTAAAAAAGTTGAAGTTACTAAAAGTAACTTCTCCAACATTGGTAGCACACTCATAAAATCGGTTGCATACTACTCTAAATCATATGGTAAGCAAAATAATATGGTTTACATGAAGTTATCACATAGTAGTTTCCCGCAAAATTCAACTTTACACTCTATTGAGCTGAATGCATTACTTTCTATTCTGTGCATTTTGAGTTATGGATGTGTACATAACTACTCAGGGTGAGGTGGAACGGTATAAATATTGCATGTATCCTACTCAGAGCCATGGAATACTCAAATGGAAGGTGAATTCAGGGAGCTACCTCTTAACATTTAGAGTGGAACAGTAAAAATCTTTGTTTAGTTCTGTAAACGGTAATGTTCCATTGTGTAAAAAAGTTGAAGTTACTAAAAGTAACTTCTCCAACATTGGTAGCACACTCATAAAATCGGTTGCATACTACTCTAAATCATATGGTAAGCAAAATAATATGGTTTACATGAAGTTATCACATAGTAGTTTCCCGCAAAATTCAACTTTACACTCTATTGAGCTGAATGCATTACTTTCTATTCTGTGCATTTTGAGTTATGGATGTGTACATAACTACTCAGGGTGAGGTGGAACGGTATAAATATTGCATGTATCCTACTCAGAGGCATGAAATACTCAAATGCAAGGTGAATTCAGGAAGCTACCTCTTAACATTTAGAGTGGAACAGTAAATATCTTTGTTTAGTTCTGTAAACGGTAATGTTCCATTGTATAAAAAAGTTGAAGTTACTAAAAGTAACTTCTCCAATCTTGGTAGCACACTCATAAAATTGGTTGCATACTACTCTAAATCGTATGGTAAGCAAAATAATAAGGTTTACATCAAGTTATCACATAGTAGTTTCCCGCAAAATTCATCTCTACACTCTATTGAGCTGAATGCATTACTTTCTATTCTATGCATTTTGATTTATGGATGTGTACATAACTACTCAGGGTGAGGTGGAACGGTATAAATATTGCATGTATCCTACTCAGAGGCATGAAATACTCAAATGCAAGGTGAATTCAGGAAGCTACCTCTTAACATTTAGAGTGGAACAGTAAATATCTTTGTTAAGTTCTGTAAACGGTAATGTTCCTTTGTGTAAAAAAGTTGGTTACTAAAAGTAACTTCTCGAACATTGGTAACACACTCATAAAATCGGTTGCATACTACTCTAAGTGATGTGGTAAGTAAAATAATAAGGTTTACATCAAGTTATCACATAGTAGTTTCCCGCAAAATTCAACTTTACACTCTATTGAGCTGAATGCATTACTTCCTATTCTATGCATTTTGATTTATGGATGTGTACATAACCACTCAGGGTGAGGTGGAACGGTATAAATATTGCATGTATCCTACTCAGAGCCATGGAATACTCAAATGCAAGGTGAATTCAGGAAGCTACCTCATAACATTTAGAGTGGAACAGTAAAAATCTTTGTTTAGTTCTGTAAACGGTAATGTTCCATTGTGTAAAAAAGTTGAAGTTACTAAAAGTAACTTCTCCAACATTGGTAGCACACTCATAAAATCGGTTGCATACTACTCTAAATCATATGGTAAGCAAAATAATATGGTTTACATGAAGTTATCACATAGTAGTTTCCCGCAAAATTCAACTTTACACTCTATTGAGCTGAATGCATTACTTTCTATTCTGTGCATTTTGAGTTATGGATGTGTACATAACTACTCAGGGTGAGGTGGAACGGTATAAATATTGCATGTATCCTACTCAGAGCCATGAAATACTCAAATGCAAGGTGAATTCAGGAAGCTACCTCATAACATTTAGAGTGGAACAGTAAATATCTTTGTTTAGTTCGGTAAATGGTAATGTTCCATTGTGTAGAAAAGTTGAAGTTACTAAAAGTAACTTCTCCAACCTTGGTAGCACACTCATAAAATTGGTTGCATACTACTCTAAATCGTATGGTAAGCAAAATAATAAGGTTTACATCAAGTTATCTCATAGTAGTTTCCCGCAAAATTCATCTCTACACTCTATTGAGCTGAATGCATTACTTTCTATTCTATGCATTTTGATTTATGGATGTGTACATAACTACTCAGGGTGAGGTGGAACGGTATAAATATTGCATGTATCCTACTCAGAGCCATGGAATACTCAAATGGAAGGTGAATTCAGTGAGCTACCTCTTAACATTTAGAGTGGAACAGTAAAAATCTTTGTTTAGTTCTGTAAACGGTAATGTTCCATTGTGTAAAAAAGTTGAAGTTACTAAAAGTAACTTCTCCAACATTGGTAGCACACTCATAAAATCGGTTACATACTACTCTAAATCATATGGTAAGCAAAATAATATGGTTTACATGAAGTTATCACATAGTAGTTTCCCGCAAAATTCAACTTTACACTCTATTGAGCTGAATGCATTACTTTCTATTCTGTGCATTTTGAGTTATGGATGTGTACATAACTACTCAGGGTGAGGTGGAACGGTATAAATATTGCATGTATCCTACTCAGAGCCATGAAATACTCAAATGCAAGGTGAATTCAGGAAGCTACCTCATAACATTTAGAGTGGATCAGTAAATATCTTTGTTTAGTTCGGTAAATGGTAATGTTCCATTGTGTAGAAAAGTTGAAGTTACTAAAAGTAACTTCTCCAACCTTGGTAGCACACTCATAAAATTGGTTGCATACTACTCTAAATCGTATGGTAAGCAAAATAATAAGGTTTACATCAAGTTATCTCATAGTAGTTTCCCCCAAAATTCATCTCTACACTCTATTGAGCTGAATGCATTACTTTCTATTCTATGCATTTTGATTTATGGATGTGTACATAACTACTCAGGGTGAGGTGGAACGGTATAAATATTGCATGTATCCTACTCAGAGCCATGGAATACTCAAATGGAAGGTGAATTCAGGAAGCTACCTCTTAACATTTAGAGTGGAACAGTAAAAATCTTTGTTTAGTTCTGTAAACGGTAATGTTCCATTGTGTAAAAAAGTTGAAGTTACTAAAAGTAACTTCTCCAACATTGGTAGCACACTCATAAAATCGGTTGCATACTACTCTAAATCATATGGTAAGCAAAATAATATGGTTTACATGAAGTTATCACATAGTAGTTTCCCGCAAAATTCAACTTTACACTCTATTGAGCTGAATGCATTACTTTCTATTCTATGCATTTTGAGTTATGGATTTGTACATAACTACTCAGGGTGAGGTGGAACGGTATAAATATTGCATGTATCCTACTCAGAGCCATGGAATACTCAAATGGAAGGTGAATTCAGGAAGCTACCTCTTAACATTTAGAGTGGAACAGTAAATATCTTTGTTTAGTTCGGTAAATGGTAATGTTCCATTGTGTAGAAAAGTTGAAGTTACTAAAAGTAACTTCTCCAACCTTGGTAGCACACTCATAAAATTGGTTGCATACTACTCTAAATCGTATGGTAAGCAAAATAATAAGGTTTACATCAAGTTATCTCATAGTAGTTTCCCGCAAAATTCATCTCTACACTCTATTGAGCTGAATGCATTACTTTCTATTCTATGCATTTTGATTTATGGATGTGTACTTAACTACTCAGGGTGAGGTGGAACGGTATAAATATTGCATGTATCCTACTCAGAGCCATGGAATACTCAAATGGAAGGTGAATTCAGGAAGCTACCTCTTAACATTTAGAGTGGAACAGTAAATATCTTTGTTTAGTTCTGTAAACGGTAATGTTCCATTGTATAAAAAAGTTGAAGTTACTAAAAGTAACTTCTCCAATCTTGGTAGCACACTCATAAAATTGGTTGCATACTACTCTAAATCGTATGGTAAGCAAAATAATAAGGTTTACATCAAGTTATCACATAGTAGTTTCCCGCAAAATTCATCTCTACACTCTATTGAGCTGAATGCATTACTTTCTATTCTATGCATTTTGATTTATGGATGTGTACATAACTACTCAGGGTGAGGTGGAACGGTATAAATATTGCATGTATCCTACTCAGAGGCATGAAATACTCAAATGCAAGGTGAATTCAGGAAGCTACCTCTTAACATTTAGAGTGGAACAGTAAATATCTTTGTTTAGTTCTGTAAACGGTAATGTTCCATTGTATAAAAAAGTTGAAGTTACTAAAAGTAACTTCTCCAATCTTGGTAGCACACTCATAAAATTGGTTGCATACTACTCTAAATCGTATGGTAAGCAAAATAATAAGGTTTACATCAAGTTATCACATAGTAGTTTCCCGCAAAATTCATCTCTACACTCTATTGAGCTGAATGCATTACTTTCTATTCTATGCATTTTGATTTATGGATGTGTACATAACTACTCAGGGTGAGGTGGAACGGTATAAATATTGCATGTATACTACTCAGAGGCATGAAATACTCAAATGCAAGGTGAATTCAGGAAGCTACCTCTTAACATTTAGAGTGGAACAGTAAATATCTTTGTTAAGTTCTGTAAACGGTAATGTTCCTTTGTGTAAAAAAGTTGAAGTTACTAAAAGTAACTTCTCGAACATTGGTAACACACTCATAAAATCGGTTGCATACTACTCTAAGTGATGTGGTAAGTAAAATAATAAGGTTTACATCAAGTTATCACATAGTAGTTTCCCGCAAAATTCAACTTTACACTCTATTGAGCTGAATGCATTACTTCCTATTCTATGCATTTTGATTTATGGATGTGTACATAACCACTCAGGGTGAGGTGGAACGGTATAAATATTGCATGTATCCTACTCAGAGCCATGGAATACTCAAATGCAAGGTGAATTCAGGAAGCTACCTCATAACATTTAGAGTGGAACAGTAAAAATCTTTGTTTAGTTCTGTAAACGGTAATGTTCCATTGTGTAAAAAAGTTGAAGTTACTAAAAGTAACTTCTCCAACATTGGTAGCACACTCATAAAATCGGTTGCATACTACTCTAAATCATATGGTAAGCAAAATAATATGGTTTACATGAAGTTATCACATAGTAGTTTCCCGCAAAATTCAACTTTACACTCTATTGAGCTGAATGCATTACTTTCTATTCTGTGCATTTTGAGTTATGGATGTGTACATAACTACTCAGGGTGAGGTGGAACGGTATAAATATTGCATGTATCCTACTCAGAGCCATGAAATACTCAAATGCAAGGTGAATTCAGGAAGCTACCTCATAACATTTAGAGTGGAACAGTAAATATCTTTGTTTAGTTCGGTAAATGGTAATGTTCCATTGTGTAGAAAAGTTGAAGTTACTAAAAGTAACTTCTCCAACCTTGGTAGCACACTCATAAAATTGGTTGCATACTACTCTAAATCGTATGGTAAGCAAAATAATAAGGTTTACATCAAGTTATCTCATAGTAGTTTCCCGCAAAATTCATCTCTACACTCTATTGAGCTGAATGCATTACTTTCTATTCTATGCATTTTGATTTATGGATGTGTACATAACTACTCAGGGTGAGGTGGAACGGTATAAATATTGCATGTATCCTACTCAGAGCCATGGAATACTCAAATGGAAGGTGAATTCAGGGAGCTACCTCTTAACATTTAGAGTGGAACAGTAAAAATCTTTGTTTAGTTCTGTAAACGGTAATGTTCCATTGTGTAAAAAAGTTGAAGTTACTAAAAGTAACTTCTCCAACATTGGTAGCACACTCATAAAATCGGTTGCATACTACTCTAAATCATATGGTAAGCAAAATAATATGGTTTACATGAAGTTATCACATAGTAGTTTCCCGCAAAATTCAACTTTACACTCTATTGAGCTGAATGCATTACTTTCTATTCTGTGCATTTTGAGTTATGGATGTGTACATAACTACTCAGGGTGAGGTGGAACGGTATAAATATTGCATGTATCCTACTCAGAGCCATGAAATACTCAAATGCAAGGTGAATTCAGGAAGCTACCTCATAACATTTAGAGTGGAAAAGTAAATATCTTTGTTTAGTTCGGTAAATGGTAATGTTCCATTGTGTAGAAAAGTTGAAGTTACTAAAAGTAACTTCTCCAACCTTGGTAGCACACTCATAAAATTGGTTGCATACTACTCTAAATCATATGGTAAGCAAAATAATATGGTTTACATGAAGTTATCACATAGTAGTTTCCCGCAAAATTCAACTTTACACTCTAATGAGCTGAATGCATTACTTTCTATTCTATGCATTTTGAGTTATGGATGTGTACATAACTACTCAGTGTGAGGTGGAACGGTATAAATATTGCATGTATCCTTCTCAGAGCCATGGAATACTCAAATGGCAGGTGAATTCAGGAAGCTACCTCTTAACATTTAGAGTGGAACAGTAAATATCTTTGTTTAGTTCTGTAAACGGTAATGTTCCATTGTATAAAAAAGTTGAAGTTACTAAAAGTAACTTCTCCAATCTTGGTAGCACACTCATAAAATTGGTTGCATACTACTCTAAATCGTATGGTAAGCAAAATAATAAGGTTTACATCAAGTTATCACATAGTAGTTTCCCGCAAAATTCATCTCTACACTCTATTGAGCTGAATGCATTACTTTCTATTCTATGCATTTTGATTTATGGATGTGTACATAACTACTCAGGGTGAGGTGGAACGGTATAAATATTGCATGTATCCTACTCAGAGGCATGAAATACTCAAATGCAAGGTGAATTCAGGAAGCTACCTCTTAACATTTAGAGTGGAACAGTAAATATCTTTGTTAAGTTCTGTAAACGGTAATGTTCTTTTGTGTAAAAAAGTTGAAGTTACTAAAAGTAACTTCTCGAACATTGTTAACACACTCATAAAATCGGTTGCATACTACTCTAAATCATATGGTAAGCAAAATAATATGGTTTACATGAAGTTATCACATAGTAGTTTCCCGCAAAATTCAACTTTACACTCTATTGAGCTGAATGCATTACTTTCTATTCTGTGCATTTTGAGTTATGGATGTGTACATAACTACTCAGGGTGAGGTGGATCGGTATAAATATTGCATGTATCCTACTCAGAGCCATGGAATACTCAAATGGAAGGTGAATTCAGGGAGCTAGCTCTTAACATTTAGAGTGGAACAGTAAAAATCTTTGTTTAGTTCTGTAAACGGTAATGTTCCATTGTGTAAAAAAGTTGAAGTTACTAAAAGTAACTTCTCCAACATTGGTAGCACACTCATAAAATCGGTTGCATACTACTCTAAATCATATGGTAAGCAAAATAATATGGTTTACATGAAGTTATCACATAGTAGTTTCCCGCAAAATTCAACTTTACACTCTATTGAGCTGAATGCATTACTTTCTATTCTGTGCATTTTGAGTTATGGATGTGTACATAACTACTCAGGGTGAGGTGGAACGGTATAAATATTGCATGTATCCTACTCAGAGCCATGAAATACTCAAATGCAAGGTGAATTCAGGAAGCTACCTCATAACATTTAGAGTGGAACAGTAAATATCTTTGTTTAGTTCGGTAAATGGTAATGTTCCATTGTGTAGAAAAGTTGAAGTTACTAAAAGTAACTTCTCCAACCTTGGTAGCACACTCATAAAATTGGTTGCATACTACTCTAAATCGTATGGTAAGCAAAATAATAAGGTTTACATCAAGTTATCTCATAGTAGTTTCCCCCAAAATTCATCTCTACACTCTATTGAGCTGAATGCATTACTTTCTATTCTATGCATTTTGATTTATGGATGTGTACATAACTACTCAGGGTGAGGTGGAACGGTATAAATATTGCATGTATCCTACTCAGAGCCATGGAATACTCAAATGGAAGGTGAATTCAGGAAGCTACCTCTTAACATTTAGAGTGGAACAGTAAATATCTTTGTTTAGTTCTGTAAACGGTAATGTTCCATTGTATAAAAAAGTTGAAGTTACTAAAAGTAACTTCTCCAATCTTGGTAGCACACTCATAAAATTGGTTGCATACTACTCTAAATCGTATGGTAAGCAAAATAATAAGGTTTACATCAAGTTATCAGATAGTAGTTTCCCGCAAAATTCATCTCTACACTCTATTGAGCTGAATGCATTACTTTCTATTCTATGCATTTTGATTTATGGATGTGTACATAACTACTCAGGGTGAGGTGGAACGGTATAAATATTGCATGTATCCTACTCAGAGGCATGAAATACTCAAATGCAAGGTGAATTCAGGAAGCTACCTCTTAACATTTAGAGTGGAACAGTAAATATCTTTGTTTAGTTCTGTAAACGGTAATGTTCCATTGTATAAAAAAGTTGAAGTTACTAAAAGTAACTTCTCCAATCTTGGTAGCACACTCATAAAATTGGTTGCATACTACTCTAAATCGTATGGTAAGCAAAATAATAAGGTTTACATCAAGTTATCACATAGTAGTTTCCCGCAAAATTCATCTCTACACTCTATTGAGCTGAATGCATTACTTTCTATTCTATGCATTTTGATTTATGGATGTGTACATAACTACTCAGGGTGAGGTGGAACGGTATAAATATTGCATGTATCCTACTCAGAGGCATGAAATACTCAAATGCAAGGTGAATTCAGGAAGCTACCTCTTAACATTTAGAGTGGAACAGTAAATATCTTTGTTAAGTTCTGTAAACGGTAATGTTCCTTTGTGTAAAAAAGTTGGTTACTAAAAGTAACTTCTCGAACATTGGTAACACACTCATAAAATCGGTTGCATACTACTCTAAGTGATGTGGTAAGTAAAATAATAAGGTTTACATCAAGTTATCACATAGTAGTTTCCCGCAAAATTCAACTTTACACTCTATTGAGCTGAATGCATTACTTCCTATTCTATGCATTTTGATTTATGGATGTGTACATAACCACTCAGGGTGAGGTGGAACGGTATAAATATTGCATGTATCCTACTCAGAGCCATGGAATACTCAAATGCAAGGTGAATTCAGGAAGCTACCTCATAACATTTAGAGTGGAACAGTAAAAATCTTTGTTTAGTTCTGTAAACGGTAATGTTCCATTGTGTAAAAAAGTTGAAGTTACTAAAAGTAACTTCTCCAACATTGGTAGCACACTCATAAAATCGGTTGCATACTACTCTAAATCATATGGTAAGCAAAATAATATGGTTTACATGAAGTTATCACATAGTAGTTTCCCGCAAAATTCAACTTTACACTCTATTGAGCTGAATGCATTACTTTCTATTCTGTGCATTTTGAGTTATGGATGTGTACATAACTACTCAGGGTGAGGTGGAACGGTATAAATATTGCATGTATCCTACTCAGAGCCATGGAATACTCAAATGGAAGGTGAATTCAGGGAGCTACCTCTTAACATTTAGAGTGGAACAGTAAAAATCTTTGTTTAGTTCTGTAAACGGTAATGTTCCATTGTGTAAAAAAGTTGAAGTTACTAAAAGTAACTTCTCCAACATTGGTAGCACACTCATAAAATCGGTTGCATACTACTCTAAATCATATGGTAAGCAAAATAATATGGTTTACATGAAGTTATCACATAGTAGTTTCCCGCAAAATTCAACTTTACACTCTATTGAGCTGAATGCATTACTTTCTATTCTGTGCATTTTGAGTTATGGATGTGTACATAACTACTCAGGGTGAGGTGGAACGGTATAAATATTGCATGTATCCTACTCAGAGGCATGAAATACTCAAATGCAAGGTGAATTCAGGAAGCTACCTCTTAACATTTAGAGTGGAACAGTAAATATCTTTGTTTAGTTCTGTAAACGGTAATGTTCCATTGTATAAAAAAGTTGAAGTTACTAAAAGTAACTTCTCCAATCTTGGTAGCACACTCATAAAATTGGTTGCATACTACTCTAAATCGTATGGTAAGCAAAATAATAAGGTTTACATCAAGTTATCACATAGTAGTTTCCCGCAAAATTCATCTCTACACTCTATTGAGCTGAATGCATTACTTTCTATTCTATGCATTTTGATTTATGGATGTGTACATAACTACTCAGGGTGAGGTGGAACGGTATAAATATTGCATGTATCCTACTCAGAGGCATGAAATACTCAAATGCAAGGTGAATTCAGGAAGCTACCTCTTAACATTTAGAGTGGAACAGTAAATATCTTTGTTAAGTTCTGTAAACGGTAATGTTCCTTTGTGTAAAAAAGTTGGTTACTAAAAGTAACTTCTCGAACATTGGTAACACACTCATAAAATCGGTTGCATACTACTCTAAGTGATGTGGTAAGTAAAATAATAAGGTTTACATCAAGTTATCACATAGTAGTTTCCCGCAAAATTCAACTTTACACTCTATTGAGCTGAATGCATTACTTCCTATTCTATGCATTTTGATTTATGGATGTGTACATAACCACTCAGGGTGAGGTGGAACGGTATAAATATTGCATGTATCCTACTCAGAGCCATGGAATACTCAAATGCAAGGTGAATTCAGGAAGCTACCTCATAACATTTAGAGTGGAACAGTAAAAATCTTTGTTTAGTTCTGTAAACGGTAATGTTCCATTGTGTAAAAAAGTTGAAGTTACTAAAAGTAACTTCTCCAACATTGGTAGCACACTCATAAAATCGGTTGCATACTACTCTAAATCATATGGTAAGCAAAATAATATGGTTTACATGAAGTTATCACATAGTAGTTTCCCGCAAAATTCAACTTTACACTCTATTGAGCTGAATGCATTACTTTCTATTCTGTGCATTTTGAGTTATGGATGTGTACATAACTACTCAGGGTGAGGTGGAACGGTATAAATATTGCATGTATCCTACTCAGAGCCATGAAATACTCAAATGCAAGGTGAATTCAGGAAGCTACCTCATAACATTTAGAGTGGAACAGTAAATATCTTTGTTTAGTTCGGTAAATGGTAATGTTCCATTGTGTAGAAAAGTTGAAGTTACTAAAAGTAACTTCTCCAACCTTGGTAGCACACTCATAAAATTGGTTGCATACTACTCTAAATCGTATGGTAAGCAAAATAATAAGGTTTACATCAAGTTATCTCATAGTAGTTTCCCGCAAAATTCATCTCTACACTCTATTGAGCTGAATGCATTACTTTCTATTCTATGCATTTTGATTTATGGATGTGTACATAACTACTCAGGGTGAGGTGGAACGGTATAAATATTGCATGTATCCTACTCAGAGCCATGGAATACTCAAATGGAAGGTGAATTCAGTGAGCTACCTCTTAACATTTAGAGTGGAACAGTAAAAATCTTTGTTTAGTTCTGTAAACGGTAATGTTCCATTGTGTAAAAAAGTTGAAGTTACTAAAAGTAACTTCTCCAACATTGGTAGCACACTCATAAAATCGGTTGCATACTACTCTAAATCATATGGTAAGCAAAATAATATGGTTTACATGAAGTTATCACATAGTAGTTTCCCGCAAAATTCAACTTTACACTCTATTGAGCTGAATGCATTACTTTCTATTCTGTGCATTTTGAGTTATGGATGTGTACATAACTACTCAGGGTGAGGTGGAACGGTATAAATATTGCATGTATCCTACTCAGAGCCATGAAATACTCAAATGCAAGGTGAATTCAGGAAGCTACCTCATAACATTTAGAGTGGATCAGTAAATATCTTTGTTTAGTTCGGTAAATGGTAATGTTCCATTGTGTAGAAAAGTTGAAGTTACTAAAAGTAACTTCTCCAACCTTGGTAGCACACTCATAAAATTGGTTGCATACTACTCTAAATCGTATGGTAAGCAAAATAATAAGGTTTACATCAAGTTATCTCATAGTAGTTTCCCCCAAAATTCATCTCTACACTCTATTGAGCTGAATGCATTACTTTCTATTCTATGCATTTTGATTTATGGATGTGTACATAACTACTCAGGGTGAGGTGGAACGGTATAAATATTGCATGTATCCTACTCAGAGCCATGGAATACTCAAATGGAAGGTGAATTCAGGAAGCTACCTCTTAACATTTAGAGTGGAACAGTAAAAATCTTTGTTTAGTTCTGTAAACGGTAATGTTCCATTGTGTAAAAAAGTTGAAGTTACTAAAAGTAACTTCTCCAACATTGGTAGCACACTCATAAAATCGGTTGCATACTACTCTAAATCATATGGTAAGCAAAATAATATGGTTTACATGAAGTTATCACATAGTAGTTTCCCGCAAAATTCAACTTTACACTCTATTGAGCTGAATGCATTACTTTCTATTCTATGCATTTTGAGTTATGGATGTGTACATAACTACTCAGGGTGAGGTGGAACGGTATAAATATTGCATGTATCCTACTCAGAGCCATGGAATACTCAAATGGAAGGTGAATTCAGGAAGCTACCTCTTAACATTTAGAGTGGAACAGTAAATATCTTTGTTTAGTTCTGTAAACGGTAATGTTCCATTGTATAAAAAAGTTGAAGTTACTAAAAGTAACTTCTCCAATCTTGGTAGCACACTCATAAAATTGGTTGCATACTACTCTAAATCGTATGGTAAGCAAAATAATAAGGTTTACATCAAGTTATCACATAGTAGTTTCCCGCAAAATTCATCTCTACACTCTATTGAGATGAATGCATTACTTTCTATTCTATGCATTTTGATTTATGGATGTGTACATAACTACTCAGGGTGAGGTGGAACGGTATAAATATTGCATGTATCCTACTCAGAGGCATGAAATACTCAAATGCAAGGTGAATTCAGGAAGCTACCTCTTAACATTTAGAGTGGAATAGTAAATATCTTTGTTTAGTTCTGTAAACGGTAATGTTCCATTGTATAAAAAAGTTGAAGTTACTAAAAGTAACTTCTCCAATCTTGGTAGCACACTCATAAAATTGGTTGCATACTACTCTAAATCGTATGGTAAGCAAAATAATAAGGTTTACATCAAGTTATCACATAGTAGTTTCCCGCAAAATTCATCTCTACACTCTATTGAGCTGAATGCATTACTTTCTATTCTATGCATTTTGATTTGTGGATGTGTACATAACTACTCAGGGTGAGGTGGAACGGTATAAATATTGCATGTATCCTACTCAGAGGCATGAAATACTCAAATGCAAGGTGAATTCAGGAAGCTACCTCTTAACATTTAGAGTGGAACAGTAAATATCTTTGTTAAGTTCTGTAAACGGTAATGTTCCTTTGTGTAAAAAAGTTGGTTACTAAAAGTAACTTCTCGAACATTGGTAACACACTCATAAAATCGGTTGCATACTACTCTAAGTGATGTGGTAAGTAAAATAATAAGGTTTACATCAAGTTATCACATAGTAGTTTCCCGCAAAATTCAACTTTACACTCTATTGAGCTGAATGCATTACTTCCTATTCTATGCATTTTGATTTATGGATGTGTACATAACCACTCAGGGTGAGGTGGAACGGTATAAATATTGCATGTATCCTACTCAGAGCCATGGAATACTCAAATGCAAGGTGAATTCAGGAAGCTACCTCATAACATTTAGAGTGGAACAGTAAAAATCTTTGTTTAGTTCTGTAAACGGTAATGTTCCATTGTGTAAAAAAGTTGAAGTTACTAAAAGTAACTTCTCCAACATTGGTAGCACACTCATAAAATCGGTTGCATACTACTCTAAATCATATGGTAAGCAAAATAATATGGTTTACATGAAGTTATCACATAGTAGTTTCCCGCAAAATTCATCTCTACACTCTATTGAGCTGAATGCATTACTTTCTATTCTATGCATTTTGATTTATGGATGTGTACATAACTACTCAGGGTGAGGTGGAACGGTATAAATATTGCATGTATCCTACTCAGAGCCATGGAATACTCAAATGGAAGGTGAATTCAGGGAGCTACCTCTTAACATTTAGAGTGGAACAGTAAAAATCTTTGTTTAGTTCTGTAAACGGTAATGTTCCATTGTGTAAAAAAGTTGAAGTTACTAAAAGTAACTTCTCCAACATTGGTAGCACACTCATAAAATCGGTTGCATACTACTCTAAATCATATGGTAAGCAAAATAATATGGTTTACATGAAGTTATCACATAGTAGTTTCCCGCAAAATTCAACTTTACACTCTATTGAGCTGAATGCATTACTTTCTATTCTGTGCATTTTGAGTTATGGATGTGTACATAACTACTCAGGGTGAGGTGGAACGGTATAAATATTGCATGTATCCTACTCAGAGCCATGAAATACTCAAATGCAAGGTGAATTCAGGAAGCTACCTCATAACATTTAGAGTGGAACAGTAAATATCTTTGTTTAGTTCGGTAAATGGTAATGTTCCATTGTGTAGAAAAGTTGAAGTTACTAAAAGTAACTTCTCCAACCTTGGTAGCACACTCATAAAATTGGTTGCATACTACTCTAAATCGTATGGTAAGCAAAATAATAAGGTTTACATCAAGTTATCTCATAGTAGTTTCCCCCAAAATTCATCTCTACACTCTATTGAGCTGAATGCATTACTTTCTATTCTATGCATTTTGATTTATGGATGTGTACATAACTACTCAGGGTGAGGTGGAACGGTACAAATATTGCATGTATCCTACTCAGAGCCATGGAATACTCAAATGGAAGGTGAATTCAGGAAGCTACCTCTTAACATTTAGAGTGGAACAGTAAAAATCTTTGTTTAGTTCTGTAAACGGTAATGTTCCATTGTGTAAAAAAGTTGAAGTTACTAAAAGTAACTTCTCCAACATTGGTAGCACACTCATAAAATCGGTTGCATACTACTCTAAATCATATGGTAAGCAAAATAATATGGTTTACATGAAGTTATCACATAGTAGTTTCCCGCAAAATTCAACTTTACACTCTATTGAGCTGAATGCATTACTTTCTATTCTATGCATTTTGAGTTATGGATGTGTACATAACTACTCAGGGTGAGGTGGAACGGTATAAATATTGCATGTATCCTACTCAGAGCCATGGAATACTCAAATGGAAGGTGAATTCAGGAAGCTACCTCTTAACATTTAGAGTGGAACAGTAAATATCTTTGTTTAGTTCTGTAAACGGTAATGTTCCATTGTATAAAAAAGTTGAAGTTACTAAAAGTAACTTCTCCAATCTTGGTAGCACACTCATAAAATTGGTTGCATACTACTCTAAATCGTATGGTAAGCAAAATAATAAGGTTTACATCAAGTTATCACATAGTAGTTTCCCGCAAAATTCATCTCTACACTCTATTGAGATGAATGCATTACTTTCTATTCTATGCATTTTGATTTATGTATGTGTACATAACTACTCAGGGTGAGGTGGAACGGTATAAATATTGCATGTATCCTACTCAGAGGCATGAAATACTCAAATGCAAGGTGAATTCAGGAAGCTACCTCTTAACATTTAGAGTGGAACAGTAAATATCTTTGTTAAGTTCTGTAAACGGTAATGTTCCTTTGTGTAAAAAAGTTGAAGTTACTAAAAGTAACTTCTCGAACATTGGTAACACACTCATAAAATCGGTTGCATACTACTCTAAGTGATGTGGTAAGTAAAATAATAAGGTTTACATCAAGTTATCACATAGTAGTTTCCCGCAAAATTCAACTTTACACTCTATTGAGCTGAATGCATTACTTCCTATTCTATGCATTTTGATTTATGGATGTGTACATAACTACTCAGGGTGAGGTGGAACGGTATAAATATTGCATGTATCCTACTCAGAGCCATGGAATACTCAAATGGAAGGTGAATTCAGGGAGCTACCTCTTAACATTTAGAGTGGAACAGTAAAAATGTTTGTTTAGTTCTGTAAACGGTAATGTTCCATTGTGTAAAAAAGTTGAAGTTACTAAAAGTAACTTCTCCAACATTGGTAGCACACTCATAAAATCGGTTGCATACTACTCTAAATCATATGGTAAGCAAAATAATATGGTTTACATGAAGTTATCAAATAGTAGTTTCCCGCAAAATTCAACTTTACACTCTATTGAGCTGAATGCATTACTTTCTATTCTGTGCATTTTGAGTTATGGATGTGTACATAACTACTCAGGGTGAGGTGGAACGGTATAAATATTGCATGTATCCTACTCAGAGCCATGAAATACTCAAATGCAAGGTGAATTCAGGAAGCTACCTCATAACATTTAGAGTGGAACAGTAAATATCTTTGTTTAGTTCGGTAAATGGTAATGTTCCATTGTGTAGAAAAGCTGAAGTTACTAAAAGTAACTTCTCCAACCTTGGTAGCACACTCATAAAATTGGTTGCATACTACTCTAAATCGTATGGTAAGCAAAATAATAAGGTTTACATCAAGTTATCTCATAGTAGTTTCCCCCAAAATTCATCTCTACACTCTATTGAGCTGAATGCATTACTTTCTATTCTATGCATTTTGATTTATGGATGTGTACATAACTACTCAGGGTGAGGTGGAACGGTATAAATATTGCATGTATCCTACTCAGAGCCATGGAATACTCAAATGGAAGGTGAATTCAGGAAGCTACCTCTTAACATTTAGAGTGGAACAGTAAAAATCTTTGTTTAGTTCTGTAAACGGTAATGTTCCATTGTGTAAAAAAGTTGAAGTTACTAAAAGTAACTTCTCCAACATTGGTAGCACACTCATAAAATCGGTTGCATACTACTCTAAATCATATGGTAAGCAAAATAATATGGTTTACATGAAGTTATCACATAGTAGTTTCCCGCAAAATTCAACTTTACACTCTATTGAGCTGAATGCATTACTTTCTATTCTGTGCATTTTGAGTTATGGATGTGTACATAACTACTCAGGGTGAGGTGGAACGGTATAAATATTGCATGTATCCTACTCAGAGCCATGAAATACTCAAATGCAAGGTGAATTCAGGAAGCTACCTCATAACATTTAGAGTGGAACAGTAAATATCTTTGTTTAGTTCGGTAAACGGTAATGTTCCATTGTGTAGAAAAGTTGAAGTTACTAAAAGTAACTTCTCCAACCTTGGTAGCACACTCATAAAATTGGTTGCATACTACTCTAAATCGTATGGTAAGCAAAATAATAAGGTTTACATCAAGTTATCTCATAGTAGTTTCCCGCAAAATTCATCTCTACACTCTATTGAGCTGAATGCATTACTTTCTATTCTATGCATTTTGATTTATGGATGTGTACATAACTACTCAGGGTGAGGTGGAACGGTATAAATATTGCATGTATCCTACTCAGAGCCATGGAATACTCAAATGGAAGGTGAATTCAGGGAGCTACCTCTTAACATTTAGAGTGGAACAGTAAAAATCTTTGTTTAGTTCTGTAAACGGTAATGTTCCATTGTGTAAAAAAGTTGAAGTTACTAAAAGTAACTTCTCCAACATTGGTAGCACACTCATAAAATCGGTTGCATACTACTCTAAATCATATGGTAAGCAAAATAATATGGTTTACATGAAGTTATCACATAGTAGATTCCCGCAAAATTCAACTTTACACTCTATTGAGCTGAATGCATTACTTTCTATTCTGTGCATTTTGAGTTATGGATGTGTACATAACTACTCAGGGTGAGGTGGAACGGTATAAATATTGCATGTATCCTACTCAGAGCCATGAAATACTCAAATGCAAGGTGAATTCAGGAAGCTACCTCATAACATTTAGAGTGGAACAGTAATTATCTTTGTTTAGTTCGGTAAATGGTAACGTTCCATTGTGTAGAAAAGTTGAAGTTACTAAAAGTAACTTCTCCAACCTTGGTAGCACACTCATAAAATTGGTTGCATACTACTCTAAATCGTATGGTAAGCAAAATAATAAGGTTTACATCAAGTTATCTCATAGTAGTTTCCCCCAAAATTCATCTCTACACTCTATTGAGCTGAATGCATTACTTTCTATTCTATGCATTTTGATTTATGGATGTGTACATAACTACTCAGGGTGAGGTGGAACGGTATAAATATTGCATGTATCCTACTCAGAGGCATGAAATACTCAAATGCAAGGTGAATTCAGGAAGCTACCTCTTAACATTTAGAGTGGAACAGTAAATATCTTTGTTTAGTTCTGTAAACGGTAATGTTCCATTGTATAAAAAAGTTGAAGTTACTAAAAGTAACTTCTCCAATCTTGGTAGCACACTCATAAAATTGGTTGCATACTACTCTAAATCGTATGGTAAGCAAAATAATAAGGTTTACATCAAGTT
This sequence comes from Hemitrygon akajei, assembly GCF_048418815.1. Lineage (NCBI taxonomy): Eukaryota > Metazoa > Chordata > Chondrichthyes > Myliobatiformes > Dasyatidae > Hemitrygon > Hemitrygon akajei. The sequence goes on along the minus strand of NC_133129.1, from coordinate 109,515,615 downwards.
ATCACATAGTAGTTTCCCGCAAAATTCATCTCTACACTCTATTGAGCTGAATGCATTACTTTCTATTCTATGCATTTTGATTTATGGATGTGTACATAGCTACTCAGGGTGAGGTGGAACGGTATAAATATTGCATGTATCCTACTCAGAGGCATGAAATACTCAAATGCAAGGTGAATTCAGGAAGCTACCTCTTAACATTTAGAGTGGAACAGTAAATATCTTTGTTAAGTTCTGTAAACGGTAATGTTCCTTTGTGTAAAAAAGTTGAAGTTACTAAAAGTAACTTCTCGAACATTGGTAACACACTCATAAAATCGGTTGCATACTACTCTAAGTGATGTGGTAAGTAAAATAATAAGGTTTACATCAAGTTATCACATAGTAGTTTCCCGCAAAATTCAACTTTACACTCTATTGAGCTGAATGCATTACTTTCTATTCTGTGCATTTTGATTTATGGATGTGTACATAACTACTCAGGGTGAGGTGGAACGGTATAAATATTGCATGTATCCTACTCAGAGCCATGAAATACTCAAATGCAAGGTGAATTCAGGAAGCTACCTCATAACATTTAGAGTGGAACAGTAAATATCTTTGTTTAGTTCGGTAAATGGTAATGTTCCATTGTGTAGAAAAGTTGATGTTACTAAAAGTAACTTCTCCAACCTTGGTAGCACACTCATAAAATTGGTTGCATACTACTCTAAATCGTATGGTAAGCAAAATAATAAGGTTTACATCAAGTTATCTCATAGTAGTTTCCCCCAAAATTCATCTCTACACTCTATTGAGCTGAATGCATTACTTTCTATTCTATGCATTTTGATTTATGGATGTGTACATAACTACTCAGGGTGAGGTGGAACGGTATAAATATTGCATGTATCCTACTCAGAGCCATGGAATACTCAAATGGAAGGTGAATTCAGGAAGCTACCTCTTAACATTTAGAGTGGAACAGTAAAAATCTTTGTTTAGTTCTGTAAACGGTAATGTTCCATTGTGTAAAAAAGTTGAAGTTACTAAAAGTAACTTCTCCAACATTGGTAGCACACTCATAAAATCGGTTGCATACTACTCTAAATCATATGGTAAGCAAAATAATATGGTTTACATGAAGTTATCACATAGTAGTTTCCCGCAAAATTCAACTTTACACTCTATTGAGCTGAATGCATTACTTTCTATTCTATGCATTTTGAGTTATGGATGTGTACATAACTACTCAGGGTGAGGTGGAACGGTATAAATATTGCATGTATCCTACTCAGAGCCATGGAATACTCAAATGGAAGGTGAATTCAGGAAGCTACCTCTTAACATTTAGAGTGGAACAGTAAATATCTTTGTTTAGTTCTGTAAACGGTAATGTTCCATTGTATAAAAAAGTTGAAGTTACTAAAAGTAACTTCTCCAATCTTGGTAGCACACTCATAAAATTGGTTGCATACTACTCTAAATCGTATGGTAAGCAAAATAATAAGGTTTACATCAAGTTATCACATAGTAGTTTCCCGCAAAATTCATCTCTACACTCTATTGAGATGAATGCATTACTTTCTATTCTATGCATTTTGATTTATGGATGTGTACTTAACTACTCAGGGTGAGGTGGAACGGTATAAATATTGCATGTATCCTACTCAGAGGCATGAAATACTCAAATGCAAGGTGAATTCAGGAAGCTACCTCTTAACATTTAGAGTGGAACAGTAAATATCTTTGTTTAGTTCTGTAAACGGTAATGTTCCATTGTATAAAAAAGTTGAAGTTACTAAAAGTAACTTCTCCAATCTTGGTAGCACACTCATAAAATTGGTTGCATACTACTCTAAATCGTATGGTAAGCAAAATAATAAGGTTTACATCAAGTTATCACATAGTAGTTTCCCGCAAAATTCATCTCTACACTCTATTGAGCTGAATGCATTACTTTCTATTCTATGCATTTTGATTTATGGATGTGTACATAACTACTCAGGGTGAGGTGGAACGGTATAAATATTGCATGTATCCTACTCAGAGGCATGAAATACTCAAATGCAAGGTGAATTCAGGAAGCTACCTCTTAACATTTAGAGTGGAACAGTAAATATCTTTGTTAAGTTCTGTAAACGGTAATGTTCCTTTGTGTAAAAAAGTTGAAGTTACTAAAAGTAACTTCTCGAACATTGGTAACACACTCATAAAATCGGTTGCATACTACTCTAAGTGATGTGGTAAGTAAAATAATAAGGTTTACATCAAGTTATCACATAGTAGTTTCCCGCAAAATTCAACTTTACACTCTATTGAGCTGAATGCATTACTTCCTATTCTATGCATTTTGATTTATGGATGTGTACATAACTACTCAGGGTGAGGTGGAACGGTATAAATATTGCATGTATCCTACTCAGAGCCATGGAATACTCAAATGGAAGGTGAATTCAGGGAGCTACCTCTTAACATTTAGAGTGGAACAGTAAAAATGTTTGTTTAGTTCTGTAAACGGTAATGTTCCATTGTGTAAAAAAGTTGAAGTTACTAAAAGTAACTTCTCCAACATTGGTAGCACACTCATAAAATCGGTTGCATACTACTCTAAATCATATGGTAAGCAAAATAATATGGTTTACATGAAGTTATCACATAGTAGTTTCCCGCAAAATTCAACTTTACACTCTATTGAGCTGAATGCATTACTTTCTATTCTGTGCATTTTGAGTTATGGATGTGTACATAACTACTCAGGGTGAGGTGGAACGGTATAAATATTGCATGTATCCTACTCAGAGCCATGAAATACTCAAATGCAAGGTGAATTCAGGAAGCTACCTCATAACATTTAGAGTGGAACAGTAAATATCTTTGTTTAGTTCGGTAAATGGTAATGTTCCATTGTGTAGAAAAGTTGAAGTTACTAAAAGTAACTTCTCCAACCTTGGTAGCACACTCATAAAATTGGTTGCATACTACTCTAAATCGTATGGTAAGCAAAATAATAAGGTTTACATCAAGTTATCTCATAGTAGTTTCCCCCAAAATTCATCTCTACACTCTATTGAGCTGAATGCATTACTTTCTATTCTATGCATTTTGATTTATGGATGTGTACATAACTACTCAGGGTGAGGTGGAACGGTATAAATATTGCATGTATCCTACTCAGAGCCATGGAATACTCAAATGGAAGGTGAATTCAGGAAGCTACCTCTTAACATTTAGAGTGGAACAGTAAAAATCTTTGTTTAGTTCTGTAAACGGTAATGTTCCATTGTGTAAAAAAGTTGAAGTTACTAAAAGTAACTTCTCCAACATTGGTAGCACACTCATAAAATCGGTTGCATACTACTCTAAATCATATGGTAAGCAAAATAATATGGTTTACATGAAGTTATCACATAGTAGTTTCCCGCAAAATTCAACTTTACACTCTATTGAGCTGAATGCATTACTTTCTATTCTGTGCATTTTGAGTTATGGATGTGTACATAACTACTCAGGGTGAGGTGGAACGGTATAAATATTGCATGTATCCTACTCAGAGCCATGAAATACTCAAATGCAAGGTGAATTCAGGAAGCTACCTCATAACATTTAGAGTGGAACAGTAAATATCTTTGTTTATTTCGGTAAACGGTAATGTTCCATTGTGTAGAAAAGTTGAAGTTACTAAAAGTAACTTCTCCAACCTTGGTAGCACACTCATAAAATTGGTTGCATACTACTCTAAATCGTATGGTAAGCAAAATAATAAGGTTTACATCAAGTTATCTCATAGTAGTTTCCCGCAAAATTCATCTCTACACTCTATTGAGCTGAATGCATTACTTTCTATTCTATGCATTTTGATTTATGGATGTGTACATAACTACTCAGGGTGAGGTGGAACGGTATAAATATTGCATGTATCCTACTCAGAGCCATGGAATACTCAAATGGAAGGTGAATTCAGGGAGCTACCTCTTAACATTTAGAGTGGAACAGTAAAAATCTTTGTTTAGTTCTGTAAACGGTAATGTTCCATTGTGTAAAAAAGTTGAAGTTACTAAAAGTAACTTCTCCAACATTGGTAGCACACTCATAAAATCGGTTGCATACTACTCTAAATCATATGGTAAGCAAAATAATATGGTTTACATGAAGTTATCACATAGTAGTTTCCCGCAAAATTCAACTTTACACTCTATTGAGCTGAATGCATTACTTTCTATTCTGTGCATTTTGAGTTATGGATGTGTACATAACTACTCAGGGTGAGGTGGAACGGTATAAATATTGCATGTATCCTACTCAGAGCCATGAAATACTCAAATGCAAGGTGAATTCAGGAAGCTACCTCATAACATTTAGAGTGGAACAGTAATTATCTTTGTTTAGTTCGGTAAATGGTAATGTTCCATTGTGTAGAAAAGTTGAAGTTACTAAAAGTAACTTCTCCAACCTTGGTAGCACACTCATAAAATTGGTTGCATACTACTCTAAATCGTATGGTAAGCAAAATAATAAGGTTTACATCAAGTTATCTCATAGTAGTTTCCCCCAAAATTCATCTCTACACTCTATTGAGCTGAATGCATTACTTTCTATTCTATGCATTTTGATTTATGGATGTGTACATAACTACTCAGGGTGAGGTGGAACGGTATAAATATTGCATGTATCCTACTCAGAGGCATGAAATACTCAAATGCAAGGTGAATTCAGGAAGCTACCTCTTAACATTTAGAGTGGAACAGTAAATATCTTTGTTTAGTTCTGTAAACGGTAATGTTCCATTGTATAAAAAAGTTGAAGTTACTAAAAGTAACTTCTCCAATCTTGGTAGCACACTCATAAAATTGGTTGCATACTACTCTAAATCGTATGGTAAGCAAAATAATAAGGTTTACATCAAGTTATCACATAGTAGTTTCCCGCAAAATTCATCTCTACACTCTATTGAGCTGAATGCATTACTTTCTATTCTATGCATTTTGATTTATGGATGTGTACATAACTACTCAGGGTGAGGTGGAACGGTATAAATATTGCATGTATCCTACTCAGAGGCATGAAATACTCAAATGCAAGGTGAATTCAGGAAGCTACCTCTTAACATTTAGAGTGGAACAGTAAATATCTTTGTTAAGTTCTGTAAACGGTAATGTTCCTTTGTGTAAAAAAGTTGAAGTTACTAAAAGTAACTTCTCGAACATTGGTAACACACTCATAAAATCGGTTGCATACTACTCTAAGTGATGTGGTAAGTAAAATAATAAGGTTTACATCAAGTTATCACATAGTAGTTTCCCGCAAAATTCAACTTTACACTCTATTGAGCTGAATGCATTACTTCCTATTCTATGCATTTTGATTTATGGATGTGTACATAACTACTCAGGGTGAGGTGGAACGGTATAAATATTGCATGTATCCTACTCAGAGCCATGGAATACTCAAATGGAAGGTGAATTCAGGGAGCTACCTCTTAACATTTAGAGTGGAACAGTAAAAATGTTTGTTTAGTTCTGTAAACGGTAATGTTCCATTGTGTAAAAAAGTTGAAGTTACTAAAAGTAACTTCTCCAACATTGGTAGCACACTCATAAAATCGGTTGCATACTACTCTAAATCATATGGTAAGCAAAATAATATGGTTTACATGAAGTTATCACATAGTAGTTTCCCGCAAAATTCAACTTTACACTCTATTGAGCTGAATGCATTACTTTCTATTCTGTGCATTTTGAGTTATGGATGTGTACATAACTACTCAGGGTGAGGTGGAACGGTATAAATATTGCATGTATCCTACTCAGAGCCATGAAATACTCAAATGCAAGGTGAATTCAGGAAGCTACCTCATAACATTTAGAGTGGAACAGTAAATATCTTTGTTTAGTTCGGTAAATGGTAATGTTCCATTGTGTAGAAAAGTTGAAGTTACTAAAAGTAACTTCTCCAACCTTGGTAGCACACTCATAAAATTGGTTGCATACTACTCTAAATCGTATGGTAAGCAAAATAATAAGGTTTACATCAAGTTATCTCATAGTAGTTTCCCCCAAAATTCATCTCTACACTCTATTGAGCTGAATGCATTACTTTCTATTCTATGCATTTTGATTTATGGATGTGTACATAACTACTCAGGGTGAGGTGGAACGGTATAAATATTGCATGTATCCTACTCAGAGCCATGGAATACTCAAATGGAAGGTGAATTCAGGAAGCTACCTCTTAACATTTAGAGTGGAACAGTAAAAATCTTTGTTTAGTTCTGTAAACGGTAATGTTCCATTGTGTAAAAAAGTTGAAGTTACTAAAAGTAACTTCTCCAACATTGGTAGCACACTCATAAAATCGGTTGCATACTACTCTAAATCATATGGTAAGCAAAATAATATGGTTTACATGAAGTTATCACATAGTAGTTTCCCGCAAAATTCAACTTTACACTCTATTGAGCTGAATGCATTACTTTCTATTCTGTGCATTTTGAGTTATGGATGTGTACATAACTACTCAGGGTGAGGTGGAACGGTATAAATATTGCATGTATCCTACTCAGAGCCATGAAATACTCAAATGCAAGGTGAATTCAGGAAGCTACCTCATAACATTTAGAGTGGAACAGTAAATATCTTTGTTTATTTCGGTAAACGGTAATGTTCCATTGTGTAGAAAAGTTGAAGTTACTAAAAGTAACTTCTCCAACCTTGGTAGCACACTCATAAAATTGGTTGCATACTACTCTAAATCGTAAGGTAAGCAAAATAATAAGGTTTACATCAAGTTATCTCATAGTAGTTTCCCGCAAAATTCATCTCTACACTCTATTGAGCTGAATGCATTACTTTCTATTCTATGCATTTTGATTTATGGATGTGTACATAACTACTCAGGGTGAGGTGGAACGGTATAAATATTGCATGTATCCTACTCAGAGCCATGGAATACTCAAATGGAAGGTGAATTCAGGGAGCTACCTCTTAACATTTAGAGTGGAACAGTAAAAATCTTTGTTTAGTTCTGTAAACGGTAATGTTCCATTGTGTAAAAAAGTTGAAGTTACTAAAAGTAACTTCTCCAACATTGGTAGCACACTCATAAAATCGGTTGCATACTACTCTAAATCATATGGTAAGCAAAATAATATGGTTTACATGAAGTTATCACATAGTAGTTTCCCGCAAAATTCAACTTTACACTCTATTGAGCTGAATGCATTACTTTCTATTCTGTGCATTTTGAGTTATGGATGTGTACATAACTACTCAGGGTGAGATGGAACGGTATAAATATTGCATGTATCCTACTCAGAGCCATGAAATACTCAAATGCAAGGTGAATTCAGGAAGCTACCTCATAACATTTAGAGTGGAACAGTAATTATCTTTGTTTAGTTCGGTAAATGGTAATGTTCCATTGTGTAGAAAAGTTGAAGTTACTAAAAGTAACTTCTCCAACCTTGGTAGCACACTCATAAAATTGGTTGCATACTACTCTAAATCGTATGGTAAGCAAAATAATAAGGTTTACATCAAGTTATCTCATAGTAGTTTCCCCCAAAATTCATCTCTACACTCTATTGAGCTGAATGCATTACTTTCTATTCTATGCATTTTGATTTATGGATGTGTACATAACTACTCAGGGTGAGGTGGAACGGTATAAATATTGCATGTATCCTACTGTTATGATACCAGCCCCCTCCTTTGTGAGAATTGCAAGAGCCCTAGAAAAGGGGGGGGGTCAATGACCCAAAAGAGAGAGAGAGAGACAGGCTGAATGGACACAGGAAATGGAAAGACATTCCACTGGGACAAAAGCTGGTGACTGTGGCATTGTTCTCAGGAGACACCTGGGAACTGCAGACGTGCCAACTCGCAGGGACATTGTAAAGCCCTCGGGCAAAGTGGGCTGGTTGAGAGAGAGATTGCATCACCTGCAACCTGATTGACACCTGAGATCCCGTGAGGCAGTATAAAGAAGGGTCTGAAAGAGGACGACCCTCAGACGCACCAAGGAGACACCAAGAAGCACGATACCGCTTCCCATGGGAACGGGAAGCCATTTTGAAATAAGCCACGTGCGTTAAATTCCGAATGCGGGGTTTGTGGCTGGAACCAACGGAAGATCGCTTTTAACTAACAACGGGGAAGATCGCTCCCCTGATTCAACGGATGTAAACGGCAAGTTTTTCCGTTTTATCTCTCTCTCTCTCCAACACGTGAAACCAAAAGGGAAAAGCCTGCAGACTTCAGAGTGACTCTTTATATTTCCAATTGGACTCAGTATTATATACCCTAGACAACGAAAGAGCTTAATTCTGAGTGATTATTAATGTACCTGTGTTTTAGATTGAGTATTGACGCATGTTATCTGAATGTTTGTATTAACCTTAATTTTTGTGCCCCTTTATTAATAAAACGTTTGAAAATAGTAGCATCCGACTCAGCTGATCCATCTATCTTTGCTGGTAAGTTACCTGGTTACGGGGTTTTCGTAACAAGTGGGGTTCTCGTCTCGGGATTTGACACCAAAAAGGGGGAGGTCAGTCAATCGGGATTGTAAGTCAAAACAAAATAATTTGGATCTGGTACGCAGGTAGCCAGACAGAAAAACCAGCAAAGATGGACGTGTGTGAATTTATGGAAAGCGCGACTGTGGCGGCGCTAGAGGTGAGCGCCAAAGCAGACTTGTTAAATTTGGCGAAGGGGTTAGAGATGGAAAACGAGCAGAATCAAGCTGAGAGGCAAAGACAGCATGAAATTCGGATCAGAGAGTTAGCAGCAGGCTTGAGAGCGGCAGCGGGGAGAGAAAGAGAGAGGGAGGAGCTAAGGAGAGAGCGGTTTAATGTTAGTCGGGAGTTGAGAGTAGTACCTCCGTTCGAAGAGACGGATGTTGATAGTTATTTCATTACTATATACCAGAATCAGAAGTGGCAGGGGGAGCAGTGGGTCGCGTTGTTGCGAAGTGTGTTAGCAGGAGGGAGGATTTGGGCAGCCATGATGCCGACCCGCCGACCGGCGAGTGCGGTGGCCCCGCCCCTGGAGTACCAAAGCTTTCGCGCATGCGCGGTCACTCGCAGCCTGTCGGGAAAAGCGGCTGAGAAAGAGGACAGTTTAAATGAAGCCAGCGGTGATCTGGCCAAGATGTTTTTACCGACCCTGTACCATGAGGGTTCCGAGGGTGGTAAAACAGAAAGCAGTAAAGTAAAAGGGGGTAAGGGAGAGGAAATAGCCCTGCCCTTAGTGAAGAGAAAGGTCCTAGAGGTAGGAACTAAAGTTGAGAAACGGATAAAGTTGTTAAAATGTCCAGAGTTGGACATGGTTAATCTGTCTGGTTTGGCAGAATTGTTTGAAGAAGTTCAGAGTTCTAAAGGTGTTCTCGATGGTCCCGAGAGTGAAATGAGGGCAGTCTTAGAGGAGAAGGGTACCCTTGCCGAGGAGGTTGTTTCAGCTCGCAGGGTTGCGCCTTCCCCAACGGGGGGCTGCCTAGAGAGTAACTGGAAGGATCGGGGGACGTTAGAATTTGAGAAAGGTACGGGTATTGAAAGCCTGGAAGGGGCCAATGTCCCGTTTGAGTGTGTCCAAGATGGGGGCGCACGTGGTGCTGAACCTGGTAACAGAGCTCAGGGGAAGTCTGAGGTGTTTGATTCAGGGGGACGGGGCGGCCGTCTTTGTGGATCAGATAGGGTTGGTTCAGTAGGAAAAGGGTTAACTTTGGTAACCGTGGGAAGTGTGAGTTCCACGGTGTTTGTATTCGAGAGTGGGGCCAAGGTTAATGCCGAATTTAAGGGGGGAATGAGGATTGTTATTGAAGGAAACGGAAAGTCTGTAGTTCCCAAGTCGAAGGAAGAAATTTTAAACCTGGCAGATCGCTCACAGAGTGAGTCGGGAAATAGCGGGGCCCCCCACTCTATTGTTACGCCAGGGTGGGGTGTGAAGAGGTTGCATTCGAAATGCTACCTGAAAGAGGAGTTGGAATTAAAAACAAATAGCCTGAAGGGTCTTGACAGTCTGGGGCATGGTGTTGAAAAAATAGCCCCGATGAACGAGGCGGGCGGGAGTTCACCACGCCAAATTACTCAAAGTCCCAACGGGGGGACTTGCCAGAAAAAAGGCGAGGGTTAATGGGGGCGCGATTTTTAAAATAGCAGAAGCCGGTTTTAAGGGATTTTGACAAAGTATGTGAATAATAAAGACAACACCCATGGAAGCTTGCCTGTTAAGTTTGAAAGTAGCATAAAAATTTGTCTTTTGCATGAACCTTTGTAGATGTATGTAAGCTAAGATCACACCTCCTTAGTTATGTTGCCGAAGAAAGCAAATAAATAGGTGGTTATTGAATTGAAGTCTGATGCTACAAGACTTTAAGATATTAAGATGTTAGATATTAACTAAAGGGGCACTGTACTTGTTAACTGTTTAGATGCTGACTTGAATGTATAACTGTATTACTCTGTATTAGATTCAAAATTTCTGTAAGACTGTACCACTCTGGGTTTTAACCGCTGGTAAAAACCTTTTTAAGAGGGGAGGTGTTATGATACCAGCCCCCTCCTTTGTGAGAATTGCAAGAGCCCTAGAAAAGGGGGGGGGTCAATGACCCAAAAGAGAGAGAGAGAGACAGGCTGAATGGACACAGGAAATGGAAAGACATTCCACTGGGACAAAAGCTGGTGACTGTGGCATTGTTCTCAGGAGACACCTGGGAACTGCAGACGTGCCAACTCGCAGGGACATTGTAAAGCCCTCGGGCAAAGTGGGCTGGTTGAGAGAGAGATTGCATCACCTGCAACCTGATTGACACCTGAGATCCCGTGAGGCAGTATAAAGAAGGGTCTGAAAGAGGACGACCCTCAGACGCACCAAGGAGACACCAAGAAGCACGATACCGCTTCCCATGGGAACGGGAAGCCATTTTGAAATAAGCCACGTGCGTTAAATTCCGAATGCGGGGTTTGTGGCTGGAACCAACGGAAGATCGCTTTTAACTAACAACGGGGAAGATCGCTCCCCTGATTCAACGGATGTAAACGGCAAGTTTTTCCGTTTTATCTCTCTCTCTCTCCAACACGTGAAACCAAAAGGGAAAAGCCTGCAGACTTCAGAGTGACTCTTTATATTTCCAATTGGACTCAGTATTATATACCCTAGACAACGAAAGAGCTTAATTCTGAGTGATTATTAATGTACCTGTGTTTTAGATTGAGTATTGACGCATGTTATCTGAATGTTTGTATTAACCTTAATTTTTGTGCCCCTTTATTAATAAAACGTTTGAAAATAGTAGCATCCGACTCAGCTGATCCATCTATCTTTGCTGGTAAGTTACCTGGTTACGGGGTTTTCGTAACACTACTCAGAGGCATGAAATACTCAAATGCAAGGTGAATTCAGGAAGCTACCTCTTAACATTTAGAGTGGAACAGTAAATATCTTTGTTTAGTTCTGTAAACGGTAATGTTCCATTGTATAAAAAAGTTGAAGTTACTAAAAGTAACTTCTCCAATCTTGGTAGCACACTCATAAAATTGGTTGCATACTACTCTAAATCGTATGGTAAGCAAAATAATAAGGTTTACATCAAGTTATCACATAGTAGTTTCCCGCAAAATTCATCTCTACACTCTATTGAGCTGAATGCATTACTTTCTATTCTATGCATTTTGATTTATGGATGTGTACATAACTACTCAGGGTGAGGTGGAACGGTATAAATATTGCATGTATCCTACTCAGAGGCATGAAATACTCAAATGCAAGGTGAATTCAGGAAGCTACCTCTTAACATTTAGAGTGGAACAGTAAATATCTTTGTTAAGTTCTGTAAACGGTAATGTTCCTTTGTGTAAAAAAGTTGAAGTTACTAAAAGTAACTTCTCGAACATTGGTAACACACTCATAAAATCGGTTGCATACTACTCTAAGTGATGTGGTAAGTAAAATAATAAGGTTTACATCAAGTTATCACATAGTAGTTTCCCGCAAAATTCAACTTTACACTCTATTGAGCTGAATGCATTACTTCCTATTCTATGCATTTTGATTTATGGATGTGTACATAACCACTCAGGGTGAGGTGGAACGGTATAAATATTGCATGTATCCTACTCAGAGCCATGGAATACTCAAATGCAAGGTGAATTCAGGAAGCTACCTCATAACATTTAGAGTGGAACAGTAAAAATCTTTGTTTAGTTCTGTAAACGGTAATGTTCCATTGTGTAAAAAAGTTGAAGTTACTAAAAGTAACTTCACCAACATTGGTAGCACACTCATAAAATCGGTTGCATACTACTCTAAATCATATGGTAAGCAAAATAATATGGTTTACATGAAGTTATCTCATAGTAGTTTCCCCCAAAATTCATCTCTACACTCTATTGAGCTGAATGCATTACTTTCTATTCTATGCATTTTGATTTATGGATGTGTACATAACTACTCAGGGTGAGGTGGAACGGTATAAATATTGCATGTATCCTACTCAGAGCCATGGAATACTCAAATGGAAGGTGAATTCAGGAAGCTACCTCTTAACATTTAGAGTGGAACAGTAAAAATCTTTGTTTAGTTCTGTAAACGGTAATGTTCCATTGTGTAAAAAAGTTGAAGTTACTAAAAGTAACTTCTCCAACATTGGTAGCACACTCATAAAATCGGTTGCATACTACTCTAAATCATATGGTAAGCAAAATAATATGGTTTACATGAAGTTATCACATAGTAGTTTCCCGCAAAATTCAACTTTACACTCTATTGAGCTGAATGCATTACTTTCTATTCTGTGCATTTTGAGTTATGGATGTGTACATAACTACTCAGGGTGAGGTGGAACGGTATAAATATTGCATGTATCCTACTCAGAGCCATGAAATACTCAAATGCAAGGTGAATTCAGGAAGCTACCTCATAACATTTAGAGTGGAACAGTAAATATCTTTGTTTAGTTCGGTAAATGGTAATGTTCCATTGTGTAGAAAAGTTGAAGTTACTAAAAGTAACTTCTCCAACCTTGGTAGCACACTCATAAAATTGGTTGCATACTACTCTAAATCGTATGGTAAGCAAAATAATAAGGTTTACATCAAGTTATCTCATAGTAGTTTCCCCCAAAATTCATCTCTACACTCTATTGAGCTGAATGCATTACTTTCTATTCTATGCATTTTGATTTATGGATGTGTACATAACTACTCAGGGTGAGGTGGAACGGTATAAATATTGCATGTATCCTACTCAGAGGCATGAAATACTCAAATGCAAGGTGAATTCAGGAAGCTACCTCTTAACATTTAGAGTGGAACAGTAAATATCTTTGTTTAGTTCTGTAAACGGTAATGTTCCATTGTATAAAAAAGTTGAAGTTACTAAAAGTAACTTCTCCAATCTTGGTAGCACACTCATAAAATTGGTTGCATACTACTCTAAATCGTATGGTAAGCAAAATAATAAGGTTTACATCAAGTTATCACATAGTAGTTTCCCGCAAAATTCATCTCTACACTCTATTGAGCTGAATGCATTACTTTCTATTCTATGCATTTTGATTTATGGATGTGTACATAACTACTCAGGGTGAGGTGGAACGGTATAAATATTGCATGTATCCTACTCAGAGGCATGAAATACTCAAATGCAAGGTGAATTCAGGAAGCTACCTCTTAACATTTAGAGTGGAACAGTAAATATCTTTGTTAAGTTCTGTAAACGGTAATGTTCCTTTGTGTAAAAAAGTTGAAGTTACTAAAAGTAACTTCTCGAACATTGGTAACACACTCATAAAATCGGTTGCATACTACTCTAAGTGATGTGGTAAGTAAAATAATAAGGTTTACATCAAGTTATCACATAGTAGTTTCCCGCAAAATTCAACTTTACACTCTATTGAGCTGAATGCATTACTTCCTATTCTATGCATTTTGATTTATGGATGTGTACATAACCACTCAGGGTGAGGTGGAACGGTATAAATATTGCATGTATTCTACTCAGAGCCATGGAATACTCAAATGCAAGGTGAATTCAGGAAGCTACCTCATAACATTTAGAGTGGAACAGTAAAAATCTTTGTTTAGTTCTGTAAACGGTAATGTTCCATTGTGTAAAAAAGTTGAAGTTACTAAAAGTAACTTCTCCAACATTGGTAGCACACTCATAAAATCGGTTGCATACTACTCTAAATCATATGGTAAGCAAAATAATATGGTTTACATGAAGTTATCTCATAGTAGTTTCCCCCAAAATTCATCTCTACACTCTATTGAGCTGAATGCATTACTTTCTATTCTATGCATTTTGATTTATGGATGTGTACATAACTACTCAGGTTGAGGTGGAACGGTATAAATATTGCATGTATCCTACTCAGAGCCATGGAATACTCAAATGGAAGGTGAATTCAGGAAGCTACCTCTTAACATTTAGAGTGGAACAGTAAAAATCTTTGTTTAGTTCTGTAAACGGTAATGTTCCATTGTGTAAAAAAGTTGAAGTTACTAAAAGTAACTTCTCCAACATTGGTAGCACACTCATAAAATCGGTTGCATACTACTCTAAATCATATGGTAAGCAAAATAATATGGTTTACATGAAGTTATCACATAGTAGTTTCCCGCAAAATTCAACTTTACACTCTATTGAGCTGAATGCATTACTTTCTATTCTGTGCATTTTGAGTTATGGATGTGTACATAACTACTCAGGGTGAGGTGGAACGGTATAAATATTGCATGTATCCTACTCAGAGCCATGAAATACTCAAATGCAAGGTGAATTCAGGAAGCTACCTCATAACATTTAGAGTGGAACAGTAAATATCTTTGTTTAGTTCGGTAAACGGTTATGTTCCATTGTGTAGAAAAGTTGAAGTTACTAAAAGTAACTTCTCCAACCTTGGTAGCACACTCATAAAATTGGTTGCATACTACTCTAAATCGTATGGTAAGCAAAATAATAAGGTTTACATCAAGTTATCTCATAGTAGTTTCCCCCAAAATTCATCTCTACACTCTATTGAGCTGAATGCATTACTTTCTATTCTATGCATTTTGATTTATGGATGTGTACATAACTACTCAGGGTGAGGTGGAACGGTATAAATATTGCATGTATCCTACTCAGAGCCATGGAATACTCAAATGGAAGGTGAATTCAGGGAGCTACCTCTTAACATTTAGAGTGGAACAGTAAAAATCTTTGTTTAGTTCTGTAAACGGTAATGTTCCATTGTGTAAAAAAGTTGAAGTTACTAAAAGTAACTTCTCCAACATTGGTAGCACACTCATAAAATCGGTTGCATACTACTCTAAATCATATGGTAAGCAAAATAATATGGTTTACATGAAGTTATCTCATAGTAGTTTCCCCCAAAATTCATCTCTACACTCTATTGAGCTGAATGCATTACTTTCTATTCTATGCATTTTGATTTATGGATGTGTACATAACTACTCAGGGTGAGGTGGAACGGTATAAATATTGCATGTATCCTACTCAGAGCCATGGAATACTCAAATGGAAGGTGAATTCAGGAAGCTACCTCTTAACATTTAGAGTGGAACAGTAAAAATCTTTGTTTAGTTCTGTAAACGGTAATGTTCCATTGTGTAAAAAAGTTGAAGTTACTAAAAGTAACTTCTCCAACATTGGTAGCACACTCATAAAATCGGTTGCATACTACTCTAAATCATATGGTAAGCAAAATAATATGGTTTACATGAAGTTATCACATAGTAGTTTCCCGCAAAATTCAACTTTACACTCTATTGAGCTGAATGCATTACTTTCTATTCTGTGCATTTTGAGTTATGGATGTGTACATAACTACTCAGGGTGAGGTGGAACGGTATAAATATTGCATGTATCCTACTCAGAGCCATGAAATACTCAAATGCAAGGTGAATTCAGGAAGCTACCTCATAACATTTAGAGTGGAACAGTAAATATCTTTGTTTAGTTCGGTAAACGGTAATGTTCCATTGTGTAGAAAAGTTGAAGTTACTAAAAGTAACTTCTCCAACCTTGGTAGCACACTCATAAAATTGGTTGCATACTACTCTAAATCGTATGGTAAGCAAAATAATAAGGTTTACATCAAGTTATCTCATAGTAGTTTCCCCCAAAATTCATCTCTACACTCTATTGAGCTGAATGCATTACTTTCTATTCTATGCATTTTGATTTATGGATGTGTACATAACTACTCAGGTTGAGGTGGAACGGTATAAATATTGCATGTATCCTACTCAGAGCCATGGAATACTCAAATGGAAGGTGAATTCAGGGAGCTACCTCTTAACATTTAGAGTGGAACAGTAAAAATCTTTGTTTAGTTCTGTAAACGGTAATGTTCCATTGTGTAAAAAAGTTGAAGTTACTAAAAGTAACTTCTCCAACATTGGTAGCACACTCATAAAATCGGTTGCATACTACTCTAAATCATATGGTAAGCAAAATATTATGGTTTACATGAAGTTATCACATAGTAGTTTCCCGCAAAATTCAACTTTACACTCTATTGAGCTGAATGCATTACTTTCTATTCTGTGCATTTTGAGTTATGGATGTGTACATAACTACTCAGGGTGAGGTGGAACGGTATAAATATTGCATGTATCCTACTCAGAGCCATGAAATACTCAAATGCAAGGTGAATTCAGGAAGCTACCTCATAACATTTAGAGTGGAACAGTAAATATCTTTGTTTAGTTCGGTAAACGGTTATGTTCCATTGTGTAGAAAAGTTGAAGTTACTAAAAGTAACTTCTCCAACCTTGGTAGCACACTCATAAAATTGGTTGCATACTACTCTAAATCGTATGGTAAGCAAAATAATAAGGTTTACATCAAGTTATCTCATAGTAGTTTCCCCCAAAATTCATCTCTACACTCTATTGAGCTGAATGCATTACTTTCTATTCTATGCATTTTGATTTATGGATGTGTACATAACTACTCAGGGTGAGGTGGAACGGTATAAATATTGCATGTATCCTACTCAGAGCCATGGAATACTCAAATGGAAGGTGAATTCAGGGAGCTACCTCTTAACATTTAGAGTGGAACAGTAAAAATCTTTGTTTAGTTCTGTAAACGGTAATGTTCCATTGTGTAAAAAAGTTGAAGTTACTAAAAGTAACTTCTCCAACATTGGTAGCACACTCATAAAATCGGTTGCATACTACTCTAAATCATATGGTAAGCAAAATAATATGGTTTACATGAAGTTATCACATAGTAGTTTCCCGCAAAATTCAACTTTACACTCTATTGAGCTGAATGCATTACTTCCTATTCTATGCATTTTGAGTTATGGATGTGTACATAACCACTCAGGGTGAGGTGGAACGGTATAAATATTGCATGTATCCTACTCAGAGCCATGGAATACTCAAATGCAAGGTGAATTCAGGAAGCTACCTCATAACATTTAGAGTGGAACAGTAAAAATCTTTGTTTAGTTCTGTAAACGGTAATGTTCCATTGTGTAAAAAAGTTGAAGTTACTAAAAGTAACTTCTCCAACATTGGTAGCACACTCATAAAATCGGTTGCATACTACTCTAAATCATATGGTAAGCAAAATAATATGGTTTACATGAAGTTATCTCATAGTAGTTTCCCCCAAAATTCATCTCTACACTCTATTGAGCTGAATGCATTACTTTCTATTCTATGCATTTTGATTTATGGATGTGTACATAACTACTCAGGGTGAGGTGGAACGGTATAAATATTGCATGTATCCTACTCAGAGCCATGGAATACTCAAATGGAAGGTGAATTCAGGAAGCTACCTCTTAACATTTAGAGTGGAACAGTAAAAATCTTTGTTTAGTTCTGTAAACGGTAATGTTCCATTGTGTAAAAAAGTTGAAGTTACTAAAAGTAACTTCTCCAACATTGGTAGCACACTCATAAAATCGGTTGCATACTACTCTAAATCATATGGTAAGCAAAATAATATGGTTTACATGAAGTTATCACATAGTAGTTTCCCGCAAAATTCAACTTTACACTCTATTGAGCTGAATGCATTACTTTCTATTCTGTGCATTTTGAGTTATGGATGTGTACATAACTACTCAGGGTGAGGTGGAACGGTATAAATATTGCATGTATCCTACTCAGAGCCATGAAATACTCAAATGCAAGGTGAATTCAGGAAGCTACCTCATAACATTTAGAGTGGAACAGTAAATATCTTTGTTTAGTTCGGTAAACGGTAATGTTCCATTGTGTAGAAAAGTTGAAGTTACTAAAAGTAACTTCTCCAACCTTGGTAGCACACTCATAAAATTGGTTGCATACTACTCTAAATCGTATGGTAAGCAAAATAATAAGGTTTACATCAAGTTATCTCATAGTAGTTTCCCCCAAAATTCATCTCTACACTCTATTGAGCTGAATGCATTACTTTCTATTCTATGCATTTTGATTTATGGATGTGTACATAACTACTCAGGTTGAGGTGGAACGGTATAAATATTGCATGTATCCTACTCAGAGCCATGGAATACTCAAATGGAAGGTGAATTCAGGGAGCTACCTCTTAACATTTAGAGTGGAACAGTAAAAATCTTTGTTTAGTTCTGTAAACGGTAATGTTCCATTGTGTAAAAAAGTTGAAGTTACTAAAAGTAACTTCTCCAACATTGGTAGCACACTCATAAAATCGGTTGCATACTACTCTAAATCATATGGTAAGCAAAATAATATGGTTTACATGAAGTTATCACATAGTAGTTTCCCGCAAAATTCAACTTTACACTCTATTGAGCTGAATGCATTACTTTCTATTCTGTGCATTTTGAGTTATGGATGTGTACATAACTACTCAGGGTGAGGTGGAACGGTATAAATATTGCATGTATCCTACTCAGAGCCATGAAATACTCAAATGCAAGGTGAATTCAGGAAGCTACCTCATAACATTTAGAGTGGAACAGTAAATATCTTTGTTTAGTTCGGTAAACGGTTATGTTCCATTGTGTAGAAAAGTTGAAGTTACTAAAAGTAACTTCTCCAACCTTGGTAGCACACTCATAAAATTGGTTGCATACTACTCTAAATCGTATGGTAAGCAAAATAATAAGGTTTACATCAAGTTATCTCATAGTAGTTTCCCCCAAAATTCATCTCTACACTCTATTGAGCTGAATGCATTACTTTCTATTCTATGCATTTTGATTTATGGATGTGTACATAACTACTCAGGGTGAGGTGGAACGGTATAAATATTGCATGTATCCTACTCAGAGCCATGGAATACTCAAATGGAAGGTGAATTCAGGGAGCTACCTCTTAACATTTAGAGTGGAACAGTAAAAATCTTTGTTTAGTTCTGTAAACGGTAATGTTCCATTGTGTAAAAAAGTTGAAGTTACTAAAAGTAACTTCTCCAACATTGGTAGCACACTCATAAAATCGGTTGCATACTACTCTAAATCATATGGTAAGCAAAATAATATGGTTTACATGAAGTTATCACATAGTAGTTTCCCGCAAAATTCAACTTTACACTCTATTGAGCTGAATGCATTACTTCCTATTCTATGCATTTTGAGTTATGGATGTGTACATAACCACTCAGGGTGAGGTGGAACGGTATAAATATTGCATGTATCCTACTCAGAGCCATGGAATACTCAAATGCAAGGTGAATTCAGGAAGCTACCTCATAACATTTAGAGTGGAACAGTAAAAATCTTTGTTTAGTTCTGTAAACGGTAATGTTCCATTGTGTAAAAAAGTTGAAGTTACTAAAAGTAACTTCTCCAACATTGGTAGCACACTCATAAAATCGGTTGCATACTACTCTAAATCATATGGTAAGCAAAATAATATGGTTTACATGAAGTTATCTCATAGTAGTTTCCCCCAAAATTCATCTCTACACTCTATTGAGCTGAATGCATTACTTTCTATTCTATGCATTTTGATTTATGGATGTGTACATAACTACTCAGGGTGAGGTGGAACGGTATAAATATTGCATGTATCCTACTCAGAGCCATGGAATACTCAAATGGAAGGTGAATTCAGGAAGCTACCTCTTAACATTTAGAGTGGAACAGTAAAAATCTTTGTTTAGTTCTGTAAACGGTAATGTTCCATTGTGTAAAAAAGTTGAAGTTACTAAAAGTAACTTCTCCAACATTGGTAGCACACTCATAAAATCGGTTGCATACTACTCTAAATCATATGGTAAGCAAAATAATATGGTTTACATGAAGTTATCACATAGTAGTTTCCCGCAAAATTCAACTTTACACTCTATTGAGCTGAATGCATTACTTTCTATTCTGTGCATTTTGAGTTATGGATGTGTACATAACTACTCAGGGTGAGGTGGAACGGTATAAATATTGCATGTATCCTACTCAGAGCCATGAAATACTCAAATGCAAGGTGAATTCAGGAAGCTACCTCATAACATTTAGAGTGGAACAGTAAATATCTTTGTTTAGTTCGGTAAACGGTAATGTTCCATTGTGTAGAAAAGTTGAAGTTACTAAAAGTAACTTCTCCAACCTTGGTAGCACACTCATAAAATTGGTTGCATACTACTCTAAATCGTATGGTAAGCAAAATAATAAGGTTTACATCAAGTTATCTCATAGTAGTTTCCCCCAAAATTCATCTCTACACTCTATTGAGCTGAATGCATTACTTTCTATTCTATGCATTTTGATTTATGGATGTGTACATAACTACTCAGGGTGAGGTGGAACGGTATAAATATTGCATGTATCCTACTCAGAGCCATGGAATACTCAAATGGAAGGTGAATTCAGGGAGCTACCTCTTAACATTTAGAGTGGAACAGTAAAAATCTTTGTTTAGTTCTGTAAACGGTAATGTTCCATTGTGTAAAAAAGTTGAAGTTACTAAAAGTAACTTCTCCAACATTGGTAGCACACTCATAAAATCGGTTGCATACTACTCTAAATCATATGGTAAGCAAAATAATATGGTTTACATGAAGTTATCACATAGTAGTTTCCCGCAAAATTCAACTTTACACTCTATTGAGCTGAATGCATTACTTTCTATTCTGTGCATTTTGAGTTATGGATGTGTACATAACTACTCAGGGTGAGGTGGAACGGTATAAATATTGCATGTATCCTACTCAGAGCCATGAAATACTCAAATGCAAGGTGAATTCAGGAAGCTACCTCATAACATTTAGAGTGGAACAGTAAATATCTTTGTTTAGTTCGGTAAATGGTAATGTTCCATTGTGTAGAAAAGTTGAAGTTACTAAAAGTAACTTCTCCAACCTTGGTAGCACACTCATAAAATTGGTTGCATACTACTCTAAATCGTATGGTAAGCAAAATAATAAGGTTTACATCAAGTTATCTCATAGTAGTTTCCCCCAAAATTCATCTCTACACTCTATTGAGCTGAATGCATTACTTTCTATTCTATGCATTTTGATTTATGGATGTGTACATAACTACTCAGGGTGAGGTGGAACGGTATAAATATTGCATGTATCCTACTCAGAGGCATGAAATACTCAAATGCAAGGTGAATTCAGGAAGCTACCTCTTAACATTTAGAGTGGAACAGTAAATATCTTTGTTTAGTTCTGTAAACGGTAATGATCCATTGTATAAAAAAGTTGAAGTTACTAAAAGTAACTTCTCCAATCTTGGTAGCACACTCATAAAATTGGTTGCATACTACTCTAAATCGTATGGTAAGCAAAATAATAAGGTTTACATCAAGTTATCACATAGTAGTTTCCCGCAAAATTCATCTCTACACTCTATTGAGCTGAATGCATTACTTTCTATTCTATGCATTTTGATTTATGGATGTGTACATAACTACTCAGGGTGAGGTGGAACGGTATAAATATTGCATGTATCCTACTCAGAGCCATGAAATACTCAAATGCAAGGTGAATTCAGGAAGCTACCTCATAACATTTAGAGTGGAACAGTAAATATCTTTGTTTAGTTCGGTAAATGGTAATGTTCCATTGTGTAGAAAAGTTGAAGTTACTAAAAGAAACTTCTCCAACCTTGGTAGCACACTCATAAAATTGGTTGCATACTACTCTAAATCGTATGGTAAGCAAAATAATAAGGTTTACATCAAGTTATCTCATAGTAGTTTCCCCCAAAATTCATCTCTACACTCTATTGAGCTGAATGCATTACTTTCTATTCTATGCATTTTGATTTATGGATGTGTACATAACTACTCAGGGTGAGGTGGAACGGTATAAATATTGCATGTATCCTACTCAGAGCCATGGAATACTCAAATGGAAGGTGAATTCAGGAAGCTACCTCTTAACATTTAGAGTGGAACAGTAAAAATCTTTGTTTAGTTCTGTAAACGGTAATGTTCCATTGTGTAAAAAAGTTGAAGTTACTAAAAGTAACTTCTCCAACATTGGTAGCACACTCATAAAATCGGTTGCATACTACTCTAAATCATATGGTAAGCAAAATAATATGGTTTACATGAAGTTATCACATAGTAGTTTCCCGCAAAATTCAACTTTACACTCTATTGAGCTGAATGCATTACTTTCTATTCTATGCATTTTGAGTTATGGATGTGTACATAACTACTCAGGGTGAGGTGGAACGGTATAAATATTGCATGTATCCTACTCAGAGCCATGGAATACTCAAATGGAAGGTGAATTCAGGAAGCTACCTCTTAACATTTAGAGTGGAACAGTAAATATCTTTGTTTAGTTCTGTAAACGGTAATGTTCCATTGTATAAAAAAGTTGAAGTTACTAAAAGTAACTTCTCCAATCTTGGTAGCACACTCATAAAATTGGTTGCATACTACTCTAAATCGTATGGTAAGCAAAATAATAAGGTTTACATCAAGTTATCACATAGTAGTTTCCCGCAAAATTCATCTCTACACTCTATTGAGCTGAATGCATTACTTTCTATTCTATGCATTTTGAGTTATGGATGTGTACATAACTACTCAGGGTGAGGTGGAACGGTATAAATATTGCATGTATCCTACTCAGAGCCATGAAATACTCAAATGCAAGGTGAATTCAGGAAGCTACCTCATAACATTTAGAGTGGAACAGTAAATATCTTTGTTTAGTTCGGTAAATGGTAATGTTCCATTGTGTAGAAAAGTTGAAGTTACTAAAAGTAACTTCTCCAACCTTGGTAGCACACTCATAAAATTGGTTGCATACTACTCTAAATCGTATGGTAAGCAAAATAATAAGGTTTACATCAAGTTATCTCATAGTAGTTTCCCCCAAAATTCATCTCTACACTCTATTGAGCTGAATGCATTACTTTCTATTCTATGCATTTTGATTTATGGATGTGTACATAACTACTCAGGGTGAGGTGGAACGGTATAAATATTGCATGTATCCTACTCAGAGGCATGAAATACTCAAATGCAAGGTGAATTCAGGAAGCTACCTCTTAACATTTAGAGTGGAACAGTAAATATCTTTGTTTAGTTCTGTAAACGGTAATGTTCCATTGTATAAAAAAGTTGAAGTTACTAAAAGTAACTTCTCCAATCTTGGTAGCACACTCATAAAATTGGTTGCATACTACTCTAAATCGTATGGTAAGCAAAATAATAAGGTTTACATCAAGTTATCACATAGTAGTTTCCCGCAAAATTCATCTCTACACTCTATTGAGCTGAATGCATTACTTTCTATTCTATGCATTTTGATTTATGGATGTGTACATAACTACTCAGGGTGAGGTGGAACGGTATAAATATTGCATGTATCCTACTCAGAGGCATGAAATACTCAAATGCAAGGTGAATTCAGGAAGCTACCTCTTAACATTTAGAGTGGAACAGTAAATATCTTTGTTAAGTTCTGTAAACGGTAATGTTCCTTTGTGTAAAAAAGTTGAAGTTACTAAAAGTAACTTCTCGAACATTGGTAACACACTCATAAAATCGGTTGCATACTACTCTAAGTGATGTGGTAAGTAAAATAATAAGGTTTACATCAAGTTATCACATAGTAGTTTCCCGCAAAATTCAACTTTACACTCTATTGAGCTGAATGCATTACTTCCTATTCTATGCATTTTGATTTATGGATGTGTACATAACCACTCAGGGTGAGGTGGAACGGTATAAATATTGCATGTATCCTACTCAGAGCCATGGAATACTCAAATGCAAGGTGAATTCAGGAAGCTACCTCATAACATTTAGAGTGGAACAGTAAAAATCTTTGTTTAGTTCTGTAAACGGTAATGTTCCATTGTGTAAAAAAGTTGAAGTTACTAAAAGTAACTTCTCCAACATTGGTAGCACACTCATAAAATCGGTTGCATACTACTCTAAATCATATGGTAAGCAAAATAATATGGTTTACATGAAGTTATCTCATAGTAGTTTCCCCCAAAATTCATCTCTACACTCTATTGAGCTGAATGCTTTACTTTCTATTCTATGCATTTTGATTTATGGATGTGTACATAACTACTCAGGTTGAGGTGGAACGGTATAAATATTGCATGTATCCTACTCAGAGCCATGGAATACTCAAATGGAAGGTGAATTCAGGAAGCTACCTCTTAACATTTAGAGTGGAACAGTAAAAATCTTTGTTTAGTTCTGTAAACGGTAATGTTCCATTGTGTAAAAAAGTTGAAGTTACTAAAAGTAACTTCTCCAACATTGGTAGCACACTCATAAAATCGGTTGCATACTACTCTAAATCATATGGTAAGCAAAATAATATGGTTTACATGAAGTTATCACATAGTAGTTTCCCGCAAAATTCAACTTTACACTCTATTGAGCTGAATGCATTACTTTCTATTCTGTGCATTTTGAGTTATGGATGTGTACATAACTACTCAGGGTGAGGTGGAACGGTATAAATATTGCATGTATCCTACTCAGAGGCATGAAATACTCAAATGCAAGGTGAATTCAGGAAGCTACCTCTTAACATTTAGAGTGGAACAGTAAATATCTTTGTTTAGTTCTGTAAACGGTAATGTTCCATTGTATAAAAAAGTTGAAGTTACTAAAAGTAACTTCTCCAATCTTGGTAGCACACTCATAAAATTGGTTGCATACTACTCTAAATCGTATGGTAAGCAAAATAATAAGGTTTACATCAAGTTATCACATAGTAGTTTCCCGCAAAATTCATCTCTACACTCTATTGAGCTGAATGCATTACTTTCTATTCTATGCATTTTGATTTATGGATGTGTACATAACTACTCAGGGTGAGGTGGAACGGTATAAATATTGCATGTATCCTACTCAGAGGCATGAAATACTCAAATGCAAGGTGAATTCAGGAAGCTACCTCTTAACATTTAGAGTGGAACAGTAAATATCTTTGTTAAGTTCTGTAAACGGTAATGTTCCTTTGTGTAAAAAAGTTGAAGTTACTAAAAGTAACTTCTCGAACATTGGTAACACACTCATAAAATCGGTTGCATACTACTCTAAGTGATGTGGTAAGTAAAATAATAAGGTTTACATCAAGTTATCACATAGTAGTTTCCCGCAAAATTCAACTTTACACTCTATTGAGCTGAATGCATTACTTCCTATTCTATGCATTTTGATTTATGGATGTGTACATAACCACTCAGGGTGAGGTGGAACGGTATAAATATTGCATGTATCCTACTCAGAGCCATGAAATACTCAAATGCAAGGTGAATTCAGGAAGCTACCTCATAACATTTAGAGTGGAACAGTAAATATCTTTGTTTAGTTCGGTAAATGGTAATGTTCCATTGTGTAGAAAAGTTGAAGTTACTAAAAGTAACTTCTCCAACCTTGGTAGCACACTCATAAAATTGGTTGCATACTACTCTAAATCGTATGGTAAGCAAAATAATAAGGTTTACATCAAGTTATCACATAGTAGTTTCCCGCAAAATTCATCTCTACACTCTATTGAGCTGAATGCATTACTTTCTATTCTATGCATTTTGATTTATGGATGTGTACATAACTACTCAGGGTGAGGTGGAACGGTATAAATATTGCATGTATCCTACTCAGAGGCATGAAATACTCAAATGCAAGGTGAATTCAGGAAGCTACCTCTTAACATTTAGAGTGGAACAGTAAATATCTTTGTTAAGTTCTGTAAACGGTAATGTTCCTTTGTGTAAAAAAGTTGAAGTTACTAAAAGTAACTTCTCGAACATTGGTAACACACTCATAAAATCGGTTGCATACTACTCTAAGTGATGTGGTAAGTAAAATAATAAGGTTTACATCAAGTTATCACATAGTAGTTTCCCGCAAAATTCAACTTTACACTCTATTGAGCTGAATGCATTACTTCCTATTCTATGCATTTTGATTTATGGATGTGTACATAACCACTCAGGGTGAGGTGGAACGGTATAAATATTGCATGTATCCTACTCAGAGCCATGGAATACTCAAATGCAAGGTGAATTCAGGAAGCTACCTCATAACATTTAGAGTGGAACAGTAAAAATCTTTGTTTAGTTCTGTAAACGGTAATGTTCCATTGTGTAAAAAAGTTGAAGTTACTAAAAGTAACTTCTCCAACATTGGTAGCACACTCATAAAATCGGTTGCATACTACTCTAAATCATATGGTAAGCAAAATAATGTGGTTTACATGAAGTTATCACATAGTAGTTTTCCGCAAAATTCAACTTTACACTCTATTGAGCTGAATGCATTACTTTCTATTCTGTGCATTTTGAGTTATGGATGTGTACATAACTACTCAGGGTGAGGTGGAACGGTATAAATATTGCATGTATCCTACTCAGAGCCATGAAATACTCAAATGCAAGGTGAATTCAGGAAGCTACCTCATAACATTTAGAGTGGAACAGTAAAAATCTTTGTTTAGTTCTGTAAACGGTAATGTTCCATTGTGTAAAAAAGTTGAAGTTACTAAAAGTAACTTCTCCAACATTGGTAGCACACTCATAAAATCGGTTGCATACTACTCTAAATCATATGGTAAGCAAAATAATGTGGTTTACATGAAGTTATCACATAGTAGTTTCCCGCAAAATTCAACTTTACACTCTATTGAGCTGAATGCATTACTTTCTATTCTGTGCATTTTGAGTTATGGATGTGTACATAACTACTCAGGGTGAGGTGGAACGGTATAAATATTGCATGTATCCTACTCAGAGCCATGAAATACTCAAATGCAAGGTGAATTCAGGAAGCTACCTCATAACATTTAGAGTGGAACAGTAAATATCTTTGTTTAGTTCGGTAAATGGTAATGTTCCATTGTGTAGAAAAGTTGAAGTTACTAAAAGTAACTTCTCCAACCTTGGTAGCACACTCATAAAATTGGTTGCATACTACTCTAAATCGTATGGTAAGCAAAATAATAAGGTTTACATCAAGTTATCTCATAGTAGTTTCCCCCAAAATTCATCTCTACACTCTATTGAGCTGAATGCATTACTTTCTATTCTATGCATTTTGATTTATGGATGTGTACATAACTACTCAGGGTGAGGTGGAACGGTATAAATATTGCATGTATCCTACTCAGAGCCATGGAATACTCAAATGGAAGGTGAATTCAGGAAGCTACCTCTTAACATTTAGAGTGGAACAGTAAAAATCTTTGTTTAGTTCTGTAAACGGTAATGTTCCATTGTGTAAAAAAGTTGAAGTTACTAAAAGTAACTTCTCCAACATTGGTAGCACACTCATAAAATCGGTTGCATACTACTCTAAATCATATGGTAAGCAAAATAATATGGTTTACATGAAGTTATCACATAGTAGTTTCCCGCAAAATTCAACTTTACACTCTATTGAGCTGAATGCATTACTTTCTATTCTATGCATTTTGAGTTATGGATGTGTACATAACTACTCAGGGTGAGGTGGAACGGTATAAATATTGCATGTATCCTACTCAGAGCCATGGAATACTCAAATGGAAGGTGAATTCAGGAAGCTACCTCTTAACATTTAGAGTGGAACAGTAAATATCTTTGTTTAGTTCTGTAAACGGTAATGTTCCATTGTATAAAAAAGTTGAAGTTACTAAAAGTAACTTCTCCAATCTTGGTAGCACACTCATAAAATTGGTTGCATACTACTCTAAATCGTATGGTAAGCAAAATAATAAGGTTTACATCAAGTTATCACATAGTAGTTTCCCGCAAAATTCATCTCTACACTCTATTGAGCTGAATGCATTACTTTCTATTCTATGCATTTTGATTTATGGATGTGTACATAACTACTCAGGGTGAGGTGGAACGGTATAAATATTGCATGTATCCTACTCAGAGGCATGAAATACTCAAATGCAAGGTGAATTCAGGAAGCTACCTCTTAACATTTAGAGTGGAACAGTAAATATCTTTGTTTAGTTCTGTAAACGGTAATGTTCCATTGTATAAAAAAGTTGAAGTTACTAAAAGTAACTTCTCCAATCTTGGTAGCACACTGATAAAATTGGTTGCATACTACTCTAAATCGTATGGTAAGCAAAATAATAAGGTTTACATCAAGTTATCACATAGTAGTTTCCCGCAAAATTCATCTCTACACTCTATTGAGCTGAATGCATTACTTTCTATTCTATGCATTTTGATTTATGGATGTGTACATAACTACTCAGGGTGAGGTGGAACGGTATAAATATTGCATGTATCCTACTCAGAGGCATGAAATACTCAAATGCAAGGTGAATTCAGGAAGCTACCTCTTAACATTTAGAGTGGAACAGTGAATATCTTTGTTAAGTTCTGTAAACGGTAATGTTCCTTTGTGTAAAAAAGTTGAAGTTACTAAAAGTAACTTCTTGAACATTGGTAACACACTCATAAAATCGGTTGCATACTACTCTAAGTGATGTGGTAAGTAAAATAATAAGGTTTACATCAAGTTATCACATAGTAGTTTCCCGCAAAATTCAACTTTACACTCTATTGAGCTGAATGCATTACTTCCTATTCTATGCATTTTGATTTATGGATGTGTACATAACCACTCAGGGTGAGATGGAACGGTATAAATATTGCATGTATCCTACTCAGAGCCATGGAATACTCAAATGCAAGGTGAATTCAGGAAGCTACCTCATAACATTTAGAGTGGAACAGTAAAAATCTTTGTTTAGTTCTGTAAACGGTAATGTTCCATTGTGTAAAAAAGTTGAAGTTACTAAAAGTAACTTCTCCAACATTGGTAGCACACTCATAAAATCGGTTGCATACTACTCTAAATCATATGGTAAGCAAAATAATATGGTTTACATGAAGTTATCACATAGTAGTTTCCCGCAAAATTCAACTTTACACTCTATTGAGCTGAATGCATTACTTCCTATTCTATGCATTTTGATTTATGGATGTGTACATAACCACTCAGGGTGAGGTGGAACGGTATAAATATTGCATGTATCCTACTCAGAGCCATGGAATACTCAAATGCAAGGTGAATTCAGGAAGCTACCTCTTAACATTTAGAGTGGAACAGTAAAAATCTTTGTTTAGTTCTGTAAACGGTAATGTTCCATTGTGTAAAAAAGTTGAAGTTACTAAAAGTAACTTCTCCAACATTGGTAGCACACTCATAAAATCGGTTGCATACTACTCTAAATCATATGGTAAGCAAAATAATATGGTTTACATGAAGTTATCACATAGTAGTTTCCCGCAAAATTCAACTTTACACTCTATTGAGCTGAATGCATTACTTTCTATTCTGTGCATTTTGAGTTATGGATGTGTACATAACTACTCAGGGTGAGGTGGAACGGTATAAATATTGCATGTATCCTACTCAGAGCCATGAAATACTCAAATGCAAGGTGAATTCAGGAAGCTACCTCATAACATTTAGAGTGGAACAGTAAATATCTTTGTTTAGTTCGGTAAATGGTAATGTTCCATTGTGTAGAAAAGTTGAAGTTACTAAAAGTAACTTCTCCAACCTTGGTAGCACACTCATAAAATTGGTTGCATACTACTCTAAATCGTATGGTAAGCAAAATAATAAGGTTTACATCAAGTTATCTCATAGTAGTTTCCCCCAAAATTCATCTCTACACTCTATTGAGCTGAATGCATTACTTTCTATTCTATGCATTTTGATTTATGGATGTGTACATAACTACTCAGGGTGAGGTGGAACGGTATAAATATTGCATGTATCCTACTCAGAGCCATGGAATACTCAAATGGAAGGTGAATTCAGGAAGCTACCTCTTAACATTTAGAGTGGAACAGTAAAAATCTTTGTTTAGTTCTGTAAACGGTAATGTTCCATTGTGTAAAAAAGTTGAAGTTACTAAAAGTAACTTCTCCAACATTGGTAGCACACTCATAAAATCGGTTGCATACTACTCTAAATCATATGGTAAGCAAAATAATATGGTTTACATGAAGTTATCACATAGTAGTTTCCCGCAAAATTCAACTTTACACTCTATTGAGCTGAATGCATTACTTTCTATTCTATGCATTTTGAGTTATGGATGTGTACATAACTACTCAGGGTGAGGTGGAACGGTATAAATATTGCATGTATCCTACTCAGAGCCATGGAATACTCAAATGGAAGGTGAATTCAGGAAGCTACCTCTTAACATTTAGAGTGGAACAGTAAATATCTTTGTTTAGTTCTGTAAACGGTAATGTTCCATTGTATAAAAAAGTTGAAGTTACTAAAAGTAACTTCTCCAATCTTGGTAGCACACTCATAAAATTGGTTGCATACTACTCTAAATCGTATGGTAAGCAAAATAATAAGGTTTACATCAAGTTATCACATAGTAGTTTCCCGCAAAATTCATCTCTACACTCTATTGAGCTGAATGCATTACTTTCTATTCTATGCATTTTGATTTATGGATGTGTACATAACTACTCAGGGTGAGGTGGAACGGTATAAATATTGCATGTATCCTACACAGAGGCATGAAATACTCAAATGCAAGGTGAATTCAGGAAGCTACCTCTTAACATTTAGAGTGGAACAGTAAATATCTTTGTTTAGTTCTGTAAACGGTAATGTTCCATTGTATAAAAAAGTTGAAGTTACTAAAAGTAACTTCTCCAATCTTGGTAGCACACTCATAAAATTGGTTGCATACTACTCTAAATCGTATGGTAAGCAAAATAATAAGGTTTACATCAAGTTATCACATAGTAGTTTCCCGCAAAATTCATCTCTACACTCTATTGAGCTGAATGCATTACTTTCTATTCTATGCATTTTGATTTATGGATGTGTACATAACTACTCAGGGTGAGGTGGAACGGTATAAATATTGCATGTATCCTACTCAGAGGCATGAAATACTCAAATGCAAGGTGAATTCAGGAAGCTACCTCTTAACATTTAGAGTGGAACAGTAAATATCTTTGTTAAGTTCTGTAAACGGTAATGTTCCTTTGTGTAAAAAAGTTGAAGTTACTAAAAGTAACTTCTCGAACATTGGTAACACACTCATAAAATCGGTTGCATACTACTCTAAGTGATGTGGTAAGTAAAATAATAAGGTTTACATCAAGTTATCACATAGTAGTTTCCCGCAAAATTCAACTTTACACTCTATTGAGCTGAATGCATTACTTCCTATTCTATGCATTTTGATTTATGGATGTGTACATAACCACTCAGGGTGAGGTGGAACGGTATAAATATTGCATGTATCCTACTCAGAGCCATGGAATACTCAAATGCAAGGTGAATTCAGGAAGCTACCTCATAACATTTAGAGTGGAACAGTAAAAATCTTTGTTTAGTTCTGTAAACGGTAATGTTCCATTGTGTAAAAAAGTTGAAGTTACTAAAAGTAACTTCTCCAACATTGGTAGCACACTCATAAAATCGGTTGCATACTACTCTAAATCATATGGTAAGCAAAATAATATGGTTTACATGAAGTTATCACATAGTAGTTTCCCGCAAAATTCAACTTTACACTCTATTGAGCTGAATGCATTACTTTCTATTCTATGCATTTTGATTTATGGATGTGTACATAACTACTCAGGGTGAGGTGGAACGGTATAAATATTGCATGTATACTACTCAGAGCCATGGAATACTCAAATGGAAGGTGAATTCAGGAAGCTACCTCTTAACATTTAGAGTGGAACAGTAAAAATCTTTGTTTAGTTCTGTAAACGGTAATGTTCCATTGTGTAAAAAAGTTGAAGTTACTAAAAGTAACTTCTCCAACATTGGTAGCACACTCATAAAATCGGTTGCATACTACTCTAAATCATATGGTAAGCAAAATAATATGGTTTACATGAAGTTATCACATAGTAGTTTCCCGCAAAATTCAACTTTACACTCTATTGAGCTGAATGCATTACTTTCTATTCTATGCATTTTGAGTTATGGATGTGTACATAACTACTCAGGGTGAGGTGGAACGGTATAAATATTGCATGTATCCTACTCAGAGCCATGAAATACTCAAATGCAAGGTGAATTCAGGAAGCTACCTCATAACATTTAGAGTGGAACAGTAAATATCTTTGTTTAGTTCGGTAAATGGTAATGTTCCATTGTGTAGAAAAGTTGAAGTTACTAAAAGTAACTTCTCCAACCTTGGTAGCACACTCATAAAATTGGTTGCATACTACTCTAAATCATATGGTAAGCAAAATAATATGGTTTACATGAAGTTATCACATAGTAGTTTCCCGCAAAATTCAACATTACACTCTATTGAGCTGAATGCATTACTTTCTATTCTATGCATTTTGAGTTATGGATGTGTACATAACTACTCAGGGTGAGGTGGAACGGTATAAATATTGCATGTATCCTACTCAGAGCCATGGAATACTCAAATGGAAGGTGAATTCAGGAAGCTACCTCTTAACATTTAGAGTGGAACAGTAAATATCTTTGTTTAGTTCTGTAAACGGTAATGTTCCATTGTATAAAAAAGTTGAAGTTACTAAAAGTAACTTCTCCAATCTTGGTAGCACACTCATAAAATTGGTTGCATACTACTCTAAATCGTATGGTAAGCAAAATAATAAGGTTTACATCAAGTTATCACATAGTAGTTTCCCGCAAAATTCATCTCTACACTCTATTGAGCTGAATGCATTACTTTCTATTCTATGCATTTTGATTTATGGATGTGTACATAACTACTCAGGGTGAGGTGGAACGGTATAAATATTGCATGTATCCTACTCAGAGGCATGAAATACTCAAATGCAAGGTGAATTCAGGAAGCTACCTCTTAACATTTAGAGTGGAACAGTAAAAATCTTTGTTTAGTTCTGTAAACGGTAATGTTCCATTGTGTAAAAAAGTTGAAGTTACTAAAAGTAACTTCTCCAACATTGGTAGCACACTCATAAAATCGGTTGCATACTACTCTAAATCATATGGTAAGCAAAATAATATGGTTTACATGAAGTTATCACATAGTAGTTTCCCGCAAAATTCAACTTTACACTCTATTGAGCTGAATGCATTACTTTCTATTCTGTGCATTTTGAGTTATGGATGTGTACATAACTACTCAGGGTGAGGTGGAACGGTATAAATATTGCATGTATCCTACTCAGAGCCATGAAATACTCAAATGCAAGGTGAATTCAGGAAGCTACCTCATAACATTTAGAGTGGAACAGTAAATATCTTTGTTTAGTTCGGTAAATGGTAATGTTCCATTGTGTAGAAAAGTTGAAGTTACTAAAAGTAACTTCTCCAACCTTGGTAGCACACTCATAAAATTGGTTGCATACTACTCTAAATCGTATGGTAAGCAAAATAATAAGGTTTACATCAAGTTATCTCATAGTAGTTTCCCCCAAAATTCATCTCTACACTCTATTGAGCTGAATGCATTACTTTCTATTCTATGCATTTTGAGTTATGGATGTGTACATAACTACTCAGGGTGAGGTGGAACGGTATAAATATTGCATGTATCCTACTCAGAGCCATGGAATACTCAAATGGAAGGTGAATTCAGGAAGCTACCTCTTAACATTTAGAGTGGAACAGTAAATATCTTTGTTTAGTTCTGTAAACGGTAATGTTCCATTGTATAAAAAAGTTGAAGTTACTAAAAGTAACTTCTCCAATCTTGGTAGCACACTCATAAAATTGGTTGCATACTACTCTAAATCGTATGGTAAGCAAAATAATAAGGTTTACATCAAGTTATCACATAGTAGTTTCCCGCAAAATTCATCTCTACACTCTATTGAGCTGAATGCATTACTTTCTATTCTATGCATTTTGATTTATGGATGTGTACATAACTACTCAGGGTGAGGTGGAACGGTATAAATATTGCATGTATCCTACTCAGAGGCATGAAATACTCAAATGCAAGGTGAATTCAGGAAGCTACCTCTTAACATTTAGAGTGGAACAGTAAATATCTTTGTTTAGTTCTGTAAACGGTAATGTTCCATTGTATAAAAAAGTTGAAGTTACTAAAAGTAACTTCTCCAATCTTGGTAGCACACTCATAAAATTGGTTGCATACTACTCTAAATCGTATGGTAAGCAAAATAATAAGGTTTACATCAAGTTATCACATAGTAGTTTCCCGCAAAATTCATCTCTACACTCTATTGAGCTGAATGCATTACTTTCTATTCTATGCATTTTGATTTATGGATGTGTACATAACTACTCAGGGTGAGGTGGAACGGTATAAATATTGCATGTATCCTACTCAGAGGCATGAAATACTCAAATGCAAGGTGAATTCAGGAAGCTACCTCTTAACATTTAGAGTGGAACAGTAAATATCTTTGTTAAGTTCTGTAAACGGTAATGTTCCTTTGTGTAAAAAAGTTGAAGTTACTAAAAGTAACTTCTCGAACATTGGTAACACACTCATAAAATCGGTTGCATACTACTCTAAGTGATGTGGTAAGTAAAATAATAAGGTTTACATCAAGTTATCACATAGTAGTTTCCCGCAAAATTCAACTTTACACTCTATTGAGCTGAATGCATTACTTCCTATTCTATGCATTTTGATTTATGGATGTGTACATAACCACTCAGGGTGAGGTGGAACGGTATAAATATTGCATGTATCCTACTCAGAGCCATGGAATACTCAAATGCAAGGTGAATTCAGGAAGCTACCTCATAACATTTAGAGTGGAAGAGTAAAAATCTTTGTTTAGTTCTGTAAACGGTAATGTTCCATTGTGTAAAAAAGTTGAAGTTACTAAAAGTAACTTCTCCAACATTGGTAGCACACTCATAAAATCGGTTGCATACTACTCTAAATCATATGGTAAGCAAAATAATATGGTTTACATGAAGTTATCACATAGTAGTTTCCCGCAAAATTCAACTTTACACTCTATTGAGCTGAATGCATTACTTTCTATTCTATGCATTTTGATTTATGGATGTGTACATAACTACTCAGGGTGAGGTGGAACGGTATAAATATTGCATGTATACTACTCAGAGCCATGGAATACTCAAATGGAAGGTGAATTCAGGAAGCTACCTCTTAACATTTAGAGTGGAACAGTAAAAATCTTTGTTTAGTTCTGTAAACGGTAATGTTCCATTGTGTAAAAAAGTTGAAGTTACTAAAAGTAACTTCTCCAACATTGGTAGCACACTCATAAAATCGGTTGCATACTACTCTAAATCATATGGTAAGCAAAATAATATGGTTTACATGAAGTTATCACATAGTAGTTTCCCGCAAAATTCAACTTTACACTCTATTGAGCTGAATGCATTACTTTCTATTCTATGCATTTTGAGTTATGGATGTGTACATAACTACTCAGGGTGAGGTGGAACGGTATAAATATTGCATGTATCCTACTCAGAGCCATGAAATACTCAAATGCAAGGTGAATTCAGGAAGCTACCTCATAACATTTAGAGTGGAACAGTAAATATCTTTGTTTAGTTCGGTAAATGGTAATGTTCCATTGTGTAGAAAAGTTGAAGTTACTAAAAGTAACTTCTCCAACATTGGTAGCACACTCATAAAATCGGTTGCATACTACTCTAAATCATATGGTAAGCAAAATAATATGGTTTACATGAAGTTATCACATAGTAGTTTCCCGCAAAATTCAACTTTACACTCTATTGAGCTGAATGCATTACTTCCTATTCTATGCATTTTGATTTATGGATGTGTACATAACCACTCAGGGTGAGGTGGAACGGTATAAATATTGCATGTATCCTACTCAGAGCCATGAAATACTCAAATGCAAGGTGAATTCAGGAAGCTACCTCATAACATTTAGAGTGGAACAGTAAAAATCTTTGTTTAGTTCTGTAAACGGTAATGTTCCATTGTGTAAAAAAGTTGAAGTTACTAAAAGTAACTTCTCCAACATTGGTAGCACACTCATAAAATCGGTTGCATACTACTCTAAATCATATGGTAAGCAAAATAATATGGTTTACATGAAGTTATCACATAGTAGTTTCCCGCAAAATTCAACTTTACACTCTATTGAGCTGAATGCATTACTTTCTATTCTGTGCATTTTGAGTTATGGATGTGTACATAACTACTCAGGGTGAGGTGGAACGGTATAAATATTGCATGTATCCTACTCAGAGCCATGAAATACTCAAATGCAAGGTGAATTCAGGAAGCTACCTCATAACATTTAGAGTGGAACAGTAAATATCTTTGTTTAGTTCGGTAAATGGTAATGTTCCATTGTGTAGAAAAGTTGAAGTTACTAAAAGCAACTTCTCCGACCTTGGTAGCACACTCATAAAATTGGTTGCATACTACTCCAAATCGTATGGTAAGCAAAATAATATGGTTTACATCAAGTTATCTCATAGTAGTTTCCCGCAAAATTCAACTTTACACTCTATTGAGCTGAATGCATTACTTTCTATTCTATGCATTTTGAGTTATGGATGTGTACATAACTACTCAGGGTGAGGTGGAACGGTATAAATATTGCATGTATCCTACTCAGAGCCATGGAATACTCAAATGGAAGGTGAATTCAGGAAGCTACCTCTTAACATTTAGAGTGGAACAGTAAATATCTTTGTTTAGTTCTGTAAACGGTAATGTTCCATTGTATAAAAAAGTTGAAGTTACTAAAAGTAACTTCTCCAATCTTGGTAGCACACTCATAAAATTGGTTGCATACTACTCTAAATCGTATGGTAAGCAAAATAATAAGGTTTACATCAAGTTATCACATAGTAGTTTCCCGCAAAATTCATCTCTACACTCTATTGAGCTGAATGCATTACTTTCTATTCTATGCATTTTGATTTATGGATGTGTACATAACTACTCAGGGTGAGGTGGAACGGTATAAATATTGCATGTATCCTACTCAGAGGCATGAAATACTCAAATGCAAGGTGAATTCAGGAAGCTACCTCTTAACATTTAGAGTGGAACAGTAAATATCTTTGTTAAGTTCTGTAAACGGTAATGTTCCTTTGTGTAAAAAAGTTGAAGTTACTAAAAGTAACTTCTCGAACATTGGTAACACACTCATAAAATCGGTTGCATACTACTCTAAGTGATGTGGTAAGTAAAATAATAAGGTTTACATCAAGTTATCACATAGTAGTTTCCCGCAAAATTCAACTTTACACTCTATTGAGCTGAATGCATTACTTCCTATTCTATGCATTTTGATTTATGGATGTGTACATAACCACTCAGGGTGAGGTGGAACGGTATAAATATTGCATGTATCCTACTCAGAGCCATGGAATACTCAAATGCAAGGTGAATTCAGGAAGCTACCTCATAATATTTAGAGTGGAACAGTAAAAATCTTTGTTTAGTTCTGTAAACGGTAATGTTCCATTGTGTAAAAAAGTTGAAGTTACTAAAAGTAACTTCTCCAACATTGGTAGCACACTCATAAAATCGGTTGCATACTACTCTAAATCATATGGTAAGCAAAACAATATGGTTTACATGAAGTTATCACATAGTAGTTTCCCGCAAAATTCAACTTTACACTCTATTGAGCTGAATGCATTACTTTCTATTCTGTGCATTTTGAGTTATGGATGTGTACATAACTACTCAGGGTGAGGTGGAACGGTATAAATATTGCATGTATCCTACTCAGAGCCATGAAATACTCAAATGCAAGGTGAATTCAGGAAGCTACCTCATAACATTTAGAGTGGAACAGTAAATATCTTTGTTTAGTTCGGTAAATGGTAATGTTATATTGTGTAGAAAAGTTGAAGTTACTAAAAGTAACTTCTCCGACCTTGGTAGCACACTCATAAAATTGGTTGCATACTACTCTAAATCGTATGGTAAGCAAAATAATAAGGTTTACATCAAGTTATCTCATAGTAGTTTCCCGCAAAATTCATCTCTACACTCTATTGAGCTGAATGCATTACTTTCTATTCTATGCATTTTGATTTATGGATGTGTACATAACTACTCAGGGTGAGGTGGAACGGTATAAATATTGCATGTATCCTACTCAGAGCCATGGAATACTCAAATGGAAGGTGAATTCAGGAAGCTACCTCTTAACATTTAGAGTGGAACAGTAAAAATCTTTGTTTAGTTCTGTAAACGGTAATGTTCCATTGTGTAAAAAAGTTGAAGTTACTAAAAGTAACTTCTCCAACATTGGTAGCACACTCATAAAATCGGTTGCATACTACTCTAAATCATATGGTAAGCAAAATAATATGGTTTACATGAAGTTATCACATAGTAGTTTGCCGCAAAATTCAACTTTACACTCTATTGAGCTGAATGCTTTACTTTCTATTCTATGCATTTTGAGTTATGGATGTGTACATAACTACTCAGGGTGAGGTGGAACGGTATAAATATTGCATGTATCCTATTCAGAGCCATGGAATACTCAAATGGAAGGTGAATTCAGGAAGCTACCTCTTAACATTTAGAGTGGAACAGTAAATATCTTTGTTTAGTTCTGTAAACGGTAATGTTCCATTGTATAAAAAAGTTGAAGTTACTAAAAGTAACTTCTCCAATCTTGGTAGCACACTCATAAAATTGGTTGCATACTACTCTAAATCGTATGGTAAGCAAAATAATAAGGTTTACATCAAGTTATCACATAGTAGTTTCCCGCAAAATTCATCTCTACACTCTATTGAGCTGAATGCATTACTTTCTACTCTATGCATTTTGATTTATGGATGTGTACATAACTACTCAGGGTGAGGTGGAACGGTATAAATATTGCATGTATCCTACTCAGAGGCATGAAATACTCAAATGCAAGGTGAATTCAGGAAGCTACCTCTTAACATTTAGAGTGGAACAGTAAATATCTTTGTTTAGTTCTGTAAACGGTAATGTTCCATTGTATAAAAAAGTTGCAGTTACTAAAAGTAACTTCTCCAATCTTGGTAGCACACTCATAAAATTGGTTGCATACTACTCTAAATCGTATGGTAAGCAAAATAATAAGGTTTACATCAAGTTATCACATAGTAGTTTCCCGCAAAATTCATCTCTACACTCTATTGAGCTGAATGCATTACTTCCTATTCTATGCATTTTGATTTATGGATGTGTACATAACCACTCAGGGTGAGGTGGAACGGTATAAATATTGCATGTATCCTACTCAGAGCCATGGAATACTCAAATGCAAGGTGAATTCAGGAAGCTACCTCATAACATTTAGAGTGGAACAGTAAAAATCTTTGTTTAGTTCTCTAAACGGTAATGTTCCATTGTGTAAAAAAGTTGAAGTTACTAAAAGTAACTTCTCCAACATTGGTAGCACACTCATAAAATCGGTTGCATACTACTCTAAATCATATGGTAAGCAAAATAATATGGTTTACATGAAGTTATCACATAGTAGTTTCCCGCAAAATTCAACTTTACACTCTATTGAGCTGAATGCATTACTTTCTATGCTGTGCATTTTGAGTTATGGATGTGTACATAACTACTCAGGGTGAGGTGGAACGGTATAAATATTGCATGTATCCTACTCAGAGCCATGAAATACACAAATGCAAGGTGAATTCAGGAAGCTACCTCATAACATTTAGAGTGGAACAGTAAATATCTTTGTTTAGTTCGGTAAATGGTAATGTTCCATTGTGTAGAAAAGTTGAAGTTACTAAAAGTAACTTCTCCAACCTTGGTAGCACACTCATAAAATCGGTTGCATACTACTCTAAGTGATGTGGTAAGTAAAATAATAAGGTTTACATCAAGTTATCACATAGTAGTTTCCCGCAAAATTCAACTTTACACTCTATTGAGCTGAATGCATTACTTTCTATTCTGTGCATTTTGAGTTATGGATGTGTACATAACTACTCAGGGTGAGGTGGAACGGTATAAATATTGCATGTATCCTACTCAGAGCCATGAAATACTCAAATGCAAGGTGAATTCAGGAAGCTACCTCATAACATTTAGAGTGGAACAGTAAATATCTTTGTTTAGTTCGGTAAATGGTAATGTTCCATTGTGTAGAAAAGTTGAAGTTACTAAAAGTAACTTCTCCAACCTTGGTAGCACACTCATAAAATTGGTTGCATACTACTCTAAATCGTATGGTAAGCAAAATAATAAGGTTTACATCAAGTTATCTCATAGTAGTTTCCGGCAAAATTCATCTCTACACTCTATTGAGCTGAATGCATTACTTTCTATTCTATGCATTTTGATTTATGGATGTGTACATAACTACTCAGGGTGAGGTGGAACGGTATAAATATTGCATGTATCCTACTCAGAGCCATGGAATACTCAAATGGAAGGTGAATTCAGGAAGCTACCTCTTAACATTTAGAGTGGAACAGTAAATATCTTTGTTTAGTTCTGTAAACGGTAATGTTCCATTGTATAAAAAAGTTGAAGTTACTAAAAGTAACTTCTCCAATCTTGGTAGCACACTCATAAAATTGGTTGCATACTACTCTAAATCGTATGGTAAGCAAAATAATAAGGTTTACATCAAGTTATCACATAGTAGTTTCCCGCAAAATTCATCTCTACACTCTATTGAGCTGAATGCATTACTTTCTATTCTATGCATTTTGATTTATGGATGTGTACATAACTACTCAGGGTGAGGTGGAACGGTATAAATATTGCATGTATCCTACTCAGAGGCATGAAATTCTCAAATGCAAGGTGAATTCAGGAAGCTACCTCTTAACATTTAGAGTGGAACAGTAAATATCTTTGTTAAGTTCTGTAAACGGTAATGTTCCTTTGTGTAAAAAAGTTGAAGTTACTAAAAGTAACTTCTCGAACATTGGTAACACACTCATAAAATCGGTTGCATACTACTCTAAGTGATGTGGTAAGTAAAATAATAAGGTTTACATCAAGTTATCACATAGTAGTTTCCCGCAAAATTCAACTTTACACTCTATTGAGCTGAATGCATTACTTCCTATTCTATGCATTTTGATTTATGGATGTGTACATAACCACTCAGGGTGAGGTTGAACGGTATAAATATTGCATGTATCCTACTCAGAGCCATGGAATACTCAAATGCAAGGTGAATTCAGGAAGCTACCTCATAACATTTAGAGTGGAACAGTAAAAATCTTTGTTTAGTTCTGTAAACGGTAATGTTCCATTGTGTAAAAAAGTTGAAGTTACTAAAAGTAACTTCTCCAACATTGGTAGCACACTCATAAAATCGGTTGCATACTACTCTAAATCATATGGTAAGCAAAATAATATGGTTTACATGAAGTTATCACATAGTAGTTTCCCGCAAAATTCAACTTTACACTCTATTGAGCTGAATGCATTACTTTCTATTCTGTGCATTTTGAGTTATGGATGTGTACATAACTACTCAGGGTGAGGTGGAACGGTATAAATATTGCATGTATCCTACTCAGAGCCATGAAATACTCAAATGCAAGGTGAATTCAGGAAGCTACCTCATAACATTTAGAGTGGAACAGTAAATATCTTTGTTTAGTTCGGTAAATGGTAATGTTCCATTGTGTAGAAAAGTTGAAGTTACTAAAAGTAACTTCTCCAACCTTGGTAGCACACTCATAAAATTGGTTGCATACTACTCTAAATCGTATGGTAAGCAAAATAATAAGGTTTACATCAAGTTATCTCATAGTAGTTTCCCGCAAAATTCATCTCTACACTCTATTGAGCTGAATGCATTACTTTCTATTCTATGCATTTTGATTTATGGATGTGTACATAACTACTCAGGGTGAGGTGGAACGGTATAAATATTGCATGTATCCTACTCAGAGCCATGAAATACACAAATGCAAGGTGAATTCAGGAAGCTACCTCATAACATTTAGAGTGGAACAGTAAATATCTTTGTTTAGTTCGGTAAATGGTAATGTTCCATTGTGTAGAAAAGTTGAAGTTACTAAAAGTAACTTCTCCAACCTTGGTAGCACACTCATAAAATTGGTTGCATACTACTCTAAATCATATGGTAAGCAAAATAATATGGTTTACATGAAGTTATCACATAGTAGTTTCCCGCAAATTTCAACTTTACACTCTATTGAGCTGAATGCATTACTTTCTATTCTATGCATTTTGAGTTATGGATGTGTACATAACTACTCAGGGTGAGGTGGAACGGTATAAATATTGCATGTATCCTACTCAGAGCCATGGAATACTCAAATGGAAGGTGAATTCAGGAAGCTACCTCTTAACATTTAGAGTGGAACAGTAAATATCTTTGTTTAGTTCTGTAAACGGTAATGTTCCATTGTATAAAAAAGTTGAAGTTACTAAAAGTAACTTCTCCAATCTTGGTAGCACACTCATAAAATTGGTTGCATACTACTCTAAATCGTATGGTAAGCAAAATAATAAGGTTTACATCAAGTTATCACATAGTAGTTTCCCGCAAAATTCATCTCTACACTCTATTGAGCT
This sequence comes from Hemitrygon akajei, assembly GCF_048418815.1. Taxonomy (NCBI): domain Eukaryota; kingdom Metazoa; phylum Chordata; class Chondrichthyes; order Myliobatiformes; family Dasyatidae; genus Hemitrygon; species Hemitrygon akajei. The sequence goes on along the minus strand of NC_133129.1, from coordinate 109,472,788 downwards.
GAATGCATTACTTTCTATTCTATGCATTTTGATTTATGGATGTGTACATAACTACTCAGGGTGAGGTGGAACGGTATAAATATTGCATGTATCCTACTCAGAGGCATGAAATACTCAAATGCAAGGTGAATTCAGGAAGCTACCTCTTAACATTTAGAGTGGAACAGTAAATATCTTTGTTAAGTTCTGTAAACGGTAATGTTCCTTTGTGTAAAAAAGTTGAAGTTACTAAAAGTAACTTCTCGAACATTGGTAACACACTCATAAAATCGGTTGCATACTACTCTAAGTGATGTGGTAAGTAAAATAATAAGGTTTACATCAAGTTATCACATAGTAGTTTCCCGCAAAATTCAACTTTACACTCTATTGAGCTGAATGCATTACTTCCTATTCTATGCATTTTGATTTATGGATGTGTACATAACCACTCAGGGTGAGGTGGAACGGTATAAATATTGCATGTATCCTACTCAGAGCCATGGAATACTCAAATGCAAGGTGAATTCAGGAAGCTACCTCATAACATTTAGAGTGGAACAGTAAAAATCTTTGTTTAGTTCTGTAAACGGTAATGTTCCATTGTGTAAAAAAGTTGAAGTTACTAAAAGTAACTTCTCCAACATTGGTAGCACACTCATAAAATCGGTTGCATACTACTCTAAATCATATGGTAAGCAAAATAATATGGTTTACATGAAGTTATCACATAGTAGTTTCCCGCAAAATTCAACTTTACACTCTATTGAGCTGAATGCATTACTTTCTATTCTGTGCATTTTGAGTTATGGATGTGTACATAACTACTCAGGGTGAGGTGGAACGGTATAAATATTGCATGTATCCTACTCAGAGCCATGAAATACTCAAATGCAAGGTGAATTCAGGAAACTACCTCATAACATTTAGAGTGGAACAGTAAATATCTTTGTTTAGTTCGGTAAATGGTAATGTTCCATTGTGTAGAAAAGTTGAAGTTACTAAAAGTAACTTCTCCAACCTTGGTAGCACACTCATAAAATTGGTTGCATACTACTCTAAATCGTATGGTAAGCAAAATAATAAGGTTTACATCAAGTTATCTCATAGTAGTTTCCCGCAAAATTCATCTCTACACTCTATTGAGCTGAATGCATTACTTTCTATTCTATGCATTTTGATTTATGGATGTGTACATAACTACTCAGGGTGAGGTGGAACGGTATAAATATTGCATGTATCCTACTCAGAGCCATGGAATACTCAAATGGAAGGTGAATTCAGGAAGCTACCTCTTAACATTTAGAGTGGAACAGTAAAAATCTTTGTTTAGTTCTGTAAACGGTAATGTTCCATTGTGTAAAAAAGTTGAAGTTACTAAAAGTAACTTCTCCAACATTGGTAGCACACTCATAAAATCGGTTGCATACTACTCTAAATCATATGGTAAGCAAAATAATATGGTTTACATGAAGTTATCACATAGTAGTTTCCCTCAAAATTCAACTTTACACTCTATTGAGCTGAATGCATTACTTTCTATTCTATGCATTTTGAGTTATGGATGTGTACATAACTACTCAGGGTGAGGTGGAACGGTATAAATATTGCATGTATCCTACTCAGAGCCATGAAATACTCAAATGCAAGGTGAATTCAGGAAGCTACCTCATAACATTTAGAGTGGAACAGTAAATATCTTTGTTTAGTTCGGTAAATGGTAATGTTCCATTGTGTAGAAAAGTTGAAGTTACTAAAAGTAACTTCTCCAACCTTGGTAGCACACTCATAAAATTGGTTGCATACTACTCTAAATCATATGGTAAGCAAAATAATATGGTTTACATGAAGTTATCACATAGTAGTTTCCCGCAAATTTCAACTTTTACACTCTATTGAGCTGAATGCATTACTTTCTATTCTATGCATTTTGAGTTATGGATGTGTACATAACTACTCAGGGTGAGGTGGAACGGTATAAATATTGCATGTATCCTACTCAGAGCCATGGAATACTCAAATGGAAGGTGAATTCAGGAAGCTACCTCTTAACATTTAGAGTGGAACAGTAAATATCTTTGTTTAGTTCTGTAAACGGTAATGTTCCATTGTATAAAAAAGTTGAAGTTACTAAAAGTAACTTCTCCAATCTTGGTAGCACACTCATAAAATTGGTTGCATACTACTCTAAATCGTATGGTAAGCAAAATAATAAGGTTTACATCAAGTTATCACATAGTAGTTTCCCGCAAAATTCATCTCTACACTCTATTGAGCTGAATGCATTACTTTCTATTCTATGCATTTTGATTTATGGATGTGTACATAACTACTCAGGGTGAGGTGGAACGGTATAAATATTGCATGTATCCTACTCAGAGGCATGAAATACTCAAATGCAAGGTGAATTCAGGAAGCTACCTCTTAACATTTAGAGTGGAACAGTAAATATCTTTGTTAAGTTCTGTAAACGGTAATGTTCCTTTGTGTAAAAAAGTGGAAGTTACTAAAAGTAACTTCTCGAACATTGGTAACACACTCATAAAATCGGTTGCATACTACTCTAAGTGATGTGGTAAGTAAAATAATAAGGTTTACATCAAGTTATCACATAGTAGTTTCCCGCAAAATTCAACTTTACACTCTATTGAGCTGAATGCATTACTTCCTATTCTATGCATTTTGATTTATGGATGTGTACATAACCACTCAGGGTGAGGTGGAACGGTATAAATATTGCATGTATCCTACTCAGAGCCATGGAATACTCAAATGCAAGGTGAATTCAGGAAGCTACCTCATAACATTTAGAGTGGAACAGTAAAAATCTTTGTTTAGTTCTGTAAACGGTAATGTTCCATTGTGTAAAAAAGTTGAAGTTACTAAAAGTAACTTCTCCAACATTGGTAGCACACTCATAAAATCGGTTGCATACTACTCTAAATCATATGGTAAGCAAAATAATATGGTTTACATGAAGTTATCACATAGTAGTTTCCCGCAAAATTCAACTTTACACTCTATTGAGCTGAATGCATTACTTTCTATTCTGTGCATTTTGAGTTATGGATGTGTACATAACTACTCAGGGTGAGGTGGAACGGTATAAATATTGCATGTATCCTACTCAGAGCCATGAAATACTCAAATGCAAGGTGAATTCAGGAAGCTACCTCATAACATTTAGAGTGGAACAGTAAATATCTTTGTTTAGTTCGGTAAATGGTAATGTTCCATTGTGTAGAAAAGTTGAAGTTACTAAAAGTAACTTCTCCAACCTTGGTAGCACACTCATAAAATCCGTTGCATACTACTCTAAATCATATGGTAAGCAAAATAATATGGTTTACATGAAGTTATCACATAGTAGTTTCCCGCAAAATTCAACTTTACACTCTATTGAGCTGAATGCATTACTTTCTATTCTGTGCATTTTGAGTTATGGATGTGTACATAACTACTCAGGGTGAGGTGGAACGGTATAAATATTGCATGTATCCTACTCAGAGCCATGAAATACTCAAATGCAAGGTGAATTCAGGAAGCTACCTCATAACATTTAGAGTGGAACAGTAAATATCTTTGTTTAGTTCGGTAAATGGTAATGTTCCATTGTGTAGAAAAGTTGAAGTTACTAAAAGTAACTTCTCCAACCTTGGTAGCACACTCATAAAATCGGTTGCATACTACTCTAAGTGATGTGGTAAGTAAAATAATGTTTACATCAAGTTATCACATAGTAGTTTCCCGCAAAATTCAACTTTACACTCTATTGAGCTGAATGCAATACTTCCTATTCTATGCATTTTGATTTATGGATGTGTACATAACCACTCAGGGTGAGGTGGAACGGTATAAATATTGCATGTATCCTACTCAGAGCCATGGAATACTCAAATGCAAGGTGAATTCAGGAAGCTACCTCATAACATTTAGAGTGGAACAGTAAAAATCTTTGTTTAGTTCTGTAAACGGTAATGTTCCATTGTGTAAAAAAGTTGAAGTTACTAAAAGTAACTTCTCCAACATTGGCAGCACACTCATAAAATCCGTTGCATACTACTCTAAATCATATGGTAAGCAAAATAATATGGTTTACATGAAGTTATCACATAGTAGTTTCCCGCAAAATTCAACTTTACACTCTATTGAGCTGAATGCATTACTTTCTATTCTGTGCATTTTGAGTTATGGATGTGTACATAACTACTCAGGGTGAGGTGGAACGGTATAAATATTGCATGTATCCTACTCAGAGCCATGAAATACTCAAATGCAAGGTGAATTCAGGAAGCTACCTCATAACATTTAGAGTGGAACAGTAAATATCTTTGTTTAGTTCGGTAAATGGTAATGTTCCATTGTGTAGAAAAGTTGAAGTTACTAAAAGTAACTTCTCCAACCTTGGTAGCACACTCATAAAATTGGTTGCATACTACTCTAAATCGTATGGTAAGCAAAATAATAAGGTTTACATCAAGTTATCTCATAGTAGTTTCCGGCAAAATTCATCTCTACACTCTATTGAGCTGAATGCATTACTTTCTATTCTATGCATTTTGATTTATGGATGTGTACATAACTACTCAGGGTGAGGTGGAACGGTATAAATATTGCATGTATCCTACTCAGAGCCATGGAATACTCAAATGGAAGGTGAATTCAGGAAGCTACCTCTTAACATTTAGAGTGGAACAGTAAAAATCTTTGTTTAGTTCTGTAAACGGTAATGTTCCATTGTGTAAAAAAGTTGAAGTTACTAAAAGTAACTTCTCCAACATTGGTAGCACACTCATAAAATCGGTTGCATACTACTCTAAATCATATGGTAAGCAAAATAATATGGTTTACATGAAGTTATCACATAGTAGTTTCCCGCAAAATTCAACTTTACACTCTATTGAGCTGAATGCATTACTTTCTATTCTATGCATTTTGAGTTATGGATGTGTACATAACTACTCAGGGTGAGGTGGAACGGTATAAATATTGCATGTATCCTACTCAGAGCCATGAAATACACAAATGCAAGGTGAATTCAGGAAGCTACCTCATAACATTTAGAGTGGAACAGTAAATAACTTTGTTTAGTTCGGTAAATGGTAATGTTCCATTGTGTAGAAAAGTTGAAGTTACTAAAAGTAACTTCTCCAACCTTGGTAGCACACTCATAAAATTGGTTGCATACTACTCTAAATCATATGGTAAGCAAAATAATATGGTTTACATGAAGTTATCACATAGTAGTTTCCCGCAAAATTCAACTTTACACTCTATTGAGCTGAATGCATTACTTTCTATTCTATGCATTTTGAGTTATGGATGTGTACATAACTACTCAGGGTGAGGTGGAACGGTATAAATATTGCATGTATCCTACTCAGAGCCATGGAATACTCAAATGGAAGGTGAATTCAGGAAGCTACCTCTTAACATTTAGAGTGGAACAGTAAATATCTTTGTTTAGTTCTGTAAACGGTAATGTTCCATTGTATAAAAAAGTTGAAGTTACTAAAAGTAACTTCTCCAATCTTGGTAGCACACTCATAAAATTGGTTGCATACTACTCTAAATCGTATGGTAAGCAAAATAATAAGGTTTACATCAAGTTATCACATAGTAGTTTCCCGCAAAATTCATCTCTACACTCTATTGAGCTGAATGCATTACTTTCTATTCTATGCATTTTGATTTATGGATGTGTACATAACTACTCAGGGTGAGGTGGAACGGTATAAATATTGCATGTATCCTACTCAGAGGCATGAAATACTCAAATGCAAGGTGAATTCAGGAAGCTACCTCTTAACATTTAGAGTGGAACAGTAAATATCTTTGTTAAGTTCTGTAAACGGTAATGTTCCTTTGTGTAAAAAAGTTGAAGTTACTAAAAGTAACTTCTCGAACATTGGTAACACACTCATAAAATCGGTTGCATACTACTCTAAGTGATGTGGTAAGTAAAATAATAAGGTTTACATCAAGTTATCACATAGTAGTTTCCCGCAAAATTCAACTTTACACTCTATTGAGCTGAATGCATTACTTCCTATTCTATGCATTTTGATTTATGGATGTGTACATAACCACTCAGGGTGAGGTGGAACGGTATAAATATTGCATGTATCCTACTCAGAGCCATGGAATACTCAAATGCAAGGTGAATTCAGGAAGCTACCTCATAACATTTAGAGTGGAACAGTAAAAATCTTTGTTTAGTTCTGTAAACGGTAATGTTCCATTGTGTAAAAAAGTTGAAGTTACTAAAAGTAACTTCTCCAACATTGGTAGCACACTCATAAAATCGGTTGCATACTACTCTAAATCATATGGTAAGCAAAATAATATGGTTTACATGAAGTTATCACATAGTAGTTTCCCGCAAAATTCAACTTTACACTCTATTGAGCTGAATGCATTACTTTCTATTCTGTGCATTTTGAGTTATGGATGTGTACATAACTACTCAGGGTGAGGTGGAACGGTATAAATATTGCATGTATCCTACTCAGAGCCATGAAATACTCAAATGCAAGGTGAATTCAGGAAGCTACCTCATAACATTTAGAGTGGAACAGTAAATATCTTTGTTTAGTTCGGTAAATGGTAATGTTCCATTGTGTAGAAAAGTTGAAGTTACTAAAAGTAACTTCTCCAACCTTGGTAGCACACTCATAAAATTGGTTGCATACTACTCTAAATCGTATGGTAAGCAAAATAATAAGGTTTACATCAAGTTATCTCATAGTAGTTTCCCGCAAAATTCATCTCTACACTCTATTGAGCTGAATGCATTACTTTCTATTCTATGCATTTTGATTTATGGATGTGTACATAACTACTCAGGGTGAGGTGGAACGGTATAAATATTGCATGTATCCTACTCAGAGGCATGAAATACTCAAATGCAAGGTGAATTCAGGAAGCTACCTCTTAACATTTAGAGTGGAACAGTAAATATCTTTGTTAAGTTCTGTAAACGGTAATGTTCCTTTGTGTAAAAAAGTGGAAGTTACTAAAAGTAACTTCTCGAACATTGGTAACACACTCATAAAATCGGTTGCATACTACTCTAAGTGATGTGGTAAGTAAAATAATAAGGTTTACATCAAGTTATCACATAGTAGTTTCCCGCAAAATTCAACTTTACACTCTATTGAGCTGAATGCATTACTTCCTATTCTATGCATTTTGATTTATGGATGTGTACATAACCACTCAGGGTGAGGTGGAACGGTATAAATATTGCATGTATCCTACTCAGAGCCATGGAATACTCAAATGCAAGGTGAATTCAGGAAGCTACCTCATAACATTTAGAGTGGAACAGTAAAAATCTTTGTTTAGTTCTGTAAACGGTAATGTTCCATTGTGTAAAAAAGTTGAAGTTACTAAAAGTAACTTCTCCAACATTGGTAGCACACTCATAAAATCGGTTGCATACTACTCTAAATCATATGGTAAGCAAAATAATATGGTTTACATGAAGTTATCACATAGTAGTTTCCCGCAAAATTCAACTTTACACTCTATTGAGCTGAATGCATTACTTTCTATTCTGTGCATTTTGAGTTATGGATGTGTACATAACTACTCAGGGTGAGGTGGAACGGTATAAATATTGCATGTATCCTACTCAGAGCCATGAAATACTCAAATGCAAGGTGAATTCAGGAAGCTACCTCATAACATTTAGAGTGGAACAGTAAATATCTTTGTTTAGTTCGGTAAATGGTAATGTTCCATTGTGTAGAAAAGTTGAAGTTACTAAAAGTAACTTCTCCAACCTTGGTAGCACACTCATAAAATCCGTTGCATACTACTCTAAATCATATGGTAAGCAAAATAATATGGTTTACATGAAGTTATCACATAGTAGTTTCCCGCAAAATTCAACTTTACACTCTATTGAGCTGAATGCATTACTTTCTATTCTGTGCATTTTGAGTTATGGATGTGTACATAACTACTCAGGGTGAGGTGGAACGGTATAAATATTGCATGTATCCTACTCAGAGCCATGAAATACTCAAATGCAAGGTGAATTCAGGAAGCTACCTCATAACATTTAGAGTGGAACAGTAAATATCTTTGTTTAGTTCGGTAAATGGTAATGTTCCATTGTGTAGAAAAGTTGAAGTTACTAAAAGTAACTTCTCCAACCTTGGTAGCACACTCATAAAATCGGTTGCATACTACTCTAAGTGATGTGGTAAGTAAAATAATAAGGTTTACATCAAGTTATCACATAGTAGTTTCCCGCAAAATTCAACTTTACACTCTATTGAGCTGAATGCAATACTTCCTATTCTATGCATTTTGATTTATGGATGTGTACATAACCACTCAGGGTGAGGTGGAACGGTATAAATATTGCATGTATCCTACTCAGAGCCATGGAATACTCAAATGCAAGGTGAATTCAGGAAGCTACCTCATAACATTTAGAGTGGAACAGTAAAAATCTTTGTTTAGTTCTGTAAACGGTAATGTTCCATTGTGTAAAAAAGTTGAAGTTACTAAAAGTAACTTCTCCAACATTGGCAGCACACTCATAAAATCCGTTGCATACTACTCTAAATCATATGGTAAGCAAAATAATATGGTTTACATGAAGTTATCACATAGTAGTTTCCCGCAAAATTCAACTTTACACTCTATTGAGCTGAATGCATTACTTTCTATTCTGTGCATTTTGAGTTATGGATGTGTACATAACTACTCAGGGTGAGGTGGAACGGTATAAATATTGCATGTATCCTACTCAGAGCCATGAAATACTCAAATGCAAGGTGAATTCAGGAAGCTACCTCATAACATTTAGAGTGGAACAGTAAATATCTTTGTTTAGTTCGGTAAATGGTAATGTTCCATTGTGTAGAAAAGTTGAAGTTACTAAAAGTAACTTCTCCAACCTTGGTAGCACACTCATAAAATTGGTTGCATACTACTCTAAATCGTATGGTAAGCAAAATAATAAGGTTTACATCAAGTTATCTCATAGTAGTTTCCGGCAAAATTCATCTCTACACTCTATTGAGCTGAATGCATTACTTTCTATTCTATGCATTTTGATTTATGGATGTGTACATAACTACTCAGGGTGAGGTGGAACGGTATAAATATTGCATGTATCCTACTCAGAGCCATGGAATACTCAAATGGAAGGTGAATTCAGGAAGCTACCTCTTAACATTTAGAGTGGAACAGTAAAAATCTTTGTTTAGTTCTGTAAACGGTAATGTTCCATTGTGTAAAAAAGTTGAAGTTACTAAAAGTAACTTCTCCAACATTGGTAGCACACTCATAAAATCGGTTGCATACTACTCTAAATCATATGGTAAGCAAAATAATATGGTTTACATGAAGTTATCACATAGTAGTTTCCCGCAAAATTCAACTTTACACTCTATTGAGCTGAATGCATTACTTTCTATTCTATGCATTTTGAGTTATGGATGTGTACATAACTACTCAGGGTGAGGTGGAACGGTATAAATATTGCATGTATCCTACTCAGAGCCATGAAATACACAAATGCAAGGTGAATTCAGGAAGCTACCTCATAACATTTAGAGTGGAACAGTAAATAACTTTGTTTAGTTCGGTAAATGGTAATGTTCCATTGTGTAGAAAAGTTGAAGTTACTAAAAGTAACTTCTCCAACCTTGGTAGCACACTCATAAAATTGGTTGCATACTACTCTAAATCATATGGTAAGCAAAATAATATGGTTTACATGAAGTTATCACATAGTAGTTTCCCGCAAAATTCAACTTTACACTCTATTGAGCTGAATGCATTACTTTCTATTCTATGCATTTTGAGTTATGGATGTGTACATAACTACTCAGGGTGAGGTGGAACGGTATAAATATTGCATGTATCCTACTCAGAGCCATGGAATACTCAAATGGAAGGTGAATTCAGGAAGCTACCTCTTAACATTTAGAGTGGAACAGTAAATATCTTTGTTTAGTTCTGTAAACGGTAATGTTCCATTGTATAAAAAAGTTGAAGTTACTAAAAGTAACTTCTCCAATCTTGGTAGCACACTCATAAAATTGGTTGCATACTACTCTAAATCGTATGGTAAGCAAAATAATAAGGTTTACATCAAGTTATCACATAGTAGTTTCCCGCAAAATTCATCTCTACACTCTATTGAGCTGAATGCATTACTTTCTATTCTATGCATTTTGATTTATGGATGTGTACATAACTACTCAGGGTGAGGTGGAACGGTATAAATATTGCATGTATCCTACTCAGAGGCATGAAATACTCAAATGCAAGGTGAATTCAGGAAGCTACCTCTTAACATTTAGAGTGGAACAGTAAATATCTTTGTTAAGTTCTGTAAACGGTAATGTTCCTTTGTGTAAAAAAGTTGAAGTTACTAAAAGTAACTTCTCGAACATTGGTAACACACTCATAAAATCGGTTGCATACTACTCTAAGTGATGTGGTAAGTAAAATAATAAGGTTTACATCAAGTTATCACATAGTAGTTTCCCGCAAAATTCAACTTTACACTCTATTGAGCTGAATGCATTACTTCCTATTCTATGCATTTTGATTTATGGATGTGTACATAACCACTCAGGGTGAGGTGGAACGGTATAAATATTGCATGTATCCTACTCAGAGCCATGGAATACTCAAATGCAAGGTGAATTCAGGAAGCTACCTCATAACATTTAGAGTGGAACAGTAAAAATCTTTGTTTAGTTCTGTAAACGGTAATGTTCCATTGTGTAAAAAAGTTGAAGTTACTAAAAGTAACTTCTCCAACATTGGTAGCACACTCATAAAATCGGTTGCATACTACTCTAAATCATATGGTAAGCAAAATAATATGGTTTACATGAAGTTATCACATAGTAGTTTCCCGCAAAATTCAACTTTACACTCTATTGAGCTGAATGCATTACTTTCTATTCTGTGCATTTTGAGTTATGGATGTGTACATAACTACTCAGGGTGAGGTGGAACGGTATAAATATTGCATGTATCCTACTCAGAGCCATGAAATACTCAAATGCAAGGTGAATTCAGGAAGCTACCTCATAACATTTAGAGTGGAACAGTAAATATCTTTGTTTAGTTCGGTAAATGGTAATGTTCCATTGTGTAGAAAAGTTGAAGTTACTAAAAGTAACTTCTCCAACCTTGGTAGCACACTCATAAAATTGGTTGCATACTACTCTAAATCGTATGGTAAGCAAAATAATAAGGTTTACATCAAGTTATCTCATAGTAGTTTCCCGCAAAATTCATCTCTACACTCTATTGAGCTGAATGCATTACTTTCTATTCTATGCATTTTGATTTATGGATGTGTACATAACTACTCAGGGTGAGGTGGAACGGTATAAATATTGCATGTATCCTACTCAGAGCCATGGAATACTCAAATGGAAGGTGAATTCAGGAAGCTACCTCTTAACATTTAGAGTGGAACAGTAAAAATCTTTGTTTAGTTCTGTAAACGGTAATGTTCCATTGTGTAAAAAAGTTGAAGTTACTAAAAGTAACTTCTCCAACCTTGGTAGCACACTCATAAAATTGGTTGCATACTACTCTAAATCGTATGGTAAGCAAAATAATAAGGTTTACATCAAGTTATCACATAGTAGTTTCCCGCAAAATTCATCTCTACACTCTATTGAGCTGAATGCATTACTTTCTATTCTATGCATTTTGATTTATGGATGTGTACATAACTACTCAGGGTGAGGTGGAACGGTATAAATATTGCATGTATCCTACTCAGAGGCATGAAATACTCAAATGCAAGGTGAATTCAGGAAGCTACCTCTTAACATTTAGAGTGGAACAGTAAATATCTTTGTTAAGTTCTGTAAACGGTAATGTTCCTTTGTGTAAAAAAGTTGAAGTTACTAAAAGTAACTTCTCGAACATTGGTAACACACTCATAAAATCGGTTGCATACTACTCTAAGTGATGTGGTAAGTAAAATAATAAGGTTTACATCAAGTTATCACATAGTAGTTTCCCGCAAAATTCAACTTTACACTCTATTGAGCTGAATGCATTACTTCCTATTCTATGCATTTTGATTTATGGATGTGTACATAACCACTCAGGGTGAGGTGGAACGGTATAAATATTGCATGTATCCTACTCAGAGCCATGGAATACTCAAATGCAAGGTGAATTCAGGAAGCTACCTCATAACATTTAGAGTGGAACAGTAAAAATCTTTGTTTAGTTCTGTAAACGGTAATGTTCCATTGTGTAAAAAAGTTGAAGTTACTAAAAGTAACTTCTCCAACATTGGTAGCACACTCATAAAATCGGTTGCATACTACTCTAAATCATATGGTAAGCAAAATAATATGGTTTACATGAAGTTATCACATAGTAGTTTCCCGCAAAATTCAACTTTACACTCTATTGAGCTGAATGCATTACTTTCTATTCTGTGCATTTTGAGTTATGGATGTGTACATAACTACTCAGGGTGAGGTGGAACGGTATAAATATTGCATGTATCCTACTCAGAGCCATGAAATACTCAAATGCAAGGTGAATTCAGGAAGCTACCTCATAACATTTAGAGTGGAACAGTAAATATCTTTGTTTAGTTCGGTAAATGGTAATGTTCCATTGTGTAGAAAAGTTGAAGTTACTAAAAGTAACTTCTCCAACCTTGGTAGCACAGTCATAAAATCGGTTGCATACTACTCTAAGTGATGTGGTAAGTAAAATAATAAGGTTTACATCAAGTTATCACATAGTAGTTTCCCGCAAAATTCAACTTTACACTCTATTGAGCTGAATGCATTACTTCCTATTCTATGCATTTTGATTTATGGATGTGTACATAACCACTCAGGGTGAGGTGGAACAGTATAAATATTGCATGTATCCTACTCAGAGCCATGAAATACTCAAATGCAAGGTGAATTCAGGAAGCTACCTCATAACATTTAGAGTGGAACAGTAAAAATCTTTGTTTAGTTCTGTAAACGGTAATGTTCCATTGTGTAAAAAAGTTGAAGTTACTAAAAGTAACTTCTCCAACATTGGTAGCACACTCATAAAATCCGTTGCATACTACTCTAAATCATATGGTAAGCAAAATAATATGGTTTACATGAAGTTATCACATAGTAGTTTCCCGCAAAATTCAACTTTACACTCTATTGAGCTGAATGCATTACTTTCTATTCTGTGCATTTTGAGTTATGGATGTGTACATAACTACTCAGGGTGAGGTGGAACGGTATAAATATTGCATGTATCCTACTCAGAGCCATGAAATACTCAAATGCAAGGTGAATTCAGGAAGCTACCTCATAACATTTAGAGTGGAACAGTAAATATCTTTGTTTAGTTCGGTAAATGGTAATGTTCCATTGTGTAGAAAAGTTGAAGTTACTAAAAGTAACTTCTCCAACCTTGGTAGCACACTCATAAAATTGGTTGCATACTACTCTAAATCGTATGGTAAGCAAAATAATAAGGTTTACATCAAGTTATCTCATAGTAGTTTCCCGCAAAATTCATCTCTACACTCTATTGAGCTGAATGCATTACTTTCTATTCTATGCATTTTGATTTATGGATGTGTACATAACTACTCAGGGTGAGGTGGAACGGTATAAATATTGCATGTATCCTACTCAGAGCCATGGAATACTCAAATGGAAGGTGAATTCAGGAAGCTACCTCTTAACATTTAGAGTGGAACAGTAAAAATCTTTGTTTAGTTCTGTAAACGGTAATGTTCCATTGTGTAAAAAAGTTGAAGTTACTAAAAGTAACTTCTCCAACATTGGTAGCACACTCATAAAATCGGTTGCATACTACTCTAAATCATATGGTAAGCAAAATAATATGGTTTACATGAAGTTATCACATAGTAGTTTCCCGCAAAATTCAACTTTACACTCTATTGAGCTGAATGCATTACTTTCTATTCTATGCATTTTGAGTTATGGATGTGTACATAACTACTCAGGGTGAGGTGGAACGGTATAAATATTGCATGTATCCTACTCAGAGCCATGAAATACTCAAATGCAAGGTGAATTCAGGAAGCTACCTCATAACATTTAGAGTGGAACAGTAAATATCTTTGTTTAGTTCGGTAAATGGTAATGTTCCATTGTGTAGAAAAGTTGAAGTTACTAAAAGTAACTTCTCCAACCTTGGTAGCACACTCATAAAATTGGTTGCATACTACTCTAAATCATATGGTAAGCAAAATAATATGGTTTACATGAAGTTATCACATAGTAGTTTCCCGCAAAATTCAACTTTACACTCTATTGAGCTGAATGCATTACTTTCTATTCTGTGCATTTTGAGTTATGGATGTGTACATAACTACTCAGGGTGAGGTGGAACGGTATAAATATTGCATGTATCCTACTCAGAGCCATGGAATACTCAAATGGAAGGTGAATTCAGGAAGCTACCTCTTAACATTTAGAGTGGAACAGTAAATATCTTTGTTTAGTTCTGTAAACGGTAATGTTCCATTGTATAAAAAAGTTGAAGTTACTAAAAGTAATTTCTCCAATCTTGGTAGCACACTCATAACATTGGTTGCATACTACTCTAAATCGTATGGTAAGCAAAATAATAAGGTTTACATCAAGTTATCACATAGTAGTTTCCCGCAAAATTCATCTCTACACTCTATTGAGCTGAATGCATTACTTTCTATTCTATGCATTTTGATTTATGGATGTGTACATAACTACTCAGGGTGAGGTGGAACGGTATAAATATTGCATGTATCCTACTCAGAGGCATGAAATACTCAAATGCAAGGTGAATTCAGGAAGCTACCTCTTAACATTTAGAGTGGAACAGTAAATATCTTTGTTAAGTTCTGTAAACGGTAATGTTCCTTTGTGTAAAAAAGTAAAAGTTACTAAAAGTAACTTCTCGAACATTGGTAACACACTCATAAAATCGGTTGCATACTACTCTAAGTGATGTGGTAAGTAAAATAATAAGGTTTACATCAAGTTATCACATAGTAGTTTCCCGCAAAATTCAACTTTACACTCTATTGAGCTGAATGCATTACTTCCTATTCTATGCATTTTGATTTATGGATGTGTACATAACCACTCAGGGTGAGGTGGAACGGTATAAATATTGCATGTATCCTACTCAGAGCCATGGAATACTCAAATGCAAGGTGAATTCAGGAAGCTACCTCATAACATTTAGAGTGGAACAGTAAAAATCTTTGTTTAGTTCTGTAAACGGTAATGTTCCATTGTGTAAAAAAGTTGAAGTTACTAAAAGTAACTTCTCCAACATTGGTAGCACACTCATAAAATCGGTTGCATACTACTCTAAATCATATGGTAAGCAAAATAATATGGTTTACATGAAGTTATCACATAGTAGTTTCCCGCAAAATTCAACTTTACACTCTATTGAGCTGAATGCATTACTTTCTATTCTGTGCATTTTGAGTTATGGATGTGTACATAACTACTCAGGGTGAGGTGGAACGGTATAAATATTGCATGTATCCTACTCAGAGCCATGAAATACTCAAATGCAAGGTGAATTCAGGAAGCTACCTCATAACATTTAGAGTGGAACAGTAAATATCTTTGTTTAGTTCGGTAAATGGTAATGTTCCATTGTGTAGAAAAGTTGAAGTTACTAAAAGTAACTTCTCCAACCTTGGTAGCACACTCATAAAATTGGTTGCATACTACTCTAAATCGTATGGTAAGCAAAATAATAAGGTTTACATCAAGTTATCTCATAGTAGTTTCCCGCAAAATTCATCTCTACACTCTATTGAGCTGAATGCATTACTTTCTATTCTATGCATTTTGATTTATGGATGTGTACATAACTACTCAGGGTGAGGTGGAACGGTATAAATATTGCATGTATCCTACTCAGAGCCATGGAATACTCAAATGGAAGGTGAATTCAGGAAGCTACCTCTTAACATTTAGAGTGGAACAGTAAAAATCCTTGTTTAGTTCTGTAAACGGTAATGTTCCATTGTGTAAAAAAGTTGAAGTTACTAAAAGTAACTTCTCCAACCTTGGTAGCACACTCATAAAATTGGTTGCATACTACTCTAAATCGTATGGTAAGCAAAATAATAAGGTTTACATCAAGTTATCACATAGTAGTTTCCCGCAAAATTCATCTCTACACTCTATTGAGCTGAATGCATTACTTTCTATTCTATGCATTTTGATTTATGGATGTGTACATAACTACTCAGGGTGAGGTGGAACGGTATAAATATTGCATGTATCCTACTCAGAGGCATGAAATACTCAAATGCAAGGTGAATTCAGGAAGCTACCTCTTAACATTTAGAGTGGAACAGTAAATATCTTTGTTAAGTTCTGTAAACGGTAATGTTCCTTTGTGTAAAAAAGTTGAAGTTACTAAAAGTAACTTCTCGAACATTGGTAACACACTCATAAAATCGGTTGCATACTACTCTAAGTGATGTGGTAAGTAAAATAATAAGGTTTACATCAAGTTATCACATAGTAGTTTCCCGCAAAATTCAACTTTACACTCTATTGAGCTGAATGCATTACTTCCTATTCTATGCATTTTGATTTATGGATGTGTACATAACCACTCAGGGTGAGGTGGAACGGTATAAATATTGCATGTATCCTACTCAGAGCCATGGAATACTCAAATGCAAGGTGAATTCAGGAAGCTACCTCATAACATTTAGAGTGGAACAGTAAAAATCTTTGTTTAGTTCTGTAAACGGTAATGTTCCATTGTGTAAAAAAGTTGAAGTTACTAAAAGTAACTTCTCCAACATTGGTAGCACACTCATAAAATCGGTTGCATACTACTCTAAATCATATGGTAAGCAAAATAATATGGTTTACATGAAGTTATCACATAGTAGTTTCCCGCAAAATTCAACTTTACACTCTATTGAGCTGAATGCATTACTTTCTATTCTGTGCATTTTGAGTTATGGATGTGTACATAACTACTCAGGGTGAGGTGGAACGGTATAAATATTGCATGTATCCTACTCAGAGCCATGAAATACTCAAATGCAAGGTGAATTCAGGAAGCTACCTCATAACATTTAGAGTGGAACAGTAAATATCTTTGTTTAGTTCGGTAAATGGTAATGTTCCATTGTGTAGAAAAGTTGAAGTTACTAAAAGTAACTTCTCCAACCTTGGTAGCACAGTCATAAAATCGGTTGCATACTACTCTAAGTGATGTGGTAAGTAAAATAATAAGGTTTACATCAAGTTATCACATAGTAGTTTCCCGCAAAATTCAACTTTACACTCTATTGAGCTGAATGCATTACTTCCTATTCTATGCATTTTGATTTATGGATGTGTACATAACCACTCAGGGTGAGGTGGAACAGTATAAATATTGCATGTATCCTACTCAGAGCCATGAAATACTCAAATGCAAGGTGAATTCAGGAAGCTACCTCATAACATTTAGAGTGGAACAGTAAAAATCTTTGTTTAGTTCTGTAAACGGTAATGTTCCATTGTGTAAAAAAGTTGAAGTTACTAAAAGTAACTTCTCCAACATTGGTAGCACACTCATAAAATCCGTTGCATACTACTCTAAATCATATGGTAAGCAAAATAATATGGTTTACATGAAGTTATCACATAGTAGTTTCCCGCAAAATTCAACTTTACACTCTATTGAGCTGAATGCATTACTTTCTATTCTGTGCATTTTGAGTTATGGATGTGTACATAACTACTCAGGGTGAGGTGGAACGGTATAAATATTGCATGTATCCTACTCAGAGCCATGAAATACTCAAATGCAAGGTGAATTCAGGAAGCTACCTCATAACATTTAGAGTGGAACAGTAAATATCTTTGTTTAGTTCGGTAAATGGTAATGTTCCATTGTGTAGAAAAGTTGAAGTTACTAAAAGTAACTTCTCCAACCTTGGTAGCACACTCATAAAATTGGTTGCATACTACTCTAAATCGTATGGTAAGCAAAATAATAAGGTTTACATCAAGTTATCTCATAGTAGTTTCCCGCAAAATTCATCTCTACACTCTATTGAGCTGAATGCATTACTTTCTATTCTATGCATTTTGATTTATGGATGTGTACATAACTACTCAGGGTGAGGTGGAACGGTATAAATATTGCATGTATCCTACTCAGAGCCATGGAATACTCAAATGGAAGGTGAATTCAGGAAGCTACCTCTTAACATTTAGAGTGGAACAGTAAAAATCTTTGTTTAGTTCTGTAAACGGTAATGTTCCATTGTGTAAAAAAGTTGAAGTTACTAAAAGTAACTTCTCCAACATTGGTAGCACACTCATAAAATCGGTTGCATACTACTCTAAATCATATGGTAAGCAAAATAATATGGTTTACATGAAGTTATCACATAGTAGTTTCCCGCAAAATTCAACTTTACACTCTATTGAGCTGAATGCATTACTTTCTATTCTATGCATTTTGAGTTATGGATGTGTACATAACTACTCAGGGTGAGGTGGAACGGTATAAATATTGCATGTATCCTACTCAGAGCCATGAAATACTCAAATGCAAGGTGAATTCAGGAAGCTACCTCATAACATTTAGAGTGGAACAGTAAATATCTTTGTTTAGTTCGGTAAATGGTAATGTTCCATTGTGTAGAAAAGTTGAAGTTACTAAAAGTAACTTCTCCAACCTTGGTAGCACACTCATAAAATTGGTTGCATACTACTCTAAATCATATGGTAAGCAAAATAATATGGTTTACATGAAGTTATCACATAGTAGTTTCCCGCAAAATTCAACTTTACACTCTATTGAGCTGAATGCATTACTTTCTATTCTGTGCATTTTGAGTTATGGATGTGTACATAACTACTCAGGGTGAGGTGGAACGGTATAAATATTGCATGTATCCTACTCAGAGCCATGGAATACTCAAATGGAAGGTGAATTCAGGAAGCTACCTCTTAACATTTAGAGTGGAACAGTAAATATCTTTGTTTAGTTCTGTAAACGGTAATGTTCCATTGTATAAAAAAGTTGAAGTTACTAAAAGTAATTTCTCCAATCTTGGTAGCACACTCATAACATTGGTTGCATACTACTCTAAATCGTATGGTAAGCAAAATAATAAGGTTTACATCAAGTTATCACATAGTAGTTTCCCGCAAAATTCATCTCTACACTCTATTGAGCTGAATGCATTACTTTCTATTCTATGCATTTTGATTTATGGATGTGTACATAACTACTCAGGGTGAGGTGGAACGGTATAAATATTGCATGTATCCTACTCAGAGGCATGAAATACTCAAATGCAAGGTGAATTCAGGAAGCTACCTCTTAACATTTAGAGTGGAACAGTAAATATCTTTGTTAAGTTCTGTAAACGGTAATGTTCCTTTGTGTAAAAAAGTAAAAGTTACTAAAAGTAACTTCTCGAACATTGGTAACACACTCATAAAATCGGTTGCATACTACTCTAAGTGATGTGGTAAGTAAAATAATAAGGTTTACATCAAGTTATCACATAGTAGTTTCCCGCAAAATTCAACTTTACACTCTATTGAGCTGAATGCATTACTTTCTATTCTGCGCATTTTGAGTTATGGATGTGTACATAACTACTCAGGGTGAGGTGGAACGGTATAAATATTGCATGTATCCTACTCAGAGCCATGAAATACTCAAATGCAAGGTGAATTCAGGAAGCTACCTCATAACATTTAGAGTGGAACAGTAAATATCTTTGTTTAGTTCGGTAAATGGTAATGTTCCATTGTGTAGAAAAGTTGAAGTTACTAAAAGTAACTTCTCCAACCTTGGTAGCACACTCATGAAATCGGTTGCATACTACTCTAAGTGATGTGGTAAGTAAAATAATAAGGTTTACATCAAGTTATCACATAGTAGTTTCCCGCAAAATTCAACTTTACACTCTATTGAGCTGAATGCATTACTTCCTATTCTATGCATTTTGATTTATGGATGTGTACATAACCACTCAGGGTGAGGTGGAACGGTATAAATATTGCATGTATCCTACTCAGAGCCATGGAATACTCAAATGCAAGGTGAATTCAGGAAGCTACCTCATAACATTTAGAGTGGAACAGTAAAAATCTTTGTTTAGTTCTGTAAACGGTAATGTTCCATTGTGTAAAAAAGTTGAAGTTACTAAAAGTAACTTCTCCAACATTGGTAGCACACTCATAAAATCCGTTGCATACTACTCTAAATCATATGGTAAGCAAAATAATATGGTTTACATGAAGTTATCACATAGTAGTTTCCCGCAAAATTCAACTTTACACTCTATTGAGCTGAATGCATTACTTTCTATTCTGTGCATTTTGAGTTATGGATGTGTACATAACTACTCAGGGTGAGGTGGAACGGTATAAATATTGCATGTATCCTACTCAGAGCCATGAAATACTAAAATGCAAGGTGAATTCAGGAAGCTACCTCATAACATTTAGAGTGGAACAGTAAATATCTTTGTTTAGTTCGGTAAATGGTAATGTTCCATTGTGTAGAAAAGTTGAAGTTACTAAAAGTAACTTCTCCAACCTTGGTAGCACACTCATAAAATTGGTTGCATACTACTCTAAATCGTATGGTAAGCAAAATAATAAGGTTTACATCAAGTTATCTCATAGTAGTTTCCCGCAAAATTCATCTCTACACTCTATTGAGCTGAATGCATTACTTTCTATTCTATGCATTTTGATTTATGGATGTGTACATAACTACTCAGGGTGAGGTGGAACGGTATAAATATTGCATGTATCCTACTCAGAGCCATGGAATACTCAAATGGAAGGTGAATTCAGGAAGCTACCTCTTAACATTTAGAGTGGAACAGTAAAAATCTTTGTTTAGTTCTGTAAACGGTAATGTTCCATTGTGTAAAAAAGTTGAAGTTACTAAAAGTAACTTCTCCAACATTGGTAGCACACTCATAAAATCCGTTGCATACTACTCTAAATCATATGGTAAGCAAAATAATATGGTTTACATGAAGTTATCACATAGTAGTTTCCCGCAAAATTCAACTTTACACTCTATTGAGCTGAATGCATTACTTTCTATTCTATGCATTTTGAGTTATGGATGTGTACATAACTACTCAGGGTGAGGTGGAACGGTATAAATATTGCATGTATCCTACTCAGAGCCATGAAATACTCAAATGCAAGGTGAATTCAGGAAGCTACCTCATAACATTTAGAGTGGAACAGTAAATATCTTTGTTTAGTTCGGTAAATGGTAATGTTCCATTGTGTAGAAAAGTTGAAGTTACTAAAAGTAACTTCTCCAACCTTGGTAGCACACTCATAAAATTGGTTGCA
The DNA here is from genome assembly GCF_048418815.1 of Hemitrygon akajei. NCBI lineage: Eukaryota > Metazoa > Chordata > Chondrichthyes > Myliobatiformes > Dasyatidae > Hemitrygon > Hemitrygon akajei. The sequence goes on along the minus strand of NC_133129.1, from coordinate 109,451,456 downwards.
TACTACTCTAAATCATATGGTAAGCAAAATAATATGGTTTACATGAAGTTATCACATAGTAGTTTCCCGCAAAATTCAACTTTACACTCTATTGAGCTGAATGCATTACTTTCTATTCTATGCATTTTGATTTATGGATGTGTACATAACTACTCAGGGTGAGGTGGAACGGTATAAATATTGCATGTATCCTACTCAGAGGCATGAAATACTCAAATGCAAGGTGAATTCAGGAAGCTACCTCTTAACATTTAGAGTGGAACAGTAAATATCTTTGTTAAGTTCTGTAAACGGTAATGTTCCTTTGTGTAAAAAAGTTGAAGTTACTAAAAGTAACTTCTCGAACATTGGTAACACACTCATAAAATCGGTTGCATACTACTCTAAGTGATGTGGTAAGTAAAATAATAAGGTTTACATCAAGTTATCACATAGTAGTTTCCCGCAAAATTCAACTTTACACTCTATTGAGCTGAATGCATTACTTTCTATTCTGTGCATTTTGAGTTATGGATGTGTACATAACTACTCAGGGTGAGGTGGAACGGTATAAATATTGCATGTATCCTACTCAGAGCCATGAAATACTAAAATGCAAGGTGAATTCAGGAAGCTACCTCATAACATTTAGAGTGGAACAGTAAATATCTTTGTTTAGTTCGGTAAATGGTAATGTTCCATTGTGTAGAAAAGTTGAAGTTACTAAAAGTAACTTCTCCAACCTTGGTAGCACACTCATAAAATTGGTTGCATACTACTCTAAATCGTATGGTAAGCAAAATAATAAGGTTTACATCAAGTTATCTCATAGTAGTTTCCCGCAAAATTCATCTCTACACTCTATTGAGCTGAATGCATTACTTTCTATTCTATGCATTTTGATTTATGGATGTGTACATAACTACTCAGGGTGAGGTGGAACGGTATAAATATTGCATGTATCCTACTCAGAGCCATGGAATACTCAAATGGAAGGTGAATTCAGGAAGCTACCTCTTAACATTTAGAGTGGAACAGTAAAAATCTTTGTTTAGTTCTGTAAACGGTAATGTTCCATTGTGTAAAAAAGTTGAAGTTACTAAAAGTAACTTCTCCAACATTGGTAGCACACTCATAAAATCCGTTGCATACTACTCTAAATCATATGGTAAGCAAAATAATATGGTTTACATGAAGTTATCACATAGTAGTTTCCCGCAAAATTCAACTTTACACTCTATTGAGCTGAATGCATTACTTTCTATTCTGTGCATTTTGAGTTATGGATGTGTACATAACTACTCAGGGTGAGGTGGAACGGTATAAATATTGCATTTATCCTACTCAGAGCCATGAAATACTCAAATGCAAGGTGAATTCAGGAAGCTACCTCATAACATTTAGAGTGGAACAGTAAATATCTTTGTTTAGTTCGGTAAATGGTAATGTTCCATTGTGTAGAAAAGTTGAAGTTACTAAAAGTAACTTCTCCAACCTTGGTAGCACACTCATAAAATTGGTTGCATACTACTCTAAATCGTATGGTAAGCAAAATAATAAGGTTTACATCAAGTTATCTCATAGTAGTTTCCCGCAAAATTCATCTCTACACTCTATTGAGCTGAATGCATTACTTTCTATTCTATGCATTTTGATTTATGGATGTGTACATAACTACTCAGGGTGAGGTGGAACGGTATAAATATTGCATGTATCCTACTCAGAGCCATGGAATACTCAAATGGAAGGTGAATTCAGGAAGCTACCTCTTAACATTTAGAGTGGAACAGTAAAAATCTTTGTTTAGTTCTGTAAACGGTAATGTTCCATTGTGTAAAAAAGTTGAAGTTACTAAAAGTAACTTCTCCAACATTGGTAGCACACTCATAAAATCGGTTGCATACTACTCTAAATCATATGGTAAGCAAAATAATATGGTTTACATGAAGTTATCACATAGTAGTTTCCCGCAAAATTCAACTTTACACTCTATTGAGCTGAATGCATTACTTTCTATTCTATGCATTTTGAGTTATGGATGTGTACATAACTACTCAGGGTGAGGTGGAACGGTATAAATATTGCATGTATCCTACTCAGAGCCATGAAATACTCAAATGCAAGGTGAATTCAGGAAGCTACCTCATAACATTTAGAGTGGAACAGTAAATATCTTTGTTTAGTTCGGTAAATGGTAATGTTCCATTGTGTAGAAAAGTTGAAGTTACTAAAAGTAACTTCTCCAACCTTGGTAGCACACTCATAAAATTGGTTGCATACTACTCTAAATCATATGGTAAGCAAAATAATATGGTTTACATGAAGTTATCACATAGTAGTTTCCCGCAAAATTCAACTTTACACTCTATTGAGCTGAATGCATTACTTTCTATTCTATGCATTTTGATTTATGGATGTGTACATAACTACTCAGGGTGAGGTGGAACGGTATAAATATTGCATGTATCCTACTCAGAGGCATGAAATACTCAAATGCAAGGTGAATTCAGGAAGCTACCTCTTAACATTTAGAGTGGAACAGTAAATATCTTTGTTAAGTTCTGTAAACGGTAATGTTCCTTTGTGTAAAAAAGTTGAAGTTACTAAAAGTAACTTCTCGAACATTGGTAACACACTCATAAAATCGGTTGCATACTACTCTAAGTGATGTGGTAAGTAAAATAATAAGGTTTACATCAAGTTATCACATAGTAGTTTCCCGCAAAATTCAACTTTACACTCTATTGAGCTGAATGCATTACTTCCTATTCTATGCATTTTGATTTATGGATGTGTACATAACCACTCAGGGTGAGGTGGAACGGTATAAATATTGCATGTATCCTACTCAGAGCCATGGAATACTCAAATGCAAGGTGAATTCAGGAAGCTACCTCATAACATTTAGAGTGGAACAGTAAAAATCTTTGTTTAGTTCTGTAAACGGTAATGTTCCATTGTGTAAAAAAGTTGAAGTTACTAAAAGTAACTTCTCCAACATTGGTAGCACACTCATAAAATCGGTTGCATACTACTCTAAATCATATTGTAAGCAAAATAATATGGTTTACATGAAGTTATCACATAGTAGTTTCCCGCAAAATTCAACTTTACACTCTATTGAGCTGAATGCATTACTTTCTATTCTGTGCATTTTGAGTTATGGATGTGTACATAACTACTCAGGGTGAGGTGGAACGGTATAAATATTGCATGTATCCTACTCAGAGCCATGAAATACTCAAATGCAAGGTGAATTCAGGAAGCTACCTCATAACATTTAGAGTGGAACAGTAAATATCTTTGTTTAGTTCGGTAAATGGTAATGTTCCATTGTGTAGAAAAGTTGAAGTTACTAAAAGTAACTTCTCCAACCTTGGTAGCACACTCATAAAATCGGTTGCATACTACTCTAAGTGATGTGGTAAGTAAAATAATAAGGTTTACATCAAGTTATCACATAGTAGTTTCCCGCAAAATTCAACTTTACACTCTATTGAGCTGAATGCATTACTTCCTATTCTATGCATTTTGATTTATGGATGTGTACATAACCACTCAGGGTGAGGTGGAACGGTATAAATATTGCATGTATCCTACTCAGAGCCATGGAATACTCAAATGCAAGGTGAATTCAGGAAGCTACCTCATAACATTTAGAGTGGAACAGTAAATATCTTTGTTTAGTTCGGTAAATGGTAATGTTCCATTGTGTAGAAAAGTTGAAGTTACTAAAAGTAACTTCTCCAACCTTGGTAGCACACTCATAAAATTGGTTGCATACTACTCTAAATCGTATGGTAAGCAAAATAATAAGGTTTACATCAAGTTATCTCATAGTAGTTTCCCGCAAAATTCATCTCTACACTCTATTGAGCTGAATGCATTACTTTCTATTCTATGCATTTTGATTTATGGATGTGTACATAACTACTCAGGGTGAGGTGGAACGGTATAAATATTGCATGTATCCTACTCAGAGCCATGGAATACTCAAATGGAAGGTGAATTCAGGAAGCTACCTCTTAACATTTAGAGTGGAACAGTAAAAATCTTTGTTTAGTTCTGTAAACGGTAATGTTCCATTGTGTAAAAAAGTTGAAGTTACTAAAAGTAACTTCTCCAACATTGGTAGCACACTCATAAAATCGGTTGCATACTACTCTAAATCATATGGTAAGCAAAATAATATGGTTTACATGAAGTTATCACATAGTAGTTTCCCGCAAAATTCAACTTTACACTCTATTGAGCTGAATGCATTACTTTCTATTCTATGCATTTTGAGTTATGGATGTGTACATAACTACTCAGGGTGAGGTGGAACGGTATAAATATTGCATGTATCCTACTCAGAGCCATGAAATACTCAAATGCAAGGTGAATTCAGGAAGCTACCTCATAACATTTAGAGTGGAACAGTAAATATCTTTGTTTAGTTCGGTAAATGGTAATGTTCCATTGTGTAGAAAAGTTGAAGTTACTAAAAGTAACTTCTCCAACCTTGGTAGCACACTCATAAAATTGGTTGCATACTACTCTAAATCATATGGTAAGCAAAATAATATGGTTTACATGAAGTTATCACATAGTAGTTTCCCGCAAAATTCAACTTTACACTCTATTGAGCTGAATGCATTACTTTCTATTCTATGCATTTTGAGTTATGGATGTGTACATAACTACTCAGGGTGAGGTGGAACGGTATAAATATTGCATGTATCCTACTCAGAGCCATGGAATACTCAAATGGAAGGTGAATTCAGGAAGCTACCTCTTAACATTTAGAGTGGAACAGTAAATATCTTTGTTTAGTTCTGTAAACGGTAATGTTCCATTGTATAAAAAAGTTGAAGTTACTAAAAGTAATTTCTCCAATCTTGGTAGCACACTCATAAAATTGGTTGCATACTACTCTAAATCGTATGGTAAGCAAAATAATAAGGTTTACATCAAGTTATCACATAGTAGTTTCCCGCAAAATTCATCTCTACACTCTATTGAGCTGAATGCATTACTTTCTATTCTATGCATTTTGATTTATGGATGTGTACATAACTACTCAGGGTGAGGTGGAACGGTATAAATATTGCATGTATCCTACTCAGAAGCATGAAATACTCAAATGCAAGGTGAATTCAGGAAGCTACCTCTTAACATTTAGAGTGGAACAGTAAATATCTTTGTTAAGTTCTGTAAACGGTAATGTTCCTTTGTGTAAAAAAGTTGAAGTTACTAAAAGTAACTTCTCGAACATTGGTAACACACTCATAAAATCGGTTGCATACTACTCTAAGTGATGTGGTAAGTAAAATAATAAGGTTTACATCAAGTTATCACATAGTAGTTTCCCGCAAAATTCATCTCTACACTCTATTGAGCTGAATGCATTACTTTCTATTCTATGCATTTTGATTTATGGATGTGTACATAACTACTCAGGGTGAGGTGGAACGGTATAAATATTGCATGTATCCTACTCAGAGGCATGAAATACTCAAATGCAAGGTGAATTCAGGAAGCTACCTCATAACATTTAGAGTGGAACAGTAAATATCTTTGTTTAGTTCGGTAAATGGTAATGTTCCATTGTGTAGAAAAGTTGAAGTTACTAAAAGTAACTTCTCCAACCTTGGTAGCACACTCATAAAATTGGTTGCATACTACTCTAAATCATATGGTAAGCAAAATAATATGGTTTACATGAAGTTATCACATAGTAGTTTCCCGCAATTTTCAACTTTTACACTCTATTGAGCTGAATGCATTACTTTCTATTCTATGCATTTTGAGTTATGGATGTGTACATAACTACTCAGGGTGAGGTGGAACGGTATAAATATTGCATGTATCCTACTCAGAGCCATGGAATACTCAAATGGAAGGTGAATTCAGGAAGCTACCTCTTAACATTTAGAGTGGAACAGTAAATATCTTTGTTTAGTTCTGTAAACGGTAATGTTCCATTGTATAAAAAAGTTGAAGTTACTAAAAGTAACTTCTCCAATCTTGGTAGCACACTCATAAAATTGGTTGCATACTACTCTAAATCGTATGGTAAGCAAAATAATAAGGTTTACATCAAGTTATCACATAGTAGTTTCCCGCAAAATTCATCTCTACACTCTATTGAGCTGAATGCATTACTTTCTATTCTATGCATTTTGATTTATGGATGTGTACATAACTACTCAGGGTGAGGTGGAACGGTATAAATATTGCATGTATCCTACTCAGAGGCATGAAATACTCAAATGCAAGGTGAATTCAGGAAGCTACCTCTTAACATTTAGAGTGGAACAGTAAATATCTTTGTTAAGTTCTGTAAACGGTAATGTTCCTTTGTGTAAAAAAGTTGAAGTTACTAAAAGTAACTTCTCGAACATTGGTAACACACTCATAAAATCGGTTGCATACTACTCTAAGTGATGTGGTAAGTAAAATAATAAGGTTTACATCAAGTTATCACATAGTAGTTTCCCGCAAAATTCAACTTTACACTCTATTGAGCTGAATGCATTACTTCATATTCTATGCATTTTGATTTATGGATGTGTACATAACCACTCAGGGTGAGGTGGAACGGTATAAATATTGCATGTATCCTACTCAGAGCCATGGAATACTCAAATGCAAGGTGAATTCAGGAAGCTACCTCATAACATTTAGAGTGGAAGAGTAAAAATCTTTGTTTAGTTCTGTAAACGGTAATGTTCCATTGTGTAAAAAAGTTGAAGTTACTAAAAGTAACTTCTCCAACATTGGTAGCACACTCATAAAATCGGTTGCATACTACTCTAAATCATATGGTAAGCAAAATAATATGGTTTACATGAAGTTATCACATAGTAGTTTCCCGCAAAATTCAACTTTACACTCTATTGAGCTGAATGCATTACTTTCTATTCTGTGCATTTTGAGTTATGGATGTGTACATAACTACTCAGGGTGAGGTGGAACGGTATAAATATTGCATGTATCCTACTCAGAGCCATGAAATACTCAAATGCAAGGTGAATTCAGGAAGCTACCTCATAACATTTAGAGTGGAACAGTAAATATCTTTGTTTAGTTCGGTAAATGGTAATGTTCCATTGTGTAGAAAAGTTGAAGTTACTAAAAGTAACTTCTCCAACCTTGGTAGCACACTCATAAAATCGGTTGCATACTACTCTAAGTGATGTGGTAAGTAAAATAATAAGGTTTACATCAAGTTATCACATAGTAGTTTCCCGCAAAATTCAACTTTACACTCTATTGAGCTGAATGCATTACTTCCTATTCTATGCATTTTGATTTATGGATGTGTACATAACCACTCAGGGTGAGGTGGAACGGTATAAATATTGCATGTATCCTACTCAGAGCCATGGAATACTCAAATGCAAGGTGAATTCAGGAAGCTACCTCATAACATTTAGAGTGGAACAGTAAAAATCTTTGTTTAGTTCTGTAAACGGTAATGTTCCATTGTGTAAAAAAGTTGAAGTTACTAAAAGTAACTTCTCCAACATTGGTAGCACACTCATAAAATCGGTTGCATACTACTCTAAATCATATTGTAAGCAAAATAATATGGTTTACATGAAGTTATCACATAGTAGTTTCCCGCAAAATTCAACTTTACACTCTATTGAGCTGAATGCATTACTTTCTATTCTGTGCATTTTGAGTTATGGATGTGTACATAACTACTCAGGGTGAGGTGGAACGGTATAAATATTGCATGTATCCTACTCAGAGCCATGAAATACTCAAATGCAAGGTGAATTCAGGAAGCTACCTCATAACATTTAGAGTGGAACAGTAAATATCTTTGTTTAGTTCGGTAAATGGTAATGTTCCATTGTGTAGAAAAGTTGAAGTTACTAAAAGTAACTTCTCCAACCTTGGTAGCACACTCATAAAATCGGTTGCATACTACTCTAAGTGATGTGGTAAGTAAAATAATAAGGTTTACATCAAGTTATCACATAGTAGTTTCCCGCAAAATTCAACTTTACACTCTATTGAGCTGAATGCATTACTTCCTATTCTATGCATTTTGATTTATGGATGTGTACATAACCACTCAGGGTGAGGTGGAACGGTATAAATATTGCATGTATCCTACTCAGAGCCATGGAATACTCAAATGCAAGGTGAATTCAGGAAGCTACCTCATAACATTTAGAGTGGAACAGTAAATATCTTTGTTTAGTTCGGTAAATGGTAATGTTCCATTGTGTAGAAAAGTTGAAGTTACTAAAAGTAACTTCTCCAACCTTGGTAGCACACTCATAAAATTGGTTGCATACTACTCTAAATCGTATGGTAAGCAAAATAATAAGGTTTACATCAAGTTATCTCATAGTAGTTTCCCGCAAAATTCATCTCTACACTCTATTGAGCTGAATGCATTACTTTCTATTCTATGCATTTTGATTTATGGATGTGTACATAACTACTCAGGGTGAGGTGGAACGGTATAAATATTGCATGTATCCTACTCAGAGCCATGGAATACTCAAATGGAAGGTGAATTCAGGAAGCTACCTCTTAACATTTAGAGTGGAACAGTAAAAATCTTTGTTTAGTTCTGTAAACGGTAATGTTCCATTGTGTAAAAAAGTTGAAGTTACTAAAAGTAACTTCTCCAACATTGGTAGCACACTCATAAAATCGGTTGCATACTACTCTAAATCATATGGTAAGCAAAATAATATGGTTTACATGAAGTTATCACATAGTAGTTTCCCGCAAAATTCAACTTTACACTCTATTGAGCTGAATGCATTACTTTCTATTCTATGCATTTTGAGTTATGGATGTGTACATAACTACTCAGGGTGAGGTGGAACGGTATAAATATTGCATGTATCCTACTCAGAGCCATGAAATACTCAAATGCAAGGTGAATTCAGGAAGCTACCTCATAACATTTAGAGTGGAACAGTAAATATCTTTGTTTAGTTCGGTAAATGGTAATGTTCCATTGTGTAGAAAAGTTGAAGTTACTAAAAGTAACTTCTCCAACCTTGGTAGCACACTCATAAAATTGGTTGCATACTACTCTAAATCATATGGTAAGCAAAATAATATGGTTTACATGAAGTTATCACATAGTAGTTTCCCGCAAAATTCAACTTTACACTCTATTGAGCTGAATGCATTACTTTCTATTCTATGCATTTTGAGTTATGGATGTGTACATAACTACTCAGGGTGAGGTGGAACGGTATAAATATTGCATGTATCCTACTCAGAGCCATGGAATACTCAAATGGAAGGTGAATTCAGGAAGCTACATCTTAACATTTAGAGTGGAACAGTAAATATCTTTGTTTAGTTCTGTAAACGGTAATGTTCCATTGTATAAAAAAGTTGAAGTTACTAAAAGTAATTTCTCCAATCTTGGTAGCACACTCATAAAATTGGTTGCATACTACTCTAAATCGTATGGTAAGCAAAATAATAAGGTTTACATCAAGTTATCACATAGTAGTTTCCCGCAAAATTCATCTCTACACTCTATTGAGCTGAATGCATTACTTTCTATTCTATGCATTTTGATTTATGGATGTGTACATAACTACTCAGGGTGAGGTGGAACGGTATAAATATTGCATGTATCCTACTCAGAAGCATGAAATACTCAAATGCAAGGTGAATTCAGGAAGCTACCTCTTAACATTTAGAGTGGAACAGTAAATATCTTTGTTAAGTTCTGTAAACGGTAATGTTCCTTTGTGTAAAAAAGTTGAAGTTACTAAAAGTAACTTCTCGAACATTGGTAACACACTCATAAAATCGGTTGCATACTACTCTAAGTGATGTGGTAAGTAAAATAATAAGGTTTACATCAAGTTATCACATAGTAGTTTCCCGCAAAATTCATCTCTACACTCTATTGAGCTGAATGCATTACTTTCTATTCTATGCATTTTGATTTATGGATGTGTACATAACTACTCAGGGTGAGGTGGAACGGTATAAATATTGCATGTATCCTACTCAGAGGCATGAAATACTCAAATGCAAGGTGAATTCAGGAAGCTACCTCATAACATTTAGAGTGGAACAGTAAATATCTTTGTTTAGTTCGGTAAATGGTAATGTTCCATTGTGTAGAAAAGTTGAAGTTACTAAAAGTAACTTCTCCAACCTTGGTAGCACACTCATAAAATTGGTTGCATACTACTCTAAATCATATGGTAAGCAAAATAATATGGTTTACATGAAGTTATCACATAGTAGTTTCCCGCAATTTTCAACTTTTACACTCTATTGAGCTGAATGCATTACTTTCTATTCTATGCATTTTGAGTTATGGATGTGTACATAACTACTCAGGGTGAGGTGGAACGGTATAAATATTGCATGTATCCTACTCAGAGCCATGGAATACTCAAATGCAAGGTGAATTCAGGAAGCTACCTCATAACATTTAGAGTGGAACAGTAAAAATCTTTGTTTAGTTCTGTAAACGGTAATGTTCCATTGTGTAAAAAAGTTGAAGTTACTAAAAGTAACTTCTCCAACATTGGTAGCACACTCATAAAATCGGTTGCATACTACTCTAAATCATATTGTAAGCAAAATAATATGGTTTACATGAAGTTATCACATAGTAGTTTCCCGCAAAATTCAACTTTACACTCTATTGAGCTGAATGCATTACTTTCTATTCTGTGCATTTTGAGTTATGGATGTGTACATAACTACTCAGGGTGAGGTGGAACGGTATAAATATTGCATGTATCCTACTCAGAGCCATGAAATACTCAAATGCAAGGTGAATTCAGGAAGCTACCTCATAACATTTAGAGTGGAACAGTAAATATCTTTGTTTAGTTCGGTAAATGGTAATGTTCCATTGTGTAGAAAAGTTGAAGTTACTAAAAGTAACTTCTCCAACCTTGGTAGCACACTCATAAAATCGGTTGCATACTACTCTAAGTGATGTGGTAAGTAAAATAATAAGGTTTACATCAAGTTATCACATAGTAGTTTCCCGCAAAATTCAACTTTACACTCTATTGAGCTGAATGCATTACTTCCTATTCTATGCATTTTGATTTATGGATGTGTACATAACCACTCAGGGTGAGGTGGAACGGTATAAATATTGCATGTATCCTACTCAGAGCCATGGAATACTCAAATGCAAGGTGAATTCAGGAAGCTACCTCATAACATTTAGAGTGGAACAGTAAATATCTTTGTTTAGTTCGGTAAATGGTAATGTTCCATTGTGTAGAAAAGTTGAAGTTACTAAAAGTAACTTCTCCAACCTTGGTAGCACACTCATAAAATTGGTTGCATACTACTCTAAATCGTATGGTAAGCAAAATAATAAGGTTTACATCAAGTTATCTCATAGTAGTTTCCCGCAAAATTCATCTCTACACTCTATTGAGCTGAATGCATTACTTTCTATTCTATGCATTTTGATTTATGGATGTGTACATAACTACTCAGGGTGAGGTGGAACGGTATAAATATTGCATGTATCCTACTCAGAGCCATGGAATACTCAAATGGAAGGTGAATTCAGGAAGCTACCTCTTAACATTTAGAGTGGAACAGTAAAAATCTTTGTTTAGTTCTGTAAACGGTAATGTTCCATTGTGTAAAAAAGTTGAAGTTACTAAAAGTAACTTCTCCAACATTGGTAGCACACTCATAAAATCGGTTGCATACTACTCTAAATCATATGGTAAGCAAAATAATATGGTTTACATGAAGTTATCACATAGTAGTTTCCCGCAAAATTCAACTTTACACTCTATTGAGCTGAATGCATTACTTTCTATTCTATGCATTTTGAGTTATGGATGTGTACATAACTACTCAGGGTGAGGTGGAACGGTATAAATATTGCATGTATCCTACTCAGAGCCATGGAATACTCAAATGGAAGGTGAATTCAGGAAGCTACCTCTTAACATTTAGAGTGGAACAGTAAATATCTTTGTTTAGTTCTGTAAACGGTAATGTTCCATTGTATAAAAAAGTTGAAGTTACTAAAAGTAATTTCTCCAATCTTGGTAGCACACTCATAAAATTGGTTGCATACTACTCTAAATCGTATGGTAAGCAAAATAATAAGGTTTACATCAAGTTATCACATAGTAGTTTCCCGCAAAATTCATCTCCACACTCTATTGAGCTGAATGCATTACTTTCTATTCTATGCATTTTGATTTATGGATGTGTACATAACTACTCAGGGTGAGGTGGAACGGTATAAATATTGCATGTATCCTACTCAGAAGCATGAAATACTCAAATGCAAGGTGAATTCAGGAAGCTACCTCTTAACATTTAGAGTGGAACAGTAAATATCTTTGTTTAGTTCGGTAAATGGTAATGTTCCATTGTGTAGAAAAGTTGAAGTTACTAAAAGTAACTTCTCCAACCTTGGTAGCACACTCATAAAATCGGTTGCATACTACTCTAAGTGATGTGGTAAGTAAAATAATAAGGTTTACATCAAGTTATCACATAGTAGTTTCCCGCAAAATTCAACTTTACACTCTATTGAGCTGAATGCATTACTTCCTATTCTATGCATTTTGATTTATGGATGTGTACATAACCACTCAGGGTGAGGTGGAACGGTATAAATATTGCATGTATCCTACTCAGAGCCATGGAATACTCAAATGCAAGGTGAATTCAGGAAGCTACCTCATAACATTTAGAGTGGAACAGTAAATATCTTTGTTTAGTTCGGTAAATGGTAATGTTCCATTGTGTAGAAAAGTTGAAGTTACTAAAAGTAACTTCTCCAACCTTGGTAGCACACTCATAAAATTGGTTGCATACTACTCTAAATCGTATGGTAAGCAAAATAATAAGGTTTACATCAAGTTATCTCATAGTAGTTTCCCGCAAAATTCATCTCTACACTCTATTGAGCTGAATGCATTACTTTCTATTCTATGCATTTTGATTTATGGATGTGTACATAACTACTCAGGGTGAGGTGGAACGGTATAAATATTGCATGTATCCTACTCAGAGCCATGGAATACTCAAATGGAAGGTGAATTCAGGAAGCTACCTCTTAACATTTAGAGTGGAACAGTAAAAATCTTTGTTTAGTTCTGTAAACGGTAATGTTCCATTGTGTAAAAAAGTTGAAGTTACTAAAAGTAACTTCTCCAACATTGGTAGCACACTCATAAAATCGGTTGCATACTACTCTAAATCATATGGTAAGCAAAATAATATGGTTTACATGAAGTTATCACATAGTAGTTTCCCGCAAAATTCAACTTTACACTCTATTGAGCTGAATGCATTACTTTCTATTCTATGCATTTTGAGTTATGGATGTGTACATAACTACTCAGGGTGAGGTGGAACGGTATAAATATTGCATGTATCCTACTCAGAGCCATGAAATACTCAAATGCAAGGTGAATTCAGGAAGCTACCTCATAACATTTAGAGTGGAACAGTAAATATCTTTGTTTAGTTCGGTAAATGGTAATGTTCCATTGTGTAGAAAAGTTGAAGTTACTAAAAGTAACTTCTCCAACCTTGGTAGCACACTCATAAAATTGGTTGCATACTACTCTAAATCATATGGTAAGCAAAATAATATGGTTTACATGAAGTTATCACATAGTAGTTTCCCGCAAAATTCAACTTTACACTCTATTGAGCTGAATGCATTACTTTCTATTCTATGCATTTTGAGTTATGGATGTGTACATAACTACTCAGGGTGAGGTGGAACGGTATAAATATTGCATGTATCCTACTCAGAGCCATGGAATACTCAAATGGAAGGTGAATTCAGGAAGCTACCTCTTAACATTTAGAGTGGAACAGTAAATATCTTTGTTTAGTTCTGTAAACGGTAATGTTCCATTGTATAAAAAAGTTGAAGTTACTAAAAGTAATTTCTCCAATCTTGGTAGCACACTCATAAAATTGGTTGCATACTACTCTAAATCGTATGGTAAGCAAAATAATAAGGTTTACATCAAGTTATCACATAGTAGTTTCCCGCAAAATTCATCTCCACACTCTATTGAGCTGAATGCATTACTTTCTATTCTATGCATTTTGATTTATGGATGTGTACATAACTACTCAGGGTGAGGTGGAACGGTATAAATATTGCATGTATCCTACTCAGAAGCATGAAATACTCAAATGCAAGGTGAATTCAGGAAGCTACCTCTTAACATTTAGAGTGGAACAGTAAATATCTTTGTTAAGTTCTGTAAACGGTAATGTTCCTTTGTGTAAAAAAGTTGAAGTTACTAAAAGTAACTTCTCGAACATTGGTAACACACTCATAAAATCGGTTGCATACTACTCTAAGTGATGTGGTAAGTAAAATAATAAGGTTTACATCAAGTTATCACATAGTAGTTTCCCGCAAAATTCATCTCTACACTCTATTGAGCTGAATGCATTACTTTCTATTCTATGCATTTTGATTTATGGATGTGTACATAACTACTCAGGGTGAGGTGGAACGGTATAAATATTGCATGTATCCTACTCAGAGGCATGAAATACTCAAATGCAAGGTGAATTCAGGAAGCTACCTCATAACATTTAGAGTGGAACAGTAAATATCTTTGTTTAGTTCGGTAAATGGTAATGTTCCATTGTGTAGAAAAGTTGAAGTTACTAAAAGTAACTTCTCCAACCTTGGTAGCACACTCATAAAATTGGTTGCATACTACTCTAAATCATATGGTAAGCAAAATAATATGGTTTACATGAAGTTATCACATAGTAGTTTCCCGCAATTTTCAACTTTTACACTCTATTGAGCTGAATGCATTACTTTCTATTCTATGCATTTTGAGTTATGGATGTGTACATAACTACTCAGGGTGAGGTGGAACGGTATAAATATTGCATGTATCCTACTCAGAGCCATGGAATACTCAAATGGAAGGTGAATTCAGGAAGCTACCTCTTAACATTTAGAGTGGAACAGTAAATATCTTTGTTTAGTTCCGTAAACGGTAATGTTCCATTGTATAAAAAAGTTGAAGTTACTAAAAGTAACTTCTCCAACCTTGGTAGCACACTCATAAAATCGGTTGCATACTACTCTAAGTGATGTGGTAAGTAAAATAATAAGGTTTACATCAAGTTATCACATAGTAGTTTCCCGCAAAATTCAACTTTACACTCTATTGAGCTGAATGCATTACTTCCTATTCTATGCATTTTGATTTATGGATGTGTACATAACCACTCAGGGTGAGGTGGAACGGTATAAATATTGCATGTATCCTACTCAGAGCCATGGAATACTCAAATGCAAGGTGAATTCAGGAAGCTACCTCATAACATTTAGAGTGGAACAGTAAAAATCTTTGTTTAGTTCTGTAAACGGTAATGTTCCATTGTGTAAAAAAGTTGAAGTTACTAAAAGTAACTTCTCCAACATTGGTAGCACACTCATAAAATCGGTTGCATACTACTCTAAATCATATTGTAAGCAAAATAATATGGTTTACATGAAGTTATCACATAGTAGTTTCCCGCAAAATTCAACTTTACACTCTATTGAGCTGAATGCATTACTTTCTATTCTGTGCATTTTGAGTTATGGATGTGTACATAACTACTCAGGGTGAGGTGGAACGGTATAAATATTGCATGTATCCTTCTCAGAGCCATGAAATACTCAAATGCAAGGTGAATTCAGGAAGCTACCTCATAACATTTAGAGTGGAACAGTAAATATCTTTGTTTAGTTCGGTAAATGGTAATGTTCCATTGTGTAGAAAAGTTGAAGTTACTAAAAGTAACTTCTCCAACCTTGGTAGCACACTCATAAAATCGGTTGCATACTACTCTAAGTGATGTGGTAAGTAAAATAATAAGGTTTACATCAAGTTATCACATAGTAGTTTCCCGCAAAATTCAACTTTACACTCTATTGAGCTGAATGCATTACTTCCTATTCTATGCATTTTGATTTATGGATGTGTACATAACCACTCAGGGTGAGGTGGAACGGTATAAATATTGCATGTATCCTACTCAGAGCCATGGAATACTCAAATGCAAGGTGAATTCAGGAAGCTACCTCATAACATTTAGAGTGGAACAGTAAATATCTTTGTTTAGTTCGGTAAATGGTAATGTTCCATTGTGTAGAAAAGTTGAAGTTACTAAAAGTAACTTCTCCAACCTTGGTAGCACACTCATAAAATTGGTTGCATACTACTCTAAATCGTATGGTAAGCAAAATAATAAGGTTTACATCAAGTTATCTCATAGTAGTTTCCCGCAAAATTCATCTCTACACTCTATTGAGCTGAATGCATTACTTTCTATTCTATGCATTTTGATTTATGGATGTGTACATAACTACTCAGGGTGAGGTGGAACGGTATAAATATTGCATGTATCCTACTCAGAGCCATGGAATACTCAAATGGAAGGTGAATTCAGGAAGCTACCTCTTAACATTTAGAGTGGAACAGTAAAAATCTTTGTTTAGTTCTGTAAACGGTAATGTTCCATTGTGTAAAAAAGTTGAAGTTACTAAAAGTAACTTCTCCAACATTGGTAGCACACTCATAAAATCGGTTGCATACTACTCTAAATCATATGGTAAGCAAAATAATATGGTTTACATGAAGTTATCACATAGTAGTTTCCCGCAAAATTCAACTTTACACTCTATTGAGCTGAATGCATTACTTTCTATTCTATGCATTTTGAGTTATGGATGTGTACATAACTACTCAGGGTGAGGTGGAACGGTATAAATATTGCATGTATCCTACTCAGAGCCATGAAATACTCAAATGCAAGGTGAATTCAGGAAGCTACCTCATAACATTTAGAGTGGAACAGTAAATATCTTTGTTTAGTTCGGTAAATGGTAATGTTCCATTGTGTAGAAAAGTTGAAGTTACTAAAAGTAACTTCTCCAACCTTGGTAGCACACTCATAAAATTGGTTGCATACTACTCTAAATCATATGGTAAGCAAAATAATATGGTTTACATGAAGTTATCACATAGTAGTTTCCCGCAAAATTCAACTTTACACTCTATTGAGCTGAATGCATTACTTTCTATTCTATGCATTTTGAGTTATGGATGTGTACATAACTACTCAGGGTGAGGTGGAACGGTATAAATATTGCATGTATCCTACTCAGAGCCATGGAATACTCAAATGGAAGGTGAATTCAGGAAGCTACCTCTTAACATTTAGAGTGGAACAGTAAATATCTTTGTTTAGTTCTGTAAACGGTAATGTTCCATTGTATAAAAAAGTTGAAGTTACTAAAAGTAATTTCTCCAATCTTGGTAGCACACTCATAAAATTGGTTGCATACTACTCTAAATCGTATGGTAAGCAAAATAATAAGGTTTACATCAAGTTATCACATAGTAGTTTCCCGCAAAATTCATCTCCACACTCTATTGAGCTGAATGCATTACTTTCTATTCTATGCATTTTGATTTATGGATGTGTACATAACTACTCAGGGTGAGGTGGAACGGTATAAATATTGCATGTATCCTACTCAGAAGCATGAAATACTCAAATGCAAGGTGAATTCAGGAAGCTACCTCTTAACATTTAGAGTGGAACAGTAAATATCTTTGTTTAGTTCGGTAAATGGTAATGTTCCATTGTGTAGAAAAGTTGAAGTTACTAAAAGTAACTTCTCCAACCTTGGTAGCACACTCATAAAATCGGTTGCATACTACTCTAAGTGATGTGGTAAGTAAAATAATAAGGTTTACATCAAGTTATCACATAGTAGTTTCCCGCAAAATTCAACTTTACACTCTATTGAGCTGAATGCATTACTTCCTATTCTATGCATTTTGATTTATGGATGTGTACATAACCACTCAGGGTGAGGTGGAACGGTATAAATATTGCATGTATCCTACTCAGAGCCATGGAATACTCAAATGCAAGGTGAATTCAGGAAGCTACCTCATAACATTTAGAGTGGAACAGTAAATATCTTTGTTTAGTTCGGTAAATGGTAATGTTCCATTGTGTAGAAAAGTTGAAGTTACTAAAAGTAACTTCTCCAACCTTGGTAGCACACTCATAAAATTGGTTGCATACTACTCTAAATCGTATGGTAAGCAAAATAATAAGGTTTACATCAAGTTATCTCATAGTAGTTTCCCGCAAAATTCATCTCTACACTCTATTGAGCTGAATGCATTACTTTCTATTCTATGCATTTTGATTTATGGATGTGTACATAACTACTCAGGGTGAGGTGGAACGGTATAAATATTGCATGTATCCTACTCAGAGCCATGGAATACTCAAATGGAAGGTGAATTCAGGAAGCTACCTCTTAACATTTAGAGTGGAACAGTAAAAATCTTTGTTTAGTTCTGTAAACGGTAATGTTCCATTGTGTAAAAAAGTTGAAGTTACTAAAAGTAACTTCTCCAACATTGGTAGCACACTCATAAAATCGGTTGCATACTACTCTAAATCATATGGTAAGCAAAATAATATGGTTTACATGAAGTTATCACATAGTAGTTTCCCGCAAAATTCAACTTTACACTCTATTGAGCTGAATGCATTACTTTCTATTCTATGCATTTTGAGTTATGGATGTGTACATAACTACTCAGGGTGAGGTGGAACGGTATAAATATTGCATGTATCCTACTCAGAGCCATGAAATACTCAAATGCAAGGTGAATTCAGGAAGCTACCTCATAACATTTAGAGTGGAACAGTAAATATCTTTGTTTAGTTCGGTAAATGGTAATGTTCCATTGTGTAGAAAAGTTGAAGTTACTAAAAGTAACTTCTCCAACCTTGGTAGCACACTCATAAAATTGGTTGCATACTACTCTAAATCATATGGTAAGCAAAATAATATGGTTTACATGAAGTTATCACATAGTAGTTTCCCGCAAAATTCAACTTTACACTCTATTGAGCTGAATGCATTACTTTCTATTCTATGCATTTTGAGTTATGGATGTGTACATAACTACTCAGGGTGAGGTGGAACGGTATAAATATTGCATGTATCCTACTCAGAGCCATGGAATACTCAAATGGAAGGTGAATTCAGGAAGCTACCTCTTAACATTTAGAGTGGAACAGTAAATATCTTTGTTTAGTTCTGTAAACGGTAATGTTCCATTGTATAAAAAAGTTGAAGTTACTAAAAGTAATTTCTCCAATCTTGGTAGCACACTCATAAAATTGGTTGCATACTACTCTAAATCGTATGGTAAGCAAAATAATAAGGTTTACATCAAGTTATCACATAGTAGTTTCCCGCAAAATTCATCTCCACACTCTATTGAGCTGAATGCATTACTTTCTATTCTATGCATTTTGATTTATGGATGTGTACATAACTACTCAGGGTGAGGTGGAACGGTATAAATATTGCATGTATCCTACTCAGAAGCATGAAATACTCAAATGCAAGGTGAATTCAGGAAGCTACCTCTTAACATTTAGAGTGGAACAGTAAATATCTTTGTTAAGTTCTGTAAACGGTAATGTTCCTTTGTGTAAAAAAGTTGAAGTTACTAAAAGTAACTTCTCGAACATTGGTAACACACTCATAAAATCGGTTGCATACTACTCTAAGTGATGTGGTAAGTAAAATAATAAGGTTTACATCAAGTTATCACATAGTAGTTTCCCGCAAAATTCATCTCTACACTCTATTGAGCTGAATGCATTACTTTCTATTCTATGCATTTTGATTTATGGATGTGTACATAACTACTCAGGGTGAGGTGGAACGGTATAAATATTGCATGTATCCTACTCAGAGGCATGAAATACTCAAATGCAAGGTGAATTCAGGAAGCTACCTCATAACATTTAGAGTGGAACAGTAAATATCTTTGTTTAGTTCGGTAAATGGTAATGTTCCATTGTGTAGAAAAGTTGAAGTTACTAAAAGTAACTTCTCCAACCTTGGTAGCACACTCATAAAATTGGTTGCATACTACTCTAAATCATATGGTAAGCAAAATAATATGGTTTACATGAAGTTATCACATAGTAGTTTCCCGCAATTTTCAACTTTTACACTCTATTGAGCTGAATGCATTACTTTCTATTCTATGCATTTTGAGTTATGGATGTGTACATAACTACTCAGGGTGAGGTGGAACGGTATAAATATTGCATGTATCCTACTCAGAGCCATGGAATACTCAAATGGAAGGTGAATTCAGGAAGCTACCTCTTAACATTTAGAGTGGAACAGTAAATATCTTTGTTTAGTTCTGTAAACGGTAATGTTCCATTGTATAAAAAAGTTGAAGTTACTAAAAGTAACTTCTCCAATCTTGGTAGCACACTCATAAAATTGGTTGCATACTACTCTAAATCGTATGGTAAGCAAAATAATAAGGTTTACATCAAGTTATCACATAGTAGTTTCCCGCAAAATTCATCTCTACACTCTATTGAGCTGAATGCATTACTTTCTATTCTATGCATTTTGATTTATGGATGTGTACATAACTACTCAGGGTGAGGTGGAACGGTATAAATATTGCATGTATCCTACTCAGAGGCATGAAATACTCAAATGCAAGGTGAATTCAGGAAGCTACCTCTTAACATTTAGAGTGGAACAGTAAATATCTTTGTTAAGTTCTGTAAACGGTAATGTTCCTTTGTGTAAAAAAGTTGAAGTTACTAAAAGTAACTTCTCGAACATTGGTAACACACTCATAAAATCGGTTGCATACTACTCTAAGTGATGTGGTAAGTAAAATAATAAGGTTTACATCAAGTTATCACATAGTAGTTTCCCGCAAAATTCATCTCTACACTCTATTGAGCTGAATGCATTACTTTCTATTCTGTGCATTTTGAGTTATGGATGTGTACATAACTACTCAGGGTGAGGTGGAACGGTATAAATATTGCATGTATCCTACTCAGAGCCATGAAATACTCAAATGCAAGGTGAATTCAGGAAGCTACCTCATAACATTTAGAGTGGAACAGTAAATATCTTTGTTTAGTTCGGTAAATGGTAATGTTCCATTGTGTAGAAAAGTTGAAGTTACTAAAAGTAACTTCTCCAACCTTGGTAGCACACTCATAAAATCGGTTGCATACTACTCTAAGTGATGTGGTAAGTAAAATAATAAGGTTTACATCAAGTTATCACATAGTAGTTTCCCGCAAAATTCAACTTTACACTCTATTGAGCTGAATGCATTACTTCCTATTCTATGCATTTTGATTTATGGATGTGTACATAACCACTCAGGGTGAGGTGGAACGGTATAAATATTGCATGTATCCTACTCAGAGCCATGGAATACTCAAATGGAAGGTGAATTCAGGAAGCTACCTCTTAACATTTAGAGTGGAACAGTAAATATCTTTGTTTAGTTCTGTAAACGGTAATGTTCCATTGTATAAAAAAGTTGAAGTTACTAAAAGTAATTTCTCCAATCTTGGTAGCACACTCATAAAATTGGTTGCATACTACTCTAAATCGTATGGTAAGCAAAATAATAAGGTTTACCTCAAGTTATCACATAGTAGTTTCCCGCAAAATTCATCTCTACACTCTATTGAGCTGAATGCATTACTTTCTATTCTATGCATTTTGATTTATGGATGTGTACATAACTACTCAGGGTGAGGTGGAACGGTATAAATATTGCATGTATCCTACTCAGAGGCATGAAATACTCAAATGCAAGGTGAATTCAGGAAGCTACCTCTTAACATTTAGAGTGGAACAGTAAATATCTTTGTTAAGTTCTGTAAACGGTGATGTTCCTTTGTGTAAAAAAGTTGAAGTTACTAAAAGTAACTTCTCGAACATTGGTAACACACTCATAAAATCGGTTGCATACTACTCTAAGTGATGTGGTAAGTAAAATAATAAGGTTTACATCAAGTTATCACATAGTAGTTTCCCGCAAAATTCATCTCTACACTCTATTGAGCTGAATGCATTACTTTCTATTCTATGCATTTTGATTTATGGATGTGTACATAACTACTCAGGGTGAGGTGGAACGGTATAAATATTGCATGTATCCTACTCAGAGCCATGAAATACTCAAATGCAAGGTGAATTCAGGAAGCTACCTCATAACATTTAGAGTGGAACAGTAAATATCTTTGTTTAGTTCGGTAAATGGTAATGTTCCATTGTGTAGAAAAGTTGAAGTTACTAAAAGTAACTTCTCCAACCTTGGTAGCACACTCATAAAATTCGTTGCATACTACTCTAAATCATATGGTAAGCAAAATAATATGGTTTACATGAAGTTATCACATAGTAGTTTCCCGCAAATTTCAACTTTTACACTCTATTGAGCTGAATGCATTACTTTCTATTCTATGCATTTTGAGTTATGGATGTGTACATAACTACTCAGGGTGAGGTGGAACGGTATAAATATTGCATGTATCCTACTCAGAGCCATGGAATACTCAAATGGAAGGTGAATTCAGGAAGCTACCTCTTAACATTTAGAGTGGAACAGTAAATATCTTTGTTTAGTTCTGTAAACGGTAATGTTCCATTGTATAAAAAAGTTGAATTTACTAAAAGTAACTTCTCCAATCTTGGTAGCACACTCATAAAATTGGTTGCATACTACTCTAAATCGTATGGTAAGCAAAATAATAAGGTTTACATCAAGTTATCACATAGTAGTTTCCCGCAAAATTCATCTCTACACTCTATTGAGCTGAATGCATTACTTTCTATTCTATGCATTTTGATTTATGGATGTGTACATAACTACTCAGGGTGAGGTGGAACGGTATAAATATTGCATGTATCCTACTCAGAGGCATGAAATACTCAAATGCAAGGTGAATTCAGGAAGCTACCTCTTAACATTTAGAGTGGAACAGTAAATATCTTTGTTAAGTTCTGTAAACGGTAATGTTCCTTTGTGTAAAAAAGTTGAAGTTACTAAAAGTAACTTCTCGAACATTGGTAACACACTCATAAAATCGGTTGCATACTACTCTAAGTGATGTGGTAAGTAAAATAATAAGGTTTACATCAAGTTATCACATAGTAGTTTCCCGCAAAATTCATCTCTACACTCTATTGAGCTGAATGCATTACTTTCTATTCTATGCATTTTGATTTATGGATGTGTACATAACTACTCAGGGTGAGGTGGAACGGTATAAATATTGCATGTATCCTACTCAGAGGCATGAAATACTCAAATGCAAGGTGAATTCAGGAAGCTACCTCTTAACATTTAGAGTGGAACAGTAAATATCTTTGTTAAGTTCTGTAAACGGTAATGTTCCTTTGTGTAAAAAAGTTGAAGTTACTAAAAGTAACTTCTCGAACATTGGTAACACACTCATAAAATCGGTTGCATACTACTCTAAGTGATGTGGTAAGTAAAATAATAAGGTTTACATCAAGTTATCACATAGTAGTTTCCCGCAAAATTCAACTTTACACTCTATTGAGCTGAATGCATTACTTCCTATTCTATGCATTTTGATTTATGGATGTGTACATAACCACTCAGGGTGAGGAGGAACGGTATAAATATTGCATGTATCCTACTCAGAGCCATGGAATACTCAAATGCAAGGTGAATTCAGGAAGCTACCTCATAACATTTAGAGTGGAACAGTAAAAATCTTTGTTTAGTTCTGTAAACGGTAATGTTCCATTGTGTAAAAAAGTTGAAGTTACTAAAAGTAACTTCTCCAACATTGGTAGCACACTCATAAAATCGGTTGCATACTACTCTAAATCATATGGTAAGCAAAATAATATGGTTTACATGAAGTTATCACATAGTAGTTTCCCGCAAAATTCAACTTTACACTCTATTGAGCTGAATGCATTACTTTCTATTCTGTGCATTTTGAGTTATGGATGTGTACATAACTACTCAGGGTGAGGTGGAACGGTATAAATATTGCATGTATCCTACTCAGAGCCATGAAATACTCAAATGCAAGGTGAATTCAGGAAGCTACCTCATAACATTTAGAGTGGAACAGTAAATATCTTTGTTTAGTTCGGTAAATGGTAATGTTCCATTGTGTAGAAAAGTTGAAGTTACTAAAAGTAACTTCTCCAACCTTGGTAGCACACTCATAAAATCGGTTGCATACTACTCTAAGTGATGTGGTAAGTAAAATAATAAGGTTTACATCAAGTTATCACATAGTAGTTTCCCGCAAAATTCAACTTTACACTCTATTGAGCTGAATGCATTACTTCCTATTCTATGCATTTTGATTTATGGATGTGTACATAACCACTCAGGGTGAGGTGGAACGGTATAAATATTGCATGTATCCTACTCAGAGCCATGGAATACTCAAATGCAAGGTGAATTCAGGAAGCTACCTCATAACATTTAGAGTGGAACAGTAAAAATCTTTGTTTAGTTCTGTAAACGGTAATGTTCCATTGTGTAAAAAAGTTGAAGTTACTAAAAGTAACTTCTCCAACATTGGTAGCACACTCATAAAATCGGTTGCATACTACTCTAAATCATATGGTAAGCAAAATAATATGGTTTACATGAAGTTATCACATAGTAGTTTCCCGCAAAATTCAACTTTACACTCTATTGAGCTGAATGCATTACTTTCTATTCTGTGCATTTTGAGTTATGGATGTGTACATAACTACTCAGGGTGAGGTGGAACGGTATAAATATTGCATGTATCCTACTCAGAGCCATGGAATACTCAAATGGAAGGTGAATTCAGGAAGCTACCTCTTAACATTTAGAGTGGAACAGTAAATATCTTTGTTTAGTTCTGTAAACGGTAATGTTCCATTGTATAAAAAAGTTGAATTTACTAAAAGTAACTTCTCCAATCTTGGTAGCACACTCATAAAATTGGTTGCATACTACTCTAAATCGTATGGTAAGCAAAATAATAAGGTTTACATCAAGTTATCACATAGTAGTTTCCCGCAAAATTCATCTCTACACTCTATTGAGCTGAATGCATTACTTTCTATTCTATGCATTTTGATTTATGGATGTGTACATAACTACTCAGGGTGAGGTGGAACGGTATAAATATTGCATGTATCCTACTCAGAGGCATGAAATACTCAAATGCAAGGTGAATTCAGGAAGCTACCTCTTAACATTTAGAGTGGAACAGTAAATATCTTTGTTAAGTTCTGTAAACGGTAATGTTCCTTTGTGTAAAAAAGTTGAAGTTACTAAAAGTAACTTCTCGAACATTGGTAACACACTCATAAAATCGGTTGCATACTACTCTAAGTGATGTGGTAAGTAAAATAATAAGGTTTACATCAAGTTATCACATAGTAGTTTCCCGCAAAATTCAACTTTACACTCTATTGAGCTGAATGCATTACTTCCTATTCTATGCATTTTGATTTATGGATGTGTACATAACCACTCAGGGTGAGGAGGAACGGTATAAATATTGCATGTATCCTACTCAGAGCCATGGAATACTCAAATGCAAGGTGAATTCAGGAAGCTACCTCATAACATTTAGAGTGGAACAGTAAAAATCTTTGTTTAGTTCTGTAAACGGTAATGTTCCATTGTGTAAAAAAGTTGAAGTTACTAAAAGTAACTTCTCCAACATTGGTAGCACACTCATAAAATCGGTTGCATACTACTCTAAATCATATGGTAAGCAAAATAATATGGTTTACATGAAGTTATCACATAGTAGTTTCCCGCAAAATTCAACTTTACACTCTATTGAGCTGAATGCATTACTTTCTATTCTGTGCATTTTGAGTTATGGATGTGTACATAACTACTCAGGGTGAGGTGGAACGGTATAAATATTGCATGTATCCTACTCAGAGCCATGAAATACTCAAATGCAAGGTGAATTCAGGAAGCTACCTCATAACATTTAGAGTGGAACAGTAAATATCTTTGTTTAGTTCGGTAAATGGTAATGTTCCATTGTGTAGAAAAGTTGAAGTTACTAAAAGTAACTTCTCCAACCTTGGTAGCACACTCATAAAATCGGTTGCATACTACTCTAAGTGATGTGGTAAGTAAAATAATAAGGTTTACATCAAGTTATCACATAGTAGTTTCCCGCAAAATTCAACTTTACACTCTATTGAGCTGAATGCATTACTTCCTATTCTATGCATTTTGATTTATGGATGTGTACATAACCACTCAGGGTGAGGTGGAACGGTATAAATATTGCATGTATCCTACTCAGAGCCATGGAATACTCAAATGCAAGGTGAATTCAGGAAGCTACCTCATAACATTTAGAGTGGAACAGTAAAAATCTTTGTTTAGTTCTGTAAACGGTAATGTTCCATTGTGTAAAAAAGTTGAAGTTACTAAAAGTAACTTCTCCAACATTGGTAGCACACTCATAAAATCGGTTGCATACTACTCTAAATCATATGGTAAGCAAAATAATATGGTTTACATGAAGTTATCACATAGTAGTTTCCCGCAAAATTCAACTTTACACTCTATTGAGCTGAATGCATTACTTTCTATTCTGTGCATTTTGAGTTATGGATGTGTACATAACTACTCAGGGTGAGGTGGAACGGTATAAATATTGCATGTATCCTACTCAGAGCCATGAAATACTCAAATGCAAGGTGAATTCAGGAAGCTACCTCATAACATTTAGAGTGGAACAGTAAATATCTTTGTTTAGTTCGGTAAATGGTAATGTTCCATTGTGTAGAAAAGTTGAAGTTACTAAAAGTAACTTCTCCAACCTTGGTAGCACACTCATAAAATTGGTTGCATACTACTCTAAATCGTATGGTTAGCAAAATAATAAGGTTTACATCAAGTTATCTCATAGTAGTTTCCCGCAAAATTCATCTCTACACTCTATTGAGCTGAATGCATTACTTTCTATTCTATGCATTTTGATTTATGGATGTGTACATAACTACTCAGGGTGAGGTGGAACGGTATAAATATTGCATGTATCCTACTCAGAGCCATGGAATACTCAAATGGAAGGTGAATTCAGGAAGCTACCTCTTAACATTTAGAGTGGAACAGTAAAAATCTTTGTTTAGTTCTGTAAACGGTAATGTTCCATTGTATAAAAAAGTTGAAGTTACTAAAAGTAATTTCTCCAATCTTGGTAGCACACTCATAAAATTGGTTGCATACTACTCTAAATCGTATGGTAAGCAAAATAATAAGGTTTACATCAAGTTATCACATAGTAGTTTCCCGCAAAATTCATCTCTACACTCTATTGAGCTGAATGCATTACTTTCTATTCTATGCATTTTGATTTATGGATGTGTACATAACTACTCAGGGTGAGGTGGAACGGTATAAATATTGCATGTATCCTACTCAGAGGCATGAAATACTCAAATGCAAGGTGAATTCAGGAAGCTACCTCTTAACATTTAGAGTGGAACAGTAAATATCTTTGTTAAGTTCTGTAAACGGTAATGTTCCTTTGTGTAAAAAAGTTGAAGTTACTAAAAGTAACTTCTCGAACATTGGTAACACACTCATAAAATTGGTTGCATACTACTCTAAATCATATGGTAAGCAAAATAATATGGTTTACATGAAGTTATCACATAGTAGTTTCCCGCAAATTTCAACTTTTACACTCTATTGAGCTGAATGCATTACTTTCTATTCTATGCATTTTGAGTTATGGATGTGTACATAACTACTCAGGGTGAGGTGGAACGGTATAAATATTGCATGTATCCTACTCAGAGCCATGGAATACTCAAATGGAAGGTGAATTCAGGAAGCTACCTCTTAACATTTAGAGTGGAACAGTAAATATCTTTGTTTAGTTCTGTAAACGGTAATGTTCCATTGTATAAAAAAGTTGAATTTACTAAAAGTAACTTCTCCAATCTTGGTAGCACACTCATAACATTGTTTGCATACTACTCTAAATCGTATGGTAAGCAAAATAATAAGGTTTACATCAAGTTATCACATAAAAGTTTCCCGCAAAATTCATCTCTACACTCTATTGAGCTGAATGCATTACTTTCTATTCTATGCATTTTGATTTATGGATGTGTACATAACTACTCAGGGTGAGGTGGAACGGTATAAATATTGCATGTATCCTACTCAGAGGCATGAAATACTCAAATGCAAGGTGAATTCAGGAAGCTACCTCTTAACATTTAGAGTGGAACAGTAAATATCTTTGTTAAGTTCTGTAAACGGTAATGTTCCTTTGTGTAAAAAAGTTGAAGTTACTAAAAGTAACTTCTCGAACATTGGTAACACACTCATAAAATCGGTTGCATACTACTCTAAGTGATGTGGTAAGTAAAATAATAAGGTTTACATCAAGTTATCACATAGTAGTTTCCCGCAAAATTCAACTTTACACTCTATTGAGCTGAATGCATTACTTCCTATTCTATGCATTTTGATTTATGGATGTGTACATAACCACTCAGGGTGAGGTGGAACGGTATAAATATTGCATGTATCCTACTCAGAGCCATGGAATACTCAAATGCAAGGTGAATTCAGGAAGCTACCTCATAACATTTAGAGTGGAACAGTAAAAATCTTTGTTTAGTTCTGTAAACGGTAATGTTCCATTGTGTAAAAAAGTTGAAGTTACTAAAAGTAACTTCTCCAACATTGGTAGCACACTCATAAAATCGGTTGCATACTACTCTAAATCATATGGTAAGCAAAATAATATGGTTTACATGAAGTTATCACATAGTAGTTTCCCGCAAAATTCAACTTTACACTCTATTGAGCTGAATGCATTACTTTCTATTCTGTGCATTTTGTGTTATGGATGTGTACATAACTACTCAGGGTGAGGTGGAACGGTATAAATATTGCATGTATCCTACTCAGAGCCATGAAATACTCAAATGCAAGGTGAATTCAGGAAGCTACCTCATAACATTTAGAGTGGAACAGTAAATATCTTTGTTTAGTTCGGTAAATGGTAATGTTCCATTGTGTAGAAAAGTTGAAGTTACTAAAAGTAACTTCTCCAACCTTGGTAGCACACTCATAAAATCGGTTGCATACTACTCTAAGTGATGTGGTAAGTAAAATAATAAGGTTTACATCAAGTTATCACATAGTAGTTTCCCGCAAAATTCAACTTTACACTCTATTGAGCTGAATGCATTACTTCCTATTCTATGCATTTTGATTTATGGATGTGTACATAACCACTCAGGGTGAGGTGGAACGGTATAAATATTGCATGTATCCTACTCAGAGCCATGGAATACTCAAATGCAAGGTGAATTCAGGAAGCTACCTCATAACATTTAGAGTGGAACAGTAAAAATCTTTGTTTAGTTCTGTAAACGGTAATGTTCCATTGTGTAAAAAAGTTGAAGTTACTAAAAGTAACTTCTCCAACATTGGTAGCACACTCATAAAATCCGTTGCATACTACTCTAAATCATATGGTAAGCAAAATAATATGGTTTACATGAAGTTATCACATAGTAGTTTCCCGCAAAATTCAACTTTACACTCTATTGAGCTGAATGCATTACTTTCTATTCTGTGCATTTTGAGTTATGGATGTGTACATAACTACTCAGGGTGAGGTGGAACGGTATAAATATTGCATGTATCCTACTCAGAGCCATGAAATACTCAAATGCAAGGTGAATTCAGGAAGCTACCTCATAACATTTAGAGTGGAACAGTAAATATCTTTGTTTAGTTCGGTAAATGGTAATGTTCCATTGTGTAGAAAAGTTGAAGTTACTAAAAGTAACTTCTCCAACCTTGGTAGCACACTCATAAAATTGGTTGCATACTACTCTAAATCGTATGGTAAGCAAAATAATAAGGTTTACATCAAGTTATCTCATAGTAGTTTCCCGCAAAATTCATCTCTACACTCTATTGAGCTGAATGCATTACTTTCTATTCTATGCATTTTGATTTATGGATGTGTACATAACTACTCAGGGTGAGGTGGAACGGTATAAATATTGCATGTATCCTACTCAGAGGCATGAAATACTCAAATGCAAGGTGAATTCAGGAAGCTACCTCTTAACATTTAGAGTGGAACAGTAAATATCTTTGTTAAGTTCTGTAAACGGTAATGTTCCTTTGTGTAAAAAAGTTGAAGTTACTAAAAGTAACTTCTCGAACATTGGTAACACACTCATAAAATCGGTTGCATACTACTCTAAGTGATGTGGTAAGTAAAATAATAAGGTTTACATGAAGTTATCACATAGTAGTTTCCCGCAAAATTCAACTTTACACTCTATTGAGCTGAATGCATTACTTTCTATTCTATGCATTTTGAGTTATGGATGTGTACATAACTACTCAGGGTGAGGTGGAACGGTATAAATATTGCATGTATCCTACTCAGAGGCATGAAATACTCAAATGCAAGGTGAATTCAGGAAGCTACCTCTTAACATTTAGAGTGGAACAGTAAATATCTTTGTTAAGTTCTGTAAACGGTAATGTTCCTTTGTGTAAAAAAGTTGAAGTTACTAAAAGTAACTTCTCGAACATTGGTAACACACTCATAAAATCGGTTGCATACTACTCTAAGTGATGTGGTAAGTAAAATAATAAGGTTTACATCAAGTTATCACATAGTAGTTTCCCGCAAAATTCATCTCTACACTCTATTGAGCTGAATGCATTACTTTCTATTCTATGCATTTTGATTTATGGATGTGTACATAACTACTCAGGGTGAGGTGGAACGGTATAAATATTGCATGTATCCTACTCAGAGCCATGGAATACTCAAATGGAAGGTGAATTCAGGAAGCTACCTCTTAACATTTAGAGTGGAACAGTAAAAATCTTTGTTTAGTTCTGTAAACGGTAATGTTCCATTGTGTAAAAAAGTTGAAGTTACTAAAAGTAACTTCTCCAACATTGGTAGCACACTCATAAAATCGGTTGCATACTACTCTAAATCATATGGTAAGCAAAATAATATGGTTTACATGAAGTTATCACATAGTAGTTTCCCGCAAAATTCAACTTTACACTCTATTGAGCTGAATGCATTACTTTCTATTCTATGCATTTTGAGTTATGGATGTGTACATAACTACTCAGGGTGAGGTGGAACGGTATAAATATTGCATGTATCCTACTCAGAGCCATGAAATACTCAAATGCAAGGTGAATTCAGGAAGCTACCTCATAACATTTAGAGTGGAACAGTAAATATCTTTGTTTAGTTCGGTAAATGGTAATGTTCCATTGTGTAGAAAAGTTGAAGTTACTAAAAGTAACTTCTCCAACCTTGGTAGCACACTCATAAAATTGGTTGCATACTACTCTAAATCATATGGTAAGCAAAATAATATGGTTTACATGAAGTTATCACATAGTAGTTTCCCGCAAAATTCAACTTTACACTCTATTGAGCTGAATGCATTACTTTCTATACTATGCATTTTGAGTTATGGATGTGTACATAACTACTCAGGGTGAGGTGGAACGGTATAAATATTGCATGTATCCTACTCAGAGCCATGGAATACTCAAATGCAAGGTGAATTCAGGAAGCTACCTCATAACATTTAGAGTGGAACAGTAAAAATCTTTGTTTAGTTCTGTAAACGGTAATGTTCCATTGTGTAAAAAAGTTGAAGTTACTAAAAGTAACTTCTCCAACATTGGTAGCACACTCATAAAATCGGTTGCATACTACTCTAAATCATATGGTAAGCAAAATAATATGGTTTACATGAAGTTATCACATAGTAGTTTCCCGCAAAATTCAACTTTACACTCTATTGAGCTGAATGCATTACTTTCTATTCTGTGCATTTTGAGTTATGGATGTGTACATAACTACTCAGGGTGAGGTGGAACGGTATAAATATTGCATGTATCCTACTCAGAGCCATGAAATACTCAAATGCAAGGTGAATTCAGGAAGCTACCTCATAACATTTAGAGTGGAACAGTAAATATCTTTGTTTAGTTCGGTAAATGGTAATGTTCCATTGTGTAGAAAAGTTGAAGTTACTAAAAGTAACTTCTCCAACCTTGGTAGCACACTCATAAAATCGGTTGCATACTACTCTAAGTGATGTGGTAAGTAAAATAATAAGGTTTACATCAAGTTATCACATAGTAGTTTCCCGCAAAATTCAACTTTACACTCTATTGAGCTGAATGCATTACTTCCTATTCTATGCATTTTGATTTATGGATGTGTACATAACCACTCAGGGTGAGGTGGAACGGTATAAATATTGCATGTATCCTACTCAGAGCCATGGAATACTCAAATGCAAGGTGAATTCAGGAAGCTACCTCATAACATTTAGAGTGGAACAGTAAAAATCTTTGTTTAGTTCTGTAAACGGTAATGTTCCATTGTGTAAAAAAGTTGAAGTTACTAAAAGTAACTTCTCCAACATTGGTAGCACACTCATAAAATCCGTTGCATACTACTCTAAATCATATGGTAAGCAAAATAATATGGTTTACATGAAGTTATCACATAGTAGTTTCCCGCAAAATTCAACTTTACACTCTATTGAGCTGAATGCATTACTTTCTATTCTGTGCATTTTGAGTTATGGATGTGTACATAACTACTCAGGGTGAGGTGGAACGGTATAAATATTGCATGTATCCTACTCAGAGCCATGAAATACTCAAATGCAAGGTGAATTCAGGAAGCTACCTCATAACATTTAGAGTGGAACAGTAAATATCTTTGTTTAGTTCGGTAAATGGTAATGTTCCATTGTGTAGAAAAGTTGAAGTTACTAAAAGTAACTTCTCCAACCTTGGTAGCACACTCATAAAATTGGTTGCATACTACTCTAAATCGTATGGTAAGCAAAATAATGAGGTTTACATCAAGTTATCTCATAGTAGTTTCCCGCAAAATTCATCTCTACACTCTATTGAGCTGAATGCATTACTTTCTATTCTATGCATTTTGATTTATGGATGTGTACATAACTACTCAGGGTGAGGTGGAACGGTATAAATATTGCATGTATCCTACTCAGAGGCATGAAATACTCAAATGCAAGGTGAATTCAGGAAGCTACCTCTTAACATTTAGAGTGGAACAGTAAATATCTTTGTTAAGTTCTGTAAACGGTAATGTTCCTTTGTGTAAAAAAGTTGAAGTTACTAAAAGTAACTTCTCGAACATTGGTAACACACTCATAAAATCGGTTGCATACTACTCTAAGTAATGTGGTAAGTAAAATAATAAGGTTTACATGAAGTTATCACATAGTAGTTTCCCGCAAAATTCAACTTTACACTCTATTGAGCTGAATGCATTACTTTCTATTCTATGCATTTTGAGTTATGGATGTGTACATAACTACTCAGGGTGAGGTGGAACGGTATAAATATTGCATGTATCCTACTCAGAGGCATGAAATACTCAAATGCAAGGTGAATTCAGGAAGCTACCTCTTAACATTTAGAGTGGAACAGTAAATATCTTTGTTAAGTTCTGTAAACGGTAATGTTCCTTTGTGTAAAAAAGTTGAAGTTACTAAAAGTAACTTCTCGAACATTGGTAACACACTCATAAAATCGGTTGCATACTACTCTAAGTGATGTGGTAAGTAAAATAATAAGGTTTACATCAAGTTATCACATAGTAGTTTCCCGCAAAATTCATCTCTACACTCTATTGAGCTGAATGCATTACTTTCTATTCTATGCATTTTGATTTATGGATGTGTACATAACTACTCAGGGTGAGGTGGAACGGTATAAATATTGCATGTATCCTACTCAGAGCCATGAAATACTCAAATGCAAGGTGAATTCAGGAAGCTACCTCATAACATTTAGAGTGGAACAGTAAATATCTTTGTTTAGTTCGGTAAATGGTAATGTTCCATTGTGTAGAAAAGTTGAAGTTACTAAAAGTAACTTCTCCAACCTTGGTAGCACACTCATAAAATTGGTTGCATACTACTCTAAATCATATGGTAAGCAAAATAATATGGTTTACATGAAGTTATCACATAGTAGTTTCCCGCAAAATTCAACTTTACACTCTATTGAGCTGAATGCATTACTTTCTATTCTATGCATTTTGAGTTATGGATGTGTACATAACTACTCAGGGTGAGGTGGAACGGTATAAATATTGCATGTATCCTACTCAGAGGCATGAAATACTCAAATGCAAGGTGAATTCAGGAAGCTACCTCTTAACATTTAGAGTGGAACAGTAAATATCTTTGTTAAGTTCTGTAAACGGTAATGTTCCTTTGTGTAAAAAAGTTGAAGTTACTAAAAGTAACTTCTCGAACATTGGTAACACACTCATAAAATCGGTTGCATACTACTCTAAGTGATGTGGTAAGTAAAATAATAAGGTTTACATCAAGTTATCACATAGTAGTTTCCCGCAAAATTCATCTCTACACTCTATTGAGCTGAATGCATTACTTTCTATTCTATGCATTTTGATTTATGGATGTGTACATAACTACTCAGGGTGAGGTGGAACGGTATAAATATTGCATGTATCCTACTCAGAGCCATGAAATACTCAAATGCAAGGTGAATTCAGGAAGCTACCTCATAACATTTAGAGTGGAACAGTAAATATCTTTGTTTAGTTCGGTAAATGGTAATGTTCCATTGTGTAGAAAAGTTGAAGTTACTAAAAGTAACTTCTCCAACCTTGGTAGCACACTCATAAAATTGGTTGCATACTACTCTAAATCATATGGTAAGCAAAATAATATGGTTTACATGAAGTTATCACATAGTAGTTTCCCGCAAAATTCAACTTTACACTCTATTGAGCTGAATGCATTACTTTCTATACTATGCATTTTGAGTTATGGATGTGTACATAACTACTCAGGGTGAGGTGGAACGGTATAAATATTGCATGTATCCTACTCAGAGCCATGGAATACTCAAATGCAAGGTGAATTCAGGAAGCTACCTCATAACATTTAGAGTGGAACAGTAAAAATCTTTGTTTAGTTCTGTAAACGGTAATGTTCCATTGTGTAAAAAAGTTGAAGTTACTAAAAGTAACTTCTCCAACATTGGTAGCACACTCATAAAATCGGTTGCATACTACTCTAAATCATATGGTAAGCAAAATAATATGGTTTACATGAAGTTATCACATAGTAGTTTCCCGCAAAATTCAACTTTACACTCTATTGAGCTGAATGCATTACTTTCTATTCTGTGCATTTTGAGTTATGGATGTGTACATAACTACTCAGGGTGAGGTGGAACGGTATAAATATTGCATGTATCCTACTCAGAGCCATGAAATACTCAAATGCAAGGTGAATTCAGGAAGCTACCTCATAACATTTAGAGTGGAACAGTAAATATCTTTGTTTAGTTCGGTAAATGGTAATGTTCCATTGTGTAGAAAAGTTGAAGTTACTAAAAGTAACTTCTCCAACCTTGGTAGCACACTCATAAAATCGGTTGCATACTACTCTAAGTGATGTGGTAAGTAAAATAATAAGGTTTACATCAAGTTATCACATAGTAGTTTCCCGCAAAATTCAACTTTACACTCTATTGAGCTGAATGCATTACTTCCTATTCTATGCATTTTGATTTATGGATGTGTACATAACCACTCAGGGTGAGGTGGAACGGTATAAATATTGCATGTATCCTACTCAGAGCCATGGAATACTCAAATGCAAGGTGAATTCAGGAAGCTACCTCTTAACATTTAGAGTGGAACAGTAAATATCTTTGTTAAGTTCTGTAAACGGTAATGTTCCTTTGTGTAAAAAAGTTGAAGTTACTAAAAGTAACTTCTCGAACATTGGTAACACACTCATAAAATCGGTTGCATACTACTCTAAGTGATGTGGTAAGTAAAATAATAAGGTTTACATCAAGTTATCACATAGTAGTTTCCCGCAAAATTCATCTCTACACTCTATTGAGCTGAATGCATTACTTTCTATTCTATGCATTTTGATTTATGGATGTGTACATAACTACTCAGGGTGAGGTGGAACGGTATAAATATTGCATGTATCCTACTCAGAGCCATGAAATACTCAAATGCAAGGTGAATTCAGGAAGCTACCTCATAACATTTAGAGTGGAACAGTAAATATCTTTGTTTAGTTCGGTAAATGGTAATGTTCCATTGTGTAGAAAAGTTGAAGTTACTAAAAGTAACTTCTCCAACCTTGGTAGCACACTCATAAAATTGGTTGCATACTACTCTAAATCATATGGTAAGCAAAATAATATGGTTTACATGAAGTTATCACATAGTAGTTTCCCGCAAAATTCAACTTTACACTCTATTGAGCTGAATGCATTACTTTCTATTCTATGCATTTTGAGTTATGGATGTGTACATAACTACTCAGGGTGAGGTGGAACGGTATAAATATTGCATGTATCCTACTCAGAGGCATGAAATACTCAAATGCAAGGTGAATTCAGGAAGCTACCTCTTAACATTTAGAGTGGAACAGTAAATATCTTTGTTAAGTTCTGTAAACGGTAATGTTCCTTTGTGTAAAAAAGTTGAAGTTACTAAAAGTAACTTCTCGAACATTGGTAACACACTCATAAAATCGGTTGCATACTACTCTAAGTGATGTGGTAAGTAAAATAATAAGGTTTACATCAAGTTATCACATAGTAGTTTCCCGCAAAATTCATCTCTACACTCTATTGAGCTGAATGCATTACTTTCTATTCTATGCATTTTGATTTATGGATGTGTACATAACTACTCAGGGTGAGGTGGAACGGTATAAATATTGCATGTATCCTACTCAGAGCCATGAAATACTCAAATGCAAGGTGAATTCAGGAAGCTACCTCATAACATTTAGAGTGGAACAGTAAATATCTTTGTTTAGTTCGGTAAATGGTAATGTTCCATTGTGTAGAAAAGTTGAAGTTACTAAAAGTAACTTCTCCAACCTTGGTAGCACACTCATAAAATTGGTTGCATACTACTCTAAATCATATGGTAAGCAAAATAATATGGTTTACATGAAGTTATCACATAGTAGTTTCCCGCAAAATTCAACTTTACACTCTATTGAGCTGAATGCATTACTTTCTATACTATGCATTTTGAGTTATGGATGTGTACATAACTACTCAGGGTGAGGTGGAACGGTATAAATATTGCATGTATCCTACTCAGAGCCATGGAATACTCAAATGCAAGGTGAATTCAGGAAGCTACCTCATAACATTTAGAGTGGAACAGTAAAAATCTTTGTTTAGTTCTGTAAACGGTAATGTTCCATTGTGTAAAAAAGTTGAAGTTACTAAAAGTAACTTCTCCAACATTGGTAGCACACTCATAAAATCGGTTGCATACTACTCTAAATCATATGGTAAGCAAAATAATATGGTTTACATGAAGTTATCACATAGTAGTTTCCCGCAAAATTCAACTTTACACTCTATTGAGCTGAATGCATTACTTTCTATTCTGTGCATTTTGAGTTATGGATGTGTACATAACTACTCAGGGTGAGGTGGAACGGTATAAATATTGCATGTATCCTACTCAGAGCCATGAAATACTCAAATGCAAGGTGAATTCAGGAAGCTACCTCATAACATTTAGAGTGGAACAGTAAATATCTTTGTTTAGTTCGGTAAATGGTAATGTTCCATTGTGTAGAAAAGTTGAAGTTACTAAAAGTAACTTCTCCAACCTTGGTAGCACACTCATAAAATCGGTTGCATACTACTCTAAGTGATGTGGTAAGTAAAATAATAAGGTTTACATCAAGTTAACACATAGTAGTTTCCCGCAAAATTCAACTTTACACTCTATTGAGCTGAATGCATTACTTCCTATTCTATGCATTTTGATTTATGGATGTGTACATAACCACTCAGGGTGAGGTGGAACGGTATAAATATTGCATGTATCCTACTCAGAGCCATGGAATACTCAAATGCAAGGTGAATTCAGGAAGCTACCTCATAACATTTAGAGTGGAACAGTAAAAATCTTTGTTTAGTTCTGTAAACGGTAATGTTCCATTGTGTAAAAAAGTTGAAGTTACTAAAAGTAACTTCTCCAACATTGGTAGCACACTCATAAAATCCGTTGCATACTACTCTAAATCATATGGTAAGCAAAATAATATGGTTTACATGAAGTTATCACATAGTAGTTTCCCGCAAAATTCAACTTTACACTCTATTGAGCTGAATGCATTACTTTCTATTCTGTGCATTTTGAGTTATGGATGTGTACATAACTACTCAGGGTGAGGTGGAACGGTATAAATATTGCATGTATCCTACTCAGAGCCATGAAATACTCAAATGCAAGGTGAATTCAGGAAGCTACCTCATAACATTTAGAGTGGAACAGTAAATATCTTTGTTTAGTTCGGTAAATGGTAATGTTCCATTGTGTAGAAAAGTTGAAGTTACTAAAAGTAACTTCTCCAACCTTGGTAGCACACTCATAAAATTGGTTGCATACTACTCTAAATCGTATGGTAAGCAAAATAATGAGGTTTACATCAAGTTATCTCATAGTAGTTTCCCGCAAAATTCATCTCTACACTCTATTGAGCTGAATGCATTACTTTCTATTCTATGCATTTTGATTTATGGATGTGTACATAACTACTCAGGGTGAGGTGGAACGGTATAAATATTGCATGTATCCTACTCAGAGGCATGAAATACTCAAATGCAAGGTGAATTCAGGAAGCTACCTCTTAACATTTAGAGTGGAACAGTAAATATCTTTGTTAAGTTCTGTAAACGGTAATGTTCCTTTGTGTAAAAAAGTTGAAGTTACTAAAAGTAACTTCTCGAACATTGGTAACACACTCATAAAATCGGTTGCATACTACTCTAAGTGATGTGGTAAGTAAAATAATAAGGTTTACATGAAGTTATCACATAGTAGTTTCCCGCAAAATTCAACTTTACACTCTATTGAGCTGAATGCATTACTTTCTATTCTATGCATTTTGAGTTATGGATGTGTACATAACTACTCAGGGTGAGGTGGAACGGTATAAATATTGCATGTATCCTACTCAGAGGCATGAAATACTCAAATGCAAGGTGAATTCAGGAAGCTACCTCTTAACATTTAGAGTGGAACAGTAAATATCTTTGTTAAGTTCTGTAAACGGTAATGTTCCTTTGTGTAAAAAAGTTGAAGTTACTAAAAGTAACTTCTCGAACATTGGTAACACACTCATAAAATCGGTTGCATACTACTCTAAGTGATGTGGTAAGTAAAATAATAAGGTTTACATCAAGTTATCACATAGTAGTTTCCCGCAAAATTCATCTCTACACTCTATTGAGCTGAATGCATTACTTTCTATTCTATGCATTTTGATTTATGGATGTGTACATAACTACTCAGGGTGAGGTGGAACGGTATAAATATTGCATGTATCCTACTCAGAGCCATGGAATACTCAAATGGAAGGTGAATTCAGGAAGCTACCTCTTAACATTTAGAGTGGAACAGTAAAAATCTTTGTTTAGTTCTGTAAACGGTAATGTTCCATTGTGTAAAAAAGTTGAAGTTACTAAAAGTAACTTCTCCAACATTGGTAGCACACTCATAAAATCGGTTGCATACTACTCTAAATCATATGGTAAGCAAAATAATATGGTTTACATGAAGTTATCACATAGTAGTTTCCCGCAAAATTCAACTTTACACTCTATTGAGCTGAATGCATTACTTTCTATTCTATGCATTTTGAGTTATGGATGTGTACATAACTACTCAGGGTGAGGTGGAACGGTATAAATATTGCATGTATCCTACTCAGAGCCATGAAATACTCAAATGCAAGGTGAATTCAGGAAGCTACCTCATAACATTTAGAGTGGAACAGTAAATATCTTTGTTTAGTTCGGTAAATGGTAATGTTCCATTGTGTAGAAAAGTTGAAGTTACTAAAAGTAACTTCTCCAACCTTGGTAGCACACTCATAAAATTGGTTGCATACTACTCTAAATCATATGGTAAGCAAAATAATATGGTTTACATGAAGTTATCACATAGTAGTTTCCCGCAAAATTCAACTTTACACTCTATTGAGCTGAATGCATTACTTTCTATACTATGCATTTTGAGTTATGGATGTGTACATAACTACTCAGGGTGAGGTGGAACGGTATAAATATTGCATGTATCCTACTCAGAGCCATGGAATACTCAAATGGAAGGTGAATTCAGGAAGCTACCTCTTAACATTTAGAGTGGAACAGTAAATATCTTTGTTTAGTTCTGTAAACGGTAATGTTCCATTGTATAAAAAAGTTGAAGTTACTAAAAGTAACTTCTCCAATCTTGGTAGCACACTCATAAAATTGGTTGCATACTACTCTAAATCGTATGGTAAGCAAAATAATAAGGTTTACATCAAGTTATCACATAGTAGTTTCCCGCAAAATTCATCTCTACACTCTATTGAGCTGAATGCATTACTTTCTATTCTATGCATTTTGATTTATGGATGTGTACATAACTACTCAGGGTGAGGTGGAACGGTATAAATATTGCATGTATCCTACTCAGAGGCATGAAATACTCAAATGCAAGGTGAATTCAGGAAGCTACCTCTTAACATTTAGAGTGGAACAGTAAATATCTTTGTTAAGTTCTGTAAACGGTAATGTTCCTTTGTGTAAAAAAGTTGAAGTTACTAAAAGTAACTTCTCGAACATTGGTAACACACTCATAAAATCGGTTGCATACTACTCTAAGTGATGTGGTAAGTAAAATAATAAGGTTTACATCAAGTTATCACATAGTAGTTTCCCGCAAAATTCAACTTTACACTCTATTGAGCTGAATGCATTACTTCCTATTCTATGCATTTTGATTTATGGATGTGTACATAACCACTCAGGGTGAGGTGGAACGGTATAAATATTGCATGTATCCTACTCAGAGCCATGGAATACTCAAATGCAAGGTGAATTCAGGAAGCTACCTCATAACATTTAGAGTGGAACAGTAAAAATCTTTGTTTAGTTCTGTAAACGGTAATGTTCCATTGTGTAAAAAAGTTGAAGTTACTAAAAGTAACTTCTCCAACATTGGTAGCACACTCATAAAATCGGTTGCATACTACTCTAAATCATATGGTAAGCAAAATAATATGGTTTACATGAAGTTATCACATAGTAGTTTCCCGCAAAATTCAACTTTACACTCTATTGAGCTGAATGCATTACTTTCTATTCTGTGCATTTTGAGTTATGGATGTGTACATAACTACTCAGGGTGAGGTGGAACGGTATAAATATTGCATGTATCCTACTCAGAGCCATGAAATACTCAAATGCAAGGTGAATTCAGGAAGCTACCTCATAACATTTAGAGTGGAACAGTAAATATTTTTGTTTAGTTCGGTAAATGGTAATGTTCCATTGTGTAGAAAAGTTGAAGTTACTAAAAGTAACTTCTCCAACCTTGGTAGCACACTCATAAAATCGGTTGCATACTACTCTAAGTGATGTGGTAAGTAAAATAATAAGGTTTACATCAAGTTATCACATAGTAGTTTCCCGCAAAATTCAACTTTACACTCTATTGAGCTGAATGCATTACTTCCTATTCTATGCATTTTGATTTATGGATGTGTACATAACCACTCAGGGTGAGGTGGAACGGTATAAATATTGCATGTATCCTACTCAGAGCCATGGAATACTCAAATGCAAGGTGAATTCAGGAAGCTACCTCATAACATTTAGAGTGGAACAGTAAAAATCTTTGTTTAGTTCTGTAAACGGTAATGTTCCATTGTGTAAAAAAGTTGAAGTTACTAAAAGTAACTTCTCCAACATTGGTAGCACACTCATAAAATCCGTTGCATACTACTCTAAATCATATGGTAAGCAAAATAATATGGTTTACATGAAGTTATCACATAGTAGTTTCCCGCAAAATTCAACTTTACACTCTATTGAGCTGAATGCATTACTTTCTATTCTGTGCATTTTGAGTTATGGATGTGTACATAACTACTCAGGGTGAGGTGGAACGGTATAAATATTGCATGTATCCTACTCAGAGCCATGAAATACTCAAATGCAAGGTGAATTCAGGAAGCTACCTCATAACATTTAGAGTGGAACAGTAAATATCTTTGTTTAGTTCGGTAAATGGTAATGTTCCATTGTGTAGAAAAGTTGAAGTTACTAAAAGTAACTTCTCCAACCTTGGTAGCACACTCATAAAATTGGTTGCATACTACTCTAAATCGTATGGTAAGCAAAATAATAAGGTTTACATCAAGTTATCTCATAGTAGTTTCCCGCAAAATTCATCTCTACACTCTATTGAGCTGAATGCATTACTTTCTATTCTATGCATTTTGATTTATGGATGTGTACATAACTACTCAGGGTGAGGTGGAACGGTATAAATATTGCATGTATCCTACTCAGAGCCATGGAATACTCAAATGGAAGGTGAATTCAGGAAGCTACCTCTTAACATTTAGAGTGGAACAGTAAAAATCTTTGTTTAGTTCTGTAAACGGTAATGTTCCATTGTGTAAAAAAGTTGAAGTTACTAAAAGTAACTTCTCCAACATTGGTAGCACACTCATAAAATCGGTTGCATACTACTCTAAATCATATGGTAAGCAAAATAATATGGTTTACATGAAGTTATCACATAGTAGTTTCCCGCAAAATTCAACTTTACACTCTATTGAGCTGAATGCATTACTTTCTATTCTATGCATTTTGAGTTATGGATGTGTACATAACTACTCAGGGTGAGGTGGAACGGTATAAATATTGCATGTATCCTACTCAGAGCCATGAAATACTCAAAGGCAAGGTGAATTCAGGAAGCTACCTCATAACATTTAGAGTGGAACAGTAAATATCTTTGTTTAGTTCGGTAAATGGTAATGTTCCATTGTGTAGAAAAGTTGAAGTTACTAAAAGTAACTTCTCCAACCTTGGTAGCACACTCATAAAATTGGTTGCATACTACTCTAAATCATATGGTAAGCAAAATAATATGGTTTACATGAAGTTATCACATAGTAGTTTCCCGCAAAATTCAACTTTACACTCTATTGAGCTGAATGCATTACTTTCTATTCTATGCATTTTGAGTTATGGATGTGTACATAACTACTCAGGGTGAGGTGGAACGGTATAAATATTGCATGTATCCTACTCAGAGCCATGGAATACTCAAATGGAAGGTGAATTCAGGAAGCTACCTCTTAACATTTAGAGTGGAACAGTAAATATCTTTGTTTAGTTCTGTAAACGGTAATGTTCCATTGTATAAAAAAGTTGAAGTTACTAAAAGTAACTTCTCCAATCTTGGTAGCACACTCATAAAATTGGTTGCATACTACTCTAAATCGTATGGTAAGCAAAATAATAAGGTTTACATCAAGTTATCACATAGTAGTTTCCCGCAAAATTCATCTCTACACTCTATTGAGCTGAATGCATTACTTTCTATTCTATGCATTTTGATTTATGGATGTGTACATAACTACTCAGGGTGAGGTGGAACGGTATAAATATTGCATGTATCCTACTCAGAGGCATGAAATACTCAAATGCAAGGTGAATTCAGGAAGCTACCTCTTAACATTTAGAGTGGAACAGTAAATATCTTTGTTAAGTTCTGTAAACGGTAATGTTCCTTTGTGTAAAAAAGTTGAAGTTACTAAAAGTAACTTCTCGAACATTGGTAACACACTCATAAAATCGGTTGCATACTACTCTAAGTGATGTGGTAAGTAAAATTATAAGGTTTACATCAAGTTATCACATAGTAGTTTCCCGCAAAATTCATCTCTACACTCTATTGAGCTGAATGCATTACTTTCTATTCTATGCATTTTGATTTATGGATGTGTACATAACTACTGAGGGTGAGGTGGAACGGTATAAATATTGCATGTATCCTACTCAGAGCCATGGAATACTCAAATGGAAGGTGAATTCAGGAAGCTACCTCTTAACATTTAGAGTGGAACAGTAAAAATCTTTGTTTAGTTCTGTAAACGGTAGTGTTCCATTGTGTAAAAAAGTTGAAGTTACTAAAAGTAACTTCTCCAACATTGGTAGCACACTCATAAAATCGGTTGCATACTACTCTAAATCATATGGTAAGCAAAATAATATGGTTTACATGAAGTTATCACATAGTAGTTTCCCGCAAAATTCAACTTTACACTCTATTGAGCTGAATGCATTACTTTCTATTCTATGCATTTTGAGTTATGGATGTGTACATAACTACTCAGGGTGAGGTGGAACGGTATAAATATTGCATGTATCCTACTCAGAGCCATGAAATACTCAAATGCAAGGTGAATTCAGGAAGCTACCTCATAACATTTAGAGTGGAACAGTAAATATCTTTGTTTAGTTCGGTAAATGGTAATGTTCCATTGTGTAGAAAAGTTGAAGTTACTAAAAGTAACTTCTCCAACCTTGGTAGCACACTCATAAAATTGGTTGCATACTACTCTAAATCATA
This sequence comes from Hemitrygon akajei, assembly GCF_048418815.1. Classification (NCBI taxonomy): domain Eukaryota; kingdom Metazoa; phylum Chordata; class Chondrichthyes; order Myliobatiformes; family Dasyatidae; genus Hemitrygon; species Hemitrygon akajei. The sequence goes on along the minus strand of NC_133129.1, from coordinate 109,407,065 downwards.
TGGTAAGCAAAATAATATGGTTTACATGAAGTTATCACATAGTAGTTTCCCGCAAAATTCAACTTTACACTCTATTGAGCTGAATGCATTACTTTCTATTCTATGCATTTTGAGTTATGGATGTGTACATAACTACTCAGGGTGAGGTGGAACGGTATAAATATTGCATGTATCCTACTCAGAGCCATGGAATACTCAAATGGAAGGTGAATTCAGGAAGCTACCTCTTAACATTTAGAGTGGAACAGTAAATATCTTTGTTTAGTTCTGTAAACGGTAATGTTCCATTGTATAAAAAAGTTGAAGTTACTAAAAGTAACTTCTCCAATCTTGGTAGCACACTCATAAAATTGGTTGCATACTACTCTAAATCGTATGGTAAGCAAAATAATAAGGTTTACATCAAGTTATCACATAGTAGTTTCCCGCAAAATTCATCTCTACACTCTATTGAGCTGAATGCATTACTTTCTATTCTATGCATTTTGATTTATGGATGTGTACATAACTACTCAGGGTGAGGTGGAACGGTATAAATATTGCATGTATCCTACTCAGAGCCATGGAATACTCAAATGGAAGGTGAATTCAGGAAGCTACCTCTTAACATTTAGAGTGGAACAGTAAATATCTTTGTTTAGTTCTGTAAACGGTAATGTTCCATTGTATAAAAAAGTTGAAGTTACTAAAAGTAACTTCTCCAATCTTGGTAGCACACTCATAAAATTGGTTGCATACTACTCTAAATCGTATGGTAAGCAAAATAATAAGGTTTACATCAAGTTATCACATAGTAGTTTCCCGCAAAATTCATCTCTACACTCTATTGAGCTGAATGCATTACTTTCTATTCTATGCATTTTGATTTATGGATGTGTACATAACTACTCAGGGTGAGGTGGAACGGTATAAATATTGCATGTATCCTACTCAGAGGCATGAAATACTCAAATGCAAGGTGAATTCAGGAAGCTACCTCTTAACATTTAGAGTGGAACAGTAAATATCTTTGTTAAGTTCTGTAAACGGTAATGTTCCTTTGTGTAAAAAAGTTGAAGTTACTAAAAGTAACTTCTCGAACATTGGTAACACACTCATAAAATCGGTTGCATACTACTCTAAGTGATGTGGTAAGTAAAATAATAAGGTTTACATCAAGTTATCACATAGTAGTTTCCCGCAAAATTCATCTCTACACTCTATTGAGCTGAATGCATTACTTTCTATTCTATGCATTTTGATTTATGGATGTGTACATAACTACTCAGGGTGAGGTGGAACGGTATAAATATTGCATGTATCCTACTCAGAGCCATGGAATACTCAAATGGAAGGTGAATTCAGGAAGCTACCTCTTAACATTTAGAGTGGAACAGTAAATATCTTTGTTTAGTTCTGTAAACGGTAATGTTCCATTGTATAAAAAAGTTGAAGTTACTAAAAGTAACTTCTCCAATCTTGGTAGCACACTCATAAAATTGGTTGCATACTACTCTAAATCGTATGGTAAGCAAAATAATAAGGTTTACATCAAGTTATCACATAGTAGTTTCCCGCAAAATTCATCTCTACACTCTATTGAGCTGAATGCATTACTTTCTATTCTATGCATTTTGATTTATGGATGTGTACATAACTACTCAGGGTGAGGTGGAACGGTATAAATATTGCATGTATCCTACTCAGAGGCATGAAATACTCAAATGCAAGGTGAATTCAGGAAGCTACCTCTTAACATTTAGAGTGGAACAGTAAATATCTTTGTTAAGTTCTGTAAACGGTAATGTTCCTTTGTGTAAAAAAGTTGAAGTTACTAAAAGTAACTTCTCGAACATTGGTAACACACTCATAAAATCGGTTGCATACTACTCTAAGTGATGTGGTAAGTAAAATTATAAGGTTTACATCAAGTTATCACATAGTAGTTTCCCGCAAAATTCATCTCTACACTCTATTGAGCTGAATGCATTACTTTCTATTCTATGCATTTTGATTTATGGATGTGTACATAACTACTGAGGGTGAGGTGGAACGGTATAAATATTGCATGTATCCTACTCAGAGCCATGGAATACTCAAATGGAAGGTGAATTCAGGAAGCTACCTCTTAACATTTAGAGTGGAACAGTAAAAATCTTTGTTTAGTTCTGTAAACGGTAGTGTTCCATTGTGTAAAAAAGTTGAAGTTACTAAAAGTAACTTCTCCAACATTGGTAGCACACTCATAAAATCGGTTGCATACTACTCTAAATCATATGGTAAGCAAAATAATATGGTTTACATGAAGTTATCACATAGTAGTTTCCCGCAAAATTCAACTTTACACTCTATTGAGCTGAATGCATTACTTTCTATTCTATGCATTTTGAGTTATGGATGTGTACATAACTACTCAGGGTGAGGTGGAACGGTATAAATATTGCATGTATCCTACTCAGAGCCATGAAATACTCAAATGCAAGGTGAATTCAGGAAGCTACCTCATAACATTTAGAGTGGAACAGTAAATATCTTTGTTTAGTTCGGTAAATGGTAATGTTCCATTGTGTAGAAAAGTTGAAGTTACTAAAAGTAACTTCTCCAACCTTGGTAGCACACTCATAAAATTGGTTGCATACTACTCTAAATCATATGGTAAGCAAAATAATATGGTTTACATGAAGTTATCACATAGTAGTTTCCCGCAAAATTCAACTTTACACTCTATTGAGCTGAATGCATTACTTTCTATTCTATGCATTTTGAGTTATGGATGTGTACATAACTACTCAGGGTGAGGTGGAACGGTATAAATATTGCATGTATCCTACTCAGAGCCATGGAATACTCAAATGGAAGGTGAATTCAGGAAGCTACCTCTTAACATTTAGAGTGGAACAGTAAATATCTTTGTTTAGTTCTGTAAACGGTAATGTTCCATTGTATAAAAAAGTTGAAGTTACTAAAAGTAACTTCTCCAATCTTGGTAGCACACTCATAAAATTGGTTGCATACTACTCTAAATCGTATGGTAAGCAAAATAATAAGGTTTACATCAAGTTATCACATAGTAGTTTCCCGCAAAATTCATCTCTACACTCTATTGAGCTGAATGCATTACTTTCTATTCTATGCATTTTGATTTATGGATGTGTACATAACTACTCAGGGTGAGGTGGAACGGTATAAATATTGCATGTATCCTACTCAGAGCCATGGAATACTCAAATGGAAGGTGAATTCAGGAAGCTACCTCTTAACATTTAGAGTGGAACAGTAAATATCTTTGTTTAGTTCTGTAAACGGTAATGTTCCATTGTATAAAAAAGTTGAAGTTACTAAAAGTAACTTCTCCAATCTTGGTAGCACACTCATAAAATTGGTTGCATACTACTCTAAATCGTATGGTAAGCAAAATAATAAGGTTTACATCAAGTTATCACATAGTAGTTTCCCGCAAAATTCATCTCTACACTCTATTGAGCTGAATGCATTACTTTCTATTCTATGCATTTTGATTTATGGATGTGTACATAACTACTCAGGGTGAGGTGGAACGGTATAAATATTGCATGTATCCTACTCAGAGGCATGAAATACTCAAATGCAAGGTGAATTCAGGAAGCTACCTCTTAACATTTAGAGTGGAACAGTAAATATCTTTGTTAAGTTCTGTAAACGGTAATGTTCCTTTGTGTAAAAAAGTTGAAGTTACTAAAAGTAACTTCTCGAACATTGGTAACACACTCATAAAATCGGTTGCATACTACTCTAAGTGATGTGGTAAGTAAAATAATAAGGTTTACATCAAGTTATCACATAGTAGTTTCCCGCAAAATTCATCTCTACACTCTATTGAGCTGAATGCATTACTTTCTATTCTATGCATTTTGATTTATGGATGTGTACATAACTACTCAGGGTGAGGTGGAACGGTATAAATATTGCATGTATCCTACTCAGAGCCATGGAATACTCAAATGGAAGGTGAATTCAGGAAGCTACCTCTTAACATTTAGAGTGGAACAGTAAAAATCTTTGTTTAGTTCTGTAAACGGTAATGTTCCATTGTGTAAAAAAGTTGAAGTTACTAAAAGTAACTTCTCCAACATTGGTAGCACACTCATAAAATCGGTTGCATACTACTCTAAATCATATGGTAAGCAAAATAATATGGTTTGCATGAAGTTATCACATAGTAGTTTCCCGCAAAATTCAACTTTACACTCTATTGAGCTGAATGCATTACTTTCTATTCTATGCATTTTGAGTTATGGATGTGTACATAACTACTCAGGGTGAGGTGGAACGGTATAAATATTGCATGTATCCTACTCAGAGCCATGGAATACTCAAATGGAAGGTGAATTCAGGAAGCTACCTCTTAACATTTAGAGTGGAACAGTAAATATCTTTGTTTAGTTCTGTAAACGGTAATGTTCCATTGTATAAAAAAGTTGAAGTTACTAAAAGTAACTTCTCCAATCTTTGTAGCACACTCATAAAATTGGTTGCATACTACTCTAAATCGTATGGTAAGCAAAATAATAAGGTTTACATCAAGGTATCACATAGTAGTTTCCCGCAAAATTCATCTCTACACTCTATTGAGCTGAATGCATTACTTTATATTCTATGCATTTTGAGTTATGGATGTGTACATAACTACTCAGGGTGAGGTGGAACGGTATAAATATTGCATGTATCCTACTCAGAGCCATGAAATACTCAAATGCAAGGTGAATTCAGGAAGCTACCTCATAACATTTAGAGTGGAACAGTAAATATCTTTGTTTAGTTCTGTAAATGGTAATGTTCCATTGTGTAGAAAAGTTGAAGTTACTAAAAGTAACTTCTCCAACCTTGGTAGCCCACTCATAAAATTGGTTGCATACTACTCTAAATCGTATGGTAAGCAAAATAATAAGGTTTACATCAAGTTATCACATAGTAGTTTCCCGCAAAATTCATCTCTACACTCTATTGAGCTGAATGCATTACTTTCTATTCTATGCATTTTGAGTTATGGATGTGTACATAACTACTCAGGGTGAGGTGGAACGGTATAAATATTGCATGTATCCTACTCAGAGCCATGGAATACTCAAATGCAAGGTGAATTCAGGAAGCTACCTCATAACATTTAGAGTGGAACAGTAAATATCTTTGTTTAGTTCTGTAAATGGTAATGTTCCATTGTGTAGAAAAGTTGAAGTTTCTAAAAGTAACTTCTCGAACATTGGTAACACACTCATAAAATCGGTTGCATACTACTCTAAGTGATGTGGTAAGTAAAATAATAAGGTTTACATCAAGTTATCACATAGTAGTTTCCCGCAAAATTCAACTTTACACTCTATTGAGCTGAATGCATTACTTCCTATTCTATGCATTTTGATTTATGGATGTGTACATAACCACTCAGGGTGAGGTGGAACGGTATAAATATTGCATGTATCCTACTCAGAGCCATGGAATACTCAAATGCAAGGTGAATTCAGGAAGCTACCTCCTAACATTTAGAGTGGAACAGTAAATATCTTTGTTTAGTTCTGTAAACGGTAATGTTCCATTGTATAAAAAAGTTGAAGTTACTAAAACTAACTTCTCCAACCTTGGTAGCACACTCATAAAATTGGTTGCATACTACTCTAAATCGTATGGTAAGCAAAATAATAAGGTTTACATCAAGTTATCACATAGTAGTTTCCCGCAAAATTCATCTCTACACTCTATTGAGCTGAATGCATTACTTTCTATTCTATGCATTTTGAGTTATGGATGTGTACATAACTACTCAGGGTGAGGTGGAACGGTATAAATATTGCATGTATCCTAATCAGAGCCATGAAATACTCAAATGCAAGGTGAATTCAGGAAGCTACCTCTTAACATTTAGAGTGGAACAGTAAATATCTTTGTTAAGTTCTGTAAACCGTAATGTTCCATTGTGTAAAAAAGTTGAAGTTACTAAAAGTAACTTCTCCAACATTGGTAGCACACTCATAAAATCGGTTGCATACTACTCTAAATCATATGTTAAGCAAAATAATATGGTTTACATGAAGTTATCACATAGTAGTTTCCCTCAAAATTCAACTTTACACTCTATTGAGCTGAATGCATTACTTTCTATTCTATGCATTTTGAGTTATGGATGTGTACATAACTACTCAGGGTGAGGTGGAACGGTATAAATATTGCATGTATCCTACTCAGAGCCATGAAATACTCAAATGCAAGGTGAATTCAGGAAGCTACCTCATAACATTTAGAGTGGAACAGTAAATATCTTTGTTTAGTTCTGTAAATGGTAATGTTCCATTGTGTAGAAAAGTTGAAGTTACTAAAAGTAACTTCTCCAACCTTGGTAGCACACTCATAAAATTGATTGCATACTACTCTAAATCGTATGGTAAGCAAAATAATAAGGTTTACATCAAGTTATCACATAGTAGTTTCCCGCAAAATTCATCTCTACACTCTATTGAGCTGAATGCATTACTTTCTATTCTATGCATTTTGATTTATGGATGTGTACATAACCACTCAGGGTGAGGTGGAACGGTATAAATATTGCATGTATCCTACTCAGAGCCATGGAATACTCAAATGCAAGGTGAATTCAGGAAGCTACCTCCTAACATTTAGAGTGGAACAGTAAATATCTTTGTTTAGTTCTGTAAACGGTAATGTTCCATTGTATAAAAAAGTTGAAGTTACTAAAACTAACTTCTCCAACCTTGGTAGCACACTCATAAAATTGGTTGCATACTACTCTAAATCGTATGGTAAGCAAAATAATAAGGTTTACATCAAGTTATCACATAGTAGTTTCCCGCAAAATTCATCTCTACACTCTATTGAGCTGAATGCATTACTTTCTATTCTATGCATTTTGAGTTATGGATGTGTACATAACTACTCAGGGTGAGGTGGAACGGTATAAATATTGCATGTATCCTAATCAGAGCCATGAAATACTCAAATGCAAGGTGAATTCAGGAAGCTACCTCTTAACATTTAGAGTGGAACAGTAAATATCTTTGTTAAGTTCTGTAAACCGTAATGTTCCATTGTGTAAAAAAGTTGAAGTTACTAAAAGTAACTTCTCCAACATTGGTAGCACACTCATAAAATCGGTTGCATACTACTCTAAATCATATGTTAAGCAAAATAATATGGTTTACATGAAGTTATCACATAGTAGTTTCCCTCAAAATTCAACTTTACACTCTATTGAGCTGAATGCATTACTTTCTATTCTATGCATTTTGAGTTATGGATGTGTACATAACTACTCAGGGTGAGGTGGAACGGTATAAATATTGCATGTATCCTACTCAGAGCCATGAAATACTCAAATGCAAGGTGAATTCAGGAAGCTACCTCATAACATTTAGAGTGGAACAGTAAATATCTTTGTTTAGTTCTGTAAATGGTAATGTTCCATTGTGTAGAAAAGTTGAAGTTACTAAAAGTAACTTCTCCAACCTTGGTAGCACACTCATAAAATTGATTGCATACTACTCTAAATCGTATGGTAAGCAAAATAATAAGGTTTACATCAAGTTATCACATAGTAGTTTCCCGCAAAATTCATCTCTACACTCTATTGAGCTGAATGCATTACTTTCTATTCTATGCATTTTGATTTATGGATGTGTACATAACTACTCAGGGTGAGGTGGAACGGTATAAATATTGCATGTATCCTACTCAGAGGCATGAAATACTCAAATGCAAGGTGAATTCAGGAAGCTACCTCTTAACATTTAGAGTGGAACAGTAAATATCTTTGTTAAGTTCTGTAAACGGTAATGTTCCTTTGTGTAAAAAAGTTGAAGTTACTAAAAGTAACTTCTCGAACATTGGTAACACACTCATGAAATCGGTTGCATACTACTCTAAGTGATGTGGTAAGTAAAATAATAAGGTTTACATCAAGTTATCACATAGTAGTTTCCCGCAAAATTCAACTTTACACTCTATTGAGCTGAATGCATTACTTCCTATTCTATGCATTTTGATTTATGGATGTGTACATAACCACTCAGGGTGAGGTGGAACGGTATAAATATTGCATGTATCCTACTCAGAGCCATGGAATACTCAAATGCAAGGTTAAGTCAGGAAGCTACCTCATAACATTTAGAGTGGAACAGTAAAAATCTTTGTTTAGTTCTGTAAACGGTAATGTTCCATTGTGTAAAAAAGTTGAAGTTACTAAAAGTAACTTCTCCAACATTGGTAGCACACTCATAAAATCGGTTGCATACTACTCTAAATCATATGGTAAGCAAAATAATATGGTTTACATGAAGTTATCACATAGTAGTTTCCCGCAAAATTCAACTTTACACTCTATTGAGCTGAATGCATTACTTTCTATTCTATGCATTTTGAGTTATGGATGTGTACATAACTACTCAGGGTGAGGTGGAACGGTATAAATATTGCATGTATCCTACTCAGAGCCATGAAATACTCAAATGCAAGGTAAATTCAGGAAGCTACCTCATAACATTTAGAGTGGAACAGTAAATATCTTTGTTTAGTTCTGTAAATGGTAATGTTCCATTGTGTAGAAAAGTTGAAGTTACTAAAAGTAACTTCTCCAACCTTGGTAGCACACTCATAAAATTGGTTGCATACTACTCTAAATCGTATGGTAAGCAAAATAATAAGGTTTACATCAAGTTATCACATAGTAGTTTCCCGCAAAATTCATCTCTACACTCTATTGAGCTGAATGCATTACTTTCTATTCTATGCATTTTGAGTTATGGATGTGTACATAACTACTCAGGGTGAGGTGGAACGGTATAAATATTGCATGTATCCTACTCAGAGGCATGAAATACTCAAATGCAAGGTGAATTCAGGAAGCTACCTCTTAACATTTAGAGTGGAACAGTAAATATCTTTGTTAAGTTCTGTAAACGGTAATGTTCCTTTGTGTAAAAAAGTTGAAGTTACTAAAAGTAACTTCTCGAACATTGGTAACACACTCATAAAATCGGTTGCATACTACTCTAAGTGATGTGGTAAGTAAAATAATAAGGTTTACATCAAGTTATCACATAGTAGTTTCCCGCAAAATTCAACTTTACACTCTATTGAGCTGAATGCATTACTTCCTATTCTATGCATTTTGATTTATGGATGTGTACATAACCACTCAGGGTGAGGTGGAACGGTATAAATATTGCATGTATCCTACTCAGAGCCATGGAATACTCAAATGCAAGGTGAATTCAGGAAGCTACCTCCTAACATTTAGAGTGGAACAGTAAATATCTTTGTTTAGTTCTGTAAACGGTAATGTTCCATTGTATAAAAAAGTTGAAGTTACTAAAACTAACTTCTCCAACCTTGGTAGCACACTCATAAAATTGGTTGCATACTACTCTAAATCGTATGGTAAGCAAAATAATAAGGTTTACATCAAGTTATCACATAGTAGTTTCCCGCAAAATTCATCTCTACACTCTATTGAGCTGAATGCATTACTTTCTATTCTATGCATTTTGAGTTATGGATGTGTACATAACTACTCAGGGTGAGGTGGAACGGTATAAATATTGCATGTATCCTACTCAGAGCCATGAAATACTCAAATGCAAGGTAAATTCAGGAAGCTACCTCATAACATTTAGAGTGGAACAGTAAATATCTTTGTTTAGTTCTGTAAATGGTAATGTTCCATTGTGTAGAAAAGTTGAAGTTACTAAAAGTAACTTCTCCAACCTTGGTAGCACACTCATAAAATCCTTTGCATACTACTCTAAGTGATGTGGTAAGTAAAATAATAAGGTTTACATCAAGTTATCACATAGTAGTTTCCCTCAAAATTCAACTTTACACTCTATTGAGCTGAATGCATTACTTTCTATTCTATGCATTTTGAGTTATGGATGTGTACATAACTACTCAGGGTGAGGTGGAACGGTATAAATATTGCATGTATCCTACTCAGAGCCATGAAATACTCAAATGCAAGGTGAATTCAGGAAGCTACCTCATAACATTTAGAGTGGAACAGTAAATATCTTTGTTTAGTTCTGTAAATGGTAATGTTCCATTGTGTAGAAAAGTTGAAGTTACTAAAAGTAACTTCTCCAACCTTGGTAGCACACTCATAAAATTGATTGCATACTACTCTAAATCGTATGGTAAGCAAAATAATAAGGTTTACATCAAGTTATCACATAGTAGTTTCCCGCAAAATTCAACTTTACACTCTATTGAGCTGAATGCATTACTTCCTATTCTATGCATTTTGATTTATGGATGTGTACATAACCACTCAGGGTGAGGTGGAACGGTATAAATATTGCATGTATCCTACTCAGAGCCATGGAATACTCAAATGCAAGGTTAAGTCAGGAAGCTACCTCATAACATTTAGAGTGGAACAGTAAAAATCTTTGTTTAGTTCTGTAAACGGTAATGTTCCATTGTGTAAAAAAGTTGAAGTTACTAAAAGTAACTTCTCCAACATTGGTACCACACTCATAAAATCGGTTGCATACTACTCTAAATCATATGGTAAGCAAAATAATATGGTTTACATGAAGTTATCACATAGTAGTTTCCCGCAAAATTCAACTTTACACTCTATTGAGCTGAATGCATTACTTTCTATTCTATGCATTTTGAGTTATGGATGTGTACATAACTACTCAGGGTGAGGTGGAACGGTATAAATATTGCATGTATCCTACTCAGAGCCATGAAATACTCAAATGCAAGGTAAATTCAGGAAGCTACCTCATAACATTTAGAGTGGAACAGTAAATATCTTTGTTTAGTTCTGTAAATGGTAATGTTCCATTGTGTAGAAAAGTTGAAGTTACTAAAAGTAACTTCTCCAACCTTGGTAGCACACTCATAAAATCCTTTGCATACTACTCTAAGTGATGTGGTAAGTAAAATAATAAGGTTTACATCAAGTTATCACATAGTAGTTTCCCGCAAAATTCAACTTTACACTCTATTGAGCTGAATGCATTACTTCCTATTCTATGCATTTTGATTTATGGATGTGTACATAACCACTCAGGGTGAGGTGGAACGGTATAAATATTGCATGTATCCTACTCAGAGCCATGGAATACTCAAATGCAAGGTTAAGTCAGGAAGCTACCTCATAACATTTAGAGTGGAACAGTAAAAATCTTTGTTTAGTTCTGTAAACGGTAATGTTCCATTGTGTAAAAAAGTTGAAGTTACTAAAAGTAACTTCTCCAACCTTGGTAGCACACTCATAAAATTGGTTGCATACTACTCTAAATCGTATGGTAAGCAAAATAATAAGGTTTACATCAAGTTATCACATAGTAGTTTCCCGCAAAATTCATCTCTACACTCTATTGAGCTGAATGCATTACTTTCTATTCTATGCATTTTGAGTTATGGATGTGTACATAACTACTCAGGGTGAGGTGGAACGGTATAAATATTGCATGTATCCTACTCAGAGGCATGAAATACTCAAATGCAAGGTGAATTCAGGAAGCTACCTCTTAACATTTAGAGTGGAACAGTAAATATCTTTGTTAAGTTCTGTAAACGGTAATGTTCCTTTGTGTAAAAAAGTTGAAGTTACTAAAAGTAACTTCTCGAACATTGGTAACACACTCATGAAATCGGTTGCATACTACTCTAAGTGATGTGGTAAGTAAAATAATAAGGTTTACATCAAGTTATCACATAGTAGTTTCCCGCAAAATTCAACTTTACACTCTATTGAGCTGAATGCATTACTTTCTATTCTATGCATTTTGAGTTATGGATGTGTACATAACTACTCAGGGTGAGGTGGAACGGTATAAATATTGCATGTATCCTACTCAGAGCCATGAAATACTCAAATGCAAGGTGAATTCAGGAAGCTACCTCATAACATTTAGAGTGGAACAGTAAATATCTTTGTTTAGTTCTGTAAATGGTAATGTTCCATTGTGTAGAAAAGTTGAAGTTACTAAAAGTAACTTCTCCAACCTTGGTAGCACACTCATAAAATTGGTTGCATACTACTCTAAATCGTATGGTAAGCAAAATAATAAGGTTTACATCAAGTTATCACATAGTAGTTTCCCGCAAAATTCATCTCTACACTCTATTGAGCTGAATGCATTACTTTCTATTCTATGCATTTTGAGTTATGGATGTATACATAACTACTCAGGGTGAGGTGGAACGGTATAAATATTGCATGTATCCTACTCAGAGGCATGAAATACTCAAATGCAAGGTGAATTCAGGAAGCTACCTCTTAACATTTAGAGTGGAACAGTAAATATCTTTGTTAAGTTCTGTAAACGGTAATGTTCCTTTGTGTAAAAAAGTTGAAGTTACTAAAAGTAACTTCTCGAACATTGGTAACACACTCATAAAATCGGTTGCATACTACTCTAAGTGATGTGGTAAGTAAAATAATAATGTTTACATCAAGTTATCACATAGTAGTTTCCCGCAAAATTCAACTTTACACTCTATTGAGCTGAATGCATTACTTTCTATTCTATGCATTTTGAGTTATGGATGTGTACATAACTACTCAGGGTGAGGTGGAACGGTATAAATATTGCATGTATCCTACTCAGAGCCATGAAATACTCAAATGCAAGGTGAATTCAGGAAGCTACCTCATAACATTTAGAGTGGAACAGTAAATATCTTTGTTTAGTTCTGTAAATGGTAATGTTCCATTGTGTAGAAAAGTTGAAGTTACTAAAAGTAACTTCTCCAACCTTGGTAGCACACTCATAAAATTGATTGCATACAACTCTAAATCGTATGGTAAGCAAAATAATAAGGTTTACATCAAGTTATCACATAGTAGTTTCCCGCAAAATTCATCTCTACACTCTATTGAGCTGAATGCATTACTTTCTATTCTATGCATTTTGATTTATGGATGTGTACATAACTACTCAGGGTGAGGTGGAACGGTATAAATATTAAATGTATCCTACTCAGAGGCATGAAATACTCAAATGCAAGGTGAATTCAGGAAGCTACCTCTTAACATTTAGAGTGGAACAGTAAATATCTTTGTTAAGTTCTGTAAACGGTAATGTTCCATTGTGTAAAAAAGTTGAAGTTACTAAAAGTAACTTCTCGAACATTGGTAACACACTCATGAAATCGGTTGCATACTACTCTAAGTGATGTGGTAAGTAAAATAATAAGGTTTACATCAAGTTATCACATAGTAGTTTCCCGCAAAATTCAACTTTACACTCTATTGAGCTGAATGCATTACTTCCTATTCTATGCATTTTGATTTATGGATGTGTACATAACCACTCAGGGTGAGGTGGAACGGTATAAATATTGCATGTATCCTACTCAGAGCCATGGAATACTCAAATGCAAGGTTAAGTCAGGAAGCTACCTCATAACATTTAGAGTGGAACAGTAAAAATCTTTGTTTAGTTCTGTAAACGGTAATGTTCCATTGTGTAAAAAAGTTGAAGTTACTAAAAGTAACTTCTCCAACATTGGTACCACACTCATAAAATCGGTTGCATACTACTCTAAATCATATGGTAAGCAAAATAATATGGTTTACATGAAGTTATCACATAGTAGTTTCCCGCAAAATTCAACTTTACACTCTATTGAGCTGAATGCATTACTTTCTATTCTATGCATTTTGAGTTATGGATGTGTACATAACTACTCAGGGTGAGGTGGAACGGTATAAATATTGCATGTATCCTACTCAGAGCCATGAAATACTCAAATGCAAGGTAAATTCAGGAAGCTACCTCATAACATTTAGAGTGGAACAGTAAATATCTTTGTTTAGTTCTGTAAATGGTAATGTTCCATTGTGTAGAAAAGTTGAAGTTACTAAAAGTAACTTCTCCAACCTTGGTAGCACACTCATAAAATCCTTTGCATACTACTCTAAGTGATGTGGTAAGTAAAATAATAAGGTTTACATCAAGTTATCACATAGTAGTTTCCCGCAAAATTCAACTTTACACTCTATTGAGCTGAATGCATTACTTCCTATTCTATGCATTTTGATTTATGGATGTGTACATAACCACTCAGGGTGAGGTGGAACGGTATAAATATTGCATGTATCCTACTCAGAGCCATGGAATACTCAAATGCAAGGTTAAGTCAGGAAGCTACCTCATAACATTTAGAGTGGAACAGTAAAAATCTTTGTTTAGTTCTGTAAACGGTAATGTTCCATTGTGTAAAAAAGTTGAAGTTACTAAAAGTAACTTCTCCAACCTTGGTAGCACACTCATAAAATTGGTTGCATACTACTCTAAATCGTATGGTAAGCAAAATAATAAGGTTTACATCAAGTTATCACATAGTAGTTTCCCGCAAAATTCATCTCTACACTCTATTGAGCTGAATGCATTACTTTCTATTCTATGCATTTTGAGTTATGGATGTGTACATAACTACTCAGGGTGAGGTGGAACGGTATAAATATTGCATGTATCCTACTCAGAGGCATGAAATACTCAAATGCAAGGTGAATTCAGGAAGCTACCTCTTAACATTTAGAGTGGAACAGTAAATATCTTTGTTAAGTTCTGTAAACGGTAATGTTCCTTTGTGTAAAAAAGTTGAAGTTACTAAAAGTAACTTCTCGAACATTGGTAACACACTCATGAAATCGGTTGCATACTACTCTAAGTGATGTGGTAAGTAAAATAATAAGGTTTACATCAAGTTATCACATAGTAGTTTCCCGCAAAATTCAACTTTACACTCTATTGAGCTGAATGCATTACTTTCTATTCTATGCATTTTGAGTTATGGATGTGTACATAACTACTCAGGGTGAGGTGGAACGGTATAAATATTGCATGTATCCTACTCAGAGCCATGAAATACTCAAATGCAAGGTGAATTCAGGAAGCTACCTCATAACATTTAGAGTGGAACAGTAAATATCTTTGTTTAGTTCTGTAAATGGTAATGTTCCATTGTGTAGAAAAGTTGAAGTTACTAAAAGTAACTTCTCCAACCTTGGTAGCACACTCATAAAATTGGTTGCATACTACTCTAAATCGTATGGTAAGCAAAATAATAAGGTTTACATCAAGTTATCACATAGTAGTTTCCCGCAAAATTCATCTCTACACTCTATTGAGCTGAATGCATTACTTTCTATTCTATGCATTTTGAGTTATGGATGTATACATAACTACTCAGGGTGAGGTGGAACGGTATAAATATTGCATGTATCCTACTCAGAGGCATGAAATACTCAAATGCAAGGTGAATTCAGGAAGCTACCTCTTAACATTTAGAGTGGAACAGTAAATATCTTTGTTAAGTTCTGTAAACGGTAATGTTCCTTTGTGTAAAAAAGTTGAAGTTACTAAAAGTAACTTCTCGAACATTGGTAACACACTCATAAAATCGGTTGCATACTACTCTAAGTGATGTGGTAAGTAAAATAATAATGTTTACATCAAGTTATCACATAGTAGTTTCCCGCAAAATTCAACTTTACACTCTATTGAGCTGAATGCATTACTTTCTATTCTATGCATTTTGAGTTATGGATGTGTACATAACTACTCAGGGTGAGGTGGAACGGTATAAATATTGCATGTATCCTACTCAGAGCCATGAAATACTCAAATGCAAGGTGAATTCAGGAAGCTACCTCATAACATTTAGAGTGGAACAGTAAATATCTTTGTTTAGTTCTGTAAATGGTAATGTTCCATTGTGTAGAAAAGTTGAAGTTACTAAAAGTAACTTCTCCAACCTTGGTAGCACACTCATAAAATTGATTGCATACAACTCTAAATCGTATGGTAAGCAAAATAATAAGGTTTACATCAAGTTATCACATAGTAGTTTCCCGCAAAATTCATCTCTACACTCTATTGAGCTGAATGCATTACTTTCTATTCTATGCATTTTGATTTATGGATGTGTACATAACTACTCAGGGTGAGGTGGAACGGTATAAATATTAAATGTATCCTACTCAGAGGCATGAAATACTCAAATGCAAGGTGAATTCAGGAAGCTACCTCTTAACATTTAGAGTGGAACAGTAAATATCTTTGTTAAGTTCTGTAAACGGTAATGTTCCTTTGTGTAAAAAAGTTGAAGTTACTAAAAGTAACTTCTCGAACATTGGTAACACACTCATGAAATCGGTTGCATACTACTCTAAGTGATGTGGTAAGTAAAATAATAAGGTTTACATCAAGTTATCACATAGTAGTTTCCCGCAAAATTCAACTTTACACTCTATTGAGCTGAATGCATTACTTCCTATTCTATGCATTTTGATTTATGGATGTGTACATAACCACTCAGGGTGAGGTGGAACGGTATAAATATTGCATGTATCCTACTCAGAGCCATGGAATACTCAAATGCAAGGTTAAGTCAGGAAGCTACCTCATAACATTTAGAGTGGAACAGTAAAAATCTTTGTTTAGTTCTGTAAACGGTAATGTTCCATTGTGTAAAAAAGTTGAAGTTACTAAAAGTAACTTCTCCAACATTGGTACCACACTCATAAAATCGGTTGCATACTACTCTAAATCATATGGTAAGCAAAATAATATGGTTTACATGAAGTTATCACATAGTAGTTTCCCGCAAAATTCAACTTTACACTCTATTGAGCTGAATGCATTACTTTCTATTCTATGCATTTTGAGTTATGGATGTGTACATAACTACTCAGGGTGAGGTGGAACGGTATAAATATTGCATGTATCCTACTCAGAGCCATGAAATACTCAAATGCAAGGTAAATTCAGGAAGCTACCTCATAACATTTAGAGTGGAACAGTAAATATCTTTGTTTAGTTCTGTAAATGGTAATGTTCCATTGTGTAGAAAAGTTGAAGTTACTAAAAGTAACTTCTCCAACCTTGGTAGCACACTCATAAAATCCTTTGCATACTACTCTAAGTGATGTGGTAAGTAAAATAATAAGGTTTACATCAAGTTATCACATAGTAGTTTCCCGCAAAATTCAACTTTACACTCTATTGAGCTGAATGCATTACTTTCTATTCTATGCATTTTGAGTTATGGATGTGTACATAACTACTCAGGGTGAGGTGGAACGGTATAAATATTGCATGTATCCTACTCAGAGCCATGAAATACTCAAATGCAAGGTGAATTCAGGAAGCTACCTCATAACATTTAGAGTGGAACAGTAAATATCTTTGTTTAGTTCTGTAAATGGTAATGTTCCATTGTGTAGAAAAGTTGAAGTTACTAAAAGTAACTTCTCCAACCTTGGTAGCACACTCATAAAATTGGTTGCATACTACTCTAAATCGTATGGTAAGCAAAATAATAAGGTTTACAACAAGTTATCACATAGTAGTTTCCCGCAAAATTCATCTCTACACTCTATTGAGCTGAATGCATTACTTTCTATTCTATGCATTTTGAGTTATGGATGTGTACATAACTACTCAGGGTGAGGTGGAACGGTATAAATATTGCATGTATCCTACTCAGAGGCATGAAATACTCAAATGCAAGGTGAATTCAGGAAGCTACCTCTTAACATTTAGAGTGGAACAGTAAATATCTTTGTTAAGTTCTGTAAACCGTAATGTTCCATTGTGTAAAAAAGTTGAAGTTACTAAAAGTAACTTCTCCAACATTGGTAGCACACTCATAAAATCGGTTGCATACTACTCTAAATCATATGTTAAGCAAAATAATATGGTTTACATGAAGTTATCACATAGTAGTTTCCCTCAAAATTCAACTTTACACTCTATTGAGCTGAATGCATTACTTTCTATTCTATGCATTTTGAGTTATGGATGTGTACATAACTACTCAGGGTGAGGTGGAACGGTATAAATATTGCATGTATCCTACTCAGAGCCATGAAATACTCAAATGCAAGGTGAATTCAGGAAGCTACCTCATAACATTTAGAGTGGAACAGTAAATATCTTTGTTTAGTTCTGTAAATGGTAATGTTCCATTGTGTAGAAAAGTTGAAGTTACTAAAAGTAACTTCTCCAACCTTGGTAGCACACTCATAAAATTGATTGCATACTACTCTAAATCGTATGGTAAGCAAAATAATAAGGTTTACATCAAGTTATCACATAGTAGTTTCCCGCAAAATTCATCTCTACACTCTATTGAGCTGAATGCATTACTTTCTATTCTATGCATTTTGATTTATGGATGTGTACATAACTACTCAGGGTGAGGTGGAACGGTATAAATATTGCATGTATCCTACTCAGAGGCATGAAATACTCAAATGCAAGGTGAATTCAGGAAGCTACCTCATAACATTTAGAGTGGAACAGTAAAAATCTTTGTTTAGTTCTGTAAACGGTAATGTTCCATTGTGTAAAAAAGTTGAAGTTACTAAAAGTAACTTCTCCAACATTGGTACCACACTCATAAAATCGGTTGCATACTACTCTAAATCATATGGTAAGCAAAATAATATGGTTTACATGAAGTTATCACATAGTAGTTTCCCGCAAAATTCAACTTTACACTCTATTGAGCTGAATGCATTACTTTCTATTCTATGCATTTTGAGTTATGGATGTGTACATAACTACTCAGGGTGAGGTGGAACGGTATAAATATTGCATGTATCCTACTCAGAGCCATGAAATACTCAAATGCAAGGTAAATTCAGGAAGCTACCTCATAACATTTAGAGTGGAACAGTAAATATCTTTGTTTAGTTCTGTAAATGGTAATGTTCCATTGTGTAGAAAAGTTGAAGTTACTAAAAGTAACTTCTCCAACCTTGGTAGCACACTCATAAAATCCTTTGCATACTACTCTAAGTGATGTGGTAAGTAAAATAATATGGTTTACATCAAGTTATCACATAGTAGTTTCCCGCAAAATTCAACTTTACACTCTATTGATCTGAATGCATTACTTTCTATTCTATGCATTTTGAGTTATGGATGTGTACATAACTACTCAGGGTGAGGTGGAACGGTATAAATATTGCATGTATCCTACTCAGAGGCATGAAATACTCAAATGCAAGGTGAATTCAGGAAGCTACCTCTTAACATTTAGAGTGGAACAGTAAATATCTTTGTTAAGTTCTGTAAACGGTAATGTTCCTTTGTGTAAAAAAGTTGAAGTTACTAAAAGTAACTTCTCGAACATTGGTAACACACTCATAAAATCGGTTGCATACTACTCTAAGTGATGTGGTAAGTAAAATAATAAGGTTTACATCAAGTTATCACATAGTAGTTTCCCGCAAAATTCAACTTTACACTCTATTGAGCTGAATGCATTACTTCCTATTCTATGCATTTTGATTTATGGATGTGTACATAACCACTCAGGGTGAGGTGGAACGGTATAAATATTGCATGTATCCTACTCAGAGCCATGGAATACTCAAATGCAAGGTGAATTCAGGAAGCTACCTCCTAACATTTAGAGTGGAACAGTAAATATCTTTGTTTAGTTCTGTAAACGGTAATGTTCCATTGTATAAAAAAGTTGAAGTTACTAAAACTAACTTCTCCAACCTTGGTAGCACACTCATAAAATTGGTTGCATACTACTCTAAATCGTATGGTAAGCAAAATAATAAGGTTTACATCAAGTTATCACATAGTAGTTTCCCGCAAAATTCATCTCTACACTCTATTGAGCTGAATGCATTACTTTCTATTCTATGCATTTTGAGTTATGGATGTGTACATAACTACTCAGGGTGAGGTGGAACGGTATAAATATTGCATGTATCCTACTCAGAGCCATGAAATACTCAAATGCAAGGTAAATTCAGGAAGCTACCTCATAACATTTAGAGTGGAAGAGTAAATATCTTTGTTTAGTTCTGTAAATGGTAATGTTCCATTGTGTAGAAAAGTTGAAGTTACTAAAAGTAACTTCTCCAACCTTGGTAGCACACTCATAAAATCCTTTGCATACTACTCTAAGTGATGTGGTAAGTAAAATAATAAGGTTTACATCAAGTTATCACATAGTAGTTTCCCGCAAAATTCAACTTTACACTCTATTGAGCTGAATGCATTACTTTCTATTCTATGCATTTTGAGTTATGGATGTGTACATAACTACTCAGGGTGAGGTGGAACGGTATAAATATTGCATGTATCCTACTCAGAGCCATGAAATACTCAAATGCAAGGTGAATTCAGGAAGCTACCTCATAACATTTAGAGTGGAACAGTAAATATCTTTGTTTAGTTCTGTAAATGGTAATGTTCCATTGTGTAGAAAAGTTGAAGTTACTAAAAGTAACTTCTCCAACCTTGGTAGCACACTCATAAAATTGGTTGCATACTACTCTAAATCGTATGGTAAGCAAAATAATAAGGTTTACATCAAGTTATCACATAGTAGTTTCCCGCAAAATTCATCTCTACACTCTATTGAGCTGAATGCATTACTTTCTATTCTATGCATTTTGAGTTATGGATGTGTACATAACTACTCAGGGTGAGGTGGAACGGTATAAATATTGCATGTATCCTACTCAGAGGCATGAAATACTCAAATGCAAGGTGAATTCAGGAAGCTACCTCTTAACATTTAGAGTGGAACAGTAAATATCTTTGTTAAGTTCTGTAAACGGTAATGTTCCTTTGTGTAAAAAAGTTGAAGTTACTAAAAGTAACTTCTCGAACATTGGTAACACACTCATAAAATCGGTTGCATACTACTCTAAGTGATGTGGTAAGTAAAATAATAAGGTTTACATCAAGTTATCACATAGTAGTTTCCCGCAAAATTCAACTTTACACTCTATTGAGCTGAATGCATTACTTCCTATTCTATGCATTTTGATTTATGGATGTGTACATAACCACTCAGGGTGAGGTGGAACGGTATAAATATTGCATGTATCCTACTCAGAGCCATGGAATACTCAAATGCAAGGTGAATTCAGGAAGCTACCTCCTAACATTTAGAGTGGAACAGTAAATATCTTTGTTTAGTTCTGTAAACGGTAATGTTCCATTGTATAAAAAAGTTGAAGTTACTAAAACTAACTTCTCCAACCTTGGTAGCACACTCATAAAATTGGTTGCATACTACTCTAAATCGTATGGTAAGCAAAATAATAAGGTTTACATCAAGTTATCACATAGTAGTTTCCCTCAAAATTCATCTCTACACTCTATTGAGCTGAATGCATTACTTTATATTCTATGCATTTTGAGTTATGGATGTGTACATAACTACTCAGGGTGAGGTGGAACGGTATAAATATTGCATGTATCCTACTCAGAGCCATGAAATACTCAAATGCAAGGTGAATTCAGGAAGCTACCTCATAACATTTAGAGTGGAACAGTAAATATCTTTGTTTAGTTCTGTAAATGGTAATGTTCCATTGTGTAGAAAAGTTGAAGTTACTAAAAGTAACTTCTCCAACCTTGGTAGCCCACTCATAAAATTGGTTGCATACTACTCTAAATCGTATGGTAAGCAAAATAATAAGGTTTACATCAAGTTATCACATAGTAGTTTCCCGCAAAATTCATCTCTACACTCTATTGAGCTGAATGCATTACTTTCTATTCTATGCATTTTGAGTTATGGATGTGTACATAACTACTCAGGGTGAGGTGGAACGGTATAAATATTGCATGTATCCTAATCAGAGCCATGAAATACTCAAATGCAAGGTGAATTCAGGAAGCTACCTCTTAACATTTAGAGTGGAACAGTAAATATCTTTGTTAAGTTCTGTAAACCGTAATGTTCCATTGTGTAAAAAAGTTGAAGTTACTAAAAGTAACTTCTCCAACATTGGTAGCACACTCATAAAATCGGTTGCATACTACTCTAAATCATATGTTAAGCAAAATAATATGGTTTACATGAAGTTATCACATAGTAGTTTCCCTCAAAATTCAACTTTACACTCTATTGAGCTGAATGCATTACTTTCTATTCTATGCATTTTGAGTTATGGATGTGTACATAACTACTCAGGGTGAGGTGGAACGGTATAAATATTGCATGTATCCTACTCAGAGGCATGAAATACTCAAATGCAAGGTGAATTCAGGAAGCTACCTCTTAACATTTAGAGTGGAACAGTAAATATCTTTGTTAAGTTCTGTAAACGGTAATGTTCCTTTGTGTAAAAAAGTTGAAGTTACTAAAAGTAACTTCTCGAACATTGGTAACACACTCATGAAATCGGTTGCATACTACTCTAAGTGATGTGGTAAGTAAAATAATAAGGTTTACATCAAGTTATCACATAGTAGTTTCCCGCAAAATTCAACTTTACACTCTATTGAGCTGAATGCATTACTTTCTATTCTATGCATTTTGAGTTATGGATGTGTACATAACTACTCAGGGTGAGGTGGAACGGTATAAATATTGCATGTATCCTACTCAGAGCCATGAAATACTCAAATGCAAGGTGAATTCAGGAAGCTACCTCTTAACATTTAGAGTGGAACAGTAAATATCTTTGTTAAGTTCTGTAAACGGTAATGTTCCTTTGTGTAAAAAAGTTGAAGTTACTAAAAGTAACTTCTCGAACATTGGTAACACACTCATGAAATCGGTTGCATACTACTCTAAGTGATGTGGTAAGTAAAATAATAAGGTTTACATCAAGTTATCACATAGTAGTTTCCCGCAAAATTCAACTTTACACTCTATTGAGCTGAATGCATTACTTCCTATTCTATGCATTTTGATTTATGGATGTGTACATAACCACTCAGGGTGAGGTGGAACGGTATAAATATTGCATGTATCCTACTCAGATCCATGGAATACTCAAATGGAAGGTGAATTCAGGAAGCCACCTCTTAACATTTAGAGTGGAACAGTAAATATCTTTGTTTAGTTCTGTAAACGGTAATGTTCCATTGTATAAAAAAGTTGAAGTTACTAAAACTAACTTCTCCAACCTTGGTAGCACACTCATAAAATTGGTTGCATACTACTCTAAATCGTATGGTAAGCAAAATAATAAGGTTTACATCAAGTTATCACATAGTAGTTTCCCGCAAAATTCATCTCTACACTCTATTGAGCTGAATGCATTACTTTCTATTCTATGCATTTTGATTTATGGATGTGTACATAACTACTCAGTGTGAGGTGGAACGGTATAAATATTGCATGTATCCTACTCAGAGGCATGAAATACTCAAATGCAAGGTGAATTCAGGAAGCTACCTCTTAACATTTAGAGTGGAACAGTAAATATCTTTGTTAAGTTCTGTAAACGGTAATGTTCCTTTGTGTAAAAAAGTTGAAGTTACTAAAAGTAACTTCTCGAACATTGGTAACACACTCATAAAATCGGTTGCATACTACTCTAAGTGATGTGGTAAGTAAAATAATAAGGTTTACATCAAGTTATCACATAGTAGTTTCCCGCAAAATTCAACTTTACACTCTATTGAGCTGAATGCATTACTTCCTATTCTATGCATTTTGATTTATGGATGTGCACATAACCACAGGGTGAGGTGGAACGGTATAAATATTGCATGTATCCTACTCAGAGCCATGGAATACTCAAATGCAAGGTGAATTCAGGAAGCTACCTCATAACATTTAGAGTGGAACAGTAAAAATCTTTGTTTAGTTCTGTAAACGGTAATGTTCCATTGTGTAAAAAAGTTGAAGTTACTAAAAGTAACTTCTCCAACATTGGTAGCACACTCATAAAATCGGTTGCATACTACTCTAAATCATATGGTAAGCAAAATAATATGGTTTACATGAAGTTATCACATAGTAGTTTCCCACAAAATTCAACTTTACACTCTATTGAGCTGAATGCATTACTTTCTATTCTATGCATTTTGAGTTATGGATGTGTACATAACTACTCAGGGTGAGGTGGAACGGTATAAATATTGCATGTATCCTACTCAGAGCCATGAAATACTCAAATGCAAGGTGAATTCAGGAAGCTACCTCTTAACATTTAGAGTGGAACAGTAAATATCTTTGTTAAGTTCTGTAAACGGTAATGTTCCTTTGTGTAAAAAAGTTGCAGTTACTAAAAGTAACTTCTAGAACATTGGTAACACACTCATAAAATCGGTTGCATACTACTCTAAGTGATGTGGTAAGTAAAATAATAAGGTTTACATCAAGTTATCAGATAGTAGTTTCCCGCAAAATTCAACTTTACACTCTATTGAGCTGAATGCATTACTTCCTATTCTATGCATTTTGATTGATGGATGTGTACATAACCACTCAGGGTGAGGTGGAACGGTATAAATATTGCATGTATCCTACTCAGAGCCATGGAATACTCAAATGCAAGGTGAATTCAGGAAGCTACCTCATAACATTTAGAGTGGAACAGTAAAAATCTTTGTTTAGTTCTGTAAACGGTAATGTTCCATTGTGTAAAAAAATTGAAGTTACTAAAAGTAACTTCTCCAACATTGGTAGCACATAAAATCGGTTGCATACTACTCTAAATCATATGGTAAGCAAAATAATATGGTTTACATGAAGTTATCACATAGTAGTTTCCCGCAAAATTCAACTTTACACTCTATTGAGCTGAATGCATTACTTTCTATTCTATGCATTTTGAGTTATGGATGTGTACATAACTACTCAGGGTGAGGTGGAACGGTATAAATATTGCATGTATCCTACTCAGAGCCATGAAATACTCAAATGCAAGGTGAATTCAGGAAGCTACCTCATAACATTTAGAGTGGAACAGTAAATATCTTTGTTTAGTTCTGTAAATGGTAATGTTCCATTGTGTAGAAAAGTTGAAGTTACTAAAAGTAACTTCTCCAACCTTGGTAGCACACTCATAAAATTGGTTGCATACTACTCTAAATCGTATGGTAAGCAAAATAATAAGGTTTACATCAAGTTATCACATAGTAGTTTCCCGCAAAATTCATCTCTACACTCTATTGAGCTGAATGCATTACTTTCTATTCTATGCATTTTGATTTATGGATGTGTACATAACTACTCAGGGTGAGGTGGAACGGTATAAATATTGCATGTATCCTACTCAGATCCATGGAATACTCAAATGGAAGGTGAATTCAGGAAGCCACCTCTTAACATTTAGAGTGGAACAGTAAATATCTTTGTTTAGTTCTGTAAACGGTAATGTTCCATTGTATAAAAAAGTTGAAGTTACTAAAACTAACTTCTCCAACCTTGGTAGCACACTCTTAAAATTGGTTGCATACTACTCTAAATCGTATGGTAAGCAAAATAATAAGGTTTACATCAAGTTATCACATAGTAGTTTCCCGCAAAATTCATCTCTACACTCTATTGAGCTGAATGCATTACTTCCTATTCTATGCATTTTGATTTATGGATGTGCACATAACCACAGGGTGAGGTGGAACGGTATAAATATTGCATGTATCCTACTCAGAGCCATGGAATACTCAAATGCAAGGTGAATTCAGGAAGCTACCTCATAACATTTAGAGTGGAACAGTAAAAATCTTTGTTTAGTTCTGTAAACGGTAATGTTCCATTGTGTAAAAAAGTTGAAGTTACTAAAAGTAACTTCTCCAACATTGGTAGCACACTCATAAAATCGGTTGCATACTACTCTAAATCATATGGTAAGCAAAATAATATGGTTTACATGAAGTTATCACATAGTAGTTTCCCTCAAAATTCAACTTTACACTCTATTGAGCTGAATGCATTACTTTCTATTCTATGCATTTTGAGTTATGGATGTGTACATAACTACTCAGGGTGAGGTGGAACGGTATAAATATTGCATGTATCCTACTCAGAGCCATGAAATACTCAAATGCAAGGTGAATTCAGGAAGCTACCTCATAACATTTAGAGTGGAACAGTAAATATCTTTGTTTAGTTCTGTAAATGGTAATGTTCCATTGTGTAGAAAAGTTGAAGTTACTAAAAGTAACTTCTCCAACCTTGCTAGCACACTCATAAAATTGGTTGCATACTATAAATCGTATGGTAAGCAAAATAATAAGGTTTACATCAAGTTATCAGATAGTAGTTTCCCGCAAAATTCAACTTTACACTCTATTGAGCTGAATGCATTACTTCCTATTCTATGCATTTTGATTTATGGATGTGTACATAACCACTCAGGGTGAGGTGGAACGGTATAAATATTGCATGTATCCTACTCAGAGCCATGGAATACTCAAATGCAAGGTGAATTCAGGAAGCTACCTCATAACATTTAGAGTGGAACAGTAAAAATCTTTGTTTAGTTCTGTAAACGGTAATGTTCCATTGTGTAAAAAAGTTGAATATGGATGTGTACATAACCACTCAGGGTGAGGTGGAACGGTATAAATATTGCATGTATCCTACCCAGAGCCATGGAATACTCAAATGCAAGGTGAATTCAGGAAGCTACCTCATAACATTTAGAGTGGAACAGTTAAAATCTTAGTTTAGTTCTGTAAACGGTAATGTTCCATTGTGTAAAAAAGTTGAAGTTACTAAAAGTAACTTCTCCAACATTGGTAGCACACTCATAAAATCGGTTGCATACTACTCTAAATCATATGGTAAGCAAAATAATATGGTTTACATCAAGTTATCACATAGTAGTTTCCCGCAAAATTCATCTCTACACTATTGAGCTGAATGCATTACTTTCTATTCTATGCATTTTGAGTTATGGATGTGTACATAACTACTCAGGGTGAGGTGGAACGGTATAAATATTGCATGTATCCTACTCAGAGCCATGAAATACTCAAATGCAAGGTAAATTCAGGAAGTAACCTCATAACATTTAGAGTGGAACAGTAAATATCTTTGTTTAGTTCTGTAAATGGTAATGTTCCATTGTGTTGAAAAGTTGAAGTTACTAAAACTAACTTCTCCAACCTTGGTAGCACACTCATAAAATTGGTTGCATACTACTCTAAATCGTATGGTAAGCAAAATAATAAGGTTTACATCAAGTTATCACATAGTAGTTTCCCGCAAAATTCATCTCTACACTATTGAGCTGAATGCATTACTTTCTATTCTATGCATTTTGAGTTATGGATGTGTACATAACTACTCAGGGTGAGGTGGAACGGTATAAATATTGCATGTATCCTACTCAGAGCCATGAAATACTCAAATGCAAGGTGAATTCAGGAAGCTACCTCATAACATTTAGAGTGGAACAGTAAATATCTTTGTTTAGTTCTGTAAATGGTAATGTTCCATTGTGTAGAAAAGTTGAAGTTACTAAAAGTAACTTCTCCAACCTTGGTAGCACACTCATAAAATTGGTTGCATACTACTCTAAATCGGATGGTAAGCAAAATAATAAGGTTTACATCAAGTTATCACATAGTAGTTTCCCGCAAAATTCATCTCTACACTCTATTGAGCTGAATGCATTACTTTCTATTCTATGCATTTTGATTTATGGATGTGTACATAACCACTCAGGGTGAGGTGGAACGGTATAAATATTGCATGTATCCTACTCAGAGCCATGGAATACTCAAATGCAAGGTGAATTCAGGAAGCTACCTCCTAACATTTAGAGTGGAACAGTAAATATCTTTGTTTAGTTCTGTAAACGGTAATGTTCCATTGTATAAAAAAGTTGAAGTTACTAAAACTAACTTCTCCAGCCTTGGTAGCACACTCATAAAATTGGTTGCATACTATAAATCGTATGGTAAGCAAAATAATAAGGTTTACATCAAGTTATCACATAGTAGTTTCCCGCAAAATTCAACTTTACACTCTATTGAGCTGAATGCATTACTTTCTATTCTATGCATTTTGAGTTATGGATGTGTACATAACTACTCAGGGTGAGGTGGAACGGTATAAATATTGCATGTATCCTACTCAGAGCCATGAAATACTCAAATGCAAGGTAAATTCAGGAAGCTACCTCATAACATTTAGAGTGGAACAGTAAATATCTTTGTTTAGTTCTGTAAATGGTAATGTTCCATTGTGTAGAAAAGTTGAAGTTACTAAAAGTAACTTCTCCAACCTTGGTAGCACACTCATAAAATCGTTTGCATACTACTCTAAGTGATGTGGTAAGTAAAATAATAAGGTTTACATCAAGTTATCACATAGTAGTTTCCCGCAAAATTCAACTTTACACTCTATTGAGCTGAATGCATTACTTCCTATTCTATGCATTTTGATTTATGGATGTGTACATAACCACTCAGGGTGAGGTGGAACGGTATAAATATTGCATGTATCCTACTCAGAGCCATGGAATACTCCAATGCAAGGTGAATTCAGGAAGCTACCTCCTAACATTTAGAGTGGAACAGTAAATATCTTTGTTTAGTTCTGTAAATGGTAATGTTCCATTGTGTAGAAAAGTTGAAGTTACTAAAACTAACTTCTCCAACCTTGGTAGCGCACTCATAAAATTGGTTGCATACTACTCTAAATCGTATGGTAAGCAAAATAATAAGGTTTACATCAAGTTATCACATAGTAGTTTCCCGCAAAATTCATCTCTACACTATTGAGCTGAATGCATTACTTTCTATTCTATGCATTTTGAGTTATGGATGTGTACATAACTACTCAGGGTGAGGTGGAACGTTATAAATATTGCATGTATCCTAATCAGAGCCATGAAATACTCAAATGCAAGGTGAATTCAGGAAGCTACCTCTTAACATTTAGAGTGGAACAGTAAATATCTTTGTTAAGTTCTGTAAACCGTAATGTTCCATTGTGTAAAAAAGTTGAAGTTACTAAAAGTAACTTCTCGAACATTGGTAGCACACTCATAAAATCGGTTGCATACTACTCTAAGTGATGTGGTAAGTAAAATAATAAGGTTTACATCAAGTTATCACATAGTAGTTTCCCGCAAAATTCAACTTTACACTCTATTGAGCTGAATGCATTACTTTATATTCTATGCATTTTGATTTATGGATGTGTACATAACCACTCAGGGTGAGGTGGAACGGTATAAATATTGCAGGTATCCTACTCAGAGCCATCGAATACTCAAATGCAAGGTGAATTCAGGAAGCTAACTCATAACATTTAGAGTGGAACAGTAAAAATCTTAGTTTAGTTCTGTAAACGGTAATGTTCCATTGTGTAAAAAAGTTGAAGTTACTAAAAGTAACTTCTCCAACATTGGTAGCACACTCATAAAATCGGTTGCATACTACTCTAAATCATATGGTAAGCAAAATAATATGGTTTACATGGTTATCACATAGTAGTTTCCCTCAAAATTCAACTTTACACTCTATTGAGCTGAATGCATTACTTTCTATTCTATGCATTTTGAGTTATGGATGTGTACATAACTACTCAGGGTGAGGTGGAACGGTATAAATATTGCATGTATCCTACTCAGAGCCATGAAATACTCAAATGCAAGGTGAATTCAGGAAGCTACCTCATAACATTTAGAGTGGAACAGTAAATGTCTTTGTTTAGTTCTGTAAATGGTAATGTTCCATTGTGTAGAAAAGTTGAAGTTACTAAAAGTAACTTCTCCAACCTTGCTAGCACACTCATAAAATTGGTTGCATACTACTCTAAATCGTATGGTAAGCAAAATAATAAGGTTTACATCAAGTTATCACATAGTAGTTTCCCGCAAAATTCATCTCTACACTATTGAGCTGAATGCATTACTTTCTATTCTATGCATTTTGAGTTATGGATGTGTACATAACTACTCAGGGTGAGGTGGAACGGTATAAATATTGCATGTATCCTACTCAGAGCCATGAAATACTCAAATGCAAGGTGAATTCAGGAAGCTACCTCATAACATTTAGAGTGGAACAGTAAATATCTTTGTTTAGTTCTGTAAATGGTAATGTTCCATTGTGTAGAAAAGTTGAAGTTACTAAAAGTAACTTCTCCAACCTTGGTAGCACACTCATAAAATTGGTTGCATACTACTCTAAATCGGATGGTAAGCAAAATAATAAGGTTTACATCAAGTTATCACATAGTAGTTTCCCGCAAAATTCATCTCTACACTCTATTGAGCTGAATGCATTACTTTCTATTCTATGCATTTTGATTTATGGATGTGTACATAACCACTCAGGGTGAGGTGGAACGGTATAAATATTGCATGTATCCTACTCAGAGCCATGGAATACTCAAATGCAAGGTGAATTCAGGAAGCTACCTCCTAACATTTAGAGTGGAACAGTAAATATCTTTGTTTAGTTCTGTAAACGGTAATGTTCCATTGTATAAAAAAGTTGAAGTTACTAAAACTAACTTCTCCAACCTTGGTAGCACACTCATAAAATTGGTTGCATACTATAAATCGTATGGTAAGCAAAATAATAAGGTTTACATCAAGTTATCACATAGTAGTTTCCCGCAAAATTCAACTTTACACTCTATTGAGTTGAATGCATTACTTTCTATTCTATGCATTTTGAGTTATGGATGTGTACATAACTACTCAGGGTGAGGTGGAACGGTATAAATATTGCATGTATCCTACTCAGAGCCATGAAATACTCAAATGCAAGGTAAATTCAGGAAGCTACCTCATAACATTTAGAGTGGAACAGTAAATATCTTTGTTTAGTTCTGTAAATGGTAATGTTCCATTGTGTAGAAAAGTTGAAGTTACTAAAAGTAACTTCTCCAACCTTGGTAGCACACTCATAAAATCGTTTGCATACTACTCTAAGTGATGTGGTAAGTAAAATAATAAGGTTTACATCAAGTTATCACATAGTAGTTTCCCGCAAAATTCAACTTTACACTCTATTGAGCTGAATGCATTACTTCCTATTCTATGCATTTTGATTTATGGATGTGTACATAACCACTCAGGGTGAGGTGGAACGGTATAAATATTGCATGTATCCTACTCAGAGCCATGGAATACTCCAATGCAAGGTGAATTCAGGAAGCTACCTCCTAACATTTAGAGTGGAACAGTAAATATCTTTGTTTAGTTCTGTAAATGGTAATGTTCCATTGTGTAGAAAAGTTGAAGTTACTAAAACTAACTTCTCCAACCTTGGTAGCACACTCATAAAATTGGTTGCATACTACTCTAAATCGTATGGTAAGCAAAATAATAAGGTTTACATCAAGTTATCACATAGTAGTTTCCCGCAAAATTCATCTCTACACTATTGAGCTGAATGCATTACTTTCTATTCTATGCATTTTGAGTTATGGATGTGCACATAACTACTCAGGGTGAGGTGGAACGGTATAAATATTGCATGTATCCTAATCAGAGCCATGAAATACTCAAATGCAAGGTGAATTCAGGAAGCTACCTCTTAACATTTAGAGTGGAACAGTAAATATCTTTGTTAAGTTCTGTAAACCGTAATGTTCCATTGTGTAAAAAAGTTGAAGTTACTAAAAGTAACTTCTCGAACATTGGTAGCACACTCATAAAATCGGTTGCATACTACTCTAAGTGATGTGGTAAGTAAAATAATAAGGTTTACATCAAGTTATCACATAGTAGTTTCCCGCAAAATTCAACTTTACACTCTATTGAGCTGAATGCATTACTTTATATTCTATGCATTTTGATTTATGGATGTGTACATAACCACTCAGGGTGAGGTGGAACGGTATAAATATTGCAGGTATCCTACTCAGAGCCATCGAATACTCAAATGCAAGGTGAATTCAGGAAGCTAACTCATAACATTTAGAGTGGAACAGTAAAAATCTTAGTTTAGTTCTGTAAACGGTAATGTTCCATTGTGTAAAAAAGTTGAAGTTACTAAAAGTAACTTCTCCAACATTGGTAGCACACTCATAAAATCGGTTGCATACTACTCTAAATCGTATGGTAAGCAAAATAATAAGGTTTACATCAAGTTATCACATAGTAGTTTCCCGCAAAATTCATCTCTACACTCTATTGAGCTGAATGCATTACTTTCTATTCCATGCATTTTGATTTATGGATGTGTACATAACTACTCAGGGTGAGGTGGAACGGTATAAATATTGCATGTATCCTACTCAGAGGCATGAAATACTCAAATGCAAGGTGAATTCAGGAAGCTACCTCATAACATTTAGAGTGGAACAGTAAATATCTTTGTTTAGTTCTGTAAATGGTAATGTTCCATTGTGTAGAAAAGTTGAAGTTACTAAAAGTAACTTCTCCAACCTTGCTAGCACACTCATAAAATCGTTTGCATACTACTCTAAGTGATGTGGTAAGTAAAATAATAAGGTTTACATCAAGTTATCACATAGTAGTTTCCCGCAAAATTCAACTTTACACTCTATTGAGCTGAATGCATTACTTCCTATTCTATGCATTTTGATTTATGGATGTGTACATAACCACTCAGGGTGAGGTGGAACGGTATAAATATTGCATGTATCCTACTCAGAGCCATGGAATACTCCAATGCAAGGTGAATTCAGGAAGCTACCTCCTAACATTTAGAGTGGAACAGTAAATATCTTTGTTTGGTTCTGTAAATGGTAATGTTCCATTGTGTAGAAAAGTTGAAGTTACTAAAACTAACTTCTCCAAGCTTGGTAGCACACTCATAAAATTGGTTGCATACTACTCTAAATCGTATGGTAAGCAAAATAATAAGGTTTACATCAAGTTATCACATAGTAGTTTCCCGCAAAATTCATCTCTACACTATTGAGCTGAATGCATTACTTTCTATTCTATGCATTTTGAGTTATGGATGTGCACATAACTACTCAGGGTGAGGTGGAACGGTATAAATATTGCATGTATCCTACTCAGAGCCATGAAATACTCAAATGCAAGGTGAATTCAGGAAGCTACCTCTTAACATTTAGAGTGGAACAGTAAATATCTTTGTTAAGTTCTGTAAACCGTAATGTTCCATTGTGTAGAAAAGTTGAAGTTACTAAAAGTAACTTCTCCAACCTTGGTAGCACACTCATAAAATCGTTTGCATACTACTCTAAGTGATGTGGTAAGTAAAATAATAAGGTTTACATCAAGTTATCACATAGTAGTTTCCCGCAAAATTCAACTTTACACTCTATTGAGCTGAATGCATTACTTCCTATTCTATGCATTTTGATTTATGGATGTGTACATAACCACTCAGGGTGAGGTGGAACGGTATAAATATTGCATGTATCCTACTCAGAGCCATGGAATACTCCAATGCAAGGTGAATTCAGGAAGCTACCTCCTAACATTTAGAGTGGAACAGTAAATATCTTTGTTTAGTTCTGTAAATGGTAATGTTCCATTGTGTAGAAAAGTTGAAGTTACTAAAACTAACTTCTCCAACCTTGGTAGCACACTCATAAAATTGGTTGCATACTACTCTAAATCGTATGGTAAGCAAAATAATAAGGTTTACATCAAGTTATCACATAGTAGTTTCCCGCAAAATTCATCTCTACACTATTGAGCTGAATGCATTACTTTCTATTCTATGCATTTTGAGTTATGGATGTGCACATAACTACTCAGGGTGAGGTGGAACGGTATAAATATTGCATGTATCCTAATCAGAGCCATGAAATACTCAAATGCAAGGTGAATTCAGGAAGCTACCTCTTAACATTTAGAGTGGAACAGTAAATATCTTTGTTAAGTTCTGTAAACCGTAATGTTCCATTGTGTAAAAAAGTTGAAGTTACTAAAAGTAACTTCTCGAACATTGGTAGCACACTCATAAAATCGGTTGCATACTACTCTAAGTGATGTGGTAAGTAAAATAATAAGGTTTACATCAAGTTATCACATAGTAGTTTCCCGCAAAATTCAACTTTACACTCTATTGAGCTGAATGCATTACTTTATATTCTATGCATTTTGATTTATGGATGTGTACATAACCACTCAGGGTGAGGTGGAACGGTATAAATATTGCAGGTATCCTACTCAGAGCCATCGAATACTCAAATGCAAGGTGAATTCAGGAAGCTAACTCATAACATTTAGAGTGGAACAGTAAAAATCTTAGTTTAGTTCTGTAAACGGTAATGTTCCATTGTGTAAAAAAGTTGAAGTTACTAAAAGTAACTTCTCCAACATTGGTAGCACACTCATAAAATCGGTTGCATACTACTCTAAATCGTATGGTAAGCAAAATAATAAGGTTTACATCAAGTTATCACATAGTAGTTTCCCGCAAAATTCATCTCTACACTCTATTGAGCTGAATGCATTACTTTCTATTCCATGCATTTTGATTTATGGATGTGTACATAACTACTCAGGGTGAGGTGGAACGGTATAAATATTGCATGTATCCTACTCAGAGGCATGAAATACTCAAATGCAAGGTGAATTCAGGAAGCTACCTCATAACATTTAGAGTGGAACAGTAAATATCTTTGTTTAGTTCTGTAAATGGTAATGTTCCATTGTGTAGAAAAGTTGAAGTTACTAAAAGTAACTTCTCCAACCTTGCTAGCACACTCATAAAATCGTTTGCATACTACTCTAAGTGATGTGGTAAGTAAAATAATAAGGTTTACATCAAGTTATCACATAGTAGTTTCCCGCAAAATTCAACTTTACACTCTATTGAGCTGAATGCATTACTTCCTATTCTATGCATTTTGATTTATGGATGTGTACATAACCACTCAGGGTGAGGTGGAACGGTATAAATATTGCAGGTATCCTACTCAGAGCCATCGAATACTCAAATGCAAGGTGAATTCAGGAAGCTAACTCATAACATTTAGAGTGGAACAGTAAAAATCTTAGTTTAGTTCTGTAAACGGTAATGTTCCATTGTGTAAAAAAGTTGAAGTTACTAAAAGTAACTTCTCCAACATTGGTAGCACACTCATAAAATCGGTTGCATACTACTCTAAATCATATGGTAAGCAAAATAATATGGTTTACATGGTTATCACATAGTAGTTTCCCTCAAAATTCAACTTTACACTCTATTGAGCTGAATGCATTACTTTCTATTCTATGCATTTTGAGTTATGGATGTGTACATAACTACTCAGGGTGAGGTGGAACGGTATAAATATTGCATGTATCCTACTCAGAGCCATGAAATACTCAAATGCAAGGTGAATTCAGGAAGCTACCTCATAACATTTAGAGTGGAACAGTAAATGTCTTTGTTTAGTTCTGTAAACGGTAATGTTCCATTGTGTAAAAAAGTTGAAGTTACTAAAAGTAACTTCTCCAACATTGGTAGCACACTCATAAAATTGGTTGCATACTACTCTAAATCGTATGGTAAGCAAAATAATAAGGTTTACATCAAGTTATCACATAGTAGTTTCCCGCAAAATTCATCTCTACACTCTATTGAGCTGAATGCATTACTTTCTATTCCATGCATTTTGATTTATGGATGTGTACATAACTACTCAGGGTGAGGTGGAACGGTATAAATATTGCATGTATCCTACTCAGAGGCATGAAATACTCAAATGCAAGGTGAATTCAGGAAGCTACCTCTTAACATTTAGAGTGGAACAGTAAATATCTTTGTTAAGTTCTGTAAACGGTAATGTTCCTTTGTGTAAAAAAGTTGAAGTTACTAAAAGTAACTTCTCGAACATTGGTAACACACTCATAAAATCGGTTGCATACTACTCTAAGTGATGTGGTAAGTAAAATAATAAGGTTTACATCAAGTTATCAGATAGTAGTTTCCCGCAAAATTCAACTTTACACTCTATTGAGCTGAATGCATTACTTCCTATTCTATGCATTTTGATTTATGGATGTGTACATAACCACTCAGGGTGAGGTGGAACGGTATAAATATTGCATGTATCCTACTCAGAGCCATGGAATACTCAAATGCAAGGTGAATTCAGGAAGCTACCTCATAACATTTAGAGTGGAACAGTAAAAATCTTTGTTTAGTTCTGTAAACGGTAATGTTCCATTGTGTAAAAAAGTTGAAGTTACTAAAAGTAACTTCTCCAACATTGGTAGCACCCTCATAAAATCGGTTGCATACTACTCTAAATCATATGGTAAGCAAAATAATATGGTTTACATGGTTATCACATAGTAGTTTCCCTCAAAATTCAACTTTACACTCTATTGAGCTGAATGCATTACTTTCTATTCTATGCATTTTGAGTTATGGATGTGTACATAACTACTCAGGGTGAGGTGGAACGGTATAAATATTGCGTGTATCCTACTCAGAGCCTTGAAATACTCAAATGCAAGGTGAATTCAGGAAGCTACCTCATAACATTTAGAGTGGAACAGTAAATATCTTTGTTTAGTTCTGTAAATGGTAATGTTCCATTGTGTAGAAAAGTTGAAGTTACTAAAAGTAACTTCTCCAACCTTGCTAGCACACTCATAAAATCGGTTGCATACTACTCTAAATCATATGGTAAGCAAAATAATATGGTTTACATGAAGTTATCACATAGTAGTTTCCCTCAAAATTCAACTTTACACTCTATTGAGCTGAATGCATTACTTTCTATTCTATGCATTTTGAGTTATGGATGTGTACATAACTACTCAGGGTGAGGTGGAACGGTATAAATATTGCATGTATCCTACTCAGAGCCATGAAATACTCAAATGCAAGGTGAATTCAGGAAGCTACCTCATAACATTTAGAGTGGAACAGTAAATATCTTTGTTTAGTTCTGTAAATGGTAATGTTCCATTGTGTAGAAAAGTTGAAGTTACTAAAAGTAACTTCTCCAACCTTGCTAGCACACTCATAAAATTGGTTGCATACTACTCTAAATCGTATGGTAAGCAAAATAATAAGGTTTACATCAAGTTATCACATAGTAGTTTCCCGCAAAATTCATCTCTACACTCTATTGAGCTGAATGCATTACTTTCTATTCTATGCATTTTGATTTATGGATGTGTACATAACTACTCAGGGTGAGGTGGAACGGTATAAATATTGCATGTATCCTACTCAGAGGCATGAAATACTCAAATGCAAGGTGAATTCAGGAAGCTACCTCTTAACATTTAGAGTGGAACAGTAAATATCTTTGTTAAGTTCTGTAAACGGTAATGTTCCTTTGTGTAAAAAAGTTGAAGTTACTAAAAGTAACTTCTCGAACATTGGTAACACACTCATAAAATCGGTTGCATACTACTCTAAGTGATGTGGTAAGTAAAATAATAAGGTTTACATCAAGTTATCAGATAGTAGTTTCCCGCAAAATTCAACTTTACACTCTATTGAGCTGAATGCATTACTTCCTATTCTATGCATTTTGATTTATGGATGTGTACATAACCACTCAGGGTGAGGTGGAACGGTATAAATATTGCATGTATCCTACTCAGAGCCATGGAATACTCAAATGCAAGGTGAATTCAGGAAGCTACCTCATAACATTTAGAGTGGAACAGTAAAAATCTTTGTTTAGTTCTGTAAACGGTAATGTTCCATTGTGTAAAAAAGTTGAAGTTACTAAAAGTAACTTCTCCAACATTGGTAGCACCCTCATAAAATCGGTTGCATACTACTCTAAATCACATGGTAAGCAAAATAATATGGTTTACATGAAGTTATCACATAGTAGTTTCCCGCAAAATTCAACTTTACACTCTATTGAGCTGAATGCATTACTTTCTATTCTATGCATTTTGAGTTATGGATGTGTACATAACTACTCAGGGTGAGGTGGAACGGTATAAATATTGCGTGTATCCTACTCAGAGCCTTGAAATACTCAAATGCAAGGTGAATTCAGGAAGCTACCTCATAACATTTAGAGTGGAACAGTAAATATCTTTGTTTAGTTCTGTAAATGGTAATGTTCCATTGTGTAGAAAAGTTGAAGTTACTAAAAGTAACTTCTCCAACCTTGCTAGCACACTCATAAAATCGGTTGCATACTACTCTAAATCATATGGTAAGCAAAATAATATGGTTTACATGAAGTTATCACATAGTAGTTTCCCTCAAAATTCAACTTTACACTCTATTGAGCTGAATGCATTACTTTCTATTCTATGCATTTTGAGTTATGGATGTGTACATAACTACTCAGGGTGAGGTGGAACGGTATAAATATTGCATGTATCCTACTCAGAGCCATGAAATACTCAAATGCAAGGTGAATTCAGGAAGCTACCTCATAACATTTAGAGTGGAACAGTAAATATCTTTGTTTAGTTCTGTAAATGGTAATGTTCCATTGTGTAGAAAAGTTGAAGTTACTAAAAGTAACTTCTCCAACCTTGCTAGCACACTCATAAAATTGGTTGCATACTACTCTAAATCGTATGGTAAGCAAAATAATAAGGTTTACATCAAGTTATCACATAGTAGTTTCCCGCAAAATTCATCTCTACACTCTATTGAGCTGAATGCATTACTTTCTATTCTATGCATTTTGATTTATGGATGTGTACATAACTACTCAGGGTGAGGTGGAACGGTATAAATATTGCATGTATCCTACTCAGAGGCATGAAATACTCAAATGCAAGGTGAATTCAGGAAGCTACCTCTTAACATTTAGAGTGGAACAGTAAATATCTTTGTTAAGTTCTGTAAACGGTAATGTTCCTTTGTGTAAAAAAGTTGAAGTTACTAAAAGTAACTTCTCGAACATTGGTAACACACTCATAAAATCGGTTGCATACTACTCTAAGTGATGTGGTAAGTAAAATAATAAGGTTTACATCAAGTTATCAGATAGTAGTTTCCCGCAAAATTCAACTTTACACTCTATTGAGCTGAATGCATTACTTCCTATTCAATGCATTTTGATTTATGGATGTGTACATAACCACTCAGGGTGAGGTGGAACGGTATAAATATTGCATGTATCCTACTCAGAGCCACTCAAATGCAAGGTGAATTCAGGAAGCTACCTCATAACATTTAGAGTGGAACAGTTAAAATCTTTGTTTAGTTCTGTAAACGGTAATGTTCCATTGTCTAAAAAAGTTGAAGTTACTAAAAGTAACTTCTCCAACATTGGTAGCACACTCATAAAATCGGTTGCATACTACTCTAAATCATATGGTAAGCAGAATAATATGGTTTACATGAAGTTATCACATAGTAGTTTCCCGCAAAATTCAACTTTACACTCTATTGAGCTGAATGCATTACTTTCTATTCTATGCATTTTGAGTTATGGATGTGTACATAACTACTCAGGGTGAGGTGGAACGGTATAAATATTGCATGTATCCTACTCAGAGCCATGAAATACTCAAATGCAAGGTAAATTCAGGAAGCTACCTCATAACATTTAGAGTGGAACAGTAAATATCTTTGTTTAGTTCTGTAAATGGTAATGTTCCATTGTGTAGAAAAGTTGAAGTTACTAAAAGTAACTTCTCCAACCTTGGTAGCACACTCATAAAATCGTTTGCATACTACTCTAAGTGATGTGGTAAGTAAAATAATAAGGTATACATCAAGTTATCACATAGTAGTTTCCCGCAAAATTCAACTAAACACTCTATTGAGCTGAATGCATTACTTCCTATTCTATGCATTTTGAGTTATGGATGTGTACATAACTACTCAGGGTGAGGTGGAACGGTATAAATATTGCATCTATCCTAATCAGAGCCATGAAATACTCAAATGCAAGGTGAATTCAGGAAGCTACCTCTTAACATTTAGAGTGGAACAGTAAATATCTTTGTTAAGTTCTGTAAACCGTAATGTTCCATTGTGTAAAAAAGTTGAAGTTACTAAAAGTAACTTCTCGAACATTGGTAGCACACTCATAAAATCGGTTGCATACTACTCTAAGTGATGTGGTAAGTAAAATAATAAGGTTTACATCAAGTTATCACATAGTAGTTTCCCGCAAAATTCAACTTTACACTCTATTGAGCTGAATGCATTACTTTATATTCTATGCATTTTGATTTATGGATGTGTACATAACCACTCAGGGTGAGGTGGAACGGTATAAATATTGCAGGTATCCTACTCAGAGACATCGAATACTCAAATGCAAGGTGAATTCAGGAAGCTAACTCATAACATTTAGAGTGGAACAGTAAAAATCTTAGTTTAGTTCTGTAAACGGTAATGTTCCATTGTGTAAAAAAGTTGAAGTTACTAAAAGTAACTTCTCCAACATTGGTAGCACACTCATAAAATCGGTTGCATACTACTCTAAATCATATGGTAAGCAAAATAATATGGTTTACATGAAGTTATCACATAGTAGTTTCCCGCAAAATTCAACTTTACACTCTATTGAGCTGAATGCATTACTTTCTATTCTATGCATTTTGAGTTATGGATGTGTACATAACTACTCAGGGTGAGGTGGAACGGTATAAATATTGCATGTATCCTACTCAGAGCCATGAAATACTCAAATGCAAGGTGAATTCAGGAAGCTACCTCATAACATTTAGAGTGGAACAGTAAATGTCTTTGTTTAGTTCTGTAAATGGTAATGTTCCATTGTGTAGAAAAGTTGAAGTTACTAAAAGTAACTTCTCCAACCTTTCTAGCACACTCATAAAATCGTTTGCATACTACTCTAAGTGATGTGGTAAGTAAAATAATAAGGTTTACATCAAGTTATCACATAGTAGTTTCCCGCAAAATTCAACTTTACACTCTATTGAGCTGAATGCATTACTTCCTATTCTATGCATTTTGATTTATGGATGTGTACATAACCACTCAGGGTGAGGTGGAACGGTATAAATATTGCATGTATCCTACTCAGAGCCATGGAATACTCAAATGCAAGGTGAATTCAGGAAGCTACCTCCTAACATTTAGAGTGGAACAGTAAATATCTTTGTTTAGTTCTGTAAATGGTAATGTTCCATTGTGTAGAAAAGTTGAAGTTACTAAAACTAACTTCTCCAACCTTGGTAGCACACTCATAAAATTGGTTGCATACTACTCTAAATCGTATGGTAAGCAAAATAATAAGGTTTACATCAAGTTATCACATAGTAGTTTCCCGCAAAATTCATCTCTACACTATTGAGCTGAATGCATTACTTTCTATTCTATGCATTTTGAGTTATGGATGTGTACATAACTACTCAGGGTGAGGTGGAACGGTATAAATATTGCATGTATCCTAATCAGAGCCATGAAATACTCAAATGCAAGGTGAATTCAGGAAGCTACCTCTTAACATTTAGAGTGGAACAGTAAATATCTTTGTTAAGTTCTGTAAACCGTAATGTTCCATTGTGTAAAAAAGTTGAAGTTACTAAAAGTAACTTCTCGAACATTGGTAGCACACTCATAAAATCGGTTGCATACTACTCTAAGTGATGTGGTAAGTAAAATAATAAGGTTTACATCAAGTTATCACATAGTAGTTTCCCGCAAAATTCAACTTTACACTCTATTGAGCTGAATGCATTACTTTATATTCTATGCATTTTGATTTATGGATGTGTACATAACCACTCAGGGTGAGGTGGAACGGTATAAATATTGCAGGTATCCTACTCAGAGACATCGAATACTCAAATGCAAGGTGAATTCAGGAAGCTAACTCATAACATTTAGAGTGGAACAGTAAAAATCTTAGTTTAGTTCTGTAAACGGTAATGTTCCATTGTGTAAAAAAGTTGAAGTTACTAAAAGTAACTTCTCCAACATTGGTAGCACACTCATAAAATCGGTTGCATACTACTCTAAATCATATGGTAAGCAAAATAATATGGTTTACATGAAGTTATCACATAGTAGTTTCCCGCAAAATTCAACTTTACACTCTATTGAGCTGAATGCATTACTTTCTATTCTATGCATTTTGAGTTATGGATGTGTACATAACTACTCAGGGTGAGGTGGAACGGTATAAATATTGCATGTATCCTACTCAGAGCCATGAAATACTCAAATGCAAGGTGAATTCAGGAAGCTACCTCATAACATTTAGAGTGGAACAGTAAATGTCTTTGTTTAGTTCTGTAAATGGTAATGTTCCATTGTGTAGAAAAGTTGAAGTTACTAAAAGTAACTTCTCCAACCTTTCTAGCACACTCATAAAATCGTTTGCATACTACTCTAAGTGATGTGGTAAGAAAAATAATAAGGTTTACATCAAGTTATCACATAGTAGTTTCCCGCAAAATTCAACTTTACACTCTATTGAGCTGAATGCATTACTTCCTATTCTATGCATTTTGATTTATGGATGTGTACATAACCACTCAGGGTGAGGTGGAACGGTATAAATATTGCATGTATCCTACTCAGAGCCATGGAATACTCAAATGCAAGGTGAATTCAGGAAGCTACCTCCTAACATTTAGAGTGGAACAGTAAATATCTTTGTTTAGTTCTGTAAATGGTAATGTTCCATTGTGTAGAAAAGTTGAAGTTACTAAATCTAACTTCTCCAACCTTGGTAGCACACTCATAAAATTGGTTGCATACTACTCTAAATCGTATGGTAAGCAAAATAATAAGGTTTACATCAAGTTATCACATAGTAGTTTCCCGCAAAATTCATCTCTACACTATTGAGCTGAATGCATTACTTTCTATTCTATGCATTTTGAGTTATGGATGTGTACATAACTACTCAGGGTGAGGTGGAACGGTATAAATATTGCATGTATCCTAATCAGAGCCATGAAATACTCAAATGCAAGGTGAATTCAGGAAGCTACCTCTTAACATTTAGAGTGGAACAGTAAATATCTTTGTTAAGTTCTGTAAACCGTAATGTTCCATTGTGTAAAAAAGTTGAAGTTACTAAAAGTAACTTCTCGAACATTGGTAGCACACTCATAAAATCGGTTGCATACTACTCTAAGTGATGTGGTAAGTAAAATAATAAGGTTTACATCAAGTTATCACATAGTAGTTTCCCGCAAAATTCAACTTTACACTCTATTGAGCTGAATGCATTACTTTATATTCTATGCATTTTGATTTATGGATGTGTACATAACCACTCAGGGTGAGGTGGAACGGTATAAATATTGCAGGTATCCTACTCAGAGCCATCGAATACTCAAATGCAAGGTGAATTCAGGAAGCTAACTCATAACATTTAGAGTGGAACAGTAAAAATCTTAGTTTAGTTCTGTAAACGGTAATGTGCCATTGTGTAAAAAAGTTGAAGTTACTAAAAGTAACTTCTCCAACATTGGTAGCACACTCATAAAATCGGTTGCATACTACTCTAAATCATATGGTAAGCAAAATAATATGGTTTACATGGTTATCACATAGTAGTTTCCCTCAAAATTCAACTTTACACTCTACTGAGCTGAATGCATTACTTTCTATTCTATGCATTTTGAGTTATGGATGTGTACATAACTACTCAGGGTGAGGTGGAACGGTATAAATATTGCATGTATCCTACTCAGAGCCATGAAATACTCAAATGCAAGGTGAATTCAGGAAGCTACCTCATAACATTTAGAGTGGAACAGTAAATGTCTTTGTTTAGTTCTGTAAATGGTAATGTTCCATTGTGTAGAAAAGTTGAAGTTACTAAAAGTAACTTCTCCAACCTTGCTAGCACACTCATAAAATTGGTTGCATACTACTCTAAATCGTATGGTAAGCAAAATAATAAGGTTTACATCAGGTTATCACATAGTAGTTTCCCGCAAAATTCATCTCTACACTCTATTGAGCTGAATGCATTACTTTCTATTCCATGCATTTTGATTTATGGATGTGTACATAACTACTCAGGGTGAGGTGGAACGGTATAAATATTGCATGTATCCTACTCAGAGGCATGAAATACTCAAATGCAAGGTGAATTCAGGAAGCTACCTCTTAACATTTAGAGTGGAACAGTAAATATCTT
The DNA here is from genome assembly GCF_048418815.1 of Hemitrygon akajei. NCBI lineage: Eukaryota > Metazoa > Chordata > Chondrichthyes > Myliobatiformes > Dasyatidae > Hemitrygon > Hemitrygon akajei. Next base: position 109,363,427 of record NC_133129.1, on the reverse strand, counting down.
TGTTAAGTTCTGTAAACGGTAATGTTCCTTTGTGTAAAAAAGTTGAAGTTACTAAAAGTAACTTCTCGAACATTGGTAACACACTCATAAAATCGGTTGCATACTACTCTAAGTGATGTGGTAAGTAAAATAATAAGGTTTACATCAAGTTATCAGATAGTAGTTTCCCGCAAAATTCAACTTTACACTCTATTGAGCTGAATGCATTACTTCCTATTCTATGCATTTTGATTTATGGATGTGTACATAACCACTCAGGGTGAGGTGGAACGGTATAAATATTGCATGTATCCTACTCAGAGCCATGGAATACTCAAATGCAAGGTGAATTCAGGAAGCTACCTCATAACATTTAGAGTGGAACAGTAAAAATCTTTGTTTAGTTCTGTAAATGGTAATGTTCCATTGTGTAGAAAAGTTGAAGTTACTAAAAGTAACTTCTCCAACCTTGCTAGCACACTCATAAAATTGGTTGCATACTACTCTAAATCGTATGGTAAGCAAAATAATAAGGTTTACATCAAGTTATCACATAGTAGTTTCCCGCAAAATTCATCTCTACACTCTATTGAGCTGAATGCATTACTTTCTATTCTATGCATTTTGATTTATGGATGTGTACATAACTACTCAGGGTGAGGTGGAACGGTATAAATATTGCATGTATCCTACTCAGAGCCATGAAATACTCAAATGCAAGGTAAATTCAGGAAGCTACCTCATAACATTTAGAGTGCAACAGTAAATATCTTTGTTTAGTTCTGTAAATGGTAGTGTTCCATTGTGTTGAAAAGTTGAAGTTACTAAAACTAACTTCTCCAACCTTGGTAGCACACTCATAAAATTGTTTGCATACTACTCTAAATCGTATGGTAAGCAAAATAATAAGGTTTACATCAAGTTATCACATAGTAGTTTCCCGCAAAATTCATCTCTACACTATTGAGCTGAATGCATTACTTTCTATTCTATGCATTTTGAGTTATGGATGTGTACATCACTACTCAGGGTGAGGTGGAACGGTATAAATATTGCATGTATCCTACTCAGAGCCATGAAATACTCAAATGCAAGGTGAATTCAGGAAGCTACCTCATAACATTTAGAGTGGAACAGTAAATATCTTTGTTTAGTTCTGTAAATGGTAATGTTCCATTGTGTAGAAAAGTTGAAGTTACTAAAAGTAACTTCTCCAACCTTGGTAGCACACTCATAAAATTGGTTGCATACTACTCTAAATCGGATGGTAAGCAAAATAATATGGTTTACATGAAGTTATCACATAGTAGTTTCCCGCAAAATTCAACTTTACACTCTATTGAGCTGAATGCATTACTTTCTATTCTATGCATTTTGAGTTATGGATGTGTACATAACTACTCAGGGTGAGGTGGAACGGTATAAATATTGCATGTATCCTACTCAGAGCCATGAAATACTCAAATGCAAGGTGAATTCAGGAAGCTACCTCATAACATTTAGAGTGGAACAGTAAATGTCTTTGTTTAGTTCTGTAAATGGTAATGTTCCATTGTGTAGAAAAGTTGAAGTTACTAAAAGTAACTTCTCCAACCTTTCTAGCACACTCATAAAATCGTTTGCATACTACTCTAAGTGATGTGGTAAGTAAAATAATAAGGTTTACATCAAGTTATCACATAGTAGTTTCCCGCAAAATTCAACTTTACACTCTATTGAGCTGAATGCATTACTTCCTATTCTATGCATTTTGATTTATGGATGTGTACATAACCACTCAGGGTGAGGTGGAACGGTATAAATATTGCATGTATCCTACTCAGAGCCATGGAATACTCAAATGCAAGGTGAATTCAGGAAGCTACCTCCTAACATTTAGAGTGGAACAGTAAATATCTTTGTTTAGTTCTGTAAATGGTAATGTTCCATTGTGTAGAAAAGTTGAAGTTACTAAAACTAACTTCTCCAACCTTGGTAGCACACTCATAAAATTGGTTGCATACTACTCTAAATCGTATGGTAAGCAAAATAATAAGGTTTACATCAAGTTATCACATAGTAGTTTCCCGCAAAATTCATCTCTACACTATTGAGCTGAATGCATTACTTTCTATTCTATGCATTTTGAGTTATGGATGTGTACATAACTACTCAGGGTGAGGTGGAACGGTATAAATATTGCATGTATCCTAATCAGAGCCATGAAATACTCAAATGCAAGGTGAATTCAGGAAGCTACCTCTTAACATTTAGAGTGGAACAGTAAATATCTTTGTTAAGTTCTGTAAACCGTAATGTTCCATTGTGTAAAAAAGTTGAAGTTACTAAAAGTAACTTCTCGAACATTGGTAGCACACTCATAAAATCGGTTGCATACTACTCTAAGTGATGTGGTAAGTAAAATAATAAGGTTTACATCAAGTTATCACATAGTAGTTTCCCGCAAAATTCAACTTTACACTCTATTGAGCTGAATGCATTACTTTATATTCTATGCATTTTGATTTATGGATGTGTACATAACCACTCAGGGTGAGGTGGAACGGTATAAATATTGCAGGTATCCTACTCAGAGACATCGAATACTCAAATGCAAGGTGAATTCAGGAAGCTAACTCATAACATTTAGAGTGGAACAGTAAAAATCTTAGTTTAGTTCTGTAAACGGTAATGTTCCATTGTGTAAAAAAGTTGAAGTTACTAAAAGTAACTTCTCCAACATTGGTAGCACACTCATAAAATCGGTTGCATACTACTCTAAATCATATGGTAAGCAAAATAATATGGTTTACATGAAGTTATCACATAGTAGTTTCCCGCAAAATTCAACTTTACACTCTATTGAGCTGAATGCATTACTTTCTATTCTATGCATTTTGAGTTATGGATGTGTACATAACTACTCAGGGTGAGGTGGAACGGTATAAATATTGCATGTATCCTACTCAGAGCCATGAAATACTCAAATGCAAGGTGAATTCAGGAAGCTACCTCATAACATTTAGAGTGGAACAGTAAATGTCTTTGTTTAGTTCTGTAAATGGTAATGTTCCATTGTGTAGAAAAGTTGAAGTTACTAAAAGTAACTTCTCCAACCTTTCTAGCACACTCATAAAATCGTTTGCATACTACTCTAAGTGATGTGGTAAGAAAAATAATAAGGTTTACATCAAGTTATCACATAGTAGTTTCCCGCAAAATTCAACTTTACACTCTATTGAGCTGAATGCATTACTTCCTATTCTATGCATTTTGATTTATGGATGTGTACATAACCACTCAGGGTGAGGTGGAACGGTATAAATATTGCATGTATCCTACTCAGAGCCATGGAATACTCAAATGCAAGGTGAATTCAGGAAGCTACCTCCTAACATTTAGAGTGGAACAGTAAATATCTTTGTTTAGTTCTGTAAATGGTAATGTTCCATTGTGTAGAAAAGTTGAAGTTACTAAATCTAACTTCTCCAACCTTGGTAGCACACTCATAAAATTGGTTGCATACTACTCTAAATCGTATGGTAAGCAAAATAATAAGGTTTACATCAAGTTATCACATAGTAGTTTCCCGCAAAATTCATCTCTACACTATTGAGCTGAATGCATTACTTTCTATTCTATGCATTTTGAGTTATGGATGTGTACATAACTACTCAGGGTGAGGTGGAACGGTATAAATATTGCATGTATCCTAATCAGAGCCATGAAATACTCAAATGCAAGGTGAATTCAGGAAGCTACCTCTTAACATTTAGAGTGGAACAGTAAATATCTTTGTTAAGTTCTGTAAACCGTAATGTTCCATTGTGTAAAAAAGTTGAAGTTACTAAAAGTAACTTCTCGAACATTGGTAGCACACTCATAAAATCGGTTGCATACTACTCTAAGTGATGTGGTAAGTAAAATAATAAGGTTTACATCAAGTTATCACATAGTAGTTTCCCGCAAAATTCAACTTTACACTCTATTGAGCTGAATGCATTACTTTATATTCTATGCATTTTGATTTATGGATGTGTACATAACCACTCAGGGTGAGGTGGAACGGTATAAATATTGCAGGTATCCTACTCAGAGCCATCGAATACTCAAATGCAAGGTGAATTCAGGAAGCTAACTCATAACATTTAGAGTGGAACAGTAAATGTCTTTGTTTAGTTCTGTAAATGGTAATGTTCCATTGTGTAGAAAAGTTGAAGTTACTAAAAGTAACTTCTCCAACCTTTCTAGCACACTCATAAAATCGTTTGCATACTACTCTAAGTGATGTGGTAAGTAAAATAATAAGGTTTACATCAAGTTATCACATAGTAGTTTCCCGCAAAATTCAACTTTACACTCTATTGAGCTGAATGCATTACTTCCTATTCTATGCATTTTGATTTATGGATGTGTACATAACCACTCAGGGTGAGGTGGAACGGTATAAATATTGCATGTATCCTACTCAGAGCCATGGAATACTCAAATGCAAGGTGAATTCAGGAAGCTACCTCCTAACATTTAGAGTGGAACAGTAAATATCTTTGTTAAGTTCTGTAAACCGTAATGTTCCATTGTGTAAAAAAGTTGAAGTTACTAAAAGTAACTTCTCGAACATTGGTAGCACACTCATAAAATCGGTTGCATACTACTCTAAGTGATGTGGTAAGTAAAATAATAAGGTTTACATCAAGTTATCACATAGTAGTTTCCCGCAAAATTCAACTTTACACTCTATTGAGCTGAATGCATTACTTTATATTCTATGCATTTTGATTTATGGATGTGTACATAACCACTCAGGGTGAGGTGGAACGGTATAAATATTGCAGGTATCCTACTCAGAGACATCGAATACTCAAATGCAAGGTGAATTCAGGAAGCTAACTCATAACATTTAGAGTGGAACAGTAAAAATCTTAGTTTAGTTCTGTAAACGGTAATGTTCCATTGTGTAAAAAAGTTGAAGTTACTAAAAGTAACTTCTCCAACATTGGTAGCACACTCATAAAATCGGTTGCATACTACTCTAAATCATATGGTAAGCAAAATAATATGGTTTACATGAAGTTATCACATAGTAGTTTCCCGCAAAATTCAACTTTACACTCTATTGAGCTGAATGCATTACTTTCTATTCTATGCATTTTGAGTTATGGATGTGTACATAACCACTCAGGGTGAGGTGGAACGGTATAAATATTGCAGGTATCCTACTCAGAGCCATCGAATACTCAAATGCAAGGTGAATTCAGGAAGCTAACTCATAACATTTAGAGTGGAACAGTAAAAATCTTAGTTTAGTTCTGTAAACGGTAATGTGCCATTGTGTAAAAAAGTTGAAGTTACTAAAAGTAACTTCTCCAACATTGGTAGCACACTCATAAAATCGGTTGCATACTACTCTAAATCATATGGTAAGCAAAATAATATGGTTTACATGGTTATCACATAGTAGTTTCCCTCAAAATTCAACTTTACACTCTACTGAGCTGAATGCATTACTTTCTATTCTATGCATTTTGAGTTATGGATGTGTACATAACTACTCAGGGTGAGGTGGAACGGTATAAATATTGCATGTATCCTACTCAGAGCCATGAAATACTCAAATGCAAGGTGAATTCAGGAAGCTACCTCATAACATTTAGAGTGGAACAGTAAATGTCTTTGTTTAGTTCTGTAAATGGTAATGTTCCATTGTGTAGAAAAGTTGAAGTTACTAAAAGTAACTTCTCCAACCTTGCTAGCACACTCATAAAATTGGTTGCATACTACTCTAAATCGTATGGTAAGCAAAATAATAAGGTTTACATCAGGTTATCACATAGTAGTTTCCCGCAAAATTCATCTCTACACTCTATTGAGCTGAATGCATTACTTTCTATTCCATGCATTTTGATTTATGGATGTGTACATAACTACTCAGGGTGAGGTGGAACGGTATAAATATTGCATGTATCCTACTCAGAGGCATGAAATACTCAAATGCAAGGTGAATTCAGGAAGCTACCTCTTAACATTTAGAGTGGAACAGTAAATATCTTTGTTAAGTTCTGTAAACGGTAATGTTCCTTTGTGTAAAAAAGTTGAAGTTACTAAAAGTAACTTCTCGAACATTGGTAACACACTCATAAAATCGGTTGCATACTACTCTAAGTGATGTGGTAAGTAAAATAATAAGGTTTACATCAAGTTATCAGATAGTAGTTTCCCGCAAAATTCAACTTTACACTCTATTGAGCTGAATGCATTACTTCCTATTCTATGCATTTTGATTTATGGATGTGTACATAACCACTCAGGGTGAGGTGGAACGGTATAAATATTGCATGTATCCTACTCAGAGCCATGGAATACTCAAATGCAAGGTGAATTCAGGAAGCTACCTCATAACATTTAGAGTGGAACAGTAAAAATCTTTGTTTAGTTCTGTAAATGGTAATGTTCCATTGTGTAGAAAAGTTGAAGTTACTAAAAGTAACTTCTCCAACCTTGCTAGCACACTCATAAAATTGGTTGCATACTACTCTAAATCGTATGGTAAGCAAAATAATAAGGTTTACATCAAGTTATCACATAGTAGTTTCCCGCAAAATTCATCTCTACACTCTATTGAGCTGAATGCATTACTTTCTATTCTATGCATTTTGATTTATGGATGTGTACATAACTACTCAGGGTGAGGTGGAACGGTATAAATATTGCATGTATCCTACTCAGAGGCATGAAATACTCAAATGCAAGGTGAATTCAGGAAGCTACCTCTTAACATTTAGAGTGGAACAGTAAATATCTTTGTTAAGTTCTGTAAACGGTAATGTTCCTTTGTGTAAAAAAGTTGAAGTTACTAAAAGTAACTTCTCGAACATTGGTAACACACTCATAAAATCGGTTGCATACTACTCTAAGTGATGTGGTAAGTAAAATAATAAGGTTTACATCAAGTTATCAGATAGTAGTTTCCCGCAAAATTCAACTTTACACTCTATTGAGCTGAATGCATTACTTCCTATTCTATGCATTTTGATTTATGGATGTGTACATAACCACTCAGGGTGAGGTGGAACGGTATAAATATTGCATGTATCCTACTCAGAGCCATGGAATACTCAAATGCAAGGTGAATTCAGGAAGCTACCTCATAACATTTAGAGTGGAACAGTTAAAATCTTAGTTTAGTTCTGTAAACGGTAATGTTCCATTGTGTAAAAAAGTTGAAGTTACTAAAAGTAACTTCTCCAACATTGGTAGCACACTCATAAAATCGGTTGCATACTACTCTAAATCATATGGTAAGCAAAATAATATGGTTTACATGAAGTTATCACATAGTAGTTTCCCGCAAAATTCAACTTTACACTCTATTGAGCTGAATGCATTACTATCTATTCTATGCATTTTGAGTTATGGATGTGTACATAACTACTCAGGGTGAGGTGGAACGGTATAAATATTGCATGTATCCTACTCAGAGCCATGAAATACTCAAATGCAAGGTAAATTCAGGAAGCTACCTCATAACATTTAGAGTGCAACAGTAAATATCTTTGTTTAGTTCTGTAAATGGTAATGTTCCATTGTGTTGAAAAGTTGAAGTTACTAAAACTAACTTCTCCAACCTTGGTAGCACACTCATAAAATTGTTTGCATACTACTCTAAATCGTATGGTAAGCAAAATAATAAGGTTTACATCAAGTTATCACATAGTAGTTTCCCGCAAAATTCATCTCTACACTATTGAGCTGAATGCATTACTTTCTATTCTATGCATTTTGAGTTATGGATGTGTACATCACTACTCAGGGTGAGGTGGAACGGTATAAATATTGCATGTATCCTACTCAGAGCCATGAAATACTCAAATGCAAGGTGAATTCAGGAAGCTACCTCATAACATTTAGAGTGGAACAGTAAATATCTTTGTTTAGTTCTGTAAATGGTAATGTTCCATTGTGTAGAAAAGTTGAAGTTACTAAAAGTAACTTCTCCAACCTTGGTAGCACACTCATAAAATTGGTTGCATACTACTCTAAATCGGATGGTAAGCAAAATAATAAGGTTTACATCAAGTTATCACATAGTAGTTTCCCGCAAAATTCATCTCTACACTCTATTGAGCTGAATGCATTACTTTCTATTCTATGCATTTTGATTTATGGATGTGTACATAACCACTCAGGGTGAGGTGGAACGGTATAAATATTGCATGTATCCTACTCAGAGCCATGGAATACTCAAATGCAAGGTGAATTCAGGAAGCTACCTCCTAACATTTAGAGTGGAACAGTAAATATCTTTGTTTAGTTCTGTAAACGGTAATGTTCCATTGTGTAGAAAAGTTGAAGTTACTAAAAGTAACTTCTCCAACCTTGGTAGCACACTCATAAAATTGGTTGCATACTACTCTAAATCGGATGGTAAGCAAAATAATAAGGTTTACATCAAGTTATCACATAGTAGTTTCCCGCAAAATTCAACTTTACACTCTATTGAGCTGAATGCATTACTTTCTATTCTATGCATTTTGAGTTATGGATGTGTTCATAACTACTCAGGGTGAGGTGGAACGGTATAAATATTGCATGTATCCTACTCAGAGCCATGAAATACTCAAATGCAAGGTAAATTCAGGAAGCTACCTCATAACATTTAGAGTGGAACAGTAAATATCTTTGTTTAGTTCTGTAAATGGTAATGTTCCATTGTGTAGAAAAGTTGAAGTTACTAAAAGTAACTTCTCCAACCTTGGTAGCACACTCATAAAATCGTTTGCATACTACTCTAAGTGATGTGGTAAGTAAAATAATAAGGTTTACATCAAGTTATCACATAGTAGTTTCCCGCAAAATTCAACTTTACACTCTATTGAGCTGAATGCATTACTTCCTATTCTATGCATTTTGATTTATGGATGTGTACATAACCACTCAGGGTGAAGTGGAACGGTATAAATATTGCATGTATCCTACTCAGAGCCATGGAATACTCAAATGCAAGGTGAATTCAGGAAGCTACCTCCTAACATTTAGAGTGGAACAGTAAATATCTTTGTTTAGTTCTGTAAATGGTAATGTTCCATTGTGTAGAAAAGTTGAAGTTACTAAAACTAACTTCTCCAACCTTGGTAGCACACTCATAAAATTGGTTGCATACTACTCTAAATCGTATGGTAAGCAAAATAATAAGGTTTACATCAAGTTATCACATAGTAGTTTCCCGCAAAATTCAACTTTACACTCTATTGAGCTGAATGCATTACTTCCTATTCTATGCATTTTGATTTATGGATGTGTACATAACCACTCAGGGTGAGGTGGAACGGTATAAATATTGCATGTATCCTACTCAGAGCCATGGAATACTCAAATGCAAGGTGAATTCAGGAAGCTACCTCCTAACATTTAGAGTGGAACAGTAAATATCTTTGTTTAGTTCTGTAAATGGTAATGTTCCATTGTGTAGAAAAGTTGAAGTTACTAAAACTAACTTCTCCAACCTTGGTAGCACACTCATAAAATTGGTTGCATACTACTCTAAATCGTATGGTAAGCAAAATAATAAGGTTTACATCAAGTTATCACATAGTAGTTTCCCGCAAAATTCATCTCTACACTATTGAGCTGAATGCATTACTTTCTATTCTATGCATTTTGAGTTATGGATGTGTACATAACTACTCAGGGTGAGGTGGAACGGTATAAATATTGCATGTATCCTAATCAGAGCCATGAAATACTCAAATGCAAGGTGAATTCAGGAAGCTACCTCTTAACATTTAGAGTGGAACAGTAAATATCTTTGTTAAGTTCTGTAAACCGTAATGTTCCATTGTGTAAAAAAGTTGAAGTTACTAAAAGTAACTTCTCGAACATTGGTAGCACACTCATAAAATCGGTTGCATACTACTCTAAGTGATGTGGTAAGTAAAATAATAAGGTTTACATCAAGTTATCACATAGTAGTTTCCCGCAAAATTCAACTTTACACTCTATTGAGCTGAATGCATTACTTTATATTCTATGCATTTTGATTTATGGATGTGTACATAACCACTCAGGGTGAGGTGGAACGGTATAAATATTGCAGGTATCCTACTCAGAGACATCGAATACTCAAATGCAAGGTGAATTCAGGAAGCTAACTCATAACATTTAGAGTGGAACAGTAAAAATCTTAGTTTAGTTCTGTAAACGGTAATGTTCCATTGTGTAAAAAAGTTGAAGTTACTAAAAGTAACTTCTCCAACATTGGTAGCACACTCATAAAATCGGTTGCATACTACTCTAAATCATATGGTAAGCAAAATAATATGGTTTACATGAAGTTATCACATAGTAGTTTCCCGCAAAATTCAACTTTACACTCTATTGAGCTGAATGCATTACTTTCTATTCTATGCATTTTGAGTTATGGATGTGTACATAACTACTCAGGGTGAGGTGGAACGGTATAAATATTGCATGTATCCTACTCAGAGCCATGGAATACTCAAATGCAAGGTGAATTCAGGAAGCTACCTCCTAACATTTAGAGTGGAACAGTAAATATCTTTGTTTAGTTCTGTAAATGGTAATGTTCCATTGTGTAGAAAAGTTGAAGTTACTAAAACTAACTTCTCCAACCTTGGTAGCACACTCATAAAATTGGTTGCATACTACTCTAAATCGTATGGTAAGCAAAATAATAAGGTTTACATCAAGTTATCACATAGTAGTTTCCCGCAAAATTCATCTCTACACTATTGAGCTGAATGCATTACTTTCTATTCTATGCATTTTGAGTTATGGATGTGTACATAACTACTCAGGGTGAGGTGGAACGGTATAAATATTGCATGTATCCTAATCAGAGCCATGAAATACTCAAATGCAAGGTGAATTCAGGAAGCTACCTCTTAACATTTAGAGTGGAACAGTAAATATCTTTGTTAAGTTCTGTAAACCGTAATGTTCCATTGTGTAAAAAAGTTGAAGTTACTAAAAGTAACTTCTCGAACATTGGTAGCACACTCATAAAATCGGTTGCATACTACTCTAAGTGATGTGGTAAGTAAAATAATAAGGTTTACATCAAGTTATCACATAGTAGTTTCCCGCAAAATTCAACTTTACACTCTATTGAGCTGAATGCATTACTTTATATTCTATGCATTTTGATTTATGGATGTGTACATAACCACTCAGGGTGAGGTGGAACGGTATAAATATTGCAGGTATCCTACTCAGAGACATCGAATACTCAAATGCAAGGTGAATTCAGGAAGCTAACTCATAACATTTAGAGTGGAACAGTAAAAATCTTAGTTTAGTTCTGTAAACGGTAATGTTCCATTGTGTAAAAAAGTTGAAGTTACTAAAAGTAACTTCTCCAACATTGGTAGCACACTCATAAAATCGGTTGCATACTACTCTAAATCATATGGTAAGCAAAATAATATGGTTTACATGAAGTTATCACATAGTAGTTTCCCGCAAAATTCAACTTTACACTCTATTGAGCTGAATGCATTACTTTCTATTCTATGCATTTTGAGTTATGGATGTGTACATAACTACTCAGGGTGAGGTGGAACGGTATAAATATTGCATGTATCCTACTCAGAGCCATGAAATACTCAAATGCAAGGTGAATTCAGGAAGCTACCTCATAACATTTAGAGTGGAACAGTAAATGTCTTTGTTTAGTTCTGTAAATGGTAATGTTCCATTGTGTAGAAAAGTTGAAGTTACTAAAAGTAACTTCTCCAACCTTTCTAGCACACTCATAAAATCGTTTGCATACTACTCTAAGTGATGTGGTAAGAAAAATAATAAGGTTTACATCAAGTTATCACATAGTAGTTTCCCGCAAAATTCAACTTTACACTCTATTGAGCTGAATGCATTACTTCCTATTCTATGCATTTTGATTTATGGATGTGTACATAACCACTCAGGGTGAGGTGGAACGGTATAAATATTGCATGTATCCTACTCAGAGCCATGGAATACTCAAATGCAAGGTGAATTCAGGAAGCTACCTCCTAACATTTAGAGTGGAACAGTAAATATCTTTGTTTAGTTCTGTAAATGGTAATGTTCCATTGTGTAGAAAAGTTGAAGTTACTAAATCTAACTTCTCCAACCTTGGTAGCACACTCATAAAATTGGTTGCATACTACTCTAAATCGTATGGTAAGCAAAATAATAAGGTTTACATCAAGTTATCACATAGTAGTTTCCCGCAAAATTCATCTCTACACTATTGAGCTGAATGCATTACTTTCTATTCTATGCATTTTGAGTTATGGATGTGTACATAACTACTCAGGGTGAGGTGGAACGGTATAAATATTGCATGTATCCTAATCAGAGCCATGAAATACTCAAATGCAAGGTGAATTCAGGAAGCTACCTCTTAACATTTAGAGTGGAACAGTAAATATCTTTGTTAAGTTCTGTAAACCGTAATGTTCCATTGTGTAAAAAAGTTGAAGTTACTAAAAGTAACTTCTCGAACATTGGTAGCACACTCATAAAATCGGTTGCATACTACTCTAAGTGATGTGGTAAGTAAAATAATAAGGTTTACATCAAGTTATCACATAGTAGTTTCCCGCAAAATTCAACTTTACACTCTATTGTGCTGAATGCATTACTTTATATTCTATGCATTTTGATTTATGGATGTGTACATAACCACTCAGGGTGAGGTGGAACGGTATAAATATTGCAGGTATCCTACTCAGAGCCATCGAATACTCAAATGCAAGGTGAATTCAGGAAGCTAACTCATAACATTTAGAGTGGAACAGTAAAAATCTTAGTTTAGTTCTGTAAACGGTAATGTGCCATTGTGTAAAAAAGTTGAAGTTACTAAAAGTAACTTCTCCAACATTGGTAGCACACTCATAAAATCGGTTGCATACTACTCTAAATCATATGGTAAGCAAAATAATATGGTTTACATGGTTATCACATAGTAGTTTCCCTCAAAATTCAACTTTACACTCTACTGAGCTGAATGCATTACTTTCTATTCTATGCATTTTGAGTTATGGATGTGTACATAACTACTCAGGGTGAGGTGGAACGGTATAAATATTGCATGTATCCTACTCAGAGCCATGAAATACTCAAATGCAAGGTGAATTCAGGAAGCTACCTCATAACATTTAGAGTGGAACAGTAAATGTCTTTGTTTAGTTCTGTAAATGGTAATGTTCCATTGTGTAGAAAAGTTGAAGTTACTAAAAGTAACTTCTCCAACCTTGCTAGCACACTCATAAAATTGGTTGCATACTACTCTAAATCGTATGGTAAGCAAAATAATAAGGTTTACATCAGGTTATCACATAGTAGTTTCCCGCAAAATTCATCTCTACACTCTATTGAGCTGAATGCATTACTTTCTATTCCATGCATTTTGATTTATGGATGTGTACATAACTACTCAGGGTGAGGTGGAACGGTATAAATATTGCATGTATCCTACTCAGAGGCATGAAATACTCAAATGCAAGGTGAATTCAGGAAGCTACCTCTTAACATTTAGAGTGGAACAGTAAATATCTTTGTTAAGTTCTGTAAACGGTAATGTTCCTTTGTGTAAAAAAGTTGAAGTTACTAAAAGTAACTTCTCGAACATTGGTAACACACTCATAAAATCGGTTGCATACTACTCTAAGTGATGTGGTAAGTAAAATAATAAGGTTTACATCAAGTTATCAGATAGTAGTTTCCCGCAAAATTCAACTTTACACTCTATTGAGCTGAATGCATTACTTCCTATTCTATGCATTTTGATTTATGGATGTGTACATAACCACTCAGGGTGAGGTGGAACGGTATAAATATTGCATGTATCCTACTCAGAGCCATGGAATACTCAAATGCAAGGTGAATTCAGGAAGCTACCTCATAACATTTAGAGTGGAACAGTAAAAATCTTTGTTTAGTTCTGTAAATGGTAATGTTCCATTGTGTAGAAAAGTTGAAGTTACTAAAAGTAACTTCTCCAACCTTGCTAGCACACTCATAAAATTGGTTGCATACTACTCTAAATCGTATGGTAAGCAAAATAATAAGGTTTACATCAAGTTATCACATAGTAGTTTCCCGCAAAATTCATCTCTACACTCTATTGAGCTGAATGCATTACTTTCTATTCTATGCATTTTGATTTATGGATGTGTACATAACTACTCAGGGTGAGGTGGAACGGTATAAATATTGCATGTATCCTACTCAGAGGCATGAAATACTCAAATGCAAGGTGAATTCAGGAAGCTACCTCTTAACATTTAGAGTGGAACAGTAAATATCTTTGTTAAGTTCTGTAAACGGTAATGTTCCTTTGTGTAAAAAAGTTGAAGTTACTAAAAGTAACTTCTCGAACATTGGTAACACACTCATAAAATCGGTTGCATACTACTCTAAGTGATGTGGTAAGTAAAATAATAAGGTTTACATCAAGTTATCAGATAGTAGTTTCCCGCAAAATTCAACTTTACACTCTATTGAGCTGAATGCATTACTTCCTATTCTATGCATTTTGATTTATGGATGTGTACATAACCACTCAGGGTGAGGTGGAACGGTATAAATATTGCATGTATCCTACTCAGAGCCATGGAATACTCAAATGCAAGGTGAATTCAGGAAGCTACCTCATAACATTTAGAGTGGAACAGTTAAAATCTTAGTTTAGTTCTGTAAACGGTAATGTTCCATTGTGTAAAAAAGTTGAAGTTACTAAAAGTAACTTCTCCAACATTGGTAGCACACTCATAAAATCGGTTGCATACTACTCTAAATCATATGGTAAGCAAAATAATATGGTTTACATGAAGTTATCACATAGTAGTTTCCCGCAAAATTCAACTTTACACTCTATTGAGCTGAATGCATTACTATCTATTCTATGCATTTTGAGTTATGGATGTGTACATAACTACTCAGGGTGAGGTGGAACGGTATAAATATTGCATGTATCCTACTCAGAGCCATGAAATACTCAAATGCAAGGTAAATTCAGGAAGCTACCTCATAACATTTAGAGTGCAACAGTAAATATCTTTGTTTAGTTCTGTAAATGGTAATGTTCCATTGTGTTGAAAAGTTGAAGTTACTAAAACTAACTTCTCCAACCTTGGTAGCACACTCATAAAATTGTTTGCATACTACTCTAAATCGTATGGTAAGCAAAATAATAAGGTTTACATCAAGTTATCACATAGTAGTTTCCCGCAAAATTCATCTCTACACTATTGAGCTGAATGCATTACTTTCTATTCTATGCATTTTGAGTTATGGATGTGTACATCACTACTCAGGGTGAGGTGGAACGGTATAAATATTGCATGTATCCTACTCAGAGCCATGAAATACTCAAATGCAAGGTGAATTCAGGAAGCTACCTCATAACATTTAGAGTGGAACAGTAAATATCTTTGTTTAGTTCTGTAAATGGTAATGTTCCATTGTGTAGAAAAGTTGAAGTTACTAAAAGTAACTTCTCCAACCTTGGTAGCACACTCATAAAATTGGTTGCATACTACTCTAAATCGGATGGTAAGCAAAATAATAAGGTTTACATCAAGTTATCACATAGTAGTTTCCCGCAAAATTCATCTCTACACTCTATTGAGCTGAATGCATTACTTTCTATTCTATGCATTTTGATTTATGGATGTGTACATAACCACTCAGGGTGAGGTGGAACGGTATAAATATTGCATGTATCCTACTCAGAGCCATGGAATACTCAAATGCAAGGTGAATTCAGGAAGCTACCTCCTAACATTTAGAGTGGAACAGTAAATATCTTTGTTTAGTTCTGTAAACGGTAATGTTCCATTGTGTAGAAAAGTTGAAGTTACTAAAAGTAACTTCTCCAACCTTGGTAGCACACTCATAAAATTGGTTGCATACTACTCTAAATCGGATGGTAAGCAAAATAATAAGGTTTACATCAAGTTATCACATAGTAGTTTCCCGCAAAATTCAACTTTACACTCTATTGAGCTGAATGCATTACTTTCTATTCTATGCATTTTGAGTTATGGATGTGTACATAACTACTCAGGGTGAGGTGGAACGGTATAAATATTGCATGTATCCTACTCAGAGCCATGAAATACTCAAATGCAAGGTAAATTCAGGAAGCTACCTCATAACATTTAGAGTGGAACAGTAAATATCTTTGTTTAGTTCTGTAAATGGTAATGTTCCATTGTGTAGAAAAGTTGAAGTTACTAAAAGTAACTTCTCCAACCTTGGTAGCACACTCATAAAATCGTTTGCATACTACTCTAAGTGATGTGGTAAGTAAAATAATAAGGTTTACATCAAGTTATCACATAGTAGTTTCCCGCAAAATTCAACTTTACACTCTATTGAGCTGAATGCATTACTTCCTATTCTATGCATTTTGATTTATGGATGTGTACATAACCACTCAGGGTGAGGTGGAACGGTATAAATATTGCATGTATCCTACTCAGAGCCATGGAATACTCAAATGCAAGGTGAATTCAGGAAGCTACCTCCTAACATTTAGAGTGGAACAGTAAATATCTTTGTTTAGTTCTGTAAATGGTAATGTTCCATTGTGTAGAAAAGTTGAAGTTACTAAAACTAACTTCTCCAACCTTGGTAGCACACTCATAAAATTGGTTGCATACTACTCTAAATCGTATGGTAAGCAAAATAATAAGGTTTACATCAAGTTATCACATAGTAGTTTCCCGCAAAATTCATCTCTACACTATTGAGCTGAATGCATTACTTTCTATTCTATGCATTTTGAGTTATGGATGTGTACATAACTACTCAGGGTGAGGTGGAACGGTATAAATATTGCATGTATCCTAATCAGAGCCATGAAATACTCAAATGCAAGGTGAATTCAGGAAGCTACCTCTTAACATTTAGAGTGGAACAGTAAATATCTTTGTTAAGTTCTGTAAACCGTAATGTTCCATTGTGTAAAAAAGTTGAAGTTACCAAAAGTAACTTCTCGAACATTGGTAGCACACTCATAAAATCGGTTGCATACTACTCTAAGTGATGTGGTAAGTAAAATAATAAGGTTTACATCAAGTTATCACATAGTAGTTTCCCGCAAAATTCAACTTTACACTCTATTGAGCTGAATGCATTACTTTATATTCTATGCATTTTGATTTATGGATGTGTACATAACCACTCAGGGTGAGGTGGAACGGTATAAATATTGCAGGTATCCTACTCAGAGCCATCGAATACTCAAATGCAAGGTGAATTCAGGAAGCTAACTCATAACATTTAGAGTGGAACAGTAAAAATCTTAGTTTAGTTCTGTAAACGGTAATGTTCCATTGTGTAAAAAAGTTGAAGTTACTAAAAGTAACTTCTCCAACATTGGTAGCACACTCATAAAATCGGTTGCATACTACTCTAAATCATATGGTAAGCAAAATAATATGGTTTACATGGTTATCACATAGTAGTTTCCCTCAAAATTCAACTTTACACTCTATTGAGCTGAATGCATTACTTTCTATTCTATGCATTTTGAGTTATGGATGTGTACATAACTACTCAGGGTGAGGTGGAACGGTATAAATATTGCATGTATCCTACTCAGAGCCATGAAATACTCAAATGCAAGGTGAATTCAGGAAGCTACCTCATAACATTTAGAGTGGAACAGTAAATGTCTTTGTTTAGTTCTGTAAATGGTAATGTTCCATTGTGTAGAAAAGTTGAAGTTACTAAAAGTAACTTCTCCAACCTTGCTAGCACACTCATAAAATTGGTTGCATACTACTCTAAATCGTATGGTAAGCAAAATAATAAGGTTTACATCAAGTTATCACATAGTAGTTTCCCGCAAAATTCATCTCTACACTCTATTGAGCTGAATGCATTACTTTCTATTCCATGCATTTTGATTTATGGATGTGTACATAACTACTCAGGGTGAGGCGGAACGGTATAAATATTGCATGTATCCTACTCAGAGGCATGAAATACTCAAATGCAAGGTGAATTCAGGAAGCTACCTCTTAACATTTAGAGTGGAACAGTAAATATCTTTGTTAAGTTCTGTAAACGGTAATGTTCCTTTGTGTAAAAAAGTTGAAGTTACTAAAAGTAACTTCTCGAACATTGGTAACACACTCATAAAATCGGTTGCATACTACTCTAAGTGATGTGGTAAGTAAAATAATAAGGTTTACATCAAGTTATCACATAGTAGTTTCCCGCAAAATTCAACTTTACACTCTATTGAGCTGAATGCATTACTTCCTATTCTATGCATTTTGATTTATGGATGTGTACATAACCACTCAGGGTGAGGTGGAACGGTATAAATATTGCATGTATCCTACTCAGAGCCATGAAATACTCAAATGCAAGGTGAATTCAGGAAGCTACCTCATAACATTTAGAGTGGAACAGTAAATATCTTTGTTTAGTTCTGTAAATGGTAATGTTCCATTGTGTAGAAAAGTTGAAGTTACTAAAAGTAACTTCTCCAACCTTGGTAGCACACTCATAAAATTGGTTGCATACTACTCTAAATCGGATGGTAAGCAAAATAATAAGGTTTACATCAAGTTATCACATAGTAGTTTCCCGCAAAATTCATCTCTACACTCTATTGAGCTGAATGCATTACTTTCTATTCTATGCATTTTGATTTATGGATGTGTACATAACCACTCAGGGTGAGGTGGAACGGTATAAATATTGCATGTATCCTACTCAGAGCCATGGAATACTCAAATGCAAGGTGAATTCAGGAAGCTACCTCCTAACATTTAGAGTGGAACAGTAAATATCTTTGTTTAGTTCTGTAAACGGTAATGTTCCATTGTGTAGAAAAGTTGAAGTTACTAAAAGTAACTTCTCCAACCTTGGTAGCACACTCATAAAATTGGTTGCATACTACTCTAAATCGGATGGTAAGCAAAATAATAAGGTTTACATCAAGTTATCACATAGTAGTTTCCCGCAAAATTCATCTCTACACTCTATTGAGCTGAATGCATTACTTTCTATTCTATGCATTTTGATTTATGGATGTGTACATAACCACTCAGGGTGAGGTGGAACGGTATAAATATTGCATGTATCCTACTCAGAGCCATGGAATACTCAAATGCAAGGTGAATTCAGGAAGCTACCTCCTAACATTTAGAGTGGAACAGTAAATATCTTTGTTTAGTTCTGTAAACGGTAATGTTCCATTGTATAAAAAAGTTGAACTTACTAAAACTAACTTCTCCAACCTTGGTAGCACACTCATAAAATTGGTTGCATACTACTCTAAATCGTATGGTAAGCAAAATAATAAGGTTTACATCAAGTTATCACATAGTAGTTTCCCGCAAAATTCAACTTTACACTCTATTGAGCTGAATGCATTACTTTCTATTCTATGCATTTTGAGTTATGGATGTGTACATAACTACTCAGGGTGAGGTGGAACGGTATAAATATTGCATGTATCCTACTCAGAGCCATGAAATACTCAAATGCAAGGTAAATTCAGGAAGCTACCTCATAACATTTAGAGTGGAACAGTAAATATCTTTGTTTAGTTCTGTAAATGGTAATGTTCCATTGTGTAGAAAAGTTGAAGTTACTAAAAGTAACTTCTCCAACCTTGGTAGCACACTCATAAAATCGTTTGCATACTACTCTAAGTGATGTGGTAAGTAAAATAATAAGGTTTACATCAAGTTATCACATAGTAGTTTCCCGCAAAATTCAACTTTACACTCTATTGAGCTGAATGCATTACTTCCTATTCTATGCATTTTGATTTATGGATGTGTACATAACCACTCAGGGTGAGGTGGAACGGTATAAATATTGCATGTATCCTACTCAGAGCCATGGAATACTCAAATGCAAGGTGAATTCAGGAAGCTACCTCCTAACATTTAGAGTGGAACAGTAAATATCTTTGTTTAGTTCTGTAAATGGTAATGTTCCATTGTGTAGAAAAGTTGAAGTTACTAAAACTAACTTCTCCAACCTTGGTAGCACACTCATAAAATTGGTTGCATACTACTCTAAATCGTATGGTAAGCAAAATAATAAGGTTTACATCAAGTTATCACATAGTAGTTTCCCTCAAAATTCATCTCTACACTATTGAGCTGAATGCATTACTTTCTATTCTATGCATTTTGAGTTATGGATGTGTACATAACTACTCAGGGTGAGGTGGAACGGTATAAATATTGCATGTATCCTAATCAGAGCCATGAAATACTCAAATGCAAGGTGAATTCAGGAAGCTACCTCTTAACATTTAGAGTGGAACAGTAAATATCTTTGTTAAGTTCTGTAAACCGTAATGTTCCATTGTGTAAAAAAGTTGAAGTTACTAAAAGTAACTTCTCGAACATTGGTAGCACACTCATAAAATCGGTTGCATACTACTCTAAGTGATGTGGTAAGTAAAATAATAAGGTTTACATCAAGTTATCACATAGTAGTTTCCCGCAAAATTCAACTTTACACTCTATTGAGCTGAATGCATTACTTTATATTCTATGCATTTTGATTTATGGATGTGTACATAACCACTCAGGGTGAGGTGGAACGGTACAAATATTGCAGGTATCCTACTCAGAGCCATCGAATACTCAAATGCAAGGTGATTTCAGGAAGCTAACTCATAACATTTAGAGTGGAACAGTAAAAATCTTAGTTTAGTTCTGTAAACGGTAATGTTCCATTGTGTAAAAAAGTTGAAGTTACTAAAAGTAACTTCTCCAACATTGGTAGCACACTCATAAAATCGGTTGCATACTACTCTAAATCATATGGTAAGCAAAATAATATGGTTTACATGGTTATCACATAGTAGTTTCCCTCAAAATTCAACTTTACACTCTATTGAGCTGAATGCATTACTTTCTATTCTATGCATTTTGAGTTATGGATGTGTACATAACTACTCAGGGTGAGGTGGAACGGTATAAATATTGCATGTATCCTACTCAGAGCCATGAAATACTCAAATGCAAGGTGAATTCAGGAAGCTACCTCATAACATTTAGAGTGGAACAGTAAATGTCTTTGTTTAGTTCTGTAAATGGTAATGTTCCATTGTGTAGAAAAGTTGAAGTTACTAAAAGTAACTTCTCCAACCTTGCTAGCACACTCATAAAATTGGTTGCATACTACTCTAAATCGTATGGTAAGCAAAATAATAAGGTTTACATCAAGTTATCACATAGTAGTTTCCCGCAAAATTCATCTCTACACTCTATTGAGCTGAATGCATTACTTTCTATTCCATGCATTTTGATTTATGGATGTGTACATAACTACTCAGGGTGAGGTGGAACGGTATAAATATTGCATGTATCCTACTCAGAGGCATGAAATACTCAAATGCAAGGTGAATTCAGGAAGCTACCTCTTAACATTTAGAGTGGAACAGTAAATATCTTTGTTAAGTTCTGTAAACGGTTATGTTCCTTTGTGTAAAAAAGTTGAAGTTACTAAAAGTAACTTCTCGAACATTGGTAACACACTCATAAAATCGGTTGCATACTACTCTAAATCACATGGTAAGCAAAATAATATGGTTTACATGAAGTTATCACATAGTAGTTTCCCGCAAAATTCAACTTTACACTCTATTGAGCTGAATGCATTACTTTCTATTCTATGCATTTTGAGTTATGGATGTGTACATAACTACTCAGGGTGAGGTGGAACGGTATAAATATTGCATGTATCCTACTCAGAGCCATGAAATACTCAAATGCAAGGTAAATTCAGGAAGCTACCTCATAACATTTAGAGTGGAACAGTAAATATCTTTGTTTAGTTCTGTAAATGGTAATGTTCCATTGTGTAGAAAAGTTGAAGTTACTAAAAGTAACTTCTCCAACCTTGGTAGCACACTCATAAAATCGTTTGCATACTACTCTAAGTGATGTGGTAAGTAAAATAATAAGGTTTACATCAAGTTATCACATAGTAGTTTCCCGCAAAATTCAACTTTACACTCTATTGAGCTGAATGCATTACTTCCTATTCTATGCATTTTGATTTATGGATGTGTACATAACCACTCAGGGTGAGGTGGCACGGTATAAATATTGCATGTATCCTACTCAGAGACATGGAATACTCAAATGCAAGGTGAATTCAGGAAGCTACCTCCTAACATTTAGAGTGGAACAGTAAATATCTTTGTTTAGTTCTGTAAATGGTAATGTTCCATTGTGTAGAAAAGTTGAAGTTACTAAAACTAACTTCTCCAACCTTGGTAGCACACTCATAAAATTGGTTGCATACTACTCTAAATCGTATGGTAAGTAAAATAATAAGGTTTACATCAAGTTATCACATAGTAGTTTCCCGCAAAATTCAACTTTACACTCTATTGAGCTGAATGCATTACTTTATATTCTATGCATTTTGATTTATGGATGTGTACATAACCACTCAGGGTGAGGTGGAACGGTATAAATATTGCAGGTATCCTACTCAGAGCCATCGAATACTCAAATGCAAGGTGATTTCAGGAAGCTAACTCATAACATTTAGAGTGGAACAGTAAAAATCTTAGTTTAGTTCTGTAAACGGTAATGTTCCATTGTGTAAAAAAGTTGAAGTTACTAAAAGTAACTTCTCCAACATTGGTAGCACACTCATAAAATCGGTTGCATACTACTCTAAATCATATGGTAAGCAAAATAATATGGTTTACATGGTTATCACATAGTAGTTTCCCTCAAAATTCAACTTTACACTCTATTGAGCTGAATGCATTACTTTCTATTCTATGCATTTTGAGTTATGGATGTGTACATAACTACTCAGGGTGAGGTGGAACGGTATAAATATTGCATGTATCCTACTCAGAGCCATGAAATACTCAAATGCAAGGTGAATTCAGGAAGCTACCTCATAACATTTAGAGTGGAACAGTAAATGTCTTTGTTTAGTTCTGTAAATGGTAATGTTCCATTGTGTAGAAAAGTTGAAGTTACTAAAAGTAACTTCTCCAACCTTGCTAGCACACTCATAAAATTGGTTGCATACTACTCTAAATCGTATGGTAAGCAAAATAATAAGGTTTACATCAAGTTATCACATAGTAGTTTCCCGCAAAATTCATCTCTACACTCTATTGAGCTGAATGCATTACTTTCTATTCCATGCATTTTGATTTATGGATGTGTACATAACTACTCAGGGTGAGGTGGAACGGTATAAATATTGCATGTATCCTACTCAGAGGCATGAAATACTCAAATGCAAGGTGAATTCAGGAAGCTACCTCTTAACATTTAGAGTGGAACAGTAAATATCTTTGTTAAGTTCTGTAAACGGTAATGTTCCTTTGTGTAAAAAAGTTGAAGTTACTAAAAGTAACTTCTCGAACATTGGTAACACACTCATAAAATCGGTTGCATACTACTCTAAGTGATGTGGTAAGTAAAATAATAAGGTTTACATCAAGTTATCAGATAGTAGTTTCCCGCAAAATTCAACTTTACACTCTATTGAGCTGAATGCATTACTTCCTATTCTATGCATTTTGATTTATGGATGTGTACATAACCACTCAGGGTGAGGTGGAACGGTATAAATATTGCATGTATCCTACTCAGAGCCATGGAATACTCAAATGCAAGGTGAATTCAGGAAGCTACCTCATAACATTTAGAGTGGAACAGTAAAAATCTTTGTTTAGTTCTGTAAACGGTAATGTTCCATAGTGTAAAAAAGTTGAAGTTACTAAAAGTAACTTCTCCAACATTGGTAGCACCCTCATAAAATCGGTTGCATACTACTCTAAATCACATGGTAAGCAAAATAATATGGTTTACATGAAGTTATCACATAGTAGTTTCCCGCAAAATTCAACTTTACACTCTATTGAGCTGAATGCATTACTTTCTATTCTATGCATTTTGAGTTATGGATGTGTACATAACTACTCAGGGTGAGGTGGAACGGTATAAATATTGCGTGTATCCTACTCAGAGCCTTGAAATACTCAAATGCAAGGTGAATTCAGGAAGCTACCTCATAACATTTAGAGTGGAACAGTAAATATCTTTGTTTAGTTCTGTAAATGGTAATGTTCCATTGTGTAGAAAAGTTGAAGTTACTAAAAGTAACTTCTCCAACCTTGCTAGCACACTCATAAAATCGGTTGCATACTACTCTAAATCATATGGTAAGCAAAATAATATGGTTTACATGAAGTTATCACATAGTAGTTTCCCGCAAAATTCAACTTTACACTCTATTGAGCTGAATGCATTACTTTCTATTCTATGCATTTTGAGTTATGGATGTGTACATAACTACTCAGGGTGAGGTGGAACGGTATAAATATTGCATGTATCCTACTCAGAGCCATGAAATACTCAAATGCAAGGTAAATTCAGGAAGCTACCTCATAACATTTAGAGTGGAACAGTAAATATCTTTGTTTAGTTCTGTAAATGGTAATGTTCCATTGTGTAGAAAAGTTGAAGTTACTAAAAGTAACTTCTCCAACCTTGGTAGCACACTCATAAAATCGTTTGCATACTACTCTAAGTGATGTGGTAAGTAAAATAATAAGGTTTACATCAAGTTATCACATAGTAGTTTCCCGCAAAATTCAACTTTACACTCTATTGAGCTGAATGCATTACTTCCTATTCTATGCATTTTGATTTATGGATGTGTACATAACCACTCAGGGTGAGGTGGAACGGTATAAATATTGCATGTATCCTACTCAGAGCCATGGAATACTCAAATGCAAGGTGAATTCAGGAAGCTACCTCCTAACATTTAGAGTGGAACAGTAAATATCTTTGTTTAGTTCTGTAAATGGTAATGTTCCATTGTGTAGAAAAGTTGAAGTTACTAAAACTAACTTCTCCAACCTTGGTAGCACACTCATAAAATTGGTTGCATACTACTCTAAATCGTATGGTAAGCAAAATAATAAGGTTTACATCAAGTTATCACATAGTAGTTTCCCGCAAAATTCATCTCTACACTATTGAGCTGAATGCATTACTTTCTATTCTATGCATTTTGAGTTATGGATGTGTACATAACTACTCAGGGTGAGGTGGAACGGTATAAATATTGCATGTATCCTAATCAGAGCCATGAAATACTCAAATGCAAGGTGAATTCAGGAAGCTACCTCTTAACATTTAGAGTGGAACAGTAAATATCTTTGTTAAGTTCTGTAAACCGTAATGTTCCATTGTGTAAAAAAGTTGAAGTTACTAAAAGTAACTTCTCGAACATTGGTAGCACACTCATAAAATCGGTTGCATACTACTCTAAGTGATGTGGTAAGTAAAATAATAAGGTTTACATCAAGTTATCACATAGTAGTTTCCCGCAAAATTCAACTTTACACTCTATTGAGCTGAATGCATTACTTTATATTCTATGCATTTTGATTTATGGATGTGTACATAACCACTCAGGGTGAGGTGGAACGGTATAAATATTGCAGGTATCCTACTCAGAGCCATCGAATACTCAAATGCAAGGTGATTTCAGGAAGCTAACTCATAACATTTAGAGTGGAACAGTAAAAATCTTAGTTTAGTTCTGTAAACGGTAATGTTCCATTGTGTAAAAAAGTTGAAGTTACTAAAAGTAACTTCTCCAACATTGGTAGCACACTCATAAAATCGGTTGCATACTACTCTAAATCATATGGTAAGCAAAATAATATGGTTTACATGGTTATCACATAGTAGTTTCCCTCAAAATTCAACTTTACACTCTATTGAGCTGAATGCATTACTTTCTATTCTATGCATTTTGAGTTATGGATGTGTACATAACTACTCAGGGTGAGGTGGAACGGTATAAATATTGCATGTATCCTACTCAGAGCCATGAAATACTCAAATGCAAGGTGAATTCAGGAAGCTACCTCATAACATTTAGAGTGGAACAGTAAATGTCTTTGTTTAGTTCTGTAAATGGTAATGTTCCATTGTGTAGAAAAGTTGAAGTTACTAAAAGTAACTTCTCCAACCTTGCTAGCACACTCATAAAATTGGTTGCATACTACTCTAAATCGTATGGTAAGCAAAATAATAAGGTTTACATCAAGTTATCACATAGTAGTTTCCCGCAAAATTCATCTCTACACTCTATTGAGCTGAATGCATTACTTTCTATTCCATGCATTTTGATTTATGGATGTGTACATAACTACTCAGGGTGAGGTGGAACGGTATAAATATTGCATGTATCCTACTCAGAGGCATGAAATACTCAAATGCAAGGTGAATTCAGGAAGCTACCTCTTAACATTTAGAGTGGAACAGTAAATATCTTTGTTAAGTTCTGTAAACGGTAATGTTCCTTTGTGTAAAAAAGTTGAAGTTACTAAAAGTAACTTCTCGAACATTGGTAACACACTCATAAAATCGGTTGCATACTACTCTAAGTGATGTGGTAAGTAAAATAATAAGGTTTACATCAAGTTATCAGATAGTAGTTTCCCGCAAAATTCAACTTTACACTCTATTGAGCTGAATGCATTACTTCCTATTCTATGCATTTTGATTTATGGATGTGTACATAACCACTCAGGGTGAGGTGGAACGGTATAAATATTGCATGTATCCTACTCAGAGCCATGGAATACTCAAATGCAAGGTGAATTCAGGAAGCTACCTCATAACATTTAGAGTGGAACAGTAAAAATCTTTGTTTAGTTCTGTAAACGGTAATGTTCCATAGTGTAAAAAAGTTGAAGTTACTAAAAGTAACTTCTCCAACATTGGTAGCACCCTCATAAAATCGGTTGCATACTACTCTAAATCACATGGTAAGCAAAATAATATGGTTTACATGAAGTTATCACATAGTAGTTTCCCGCAAAATTCAACTTTACACTCTATTGAGCTGAATGCATTACTTTCTATTCTATGCATTTTGAGTTATGGATGTGTACATAACTACTCAGGGTGAGGTGGAACGGTATAAATATTGCGTGTATCCTACTCAGAGCCTTGAAATACTCAAATGCAAGGTGAATTCAGGAAGCTACCTCATAACATTTAGAGTGGAACAGTAAATATCTTTGTTTAGTTCTGTAAATGGTAATGTTCCATTGTGTAGAAAAGTTGAAGTTACTAAAAGTAACTTCTCCAACCTTGCTAGCACACTCATAAAATCGGTTGCATACTACTCTAAATCATATGGTAAGCAAAATAATATGGTTTACATGAAGTTATCACATAGTAGTTTCCCGCAAAATTCAACTTTACACTCTATTGAGCTGAATGCATTACTTTCTATTCTATGCATTTTGAGTTATGGATGTGTACATAACTACTCAGGGTGAGGTGGAACGGTATAAATATTGCATGTATCCTACTCAGAGCCATGAAATACTCAAATGCAAGGTAAATTCAGGAAGCTACCTCATAACATTTAGAGTGGAACAGTAAATATCTTTGTTTAGTTCTGTAAATGGTAATGTTCCATTGTGTAGAAAAGTTGAAGTTACTAAAAGTAACTTCTCCAACCTTGGTAGCACACTCATAAAATCGTTTGCATACTACTCTAAGTGATGTGGTAAGTAAAATAATAAGGTTTACATCAAGTTATCACATAGTAGTTTCCCGCAAAATTCAACTTTACACTCTATTGAGCTGAATGCATTACTTCCTATTCTATGCATTTTGATTTATGGATGTGTACATAACCACTCAGGGTGAGGTGGAACGGTATAAATATTGCATGTATCCTACTCAGAGCCATGGAATACTCAAATGCAAGGTGAATTCAGGAAGCTACCTCCTAACATTTAGAGTGGAACAGTAAATATCTTTGTTTAGTTCTGTAAATGGTAATGTTCCATTGTGTAGAAAAGTTGAAGTTACTAAAACTAACTTCTCCAACCTTGGTAGCACACTCATAAAATTGGTTGCATACTACTCTAAATCGTATGGTAAGCAAAATAATAAGGTTTACATCAAGTTATCACATAGTAGTTTCCCGCAAAATTCATCTCTACACTATTGAGCTGAATGCATTACTTTCTATTCTATGCATTTTGAGTTATGGATGTGTACATAACTACTCAGGGTGAGGTGGAACGGTATAAATATTGCATGTATCCTAATCAGAGCCATGAAATACTCAAATGCAAGGTGAATTCAGGAAGCTACCTCTTAACATTTAGAGTGGAACAGTAAATATCTTTGTTAAGTTCTGTAAACCGTAATGTTCCATTGTGTAAAAAAGTTGAAGTTACTAAAAGTAACTTCTCGAACATTGGTAGCACACTCATAAAATCGGTTGCATACTACTCTAAGTGATGTGGTAAGTAAAATAATAAGGTTTACATCAAGTTATCACATAGTAGTTTCCCGCAAAATTCAACTTTACACTCTATTGAGCTGAATGCATTACTTTATATTCTATGCATTTTGATTTATGGATGTGTACATAACCACTCAGGGTGAGGTGGAACGGTATAAATATTGCAGGTATCCTACTCAGAGCCATCGAATACTCAAATGCAAGGTGATTTCAGGAAGCTAACTCATAACATTTAGAGTGGAACAGTAAAAATCTTAGTTTAGTTCTGTAAACGGTAATGTTCCATTGTGTAAAAAAGTTGAAGTTACTAAAAGTAACTTCTCCAACATTGGTAGCACACTCATAAAATCGGTTGCATACTACTCTAAATCATATGGTAAGCAAAATAATATGGTTTACATGGTTATCACATAGTAGTTTCCCTCAAAATTCAACTTTACACTCTATTGAGCTGTATGCATTACTTTCTATTCTATGCATTTTGAGTTATGGATGTGTACATAACTACTCAGGGTGAGGTGGAACGGTATAAATATTGCATGTATCCTACTCAGAGCCATGAAATACTCAAATGCAAGGTGAATTCAGGAAGCTACCTCATAACATTTAGAGTGGAACAGTAAATGTCTTTGTTTAGTTCTGTAAATGGTAATGTTCCATTGTGTAGAAAAGTTGAAGTTACTAAAAGTAACTTCTCCAACCTTGCTAGCACACTCATAAAATTGGTTGCATACTACTCTAAATCGTATGGTAAGCAAAATAATAAGGTTTACATCAAGTTATCACATAGTAGTTTCCCGCAAAATTCATCTCTACACTCTATTGAGCTGAATGCATTACTTTCTATTCCATGCATTTTGATTTATGGATGTGTACATAACTACTCAGGGTGAGGTGGAACGGTATAAATATTGCATGTATCCTACTCAGAGGCATGAAATACTCAAATGCAAGGTGAATTCAGGAAGCTACCTCTTAACATTTAGAGTGGAACAGTAAATATCTTTGTTAAGTTCTGTAAACGGTAATGTTCCTTTGTGTAAAAAAGTTGAAGTTACTAAAAGTAACTTCTCGAACATTGGTAACACACTCATAAAATCGGTTGCATACTACTCTAAGTGATGTGGTAAGTAAAATAATAAGGTTTACATCAAGTTATCAGATAGTAGTTTCCCGCAAAATTCAACTTTACACTCTATTGAGCTGAATGCATTACTTCCTATTCTATGCATTTTGATTTATGGATGTGTACATAACCACTCAGGGTGAGGTGGAACGGTATAAATATTGCATGTATCCTACTCAGAGCCATGGAATACTCAAATGCAAGGTGAATTCAGGAAGCTACCTCATAACATTTAGAGTGGAACAGTAAAAATCTTTGTTTAGTTCTGTAAACGGTAATGTTCCATTGTGTAAAAAAGTTGAAGTTACTAAAAGTAACTTCTCCAACATTGGTAGCACCCTCATAAAATCGGTTGCATACTACTCTAAATCACATGGTAAGCAAAATAATATGGTTTACATGAAGTTATCACATAGTAGTTTCCCGCAAAATTCAACTTTACACTCTATTGAGCTGAATGCATTACTTTCTATTCTATGCATTTTGAGTTATGGATGTGTACATAACTACTCAGGGTGAGGTGGAACGGTATAAATATTGCGTGTATCCTACTCAGAGCCTTGAAATACTCAAATGCAAGGTGAATTCAGGAAGCTACCTCATAACATTTAGAGTGGAACAGTAAATATCTTTGTTTAGTTCTGTAAATGGTAATGTTCCATTGTGTAGAAAAGTTGAAGTTACTAAAAGTAACTTCTCCAACCTTGCTAGCACACTCATAAAATCGGTTGCATACTACTCTAAATCATATGGTAAGCAAAATAATATGGTTTACATGAAGTTATCACATAGTAGTTTCCCTCAAAATTCAACTTTACACTCTATTGAGCTGAATGCATTACTTTCTATTCTATGCATTTTGAGTTATGGATGTGTACATAACTACTCAGGGTGAGGTGGAACGGTATAAATATTGCATGTATCCTACTCAGAGCCATGAAATACTCAAATGCAAGGTGAATTCAGGAAGCTACCTCATAACATTTAGAGTGGAACAGTAAATATCTTTGTTTAGTTCTGTAAATGGTAATGTTCCATTGTGTAGAAAAGTTGAAGTTACTAAAAGTAACTTCTCCAACCTTGCTAGCACACTCATAAAATTGGTTGCATACTACTCTAAATCGTATGGTAAGCAAAATAATAAGGTTTACATCAACTTATCACATAGTAGTTTCCCGCAAAATTCATCTCTACACTCTATTGAGCTGAATGCATTACTTTCTATTCTATGCATTTTGATTTATGGATGTGTACATAACTACTCAGGGTGAGGTGGAACGGTATAAATATTGCATGTATCCTACTCAGAGGCATGAAATACTCAAATGCAAGGTGAATTCAGGAAGCTACCTCTTAACATTTAGAGTGGAACAGTAAATATCTTTGTTTAGTTCTGTAAACGGTAATGTTCCATTGTATAAAAAAGTTGAAGTTACTAAAACTAACTTCTCCAACCTTGGTAGCACACTCATAAAATCGGTTGCATACTACTCTAAATCGTATGGTAAGCAAAATAATAAGGTTTACATCAAGTTATCACATAGTAGTTTCCCGCAAAATTCAACTTTACACTCTATTGAGCTGAATGCATTACTTTCTATTCTATGCATTTTGAGTTATGGATGTGTTCATAACTACTCAGGGTGAGGTGGAACGGTATAAATATTGCATGTATCCTACTCAGAGCCATGAAATACTCAAATGCAAGGTAAATTCAGGAAGCTACCTCATAACATTTAGAGTGGAACAGTAAAAATCTTTGTTTAGTTCTGTAAACGGTAATGTTCCATAGTGTAAAAAAGTTGAAGTTACTAAAAGTAACTTCTCCAACATTGGTAGCACCCTCATAAAATCGGTTGCATACTACTCTAAATCACATGGTAAGCAAAATAATATGGTTTACATGAAGTTATCACATAGTAGTTTCCCGCAAAATTCAACTTTACACTCTATTGAGCTGAATGCATTACTTTCTATTCTATGCATTTTGAGTTATGGATGTGTACATAACTACTCAGGGTGAGGTGGAACGGTATAAATATTGCGTGTATCCTACTCAGAGCCTTGAAATACTCAAATGCAAGGTGAATTCAGGAAGCTACCTCATAACATTTAGAGTGGAACAGTAAATATCTTTGTTTAGTTCTGTAAATGGTAATGTTCCATTGTGTAGAAAAGTTGAAGTTACTAAAAGTAACTTCTCCAACCTTGCTAGCACACTCATAAAATCGGTTGCATACTACTCTAAATCATATGGTAAGCAAAATAATATGGTTTACATGAAGTTATCACATAGTAGTTTCCCGCAAAATTCAACTTTACACTCTATTGAGCTGAATGCATTACTTTCTATTCTATGCATTTTGAGTTATGGATGTGTACATAACTACTCAGGGTGAGGTGGAACGGTATAAATATTGCATGTATCCTACTCAGAGCCATGAAATACTCAAATGCAAGGTAAATTCAGGAAGCTACCTCATAACATTTAGAGTGGAACAGTAAATATCTTTGTTTAGTTCTGTAAATGGTAATGTTCCATTGTGTAGAAAAGTTGAAGTTACTAAAAGTAACTTCTCCAACCTTGGTAGCACACTCATAAAATCGTTTGCATACTACTCTAAGTGATGTGGTAAGTAAAATAATAAGGTTTACATCAAGTTATCACATAGTAGTTTCCCGCAAAATTCAACTTTACACTCTATTGAGCTGAATGCATTACTTCCTATTCTATGCATTTTGATTTATGGATGTGTACATAACCACTCAGGGTGAGGTGGAACGGTATAAATATTGCATGTATCCTACTCAGAGCCATGGAATACTCAAATGCAAGGTGAATTCAGGAAGCTACCTCCTAACATTTAGAGTGGAACAGTAAATATCTTTGTTTAGTTCTGTAAATGGTAATGTTCCATTGTGTAGAAAAGTTGAAGTTACTAAAACTAACTTCTCCAACCTTGGTAGCACACTCATAAAATTGGTTGCATACTACTCTAAATCGTATGGTAAGCAAAATAATAAGGTTTACATCAAGTTATCACATAGTAGTTTCCCGCAAAATTCATCTCTACACTATTGAGCTGAATGCATTACTTTCTATTCTATGCATTTTGAGTTATGGATGTGTACATAACTACTCAGGGTGAGGTGGAACGGTATAAATATTGCATGTATCCTAATCAGAGCCATGAAATACTCAAATGCAAGGTGAATTCAGGAAGCTACCTCTTAACATTTAGAGTGGAACAGTAAATATCTTTGTTAAGTTCTGTAAACCGTAATGTTCCATTGTGTAAAAAAGTTGAAGTTACTAAAAGTAACTTCTCGAACATTGGTAGCACACTCATAAAATCGGTTGCATACTACTCTAAGTGATGTGGTAAGTAAAATAATAAGGTTTACATCAAGTTATCACATAGTAGTTTCCCGCAAAATTCAACTTTACACTCTATTGAGCTGAATGCATTACTTTATATTCTATGCATTTTGATTTATGGATGTGTACATAACCACTCAGGGTGAGGTGGAACGGTATAAATATTGCAGGTATCCTACTCAGAGCCATCGAATACTCAAATGCAAGGTGATTTCAGGAAGCTAACTCATAACATTTAGAGTGGAACAGTAAAAATCTTAGTTTAGTTCTGTAAACGGTAATGTTCCATTGTGTAAAAAAGTTGAAGTTACTAAAAGTAACTTCTCCAACATTGGTAGCACACTCATAAAATCGGTTGCATACTACTCTAAATCATATGGTAAGCAAAATAATATGGTTTACATGGTTATCACATAGTAGTTTCCCTCAAAATTCAACTTTACACTCTATTGAGCTGAATGCATTACTTTCTATTCTATGCATTTTGAGTTATGGATGTGTACATAACTACTCAGGGTGAGGTGGAACGGTATAAATATTGCATGTATCCTACTCAGAGCCATGAAATACTCAAATGCAAGGTGAATTCAGGAAGCTACCTCATAACATTTAGAGTGGAACAGTAAATGTCTTTGTTTAGTTCTGTAAATGGTAATGTTCCATTGTGTAGAAAAGTTGAAGTTACTAAAAGTAACTTCTCCAACCTTGCTAGCACACTCATAAAATTGGTTGCATACTACTCTAAATCGTATGGTAAGCAAAATAATAAGGTTTACATCAAGTTATCACATAGTAGTTTCCCGCAAAATTCATCTCTACACTCTATTGAGCTGAATGCATTACTTTCTATTCCATGCATTTT
The DNA here is from genome assembly GCF_048418815.1 of Hemitrygon akajei. Lineage (NCBI taxonomy): Eukaryota > Metazoa > Chordata > Chondrichthyes > Myliobatiformes > Dasyatidae > Hemitrygon > Hemitrygon akajei. Next base: position 109,329,776 of record NC_133129.1, on the reverse strand, counting down.
GATTTATGGATGTGTACATAACTACTCAGGGTGAGGTGGAACGGTATAAATATTGCATGTATCCTACTCAGAGGCATGAAATACTCAAATGCAAGGTGAATTCAGGAAGCTACCTCTTAACATTTAGAGTGGAACAGTAAATATCTTTGTTAAGTTCTGTAAACGGTAATGTTCCTTTGTGTAAAAAAGTTGAAGTTACTAAAAGTAACTTCTCGAACATTGGTAACACACTCATAAAATCGGTTGCATACTACTCTAAGTGATGTGGTAAGTAAAATAATAAGGTTTACATCAAGTTATCAGATAGTAGTTTCCCGCAAAATTCAACTTTACACTCTATTGAGCTGAATGCATTACTTCCTATTCTATGCATTTTGATTTATGGATGTGTACATAACCACTCAGGGTGAGGTGGAACGGTATAAATATTGCATGTATCCTACTCAGAGCCATGGAATACTCAAATGCAAGGTGAATTCAGGAAGCTACCTCATAACATTTAGAGTGGAACAGTAAAAATCTTTGTTTAGTTCTGTAAACGGTAATGTTCCATAGTGTAAAAAAGTTGAAGTTACTAAAAGTAACTTCTCCAACATTGGTAGCACCCTCATAAAATCGGTTGCATACTACTCTAAATCACATGGTAAGCAAAATAATATGGTTTACATGAAGTTATCACATAGTAGTTTCCCGCAAAATTCAACTTTACACTCTATTGAGCTGAATGCATTACTTTCTATTCTATGCATTTTGAGTTATGGATGTGTACATAACTACTCAGGGTGAGGTGGAACGGTATAAATATTGCGTGTATCCTACTCAGAGCCTTGAAATACTCAAATGCAAGGTGAATTCAGGAAGCTACCTCATAACATTTAGAGTGGAACAGTAAATATCTTTGTTTAGTTCTGTAAATGGTAATGTTCCATTGTGTAGAAAAGTTGAAGTTACTAAAAGTAACTTCTCCAACCTTGCTAGCACACTCATAAAATCGGTTGCATACTACTCTAAATCATATGGTAAGCAAAATAATATGGTTTACATGAAGTTATCACATAGTAGTTTCCCGCAAAATTCAACTTTACACTCTATTGAGCTGAATGCATTACTTTCTATTCTATGCATTTTGAGTTATGGATGTGTACATAACTACTCAGGGTGAGGTGGAACGGTATAAATATTGCATGTATCCTACTCAGAGCCATGAAATACTCAAATGCAAGGTAAATTCAGGAAGCTACCTCATAACATTTAGAGTGGAACAGTAAATATCTTTGTTTAGTTCTGTAAATGGTAATGTTCCATTGTGTAGAAAAGTTGAAGTTACTAAAAGTAACTTCTCCAACCTTGGTAGCACACTCATAAAATCGTTTGCATACTACTCTAAGTGATGTGGTAAGTAAAATAATAAGGTTTACATCAAGTTATCACATAGTAGTTTCCCGCAAAATTCAACTTTACACTCTATTGAGCTGAATGCATTACTTCCTATTCTATGCATTTTGATTTATGGATGTGTACATAACCACTCAGGGTGAGGTGGAACGGTATAAATATTGCATGTATCCTACTCAGAGCCATGGAATACTCAAATGCAAGGTGAATTCAGGAAGCTACCTCCTAACATTTAGAGTGGAACAGTAAATATCTTTGTTTAGTTCTGTAAATGGTAATGTTCCATTGTGTAGAAAAGTTGAAGTTACTAAAACTAACTTCTCCAACCTTGGTAGCACACTCATAAAATTGGTTGCATACTACTCTAAATCGTATGGTAAGCAAAATAATAAGGTTTACATCAAGTTATCACATAGTAGTTTCCCGCAAAATTCATCTCTACACTATTGAGCTGAATGCATTACTTTCTATTCTATGCATTTTGAGTTATGGATGTGTACATAACTACTCAGGGTGAGGTGGAACGGTATAAATATTGCATGTATCCTAATCAGAGCCATGAAATACTCAAATGCAAGGTGAATTCAGGAAGCTACCTCTTAACATTTAGAGTGGAACAGTAAATATCTTTGTTAAGTTCTGTAAACCGTAATGTTCCATTGTGTAAAAAAGTTGAAGTTACTAAAAGTAACTTCTCGAACATTGGTAGCACACTCATAAAATCGGTTGCATACTACTCTAAGTGATGTGGTAAGTAAAATAATAAGGTTTACATCAAGTTATCACATAGTAGTTTCCCGCAAAATTCAACTTTACACTCTATTGAGCTGAATGCATTACTTTATATTCTATGCATTTTGATTTATGGATGTGTACATAACCACTCAGGGTGAGGTGGAACGGTATAAATATTGCAGGTATCCTACTCAGAGCCATCGAATACTCAAATGCAAGGTGATTTCAGGAAGCTAACTCATAACATTTAGAGTGGAACAGTAAAAATCTTAGTTTAGTTCTGTAAACGGTAATGTTCCATTGTGTAAAAAAGTTGAAGTTACTAAAAGTAACTTCTCCAACATTGGTAGCACACTCATAAAATCGGTTGCATACTACTCTAAATCATATGGTAAGCAAAATAATATGGTTTACATGGTTATCACATAGTAGTTTCCCTCAAAATTCAACTTTACACTCTATTGAGCTGTATGCATTACTTTCTATTCTATGCATTTTGAGTTATGGATGTGTACATAACTACTCAGGGTGAGGTGGAACGGTATAAATATTGCATGTATCCTACTCAGAGCCATGAAATACTCAAATGCAAGGTGAATTCAGGAAGCTACCTCATAACATTTAGAGTGGAACAGTAAATGTCTTTGTTTAGTTCTGTAAATGGTAATGTTCCATTGTGTAGAAAAGTTGAAGTTACTAAAAGTAACTTCTCCAACCTTGCTAGCACACTCATAAAATTGGTTGCATACTACTCTAAATCGTATGGTAAGCAAAATAATAAGGTTTACATCAAGTTATCACATAGTAGTTTCCCGCAAAATTCATCTCTACACTCTATTGAGCTGAATGCATTACTTTCTATTCCATGCATTTTGATTTATGGATGTGTACATAACTACTCAGGGTGAGGTGGAACGGTATAAATATTGCATGTATCCTACTCAGAGGCATGAAATACTCAAATGCAAGGTGAATTCAGGAAGCTACCTCTTAACATTTAGAGTGGAACAGTAAATATCTTTGTTAAGTTCTGTAAACGGTAATGTTCCTTTGTGTAAAAAAGTTGAAGTTACTAAAAGTAACTTCTCGAACATTGGTAACACACTCATAAAATCGGTTGCATACTACTCTAAGTGATGTGGTAAGTAAAATAATAAGGTTTACATCAAGTTATCAGATAGTAGTTTCCCGCAAAATTCAACTTTACACTCTATTGAGCTGAATGCATTACTTCCTATTCTATGCATTTTGATTTATGGATGTGTACATAACCACTCAGGGTGAGGTGGAACGGTATAAATATTGCATGTATCCTACTCAGAGCCATGGAATACTCAAATGCAAGGTGAATTCAGGAAGCTACCTCATAACATTTAGAGTGGAACAGTAAAAATCTTTGTTTAGTTCTGTAAACGGTAATGTTCCATTGTGTAAAAAAGTTGAAGTTACTAAAAGTAACTTCTCCAACATTGGTAGCACCCTCATAAAATCGGTTGCATACTACTCTAAATCACATGGTAAGCAAAATAATATGGTTTACATGAAGTTATCACATAGTAGTTTCCCGCAAAATTCAACTTTACACTCTATTGAGCTGAATGCATTACTTTCTATTCTATGCATTTTGAGTTATGGATGTGTACATAACTACTCAGGGTGAGGTGGAACGGTATAAATATTGCGTGTATCCTACTCAGAGCCTTGAAATACTCAAATGCAAGGTGAATTCAGGAAGCTACCTCATAACATTTAGAGTGGAACAGTAAATATCTTTGTTTAGTTCTGTAAATGGTAATGTTCCATTGTGTAGAAAAGTTGAAGTTACTAAAAGTAACTTCTCCAACCTTGCTAGCACACTCATAAAATCGGTTGCATACTACTCTAAATCATATGGTAAGCAAAATAATATGGTTTACATGAAGTTATCACATAGTAGTTTCCCTCAAAATTCAACTTTACACTCTATTGAGCTGAATGCATTACTTTCTATTCTATGCATTTTGAGTTATGGATGTGTACATAACTACTCAGGGTGAGGTGGAACGGTATAAATATTGCATGTATCCTACTCAGAGCCATGAAATACTCAAATGCAAGGTGAATTCAGGAAGCTACCTCATAACATTTAGAGTGGAACAGTAAATATCTTTGTTTAGTTCTGTAAATGGTAATGTTCCATTGTGTAGAAAAGTTGAAGTTACTAAAAGTAACTTCTCCAACCTTGCTAGCACACTCATAAAATTGGTTGCATACTACTCTAAATCGTATGGTAAGCAAAATAATAAGGTTTACATCAACTTATCACATAGTAGTTTCCCGCAAAATTCATCTCTACACTCTATTGAGCTGAATGCATTACTTTCTATTCTATGCATTTTGATTTATGGATGTGTACATAACTACTCAGGGTGAGGTGGAACGGTATAAATATTGCATGTATCCTACTCAGAGGCATGAAATACTCAAATGCAAGGTGAATTCAGGAAGCTACCTCTTAACATTTAGAGTGGAACAGTAAATATCTTTGTTTAGTTCTGTAAACGGTAATGTTCCATTGTATAAAAAAGTTGAAGTTACTAAAACTAACTTCTCCAACCTTGGTAGCACACTCATAAAATCGGTTGCATACTACTCTAAATCGTATGGTAAGCAAAATAATAAGGTTTACATCAAGTTATCACATAGTAGTTTCCCGCAAAATTCAACTTTACACTCTATTGAGCTGAATGCATTACTTTCTATTCTATGCATTTTGAGTTATGGATGTGTTCATAACTACTCAGGGTGAGGTGGAACGGTATAAATATTGCATGTATCCTACTCAGAGCCATGAAATACTCAAATGCAAGGTAAATTCAGGAAGCTACCTCATAACATTTAGAGTGGAACAGTAAATATCTTTGTTTAGTTCTGTAAATGGTAATGTTCCATTGTGTAGAAAAGTTGAAGTTACTAAAAGTAACTTCTCCAACCTTGGTAGCACACTCATAAAATTGGTTGCATACTACTCTAAATCGGATGGTAAGCAAAATAATAAGGTTTACATCAAGTTATCACATAGTAGTTTCCCGCAAAATTCATCTCTACACTATTGAGCTGAATGCATTACTTTCTATTCTATGCATTTTGAGTTATGGATGTGTACATAACTACTCAGGGTGAGGTGGAACGGTATAAATATTGCATGTATCCTAATCAGAGCCATGAAATACTCAAATGCAAGGTGAATTCAGGAAGCTACCTCTTAACATTTAGAGTGGAACAGTAAATATCTTTGTTAAGTTCTGTAAACGGTAATGTTCCATTGTGTAAAAAAGTTGAAGTTACTAAAAGTAACTTCTCGAACATTGGTAGCACACTCATAAAATCGGTTGCTTACTACTCTAAGTGATGTGGTAAGTAAAATAATAAGGTTTACATCAAGTTATCACATAGTAGTTTCCCGCAAAATTCAACTTTACACTCTATTGAGCTGAATGCATTACTTTATATTCTATGCATTTTGATTTATGGATGTGTACATAACCACTCAGGGTGAGGTGGAACGGTATAAATATTGCAGGTATCCTACTCAGAGCCATCGAATACTCAAATGCAAGGTGATTTCAGGAAGCTAACTCATAACATTTAGAGTGGAACAGTAAAAATCTTAGTTTAGTTCTGTAAACGGTAATGTTCCATTGTGTAAAAAAGTTGAAGTTACTAAAAGTAACTTCTCCAACATTGGTAGCACACTCATAAAATCGGTTGCATACTACTCTAAATCATATGGTAAGCAAAATAATATGGTTTACATGGTTATCACATAGTAGTTTCCCTCAAAATTCAACTTTACACTCTATTGAGCTGAATGCATTACTTTCTATTCTATGCATTTTGAGTTATGGATGTGTACATAACTACTCAGGGTGAGGTGGAACGGTATAAATATTGCATGTATCCTACTCAGAGCCATGAAATACTCAAATGCAAGGTGAATTCAGGAAGCTACCTCATAACATTTAGAGTGGAACAGTAAATGTCTTTGTTTAGTTCTGTAAATGGTAATGTTCCATTGTGTAGAAAAGTTGAAGTTACTAAAAGTAACTTCTCCAACCTTGCTAGCACACTCATAAAATTGGTTGCATACTACTCTAAATCGTATGGTAAGCAAAATAATAAGGTTTACATCAAGTTATCACATAGTAGTTTCCCGCAAAATTCATCTCTACACTCTATTGAGCTGAATGCATTACTTTCTATTCCATGCATTTTGATTTATGGATGTGTACATAACTACTCAGGGTGAGGTGGAACGGTATAAATATTGCATGTATCCTACTCAGAGGCATGAAATACTCAAATGCAAGGTGAATTCAGGAAGCTACCTCTTAACATTTAGAGTGGAACAGTAAATATCTTTGTTAAGTTCTGTAAACGGTAATGTTCCTTTGTGTAAAAAAGTTGAAGTTACTAAAAGTAACTTCTCGAACATTGGTAACACACTCATAAAATCGGTTGCATACTACTCTAAGTGATGTGGTAAGTAAAATAATAAGGTTTACATCAAGTTATCAGATAGTAGTTTCCCGCAAAATTCAACTTTACACTCTATTGAGCTGAATGCATTACTTCCTATTCTATGCATTTTGATTTATGGATGTGTACATAACCACTCAGGGTGAGGTGGAACGGTATAAATATTGCATGTATCCTACTCAGAGCCATGGAATACTCAAATGCAAGGTGAATTCAGGAAGCTACCTCATAACATTTAGAGTGGAACAGTAAAAATCTTTGTTTAGTTCTGTAAACGGTAATGTTCCATAGTGTAAAAAAGTTGAAGTTACTAAAAGTAACTTCTCCAACATTGGTAGCACCCTCATAAAATCGGTTGCATACTACTCTAAATCACATGGTAAGCAAAATAATATGGTTTACATGAAGTTATCACATAGTAGTTTCCCGCAAAATTCAACTTTACACTCTATTGAGCTGAATGCATTACTTTCTATTCTATGCATTTTGAGTTATGGATGTGTACATAACTACTCAGGGTGAGGTGGAACGGTATAAATATTGCGTGTATCCTACTCAGAGCCTTGAAATACTCAAATGCAAGGTGAATTCAGGAAGCTACCTCATAACATTTAGAGTGGAACAGTAAATATCTTTGTTTAGTTCTGTAAATGGTAATGTTCCATTGTGTAGAAAAGTTGAAGTTACTAAAAGTAACTTCTCCAACCTTGCTAGCACACTCATAAAATCGGTTGCATACTACTCTAAATCATATGGTAAGCAAAATAATATGGTTTACATGAAGTTATCACATAGTAGTTTCCCGCAAAATTCAACTTTACACTCTATTGAGCTGAATGCATTACTTTCTATTCTATGCATTTTGAGTTATGGATGTGTACATAACTACTCAGGGTGAGGTGGAACGGTATAAATATTGCATGTATCCTACTCAGAGCCATGAAATACTCAAATGCAAGGTAAATTCAGGAAGCTACCTCATAACATTTAGAGTGGAACAGTAAATATCTTTGTTTAGTTCTGTAAATGGTAATGTTCCATTGTGTAGAAAAGTTGAAGTTACTAAAAGTAACTTCTCCAACCTTGGTAGCACACTCATAAAATCGTTTGCATACTACTCTAAGTGATGTGGTAAGTAAAATAATAAGGTTTACATCAAGTTATCACATAGTAGTTTCCCGCAAAATTCAACTTTACACTCTATTGAGCTGAATGCATTACTTCCTATTCTATGCATTTTGATTTATGGATGTGTACATAACCACTCAGGGTGAGGTGGAACGGTATAAATATTGCATGTATCCTACTCAGAGCCATGGAATACTCAAATGCAAGGTGAATTCAGGAAGCTACCTCCTAACATTTAGAGTGGAACAGTAAATATCTTTGTTTAGTTCTGTAAATGGTAATGTTCCATTGTGTAGAAAAGTTGAAGTTACTAAAACTAACTTCTCCAACCTTGGTAGCACACTCATAAAATTGGTTGCATACTACTCTAAATCGTATGGTAAGCAAAATAATAAGGTTTACATCAAGTTATCACATAGTAGTTTCCCGCAAAATTCATCTCTACACTATTGAGCTGAATGCATTACTTTCTATTCTATGCATTTTGAGTTATGGATGTGTACATAACTACTCAGGGTGAGGTGGAACGGTATAAATATTGCATGTATCCTAATCAGAGCCATGAAATACTCAAATGCAAGGTGAATTCAGGAAGCTACCTCTTAACATTTAGAGTGGAACAGTAAATATCTTTGTTAAGTTCTGTAAACCGTAATGTTCCATTGTGTAAAAAAGTTGAAGTTACTAAAAGTAACTTCTCGAACATTGGTAGCACACTCATAAAATCGGTTGCATACTACTCTAAGTGATGTGGTAAGTAAAATAATAAGGTTTACATCAAGTTATCACATAGTAGTTTCCCGCAAAATTCAACTTTACACTCTATTGAGCTGAATGCATTACTTTATATTCTATGCATTTTGATTTATGGATGTGTACATAACCACTCAGGGTGAGGTGGAACGGTATAAATATTGCAGGTATCCTACTCAGAGCCATCGAATACTCAAATGCAAGGTGATTTCAGGAAGCTAACTCATAACATTTAGAGTGGAACAGTAAAAATCTTAGTTTAGTTCTGTAAACGGTAATGTTCCATTGTGTAAAAAAGTTGAAGTTACTAAAAGTAACTTCTCCAACATTGGTAGCACACTCATAAAATCGGTTGCATACTACTCTAAATCATATGGTAAGCAAAATAACATGGTTTACATGGTTATCACATAGTAGTTTCCCTCAAAATTCAACTTTACACTCTATTGAGCTGTATGCATTACTTTCTATTCTATGCATTTTGAGTTATGGATGTGTACATAACTACTCAGGGTGAGGTGGAACGGTATAAATATTGCATGTATCCTACTCAGAGCCATGAAATACTCAAATGCAAGGTGAATTCAGGAAGCTACCTCATAACATTTAGAGTGGAACAGTAAATGTCTTTGTTTAGTTCTGTAAATGGTAATGTTCCATTGTGTAGAAAAGTTGAAGTTACTAAAAGTAACTTCTCCAACCTTGCTAGCACACTCATAAAATTGGTTGCATACTACTCTAAATCGTATGGTAAGCAAAATAATAAGGTTTACATCAAGTTATCACATAGTAGTTTCCCGCAAAATTCATCTCTACACTCTATTGAGCTGAATGCATTACTTTCTATTCCATGCATTTTGATTTATGGATGTGTACATAACTACTCAGGGTGAGGTGGAACGGTATAAATATTGCATGTATCCTACTCAGAGGCATGAAATACTCAAATGCAAGGTGAATTCAGGAAGCTACCTCTTAACATTTAGAGTGGAACAGTAAATATCTTTGTTAAGTTCTGTAAACGGTAATGTTCCTTTGTGTAAAAAAGTTGAAGTTACTAAAAGTAACTTCTCGAACATTGGTAACACACTCATAAAATCGGTTGCATACTACTCTAAGTGATGTGGTAAGTAAAATAATAAGGTTTACATCAAGTTATCAGATAGTAGTTTCCCGCAAAATTCAACTTTACACTCTATTGAGCTGAATGCATTACTTCCTATTCTATGCATTTTGATTTATGGATGTGTACATAACCACTCAGGGTGAGGTGGAACGGTATAAATATTGCATGTATCCTACTCAGAGCCATGGAATACTCAAATGCAAGGTGAATTCAGGAAGCTACCTCATAACATTTAGAGTGGAACAGTAAAAATCTTTGTTTAGTTCTGTAAACGGTAATGTTCCATTGTGTAAAAAAGTTGAAGTTACTAAAAGTAACTTCTCCAACATTGGTAGCACCCTCATAAAATCGGTTGCATACTACTCTAAATCACATGGTAAGCAAAATAATATGGTTTACATGAAGTTATCACATAGTAGTTTCCCGCAAAATTCAACTTTACACTCTATTGAGCTGAATGCATTACTTTCTATTCTATGCATTTTGAGTTATGGATGTGTACATAACTACTCAGGGTGAGGTGGAACGGTATAAATATTGCGTGTATCCTACTCAGAGCCTTGAAATACTCAAATGCAAGGTGAATTCAGGAAGCTACCTCATAACATTTAGAGTGGAACAGTAAATATCTTTGTTTAGTTCTGTAAATGGTAATGTTCCATTGTGTAGAAAAGTTGAAGTTACTAAAAGTAACTTCTCCAACCTTGCTAGCACACTCATAAAATCGGTTGCATACTACTCTAAATCATATGGTAAGCAAAATAATATGGTTTACATGAAGTTATCACATAGTAGTTTCCCTCAAAATTCAACTTTACACTCTATTGAGCTGAATGCATTACTTTCTATTCTATGCATTTTGAGTTATGGATGTGTACATAACTACTCAGGGTGAGGTGGAACGGTATAAATATTGCATGTATCCTACTCAGAGCCATGAAATACTCAAATGCAAGGTGAATTCAGGAAGCTACCTCATAACATTTAGAGTGGAACAGTAAATATCTTTGTTTAGTTCTGTAAATGGTAATGTTCCATTGTGTAGAAAAGTTGAAGTTACTAAAAGTAACTTCTCCAACCTTGCTAGCACACTCATAAAATTGGTTGCATACTACTCTAAATCGTATGGTAAGCAAAATAATAAGGTTTACATCAACTTATCACATAGTAGTTTCCCGCAAAATTCATCTCTACACTCTATTGAGCTGAATGCATTACTTTCTATTCTATGCATTTTGATTTATGGATGTGTACATAACTACTCAGGGTGAGGTGGAACGGTATAAATATTGCATGTATCCTACTCAGAGGCATGAAATACTCAAATGCAAGGTGAATTCAGGAAGCTACCTCTTAACATTTAGAGTGGAACAGTAAATATCTTTGTTTAGTTCTGTAAACGGTAATGTTCCATTGTATAAAAAAGTTGAAGTTACTAAAACTAACTTCTCCAACCTTGGTAGCACACTCATAAAATCGGTTGCATACTACTCTAAATCGTATGGTAAGCAAAATAATAAGGTTTACATCAAGTTATCACATAGTAGTTTCCCGCAAAATTCAACTTTACACTCTATTGAGCTGAATGCATTACTTTCTATTCTATGCATTTTGAGTTATGGATGTGTACATAACTACTCAGGGTGAGGTGGAACGGTATAAATATTGCATGTATCCTACTCAGAGCCATGAAATACTCAAATGCAAGGTAAATTCAGGAAGCTACCTCATAACATTTAGAGTGGAACAGTAAATATCTTTGTTTAGTTCTGTAAATGGTAATGTTCCATTGTGTAGAAAAGTTGAAGTTACTAAAAGTAACTTCTCCAACCTTGGTAGCACACTCATAAAATTGGTTGCATACTACTCTAAATCGGATGGTAAGCAAAATAATAAGGTTTACATCAAGTTATCACATAGTAGTTTCCCGCAAAATTCATCTCTACACTATTGAGCTGAATGCATTACTTTCTATTCTATGCATTTTGAGTTATGGATGTGTACATAACTACTCAGGGTGAGGTGGAACGGTATAAATATTGCATGTATCCTAATCAGAGCCATGAAATACTCAAATGCAAGGTGAATTCAGGAAGCTACCTCTTAACATTTAGAGTGGAACAGTAAATATCTTTGTTAAGTTCTGTAAACGGTAATGTTCCATTGTGTAAAAAAGTTGAAGTTACTAAAAGTAACTTCTCGAACATTGGTAGCACACTCATAAAATCGGTTGCTTACTACTCTAAGTGATGTGGTAAGTAAAATAATAAGGTTTACATCAAGTTATCACATAGTAGTTTCCCGCAAAATTCAACTTTACACTCTATTGAGCTGAATGCATTACTTTATATTCTATGCATTTTGATTTATGGATGTGTACATAACCACTCAGGGTGAGGTGGAACGGTATAAATATTGCAGGTATCCTACTCAGAGCCATCGAATACTCAAATGCAAGGTGATTTCAGGAAGCTAACTCATAACATTTAGAGTGGAACAGTAAAAATCTTAGTTTAGTTCTGTAAACGGTAATGTTCCATTGTGTAAAAAAGTTGAAGTTACTAAAAGTAACTTCTCCAACATTGGTAGCACACTCATAAAATCGGTTGCATACTACTCTAAATCATATGGTAAGCAAAATAATATGGTTTACATGGTTATCACATAGTAGTTTCCCTCAAAATTCAACTTTACACTCTATTGAGCTGAATGCATTACTTTCTATTCTATGCATTTTGAGTTATGGATGTGTACATAACTACTCAGGGTGAGGTGGAACGGTATAAATATTGCATGTATCCTACTCAGAGCCATGAAATACTCAAATGCAAGGTGAATTCAGGAAGCTACCTCATAACATTTAGAGTGGAACAGTAAATGTCTTTGTTTAGTTCTGTAAATGGTAATGTTCCATTGTGTAGAAAAGTTGAAGTTACTAAAAGTAACTTCTCCAACCTTGCTAGCACACTCATAAAATTGGTTGCATACTACTCTAAATCGTATGGTAAGCAAAATAATAAGGTTTACATCAAGTTATCACATAGTAGTTTCCCGCAAAATTCATCTCTACACTCTATTGAGCTGAATGCATTACTTTCTATTCCATGCATTTTGATTTATGGATGTGTACATAACTACTCAGGGTGAGGTGGAACGGTATAAATATTGCATGTATCCTACTCAGAGGCATGAAATACTCAAATGCAAGGTGAATTCAGGAAGCTACCTCTTAACATTTAGAGTGGAACAGTAAATATCTTTGTTAAGTTCTGTAAACGGTAATGTTCCTTTGTGTAAAAAAGTTGAAGTTACTAAAAGTAACTTCTCGAACATTGGTAACACACTCATAAAATCGGTTGCATACTACTCTAAGTGATGTGGTAAGTAAAATAATAAGGTTTACATCAAGTTATCAGATAGTAGTTTCCCGCAAAATTCAACTTTACACTCTATTGAGCTGAATGCATTACTTCCTATTCTATGCATTTTGATTTATGGATGTGTACATAACCACTCAGGGTGAGGTGGAACGGTATAAATATTGCATGTATCCTACTCAGAGCCATGGAATACTCAAATGCAAGGTGAATTCAGGAAGCTACCTCATAACATTTAGAGTGGAACAGTAAAAATCTTTGTTTAGTTCTGTAAACGGTAATGTTCCATTGTGTAAAAAAGTTGAAGTTACTAAAAGTAACTTCTCCAACATTGGTAGCACCCTCATAAAATCGGTTGCATACTACTCTAAATCACATGGTAAGCAAAATAATATGGTTTACATGAAGTTATCACATAGTAGTTTCCCGCAAAATTCAACTTTACACTCTATTGAGCTGAATGCATTACTTTCTATTCTATGCATTTTGAGTTATGGATGTGTACATAACTACTCAGGGTGAGGTGGAACGGTATAAATATTGCGTGTATCCTACTCAGAGCCTTGAAATACTCAAATGCAAGGTGAATTCAGGAAGATACCTCATAACATTTAGAGTGGAACAGTAAATATCTTTGTTTAGTTCTGTAAATGGTAATGTTCCATTGTGTAGAAAAGTTGAAGTTACTAAAAGTAACTTCTCCAACCTTGCTAGCACACTCATAAAATCGGTTGCATACTACTCTAAATCATATGGTAAGCAAAATAATATGGTTTACATGAAGTTATCACATAGTAGTTTCCCGCAAAATTCAACTTTACACTCTATTGAGCTGAATGCATTACTTTCTATTCTATGCATTTTGAGTTATGGATGTGTACATAACTACTCAGGGTGAGGTGGAACGGTATAAATATTGCATGTATCCTACTCAGAGCCATGAAATACTCAAATGCAAGGTAAATTCAGGAAGCTACCTCATAACATTTAGAGTGGAACAGTAAATATCTTTGTTTAGTTCTGTAAATGGTAATGTTCCATTGTGTAGAAAAGTTGAAGTTACTAAAAGTAACTTCTCCAACCTTGGTAGCACACTCATAAAATCGTTTGCATACTACTCTAAGTGATGTGGTAAGTAAAATAATAAGGTTTACATCAAGTTATCACATAGTAGTTTCCCGCAAAATTCAACTTTACACTCTATTGAGCTGAATGCATTACTTCCTATTCTATGCATTTTGATTTATGGATGTGTACATAACCACTCAGGGTGATGTGGAACGGTATAAATATTGCATGTATCCTACTCAGAGCCATGGAATACTCAAATGCAAGGTGAATTCAGGAAGCTACCTCCTAACATTTAGAGTGGAACAGTAAATATCTTTGTTTAGTTCTGTAAATGGTAATGTTCCATTGTGTAGAAAAGTTGAAGTTACTAAAACTAACTTCTCCAACCTTGGTAGCACACTCATAAAATTGGTTGCATACTACTCTAAATCGTATGGTAAGCAAAATAATAAGGTTTACATCAAGTTATCACATAGTAGTTTCCCGCAAAATTCATCTCTACACTATTGAGCTGAATGCATTACTTTCTATTCTATGCATTTTGAGTTATGGATGTGTACATAACTACTCAGGGTGAGGTGGAACGGTATAAATATTGCATGTATCCTAATCAGAGCCATGAAATACTCAAATGCAAGGTGAATTCAGGAAGCTACCTCTTAACATTTAGAGTGGAACTGTAAATATCTTTGTTAAGTTCTGTAAACCGTAATGTTCCATTGTGTAAAAAAGTTGAAGTTACTAAAAGTAACTTCTCGAACATTGGTAGCACACTCATAAAATCGGTTGCATACTACTCTAAGTGATGTGGTAAGTAAAATAATAAGGTTTACATCAAGTTATCACATAGTAGTTTCCCGCAAAATTCAACTTTACACTCTATTGAGCTGAATGCATTACTTTATATTCTATGCATTTTGATTTATGGATGTGTACATAACCACTCAGGGTGAGGTGGAACGGTATAAATATTGCAGGTATCCTACTCAGAGCCATCGAATACTCAAATGCAAGGTGATTTCAGGAAGCTAACTCATAACATTTAGAGTGGAACAGTAAAAATCTTAGTTTAGTTCTGTAAACGGTAATGTTCCATTGTGTAAAAAAGTTGAAGTTACTAAAAGTAACTTCTCCAACATTGGTAGCACACTCATAAAATCGGTTGCATACTACTCTAAATCATATGGTAAGCAAAATAATATGGTTTACATGGTTATCACATAGTAGTTTCCCTCAAAATTCAACTTTACACTCTATTGAGCTGAATGCATTACTTTCTATTCTATGCATTTTGAGTTATGGATGTGTACATAACTACTCAGGGTGAGGTGGAACGGTATAAATATTGCATGTATCCTACTCAGAGCCATGAAATACTCAAATGCAAGGTGAATTCTGGAAGCTACCTCATAACATTTAGAGTGGAACAGTAAATGTCTTTGTTTAGTTCTGTAAATGGTAATGTTCCATTGTGTAGAAAAGTTGAAGTTACTAAAAGTAACTTCTCCAACCTTGCTAGCACACTCATAAAATTGGTTGCATACTACTCTAAATCGTATGGTAAGCAAAATAATAAGGTTTACATCAAGTTATCACATAGTAGTTTCCCGCAAAATTCATCTCTACACTCTATTGAGCTGAATGCATTACTTTCTATTCCATGCATTTTGATTTATGGATGTGTACATAACTACTCAGGGTGAGGTGGAACGGTATAAATATTGCATGTATCCTACTCAGAGGCATGAAATACTCAAATGCAAGGTGAATTCAGGAAGCTACCTCTTAACATTTAGAGTGGAACAGTAAATATCTTTGTTAAGTTCTGTAAACGGTAATGTTCCTTTGTGTAAAAAAGTTGAAGTTACTAAAAGTAACTTCTCGAACATTGGTAACACACTCATAAAATCGGTTGCATACTACTCTAAGTGATGTGGTAAGTAAAATAATAAGGTTTACATCAAGTTATCAGATAGTAGTTTCCCGCAAAATTCAACTTTACACTCTATTGAGCTGAATGCATTACTTCCTATTCTATGCATTTTGATTTATGGATGTGTACATAACCACTCAGGGTGAGGTGGAACGGTATAAATATTGCATGTATCCTACTCAGAGCCATGGAATACTCAAATGCAAGGTGAATTCAGGAAGCTACCTCATAACATTTAGCGTGGAACAGTAAAAATCTTTGTTTAGTTCTGTAAACGGTAATGTTCCATTGTGTAAAAAAGTTGAAGTTACTAAAAGTAACTTCTCCAACATTGGTAGCACCCTCATAAAATCGGTTGCATACTACTCTAAATCACATGGTAAGCAAAATAATATGGTTTACATGAAGTTATCACATAGTAGTTTCCCGCAAAATTCAACTTTACACTCTATTGAGCTGAATGCATTACTTTCTATTCTATGCATTTTGAGTTATGGATGTGTACATAACTACTCAGGGTGAGGTGGAACGGTATAAATATTGCGTGTATCCTACTCAGAGCCTTGAAATACTCAAATGCAAGGTGAATTCAGGAAGCTACCTCATAACATTTAGAGTGGAACAGTAAATATCTTTGTTTAGTTCTGTAAATGGTAATGTTCCATTGTGTAGAAAAGTTGAAGTTACTAAAAGTAACTTCTCCAACCTTGCTAGCACACTCATAAAATCGGTTGCATACTACTCTAAATCATATGGTAAGCAAAATAATATGGTTTACATGAAGTTATCACATAGTAGTTTCCCTCAAAATTCAACTTTACACTCTATTGAGCTGAATGCATTACTTTCTATTCTATGCATTTTGAGTTATGGATGTGTACATAACTACTCAGGGTGAGGTGGAACGGTATAAATATTGCATGTATCCTACTCAGAGCCATGAAATACTCAAATGCAAGGTAAATTCAGGAAGCTACCTCATAACATTTAGAGTGGAACAGTAAATATCTTTGTTTAGTTCTGTAAATGGTAATGTTCCATTGTGTAGAAAAGTTGAAGTTACTAAAAGTAACTTCTCCAACCTTGGTAGCACACTCATAAAATCGTTTGCATACTACTCTAAGTGATGTGGTAAGTAAAATAATAAGGTTTACATCAAGTTATCACATAGTAGTTTCCCGCAAAATTCAACTTTACACTCTATTGAGCTGAATGCATTACTTCCTATTCTATGCATTTTGATTTATGGATGTGTACATAACCACTCAGGGTGAGGTGGAACGGTATAAATATTGCATGTATCCTACTCAGAGCCATGGAATACTCAAATGCAAGGTGAATTCAGGAAGCTACCTCCTAACATTTAGAGTGGAACAGTAAATATCTTTGTTTAGTTCTGTAAATGGTAATGTTCCATTGTGTAGAAAAGTTGAAGTTACTAAAACTAACTTCTCCAACCTTGGTAGCACACTCATAAAATTGGTTGCATACTACTCTAAATCGTATGGTAAGCAAAATAATAAGGTTTACATCAAGTTATCACATAGTAGTTCCCCGCAAAATTCATCTCTACACTATTGAGCTGAATGCATTACTTTCTATTCTATGCATTTTGAGTTATGGATGTGTACATAACTACTCAGGGTGAGGTGGAACGGTATAAATATTGCATGTATCCTACTCAGAGCCATGAAATACTCAAATGCAAGGTGAATTCAGGAAGCTACCTCTTAACATTTAGAGTGGAACAGTAAATATCTTTGTTAAGTTCTGTAAACCGTAATGTTCCATTGTGTAAAAAAGTTGAAGTTACTAAAAGTAACTTCTCGAACATTGGTAGCACACTCATAAAATCGGTTGCATACTACTCTAAGTGATGTGGTAAGTAAAATAATAAGGTTTACATCAAGTTATCACATAGTAGTTTCCCGCAAAATTCAACTTTACACTCTATTGAGCTGAATGCATTACTTTATATTCTATGCATTTTGATTTATGGATGTGTACATAACCACTCAGGGTGAGGTGGAACGGTATAAATATTGCAGGTATCCTACTCAGAGCCATCGAATACTCAAATGCAAGGTGAATTCAGGAAGCTAACTCATAACATTTAGAGTGGAACAGTAAAAATCTTAGTTTAGTTCTGTAAACGGTAATGTTCCATTGTGTAAAAAAGTTGAAGTTACTAAAAGTAACTTCTCCAACATTGGTAGCACACTCATAAAATCGGTTGCATACTACTCTAAATCATATGGTAAGCAAAATAATATGGTTTACATGAAGTTATCACATAGTAGTTTCCCTCAAAATTCAACTTTACACTCTATTGAGCTGAATGCATTACTTTCTATTCTATGCATTTTGAGTTATGGATGTGTACATAACTACTCAGGGTGAGGTGGAACGGTATAAATATTGCATGTATCCTACTCAGAGCCATGAAATACTCAAATGCAAGGTGAATTCAGGAAGCTACCTCATAACATTTAGAGTGGAACAGTAAATGTCTTTGTTTAGTTCTGTAAATGGTAATGTTCCATTGTGTAGAAAAGTTGAAGTTACTAAAAGTAACTTCTCCAACCTTGCTAGCACACTCATAAAATTGGTTGCATACTACTCTAAATCGTATGGTAAGCAAAATAATAAGGTTTACATCAAGTTATCACATAGTAGTTTCCCGCAAAATTCATCTCTACACTCTATTGAGCTGAATGCATTACTTTCTATTCCATGCATTTTGATTTATGGATGTGTACATAACTACTCAGGGTGAGGTGGAACGGTATAAATATTGCATGTATCCTACTCAGAGGCATGAAATACTCAAATGCAAGGTGAATTCAGGAAGCTACCTCTTAACATTTAGAGTGGAACAGTAAATATCTTTGTTAAGTTCTGTAAACGGTAATGTTCCTTTGTGTAAAAAAGTTGAAGTTACTAAAAGTAACTTCTCGAACATTGGTAACACACTCATAAAATCCGTTGCATACTACTCTAAGTGATGTGGTAAGTAAAATAATAAGGTTTACATCAAGTTATCAGATAGTAGTTTCCCGCAAAATTCAACTTTACACTCTATTGAGCTGAATGCATTACTTCCTATTCTATGCATTTTGATTTATGGATGTGTACATAACCACTCAGGGTGAGGTGGAACGGAATAAATATTGCATGTATCCTACTCAGAGCCATGGAATACTCAAATGCAAGGTGAATTCAGGAAGCTACCTCATAACATTTAGAGTGGAACAGTAAATATCTTTGTTTAGTTCTGTAAATGGTAATGTTCCATTGTGTAGAAAAGTTGAAGTTACTAAAAGTAACTTCTCCAACCTTGGTAGCACACTCATAAAATTGGTTGCATACTACTCTAAATCGGATGGTAAGCAAAATAATAAGGTTTACATCAAGTTATCACATAGTAGTTTCCCGCAAAATTCATCTCTACACTCTATTGAGCTGAATGCATTACTTTCTATTCTATGCATTTTGATTTATGGATGTGTACATAACCACTCAGGGTGAGGTGGAACGGTATAAATATTGCATGTATCCTACTCAGAGCCATGGAATACTCAAATGCAAGGTGAATTCAGGAAGCTACCTCCTAACATTTAGAGTGGAACAGTAAATATCTTTGTTTAGTTCTGTAAACGGTAATGTTCCATTGTGTAGAAAAGTTGAAGTTACTAAAAGTAACTTCTCCAACCTTGGTAGCACACTCATAAAATTGGTTGCATACTACTCTAAATCGGATGGTAAGCAAAATAATAAGGTTTACATCAAGTTATCACATAGTAGTTTCCCGCAAAATTCATCTCTACACTCTATTGAGCTGAATGCATTACTTTCTATTCTATGCATTTTGATTTATGGATGTGTACATAACCACTCAGGGTGAGGTGGAACGGTATAAATATTGCATGTATCCTACTCAGAGCCATGGAATACTCAAATGCAAGGTGAATTCAGGAAGCTACCTCCTAACATTTAGAGTGGAACAGTAAATATCTTTGTTTAGTTCTGTAAACGGTAATGTTCCATTGTATAAAAAAGTTGAAGTTACTAAAACTAACTTCTCCAACCTTGGTAGCACACTCATAAAATTGGTTGCATACTACTCTAAATCGTATGGTAAGCAAAATAATAAGGTTTACATCAAGTTATCACATAGTAGTTTCCCGCAAAATTCAACTTTACACTCTATTGAGCTGAATGCATTACTTTCTATTCTATGCATTTTGAGTTATGGATGTGTACATAACTACTCAGGGTGAGGTGGAACGGTATAAATATTGCATGTATCCTACTCAGAGCCATGAAATACTCAAATGCAAGGTAAATTCAGGAAGCTACCTCATAACATTTAGAGTGGAACAGTAAATATCTTTGTTTAGTTCTGTAAATGGTAATGTTCCATTGTGTAGAAAAGTTGAAGTTACTAAAAGTAACTTCTCCAACCTTGGTAGCACACTCATAAAATCGTTTGCATACTACTCTAAGTGATGTGGTAAGTAAAATAATAAGGTTTACATCAAGTTATCACATAGTAGTTTCCCGCAAAATTCAACTTTACACTCTATTGAGCTGAATGCATTACTTCCTATTCTATGCATTTTGATTTATGGATGTGTACATAACCACTCAGGGTGAGGTGGAACGGTATAAATATTGCATGTATCCTACTCAGAGCCATGGAATACTCAAATGCAAGGTGAATTCAGGAAGCTACCTCCTAACATTTAGAGTGGAACAGTAAATATCTTTGTTTAGTTCTGTAAATGGTAATGTTCCATTGTGTAGAAAAGTTGAAGTTACTAAAACTAACTTCTCCAACCTTGGTAGCACACTCATAAAATTGGTTGCATACTACTCTAAATCGTATGGTAAGCAAAATAATAAGGTTTACATCAAGTTATCACATAGTAGTTTCCCGCAAAATTCATCTCTACACTATTGAGCTGAATGCATTACTTTCTATTCTATGCATTTTGAGTTATGGATGTGTACATAACTACTCAGGGTGAGGTGGAACGGTATAAATATTGCATGTATCCTAATCAGAGCCATGAAATACTCAAATGCAAGGTGAATTCAGGAAGCTACCTCTTAACATTTAGAGTGGAACAGTAAATATCTTTGTTAAGTTCTGTAAACCGTAATGTTCCATTGTGTAAAAAAGTTGAAGTTACTAAAAGTAACTTCTCGAACATTGGTAGCACACTCATAAAATCGGTTGCATACTACTCTAAGTGATGTGGTAAGTAAAATAATAAGGTTTACATCAAGTTATCACATAGTAGTTTCCCGCAAAATTCAACTTTACACTCTATTGAGCTGAATGCATTACTTTATATTCTATGCATTTTGATTTATGGATGTGTACATAACCACTCAGGGTGAGGTGGAACGGTGTAAATATTGCAGGTATCCTACTCAGAGCCATCGAATACTCAAATGCAAGGTGAATTCAGGAAGCTAACTCATAACATTTAGAGTGGAACAGTAAAAATCTTAGTTTAGTTCTGTAAACGGTAATGTTCCATTGTGTAAAAAAGTTGAAGTTACTAAAAGTAACTTCTCCAACATTGGTAGCACACTCATAAAATCGGTTGCATACTACTCTAAATCATATGGTAAGCAAAATAATATGGTTTACATGGTTATCACATAGTAGTTTCCCTCAAAATTCAACTTTACACTCTATTGAGCTGAATGCATTACTTTCTATTCTATGCATTTTGAGTTATGGATGTGTACATAACTACTCAGGGTGAGGTGGAACGGTATAAATATTGCATGTATCCTACTCAGAGCCATGAAATACTCAAATGCAAGGTGAATTCAGGAAGCTACCTCATAACATTTAGAGTGGAACAGTAAATGTCTTTGTTTAGTTCTGTAAATGGTAATGTTCCATTGTGTAGAAAAGTTGAAGTTACTAAAAGTAACTTCTCCAACCTTGCTAGCACACTCATAAAATTGGTTGCATACTACTCTAAATCGTATGGTAAGCAAAATAATAAGGTTTACATCAAGTTATCACATAGTAGTTTCCCGCAAAATTCATCTCTACACTCTATTGAGCTGAATGCATTACTTTCTATTCCATGCATTTTGATTTATGGATGTGTACATAACTACTCAGGGTGAGGTGGAACGGTATAAATATTGCATGTATCCTACTCAGAGGCATGAAATACTCAAATGCAAGGTGAATTCAGGAAGCTACCTCTTAACATTTAGAGTGGAACAGTAAATATCTTTGTTAAGTTCTGTAAACGGTAATGTTCCTTTGTGTAAAAAAGTTGAAGTTACTAAAAGTAACTTCTCGAACATTGGTAACACACTCATAAAATCGGTTGCATACTACTCTAAGTGATGTGGTAAGTAAAATAATAAGGTTTACATCAAGTTATCACATAGTAGTTTCCCGCAAAATTCAACTTTACACTCTATTGAGCTGAATGCATTACTTCCTATTCTATGCATTTTGATTTATGGATGTGTACATAACCACTCAGGGTGAGGTGGAACGGTATAAATATTGCATGTATCCTACTCAGAGCCATGGAATACTCAAATGCAAGGTGAATTCAGGAAGCTACCTCATAACATTTAGAGTGGAACAGTAAAAATCTTAGTTTAGTTCTGTAAACGGTAATGTTCCATTGTGTAAAAAAGTTGAAGTTACTAAAAGTAACTTCTCCAACATTGGTAGCACACTCATAAAATCGGTTGCATACTACTCTAAATCATATGGTAAGCAAAATAATATGGTTTACATGGTTATCACATAGTAGTTTCCCTCAAAATTCAACTTTACACTCTATTGAGCTGAATGCATTACTTTCTATTCTATGCATTTTGAGTTATGGATGTGTACATAACTACTCAGGGTGAGGTGGAACGGTATAAATATTGCATGTATCCTACTCAGAGCCATGAAATACTCAAATGCAAGGTGAATTCAGGAAGCTACCTCATAACATTTAGAGTGGAACAGTAAATGTCTTTGTTTAGTTCTGTAAATGGTAATGTTCCATTGTGTAGAAAAGTTGAAGTTACTAAAAGTAACTTCTCCAACCTTGCTAGCACACTCATAAAATTGGTTGCATACTACTCTAAATCGTATGGTAAGCAAAATAATAAGGTTTACATCAAGTTATCACATAGTAGTTTCCCGCAAAATTCATCTCTACACTCTATTGAGCTGAATGCATTACTTTCTATTCCATGCATTTTGATTTATGGATGTGTACATAACTACTCAGGGTGAGGTGGAACGGTATAAATATTGCATGTATCCTACTCAGAGGCATGAAATACTCAAATGCAAGGTGAATTCAGGAAGCTACCTCTTAACATTTAGAGTGGAACAGTAAATATCTTTGTTAAGTTCTGTAAACGGTAATGTTCCTTTGTGTAAAAAAGTTGAAGTTACTAAAAGTAACTTCTCGAACATTGGTAACACACTCATAAAATCGGTTGCATACTACTCTAAGTGATGTGGTAAGTAAAATAATAAGGTTTACATCAAGTTATCACATAGTAGTTTCCCGCAAAATTCAACTTTACACTCTATTGAGCTGAATGCATTACTTCCTATTCTATGCATTTTGATTTATGGATGTGTACATAACCACTCAGGGTGAGGTGGAACGGTATAAATATTGCATGTATCCTACTCAGAGCCATGGAATACTCAAATGCAAGGTGAATTCAGGAAGCTACCTCATAACATTTAGAGTGGAACAGTAAAAATCTTTGTTTAGTTCTGTAAACGGTAATGTTCCATTGTGTAAAAAAGTTGAAGTTACTAAAAGTAACTTCTCCAACATTGGTAGCACCCTCATAAAATCGGTTGCATACTACTCTAAATCACATGGTAAGCAAAATAATATGGTTTACATGAAGTTATCACATAGTAGTTTCCCGCAAAATTCAACTTTACACTCTATTGAGCTGAATGCATTACTTTCTATTCTATGCATTTTGAGTTGTGGATGTGTACATAACTACTCAGGGTGAGGTGGAACGGTATAAATATTGCCTGTATCCTACTCAGAGCCTTGAAATACTCAAATGCAAGGTGAATTCAGGAAGCTACCTCATAACATTTAGAGTGGAACAGTAAATATCTTTGTTTAGTTCTGTAAATGGTAATGTTCCATTGTGTAGAAAAGTTGAAGTTACTAAAAGTAACTTCTCCAACCTTGCTAGCACACTCATAAAATCGGTTGCATACTACTCTAAATCATATGGTAAGCAAAATAATATGGTTTACATGAAGTTATCACATAGTAGTTTCCCTCAAAATTCAACTTTACACTCTATTGAGCTGAATGCATTACTTTCTATTCTATGCATTTTGAGTTATGGATGTGTACATAACTACTCAGGGTGAGGTGGAACGGTATAAATATTGCATGTATCCTACTCAGAGCCATGAAATACTCAAATGCAAGGTGAATTCAGGAAGCTACCTCATAACATTTAGAGTGGAACAGTAAATATCTTTGTTTAGTTCTGTAAATGGTAATGTTCCATTGTGTAGAAAAGTTGAAGTTACTAAAAGTAACTTCTCCAACCTTGCTAGCACACTCATAAAATTGGTTGCATACTACTCTAAATCGTATGGTAAGCAAAATAATAAGGTTTACATCAAGTTATCACATAGTAGTTTCCCGCAAAATTCATCTCTACACTCTATTGAGCTGAATGCATTACTTTCTATTCTATGCATTTTGATTTATGGATGTGTACATAACTACTCAGGGTGAGGTGGAACGGTATAAATATTGCATGTATCCTACTCAGAGGCATGAAATACTCAAATGCAAGGTGAATTCAGGAAGCTACCTCTTAACATTTAGAGTGGAACAGTAAATATCTTTGTTAAGTTCTGTAAACGGTAATGTTCCTTTGTGTAAAAAAGTTGAAGTTACTAAAAGTAACTTCTCGAACATTGGTAACACACTCATAAAATCGGTTGCATACTACTCTAAGTGATGTGGTAAGTAAAATAATAAGGTTTACATCAAGTTATCACATAGTAGTTTCCCGCAAAATTCAACTTTACACTCTATTGAGCTGAATGCATTACTTCCTATTCTATGCATTTTGATTTATGGATGTGTACACAACCACTCAGGGTGAGGTGGAACGGTATAAATATTGCATGTATCCTACTCAGAGCCACTCAAATGCAAGGTGAATTCAGGAAGCTACCTCATAACATTTAGAGTGGAACAGTTAAAATCTTTGTTTAGTTCTGTAAACGGTAATGTTCCATTGTGTAAAAAAGTTGAAGTTACTAAAAGTAACTTCTCCAACATTGGTAGCACACTCATAAAATCGGTTGCATACTACTCTAAATCATATGGTAAGCAGAATAATATGGTTTACATGAAGTTATCACATAGTAGTTTCCCGCAAAATTCAACTTTACACTCTATTGAGCTGAATGCATTACTTTCTATTCTATGCATTTTGAGTTATGGATGTGTACATAACTACTCAGGGTGAGGTGGAACGGTATAAATATTGCATGTATCCTACTCAGAGCCATGAAATACTCAAATGCAAGGTAAATTCAGGAAGCTACCTCATAACATTTAGAGTGGAACAGTAAATATCTTTGTTTAGTTCTGTAAATGGTAATGTTCCATTGTGTAGAAAAGTTGAAGTTACTAAAAGTAACTTCTCCAACCTTGGTAGCACACTCATAAAATCGTTTGCATACTACTCTAAGTGATGTGGTAAGTAAAATAATAAGGTTTACATCAAGTTATCACATAGTAGTTTCCCGCAAAATTCAACTTTACACTCTATTGAGCTGAATGCATTACTTCCTATTCTATGCATTTTGATTTATGGATGTGTACATAACCACTCAGGGTGAGGTGGAACGGTATAAATATTGCATGTATCCTACTCAGAGCCATGGAATACTCAAATGCAAGGTGAATTCAGGAAGCTACCTCCTAACATTTAGAGTGGAACAGTAAATATCTTTGTTTAGTTCTGTAAATGGTAATGTTCCATTGTGTAGAAAAGTTGAAGTTACTAAAACTAACTTCTCCAACCTTGGTAGCACACTGATAAAATTGGTTGCATACTACTCTAAATCGTATGGTAAGCAAAATAATAAGGTTTACATCAAGTTATCACATAGTAGTTTCCCGCAAAATTCATCTCTACACTATTGAGCTGAATGCATTACTTTCTATTCTATGCATTTTGAGTTATGGATGTGTACATAACTACTCAGGGTGAGGTGGAACGGTATAAATATTGCATGTATCCTACTCAGAGCCATGAAATACTCAAATGCAAGGTGAATTCAGGAAGCTACCTCTTAACATTTAGAGTGGAACAGTAAATATCTTTGTTAAGTTCTGTAAACCGTAATGTTCCATTGTGTAAAAAAGTTGAAGTTACTAAAAGTAACTTCTCGAACATTGGTAGCACACTCATAAAATCGGTTGCATACTACTCTAAGTGATGTGGTAAGTAAAATAATAAGGTTTACATCAAGTTATCACATAGTAGTTTCCCGCAAAATTCAACTTTACACTCTATTGAGCTGAATGCATTACTTTATATTCTATGCATTTTGATTTATGGATGTGTACATAACCACTCAGGGTGAGGTGGAACGGTATAAATATTGCAGGTATCCTACTCAGAGCCATCGAATACTCAAATGCAAGGTGAATTCAGGAAGCTAACTCATAACATTTAGAGTGGAACAGTAAATGTCTTTGTTTAGTTCTGTAAATGGTAATGTTCCATTGTGTAGAAAAGTTGAAGTTACTAAAAGTAACTTCTCCAACCTTGCTAGCACACTCATAAAATTGGTTGCATACTACTCTAAATCGTATGGTAAGCAAAATAATAAGGTTTACATCAAGTTATCACATAGTAGTTTCCCGCAAAATTCATCTCTACACTCTATTGAGCTGAATGCATTACTTTCTATTCCATGCATTTTGAGTTATGGATGTGTACATAACTACTCAGGGTGAGGTGGAACGGTATAAATATTGCATGTATCCTACTCAGAGCCATGAAATACTCAAATGCAAGGTGAATTCAGGAAGCTACCTCATAACATTTAGAGTGGAACAGTAAATGTCTTTGTTTAGTTCTGTAAATGGTAATGTTCCATTGTGTAGAAAAGTTGAAGTTACTAAAAGTAACTTCTCCAACCTTGCTAGCACACTCATAAAATTGGTTGCATACTACTCTAAATCGTATGGTAAGCAAAATAATAAGGTTTACATCAAGTTATCACATAGTAGTTTCCCGCAAAATTCATCTCTACACTCTATTGAGCTGAATGCATTACTTTCTATTCCATGCATTTTGATTTATGGATGTGTACATAACTACTCAGGGTGAGGTGGAACGGTATAAATATT
Organism: Hemitrygon akajei; assembly: GCF_048418815.1. NCBI lineage: Eukaryota > Metazoa > Chordata > Chondrichthyes > Myliobatiformes > Dasyatidae > Hemitrygon > Hemitrygon akajei. Next base: position 109,302,311 of record NC_133129.1, on the reverse strand, counting down.
GCATGTATCCTACTCAGAGGCATGAAATACTCAAATGCAAGGTGAATTCAGGAAGCTACCTCTTAACATTTAGAGTGGAACAGTAAATATCTTTGTTAAGTTCTGTAAACGGTAATGTTCCTTTGTGTAAAAAAGTTGAAGTTACTAAAAGTAACTTCTCGAACATTGGTAACACACTCATAAAATCGGTTGCATACTACTCTAAGTGATGTGGTAAGTAAAATAATAAGGTTTACATCAAGTTATCACATAGTAGTTTCCCGCAAAATTCAACTTTACACTCTATTGAGCTGAATGCATTACTTCCTATTCTATGCATTTTGATTTATGGATGTGTACATAACCACTCAGGGTGAGGTGGAACGGTATAAATATTGCATGTATCCTACTCAGAGCCATGGAATACTCAAATGCAAGGTGAATTCAGGAAGCTACCTCATAACATTTAGAGTGGAACAGTAAAAATCTTTGTTTAGTTCTGTAAACGGTAATGTTCCATTGTGTAAAAAAGTTGAAGTTACTAAAAGTAACTTCTCCAACATTGGTAGCACCCTCATAAAATCGGTTGCATACTACTCTAAATCACATGGTAAGCAAAATAATATGGTTTACATGAAGTTATCACATAGTAGTTTCCCGCAAAATTCAACTTTACACTCTATTGAGCTGAATGCATTACTTTCTATTCTATGCATTTTGAGTTGTGGATGTGTACATAACTACTCAGGGTGAGGTGGAACGGTATAAATATTGCCTGTATCCTACTCAGAGCCTTGAAATACTCAAATGCAAGGTGAATTCAGGAAGCTACCTCATAACATTTAGAGTGGAACAGTAAATATCTTTGTTTAGTTCTGTAAATGGTAATGTTCCATTGTGTAGAAAAGTTGAAGTTACTAAAAGTAACTTCTCCAACCTTGCTAGCACACTCATAAAATCGGTTGCATACTACTCTAAATCATATGGTAAGCAAAATAATATGGTTTACATGAAGTTATCACATAGTAGTTTCCCTCAAAATTCAACTTTACACTCTATTGAGCTGAATGCATTACTTTCTATTCTATGCATTTTGAGTTATGGATGTGTACATAACTACTCAGGGTGAGGTGGAACGGTATAAATATTGCATGTATCCTACTCAGAGCCATGAAATACTCAAATGCAAGGTGAATTCAGGAAGCTACCTCATAACATTTAGAGTGGAACAGTAAATATCTTTGTTTAGTTCTGTAAATGGTAATGTTCCATTGTGTAGAAAAGTTGAAGTTACTAAAAGTAACTTCTCCAACCTTGCTAGCACACTCATAAAATTGGTTGCATACTACTCTAAATCGTATGGTAAGCAAAATAATAAGGTTTACATCAAGTTATCACATAGTAGTTTCCCGCAAAATTCATCTCTACACTCTATTGAGCTGAATGCATTACTTTCTATTCTATGCATTTTGATTTATGGATGTGTACATAACTACTCAGGGTGAGGTGGAACGGTATAAATATTGCATGTATCCTACTCAGAGGCATGAAATACTCAAATGCAAGGTGAATTCAGGAAGCTACCTCTTAACATTTAGAGTGGAACAGTAAATATCTTTGTTAAGTTCTGTAAACGGTAATGTTCCTTTGTGTAAAAAAGTTGAAGTTACTAAAAGTAACTTCTCGAACATTGGTAACACACTCATAAAATCGGTTGCATACTACTCTAAGTGATGTGGTAAGTAAAATAATAAGGTTTACATCAAGTTATCACATAGTAGTTTCCCGCAAAATTCAACTTTACACTCTATTGAGCTGAATGCATTACTTCCTATTCTATGCATTTTGATTTATGGATGTGTACACAACCACTCAGGGTGAGGTGGAACGGTATAAATATTGCATGTATCCTACTCAGAGCCACTCAAATGCAAGGTGAATTCAGGAAGCTACCTCATAACATTTAGAGTGGAACAGTTAAAATCTTTGTTTAGTTCTGTAAACGGTAATGTTCCATTGTGTAAAAAAGTTGAAGTTACTAAAAGTAACTTCTCCAACATTGGTAGCACACTCATAAAATCGGTTGCATACTACTCTAAATCATATGGTAAGCAGAATAATATGGTTTACATGAAGTTATCACATAGTAGTTTCCCGCAAAATTCAACTTTACACTCTATTGAGCTGAATGCATTACTTTCTATTCTATGCATTTTGAGTTATGGATGTGTACATAACTACTCAGGGTGAGGTGGAACGGTATAAATATTGCATGTATCCTACTCAGAGCCATGAAATACTCAAATGCAAGGTAAATTCAGGAAGCTACCTCATAACATTTAGAGTGGAACAGTAAATATCTTTGTTTAGTTCTGTAAATGGTAATGTTCCATTGTGTAGAAAAGTTGAAGTTACTAAAAGTAACTTCTCCAACCTTGGTAGCACACTCATAAAATCGTTTGCATACTACTCTAAGTGATGTGGTAAGTAAAATAATAAGGTTTACATCAAGTTATCACATAGTAGTTTCCCGCAAAATTCAACTTTACACTCTATTGAGCTGAATGCATTACTTCCTATTCTATGCATTTTGATTTATGGATGTGTACATAACCACTCAGGGTGAGGTGGAACGGTATAAATATTGCATGTATCCTACTCAGAGCCATGGAATACTCAAATGCAAGGTGAATTCAGGAAGCTACCTCCTAACATTTAGAGTGGAACAGTAAATATCTTTGTTTAGTTCTGTAAATGGTAATGTTCCATTGTGTAGAAAAGTTGAAGTTACTAAAACTAACTTCTCCAACCTTGGTAGCACACTGATAAAATTGGTTGCATACTACTCTAAATCGTATGGTAAGCAAAATAATAAGGTTTACATCAAGTTATCACATAGTAGTTTCCCGCAAAATTCATCTCTACACTATTGAGCTGAATGCATTACTTTCTATTCTATGCATTTTGAGTTATGGATGTGTACATAACTACTCAGGGTGAGGTGGAACGGTATAAATATTGCATGTATCCTACTCAGAGCCATGAAATACTCAAATGCAAGGTGAATTCAGGAAGCTACCTCTTAACATTTAGAGTGGAACAGTAAATATCTTTGTTAAGTTCTGTAAACCGTAATGTTCCATTGTGTAAAAAAGTTGAAGTTACTAAAAGTAACTTCTCGAACATTGGTAGCACACTCATAAAATCGGTTGCATACTACTCTAAGTGATGTGGTAAGTAAAATAATAAGGTTTACATCAAGTTATCACATAGTAGTTTCCCGCAAAATTCAACTTTACACTCTATTGAGCTGAATGCATTACTTTATATTCTATGCATTTTGATTTATGGATGTGTACATAACCACTCAGGGTGAGGTGGAACGGTATAAATATTGCAGGTATCCTACTCAGAGCCATCGAATACTCAAATGCAAGGTGAATTCAGGAAGCTAACTCATAACATTTAGAGTGGAACAGTAAATGTCTTTGTTTAGTTCTGTAAATGGTAATGTTCCATTGTGTAGAAAAGTTGAAGTTACTAAAAGTAACTTCTCCAACCTTGCTAGCACACTCATAAAATTGGTTGCATACTACTCTAAATCGTATGGTAAGCAAAATAATAAGGTTTACATCAAGTTATCACATAGTAGTTTCCCGCAAAATTCATCTCTACACTCTATTGAGCTGAATGCATTACTTTCTATTCCATGCATTTTGATTTATGGATGTGTACATAACTACTCAGGGTGAGGTGGAACGGTATAAATATTGCATGTATCCTACTCAGAGGCATGAAATACTCAAATGCAAGGTGAATTCAGGAAGCTACCTCTTAACATTTAGAGTGGAACAGTAAATATCTTTGTTAAGTTCTGTAAACGGTAATGTTCCTTTGTGTAAAAAAGTTGAAGTTACTAAAAGTAACTTCTCGAACATTGGTAACACACTCATAAAATCCGTTGCATACTACTCTAAGTGATGTGGTAAGTAAAATAATAAGGTTTACATCAAGTTATCAGATAGTAGTTTCCCGCAAAATTCAACTTTACACTCTATTGAGCTGAATGCATTACTTCCTATTCTATGCATTTTGATTTATGGATGTGTACATAACCACTCAGGGTGAGGTGGAACGGTATAAATATTGCATGTATCCTACTCAGAGCCATGGAATACTCAAATGCAAGGTGAATTCAGGAAGCTACCTCCTAACATTTAGAGTGGAACAGTAAATATCTTTGTTTAGTTCTGTAAATGGTAATGTTCCATTGTGTAGAAAAGTTGAAGTTACTAAAACTAACTTCTCCAACCTTGGTAGCACACTGATAAAATTGGTTGCATACTACTCTAAATCGTATGGTAAGCAAAATAATAAGGTTTACATCAAGTTATCACATAGTAGTTTCCCGCAAAATTCATCTCTACACTATTGAGCTGAATGCATTACTTTCTATTCTATGCATTTTGAGTTATGGATGTGTACATAACTACTCAGGGTGAGGTGGAACGGTATAAATATTGCATGTATCCTACTCAGAGCCATGAAATACTCAAATGCAAGGTGAATTCAGGAAGCTACCTCTTAACATTTAGAGTGGAACAGTAAATATCTTTGTTAAGTTCTGTAAACCGTAATGTTCCATTGTGTAAAAAAGTTGAAGTTACTAAAAGTAACTTCTCGAACATTGGTAGCACACTCATAAAATCGGTTGCATACTACTCTAAGTGATGTGGTAAGTAAAATAATAAGGTTTACATCAAGTTATCACATAGTAGTTTCCCGCAAAATTCAACTTTACACTCTATTGAGCTGAATGCATTACTTTATATTCTATGCATTTTGATTTATGGATGTGTACATAACCACTCAGGGTGAGGTGGAACGGTATAAATATTGCAGGTATCCTACTCAGAGCCATCGAATACTCAAATGCAAGGTGAATTCAGGAAGCTAACTCATAACATTTAGAGTGGAACAGTAAATGTCTTTGTTTAGTTCTGTAAATGGTAATGTTCCATTGTGTAGAAAAGTTGAAGTTACTAAAAGTAACTTCTCCAACCTTGCTAGCACACTCATAAAATTGGTTGCATACTACTCTAAATCGTATGGTAAGCAAAATAATAAGGTTTACATCAAGTTATCACATAGTAGTTTCCCGCAAAATTCATCTCTACACTCTATTGAGCTGAATGCATTACTTTCTATTCCATGCATTTTGATTTATGGATGTGTACATAACTACTCAGGGTGAGGTGGAACGGTATAAATATTGCATGTATCCTACTCAGAGGCATGAAATACTCAAATGCAAGGTGAATTCAGGAAGCTACCTCTTAACATTTAGAGTGGAACAGTAAATATCTTTGTTAAGTTCTGTAAACGGTAATGTTCCTTTGTGTAAAAAAGTTGAAGTTACTAAAAGTAACTTCTCGAACATTGGTAACACACTCATAAAATCCGTTGCATACTACTCTAAGTGATGTGGTAAGTAAAATAATAAGGTTTACATCAAGTTATCAGATAGTAGTTTCCCGCAAAATTCAACTTTACACTCTATTGAGCTGAATGCATTACTTCCTATTCTATGCATTTTGATTTATGGATGTGTACATAACCACTCAGGGTGAGGTGGAACGGAATAAATATTGCATGTATCCTACTCAGAGCCATGGAATACTCAAATGCAAGGTGAATTCAGGAAGCTACCTCATAACATTTAGAGTGGAACAGTAAAAATCTTTGTTTAGTTCTGTAAACGGTAATGTTCCATTGTGTAAAAAAGTTGAAGTTACTAAAAGTAACTTCTCCAACATTGGTAGCACACTCATAAAATCGGTTGCATACTACTCTAAATCATATGGTAAGCAAAATAATATGGTTTACATCAAGTTATCACATAGTAGTTTCCCGCAAAATTCAACTTTACACTCTATTGAGCTGAATGCATTACTTTCTATTCTATGCATTTTGAGTTATGGATGTGTACATAACTACTCAGGGTGAGGTGGAACGGTATAAATATTGCATGTATCCTACTCAGAGCCATGAAATACTCAAATGCAGGGTAAATTCAGGAAGCTACCTCTTAACATTTAGAGTGGAACAGTAAATATCTTTGTTAAGTTCTGTAAACCGTAATGTTCCATTGTGTAAAAAAGTTGAAGTTACTAAAAGTAACTTCTCGAACATTGGTAGCACACTCATAAAATCGGTTGCATACTACTCTAAGTGATGTGGTAAGTAAAATAATAAGGTTTACATCAAGTTATCACATAGTAGTTTCCCGCAAAATTCAACTTTACACTCTATTGAGCTGAATGCATTACTTTATATTCTATGCATTTTGATTTATGGATGTGTACATAACCACTCAGGGTGAGGTGGAACGGTATAAATATTGCAGGTATCCTACTCAGAGCCATCGAATACTCAAATGCAAGGTGAATTCAGGAAGCTAACTCATAACATTTAGAGTGGAACAGTAAAAATCTTAGTTTAGTTCTGTAAACGGTAATGTTCCATTGTGTAAAAAAGTTGAAGTTACTAAAAGTAACTTCTCCAACATTGGTAGCACACTCATAAAATCGGTTGCATACTACTCTAAATCATATGGTAAGCAAAATAATATGGTTTACATGGTTATCACATAGTAGTTTCCCTCAAAATTCAACTTTACACTCTATTGAGCTGAATGCATTACTTTCTATTCTATGCATTTTGAGTTATGGATGTGTACATAACTACTCAGGGTGAGGTGGAACGGTATAAATATTGCATGTATCCTACTCAGAGCCATGAAATACTCAAATGCAAGGTGAATTCAGGAAGCTACCTCATAACATTTAGAGTGGAACAGTAAATGTCTTTGTTTAGTTCTGTAAATGGTAATGTTCCATTGTGTAGAAAAGTTGAAGTTACTAAAAGTAACTTCTCCAACCTTGCTAGCACACTCATAAAATTGGTTGCATACTACTCTAAATCGTATGGTAAGCAAAATAATAAGGTTTACATCAAGTTACCACATAGTAGTTTCCCGCAAAATTCATCTCTACACTCTATTGAGCTGAATGCATTACTTTCTATTCCATGCATTTTGATTTATGGATGTGTACATAACTACTCAGGGTGAGGTGGAACGGTATAAATATTGCATGTATCCTACTCAGAGGCATGAAATACTCAAATGCAAGGTGAATTCAGGAAGCTACCTCTTAACATTTAGAGTGGAACAGTAAATATCTTTGTTAAGTTCTGTAAACGGTAATGTTCCTTTGTGTAAAAAAGTTGAAGTTACTAAAAGAAACTTCTCGAACATTGGTAACACACTCATAAAATCGGTTGCATACTACTCTAAGTGATGTGGTAAGTAAAATAATAAGGTTTACATCAAGTTATCAGATAGTAGTTTCCCGCAAAATTCAACTTTACACTCTATTGAGCTGAATGCATTACTTTCTATTCTATGCATTTTGAGTTATGGATGTGTACATAACTACTCAGGGTGAGGTGGAACGGTATAAATATTGCATGTATCCTACTCAGAGCCATGAAATACTCAAATGCAAGGTGAATTCAGGAAGCTACCTCATAACATTTAGAGTGGAACAGTAAATATCTTTGTTTAGTTCTGTAAATGGTAATGTTCCATTGTGTAGAAAAGTTGAAGTTACTAAAAGTAACTTCTCCAACCTTGCTAGCACACTCATAAAATTGGTTGCATACTACTCTAAATCGTATGGTAAGCAAAATAATAAGGTTTACATCAAGTTATCACATAGTAGTTTCCCGCAAAATTCATCTCTACACTCTATTGAGCTGAATGCATTACTTTCTATTCTATGCATTTTGATTTATGGATGTGTACATAACTACTCAGGGTGAGGTGGAACGGTATAAATATTGCATGTATCCTACTCAGAGGCATGAAATACTCAAATGCAAGGTGAATTCAGGAAGCTACCTCTTAACATTTAGAGTGGAACAGTAAATATCTTTGTTAAGTTCTGTAAACGGTAATGTTCCTTTGTGTAAAAAAGTTGAAGTTACTAAAAGTAACTTCTCGAACATTGGTAACACACTCATAAAATCGGTTGCATACTACTCTAAGTGATGTGGTAAGTAAAATAATAAGGTTTACATCAAGTTATCACATAGTAGTTTCCCGCAAAATTCAACTTTACACTCTATTGAGCTGAATGCATTACTTCCTATTCTATGCATTTTGATTTATGGATGTGTACATAACCACTCAGTGTGAGGTGGAACGGTATAAATATTGCATGTATCCTACTCAGAGCCATGGAATACTCAAATGCAAGGTGAATTCAGGAAGCTACCTCATAACATTTAGAGTGGAACAGTTAAAATCTTTGTTTAGTTCTGTAAACGGTAATGTTCCATTGTGTAAAAAAGTTGAAGTTACTAAAAGTAACTTCTCCAACATTGGTAGCACACTCATAAAATCGGTTGCATACTACTCTAAATCACATGGTAAGCAAAATAATATGGTTTACATGAAGTTATCACATAGTAGTTTCCCGCAAAATTCAACTTTACACTCTATTGAGCTGAATGCATTACTTTCTATTCTATGCATTTTGAGTTATGGATGTGTACATAACTACTCAGGGTGAGGTGGAACGGTATAAATATTGCGTGTATCCTACTCAGAGCCTTGAAATACTCAAATGCAAGGTGAATTCAGGAAGCTACCTCATAACATTTAGAGTGGAACAGTAAATATCTTTGTTTAGTTCTGTAAATGGTAATGTTCCATTGTGTAGAAAAGTTGAAGTTACTAAAAGTAACTTCTCCAACCTTGCTAGCACACTCATAAAATCGGTTGCATACTACTCTAAATCATATGGTAAGCAAAATAATATGGTTTACATGAAGTTATCACATAGTAGTTTCCCTCAAAATTCAACTTTACACTCTATTGAGCTGAATGCATTACTTTCTATTCTATGCATTTTGAGTTATGGATGTGTACATAACTACTCAGGGTGAGGTGGAACGGTATAAATATTGCATGTATCCTACTCAGAGCCATGAAATACTCAAATGCAAGGTGAATTCAGGAAGCTACCTCATAACATTTAGAGTGGAACAGTAAATATCTTTGTTTAGTTCTGTAAATGGTAATGTTCCATTGTGTAGAAAAGTTGAAGTTACTAAAAGTAACTTCTCCAACCTTGCTAGCACACTCATAAAATTGGTTGCATACTACTCTAAATCGTATGGTAAGCAAAATAATAAGGTTTACATCAACTTATCACATAGTAGTTTCCCGCAAAATTCATCTCTACACTCTATTGAGCTGAATGCATTACTTTCTATTCTATGCATTTTGATTTATGGATGTGTACATAACTACTCAGGGTGAGGTGGAACGGTATAAATATTGCATGTATCCTACTCAGAGGCATGAAATACTCAAATGCAAGGTGAATTCAGGAAGCTACCTCTTAACATTTAGAGTGGAACAGTAAATATCTTTGTTTAGTTCTGTAAACGGTAATGTTCCATTGTATAAAAAAGTTGAAGTTACTAAAACTAACTTCTCCAACCTTGGTAGCACACTCATAAAATCGGTTGCATACTACTCTAAATCGTATGGTAAGCAAAATAATAAGGTTTACATCAAGTTATCACATAGTAGTTTCCCGCAAAATTCAACTTTACACTCTATTGAGCTGAATGCATTACTTTCTATTCTATGCATTTTGAGTTATGGATGTGTACATAACTACTCAGGGTGAGGTGGAACGGTATAAATATTGCATGTATCCTACTCAGAGCCATGAAATACTCAAATGCAAGGTAAATTCAGGAAGCTACCTCATAACATTTAGAGTGGAACAGTAAATATCTTTGTTTAGTTCTGTAAATGGTAATGTTCCATTGTGTAGAAAAGTTGAAGTTACTAAAAGTAACTTCTCCAACCTTGGTCGCACACTCATAAAATTGGTTGCATACTACTCTAAATCGGATGGTAAGCAAAATAATAAGGTTTACATCAAGTTATCACATAGTAGTTTCCCGCAAAATTCATCTCTACACTCTATTGAGCTGAATGCATTACTTTCTATTCTATGCATTTTGATTTATGGATGTGTACATAACCACTCAGGGTGAGGTGGAACGGTATAAATATTGCATGTATCCTACTCAGAGCCATGGAATACTCAAATGCAAGGTGAATTCAGGAAGCTACCTCCTAACATTTAGAGTGGAACAGTAAATATCTTTGTTTAGTTCTGTAAATGGTAATGTTCCATTGTGTAGAAAAGTTGAAGTTACTAAAAGTAACTTCTCCAACCTTGGTAGCACACTCATAAAATTGGTTGCATACTACTCTAAATCGGATGGTAAGCAAAATAATAAGGTTTACATCAAGTTATCACATAGTAGTTTCCCGCAAAATTCATCTCTACACTCTATTGAGCTGAATGCATTACTTTCTATTCTATGCATTTTGATTTATGGATGTGTACATAACCACTCAGGGTGAGGTGGAACGGTATAAATATTGCATGTATCCTACTCAGAGCCATGGAATACTCAAATGCAAGGTGAATTCAGGAAGCTACCTCCTAACATTTAGAGTGGAACAGTAAATATCTTTGTTTAGTTCTGTAAACGGTAATGTTCCATTGTGTAGAAAAGTTGAAGTTACTAAAAGTAACTTCTCCAACCTTGGTAGCACACTCATAAAATTGGTTGCATACTACTCTAAATCGGATGGTAAGCAAAATAATAAGGTTTACATCAAGTTATCACATAGTAGTTTCCCGCAAAATTCATCTCTACACTCTATTGAGCTGAATGCATTACTTTCTATTCTATGCATTTTGATTTATGGATGTGTACATAACCACTCAGGGTGAGGTGGAACGGTATAAATATTGCATGTATCCTACTCAGAGCCATGGAATACTCAAATGCAAGGTGAATTCAGGAAGCTACCTCCTAACATTTAGAGTGGAACAGTAAATATCTTTGTTTAGTTCTGTAAATGGTAATGTTCCATTGTGTAGAAAAGTTGAAGTTACTAAAAGTAACTTCTCCAACCTTGGTAGCACACTCATAAAATTGGTTGCATACTACTCTAAATCGGATGGTAAGCAAAATAATAAGGTTTACATCAAGTTATCACATAGTAGTTTCCCGCAAAATTCATCTCTACACTCTATTGAGCTGAATGCATTACTTTCTATTCTATGCATTTTGATTTATGGATGTGTACATAACCACTCAGGGTGAGGTGGAACGGTATAAATATTGCATGTATCCTACTCAGAGCCATGGAATACTCAAATGCAAGGTGAATTCAGGAAGCTACCTCCTAACATTTAGAGTGGAACAGTAAATATCTTTGTTTAGTTCTGTAAATGGTAATGTTCCATTGTGTAGAAAAGTTGAAGTTACTAAAAGTAACTTCTCCAACCTTGGTAGCACACTCATAAAATCGTTTGCATACTACTCTAAGTGATGTGGTAAGTAAAATAATAAGGTTTACATCAAGTTATCACATAGTAGTTTCCCGCAAAATTCAACTTTACACTCTATTGAGCTGAATGCATTACTTTATATTCTATGCATTTTGATTTATGGATGTGTACATAACCACTCAGGGTGAGGTGGAACGGTATAAATATTGCAGGTATCCTACTCAGAGCCATCGAATACTCAAATGCAAGGTGAATTCAGGAAGCTAACTCATAACATTTAGAGTGGAACAGTAAAAATCTTAGTTTAGTTCTGTAAACGGTAATGTTCCATTGTGTAAAAAAGTTGAAGTTACTAAAAGTAACTTCTCCAACATTGGTAGCACACTCATAAAATCGGTTGCATACTACTCTAAATCATATGGTAAGCAAAATAATATGGTTTACATGGTTATCACATAGTAGTTTCCCTCAAAATTCAACTTTACACTCTATTGAGCTGAATGCATTACTTTCTATTCTATGCATTTTGAGTTATGGATGTGTACATAACTACTCAGGGTGAGGTGGAACGGTATAAATATTGCATGTATCCTACTCAGAGCCATGAAATACTCAAATGCAAGGTGAATTCAGGAAGCTACCTCATAACATTTAGAGTGGAACAGTAAATGTCTTTGTTTAGTTCTGTAAATGGTAATGTTCCATTGTATAGAAAAGTTGAAGTTACTAAAAGTAACTTCTCCAACCTTGCTAGCACACTCATAAAATTGGTTGCATACTACTCTAAATCGTATGGTAAGCAAAATAATAAGGTTTACATCAAGTTATCACATAGTAGTTTCCCGCAAAATTCATCTCTACACTCTATTGAGCTGAATGCATTACTTTCTATTCCATGCATTTTGATTTATGGATGTGTACATAACTACTCAGGGTGAGGTGGAACGGTATAAATATTGCATGTATCCTACTCAGAGGCATGAAATACTCAAATGCAAGGTGAATTCAGGAAGCTACCTCTTAACATTTAGAGTGGAACAGTAAATATCTTTGTTAAGTTCTGTAAACGGTAATGTTCCTTTGTGTAAAAAAGTTGAAGTTACTAAAAGTAACTTCTCGAACATTGGTAACACACTCATAAAATCGGTTGCATACTACTCTAAGTGATGTGGTAAGTAAAATAATAAGGTTTACATCAAGTTATCAGATAGTAGTTTACCGCAAAATTCAACTTTACACTCTATTGAGCTGAATGCATTACTTCCTATTCTATGCATTTTGATTTATGGATGTGTACATAACCACTCAGGGTGAGGTGGAACGGTATAAATATTGCATGTATCCTACTCAGAGCCATGAAATACTCAAATGCAAGGTGAATTCAGGAAGCTACCTCATAACATTTAGAGTGGAACAGTAAATATCTTTGTTTAGTTCTGTAAATGGTAATGTTCCATTGTGTAGAAAAGTTGAAGTTACTAAAAGTAACTTCTCCAACCTTGGTAGCACACTCATAAAATTGGTTGCATACTACTCTAAATCGGATGGTAAGCAAAATAATAAGGTTTACATCAAGTTATCACATAGTAGTTTCCCGCAAAATTCATCTCTACACTCTATTGAGCTGAATGCATTACTTTCTATTCTATGCATTTTGATTTATGGATGTGTACATAACCACTCAGGGTGAGGTGGAACGGTATAAATATTGCATGTATCCTACTCAGAGCCATGGAATACTCAAATGCAAGGTGAATTCAGGAAGCTACCTCCTAACATTTAGAGTGGAACAGTAAATATCTTTGTTTAGTTCTGTAAACGGTAATGTTCCATTGTATAAAAAAGTTGAAGTTACTAAAACTAACTTCTCCAACCTTGGTAGCACACTCATAAAATTGGTTGCATACTACTCTAAATCGTATGGTAAGCAAAATAATAAGGTTTACATCAAGATATCACATAGTAGTTTCCCGCAAAATTCAACTTTACACTCTATTGAGCTGAATGCATTACTTTCTATTCTATGCATTTTGAGTTATGGATGTGTACATAACTACTCAGGGTGAGGTGGAACGGTATAAATATTGCATGTATCCTACTCAGAGCCATGAAATACTCAAATGCAAGGTAAATTCAGGAAGCTACCTCATAACATTTAGAGTGGAACAGTAAATATCTTTGTTTAGTTCTGTAAATGGTAATGTTCCATTGTGTAGAAAAGTTGAAGTTACTAAAAGTAACTTCTCCAACCTTGGTAGCACACTCATAAAATCGTTTGCATACTACTCTAAGTGATGTGGTAAGTAAAATAATAAGGTTTACATCAAGTTATCACATAGTAGTTTCCCGCAAAATTCAACTTTACACTCTATTGAGCTGAATGCATTACTTCCTATTCTATGCATTTTGATTTATGGATGTGTACATAACCACTCAGGGTGAGGTGGAACGGTATAAATATTGCATGTATCCTACTCAGAGCCATGGAATACTCAAATGCAAGGTGAATTCAGGAAGCTACCTCCTAACATTTAGAGTGGAACAGTAAATATCTTTGTTTAGTTCTGTAAATGGTAATGTTCCATTGTGTAGAAAAGTTGAAGTTACTAAAACTAACTTCTCCAACCTTGGTAGCACACTCATAAAATTGGTTGCATACTACTCTAAATCGTATGGTAAGCAAAATAATAAGGTTTACATCAAGTTATCACATAGTAGTTTCCCGCAAAATTCATCTCTACACTATTGAGCTGAATGCATTACTTTCTATTCTATGCATTTTGAGTTATGGATGTGTACATAACTACTCAGGGTGAGGTGGAACGGTATAAATATTGCATGTATCCTAATCAGAGCCATGAAATACTCAAATGCAAGGTGAATTCAGGAAGCTACCTCTTAACATTTAGAGTGGAACAGTAAATATCTTTGTTAAGTTCTGTAAACCGTAATGTTCCATTGTGTAAAAAAGTTGAAGTTACTAAAAGTAACTTCTCGAACATTGGTAGCACACTCATAAAATCGGTTGCATACTACTCTAAGTGATGTGGTAAGTAAAATAATAAGGTTTACATCAAGTTATCACATAGTAGTTTCCCGCAAAATTCAACTTTACACTCTATTGAGCTGAATGCATTACTTTATATTCTATGCATTTTGATTTATGGATGTGTACATAACCACTCAGGGTGAGGTGGAACGGTATAAATATTGCAGGTATCCTACTCAGAGCCATCGAATACTCAAATGCAAGGTGAATTCAGGAAGCTAACTCATAACATTTAGAGTGGAACAGTAAAAATCTTAGTTTAGTTCTGTAAACGGTAATGTTCCATTGTGTAGAAAAGTTGAAGTTACTAAAAGTAACTTCTCCAACCTTGCTAGCACACTCATAAAATTGGTTGCATACTACTCTAAATCGTATGGTAAGCAAAATAATAAGGTTTACATCAAGTTATCACATAGTAGTTTCCCGCAAAATTCATCTCTACACTCTATTGAGCTGAATGCATTACTTTCTATTCCATGCATTTTGATTTATGGATGTGTACATAACTACTCAGGGTGAGGTGGAACGGTATAAATATTGCATGTATCCTACTCAGAGGCATGAAATACTCAAATGCAAGGTGAATTCAGGAAGCTACCTCTTAACATTTAGAGTGGAACAGTAAATATCTTTGTTAAGTTCTGTAAACGGTAATGTTCCTTTGTGTAAAAAAGTTGAAGTTACTAAAAGTAACTTCTCGAACATTGGTAACACACTCATAAAATCGGTTGCATACTACTCTAAGTGATGTGGTAAGTAAAATAATAAGGTTTACATCAAGTTATCAGATAGTAGTTTGCGGCAAAATTCAACTTTACACTCTATTGAGCTGAATGCATTACTTCCTATTCTATGCATTTTGATTTATGGATGTGTACATAACCACTCAGGGTGAGGTGGAACGGTATAAATATTGCATGTATCCTACTCAGAGCCATGGAATACTCAAATGCAAGGTGAATTCAGGAAGCTACCTCATAACATTTAGAGTGGAACAGTAAAAATCTTTGTTTAGTTCTGTAAACGGTAATGTTCCATTGTGTAAAAAAGTTGAAGTTACTAAAAGTAACTTCTCCAACATTGGTAGCACCCTCATAAAATCGGTTGCATACTACTCTAAATCACATGGTAAGCAAAATAATATGGTTTACATGAAGTTATCACATAGTAGTTTCCCGCAAAATTCAACTTTACACTCTATTGAGCTGAATGCATTACTTTCTATTCTATGCATTTTGAGTTATGGATGTGTACATAACTACTCAGGGTGAGGTGGAACGGTATAAGTATTGCGTGTATCCTACTCAGAGCCTTGAAATACTCAAATGCAAGGTGAATTCAGGAAGCTACCTCATAACATTTAGAGTGGAACAGTAAATATCTTTGTTTAGTTCTGTAAATGGTAATGTTCCATTGTGTAGAAAAGTTGAAGTTACTAAAAGTAACTTCTCCAACCTTGCTAGCACACTCATAAAATCGGTTGCATACTACTCTAAATCATATGGTAAGCAAAATAATATGGTTTACATGAAGTTATCACATAGTAGTTTCCCTCAAAATTCAACTTTACACTCTATTGAGCTGAATGCATTACTTTCTATTCTATGCATTTTGAGTTATGGATGTGTACATAACTACTCAGGGTGAGGTGGAACGGTATAAATATTGCATGTATCCTACTCAGAGCCATGAAATACTCAAATGCAAGGTGAATTCAGGAAGCTACCTCATAACATTTAGAGTGGAACAGTAAATATCTTTGTTTAGTTCTGTAAATGGTAATGTTCCATTGTGTAGAAAAGTTGAAGTTACTAAAAGTAACTTCTCCAACCTTGCTAGCACACTCATAAAATTGGTTGCATACTACTCTAAATCGTATGGTAAGCAAAATAATAAGGTTTACATCAACTTATCACATAGTAGTTTCCCGCAAAATTCATCTCTACACTCTATTGAGCTGAATGCATTACTTTCTATTCTATGCATTTTGATTTATGGATGTGTACATAACTACTCAGGGTGAGGTGGAACGGTATAAATATTGCATGTATCCTACTCAGAGCCATGAAATACTCAAATGCAAGGTAAATTCAGGAAGCTACCTCATAACATTTAGAGTGGAACAGTAAATATCTTTGTTTAGTTCTGTAAATGGTAATGTTCCATTGTGTAGAAAAGTTGAAGTTACTAAAAGTAACTTCTCCAACCTTGGTAGCACACTCATAAAATCGTTTGCATACTACTCTAAGTGATGTGGTAAGTAAAATAATAAGGTTTACATCAAGTTATCACATAGTAGTTTCCCGCAAAATTCAACTTTACACTCTATTGAGCTGAATGCATTACTTCCTATTCTATGCATTTTGATTTATGGATGTGTACATAACCACTCAGGGTGAGGTGGAACGGTATAAATATTGCATGTATCCTACTCAGAGCCATGGAATACTCAAATGCAAGGTGAATTCAGGAAGCTACCTCCTAACATTTAGAGTGGAACAGTAAATATCTTTGTTTAGTTCTGTAAATGGTAATGTTCCATTGTGTAGAAAAGTTGAAGTTACTAAAACTAACTTCTCCAACCTTGGTAGCACACTCATAAAATTGGTTGCATACTACTCTAAATCGTATGGTAAGCAAAATAATAAGGTTTACATCAAGTTATCACATAGTAGTTTCCCGCAAAATTCATCTCTACACTATTGAGCTGAATGCATTACTTTCTATTCTATGCATTTTGAGTTATGGATGTGTACATAACTACTCAGGGTGAGGTGGAACGGTATAAATATTGCATGTATCCTAATCAGAGCCATGAAATACTCAAATGCAAGGTGAATTCAGGAAGCTACCTCTTAACATTTAGAGTGGAACAGTAAATATCTTTGTTAAGTTCTGTAAACCGTAATGTTCCATTGTGTAAAAAAGTTGAAGTTACTAAAACTAACTTCTCCAACCTTGGTAGCACACTCATAAAATTGGCTGCATACTACTCTAAATCGTATGGTAAGCAAAATAATAAGGTTTACATCAAGTTATCACATAGTAGTTTCCCGCAAAATTCAACTTTACACTCTATTGAGCTGAATGCATTACTTTCTATTCTATGCATTTTGAGTTATGGATGTGTACATAACTACTCAGGGTGAGGTGGAACGGTATAAATATTGCATGTATCCTACTCAGAGCCATGAAATACTCAAATGCAAGGTAAATTCAGGAAGCTACCTCATAACATTTAGAGTGGAACAGTAAATATCTTTGTTTAGTTCTGTAAATGGTAATGTTCCATTGTGTAGAAAAGTTGAAGTTACTAAAAGTAACTTCTCCAACCTTGGTAGCACACTCATAAAATCGTTTGCATACTACTCTAAGTGATGTGGTAAGTAAAATAATAAGGTTTACATCAAGTTATCACATAGTAGTTTCCCGCAAAATTCAACTTTACACTCTATTGAGCTGAATGCATTACTTCCTATTATATGCATTTTGATTTATGGATGTGTACATAACCACTCAGGGTGAGGTGGAACGGTATAAATATTGCATGTATCCTACTCAGAGCCATGGAATACTCAAATGCAAGGTGAATTCAGGAAGCTACCTCCTAACATTTAGAGTGGAACAGTAAATATCTTTGTTTAGTTCTGTAAATGGTAATGTTCCATTGTGTAGAAAAGTTGAAGTTACTAAAACTAACTTCTCCAACCTTGGTAGCACACTCATAAAATTGGTTGCATACTACTCTAAATCGTATGGTAAGCAAAATAATAAGGTTTACATCAAGTTATCACATAGTAGTTTCCCGCAAAATTCATCTCTACACTATTGAGCTGAATGCATTACTTTCTATTCTATGCATTTTGAGTTATGGATGTGTACATAACTACTCAGGGTGAGGTGGAACGGTATAAATATTGCATGTATCCTAATCAGAGCCATGAAATACTCAAATGCAAGGTGAATTCAGGAAGCTACCTCCTAACATTTAGAGTGGAACAGTAAATATCTTTGTTTAGTTCTGTAAATGGTAATGTTCCATTGTGTAGAAAAGTTGAAGTTACTAAAACTAACTTCTCCAACCTTGGTAGCACACTCATAAAATTGGTTGCATACTACTCTAAATCGTATGGTAAGCAAAATAATAAGGTTTACATCAAGTTATCACATAGTAGTTTCCCGCAAAATTCATCTCTACACTATTGAGCTGAATGCATTACTTTCTATTCTATGCATTTTGAGTTATGGATGTGTACATAACTACTCAGGGTGAGGTGGAACGGTATAAATATTGCATGTATCCTAATCAGAGCCATGAAATACTCAAATGCAAGGTGAATTCAGGAAGCTACCTCTTAACATTTAGAGTGGAACAGTAAATATCTTTGTTAAGTTCTGTAAACCGTAATGTTCCATTGTGTAAAAAAGTTGAAGTTACTAAAAGTAACTTCTCGAACATTGGTAGCACACTCATAAAATCGGTTGCATACTACTCTAAGTGATGTGGTAAGTAAAATAATAAGGTTTACATCAAGTTATCACATAGTAGTTTCCCGCAAAATTCAACTTTACACTCTATTGAGCTGAATGCATTACTTTATATTCTATGCATTTTGATTTATGGATGTGTACATAACCACTCAGGGTGAGGTGGAACGGTATAAATATTGCAGGTATCCTACTCAGAGCCATCGAATACTCAAATGCAAGGTGAATTCAGGAAGCTAACTCATAACATTTAGAGTGGAACAGTAAAAATCTTAGTTTAGTTCTGTAAACGGTAATGTTCCATTGTGTAAAAAAGTTGAAGTTACTAAAAGTAACTTCTCCAACATTGGTAGCACACTCATAAAATCGGTTGCATACTACTCTAAATCATATGGTAAGCAAAATAATATGGTTTACATGGTTATCACATAGTAGTTTCCCTCAAAATTCAACTTTACACTCTATTGAGCTGAATGCATTACTTTCTATTCTATGCATTTTGAGTTATGGATGTGTACATAACTACTCAGGGTGAGGTGGAACGGTATAAATATTGCATGTATCCTACTCAGAGCCATGAAATACTCAAATGCAAGGTGAATTCAGGAAGCTACCTCATAACATTTAGAGTGGAACAGTAAATGTCTTTGTTTAGTTCTGTAAATGCTAATGTTCCATTGTGTAGAAAAGTTGAAGTTACTAAAAGTAACTTCTCCAACCTTGCTAGCACACTCATAAAATTGGTTGCATACTACTCTAAATCGTATGGTAAGCAAAATAATAAGGTTTACATCAAGTTATCACATAGTAGTTTCCCGCAAAATTCATCTCTACACTCTATTGAGCTGAATGCATTACTTTCTATTCCATGCATTTTGATTTATGGATGTGTACATAACTACTCAGGGTGAGGTGGAACGGTATAAATATTGCATGTATCCTACTCAGAGGCATGAAATACTCAAATGCAAGGTGAATTCAGGAAGCTACCTCTTAACATTTAGAGTGGAACAGTAAATATCTTTGTTAAGTTCTGTAAACGGTAATGTTCCTTTGTGTAAAAAAGTTGAAGTTACTAAAAGTAACTTCTCGAACATTGGTAACACACTCATAAAATCGGTTGCATACTACTCTAAGTGATGTGGTAAGTAAAATAATAAGGTTTACATCAAGTTATCAGATAGTAGTTTCCCGCAAAATTCAACTTTACACTCTATTGAGCTGAATGCATTACTTCCTATTCTATGCATTTTGATTTATGGATGTGTACATAACCACTCAGGGTGAGGTGGAACGGTATAAATATTGCATGTATCCTACTCAGAGCCATGGAATACTCAAATGCAAGGTGAATTCAGGAAGCTACCTCATAACATTTAGAGTGGAACAGTAAAAATCTTTGTTTAGTTCTGTAAACGGTAATGTTCCATTGTGTAAAAAAGTTGAAGTTACTAAAAGTAACTTCTCCAACATTGGTAGCACCCTCATAAAATCGGTTGCATACTACTCTAAATCACATGGTAAGCAAAATAATATGGTTTACATGAAGTTATCACATAGTAGTTTCCCGCAAAATTCAACTTTACACTCTATTGAGCTGAATGCATTACTTTCTATTCTATGCATTTTGAGTTATGGATGTGTACATAACTACTCAGGGTGAGGTGGAACGGTATAAATATTGCGTGTATCCTACTCAGAGCCTTGAAATACTCAAATGCAAGGTGAATTCAGGAAGCTACCTCATAACATTTAGAGTGGAACAGTAAATATCTTTGTTTAGTTCTGTAAATGGTAATGTTCCATTGTGTAGAAAAGTTGAAGTTACTAAAAGTAACTTCTCCAACCTTGCTAGCACACTCATAAAATCGGTTGCATACTACTCTAAATCATATGGTAAGCAAAATAATATGGTTTACATGAAGTTATCACATAGTAGTTTCCCGCAAAATTCATCTCTACACTCTATTGAGCTGAATGCATTACTTCCTATTCTATGCATTTTGATTTATGGATGTGTACACAACCACTCAGGGTGAGGTGGAACGGTATAAATATTGCATGTATCCTACTCAGAGCCACTCAAATGCAAGGTGAATTCAGGAAGCTACCTCATAACATTTAGAGTGGAACAGTTAAAATCTTTGTTTAGTTCTGTAAACGGTAATGTTCCATTGTGTAAAAAAGTTGAAGTTACTAAAAGTAACTTCTCCAACATTGGTAGCACACTCATAAAATCGGTTGCATACTACTCTAAATCATATGGTAAGCAGAATAATATGGTTTACATGAAGTTATCACATAGTAGTTTCCCGCAAAATTCAACTTTACACTCTATTGAGCTGAATGCATTACTTTCTATTCTATGCATTTTGAGTTATGGATGTGTACATAACTACTCAGGGTGAGGTGGAACGGTATAAATATTGCATGTATCCTACTCAGAGCCATGAAATACTCAAATGCAAGGTAAATTCAGGAAGCTACCTCATAACATTTAGAGTGGAACAGTAAATATCTTTGTTTAGTTCTGTAAATGGTAATGTTCCATTGTGTAGAAAAGTTGAAGTTACTAAAAGTAACTTCTCCAACCTTGGTAGCACACTCATAAAATCGTTTGCATACTACTCTAAGTGATGTGGTAAGTAAAATAATAAGGTGTACATCAAGTTATCACATAGTAGTTTCCCGCAAAATTCAACTTTACACTCTATTGAGCTGAATGCATTACTTCCTATTCTATGCATTTTGATTTATGGATGTGTACATAACCACTCAGGGTGAGGTGGAACGGTATAAATATTGCAAGTATCCTACTCAGAGCCATGGAATACTCAAATGCAAGGTGAATTCAGGAAGCTACCTCCTAACATTTAGAGTGGAACAGTAAATATCTTTGTTTAGTTCTGTAAATGGTAATGTTCCATTGTGTAGAAAAGTTGAAGTTACTAAAACTAACTTCTCCAACCTTGGTAGCACACTCATAAAATTGGTTGCATACTACTCTAAATCGTATGGTAAGCAAAATAATAAGGTTTACATCAAGTTATCACATAGTAGTTTCCCGCAAAATTCATCTCTACACTATTGAGCTGAATGCATTACTTTCTATTCTATGCATTTTGAGTTATGGATGTGTACATAACTACTCAGGGTGAGGTGGAACGGTATAAATATTGCATGTATCCTACTCAGAGCCATGAAATACTCAAATGCAAGGTGAATTCAGGAAGCTACCTCTTAACATTTAGAGTGGAACAGTAAATATCTTTGTTAAGTTCTGTAAACCGTAATGTTCCATTGTGTAAAAAAGTTGAAGTTACTAAAAGTAACTTCTCGAACATTGGTAGCACACTCATAAAATCGGTTGCATACTACTCTAAGTGATGTGGTAAGTAAAATAATAAGGTTTACATCAAGTTATCACATAGTAGTTTCCCGCAAAATTCAACTTTACACTCTATTGAGCTGAATGCATTACTTTATATTCTATGCATTTTGATTTATGGATGTGTACATAACCACTCAGGGTGAGGTGGAACGGTATAAATATTGCAGGTATCCTACTCAGAGCCATCGAATACTCAAATGCAAGGTGAATTCAGGAAGCTAACTCATAACATTTAGAGTGGAACAGTAAAAATCTTAGTTTAGTTCTGTAAACGGTAATGTTCCATTGTGTAAAAAAGTTGAAGTTACTAAAAGTAACTTCTCCAACATTGGTAGCACACTCATAAAATCGGTTGCATACTACTCTAAATCATATGGTAAGCAAAATAATATGGTTTACATGAAGTTATCACATAGTAGTTTCCCTCAAAATTCAACTTTACACTCTATTGAGCTGAATGCATTACTTTCTATTCTATGCATTTTGAGTTATGGATGTGTACATAACTACTCAGGGTGAGGTGGAACGGTATAAATATTGCATGTATCCTACTCAGAGCCATGAAATACTCAAATGCAAGGTGAATTCAGGAAGCTACCTCATAACATTTAGAGTGGAACAGTAAATGTCTTTGTTTAGTTCTGTAAATGGTAATGTTCCATTGTGTAGAAAAGTTGAAGTTACTAAAAGTAACTTCTCCAACCTTGCTAGCACACTCATAAAATTGGTTGCATACTACTCTAAATCGTATGGTAAGCAAAATAATAAGGTTTACATCAAGTTATCACATAGTAGTTTCCCGCAAAATTCATCTCTACACTCTATTGAGCTGAATGCATTACTTTCTATTCCATGCATTTTGATTTATGGATGTGTACATAACTACTCAGGGTGAGGTGGAACGGTATAAATATTGCATGTATCCTACTCAGAGGCATGAAATACTCAAATGCAAGGTGAATTCAGGAAGCTACCTCTTAACATTTAGAGTGGAACAGTAAATATCTTTGTTAAGTTCTGTAAACGGTAATGTTCCTTTGTGTAAAAAAGTTGAAGTTACTAAAAGTAACTTCTCGAACATTGGTAACACACTCATAAAATCGGTTGCATACTACTCTAAGTGATGTGGTAAGTAAAATAATAAGGTTTACATCAAGTTATCAGATAGTAGTTTCCCGCAAAATTCAACTTTACACTCTATTGAGCTGAATGCATTACTTCCTATTCTATGCATTTTGATTTATGGATGTGTACATAACCACTCAGGGTGAGGTGGAACGGAATAAATATCGCATGTATCCTACTCAGAGCCATGGAATACTCAAATGCAAGGTGAATTCAGGAAGCTACCTCATAACATTTAGAGTGGAACAGTAAAAATCTTTGTTTAGTTCTGTAAACGGTAATGTTCCATTGTGTAAAAAAGTTGAAGTTACTAAAAGTAACTTCTCCAACATTGGTAGCACACTCATAAAATCGGTTGCATACTACTCTAAATCATATGGTAAGCAAAATAATATGGTTTACATCAAGTTATCACATAGTAGTTTCCCGCAAAATTCAACTTTACACTCTATTGAGCTGAATGCATTACTTTCTATTCTATGCATTTTGAGTTATGGATGTGTACATAACTACTCAGGGTGAGGTGGAACGGTATAAATATTGCATGTATCCTACTCAGAGCCATGAAATACTCAAATGCAAGGTAAATTCAGGAAGCTACCTCTTAACATTTAGAGTGGAACAGTAAATATCTTTGTTAAGTTCTGTAAACCGTAATGTTCCATTGTGTAAAAAAGTTGAAGTTACTAAAAGTAACTTCTCGAACATTGGTAGCACACTCATAAAATCGGTTGCATACTACTCTAAGTGATGTGGTAAGTAAAATAATAAGGTTTACATCAAGTTATCAGATAGTAGTTTCCCGCAAAATTCAACTTTACACTCTATTGAGCTGAATGCATTACTTCCTATTCTATGCATTTTGATTTATGGATGTGTACATAACCACTCAGGGTGAGGTGGAACGGAATAAATATTGCATGTATCCTACTCAGAGCCATGGAATACTCAAATGCAAGGTGAATTCAGGAAGCTACCTCATAACATTTAGAGTGGAACAGTAAAAATCTTTGTTTAGTTCTGTAAACGGTAATGTTCCATTGTGTAAAAAAGTTGAAGTTACTAAAAGTAACTTCTCCAACATTGGTAGCACACTCATAAAATCGGTTGCATACTACTCTAAATCATATGGTAAGCAAAATAATATGGTTTACATCAAGTTATCACATAGTAGTTTCCCGCAAAATTCAACTTTACACTCTATTGAGCTGAATGCATTACTTTCTATTCTATGCATTTTGAGTTATGGATGTGTACATAACTACTCAGGGTGAGGTGGAACGGTATAAATATTGCATGTATCCTACTCAGAGCCATGAAATACTCAAATGCAAGGTAAATTCAGGAAGCTACCTCTTAACATTTAGAGTGGAACAGTAAATATCTTTGTTAAGTTCTGTAAACCGTAATGTTCCATTGTGTAAAAAAGTTGAAGTTACTAAAAGTAACTTCTCGAACATTGGTAGCACACTCATAAAATCGGTTGCATACTACTCTAAGTGATGTGGTAAGTAAAATAATAAGGTTTACATCAAGTTATCACATAGTAGTTTCCCGCAAAATTCAACTTTACACTCTATTGAGCTGAATGCATTACTTTATATTCTATGCATTTTGATTTATGGATGTGTACATAACCACTCAGGGTGAGGTGGAACGGTATAAATATTGCAGGTATCCTACTCAGAGCCATCGAATACTCAAATGCAAGGTGAATTCAGGAAGCTAACTCATAACATTTAGAGTGGAACAGTAAAAATCTTAGTTTAGTTCTGTAAACGGTAATGTTCCATTGTGTAAAAAAGTTGAAGTTACTAAAAGTAACTTCTCCAACATTGGTAGCACACTCATAAAATCGGTTGCATACTACTCTAAATCATATGGTAAGCAAAATAATATGGTTTACATGGTTATCACATAGTAGTTTCCCTCAAAATTCAACTTTACACTCTATTGAGCTGAATGCATTACTTTCTATTCTATGCATTTTGAGTTATGGATGTGTACATAACTACTCAGGGTGAGGTGGAACGGTATAAATATTGCATGTATCCTACTCAGAGCCATGAAATACTCAAATGCAAGGTGAATTCAGGAAGCTACCTCATAACATTTAGAGTGGAACAGTAAATGTCTTTGTTTAGTTCTGTAAATGGTAATGTTCCATTGTGTAGAAAAGTTGAAGTTACTAAAAGTAACTTCTCCAACCTTGCTAGCACACTCATAAAATTGGTTGCATACTACTCTAAATCGTATGGTAAGCAAAATAATAAGGTTTACATCAAGTTACCACATAGTAGTTTCCCGCAAAATTCATCTCTACACTCTATTGAGCTGAATGCATTACTTTCTATTCCATGCATTTTGATTTATGGATGTGTACATAACTACTCAGGGTGAGGTGGAACGGTATAAATATTGCATGTATCCTACTCAGAGGCATGAAATACTCAAATGCAAGGTGAATTCAGGAAGCTACCTCTTAACATTTAGAGTGGAACAGTAAATATCTTTGTTAAGTTCTGTAAACGGTAATGTTCCTTTGTGTAAAAAAGTTGAAGTTACTAAAAGAAACTTCTCGAACATTGGTAACACACTCATAAAATCGGTTGCATACTACTCTAAGTGATGTGGTAAGTAAAATAATAAGGTTTACATCAAGTTATCAGATAGTAGTTTCCCGCAAAATTCAACTTTACACTCTATTGAGCTGAATGCATTACTTTCTATTCTATGCATTTTGAGTTATGGATGTGTACATAACTACTCAGGGTGAGGTGGAACGGTATAAATATTGCATGTATCCTACTCAGAGCCATGAAATACTCAAATGCAAGGTGAATTCAGGAAGCTACCTCATAACATTTAGAGTGGAACAGTAAATATCTTTGTTTAGTTCTGTAAATGGTAATGTTCCATTGTGTAGAAAAGTTGAAGTTACTAAAAGTAACTTCTCCAACCTTGCTAGCACACTCATAAAATTGGTTGCATACTACTCTAAATCGTATGGTAAGCAAAATAATAAGGTTTACATCAAGTTATCACATAGTAGTTTCCCGCAAAATTCATCTCTACACTCTATTGAGCTGAATGCATTACTTTCTATTCTATGCATTTTGATTTATGGATGTGTACATAACTACTCAGGGTGAGGTGGAACGGTATAAATATTGCATGTATCCTACTCAGAGGCATGAAATACTCAAATGCAAGGTGAATTCAGGAAGCTACCTCTTAACATTTAGAGTGGAACAGTAAATATCTTTGTTAAGTTCTGTAAACGGTAATGTTCCTTTGTGTAAAAAAGTTGAAGTTACTAAAAGTAACTTCTCGAACATTGGTAACACACTCATAAAATCGGTTGCATACTACTCTAAGTGATGTGGTAAGTAAAATAATAAGGTTTACATCAAGTTATCACATAGTAGTTTCCCGCAAAATTCAACTTTACACTCTATTGAGCTGAATGCATTACTTCCTATTCTATGCATTTTGATTTATGGATGTGTACATAACCACTCAGGGTGAGGTGGAACGGTATAAATATTGCATGTATCCTACTCAGAGCCATGGAATACTCAAATGCAAGGTGAATTCAGGAAGCTACCTCATAACATTTAGAGTGGAACAGTTAAAATCTTTGTTTAGTTCTGTAAACGGTAATGTTCCATTGTGTAAAAAAGTTGAAGTTACTAAAAGTAACTTCTCCAACATTGGTAGCACACTCATAAAATCGGTTGCATACTACTCTAAATCATATGGTAAGCAAAATAATATGGTTTACATGAAGTTATCACATAGTAGTTTCCCGCAAAATTCAACTTTACACTCTATTGAGCTGAATGCATTACTTTCTATTCTATGCATTTTGAGTTATGGATGTGTACATAACTACTCAGGGTGAGGTGGAACGGTATAAATATTGCATGTATCCTACTCAGAGCCATGAAATACTCAAATGCAAGGTAAATTCAGGAAGCTACCTCATAACATTTAGAGTGGAACAGTAAATATCTTTGTTTAGTTCTGTAAATGGTAATGTTCCATTGTGTAGAAAAGTTGAAGTTACTAAAAGTAACTTCTCCAACCTTGGTAGCACACTCATAAAATCGTTTGCATACTACTCTAAGTGATGTGGTAAGTAAAATAATAAGGTTTACATCAAGTTATCACATAGTAGTTTCCCGCAAAATTCAACTTTACACTCTATTGAGCTGAATGCATTACTTCCTATTCTATGCATTTTGATTTATGGATGTGTACATAACCACTCAGGGTGAGGTGGAACGGTATAAATATTGCATGTATCCTACTCAGAGCCATGGAATACTCAAATGCAAGGTGAATTCAGGAAGCTACCTCCTAACATTTAGAGTGGAACAGTAAATATCTTTGTTTAGTTCTGTAAATGGTAATGTTCCATTGTGTAGAAAAGTTGAAGTTACTAAAACTAACTTCTCCAACCTTGGTAGCACACTCATAAAATTGGTTGCATACTACTCTAAATCGTATGGTAAGCAAAATAATAAGGTTTACATCAAGTTATCACATAGTAGTTTCCCGCAAAATTCATCTCTACACTATTGAGCTGAATGCATTACTTTCTATTCTATGCATTTTGAGTTATGGATGTGTACATAACTACTCAGGGTGAGGTGGAACGGTATAAATATTGCATGTATCCTAATCAGAGCCATGAAATACTCAAATGCAAGGTGAATTCAGGAAGCTACCTCTTAACATTTAGAGTGGAACAGTAAATATCTTTGTTAAGTTCTGTAAACGGTAATGTTCCTTTGTGTAAAAAAGTTGAAGTTACTAAAAGAAACTTCTCGAACATTGGTAAAACACTCATAAAATCGGTTGCATACTACTCTAAGTGATGTGGTAAGTAAAATAATAAGGTTTACATCAAGTTATCAGATAGTAGTTTCCCGCAAAATTCAACTTTACACTCTATTGAGCTGAATGCATTACTTCCTATTCTATGCATTTTGAGTTATGGATGTGTACATAACTACTCAGGGTGAGGTGGAACGGTATAAATATTGCATGTATCCTACTCAGAGCCATGGAATACTCAAATGCAAGGTGAATTCAGGAAGCTACCTCATAACATTTAGAGTGGAACAGTAAAAATCTTTGTTTAGTTCTGTAAACGGTAATGTTCCATTGTGTAAAAAAGTTGAAGTTACTAAAAGTAACTTCTCCAACATTGGTAGCACCCTCATAAACTCGGTTGCATACTACTCTAAATCATATGGTAAGCAAAATAATATGGTTTACATGAAGTTATCACATAGTAGTTTCCCTCAAAATTCAACTTTACACTCTATTGAGCTGAATGCATTACTTTCTATTCTATGCATTTTGAGTTATGGATGTGTACATAACTACTCAGGGTGAGGTGGAACGGTATAAATATTGCATGTATCCTACTCAGAGCCATGAAATACTCAAATGCAAGGTGAATTCAGGAAGCTACCTCATAACATTTAGAGTGGAACAGTAAATATCTTTGTTTAGTTCTGTAAATGGTAATGTTCCATTGTGTAGAAAAGTTGAAGTTACTAAAAGTAACTTCTCCAACCTTGCTAGCACACTCATAAAATTGGTTGCATACTACTCTAAATCGTATGGTAAGCAAAATAATAAGGTTTACATCAAGTTATCACATAGTAGTTTCCCGCAAAATTCATCTCTACACTCTATTGAGCTGAATGCATTACTTTCTATTCTATGCATTTTGATTTATGGATGTGTACATAACTACTCAGGGTGAGGTGGAACGGTATAAATATTGCATGTATCCTACTCAGAGGCATGAAATACTCAAATGCAAGGTGAATTCAGGAAGCTACCTCTTAACATTTAGAGTGGAACAGTAAATATCTTTGTTAAGTTCTGTAAACGGTAATGTTCCTTTGTGTAAAAAAGTTGAAGTTACTAAAAGTAACTTCTCGAACATTGGTAACACACTCATAAAATCGGTTGCATACTACTCTAAGTGATGTGGTAAGTAAAATAATAAGGTTTACATCAAGTTATCAGATAGTAGTTTCCCGCAAAATTCAACTTTACACTCTATTGAGCTGAATGCATTACTTCCTATTCTATGCATTTTGATTTATGGATGTGTACATAACCACTCAGGGTGAGGTGGAACGGTATAAATATTGCATGTATCCTACTCAGAGCCACTCAAATGCAAGGTGAATTCAGGAAGCTACCTCATAACATTTAGAGTGGAACAGTTAAAATCTTTGTTTAGTTCTGTAAACGGTAATGTTCCATTGTGTAAAAAAGTTGAAGTTACTAAAAGTAACTTCTCCAACATTGGTAGCACACTCATAAAATCGGTTGCATACTACTCTAAATCATATGGTAAGCAGAATAATATGGTTTACATGAAGTTATCACATAGTAGTTTCCCGCAAAATTCAACTTTACACTCTATTGAGCTGAATGCATTACTTTCTATTCTATGCATTTTGAGTTATGGATGTGTACATAACTACTCAGGGTGAGGTGGAACGGTATAAATATTGCATGTATCCTACTCAGAGCCATGAAATACTCAAATGCAAGGTAAATTCAGGTAGCTACCTCATAACATTTAGAGTGGAACAGTAAATATCTTTGTTTAGTTCTGTAAATGGTAATGTTCCATTGTGTAGAAAAGTTGAAGTTACTAAAAGTAACTTCTCCAACCTTGGTAGCACACTCATAAAATCGTTTGCATACTACTCTAAGTGATGTGGTAAGTAAAATAATAAGGTTTACATCAAGTTATCACATAGTAGTTTCCCGCAAAATTCAACTTTACACTCTATTGAGCTGAATGCATTACTTCCTATTCTATGCATTTTGATTTATGGATGTGTACATAACCACTCAGGGTGAGGTGGAACGGTATAAATATTGCATGTATCCTACTCAGAGCCATGGAATACTCAAATGCAAGGTGAATTCAGGAAGCTACCTCCTAACATTTAGAGTGGAACAGTAAATATCTTTGTTTAGTTCTGTAAATGGTAATGTTCCATTGTGTAGAAAAGTTGAAGTTACTAAAACTAACTTCTCCAACCTTGGTAGCACACTCATAAAATTGGTTGCATACTACTCTAAATCGTATGGTAAGCAAAATAATAAGGTTTACATCAAGTTATCACATAGTAGTTTCCCGCAAAATTCATCTCTACACTCTATTGAGCTGAATGCATTACTTTCTATTCTATGCATTTTGATTTATGGATGTGTACATAACTACTCAGGGTGAGGTAGAACGGTATAAATATTGCATGTATCCTAATCAGAGCCATGAAATACTCAAATGCAAGGTGAATTCAGGAAGCTACCTCTTAACATTTAGAGTGGAACAGTAAATATCTTTGTTAAGTTCTGTAAACCGTAATGTTCCATTGTGTAAAAAAGTTGAAGTTACTAAAAGTAACTTCTCGAACATTGGTAGCACACTCATAAAATCGGTTGCATACTACTCTAAGTGATGTGGTAAGTAAAATAATAAGGTTTACATCAAGTTATCAGATAGTAGTTTCCCGCAAAATTCAACTTTACACTCTATTGAGCTGAATGCATTACTTTATATTCTATGCATTTTGATTTATGGATGTGTACATAACCACTCAGGGTGAGGTGGAACGGTATAAATATTGCAGGTATCCTACTCAGAGCCATCGAATACTCAAATGCAAGGTGAATTCAGGAAGCTAACTCATAACATTTAGAGTGGAACAGTAAAAATCTTAGTTTAGTTCTGTAAACGGTAATGTTCCATTGTGTAAAAAAGTTGAAGTTACTAAAAGTAACTTCTCCAACATTGGTAGCACACTCATAAAATCGGTTGCATACTACTCTAAATCATATGGTAAGCAAAATAATATGGTTTACATGAAGTTATCACATAGTAGTTTCCCTCAAAATTCAACTTTACACTCTATTGAGCTGAATGCATTACTTTCTATTCTATGCATTTTGAGTTATGGATGTGTACATAACTACTCAGGGTGAGGTGGAACGGTATAAATATTGCATGTATCCTACTCAGAGCCATGAAATACTCAAATGCAAGGTGAATTCAGGAAGCTACCTCATAACATTTAGAGTGGAACAGTAAATGTCTTTGTTTAGTTCTGTAAATGGTAATGTTCCATTGTGTAGAAAAGTTGAAGTTACTAAAAGTAACTTCTCCAACCTTGGTAGCACACTCATAAAATCGTTTGCATACTACTCTAAGTGATGTGGTAAGTAAAATAATAAGGTTTACATCAAGTTATCACATAGTAGTTTCCCGCAAAATTCAACTTTACACTCTATTGAGCTGAATGCATTACTTCCTATTCTATGCATTTTGATTTATGGATGTGTACATAACCACTCAGGGTGAGGTGGAACGGTATAAATATTGCATGTATCCTACTCAGAGGCATGAAATACTCAAATGCAAGGTGAATTCAGGAAGCTACCTCTTAACATTTAGAGTGGAACAGTAAATATCTTTGTTAAGTTCTGTAAACGGTAATGTTCCTTTGTGTAAAAAAGTTGAAGTTACTAAAAGTAACTTCTCGAACATTGGTAACACACTCATAAAATCGGTTGCATACTACTCTAAGTGATGTGGTAAGTAAAATAATAAGGTTTACATCAAGTTATCAGATAGTAGTTTCCCGCAAAATTCAACTTTACACTCTATTGAGCTGAATGCATTACTTCCTATTCTATGCATTTTGATTTATGGATGTGTACATAACCACTCAGGGTGAGGTGGAACGGTATAAATATTGCATGTATCCTACTCAGAGCCACTCAAATGCAAGGTGAATTCAGGAAGCTACCTCATAACATTTAGAGTGGAACAGTTAAAATCTTTGTTTAGTTCTGTAAACGGTAATGTTCCATTGTGTAAAAAAGTTGAAGTTACTAAAAGTAACTTCTCCAACATTGGTAGCACACTCATAAAATCGGTTGCATACTACTCTAAATCATATGGTAAGCAAAATAATATGGTTTACATGAAGTTATCACATAGTAGTTTCCCGCAAAATTCAACTTTACACTCTATTGAGCTGAATGCATTACTTTCTATTCTATGCATTTTGAGTTATGGATGTGTACATAACTACTCAGGGTGAGGTGGAACGGTATAAATATTGCATGTATCCTACTCAGAGCCATGAAATACTCAAATGCAAGGTAAATTCAGGAAGCTACCTCATAACATTTAGAGTGGAACAGTAAATATCTTTGTTTAGTTCTGTAAATGGTAATGTTCCATTGTGTAGAAAAGTTGAAGTTACTAAAAGTAACTTCTCCAACCTTGGTAGCACACTCATAAAATCGTTTGCATACTACTCTAAGTGATGTGGTAAGTAAAATAATAAGGTTTACATCCAGTTATCACATAGTAGTTTCCCGCAAAATTCAACTTTACACTCTATTGAGCTGAATGCATTACTTCCTATTCTATGCATTTTGATTTATGGATGTGTACATAACCACTCAGGGTGAGGTGGAACGGTATAAATATTGCATGTATCCTACTCAGAGCCATGGAATACTCAAATGCAAGGTGAATTCAGGAAGCTACCTCCTAACATTTAGAGTGGAACAGTAAATATCTTTGTTTAGTTCTGTAAATGGTAATGTTCCATTGTGTAGAAAAGTTGAAGTTACTAAAACTAACTTCTCCAACCTTGGTAGCACACTCATAAAATTGGTTGCATACTACTTTAAATCGTATGGTAAGCAAAATAATAAGGTTTACATCAAGTTATCACATAGTAGTTTCCCGCAAAATTCAACTTTACACTCTATTGAGCTGAATGCATTACTTTATATTCTATGCATTTTGATTTATGGATGTGTACATAACCACTCAGGGTGAGGTGGAACGGTATAAATATTGCAGGTATCCTACTCAGAGCCATCGAATACTCAAATGCAAGGTGAATTCAGGAAGCTAACTCATAACATTTAGAGTGGAACAGTAAAAATCTTAGTTTAGTTCTGTAAACGGTAATGTTCCATTGTGTAAAAAAGTTGAAGTTACTAAAAGTAACTTCTCCAACATTGGTAGCACACTCATAAAATCGGTTGCATACTACTCTAAATCATATGGTAAACAAAATAATATGGTTTACATGAAGTTATCACATAGTAGTTTCCCTCAAAATTCAACTTAACACTCTATTGAGCTGAATGCATTACTTTCTATTCTATGCATTTTGAGTTATGGATGTGTACATAACTACTCAGGGTGAGGTGGAACGGTATAAATATTGCATGTATCCTACTCAGAGCCATGAAATACTCAAATGCAAGGTGAATTCAGGAAGCTACCTCATAACATTTAGAGTGGAACAGTAAATGTCTTTGTTTAGTTCTGTAAATGGTAATGTTCCATTGTGTAGAAAAGTTGAAGTTACTAAAACTAACTTCTCCAACCTTGCTAGCACACTCATAAAATTGGTTGCATACTACTCTAAATCGTATGGTAAGCAAAATAATAAGGTTTACATCAAGTTATCACATAGTAGTTTCCCGCAAAATTCAGCTCTACACTATTGAGCTGAATGCATTACTTTCTATTCTATGCATTTTGAGTTATGGATGTGTACATAACTACTCAGGGTGAGGTGGAACGGTATAAATATTGCATGTATCCTACTCAGAGCCATGAAATACTCAAATGCAAGGTAAATTCAGGAAGCTACCTCATAACATTTAGAGTGGAACAGTAAATATCTTTGTTTAGTTCTGTAAATGGTAATGTTCCATTGTGTAGAAAAGTTGAAGTTACTAAAAGTAACTTCTCCAACCCTGGTAGCACACTCATAAAATCGTTTGCATACTACTCTAAGAGATGTGGTAAGTAAAATAATAAGGTTTACATCAAGTTATCACATAGTAGTTTCCCGCAAAATTCAACTTTACACTCTATTGAGCTGAATGCATTACTTCCTATTCTATGCATTTTGATTTATGGATGTGTACATAACCACTCAGGGTGAGGTGGAACGGTATAAATATTGCAGGTATCCTACTCAGAGCCATCGAATACTCAAATGCAAGGTGAATTCAGGAAGCTAACTCATAACATTTAGAGTGGAACAGTAAAAATCTTAGTTTAGTTCTGTAAACGGTAATGTTCCATTGTGTAAAAAAGTTGAAGTTACTAAAAGTAACTTCTCCAACATTGGTAGCACACTCATAAAATCGGTTGCATACTACTCTAAATCATATGGTAAGCAAAATAATATGGTTTACATGAAGTTATCACATAGTAGTTTCCCTCAAAATTCAACTTTACACTCTATTGAGCTGAATGCATTACTTTCTATTCTATGCATTTTGAGTTATGGATGTGTACATAACTACTCAGGGTGAGGTGGAACGGTATAAATATTGCATGTATCCTACTCAGAGCCATGAAATACTCAAATGCAAGGTGAATTCAGGAAGCTACCTCATAACATTTAGAGTGGAACAGTAAATGTCTTTGTTTAGTTCTGTAAATGGTAATGTTCCATTGTGTAGAAAAGTTGAAGTTACTAAAAGTAACTTCTCCAACCTTGCCAGCACACTCATAAAATTGGTTGCATACTACTCTAAATCGTATGGTAAGCAAAATAATAAGGTTTACATCAAGTTATCACATAGTAGTTTCCCGCAAAATTCATCTCTACACTCTATTGAGCTGAATGCATTACTTTCTATTCCATGCATTTTGATTTATGGATGTGTACATAACTACTCAGGGTGAGGTGGAACGGTATAAATATTGCATGTATCCTACTCAGAGGCATGAAATACTCAAATGCAAGGTGAATTCAGGAAGCTACCTCTTAACATTTAGAGTGGAACAGTAAATATCTTTGTTAAGTTCTGTAAACGGTAATGTTCCTTTGTGTAAAAAAGTTGAAGTTACTAAAAGTAACTTCTCGAACATTGGTAACACACTCATAAAATCGGTTGCATACTACTCTAAGTGATGTGGTAAGTAAAATAATAAGGTTTACATCAAGTTATCAGATAGTAGTTTCCCGCAAAATTCAACTTTACACTCTATTGAGCTGAATGCATTACTTCCTATTCTATGCATTTTGATTTATGGATGTGTACATAACCACTCAGGGTGAGGTGGAACGGTATAAATATTGCATGTATCCTACTCAGAGCCATGGAATACTCAAATGCAAGGTGAATTCAGGAAGCTACCTCATAACATTTAGAGTGGAACAGTAAAAATCTTTGTTTGGTTCTGTAAACGGTAATGTTCCATTGTGTAAAAAAGTTGAAGTTACTAAAAGTAACTTCTCCAACATTGGTAGCACACTCATAAAATCGGTTGCATACTACTCTAAATCATATGGTAAGCAAAATAATATGGTTTACATCAAGTTATCACATAGTAGTTTCCCGCAAAATTCAACTTTACACTCTATTGAGCTGAATGCATTACTTTCTATTCTATGCATTTGGAGTTATGGATGTGTACATAACTACTCAGGGTGAGGTGGAACGGTATAAATATTGCATGTATCCTACTCAGAGCCATGAAATACTCAAATGCAAGGTAAATTCAGGAAGCTACCTCATAACATTTAGAGTGGAACAGTAAATATCTTTGGTTAGTTCTGTAAATGGTAATGTTCCATTGTGTAGAAAAGTTGAAGTTACTAAAAGTAACTTCTCCAACCTTGGTAGCACACTCATAAAATCGTTTGCATACTACTCTAAGTGATGTGGTAAGTAAAATAATAAGGTTTACATCAAGTTATCACATAGTAGTTTCCCGCAAAATTCAACTTTACACTCTATTGAGCTGAATGCATTACTTCCTATTCTATGCATTTTGATTTATGGATGTGTACATAACCACTCAGGGTGAGGTGGAACGGTATAAATATTGCATGTATCCTACTCAGATCCATGGAATACTCAAATGCAAGGT
The DNA here is from genome assembly GCF_048418815.1 of Hemitrygon akajei. Taxonomy (NCBI): domain Eukaryota; kingdom Metazoa; phylum Chordata; class Chondrichthyes; order Myliobatiformes; family Dasyatidae; genus Hemitrygon; species Hemitrygon akajei. The sequence goes on along the minus strand of NC_133129.1, from coordinate 109,265,850 downwards.
GAATTCAGGAAGCTACCTCATAACATTTAGAGTGGAACAGTAAAAATCTTTGTTTAGTTCTGTAAACGGTAATGTTCCATTGTGTAAAAAAGTTGAAGTTACTAAAAGTAACTTCTCCAACATTGGTAGCACACTCATAAAATCGGTTGCATACTACTCTAAATCATATGGTAAGCAAAATAATATGGTTTACATGAAGTTATCACATAGTAGTTACCCGCAAAATTCAACTTTACACTCTATTGAGCTGAATGCATTACTTTCTATTCTATGCATTTTGAGTTATGGATGTGTACATAACTACTCAGGGTGAGGTGGAACGGTATAAATATTGCATGTATCCTACTCAGAGCCATGAAATACTCAAATGCAAGGTAAATTCAGGAAGCTACCTCATAACATTTAGAGTGGAACAGTAAATATCTTTGTTTAGTTCTGTAAATGGTAATGTTCCATTGTGTAGAAAAGTTGAAGTTACCAGAAGTAACTTCTCCAACCCTCGTAGCACACTCATAAAATCGTTTGCATACTACTCTAAGTGATGTGGTAAGTAAAATAATAAGGTTTACATCAAGTTATCACATAGTAGTTTCCCGCAAAATTCAACTTTACACTCTATTGAGCTGAATGCATTACTTCCTATTCTATGCATTTTGATTTATGGATGTGTACATAACCACTCAGGGTGAGGTGGAACGGTATAAATATTGCAGGTATCCTACTCAGATCCATGGAATACTCAAATGCAAGGTGAATTCAGGAAGCTACCTCCTAACATTTAGAGTGGAACAGTAAAAATCTTTGTTTAGTTCTGTAAACGGTAATGTTCCATTGTGTAAAAAAGTTGAAGTTACTAAAAGTAACTTCTCCAACCTTGCTAGCACACTCATAAAATTGGTTGCATACTACTCTAAATCGTATGGTAAGCAAAATAATAAGGTTTACATCAAGTTATCACATAGTAGTTTCCCGCAAAATTCATCTCTACACTCTATTGAGCTGAATGCATTACTTTCTATTCCATGCATTTTGATTTATGGATGTGTACATAACTACTCAGGGTGAGGTGGAACGGTATAAATATTGCATGTATCCTACTCAGAGCCACTCAAATGCAAGGTGAATTCAGGAAGCTACCTCATAACATTTAGAGTGGAACAGTTAAAATCTTTGTTTAGTTCTGTAAACGGTAATGTTCCATTGTGTAAAAAAGTTGAAGTTACTAAAAGTAACTTCTCGAACATTGGTAACACACTCATAAAATCGGTTGCATACTACTCTAAGTGATGTGGTAAGTAAAATAATAAGGTTTACATCAAGTTATCAGATAGTAGTTTCCCGTAAAATTCAACTTTACACTCTATTGAGCTGAATGCATTACTTCCTATTCTATGCATTTTGATTTATGGATGTGTACATAACCACTCAGGGTGAGGTGGAACGGTATAAATATTGCATGTATCCTACTCAGAGCCACTCAAATGCAAGGTGAATTCAGGAAGCTGCCTCATAACATTTAGAGTGGAACAGTTAAAATCTTTGTTTAGTTCTGTAAACGGTAATGTTCCATTGTGTAAAAAAGTTGAAGTTACTAAAAGTAACTTCTCCAACATTGGTAGCACACTCATAAAATCGGTTGCATACTACTCTAAATCATATGGTAAGCAGAATAATATGGTTTACATGAAGTTATCACATAGTAGTTTCCCGCAAAATTCAACTTTACACTCTATTGAGCTGAATGCATTACTTTCTATTCTATGCATTTTGAGTTATGGATGTGTACATAACTACTCAGGGTGAGGTGGAACGGTATAAATATTGCATGTATCCTACTCAGAGCCATGAAATACTCAAATGCAAGGTAAATTCAGGAAGCTACCTCATAACATTTAGAGTGGAACAGTAAATATCTTTGTTTAGTTCTGTAAATGGTAATGTTCCATTGTGTAGAAAAGTTGAAGTTACTAAAAGTAACTTCTCCAACCTTGGTAGCACACTCATAAAATCGTTTGCATACTACTCTAAGTGATGTGGTAAGTAAAATAATAAGGTTTACATCAAGTTATCACATAGTAGTTTCCCGCAAAATTCAACTTTACACTCTATTGAGCTGAATGCATTACTTCCTATTCTATGCATTTTGATTTATGGATGTGTACATAACCACTCAGGGTGAGGTGGAACGGTATAAATATTGCATGTATCCTACTCAGATCCATGGAATACTCAAATGCAAGGTGAATTCAGGAAGCTACCTCATAACATTTAGAGTGGAACAGTAAAAATCTTTGTTTAGTTCTGTAAACGGTAATGTTCCATTGTGTAAAAAAGTTGAAGTTACTAAAAGTAACTTCTCCAACATTGGTAGCACACTCATAAAATCGGTTGCATACTACTCTAAATCATATGGTAAGCAGAATAATATGGTTTACATGAAGTTATCACATAGTAGTTTCCCGCAAAATTCAACTTTACACTCTATTGAGCTGAATGCATTACTTTCTATTCTATGCATTTTGAGTTATGGATGTGTACATAACTACTCAGGGTGAGGTGGAACGGTATAAATATTGCATGTATCCTACTCAGAGCCATGAAATACTCAAATGCAAGGTAAATTCAGGAAGCTACCTCATAACATTTAGAGTGGAACAGTAAATATCTTTGTTTAGTTCTGTAAATGGTAATGTTCCATTGTGTAGAAAAGTTGAAGTTACTAAAAGTAACTTCTCCAACCTTGGTAGCACACTCATAAAATCGTTTGCATACTACTCTAAGTGATGTGGTAAGTAAAATAATAAGGTTTACATCAAGTTATCACATAGTAGTTTCCCGCAAAATTCAACTTTACACTCTATTGAGCTGAATGCATTACTTCCTATTCTATGCATTTTGATTTATGGATGTGTACATAACCACTCAGGGTGAGGTGGAACGGTATAAATATTGCATGTATCCTACTCAGAGCCATGGAATACTCAAATGCAAGGTGAATTCAGGAAGCTACCTCCTAACATTTAGAGTGGAACAGTAAATATCTTTGTTTAGTTCTGTAAATGGTAATGTTCCATTGTGTAGAAAAGTTGAAGTTACTAAAACTAACTTCTCCAACCTTGGTAGCACACTCATAAAATTGGTTGCATACTACTCTAAATCGTATGGTAAGCAAAATAATAAGGTTTACATCAAGTTATCACATAGTAGTTTCCCGCAAAATTCATCTCTACACTATTGAGCTGAATGCATTACTTTCTATTCTATGCATTTTGAGTTATGGATGTGTACATAACTACTCAGGGTGAGGTGGAACGGTATAAATATTGCATGTATCCTACTCAGAGCCATGAAATACTCAAATGCAAGGTGAATTCAGGAAGCTACCTCTTAACATTTAGAGTGGAACAGTAAATATCTTTGTTAAGTTCTGTAAACCGTAATGTTCCATTGTGTAAAAAAGTTGAAGTTACTAAAAGTAACTTCTCGAACATTGGTAGCACACTCATAAAATCGGTTGCATACTACTCTAAGTGATGTGGTAAGTAAAATAATAAGGTTTACATCAAGTTATCAGATAGTAGTTTCCCGCAAAATTCAACTTTACACTCTATTGAGCTGAATGCATTACTTCCTATTCTATGCATTTTGATTTATGGATGTGTACATAACCACTCAGGGTGAGGTGGAACGGTATAAATATTGCATGTATCCTACTCAGAGCCACTCAAATGCAAGGTGAATTCAGGAAGCTACCTCATAACATTTAGAGTGGAACAGTTAAAATCTTTGTTTAGTTCTGTAAACGGTAATGTTCCATTGTGTAAAAAAGTTGAAGTTACTAAAAGTAACTTCTCCAACATTGGTAGCACACTCATAAAATCGGTTGCATACTACTCTAAATCATATGGTAAGCAGAATAATATGGTTTACATGAAGTTATCACATAGTAGTTTCCCGCAAAATTCAACTTTACACTCTATTGAGCTGAATGCATTACTTTCTATTCTATGCATTTTGAGTTATGGATGTGTACATAACTACTCAGGGTGAGGTGGAACGGTATAAATATTGCATGTATCCTACTCAGAGCCATGAAATACTCAAATGCAAGGTAAATTCAGGAAGCTACCTCATAACATTTAGAGTGGAACAGTAAATATCTTTGTTTAGTTCTGTAAATGGTAATGTTCCATTGTGTAGAAAAGTTGAAGTTACTAAAAGTAACTTCTCCAACCTTGGTAGCACACTCATAAAATCGTTTGCATACTACTCTAAGTGATGTGGTAAGTAAAATAATAAGGTTTACATCAAGTTATCACATAGTAGTTTCCCGCAAAATTCAACTTTACACTCTATTGAGCTGAATGCATTACTTCCTATTCTATGCATTTTGATTTATGGATGTGTACATAACCACTCAGGGTGAGGTGGAACGGTATAAATATTGCATGTATCCTACTCAGAGCCATGGAATACTCAAATGCAAGGTGAATTCAGGAAGCTACCTCCTAACATTTAGAGTGGAACAGTAAATATCTTTGTTTAGTTCTGTAAATGGTAATGTTCCATTGTGTAGAAAAGTTGAAGTTACTAAAACTAACTTCTCCAACCTTGGTAGCACACTCATAAAATTGGTTGCATACTACTCTAAATCGTATGGTAAGCAAAATAATAAGGTTTACATCAAGTTATCACATAGTAGTTTCCCGCAAAATTCATCTCTACACTATTGAGCTGAATGCATTACTTTCTATTCTATGCATTTTGAGTTATGGATGTGTACATAACTACTCAGGGTGAGGTGGAACGGTATAAATATTGCATGTATCCTACTCAGAGCCATGAAATACTCAAATGCAAGGTGAATTCAGGAAGCTACCTCTTAACATTTAGAGTGGAACAGTAAATATCTTTGTTAAGTTCTGTAAACCGTAATGTTCCATTGTGTAAAAAAGTTGAAGTTACTAAAAGTAACTTCTCGAACATTGGTAGCACACTCATAAAATCGGTTGCATACTACTCTAAGTGATGTGGTAAGTAAAATAATAAGGTTTACATCAAGTTATCACATAGTAGTTTCCCGCAAAATTCAACTTTACACTCTATTGAGCTGAATGCATTACTTTATATTCTATGCATTTTGATTTATGGATGTGTACATAACCACTCAGGGTGAGGTGGAACGGTATAAATATTGCAGGTATCCTACTCAGAGCCATCGAATACTCAAATGCAAGGTGAATTCAGGAAGCTAACTCATAACATTTAGAGTGGAACAGTAAAAATCTTAGTTTAGTTCTGTAAACGGTAATGTTCCATTGTGTAAAAAAGTTGAAGTTACTAAAAGTAACTTCTCCAACATTGGTAGCACACTCATAAAATCGGTTGCATACTACTCTAAATCATATGGTAAGCAAAATAATATGGTTTACATGAAGTTATCACATAGTAGTTTCCCTCAAAATTCAACTTTACACTCTATTGAGCTGAATGCATTACTTTCTATTCTATGCATTTTGAGTTATGGATGTGTACATAACTACTCAGGGTGAGGTGGAACGGTATAAATATTGCATGTATCCTACTCAGAGCCATGAAATACTCAAATGCAAGGTGAATTCAGGAAGCTACCTCATAACATTTAGAGTGGAACAGTAAATGTCTTTGTTTAGTTCTGTAAATGGTAATGTTCCATTGTGTAGAAAAGTTGAAGTTACTAAAAGTAACTTCTCCAACCTTGGTAGCACACTCATAAAATCGTTTGCATACTACTCTAAGTGATGTGGTAAGTAAAATAATAAGGTTTACATCAAGTTATCACATAGTAGTTTCCCGCAAAATTCAACTTTACACTCTATTGAGCTGAATGCATTACTTCCTATTCTATGCATTTTGATTTATGGATGTGTACATAACCACTCAGGGTGAGGTGGAACGGTATAAATATTGCATGTATCCTACTCAGATCCATGGAATACTCAAATGCAAGGTGAATTCAGGAAGCTACCTCCTAACATTTAGAGTGGAACAGTAAAAATCTTTGTTTATTTCTGTAAACGGTAATGTTCCATTGTGTAAAAAAGTTGAAGTTACTAAAAGTAACTTCTCCAACATTGGTAGCACACTCATAAAATCGGTTGCATACTACTCTAAATCATATGGTAAGCAAAATAATATGGTTTACATGAAGTTATCACATAGTAGTTTCCCGCAAAATTCAACTTTACACTCTATTGAGCTGAATGCATTACTTTCTATTCTATGCATTTTGAGTTATGGATGTGTACATAACTACTCAGGGTGAGGTGGAACGGTATAAATATTGCATGTATCCTACTCAGAGCCAAGAAATACTCAAATGCAAGGTAAATTCAGGAAGCTACCTCATAACATTTAGAGTGGAACAGTAAATATCTTTGTTTAGTTCTGTAAATGGTAATGTTCCATTGTGTAGAAAAGTTGAAGTTACTAAAAGTAACTTCTCCAACCCTGGTAGCACACTCATAAAATCGTTTGCATACTACTCTAAGTGATGTGGTAAGTAAAATAATAAGGTTTACATCAAGTTATCACATAGTAGTTTCCCGCAAAATTCAACTTTACACTCTATTGAGCTGAATGCATTACTTCCTATTCTATGCATTTTGATTTATGGATGTGTACATAACCACTCAGGGTGAGGTGGAACGGTATAAATATTGCATGTATCCTACTCAGAGCCATGGAATACTCAAATGCAAGGTGAATTCAGGAAGCTACCTCCTAACATTTAGAGTGGAACAGTAAATATCTTTGTTTAGTTCTGTAAATGGTAATGTTCCATTGTGTAGAAAAGTTGAAGTTACTAAAACTAACTTCTCCAACCTTGGTAGCACACTCATAAAATTGGTTGCATACTACTCTAAATCGTATGGTAAGCAAAATAATAAGGTTTACATCAAGTTATCACATAGTAGTTTCCCGCAAAATTCATCTCTACACTATTGAGCTGAATGCATTACTTTCTATTCTATGCATTTTGAGTTATGGATGTGTACATAACTACTCAGGGTGAGGTGGAACGGTATAAATATTGCATGTATCCTACTCAGAGCCATGAAATACTCAAATGCAAGGTGAATTCAGGAAGCTACCTCTTAACATTTAGAGTGGAACAGTAAATATCTTTGTTAAGTTCTGTAAACCGTAATGTTCCATTGTGTAAAAAAGTTGAAGTTACTAAAAGTAACTTCTCGAACATTGGTAGCACACTCATAAAATCGGTTGCATACTACTCTAAGTGATGTGGTAAGTAAAATAATAAGGTTTACATCAAGTTATCACATAGTAGTTTCCCGCAAAATTCAACTTTACACTCTATTGAGCTGAATGCATTACTTTATATTCTATGCATTTTGATTTATGGATGTGTACATAACCACTCAGGGTGAGGTGGAACGGTATAAATATTGCAGGTATCCTACTCAGAGCCATCGAATACTCAAATGCAAGGTGAATTCAGGAAGCTAACTCATAACATTTAGAGTGGAACAGTAAAAATCTTAGTTTAGTTCTGTAAACGGTAATGTTCCATTGTGTAAAAAAGTTGAAGTTACTAAAAGTAACTTCTCCAACATTGGTAGCACACTCATAAAATCGGTTGCATACTACTCTAAATCATATGGTAAGCAAAATAATATGGTTTACATGAAGTTATCACATAGTAGTTTCCCTCAAAATTCAACTTTACACTCTATTGAGCTGAATGCATTACTTTCTATTCTATGCATTTTGAGTTATGGATGTGTACATAACTACTCAGGGTGAGGTGGAACGGTATAAATATTGCATGTATCCTACTCAGAGCCATGAAATACTCAAATGCAAGGTGAATTCAGGAAGCTACCTCATAACATTTAGAGTGGAACAGTAAATGTCTTTGTTTAGTTCTGTAAATGGTAATGTTCCATTGTGTAGAAAAGTTGAAGTTACTAAAAGTAACTTCTCCAACCTTGGTAGCACACTCATAAAATCGTTTGCATACTACTCTAAGTGATGTGGTAAGTAAAATAATAAGGTTTACATCAAGTTATCACATAGTAGTTTCCCGCAAAATTCAACTTTACACTCTATTGAGCTGAATGCATTACTTCCTATTCTATGCATTTTGATTTATGGATGTGTACATAACCACTCAGGGTGAGGTGGAACGGTATAAATATTGCATGTATCCTACTCAGATCCATGGAATACTCAAATGCAAGGTGAATTCAGGAAGCTACCTCCTAACATTTAGAGTGGAACAGTAAAAATCTTTGTTTATTTCTGTAAACGGTAATGTTCCATTGTGTAAAAAAGTTGAAGTTACTAAAAGTAACTTCTCCAACATTGGTAGCACACTCATAAAATCGGTTGCATACTACTCTAAATCATATGGTAAGCAAAATAATATGGTTTACATGAAGTTATCACATAGTAGTTTCCCGCAAAATTCAACTTTACACTCTATTGAGCTGAATGCATTACTTTCTATTCTATGCATTTTGAGTTATGGATGTGTACATAACTACTCAGGGTGAGGTGGAAGGGTATAAATATTGCATGTATCCTACTCAGAGCCATGAAATACTCAAATGCAAGGTAAATTCAGGAAGCTACCTCATAACATTTAGAGTGGAACAGTAAATATCTTTGTTTAGTTCTGTAAATGGTAATGTTCCATTGTGTAGAAAAGTTGAAGTTACTAAAAGTAACTTCTCCAACCCTGGTAGCACACTCATAAAATCGTTTGCATACTACTCTAAGTGATGTGGTAAGTAAAATAATAAGGTTTACATCAAGTTATCACATAGTAGTTTCCCGCAAAATTCAACTTTACACTCTATTGAGCTGAATGCATTACTTCCTATTCTATGCATTTTGATTTATGGATGTGTACATAACCACTCAGGGTGAGGTGGAACGGTATAAATATTGCATGTATCCTACTCAGATCCATGGAATACTCAAATGCAAGGTGAATTCAGGAAGCTACCTCCTAACATTTAGAGTGGAACAGTAAATATCTTTGTTTAGTTCTGTAAATGGTAATGTTCCATTGTGTAGAAAAGTTGAAGTTACTAAAACTAACTTCTCCAACCTTGGTAGCACACTCATAAAATAGGTTGCATACTACTCTAAATCGTATGGTAAGCAAAATAATAAGGTTTACATCAAGTTATCACATAGTAGTTTCCCGCAAAATTCATCTCTACACTATTGAGCTGAATGCATTACTTTCTATTCTATGCATTTTGAGTTATGGATGTGTACATAACTACTCAGGGTGAGGTGGAACGGTATAAATATTGCATGTATCCTAATCAGAGCCATGAAATACTCAAATGCAAGGTGAATTCAGGAAGCTACCTCTTAACATTTAGAGTGGAACAGTAAATATCTTTGTTAAGTTCTGTAAACCGTAATGTTCCATTGTGTAAAAAAGTTGAAGTTACTAAAAGTAACTTCTCGAACATTGGTAGCACACTCATAAAATCGGTTGCATACTACTCTAAGTGATGTGGTAAGTAAAATAATAAGGTTTACATCAAGTTATCACATAGTAGTTTCCCGCAAAATTCAACTTTACACTCTATTGAGCTGAATGCATTACTTTATATTCTATGCATTTTGATTTATGGATGTGTACATAACCACTCAGGGTGAGGTGGAACGGTATAAATATTGCAGGTATCCTACTCAGAGCCATCGAATACTCAAATGCAAGGTGAATTCAGGAAGCTAACTCATAACATTTAGAGTGGAACAGTAAAAATCTTAGTTTAGTTCTGTAAACGGTAATGTTCCATTGTGTAAAAAAGTTGAAGTTACTAAAAGTAACTTCTCCAACATTGGTAGCACACTCATAAAATCGGTTGCATACTACTCTAAAGCATATGGTAAGCAAAATAATATGGTTTACATGAAGTTATCACATAGTAGTTTCCCTCAAAATTCAACTTTACACTCTATTGAGCTGAATGCATTACTTTCTATTCTATGCATTTTGAGTTATGGATGTGTACATAACTACTCAGGGTGAGGTGGAACGGTATAAATATTGCATGTATCCTACTCAGAGCCATGAAATACTCAAATGCAAGGTGAATTCAGGAAGCTACCTCATAACATTTAGAGTGGAACAGTAAATGTCTTTGTTTAGTTCTGTAAATGGTAATGTTCCATTGTGTAGAAAAGTTGAAGTTACTAAAAGTAACTTCTCCAACCTTGGTAGCACACTCATAAAATTGGTTGCATACTACTCTAAATCGTATGGTAAGCAAAATAATAAGGTTTACATCAAGTTATCACATAGTAGTTTCCCGCAAAATTCATCTCTACACTCTATTGAGCTGAATGCATTACTTTCTATTCTATGCATTTTGATTTATGGATGTGTACATAACTACTCAGGGTGAGGTGGAACGGTATAAATATTGCATGTATCCTACTCAGAGGCATGAAATACTCAAATGCAAGGTGAATTCAGGAAGCTACCTCTTAACATTTAGAGTGGAACAGTAAATATCTTTGTTAAGTTCTGTAAACGGTAATGTTCCTTTGTGTAAAAAAGTTGAAGTTACTAAAAGTAACTTCTCGAACATTGGTAACACACTCATAAAATCGGTTGCATACTACTCTAAGTGATGTGGTAAGTAAAATAATAAGGTTTACATCAAGTTATCAGATAGTAGTTTCCCGCAAAATTCAACTTTACACTCTATTGAGCTGAATGCATTACTTCCTATTCTATGCATTTTGATTTATGGATGTGTACATAACCACTCAGGGTGAGGTGGAACGGTATAAATATTGCATGTATCCTACTCAGAGCCACTCAAATGCAAGGTGAATTCAGGAAGCTACCTCATAACATTTAGAGTGGAACAGTTAAAATCTTTGTTTAGTTCTGTAAACGGTAATGTTCCATTGTGTAAAAAAGTTGAAGTTACTAAAAGTAACTTCTCCAACATTGGTAGCACACTCATAAAATCGGTTGCATACTACTCTAAATCATATGGTAAGCAAAATAATATGGTTTACATGAAGTTATCACATAGTAGTTTCCCGCAAAATTCAACTTTACACTCTATTGAGCTGAATGCATTACTTTCTATTCTATGCATTTTGAGTTATGGATGTGTACATAACTACTCAGGGTGAGGTGGAACGGTATAAATATTGCATGTATCCTACTCAGAGCCATGAAATACTCAAATGCAAGGTAAATTCAGGAAGCTACCTCATAACATTTAGAGTGGAACAGTAAATATCTTTGTTTAGTTCTGTAAATGGTAATGTTCCATTGTGTAGAAAAGTTGAAGTTACTAAAAGTAACTTCTCCAACCTTGGTAGCACACTCATAAAATCGTTTGCATACTACTCTAAGTGATGTGGTAAGTAAAATAATAAGGTTTACATCAAGTTATCACATAGTAGTTTCCCGCAAAATTCAACTTTACACTCTATTGAGCTGAATGCATTACTTCCTATTCTATGCATTTTGATTTATGGATGTGTACATAACCACTCAGGGTGAGGTGGAACGGTATAAATATTGCATGTATCCTACTCAGAGCCATGGAATACTCAAATGCAAGGTGAATTCAGGAAGCTACCTCCTAACATTTAGAGTGGAACAGTAAATATCTTTGTTTAGTTCTGTAAATGGTAATGTTCCATTGTGTAGAAAAGTTGAAGTTACTAAAACTAACTTCTCCAACCTTGGTAGCACACTCATAAAATTGGTTGCATACTACTTTAAATCGTATGGTAAGCAAAATAATAAGGTTTACATCAAGTTATCACATAGTAGTTTCCCGCAAAATTCATCTCTACACTATTGAGCTGAATGCATTACTTTCTATTCTATGCATTTTGAGTTATGGATGTGTACATAACTACTCAGGGTGAGGTGGAACGGTATAAATATTGCATGTATCCTAATCAGAGCCATGAAATACTCAACTGCAAGGTGAATTCAGGAAGCTACCTCTTAACATTTAGAGTGGAACAGTAAATATCTTTGTTAAGTTCTGTAAACCGTAATGTTCCATTGTGTAAAAAAGTTGAAGTTACTAAAAGTAACTTCTCGAACATTGGTAGCACACTCATAAAATCGGTTGCATACTACTCTAAGTGATGTGGTAAGTAAAATAATAAGGTTTACATCAAGTTATCACATAGTAGTTTCCCGCAAAATTCAACTTTACACTCTATTGAGCTGAATGCATTACTTTATATTCTATGCATTTTGATTTATGGATGTGTACATAACCACTCAGGGTGAGGTGGAACGGTATAAATATTGCAGGTATCCTACTCAGAGCCATCGAATACTCAAATGCAAGGTGAATTCAGGAAGCTAACTCATAACATTTAGAGTGGAACAGTAAAAATCTTAGTTTAGTTCTGTAAACGGTAATGTTCCATTGTGTAAAAAAGTTGAAGTTACTAAAAGTAACTTCTCCAACATTGGTAGCACACTCATAAAATCGGTTGCATACTACTCTAAATCATATGGTAAGCAAAATAATATGGTTTACATGAAGTTATCACATAGTAGTTTCCCGCAAAATTCAACTTTACACTCTATTGAGCTGAATGCATTACTTTCTATTCTATGCATTTTGAGTTATGGATGTGTACATAACTACTCAGGGTGAGGTGGAACGGTATAAATATTGCATGTATCCTACTCAGAGCCATGAAATACTCAAATGCAAGGTAAATTCAGGAAGCTACCTCATAACATTTAGAGTGGAACAGTAAATATCTTTGTTTAGTTCTGTAAATGGTAATGTTCCATTGTGTAGAAAAGTTGAAGTTACTAAAAGTAACTTCTCCAACCCTGGTAGCACACTCATAAAATCGTTTGCATACTACTCTAAGTGATGTGGTAAGTAAAATAATAAGGTTTACATCAAGTTATCACATAGTAGTTTCCCGCAAAATTCAACTTTACACTCTATTGAGCTGAATGCATTACTTCCTATTCTATGCATTTTGATTTATGGATGTGTACATAACCACTCAGGGTGAGGTGGAACGGTATAAATATTGCATGTATCCTACTCAGATCCATGGAATACTCAAATGCAAGGTGAATTCAGGAAGCTACCTCCTAACATTTAGAGTGGAACAGTAAATATCTTTGTTTAGTTCTGTAAATGGTAATGTTCCATTGTGTAGAAAAGTTGAAGTTACTAAAACTAACTTCTCCAACCTTGGTAGCACACTCATAAAATAGGTTGCATACTACTCTAAATCGTATGGTAAGCAAAATAATAAGGTTTACATCAAGTTATCACATAGTAGTTTCCCGCAAAATTCATCTCTACACTATTGAGCTGAATGCATTACTTTCTATTCTATGCATTTTGAGTTATGGATGTGTACATAACTACTCAGGGTGAGGTGGAACGGTATAAATATTGCATGTATCCTAATCAGAGCCATGAAATACTCAAATGCAAGGTGAATTCAGGAAGCTACCTCTTAACATTTAGAGTGGAACAGTAAATATCTTTGTTAAGTTCTGTAAACCGTAATGTTCCATTGTGTAAAAAAGTTGAAGTTACTAAAAGTAACTTCTCGAACATTGGTAGCACACTCATAAAATCGGTTGCATACTACTCTAAGTGATGTGGTAAGTAAAATAATAAGGTTTACATCAAGTTATCACATAGTAGTTTCCCGCAAAATTCAACTTTACACTCTATTGAGCTGAATGCATTACTTTATATTCTATGCATTTTGATTTATGGATGTGTACATAACCACTCAGTGTGAGGTGGAACGGTATAAATATTGCAGGTATCCTACTCAGAGCCATCGAATACTCAAATGCAAGGTGAATTCAGGAAGCTAACTCATAACATTTAGAGTGGAACAGTAAAAATCTTAGTTTAGTTCTGTAAACGGTAATGTTCCATTGTGTAAAAAAGTTGAAGTTACTAAAAGTAACTTCTCCAACATTGGTAGCACACTCATAAAATCGGTTGCATACTACTCTAAATCATATGGTAAGCAAAATAATATGGTTTACATGAAGTTATCACATAGTAGTTTCCCTCAAAATTCAACTTTACACTCTATTGAGCTGAATGCATTACTTTCTATTCTATGCATTTTGAGTTATGGATGTGTACATAACTACTCAGGGTGAGGTGGAACGGTATAAATATTGCATGTATCCTACTCAGAGCCATGAAATACTCAAATGCAAGGTGAATTCAGGAAGCTACCTCATAACATTTAGAGTGGAACAGTAAATGTCTTTGTTTAGTTCTGTAAATGGTAATGTTCCATTGTGTAGAAAAGTTGAAGTTACTAAAAGTAACTTCTCCAACCTTGGTAGCACACTCATAAAATCGTTTGCATACTACTCTAAGTGATGTGGTAAGTAAAATAATAAGGTTTACATCAAGTTATCACATAGTAGTTTCCCGCAAAATTCAACTTTACACTCTATTGAGCTGAATGCATTACTTCCTATTCTATGCATTTTGATTTATGGATGTGTACATAACCACTCAGGGTGAGGTGGAACGGTATAAATATTGCATGTATCCTACTCAGAGCCATGGAATACTCAAATGCAAGGTGAATTCAGGAAGCTACCTCATAACATTTAGAGTGGAACAGTAAAAATCTTTGTTTAGTTCTGTAAACGGTAATGTTCCATTGTGTAAAAAAGTTGAAGTTACTAAAAGTAACTTCTCCAACATTGGTAGCACCCTCATAAAATCGGTTGCATACTACTCTAAATCATATGGTAAGCAAAATAATATGGTTTACATGAAGTTATCACATAGTAGTTTCCCGCAAAATTCAACTTTACACTCTATTGAGCTGAATGCATTACTTTCTATTCTATGCATTTTGAGTTATGGATGTGTACATAACTACTCAGGGTGAGGTGGAACGGTATAAATATTGCATGTATCCTACTCAGAGCCATGAAATACTCAAATGCAAGGTGAATTCAGGAAGCTACCTCATAACATTTAGAGTGGAACAGTAAATATCTTTGTTTAGTTCTGTAAATGGTAATGTTCCATTGTGTAGAAAAGTTGAAGTTACTAAAAGTAACTTCTCCAACCTTGCTAGCACACTCATAAAATTGGTTGCATACTACTCTAAATCGTATGGTAAGCAAAATAATAAGGTTTACATCAAGTTATCACATAGTAGTTTCCCGCAAAATTCATCTCTACACTCTATTGAGCTGAATGCATTACTTTCTATTCTATGCATTTTGATTTATGGATGTGTACATAACTACTCAGGGTGAGGTGGAACGGTATAAATATTGCATGTATCCTACTCAGAGGCATGAAATACTCAAATGCAAGGTGAATTCAGGAAGCTACCTCTTAACATTTAGAGTGGAACAGTAAATATCTTTGTTAAGTTCTGTAAACGGTAATGTTCCTTTGTGTAAAAAAGTTGAAGTTACTAAAAGTAACTTCTCGAACATTGGTAACACACTCATAAAATCGGTTGCATACTACTCTAAGTGATGTGGTAAGTAAAATAATAAGGTTTACATCAAGTTATCAGATAGTAGTTTCCCGCAAAATTCAACTTTACACTCTATTGAGCTGAATGCATTACTTCCTATTCTATGCATTTTGATTTATGGATGTGTACATAACCACTCAGGGTGAGGTGGAACGGTATAAATATTGCATGTATCCTACTCAGAGCCACTCAAATGCAAGGTGAATTCAGGAAGCTACCTCATAACATTTAGAGTGGAACAGTTAAAATCTTTGTTTAGTTCTGTAAACGGTAATGTTCCATTGTGTAAAAAAGTTGAAGTTACTAAAAGTAACTTCTCCAACATTGGTAGCACACTCATAAAATCGGTTGCATACTACTCTAAATCATATGGTAAGCAAAATAATATGGTTTACATGAAGTTATCACATAGTAGTTTCCCGCAAAATTCAACTTTACACTCTATTGAGCTGAATGCATTACTTTCTATTCTATGCATTTTGAGTTATGGATGTGTACATAACTACTCAGGGTGAGGTGGAACGGTATAAATATTGCATGTATCCTACTCAGAGCCATGAAATACTCAAATGCAAGGTAAATTCAGGAAGCTACCTCATAACATTTAGAGTGGAACAGTAAATATCTTTGTTTAGTTCTGTAAATGGTAATGTTCCATTGTGTAGAAAAGTTGAAGTTACTAAAAGTAACTTCTCCAACCTTGGTAGCACACTCATAAAATCGTTTGCATACTACTCTAAGTGATGTGGTAAGTAAAATAATAAGGTTTACATCAAGTTATCACATAGTAGTTTCCCGCAAAATTCAACTTTACACTCTATTGAGCTGAATGCATTACTTCCTATTCTATGCATTTTGATTTATGGATGTGTACATAACCACTCAGGGTGAGGTGGAACGGTATAAATATTGCATGTATCCTACTCAGAGCCATGGAATACTCAAATGCAAGGTGAATTCAGGAAGCTACCTCCTAACATTTAGAGTGGAACAGTAAATATCTTTGTTTAGTTCTGTAAATGGTAATGTTCCATTGTGTAGAAAAGTTGAAGTTACTAAAACTAACTTCTCCAACCTTGGTAGCACACTCATAAAATTGGTTGCATACTACTTTAAATCGTATGGTAAGCAAAATAATAAGGTTTACATCAAGTTATCACATAGTAGTTTCCCGCAAAATTCATCTCTACACTATTGAGCTGAATGCATTACTTTCTATTCTATGCATTTTGAGTTATGGATGTGTACATAACTACTCAGGGTGAGGTGGAACGGTATAAATATTGCATGTATCCTAATCAGAGCCATGAAATACTCAAATGCAAGGTGAATTCAGGAAGCTACCTCTTAACATTTAGAGTGGAACAGTAAATATCTTTGTTAAGTTCTGTAAACCGTAATGTTCCATTGTGTAAAAAAGTTGAAGTTACTAAAAGTAACTTCTCGAACATTGGTAGCACACTCATAAAATCGGTTGCATACTACTCTAAGTGATGTGGTAAGTAAAATAATAAGGTTTACATCAAGTTATCACATAGTAGTTTCCCGCAAAATTCAACTTTACACTCTATTGAGCTGAATGCATTACTTCCTATTCTATGCATTTTGATTTATGGATGTGTACATAACCACTCAGGGTGAGGTGGAACGGTATAAATATTGCATGTATCCTACTCAGAGCCACTCAAATGCAAGGTGAATTCAGGAAGCTACCTCATAACATTTAGAGTGGAACAGTTAAAATCTTTGTTTAGTTCTGTAAACGGTAATGTTCCATTGTGTAAAAAAGTTGAAGTTACTAAAAGTAACTTCTCCAACATTGGTAGCACACTCATAAAATCGGTTGCATACTACTCTAAATCATATGGTAAGCAAAATAATATGGTTTACATGAAGTTATCACATAGTAGTTTCCCGCAAAATTCAACTTTACACTCTATTGAGCTGAATGCATTACTTTCTATTCTATGCATTTTGAGTTATGGATGTGTACATAACTACTCAGGGTGAGGTGGAACGGTATAAATATTGCATGTATCCTACTCAGAGCCATGAAATACTCAAATGCAAGGTAAATTCAGGAAGCTACCTCATAACATTTAGAGTGGAACAGTAAATATCTTTGTTTAGTTCTGTAAATGGTAATGTTCCATTGTGTAGAAAAGTTGAAGTTACTAAAAGTAACTTCTCCAACCTTGGTAGCACACTCATAAAATCGTTTGCATACTACTCTAAGTGATGTGGTAAGTAAAATAATAAGGTTTACATCAAGTTATCACATAGTAGTTTCCCGCAAAATTCAACTTTACACTCTATTGAGCTGAATGCATTACTTCCTATTCTATGCATTTTGATTTATGGATGTGTACATAACCACTCAGGGTGAGGTGGAACGGTATAAATATTGCATGTATCCTACTCAGAGCCATGGAATACTCAAATGCAAGGTGAATTCAGGAAGCTACCTCCTAACATTTAGAGTGGAACAGTAAATATCTTTGTTTAGTTCTGTAAATGGTAATGTTCCATTGTGTAGAAAAGTTGAAGTTACAAAAACAAACTTCTCCAACCTTGGTAGCACACTCATAAAATTGGTTGCATACTACTTTAAATCGTATGGTAAGCAAAATAATAAGGTTTACATCAAGTTATCACATAGTAGTTTCCCGCAAAATTCATCTCTACACTATTGAGCTGAATGCATTACTTTCTATTCTATGCATTTTGAGTTATGGATGTGTACATAACTACTCAGGGTGAGGTGGAACGGTATAAATATTGCATGTATCCTAATCAGAGCCATGAAATACTCAAATGCAAGGTGAATTCAGGAAGCTACCTCTTAACATTTAGAGTGGAACAGTAAATATCTTTGTTAAGTTCTGTAAACCGTAATGTTCCATTGTGTAAAAAAGTTGAAGTTACTAAAAGTAACTTCTCGAACATTGGTAGCACACTCATAAAATCGGTTGCATACTACTCTAAGTGATGTGGTAAGTAAAATAATAAGGTTTACATCAAGTTATCACATAGTAGTTTCCCGCAAAATTCAACTTTACACTCTATTGAGCTGAATGCATTACTTTATATTCTATGCATTTTGATTTATGGATGTGTACATAACCACTCAGGGTGAGGTGGAACGGTATAAATATTGCAGGTATCCTACTCAGAGCCATCGAATACTCAAATGCAAGGTGAATTCAGGAAGCTAACTCATAACATTTAGAGTGGAACAGTAAAAATCTTAGTTTAGTTCTGTAAACGGTAATGTTCCATTGTGTAAAAAAGTTGAAGTTACTAAAAGTAACTTCTCCAACATTGGTAGCACACTCATAAAATCGGTTGCATACTACTCTAAATCATATGGTAAGCAAAATAATATGGTTTACATGAAGTTATCACATAGTAGTTTCCCTCAAAATTCAACTTTACACTCTATTGAGCTGAATGCATTACTTTCTATTCTATGCATTTTGAGTTATGGATGTGTACATAACTACTCAGGGTGAGGTGGAACGGTATAAATATTGCATGTATCCTACTCAGAGCCATGAAATACTCAAATGCAAGGTGAATTCAGGAAGCTACCTCATAACATTTAGAGTGGAACAGTAAATGTCTTTGTTTAGTTCTGTAAATGGTAATGTTCCATTGTGTAGAAAAGTTGAAGTTACTAAAACTAACTTCTCCAACCTTGCTAGCACACTCATAAAATTGGTTGCATACTACTCTAAATCGTATGGTAAGCAAAATAATAAGGTTTACATCAAGTTATCACATAGTAGTTTCCCGCAAAATTCATCTCTACACTATTGAGCTGAATGCATTACTTTCTATTCTATGCATTTTGAGTTATGGATGTGTACATAACTACTCAGGGTGAGGTGGAACGGTATAAATATTGCATGTATCCTACTCAGAGCCATGAAATACTCAAATGCAAGGTAAATTCAGGAAGCTACCTCATAACATTTAGAGTGGAACAGTAAATATCTTTGTTTAGTTCTGTAAATGGTAATGTTCCATTGTGTAGAAAAGTTGAAGTTACTAAAAGTAACTTCTCCAACCCTGGTAGCACACTCATAAAATCGTTTGCATACTACTCTAAGAGATGTGGTAAGTAAAATAATAAGGTTTACATCAAGTTATCACATAGTAGTTTCCCGCAAAATTCAACTTTACACTCTATTGAGCTGAATGCATTACTTCCTATTCTATGCATTTTGATTTATGGATGTGTACATAACCACTCAGGGTGAGGTGGAACGGTATAAATATTGCAGGTATCCTTACTCAGAGCCATTGAATACTCAAATGTAAGGTGAATTCAGGAAGCTAACTCATAACATTTAGAGTGGAACAGTAAAAATCTTAGTTTAGTTCTGTAAACGGTAATGTTCCATTGTGTAAAAAAGTTGAAGTTACTAAAAGTAACTTCTCCAACATTGGTAGCACACTCATAAAATCGGTTGCATACTACTCTAAATCATATGGTAAGCAAAATAATATGGTTTACATGAAGTTATCACATAGTAGTTTCCCTCAAAATTCAACTTTACACTCTATTGAGCTGAATGCATTACTTTCTATTCTATGCATTTTGAGTTATGGATGTGTACATAACTACTCAGGGTGAGGTGGAACGGTATAAATATTGCATGTATCCTACTCAGAGCCATGAAATACTCAAATGCAAGGTGAATTCAGGAAGCTACCTCATAACATTTAGAGTGGAACAGTAAATGTCTTTGTTTAGTTCTGTAAATGGTAATGTTCCATTGTGTAGAAAAGTTGAAGTTACTAAAAGTAACTTCTCCAACCTTGCTAGCACACTCATAAAATTGGTTGCATACTACTCTAAATCGTATGGTAAGCAAAATAATAAGGTTTACATCAAGTTATCACATAGTAGTTTCCCGCAAAATTCATCTCTACACTCTATTGAGCTGAATGCATTACTTTCTATTCCATGCATTTTGATTTATGGATGTGTACATAACTACTCAGGGTGAGGTGGAACGGTATAAATATTGCATGTATCCTACTCAGAGGCATGAAATACTCAAATGCAAGGTGAATTCAGGAAGCTACCTCTTAACATTTAGAGTGGAACAGTAAATATCTTTGTTAAGTTCTGTAAACGGTAATGTTCCTTTGTGTAAAAAAGTTGAAGTTACTAAAAGTAACTTCTCGAACATTGGTAACACACTCATAAAATCGGTTGCATACTACTCTAAGTGATGTGGTAAGTAAAATAATAAGGTTTACATCAAGTTATCAGATAGTAGTTTCCCGCAAAATTCAACTTTACACTCTATTGAGCTGAATGCATTACTTCCTATTCTATGCATTTTGATTTATGGATGTGTACATAACCACTCAGGGTGAGGTGGAACGGTATAAATATTGCATGTATCCTACTCAGAGCCATGGAATACTCAAATGCAAGGTGAATTCAGGAAGCTACCTCATAACATTTAGAGTGGAACAGTAAAAATCTTTGTTTGGTTCTGTAAACGGTAATGTTCCATTGTGTAAAAAAGTTGAAGTTACTAAAAGTAACTTCTCCAACATTGGTAGCACACTCATAAAATCGGTTGCATACTACTCTAAATCATATGGTAAGCAAAATAATATGGTTTACATCAAGTTATCACATAGTAGTTTCCCGCAAAATTCAACTTTACACTCTATTGAGCTGAATGCATTACTTTCTATTCTATGCATTTGGAGTTATGGATGTGTACATAACTACTCAGGGTGAGGTGGAACGGTATAAATATTGCATGTATCCTACTCAGAGCCATGAAATACTCAAATGCAAGGTAAATTCAGGAAGCTACCTCATAACATTTAGAGTGGAACAGTAAATATCTTTGGTTAGTTCTGTAAATGGTAATGTTCCATTGTGTAGAAAAGTTGAAGTTACTAAAAGTAACTTCTCCAACCTTGGTAGCACACTCATAAAATCGTTTGCATACTACTCTAAGTGATGTGGTAAGTAAAATAATAAGGTTTACATCAAGTTATCACATAGTAGTTTCCCGCAAAATTCAACTTTACACTCTATTGAGCTGAATGCATTACTTCCTATTCTATGCATTTTGATTTATGGATGTGTACATAACCACTCAGGGTGAGGTGGAACGGTATAAATATTGCATGTATCCTACTCAGATCCATGGAATACTCAAATGCAAGGTGAATTCAGGAAGCTACCTCCTAACATTTAGAGTGGAACAGTAAAAATCTTTGTTTAGTTCTGTAAACGGTAATGTTCCATTGTGTAGAAAAGTTGAAGTTACTAAAACTAACTTCTCCAACCTTGCTAGCACACTCATAAAATTGGTTGCATACTACTCTAAATCGTATGGTAAGCAAAATAATAAGGTTTACATCAAGTTATCACATAGTAGTTTCCCGCAAAATTCATCTCTACACTATTGAGCTGAATGCATTACTTTCTATTCTATGCATTTTGAGTTATGGATGTGTACATAACTACTCAGGGTGAGGTGGAACGGTATAAATATTGCATGTATCCTACTCAGAGCCATGAAATACTCAAATGCAAGGTAAATTCAGGAAGCTACCTCATAACATTTAGAGTGGAACAGTAAATATCTTTGTTTAGTTCTGTAAATGGTAATGTTCCATTGTGTAGAAAAGTTGAAGTTACTAAAAGTAACTTCTCCAACCCTGGTAGCACACTCATAAAATCGTTTGCATACTACTCTAAGAGATGTGGTAAGTAAAATAATAAGGTTTACATCAAGTTATCACATAGTAGTTTCCCGCAAAATTCAACTTTACACTCTATTGAGCTGAATGCATTACTTCCTATTCTATGCATTTTGATTTATGGATGTGTACATAACCACTCAGGGTGAGGTGGAACGGTATAAATATTGCAGGTATCCTACTCAGAGCCATCGAATACTCAAATGCAAGGTGAATTCAGGAAGCTAACTCATAACATTTAGAGTGGAACAGTAAAAATCTTAGTTTAGTTCTGTAAACGGTAATGTTCCATTGTGTAAAAAAGTTGAAGTTACTAAAAGTAACTTCTCCAACATTGGTAGCACACTCATAAAATCGGTTGCATACTACTCTAAATCATATGGTAAGCAAAATAATATGGTTTACATGAAGTTATCACATAGTAGTTTCCCTCAAAATTCAACTTTACACTCTATTGAGCTGAATGCATTACTTCCTATTCTATGCATTTTGATTTATGGATGTGTACATAACCACTCAGGGTGAGGTGGAACGGTATAAATATTGCATGTATCCTACTCAGATCCATGGAATACTCAAATGCAAGGTGAATTCAGGAAGCTACCTCCTAACATTTAGAGTGGAACAGTAAAAATCTTTGTTTAGTTCTGTAAACGGTAATGTTCCATTGTGTAAAAAAGTTGAAGTTACTAAAAGTAACTTCTCCAACATTGGTAGCACACTCATAAAATCGGTTGCATACTACTCTAAATCATATGGAAAGCAAAATAATATGGTTTACATGAAGTTATCACATAGTAGTTTCCCGCAAAATTCAACTTTACACTCTATTGAGCTGAATGCATTACTTTCTATTCTATGCATTTTGAGTTATGGATGTGTACATAACTACTCAGGGTGAGGTGGAACGGTATAAATATTGCATGTATCCTACTCAGAGCCATGAAATACTCAAATGCAAGGTAAATTCAGGAAGCTACCTCATAACATTTAGAGTGGAACAGTAAATATCTTTGTTTAGTTCTGTAAATGGTAATGTTCCATTGTGTAGAAAAGTTGAAGTTACTAAAAGTAACTTCTCCAACCCTCGTAGCACACTCATAAAATCGTTTGCATACTACTCTAAGTGATGTGGTAAGTAAAATAATAAGGTTTACATCAAGTTATCACATAGTAGTTTCCCGCAAAATTCAACTTTACACTCTATTGAGCTGAATGCATTACTTCCTATTCTATGCATTTTGATTTATGGATGTGTACATAACCACTCAGGGTGAGGTGGAACGGTATAAATATTTCAGGTATCCTACTCAGATCCATGGAATACTCAAATGCAAGGTGAATTCAGGAAGCTACCTCCTAACATTTAGAGTGGAACAGTAAAAATCTTTGTTTAGTTCTGTAAACGGTAATGTTCCATTGTGTAAAAAAGTTGAAGTTACTAAAAGTAACTTCTCCAACCTTGCTAGCACACTCATAAAATTGGTTGCATACTACTCTAAATCGTATGGTAAGCAAAATAATAAGGTTTACATCAAGTTATCACATAGTAGTTTCCCGCAAAATTCATCTCTACACTCTATTGAGCTGAATGCATTACTTTCTATTCCATGCATTTTGATTTATGGATGTGTACATAACTACTCAGGGTGAGGTGGAACGGTATAAATATTGCATGTATCCTACTCAGAGCCACTCAAATGCAAGGTGAATTCAGGAAGCTACCTCATAACATTTAGAGTGGAACAGTTAAAATCTTTGTTTAGTTCTGTAAACGGTAATGTTCCATTGTGTAAAAAAGTTGAAGTTACTAAAAGTAACTTCTCGAACATTGGTAACACACTCATAAAATCGGTTGCATACTACTCTAAGTGATGTGGTAAGTAAAATAATAAGGTTTACATCAAGTTATCAGATAGTAGTTTCCCGCAAAATTCAACTTTACACTCTATTGAGCTGAATGCATTACTTCCTATTCTATGCATTTTGATTTATGGATGTGTACATAACCACTCAGGGTGAGGTGGAACGGTATAAATATTGCATGTATCCTACTCAGAGCCACTCAAATGCAAGGTGAATTCAGGAAGCTACCTCATAACATTTAGAGTGGAACAGTTAAAATCTTTGTTTAGTTCTGTAAACGGTAATGTTCCATTGTGTAAAAAAGTTGAAGTTACTAAAAGTAACTTCTCCAACATTGGTAGCACACTCATAAAATCGGTTGCATACTACTCTAAATCATATGGTAAGCAGAATAATATGGTTTACATGAAGTTATCACATAGTAGTTTCCCGCAAAATTCAACTTTACACTCTATTGAGCTGAATGCATTACTTTCTATTCTATGCATTTTGAGTTATGGATGTGTACATAACTACTCAGGGTGAGGTGGAACGGTATAAATATTGCATGTATCCTACTCAGAGCCATGAAATACTCAAATGCAAGGTAAATTCAGGAAGCTACCTCATAACATTTAGAGTGGAACAGTAAATATCTTTGTTTAGTTCTGTAAATGGTAATGTTCCATTGTGTAGAAAAGTTGAAGTTACTAAAAGTAACTTCTCCAACCTTGGTAGCACACTCATAAAATCGTTTGCATACTACTCTAAGTGATGTGGTAAGTAAAATAATAAGGTTTACATCAAGTTATCACATAGTAGTTTCCCGCAAAATTCAACTTTACACTCTATTGAGCTGAATGCATTACTTCCTATTCTATGCATTTTGATTTATGGATGTGTACATAACCACTCAGGGTGAGGTGGAACGGTATAAATATTGCATGTATCCTACTCAGAGCCATGGAATACTCAAATGCAAGGTGAATTCAGGAAGCTACCTCCTAACATTTAGAGTGGAACAGTAAATATCTTTGTTTAGTTCTGTAAATGGTAATGTTCCATTGTGTAGAAAAGTTGAAGTTACTAAAACTAACTTCTCCAACCTTGGTAGCACACTCATAAAATTGGTTGCATACTACTCTAAATCGTATGGTAAGCAAAATAATAAGGTTTACATCAAGTTATCACATAGTAGTTTCCCGCAAAATTCATCTCTACACTATTGAGCTGAATGCATTACTTTCTATTCTATGCATTTTGAGTTATGGATGTGTACATAACTACTCAGGGTGAGGTGGAACGGTATAAATATTGCATGTATCCTACTCAGAGCCATGAAATACTCAAATGCAAGGTGAATTCAGGAAGCTACCTCTTAACATTTAGAGTGGAACAGTAAATATCTTTGTTAAGTTCTGTAAACCGTAATGTTCCATTGTGTAAAAAAGTTGAAGTTACTAAAAGTAACTTCTCGAACATTGGTAGCACACTCATAAAATCGGTTGCATACTACTCTAAGTGATGTGGTAAGTAAAATAATAAGGTTTACATCAAGTTATCACATAGTAGTTTCCCGCAAAATTCAACTTTACACTCTATTGAGCTGAATGCATTACTTTATATTCTATGCATTTTGATTTATGGATGTGTACATAACCACTCAGGGTGAGGTGGAACGGTATAAATATTGCAGGTATCCTACTCAGAGCCATCGAATACTCAAATGCAAGGTGAATTCAGGAAGCTAACTCATAACATTTAGAGTGGAACAGTAAAAATCTTAGTTTAGTTCTGTAAACGGTAATGTTCCATTGTGTAAAAAAGTTGAAGTTACTAAAAGTAACTTCTCCAACATTGGTAGCACACTCATAAAATCGGTTGCATACTACTCTAAATCATATGGTAAGCAAAATAATATGGTTTACATGAAGTTATCACATAGTAGTTTCCCTCAAAATTCAACTTTACACTCTATTGAGCTGAATGCATTACTTTCTATTCTATGCATTTGGAGTTATGGATGTGTACATAACTACTCAGGGTGAGGTGGAACGGTATAAATATTGCATGTATCCTACTCAGAGCCATGAAATACTCAAATGCAAGGTGAATTCAGGAAGCTACCTCATAACATTTAGAGTGGAACAGTAAATGTCTTTGTTTAGTTCTGTAAATGGTAATGTTCCATTGTGTAGAAAAGTTGAAGTTACTAAAAGTAACTTCTCCAACCTTGCTAGCACACTCATAAAATTGGTTGCATACTACTCTAAATCGTATGGTAAGCAAAATAATAAGGTTTACATCAAGTTATCAGATAGTAGTTTCCCGCAAAATTCAACTTTACACTCTATTGAGCTGAATGCATTACTTCCTATTCTATGCATTTTGATTTATGGATGTGTACATAACCACTCAGGGTGAGGTGGAACGGTATAAATATTGCATGTATCCTACTCAGAGCCATGGAATACTCAAATGCAAGGTGAATTCAGGAAGCTACCTCATAACATTTAGAGTGGAACAGTAAAAATCTTTGTTTAGTTCTGTAAACGGTAATGTTCCATTGTGTAAAAAAGTTGAAGTTACTAAAAGTAACTTCTCCAACATTGGTAGCACACTCATAAAATCGGTTGCATACTACTCTAAATCATATGGTAAGCAAAATAATATGGTTTACATCAAGTTATCACATAGTAGTTTCCCGCAAAATTCAACTTTACACTCTATTGAGCTGAATGCATTACTTTCTATTCTATGCATTTTGAGTTATGGATGTGTACATAACTACTCAGGGTGAGGTGGAACGGAATAAATATTGCATGTATCCTACTCAGAGCCATGAAATACTCAAATTCAAGGTAAATTCAGGAAGCTACCTCTTAACATTTAGAGTGGAACAGTAAATATCTTTGTTAAGTTCTGTAAACCGTAATGTTCCATTGTGTAAAAAAGTTGAAGTTACTAAAAGTAACTTCTCGAACATTGGTAGCACACTCATAAAATCGGTTGCATACTACTCTAAGTGATGTGGTAAGTAAAATAATAAGGTTTACATCAAGTTATCAGATAGTAGTTTCCCGCAAAATTCAACTTTACACTCTATTGAGCTGAATGCATTACTTTATATTCTATACATTTTGATTTATGGATGTGTACATAACCACTCAGGGTGAGGTGGAACGGTATAAATATTGCATGTATCCTACTCAGAGCCATGAAATACTCAAATGCAAGGTGAATTCAGGAAGCTACCTCATAACATTTAGAGTGGAACAGTAAATATCTTTGTTTAGTTCTGTAAATGGTAATGTTCCATTGTGTAGAAAAGTTGAAGTTACTAAAAGTAACTTCTCCAACCTTGCTAGCACACTCATAAAATTGGTTGCATACTACTCTAAATCGTATGGTAAGCAAAATAATAAGGTTTACATCAAGTTATCACATAGTAGTTTCCCGCAAAATTCATCTCTACACTCTATTGAGCTGAATGCATTACTTTCTATTCTATGCATTTTGATTTATGGATGTGTACATAACTACTCAGGGTGAGGTGGAACGGTATAAATATTGCATGTATCCTACTCAGAGCCATGGAATACTCAAATGCAAGGTGAATTCAGGAAGCTACCTCATAACATTTAGAGTGGAACAGTAAAAATCTTTGTTTAGTTCTGTAAACGGTAATGTTCCATTGTGTAAAAAAGTTGAAGTTACTAAAAGTAACTTCTCCAACATTGGTAGCACACTCATAAAATCGGTTGCATACTACTCTAAATCATATGGTAAGCAAAATAATATGGTTTACATCAAGTTATCACATAGTAGTTTCCCGCAAAATTCAACTTTACACTCTATTGAGCTGAATGCATTACTTTCTATTCTATGCATTTTGAGTTATGGATGTGTACATAACTACTCAGGGTGAGGTGGAACGGTATAAATATTGCATGTATCCTACTCAGAGCCATGAAATACTCAAATTCAAGGTAAATTCAGGAAGCTACCTCTTAACATTTAGAGTGGAACAGTAAATATCTTTGTTAAGTTCTGTAAACCGTAATGTTCCATTGTGTAAAAAAGTTGAAGTTACTAAAAGTAACTTCTCGAACATTGGTAGCACACTCATAAAATCGGTTGCATACTACTCTAAGTGATGTGGTAAGTAAAATAATAAGGTTTACATCAAGTTATCACATAGTAGTTTCCCGCAAAATTCAACTTTACACTCTATTGAGCTGAATGCATTACTTTATATTCTATGCATTTTGATTTATGGATGTGTACATAACCACTCAGGGTGAGGTGGAACGGTATAAATATTGCATGTATCCTACTCAGAGCCATGAAATACTCAAATGCAAGGTGAATTCAGGAAGCTACCTCATAACATTTAGAGTGGAACAGTAAATATCTTTGTTTAGTTCTGTAAATGGTAATGTTCCATTGTGTAGAAAAGTTGAAGTTACTAAAAGTAACTTCTCCAACCTTGCTAGCACACTCATAAAATTGGTTGCATACTACTCTAAATCGTATGGTAAGCAAAATAATAAGGTTTACATCAAGTTATCACATAGTAGTTTCCCGCAAAATTCATCTCTACACTCTATTGAGCTGAATGCATTACTTTCTATTCTATGCATTTTGATTTATGGATGTGTACATAACTACTCAGGGTGAGGTGGAACGGTATAAATATTGCATGTATCCTACTCAGAGGCATGAAATACTCAAATGCAAGGTGAATTCAGGAAGCTACCTCTTAACATTTAGAGTGGAACAGTAAATATCTTTGTTAAGTTCTGTAAACGGTAATGTTCCTTTGTGTAAAAAAGTTGAAGTTACTAAAAGTAACTTCTCGAACATTGGTAACACACTCATAAAATCGGTTGCATACTACTCTAAGTGATGTGGTAAGTAAAATAATAAGGTTTACATCAAGTTATCAGATAGTAGTTTCCCGCAAAATTCAACTTTACACTCTATTGAGCTGAATGCATTACTTCCTATTCTATGCATTTTGATTTATGGATGTGTACATAACCACTCAGGGTGAGGTGGAACGGTATAAATATTGCATGTATCCTGCTCAGAGCCACTCAAATGCAAGGTGAATTCAGGAAGCTACCTCATAACATTTAGAGTGGAACAGTAAATATCTTTGTTTAGTTCTGTAAATGGTAATGTTCCATTGTGTAGAAAAGTTGAAGTTACTAAAAGTAACTTCTCCAACCTTGGTAGCACACTCATAAAATCGTTTGCATACTACTCTAAGTGATGTGGTAAGTAAAATAATAAGGTTTACATCAAGTTATCACATAGTAGTTTCCCGCAAAATTCAACTTTACACTCTATTGAGCTGAATGCATTACTTCCTATTCTATGCATTTTGATTTATGGATGTGTACATAACCACTCAGGGTGAGGTGGAACGGTATAAATATTGCATGTATCCTACTCAGAGCCATGGAATACTCAAATGCAAGGTGAATTCAGGAAGCTACCTCCTAACATTTAGAGTGGAACAGTAAATATCTTTGTTTAGTTCTGTAAATGGTAATGTTCCATTGTGTAGAAAAGTTGAAGTTACTAAAACTAACTTCTCCAACCTTGGTAGCACACTCATAAAATTGGTTGCATACTACTCTAAATCGTATGGTAAGCAAAATAATAAGGTTTACATCAAGTTATCACATAGTAGTTTCCCGCAAAATTCATCTCTACACTATTGAGCTGAATGCATTACTTTCTATTCTATGCATTTTGAGTTATGGATGTGTACATAACTACTCAGGGTGAGGTGGAACGGTATAAATATTGCATGTATCCTAATCAGAGCCATGAAATACTCAAATGCAAGGTGAATTCAGGAAGCTACCTCTTAACATTTAGAGTGGAACAGTAAATATCTTTGTTAAGTTCTGTAAACCGTAATGTTCCATTGTGTAAAAAAGTTGAAGTTACTAAAAGTAACTTCTCGAACATTGGTAGCACACTCATAAAATCGGTTGCATACTACTCTAAGTGATGTGGTAAGTAAAATAATAAGGTTTACATCAAGTTATCAGATAGTAGTTTCCCGCAAAATTCAACTTTACACTCTATTGAGCTGAATGCATTACTTCCTATTCTATGCATTTTGATTTATGGATGTGTACATAACCACTCAGGGTGAGGTGGAACGGTATAAATATTGCAGGTATCCTACTCAGAGCCATCGAATACTCAAATGCAAGGTGAATTCAGGAAGCTAACTCATAACATTTAGAGTGGAACAGTAAAAATCTTAGTTTAGTTCTGTAAACGGTAATGTTCCATTGTGTAAAAAAGTTGAAGTTACTAAAAGTAACTTCTCCAACATTGGTAGCACACTCATAAAATCGGTTGCATACTACTCTAAATCATATGGTAAGCAAAATAATATGGTTTACATGAAGTTATCACATAGTAGTTTCCCTCAAAATTCAACTTTACACTCTATTGAGCTGAATGCATTACTTTCTATTCTATGCATTTTGAGTTATGGATGTGTACATAACTACTCAGGGTGAGGTGGAACGGTATAAATATTGCATGTATCCTACTCAGAGCCATGAAATACTCAAATGCAAGGTGAATTCAGGAAGCTACCTCATAACATTTAGAGTGGAACAGTAAATGTCTTTGTTTAGTTCTGTAAATGGTAATGTTCCATTGTGTAGAAAAGTTGAAGTTACTAAAAGTAACTTCTCCAACCTTGCTAGCACACTCATAAAATTGGTTGCATACTACTCTAAATCGTATGGTAAGCAAAATAATAAGGTTTACATCAAGTTATCAGATAGTAGTTTCCCGCAAAATTCAACTTTACACTCTATTGAGCTGAATGCATTACTTCCTATTCTATGCATTTTGATTTATGGATGTGTACATAACCACTCAGGGTGAGGTGGAACGGTATAAATATTGCATGTATCCTACTCAGAGCCATGGAATACTCAAATGTAAGGTGAATTCAGGAAGCTACCTCATAACATTTAGAGTGGAACAGTAAAAATCTTTGTTTAGTTCTGTAAACGGTAATGTTCCATTGTGTAAAAAAGTTGAAGTTACTAAAAGTAACTTCTCCAACATTGGTAGCACACTCATAAAATCGGTTGCATACTACTCTAAATCATATGGTAAGCAAAATAATATGGTTTACATCAAGTTATCACATAGTAGTTTCCCGCAAAATTCAACTTTACACTCTATTGAGCTGAATGCATTACTTTCTATTCTATGCATTTTGAGTTATGGATGTGTACATAACTACTCAGGGTGAGGTGGAACGGTATAAATATTGCATGTATCCTACTCAGAGCCATGAAATACTCAAATGCAAGGTAAATTCAGGAAGCTACCTCTTAACATTTAGAGTGGAACAGTAAATATCTTTGTTAAGTTCTGTAAACCGTAATGTTCCATTGTGTAAAAAAGTTGAAGTTACTAAAAGTAACTTCTCGAACATTGGTAGCACACTCATAAAATTGGTTGCATACTACTCTAAATCGTATGGTAAGCAAAATAATAAGGTTTACATCAAGTTATCACATAGTAGTTTCCCGCAAAATTCATCTCTACACTCTATTGAGCTGAATGCATTACTTTCTATTCTATGCATTTTGATTTATGGATGTGTACATAACTACTCAGGGTGAGGTGGAACGGTATAAATATTGCATGTATCCTACTCAGAGGCATGAAATACTCAAATGCAAGGTGAATTCAGGAAGCTACCTCTTAACATTTAGAGTGGAACAGTAAATATCTTTGTTAAGTTCTGTAAACGGTAATGTTCCTTTGTGTAAAAAAGTTGAAGTTACTAAAAGTAACTTCTCGAACATTGGTAACACACTCATAAAATCGGTTGCATACTACTCTAAGTGATGTGGTAAGTAAAATAATAAGGTTTACATCAAGTTATCAGATAGTAGTTTCCCGCAAAATTCAACTTTACACTCTATTGAGCTGAATGCATTACTTCCTATTCTATGCATTTTGATTTATGGATGTGTACATAACCACTCAGGGTGAGGTGGAACGGTATAAATATTGCATGTATCCTACTCAGAGCCACTCAAATGCAAGGTGAATTCAGGAAGCTACCTCATAACATTTAGAGTGGAACAGTTAAAATCTTTGTTTAGTTCTGTAAACGGTAATGTTCCATTGTGTAAAAAAGTTGAAGTTACTAAAAGTAACTTCTCCAACATTGGTAGCACACTCATAAAATCGGTTGCATACTACTCTAAATCATATGGTAAGCAAAATAATATGGTTTACATGAAGTTATCACATAGTAGTTTCCCGCAAAATTCAACTTTACACTCTATTGAGCTGAATGCATTACTTTCTATTCTATGCATTTTGAGTTATGGATGTGTACATAACTACTCAGGGTGAGGTGGAACGGTATAAATATTGCATGTATCCTACTCAGAGCCATGAAATACTCAAATGCAAGGTAAATTCAGGAAGCTACCTCATAACATTTAGAGTGGAACAGTAAATATCTTTGTTTAGTTCTGGAAATGGTAATGTTCCATTGTGTAGAAAAGTTGAAGTTACTAAAAGTAACTTCTCCAACCTTGCTAGCACACTCATAAAATTGGTTGCATACTACTCTAAATCGTATGGTAAGCAAAATAATAAGGTTTACATCAAGTTATCACATAGTAGTTTCCCGCAAAATTCATCTCTACACTCTATTGAGCTGAATGCATTACTTTCTATTCTATGCATTTTGATTTATGGATGTGTACATAACTACTCAGGGTGAGGTGGAACGGTATAAATATTGCATGTATCCTACTCAGAGGCATGAAATACTCAAATGCAAGGTGAATTCAGGAAGCTACCTCTTAACATTTAGAGTGGAACAGTAAATATCTTTGTTAAGTTCTGTAAACGGTAATGTTCCTTTGTGTAAAAAAGTTGAAGTTACTAAAAGTAACTTCTCGAACATTGGTAACACACTCATAAAATCGGTTGCATACTACTCTAAGTGATGTGGTAAGTAAAATAATAAGGTTTACATCAAGTTATCAGATAGTAGTTTCCCGCAAAATTCAACTTTACACTCTATTGAGCTGAATGCATTACTTCCTATTCTATGCATTTTGATTTATGGATGTGTACATAACCACTCAGGGTGAGGTGGAACGGTATAAATATTGCATGTATCCTGCTCAGAGCCACTCAAATGCAAGGTGAATTCAGGAAGCTACCTCATAACATTTAGAGTGGAACAGTTAAAATCTTTGTTTAGTTCTGTAAACGGTAATGTTCCATTGTGTAAAAAAGTTGAAGTTACTAAAAGTAACTTCTCCAACATTGGTAGCACACTCATAAAATCGGTTGCATACTACTCTAAATCATATGGTAAGCAAAATAATATGGTTTACATGAAGTTATCACATAGTAGTTTCCCGCAAAATTCAACTTTACACTCTATTGAGCTGAATGCATTACTTTCTATTCTATGCATTTTGAGTTATGGATGTGTACATAACTACTCAGGGTGAGGTGGAACGGTATAAATATTGCATGTATCCTACTCAGAGCCATGAAATACTCAAATGCAAGGTAAATTCAGGAAGCTACCTCATAACATTTAGAGTGGAACAGTAAATATCTTTGTTTAGTTCTGTAAATGGTAATGTTCCATTGTGTAGAAAAGTTGAAGTTACTAAAAGTAACTTCTCCAACCTTGGTAGCACACTCATAAAATCGTTTGCATACTACTCTAAGTGATGTGGTAAGTAAAATAATAAGGTTTACATCAAGTTATCACATAGTAGTTTCCCGCAAAATTCAACTTTACACTCTATTGAGCTGAATGCATTACTTCCTATTCTATGCATTTTGATTTATGGATGTGTACATAACCACTCAGGGTGAGGTGGAACGGTATAAATATTGCATGTATCCTACTCAGAGCCATGGAATACTCAAATGCAAGGTGAATTCAGGAAGCTACCTCCTAACATTTAGAGTGGAACAGTAAATATCTTTGTTTAGTTCTGTAAATGGTAATGTTCCATTGTGTAGAAAAGTTGAAGTTACTAAAACTAACTTCTCCAACCTTGGTAGCACACTCATAAAATTGGTTGCATACTACTCTAAATCGTATGGTAAGCAAAATAATAAGGTTTACATCAAGTTATCACATAGTAGTTTCCCGCAAAATTCATCTCTACACTATTGAGCTGAATGCATTACTTTCTATTCTATGCATTTTGAGTTATGGATGTGTACATAACTACTCAGGGTGAGGTGGAACGGTATAAATATTGCATGTATCCTAATCAGAGCCATGAAATACTCAAATGCAAGGTGAATTCAGGAAGCTACCTCTTAACATTTAGAGTGGAACAGTAAATATCTTTGTTAAGTTCTGTAAACCGTAATGTTCCATTGTGTAAAAAAGTTGAAGTTACTAAAAGTAACTTCTCGAACATTGGTAGCACACTCATAAAATCGGTTGCATACTACTCTAAGTGATGTGGTAAGTAAAATAATAAGGTTTACATCAAGTTATCACATAGTAGTTTCCCGCAAAATTCAACTTTACACTCTATTGAGCTGAATGCATTACTTTATATTCTATGCATTTTGATTTATGGATGTGTACATAACCACTCAGGGTGAGGTGGAACGGTATAAATATTGCAGGTATCCTACTCAGAGCCATCGAATACTCAAATGCAAGGTGAATTCAGGAAGCTAACTCATAACATTTAGAGTGGAACAGTAAAAATCTTAGTTTAGTTCTGTAAACGGTAATGTTCCATTGTGTAAAAAAGTTGAAGTTACTAAAAGTAACTTCTCCAACATTGGTAGCACACTCATAAAATCGGTTGCATACTACTCTAAATCATATGGTAAGCAAAATAATATGGTTTACATGAAGTTATCACATAGTAGTTTCCCTCAAAATTCAACTTTACACTCTATTGAGCTGAATGCATTACTTTCTATTCTATGCATTTTGAGTTATGGATGTGTACATAACTACTCAGGGTGAGGTGGAACGGTATAAATATTGCATGTATCCTACTCAGAGCCATGAAATACTCAAATGCAAGGTGAATTCAGGAAGCTACCTCATAACATTTAGAGTGGAACAGTAAATGTCTTTGTTTAGTTCTGTAAATGGTAATGTTCCATTGTGTAGAAAAGTTGAAGTTACTAAAAGTAACTTCTCCAACCTTGCTAGCACACTCATAAAATTGGTTGCATACTACTCTAAATCGTATGGTAAGCAAAATAATAAGGTTTACATCAAGTT
Organism: Hemitrygon akajei; assembly: GCF_048418815.1. Lineage (NCBI taxonomy): Eukaryota > Metazoa > Chordata > Chondrichthyes > Myliobatiformes > Dasyatidae > Hemitrygon > Hemitrygon akajei. The sequence goes on along the minus strand of NC_133129.1, from coordinate 109,230,407 downwards.
ATCAGATAGTAGTTTCCCGCAAAATTCAACTTTACACTCTATTGAGCTGAATGCATTACTTCCTATTCTATGCATTTTGATTTATGGATGTGTACATAACCACTCAGGGTGAGGTGGAACGGTATAAATATTGCATGTATCCTACTCAGAGCCATGGAATACTCAAATGCAAGGTGAATTCAGGAAGCTACCTCATAACATTTAGAGTGGAACAGTAAAAATCTTTGTTTAGTTCTGTAAACGGTAATGTTCCATTGTGTAAAAAAGTTGAAGTTACTAAAAGTAACTTCTCCAACATTGGTAGCACACTCATAAAATCGGTTGCATACTACTCTAAATCATATGGTAAGCAAAATAATATGGTTTACATCAAGTTATCACATAGTAGTTTCCCGCAAAATTCAACTTTACACTCTATTGAGCTGAATGCATTACTTTCTATTCTATGCATTTTGAGTTATGGATGTGTACATAACTACTCAGGGTGAGGTGGAACGGTATAAATATTGCATGTATCCTACTCAGAGCCATGAAATACTCAAATGCAAGGTAAATTCAGGAAGCTACCTCTTAACATTTAGAGTGGAACAGTAAATATCTTTGTTAAGTTCTGTAAACCGTAATGTTCCATTGTGTAAAAAAGTTGAAGTTACTAAAAGTAACTTCTCGAACATTGGTAGCACACTCATAAAATCGGTTGCATACTACTCTAAGTGATGTGGTAAGTAAAATAATAAGGTTTACATCAAGTTATCACATAGTAGTTTCCCGCAAAATTCAACTTTACACTCTATTGAGCTGAATGCATTACTTTATATTCTATGCATTTTGATTTATGGATGTGTACATAACCACTCAGGGTGAGGTGGAACGGTATAAATATTGCATGTATCCTACTCAGAGCCAAGAAATACTCAAATGCAAGGTGAATTCAGGAAGCTACCTCATAACATTTAGAGTGGAACAGTAAATATCTTTGTTTAGTTCTGTAAATGGTAATGTTCCATTGTGTAGAAAAGTTGAAGTTACTAAAAGTAACTTCTCCAACCTTGCTAGCACACTCATAAAATTGGTTGCATACTACTCTAAATCGTATGGTAAGCAAAATAATAAGGTTTACATCAAGTTATCACATAGTAGTTTCCCGCAAAATTCATCTCTACACTCTATTGAGCTGAATGCATTACTTTCTATTCTATGCATTTTGAGTTATGGATGTGTACATAACTACTCAGGGTGAGGTGGAACGGTATAAATATTGCATGTATCCTACTCAGAGCCATGAAATACTCAAATGCAAGGTAAATTCAGGAAGCTACCTCATAACATTTAGAGTGGAACAGTAAATATCTTTGTTTAGTTCTGGAAATGGTAATGTTCCATTGTGTAGAAAAGTTGAAGTTACTAAAAGTAACTTCTCCAACCTTGGTAGCACACTCATAAAATCGTTTGCATACTACTCTAAGTGATGTGGTAAGTAAAATAATAAGGTTTACATCAAGTTATCACATAGTAGTTTCCCGCAAAATTCAACTTTACACTCTATTGAGCTGAATGCATTACTTCCTATTCTATGCATTTTGATTTATGGATGTGTACATAACCACTCAGGGTGAGGTGGAACGGTATAAATATTGCATGTATCCTACTCAGAGCCATGGAATACTCAAATGCAAGGTGAATTCAGGAAGCTACCTCCTAACATTTAGAGTGGAACAGTAAATATCTTTGTTTAGTTCTGTAAATGGTAATGTTCCATTGTGTAGAAAAGTTGAAGTTACTAAAACTAACTTCTCCAACCTTGGTAGCACACTCATAAAATTGGTTGCATACTACTCTAAATCGTATGGTAAGCAAAATAATAAGGTTTACATCAAGTTATCACATAGTAGTTTCCCGCAAAATTCATCTCTACACTATTGAGCTGAATGCATTACTTTCTATTCTATGCATTTTGAGTTATGGATGTGTACATAACTACTCAGGGTGAGGTGGAACGGTATAAATATTGCATGTATCCTACTCAGAGGCATGAAATACTCAAATGCAAGGTGAATTCAGGAAGCTACCTCTTAACATTTAGAGTGGAACAGTAAATATCTTTGTTAAGTTCTGTAAACGGTAATGTTCCTTTGTGTAAAAAAGTTGAAGTTACTAAAAGTAACTTCTCGAACATTGGTAACACACTCATAAAATCGGTTGCATACTACTCTAAGTGATGTGGTAAGTAAAATAATAAGGTTTACATCAAGTTATCAGATAGTAGTTTCCCGCAAAATTCAACTTTACACTCTATTGAGCTGAATGCATTACTTCCTATTCTATGCATTTTGATTTATGGATGTGTACATAACCACTCAGGGTGAGGTGGAACGGTATAAATATTGCATGTATCCTACTCAGAGCCACTCAAATGCAAGGTGAATTCAGGAAGCTACCTCATAACATTTAGAGTGGAACAGTTAAAATCTTTGTTTAGTTCTGTAAACGGTAATGTTCCATTGTGTAAAAAAGTTGAAGTTACTAAAAGTAACTTCTCCAACATTGGTAGCACACTCATAAAATCGGTTGCATACTACTCTAAATCATATGGTAAGCAAAATAATATGGTTTACATGAAGTTATCACATAGTAGTTTCCCGCAAAATTCAACTTTACACTCTATTGAGCTGAATGCATTACTTTCTATTCTATGCATTTTGAGTTATGGATGTGTACATAACTACTCAGGGTGAGGTGGAACGGTATAAATATTGCATGTATCCTACTCAGAGCCATGAAATACTCAAATGCAAGGTAAATTCAGGAAGCTACCTCATAACATTTAGAGTGGAACAGTAAATATCTTTGTTTAGTTCTGTAAATGGTAATGTTCCATTGTGTAGAAAAGTTGAAGTTACTAAAAGTAACTTCTCCAACCTTGGTAGCACACTCATAAAATCGTTTGCATACTACTCTAAGTGATGTGGTAAGTAAAATAATAAGGTTTACATCAAGTTATCACATAGTAGTTTCCCGCAAAATTCAACTTTACACTCTATTGAGCTGAATGCATTACTTCCTATTCTATGCATTTTGATTTATGGATGTGTACATAACCACTCAGGGTGAGGTGGAACGGTATAAATATTGCATGTATCCTACTCAGAGCCATGGAATACTCAAATGCAAGGTGAATTCAGGAAGCTACCTCCTAACATTTAGAGTGGAACAGTAAATATCTTTGTTTAGTTCTGTAAATGGTAATGTTCCATTGTGTAGAAAAGTTGAAGTTACTAAAACTAACTTCTCCAACCTTGGTAGCACACTCATAAAATTGGTTGCATACTACTCTAAATCGTATGGTAAGCAAAATAATAAGGTTTACATCAAGTTATCACATAGTAGTTTCCCGCAAAATTCATCTCTACACTATTGAGCTGAATGCATTACTTTCTATTCTATGCATTTTGAGTTATGGATGTGTACATAACTACTCAGGGTGAGGTGGAACGGTATAAATATTGCATGTATCCTAATCAGAGCCATGAAATACTCAAATGCAAGGTGAATTCAGGAAGCTACCTCTTAACATTTAGAGTGGAACAGTAAATATCTTTGTTAAGTTCTGTAAACCGTAATGTTCCATTGTGTAAAAAAGTTGAAGTTACTAAAAGTAACTTCTCGAACATTGGTAGCACACTCATAAAATCGGTTGCATACTACTCTAAGTGATGTGGTAAGTAAAATAATAAGGTTTACATCAAGTTATCACATAGTAGTTTCCCGCAAAATTCAACTTTACACTCTATTGAGCTGAATGCATTACTTTATATTCTATGCATTTTGATTTATGGATGTGTACATAACCACTCAGGGTGAGGTGGAACGGTATAAATATTGCAGGTATCCTACTCAGAGCCATCGAATACTCAAATGCAAGGTGAATTCAGGAAGCTAACTCATAACATTTAGAGTGGAACAGTAAAAATCTTAGTTTAGTTCTGTAAACGGTAATGTTCCATTGTGTAAAAAAGTTGAAGTTACTAAAAGTAACTTCTCCAACATTGGTAGCACACTCATAAAATCGGTTGCATACTACTCTAAATCATATGGTAAGCAAAATAATATGGTTTACATGAAGTTATCACATAGTAGTTTCCCTCAAAATTCAACTTTACACTCTATTGAGCTGAATGCATTACTTTCTATTCTATGCATTTTGAGTTATGGATGTGTACATAACTACTCAGGGTGAGGTGGAACGGTATAAATATTGCATGTATCCTACTCAGAGCCATGAAATACTCAAATGCAAGGTGAATTCAGGAAGCTACCTCATAACATTTAGAGTGGAACAGTAAATGTCTTTGTTTAGTTCTGTAAATGGTAATGTTCCATTGTGTAGAAAAGTTGAAGTTACTAAAAGTAACTTCTCCAACCTTGGTAGCACACTCATAAAATCGTTTGCATACTACTCTAAGTGATGTGGTAAGTAAAATAATAAGGTTTACATCAAGTTATCACATAGTAGTTTCCCGCAAAATTCAACTTTACACTCTATTGAGCTGAATGCATTACTTCCTATTCTATGCATTTTGATTTATGGATGTGTACATAACCACTCAGGGTGAGGTGGAACGGTATAAATATTGCATGTATCCTACTCAGATCCATGGAATACTCAAATGCAAGGTGAATTCAGGAAGCTACCTCCTAACATTTAGAGTGGAACAGTAAAAATCTTTGTTTATTTCTGTAAACGGTAATGTTCCATTGTGTAAAAAAGTTGAAGTTACTAAAAGTAACTTCTCCAACATTGGTAGCACACTCATAAAATCGGTTGCATACTACTCTAAATCATATGGTAAGCAAAATAATATGGTTTACATGAAGTTATCACATAGTAGTTTCCCGCAAAATTCAACTTTACACTCTATTGAGCTGAATGCATTACTTTCTATTCTATGCATTTTGAGTTATGGATGTGTACATAACTACTCAGGGTGAGGTGGAACGGTATAAATATTGCATGTATCCTACTCAGAGCCATGAAATACTCAAATGCAAGGTAAATTCAGGAAGCTACCTCATAACATTTAGAGTGGAACAGTAAATATCTTTGTTTAGTTCTGTAAATGGTAATGTTCCATTGTGTAGAAAAGTTGAAGTTACTAAAAGTAACTTCTCCAACCCTGGTAGCACACTCATAAAATCGTTTGCATACTACTCTAAGTGATGTGGTAAGTAAAATAATAAGGTTTACATCAAGTTATCACATAGTAGTTTCCCGCAAAATTCATCTCTACACTATTGAGCTGAATGCATTACTTTCTATTCTATGCATTTTGAGTTATGGATGTGTACATAACTACTCAGGGTGAGGTGGAACGGTATAAATATTGCATGTATCCTAATCAGAGCCATGAAATACTCAAATGCAAGGTGAATTCAGGAAGCTACCTCTTAACATTTAGAGTGGAACAGAAAATATCTTTGTTAAGTTCTGTAAACCGTAATGTTCCATTGTGTAAAAAAGTTGAAGTTACTAAAAGTAACTTCTCGAACATTGGTAGCACACTCATAAAATCGGTTGCATACTACTCTAAGTGATGTGGTAAGTAAAATAATAAGGTTTACATCAAGTTATCACATAGTAGTTTCCCGCAAAATTCAACTTTACACTCTATTGAGCTGAATGCATTACTTTATATTCTATGCATTTTGATTTATGGATGTGTACATAACCACTCAGGGTGAGGTGGAACGGTATAAATATTGCAGGTATCCTACTCAGAGCCATCGAATACTCAAATGCAAGGTGAATTCAGGAAGCTAACTCATAACATTTAGAGTGGAACAGTAAAAATCTTAGTTTAGTTCTGTAAACGGTAATGTTCCATTGTGTAAAAAAGTTGAAGTTACTAAAAGTAACTTCTCCAACATTGGTAGCACACTCATAAAATCGGTTGCATACTACTCTAAATCATATGGTAAGCAAAATAATATGGTTTACATGAAGTTATCACATAGTAGTTTCCCTCAAAATTCAACTTTACACTCTATTGAGCTGAATGCATTACTTTCTATTCTATGCATTTTGAGTTATGGATGTGTACATAACTACTCAGGGTGAGGTGGAACGGTATAAATATTGCATGTATCCTACTCAGAGCCATGAAATACTCAAATGCAAGGTGAATTCAGGAAGCTACCTCATAACATTTAGAGTGGAACAGTAAATGTCTTTGTTTAGTTCTGTAAATGGTAATGTTCCATTGTGTAGAAAAGTTGAAGTTACTAAAAGTAACTTCTCCAACCTTGGTAGCACACTCATAAAATCGTTTGCATACTACTCTAAGTGATGTGGTAAGTAAAATAATAAGGTTTACATCAAGTTATCACATAGTAGTTTCCCGCAAAATTCAACTTTACACTCTATTGAGCTGAATGCATTACTTTCTATTCTATGCATTTTGAGTTATGGATGTGTACATAACTACTCAGGGTGAGGTGGAACGGTATAAATATTGCATGTATCCTACTCAGAGCCATGAAATACTCAAATGCAAGGTGAATTCAGGAAGCTACCTCATAACATTTAGAGTGGAACAGTAAATATCTTTGTTTAGTTCTGTAAATGGTAATGTTCCATTGTGTAGAAAAGTTGAAGTTACTAAAAGTAACTTCTCCAACCTTGCTAGCACACTCATAAAATTGGTTGCATACTACTCTAAATCGTATGGTAAGCAAAATAATAAGGTTTACATCAAGTTATCACATAGTAGTTTCCCGCAAAATTCATCTCTACACTCTATTGAGCTGAATGCATTACTTTCTATTCCATGCATTTTGATTTATGGATGTGTACATAACTACTCAGGGTGAGGTGGAACGGTATAAATATTGCATGTATCCTACTCAGAGGCATGAAATACTCAAATGCAAGGTGAATTCAGGAAGCTACCTCTTAACATTTAGAGTGGAACAGTAAATATCTTTGTTAAGTTCTGTAAACGGTAATGTTCCTTTGTGTAAAAAAGTTGAAGTTACTAAAAGTAACTTCTCGAACATTGGTAACACACTCATAAAATCGGTTGCATACTACTCTAAGTGATGTGGTAAGTAAAATAATAAGGTTTACATCAAGTTATCAGATAGTAGTTTCCCGCAAAATTCAACTTTACACTCTATTGAGCTGAATGCATTACTTCCTATTCTATGCATTTTGATTTATGGATGTGTACATAACCACTCAGGGTGAGGTGGAACGGTATAAATATTGCATGTATCCTACTCAGAGCCACTCAAATGCAAGGTGAATTCAGGAAGCTACCTCATAACATTTAGAGTGGAACAGTTAAAATCTTTGTTTAGTTCTGTAAACGGTAATGTTCCATTGTGTAAAAAAGTTGAAGTTACTAAAAGTAACTTCTCCAACATTGGTAGCACACTCATAAAATCGGTTGCATACTACTCTAAATCATATGGTAAGCAAAATAATATGGTTTACATGAAGTTATCACATAGTAGTTTCCCGCAAAATTCAACTTTACACTCTATTGAGCTGAATGCATTACTTTCTATTCTATGCATTTTGAGTTATGGATGTGTACATAACTACACAGGGTGAGGTGGAACGGTATAAATATTGCATGTATCCTACTCAGAGCCATGAAATACTCAAATGCAAGGTAAATTCAGGAAGCTACCTCATAACATTTAGAGTGGAACAGTAAATATCTTTGTTTAGTTCTGTAAATGGTAATGTTCCATTGTGTAGAAAAGTTGAAGTTACTAAAAGTAACTTCTCCAACCTTGGTAGCACACTCATAAAATCGTTTGCATACTACTCTAAGTGATGTGGTAAGTAAAATAATAAGGTTTACATCAAGTTATCACATAGTAGTTTCCCGCAAAATTCAACTTTACACTCTATTGAGCTGAATGCATTACTTCCTATTCTATGCATTTTGATTTATGGATGTGTACATAACCACTCAGGGTGAGGTGGAACGGTATAAATATTGCATGTATCCTACTCAGAGCCATGGAATACTCAAATGCAAGGTGAATTCAGGAAGCTACCTCCTAACATTTAGAGTGGAACAGTAAATATCTTTGTTTAGTTCTGTAAATGGTAATGTTCCATTGTGTAGAAAAGTTGAAGTTACTAAAACTAACTTCTCCAACCTTGGTAGCACACTCATAAAATTGGTTGCATACTACTTTAAATCGTATGGTAAGCAAAATAATAAGGTTTACATCAAGTTATCACATAGTAGTTTCCCGCAAAATTCATCTCTACACTATTGAGCTGAATGCATTACTTTCTATTCTATGCATTTTGAGTTATGGATGTGTACATAACTACTCAGGGTGAGGTGGAACGGTATAAATATTGCATGTATCCTAATCAGAGCCATGAAATACTCAAATGCAAGGTGAATTCAGGAAGCTACCTCTTAACATTTAGAGTGGAACAGTAAATATCTTTGTTAAGTTCTGTAAACCGTAATGTTCCATTGTGTAAAAAAGTTGAAGTTACTAAAAGTAACTTCTCGAACATTGGTAGCACACTCATAAAATCGGTTGCATACTACTCTAAGTGATGTGGTAAGTAAAATAATAAGGTTTACATCAAGTTATCACATAGTAGTTTCCCGCAAAATTCAACTTTACACTCTATTGAGCTGAATGCATTACTTTATATTCTATGCATTTTGATTTATGGATGTGTACATAACCACTCAGGGTGAGGTGGAACGGTATAAATATTGCAGGTATCCTACTCAGAGCCATCGAATACTCAAATGCAAGGTGAATTCAGGAAGCTAACTCATAACATTTAGAGTGGAACAGTAAAAATCTTAGTTTAGTTCTGTAAACGGTAATGTTCCATTGTGTAAAAAAGTTGAAGTTACTAAAAGTAACTTCTCCAACATTGGTAGCACACTCATAAAATCGGTTGCATACTACTCTAAATCATATGGTAAGCAAAATAATATGGTTTACATGAAGTTATCACATAGTAGTTTCCCTCAAAATTCAACTTTACACTCTATTGAGCTGAATGCATTACTTTCTATTCTATGCATTTTGAGTTATGGATGTGTACATAACTACTCAGGGTGAGGTGGAACGGTATAAATATTGCATGTATCCTACTCAGAGCCATGAAATACTCAAATGCAAGGTGAATTCAGGAAGCTACCTCATAACATTTAGAGTGGAACAGTAAATGTCTTTGTTTAGTTCTGTAAATGGTAATGTTCCATTGTGTAGAAAAGTTGAAGTTACTAAAACTAACTTCTCCAACCTTGCTAGCACACTCATAAAATTGGTTGCATACTACTCTAAATCGTATGGTAAGCAAAATAATAAGGTTTACATCAAGTTATCACATAGTAGTTTCCCGCAAAATTCATCTCTACACTATTGAGCTGAATGCATTACTTTCTATTCTATGCATTTTGAGTTATGGATGTGTACATAACTACTCAGGGTGAGGTGGAACGGTATAAATATTGCATGTATCCTACTCAGAGCCATGAAATACTCAAATGCAAGGTAAATTCAGGAAGCTACCTCATAACATTTAGAGTGGAACAGTAAATATCTTTGTTTAGTTCTGTAAATGGTAATGTTCCATTGTGTAGAAAAGTTGAAGTTACTAAAAGTAACTTCTCCAACCCTGGTAGCACACTCATAAAATCGTTTGCATACTACTCTAAGAGATGTGGTAAGTAAAATAATAAGGTTTACATCAAGTTATCACATAGTAGTTTCCCGCAAAATTCAACTTTACACTCTATTGAGCTGAATGCATTACTTCCTATTCTATGCATTTTGATTTATGGATGTGTACATAACCACTCAGGGTGAGGTGGAACGGTATAAATATTGCAGGTATCCTACTCAGAGCCATCGAATACTCAAATGCAAGGTGAATTCAGGAAGCTAACTCATAACATTTAGAGTGGAACAGTAAAAATCTTAGTTTAGTTCTGTAAACGGTAATGTTCCATTGTGTAAAAAAGTTGAAGTTACTAAAAGTAACTTCTCCAACATTGGTAGCACACTCATAAAATCGGTTGCATACTACTCTAAATCATATGGTAAGCAAAATAATATGGTTTACATGAAGTTATCACATAGTAGTTTCCCTCAAAATTCAACTTTACACTCTATTGAGCTGAATGCATTACTTTCTATTCTATGCATTTGGAGTTATGGATGTGTACATAACTACTCAGGGTGAGGTGGAACGGTATAAATATTGCATGTATCCTACTCAGAGCCATGAAATACTCAAATGCAAGGTGAATTCAGGAAGCTACCTCATAACATTTAGAGTGGAACAGTAAATGTCTTTGTTTAGTTCTGTAAATGGTAATGTTCCATTGTGTAGAAAAGTTGAAGTTACTAAAAGTAACTTCTCCAACCTTGCTAGCACACTCATAAAATTGGTTGCATACTACTCTAAATCGTATGGTAAGCAAAATAATAAGGTTTACATCAAGTTATCACATAGTAGTTTCCCGCAAAATTCATCTCTACACTCTATTGAGCTGAATGCATTACTTTCTATTCCATGCATTTTGATTTATGGATGTGTACATAACTACTCAGGGTGAGGTGGAACGGTATAAATATTGCATGTATCCTACTCAGAGGCATGAAATACTCAAATGCAAGGTGAATTCAGGAAGCTACCTCTTAACATTTAGAGTGGAACAGTAAATATCTTTGTTAAGTTCTGTAAACGGTAATGTTCCTTTGTGTAAAAAAGTTGAAGTTACTAAAAGTAACTTCTCGAACATTGGTAACACACTCATAAAATCGGTTGCATACTACTCTAAGTGATGTGGTAAGTAAAATAATAAGGTTTACATCAAGTTATCAGATAGTAGTTTCCCGCAAAATTCAACTTTACACTCTATTGAGCTGAATGCATTACTTCCTATTCTATGCATTTTGATTTATGGATGTGTACATAACCACTCAGGGTGAGGTGGAACGGTATAAATATTGCATGTATCCTACTCAGAGCCATGGAATACTCAAATGCAAGGTAAATTCAGGAAGCTACCTCATAACATTTAGAGTGGAACAGTAAATATCTTTGGTTAGTTCTGTAAATGGTAATGTTCCATTGTGTAGAAAAGTTGACGTTACTAAAAGTAACTTCTCCAACCTTGGTAGCACACTCATAAAATCGTTTGCATACTACTCTAAGTGATGTGGTAAGTAAAATAATAAGGTTTACATCAAGTTATCACATAGTAGTTTCCCGCAAAATTCAACTTTACACTCTATTGAGCTGAATGCATTACTTCCTATTCTATGCATTTTGATTTATGGATGTGTACATAACCACTCAGGGTGAGGTGGAACGGTATAAATATTGCATGTATCCTACTCAGATCCATGGAATACTCAAATGCAAGGTGAATTCAGGAAGCTACCTCCTAACATTTAGAGTGGAACAGTAAAAATCTTTGTTTAGTTCTGTAAACGGTAATGTTCCATTGTGTAAAAAAGTTGAAGTTACTAAAAGTAACTTCTCCAACATTGGTAGCACACTCATAAAATCGGTTGCATACTATTCTAAATCATATGGTAAGCAAAATAATATGGTTTACATGAAGTTATCACATAGTAGTTTCCCGCAAAATTCAACTTTACACTCTATTGAGCTGAATGCATTACTTTCTATTCTATGCATTTTGAGTTATGGATGTGTACATAACTACTCAGGGTGAGGTGGAACGGTATAAATATTGCATGTATCCTACTCAGAGCCATGAAATACTCAAATGCAAGGTAAATTCAGGAAGCTACCTCATAACATTTAGAGTGGAACAGTAAATATCTTTGGTTAGTTCTGTAAATGGTAATGTTCCATTGTGTAGAAAAGTTGAAGTTACTAAAAGTAACTTCTCCAACCCTGGTAGCACACTCATAAAATCGTTTGCATACTACTCTAAGTGATGTGGTAAGTAAAATAATAAGGTTTACATCAAGTTATCACATAGTAGTTTCCCGCAAAATTCAACTTTACACTCTATTGAGCTGAATGCATTACTTCCTATTCTATGCATTTTGATTTATGGATGTGTACATAACCACTCAGGGTGAGGTGGAACGGTATAAATATTGCAGGTATCCTACTCAGATCCATGGAATACTCAAATGCAAGGTGAATTCAGGAAGCTACCTCCTAACATTTAGAGTGGAACAGTAAAAATCTTTGTTTAGTTCTGTAAACGGTAATGTTCCATTGTGTAAAAAAGTTGAAGTTACTAAAAGTAACTTCTCCAACCTTGCTAGCACACTCATAAAATTGGTTGCATACTACTCTAAATCGTATGGTAAGCAAAATAATAAGGTTTACATCAAGTTATCACATAGTAGTTTCCCGCAAAATTCATCTCTACACTCTATTGAGCTGAATGCATTACTTTCTATTCCATGCATTTTGATTTATGGATGTGTACATAACTACTCAGGGTGAGGTGGAACGGTATAAATATTGCATGTATCCTACTCAGAGGCATGAAATACTCAAATGCAAGGTGAATTCAGGAAGCTACCTCTTAACATTTAGAGTGGAACAGTAAATATCTTTGTTAAGTTCTGTAAACGGTAATGTTCCTTTGTGTAAAAAAGTTGAAGTTACTAAAAGTAACTTCTCGAACATTGGTAACACACTCATAAAATCGGTTGCATACTACTCTAAGTGATGTGGTAAGTAAAATAATAAGGTTTACATCAAGTTATCAGATAGTAGTTTCCCGCAAAATTCAACTTTACACTCTATTGAGCTGAATGCATTACTTCCTATTCTATGCATTTTGATTTATGGATGTGTACATAACCACTCAGGGTGAGGTGGAACGGTATAAATATTGCAGGTATCCTACTCAGAGCCATCGAATACTCAAATGCAAGGTGAATTCAGGAAGCTAACTCATAACATTTAGAGTGGAACAGTAAAAATCTTAGTTTAGTTCTGTAAACGGTAATGTTCCATTGTGTAAAAAAGTTGAAGTTACTAAAAGTAACTTCTCCAACATTGGTAGCACACTCATAAAATCGGTTGCATACTACTCTAAATCATATGGTAAGCAAAATAATATGGTTTACATGAAGTTATCACATAGTAGTTTCCCTCAAAATTCAACTTTACACTCTATTGAGCTGAATGCATTACTTTCTATTCTATGCATTTTGAGTTATGGATGTGTACATAACTACTCAGGGTGAGGTGGAACGGTATAAATATTGCATGTATCCTACTCAGAGCCATGAAATACTCAAATGCAAGGTGAATTCAGGAAGCTACCTCATAACATTTAGAGTGGAACAGTAAATGTCTTTGTTTAGTTCTGTAAATGGTAATGTTCCATTGTGTAGAAAAGTTGAAGTTACTAAAACTAACTTCTCCAACCTTGCTAGCACACTCATAAAATTGGTTGCATACTACTCTAAATCGTATGGTAAGCAAAATAATAAGGTTTACATCAAGTTATCACATAGTAGTTTCCCGCAAAATTCATCTCTACACTATTGAGCTGAATGCATTACTTTCTATTCTATGCATTTTGAGTTATGGATGTGTACATAACTACTCAGGGTGAGGTGGAACGGTATAAATATTGCATGTATCCTACTCAGAGCCATGAAATACTCAAATGCAAGGTAAATTCAGGAAGCTACCTCATAACATTTAGAGTGGAACAGTAAATATCTTTGTTTAGTTCTGTAAATGGTAATGTTCCATTGTGTAGAAAAGTTGAAGTTACTAAAAGTAACTTCTCCAACCCTGGTAGCACACTCATAAAATCGTTTGCATACTACTCTAAGAGATGTGGTAAGTAAAATAATAAGGTTTACATCAAGTTATCACATAGTAGTTTCCCGCAAAATTCAACTTTACACTCTATTGAGCTGAATGCATTACTTCCTATTCTATGCATTTTGATTTATGGATGTGTACATAACCACTCAGGGTGAGGTGGAACGGTATAAATATTGCAGGTATCCTACTCAGAGCCATCGAATACTCAAATGCAAGGTGAATTCAGGAAGCTAACTCATAACATTTAGAGTGGAACAGTAAAAATCTTAGTTTAGTTCTGTAAACGGTATTGTTCCATTGTGTAAAAAAGTTGAAGTTACTAAAAGTAACTTCTCCAACATTGGTAGCACACTCATAAAATCGGTTGCATACTACTCTAAATCATATGGTAAGCAAAATAATATGGTTTACATGAAGTTATCACATAGTAGTTTCCCTCAAAATTCAACTTTACACTCTATTGAGCTGAATGCATTACTTTCTATTCTATGCATTTTGAGTTATGGATGTGTACATAACTACTCAGGGTGAGGTGGAACGGTATAAATATTGCAGGTATCCTACTCAGATCCATGGAATACTCAAATGCAAGGTGAATTCAGGAAGCTACCTCCTAACATTTAGAGTGGAACAGTAAAAATCTTTGTTTAGTTCTGTAAACGGTAATGTTCCATTGTGTAAAAAAGTTGAAGTTACTAAAAGTAACTTCTCCAACCTTGCTAGCACACTCATAAAATTGGTTGCATACTACTCTAAATCGTATGGTAAGCAAAATAATAAGGTTTACATCAAGTTATCACATAGTAGTTTCCCGCAAAATTCATCTCTACACTCTATTGAGCTGAATGCATTACTTTCTATTCCATGCATTTTGATTTATGGATGTGTACATAACTACTCAGGGTGAGGTGGAACGGTATAAATATTGCATGTATCCTACTCAGAGGCATGAAATACTCAAATGCAAGGTGAATTCAGGAAGCTACCTCTTAACATTTAGAGTGGAACAGTAAATATCTTTGTTAAGTTCTGTAAACGGTAATGTTCCTTTGTGTAAAAAAGTTGAAGTTACTAAAAGTAACTTCTCGAACATTGGTAACACACTCATAAAATCGGTTGCATACTACTCTAAGTGATGTGGTAAGTAAAATAATAAGGTTTACATCAAGTTATCAGATAGTAGTTTCCCGCAAAATTCAACTTTACACTCTATTGAGCTGAATGCATTACTTCCTATTCTATGCATTTTGATTTATGGATGTGTACATAACCACTCAGGGTGAGGTGGAACGGTATAAATATTGCATGTATCCTACTCAGAGCCATGGAATACTCAAATGCAAGGTGAATTCAGGAAGCTACCTCATAACATTTAGAGTGGAACAGTAAAAATCTTTGTTTAGTTCTGTAAACGGTAATGTTCCATTGTGTAAAAAAGTTGAAGTTACTAAAAGTAACTTCTCCAACATTGGTAGCACACTCATAAAATCGGTTGCATACTACTCTAAATCATATGGTAAGCAAAATAATATGGTTTACATCAAGTTATCACATAGTAGTTTCCCGCAAAATTCAACTTTACACTCTATTGAGCTGAATGCATTACTTTCTATTCTATGCATTTGGAGTTATGGATGTGTACATAACTACTCAGGGTGAGGTGGAACGGTATAAATATTGCATGTATCCTACTCAGAGCCATGAAATACTCAAATGCAAGGTAAATTCAGGAAGCTACCTCATAACATTTAGAGTGGAACAGTAAATATCTTTGGTTAGTTCTGTAAATGGTAATGTTCCATTGTGTAGAAAAGTTGAAGTTACTAAAAGTAACTTCTCCAACCTTGGTAGCACACTCATAAAATCGTTTGCATACTACTCTAAGTGATGTGGTAAGTAAAATAATAAGGTATACATCAAGTTATCACATAGTAGTTTCCCGCAAAATTCAACTTTACACTCTATTGAGCTGAATGCATTACTTCCTATTCTATGCATTTTGATTTATGGATGTGTACATAACCACTCAGGGTGAGGTGGAACGGTATAAATATTGCATGTATCCTACTCAGATCCATGGAATACTCAAATGCAAGGTGAATTCAGGAAGCTACCTCCTAACATTTAGAGTGGAACAGTAAAACTCTTTGTTTAGTTCTGTAAACGGTAATGTTCCATTGTGTAAAAAAGTTGAAGTTACTAAAAGTAACTTCTCCAACATTGGTAGCACACTCATAAAATCGGTTGCATACTACTCTAAATCATATGGTAAGCAAAATAATATGGTTTACATGAAGTTATCACATAGTAGTTTCCCGCAAAATTCAACTTTACACTCTATTGAGCTGAATGCATTACTTCCTATTCTATGCATTTTGATTTATGGATGTGTACATAACCACTCAGGGTGAGGTGGAACGGTATAAATATTGCAGGTATCCTACTCAGATCCATGGAATACTCAAATGCAAGGTGAATTCAGGAAGCTACCTCCTAACATTTAGAGTGGAACAGTAAAAATCTTTGTTTAGTTCTGTAAACGGTAATGTTCCATTGTGTAAAAAAGTTGAAGTTACTAAAAGTAACTTCTCCAACATTGGTAGCACACTCATAAAATCGGTTGCATACTACTCTAAATCATATGGTAAGCAAAATAATATGGTTTACATGAAGTTATCACATAGTAGTTTCCCTCAAAATTCAACTTTACACTCTATTGAGCTGAATGCATTACTTTCTATTCTATGCATTTTGAGTTATGGATGTGTACATAACTACTCAGGGTGAGGTGGAACGGTATAAATATTGCATGTATCCTACTCAGAGCCATGAAATACTCAAATGCAAGGTGAATTCAGGAAGCTACCTCATAACATTTAGAGTGGAACAGTAAATGTCTTTGTTTAGTTCTGTAAATGGTAATGTTCCATTGTGTAGAAAAGTTGAAGTTACTAAAACTAACTTCTCCAACCTTGCTAGCACACTCATAAAATTGGTTGCATACTACTCTAAATCGTATGGTAAGCAAAATAATAAGGTTTACATCAAGTTATCACATAGTAGTTTCCCGCAAAATTCATCTCTACACTATTGAGCTGAATGCATTACTTTCTATTCTATGCATTTTGAGTTATGGATGTGTACATAACTACTCAGGGTGAGGTGGAACGGTATAAATATTGCATGTATCCTACTCAGAGCCATGAAATACTCAAATGCAAGGTAAATTCAGGAAGCTACCTCATAACATTTAGAGTGGAACAGTAAATATCTTTGTTTAGTTCTGTAAATGGTAATGTTCCATTGTGTAGAAAAGTTGAAGTTACTAAAAGTAACTTCTCCAACCCTGGTAGCACACTCATAAAATCGTTTGCATACTACTCTAAGAGATGTGGTAAGTAAAATAATAAGGTTTACATCAAGTTATCACATAGTAGTTTCCCGCAAAATTCAACTTTACACTCTATTGAGCTGAATGCATTACTTCCTATTCTATGCATTTTGATTTATGGATGTGTACATAACCACTCAGGGTGAGGTGGAACGGTATAAATATTGCAGGTATCCTACTCAGAGCCATCGAATACTCAAATGCAAGGTGAATTCAGGAAGCTAACTCATAACATTTAGAGTGGAACAGTAAAAATCTTAGTTTAGTTCTGTAAACGGTATTGTTCCATTGTGTAAAAAAGTTGAAGTTACTAAAAGTAACTTCTCCAACATTGGTAGCACACTCATAAAATCGGTTGCATACTACTCTAAATCATATGGTAAGCAAAATAATATGGTTTACATGAAGTTATCACATAGTAGTTTCCCTCAAAATTCAACTTTACACTCTATTGAGCTGAATGCATTACTTTCTATTCTATGCATTTTGAGTTATGGATGTGTACATAACTACTCAGGGTGAGGTGGAACGGTATAAATATTGCAGGTATCCTACTCAGATCCATGGAATACTCAAATGCAAGGTGAATTCAGGAAGCTACCTCCTAACATTTAGAGTGGAACAGTAAAAATCTTTGTTTAGTTCTGTAAACGGTAATGTTCCATTGTGTAAAAAAGTTGAAGTTACTAAAAGTAACTTCTCCAACCTTGCTAGCACACTCATAAAATCGGTTGCATACTACTCTAAGTGATGTGGTAAGTAAAATAATAAGGTTTACATCAAGTTATCACATAGTAGTTTCCCGCAAAATTCAACTTTACACTCTATTGAGCTGAATGCATTACTTTCTATTCTATGCATTTGGAGTTATGGATGTGTACATAACTACTCAGGGTGAGGTGGAACGGTATAAATATTGCATGTATCCTACTCAGAGCCATGAAATACTCAAATGCAAGGTAAATTCAGGAAGCTACCTCATAACATTTAGAGTGGAACAGTAAATATCTTTGGTTAGTTCTGTAAATGGTAATGTTCCATTGTGTAGAAAAGTTGAAGTTACTAAAAGTAACTTCTCCAACCTTGGTAGCACACTCATAAAATCGTTTGCATACTACTCTAAGTGATGTGGTAAGTAAAATAATAAGGTTTACATCAAGTTATCACATAGTAGTTTCCCGCAAAATTCAACTTTACACTCTATTGAGCTGAATGCATTACTTCCTATTCTATGCATTTTGATTTATGGATGTGTACATAACCACTCAGGGTGAGGTGGAACGGTATAAATATTGCATGTATCCTACTCAGATCCATGGAATACTCAAATGCAAGGTGAATTCAGGAAGCTACCTCCTAACATTTAGAGTGGAACAGTAAAACTCTTTGTTTAGTTCTGTAAACGGTAATGTTCCATTGTGTAAAAAAGTTGAAGTTACTAAAAGTAACTTCTCCAACATTGGTAGCACACTCATAAAATCGGTTGCATACTACTCTAAATCATATGGTAAGCAAAATAATATGGTTTACATGAAGTTATCACATAGTAGTTTCCCGCAAAATTCAACTTTACACTCTATTGAGCTGAATGCATTACTTTCTATTCTATGCATTTTGAGTTATGGATGTGTACATAACTACTCAGGGTGAGGTGGAACGGTATAAATATTGCATGTATCCTACTCAGAGCCATGAAATACTCAAATGCAAGGTAAATTCAGGAAGCTACCTCATAACATTTAGAGTGGAACAGTAAATATCTTTGTTTAGTTCTGTAAATGGTAATGTTCCATTGTGTAGAAAAATTGAAGTTACTAAAAGTAACTTCTCCAACCCTCGTAGCACACTCATAAAATCGTTTGCATACTACTCTAAGTGATGTGGTAAGTAAAATAATAAGGTTTACATCAAGTTATCACATAGTAGTTTCCCGCAAAATTCAACTTTACACTCTATTGAGCTGAATGCATTACTTCCTATTCTATGCATTTTGATTTATGGATGTGTACATAACCACTCAGGGTGAGGTGGAACGGTATAAATATTGCAGGTATCCTACTCAGATCCATGGAATACTCAAATGCAAGGTGAATTCAGGAAGCTACCTCCTAACATTTAGAGTGGAACAGTAAAAATCTTTGTTTAGTTCTGTAAACGGTAATGTTCCATTGTGTAAAAAAGTTGAAGTTACTAAAAGTAACTTCTCCAACCTTGCTAGCACACTCATAAAATTGGTTGCATACTACTCTAAATCGTATGGTAAGCAAAATAATAAGGTTTACATCAAGTTATCACATAGTAGTTTCCCGCAAAATTCATCTCTACACTCTATTGAGCTGAATGCATTACTTTCTATTCCATGCATTTTGATTTATGGATGTGTACATAACTACTCAGGGTGAGGTGGAACGGTATAAATATTGCATGTATCCTACTCAGAGGCATGAAATACTCAAATGCAAGGTGAATTCAGGAAGCTACCTCTTAACATTTAGAGTGGAACAGTAAATATCTTTGTTAAGTTCTGTAAACGGTAATGTTCCTTTGTGTAAAAAAGTTGAAGTTACTAAAAGTAACTTCTCGAACATTGGTAACACACTCATAAAATCGGTTGCATACTACTCTAAGTGATGTGGTAAGTAAAATAATAAGGTTTACATCAAGTTATCAGATAGTAGTTTCCCGCAAAATTCAACTTTACACTCTATTGAGCTGAATGCATTACTTCCTATTCTATGCATTTTGATTTATGGATGTGTACATAACCACTCAGGGTGAGGTGGAACGGTATAAATATTGCATGTATCCTACTCAGAGCCATGGAATACTCAAATGCAAGGTGAATTCAGGAAGCTACCTCATAACATTTAGAGTGGAACAGTAAAAATCTTTGTTTAGTTCTGTAAACGGTAATGTTCCATTGTGTAAAAAAGTTGAAGTTACTAAAAGTAACTTCTCCAACATTGGTAGCACACTCATAAAATCGGTTGCATACTACTCTAAATCATATGGTAAGCAAAATAATATGGTTTACATCAAGTTATCACATAGTAGTTTCCCGCAAAATTCAACTTTACACTCTATTGAGCTGAATGCATTACTTTCTATTCTATGCATTTGGAGTTATGGATGTGTACATAACTACTCAGGGTGAGGTGGAACGGTATAAATATTGCATGTATCCTACTCAGAGCCATGAAATACTCAAATGCAAGGTAAATTCAGGAAGCTACCTCATAACATTTAGAGTGGAACAGTAAATATCTTTGGTTAGTTCTGTAAATGGTAATGTTCCATTGTGTAGAAAAGTTGAAGTTACTAAAAGTAACTTCTCCAACCTTGGTAGCACACTCATAAAATCGTTTGCATACTACTCTAAGTGATGTGGTAAGTAAAATAATAAGGTTTACATCAAGTTATCACATAGTAGTTTCCCGCAAAATTCAACTTTACACTCTATTGAGCTGAATGCATTACTTCCTATTCTATGCATTTTGATTTATGGATGTGTACATAACCACTCAGGGTGAGGTGGAACGGTATAAATATTGCATGTATCCTACTCAGATCCATGGAATACTCAAATGCAAGGTGAATTCAGGAAGCTACCTCCTAACATTTAGAGTGGAACAGTAAAACTCTTTGTTTAGTTCTGTAAACGGTAATGTTCCATTGTGTAAAAAAGTTGAAGTTACTAAAAGTAACTTCTCCAACATTGGTAGCACACTCATAAAATCGGTTGCATACTACTCTAAATCATATGGTAAGCAAAATAATATGGTTTACATGAAGTTATCACATAGTAGTTTCCCGCAAAATTCAACTTTACACTCTATTGAGCTGAATGCATTACTTTCTATTCTATGCATTTTGAGTTATGGATGTGTACATAACTACTCAGGGTGAGGTGGAACGGTATAAATATTGCATGTATCCTACTCAGAGCCATGAAATACTCAAATGCAAGGTAAATTCAGGAAGCTACCTCATAACATTTAGAGTGGAACAGTAAATATCTTTGTTTAGTTCTGTAAATGGTAATGTTCCATTGTGTAGAAAAGTTGAAGTTACTAAAAGTAACTTCTCCAACCCTCGTAGCACACTCATAAAATCGTTTGCATACTACTCTAAGTGATGTGGTAAGTAAAATAATAAGGTTTACATCAAGTTATCACATAGTAGTTTCCCGCAAAATTCAACTTTACACTCTATTGAGCTGAATGCATTACTTCCTATTCTATGCATTTTGATTTATGGATGTGTACATAACCACTCAGGGTGAGGTGGAACGGTATAAATATTGCAGGTATCCTACTCAGATCCATGGAATACTCAAATGCAAGGTGAATTCAGGAAGCTACCTCCTAACATTTAGAGTGGAACAGTAAAAATCTTTGTTTAGTTCTGTAAACGGTAATGTTCCATTGTGTAAAAAAGTTGAAGTTACTAAAAGTAACTTCTCCAACCTTGCTAGCACACTCATAAAATTGGTTGCATACTACTCTAAATCGTATGGTAAGCAAAATAATAAGGTTTACATCAAGTTATCACATAGTAGTTTCCCGCAAAATTCATCTCTACACTCTATTGAGCTGAATGCATTACTTTCTATTCCATGCATTTTGATTTATGGATGTGTACATAACTACTCAGGGTGAGGTGGAACGGTATAAATATTGCATGTATCCTACTCAGAGGCATGAAATACTCAAATGCAAGGTGAATTCAGGAAGCTACCTCTTAACATTTAGAGTGGAACAGTAAATATCTTTGTTAAGTTCTGTAAACGGTAATGTTCCTTTGTGTAAAAAAGTTGAAGTTACTAAAAGTAACTTCTCGAACATTGGTAACACACTCATAAAATCGGTTGCATACTACTCTAAGTGATGTGGTAAGTAAAATAATAAGGTTTACATCAAGTTATCAGATAGTAGTTTCCCGCAAAATTCAACTTTACACTCTATTGAGCTGAATGCATTACTTCCTATTCTATGCATTTTGATTTATGGATGTGTACATAACCACTCAGGGTGAGGTGGAACGGTATAAATATTGCATGTATCCTACTCAGAGCCATGGAATACTCAAATGCAAGGTGAATTCAGGAAGCTACCTCATAACATTTAGAGTGGAACAGTAAAAATCTTTGTTTAGTTCTGTAAACGGTAATGTTCCATTGTGTAAAAAAGTTGAAGTTACTAAAAGTAACTTCTCCAACATTGGTAGCACACTCATAAAATCGGTTGCATACTACTCTAAATCATATGGTAAGCAAAATAATATGGTTTACATCAAGTTATCACATAGTAGTTTCCCGCAAAATTCAACTTTACACTCTATTGAGCTGAATGCATTACTTTCTATTCTATGCATTTGGAGTTATGGATGTGTACATAACTACTCAGGGTGAGGTGGAACGGTATAAATATTGCATGTATCCTACTCAGAGCCATGAAATACTCAAATGCAAGGTAAATTCAGGAAGCTACCTCATAACATTTAGAGTGGAACAGTAAATATCTTTGGTTAGTTCTGTAAATGGTAATGTTCCATTGTGTAGAAAAGTTGAAGTTACTAAAAGTAACTTCTCCAACCTTGGTAGCACACTCATAAAATCGTTTGCATACTACTCTAAGTGATGTGGTAAGTAAAATAATAAGGTTTACATCAAGTTATCACATAGTAGTTTCCCGCAAAATTCAACTTTACACTCTATTGAGCTGAATGCATTACTTCCTATTCTATGCATTTTGATTTATGGATGTGTACATAACCACTCAGGGTGAGGTGGAACGGTATAAATATTGCATGTATCCTACTCAGATCCATGGAATACTCAAATGCAAGGTGAATTCAGGAAGCTACCTCCTAACATTTAGAGTGGAACAGTAAAACTCTTTGTTTAGTTCTGTAAACGGTAATGTTCCATTGTGTAAAAAAGTTGAAGTTACTAAAAGTAACTTCTCCAACATTGGTAGCACACTCATAAAATCGGTTGCATACTACTCTAAATCATATGGTAAGCAAAATAATATGGTTTACATGAAGTTATCACATAGTAGTTTCCCGCAAAATTCAACTTTACACTCTATTGAGCTGAATGCATTACTTTCTATTCTATGCATTTTGAGTTATGGATGTGTACATAACTACTCAGGGTGAGGTGGAACGGTATAAATATTGCATGTATCCTACTCAGAGCCATGAAATACTCAAATGCAAGGTAAATTCAGGAAGCTACCTCATAACATTTAGAGTGGAACAGTAAATATCTTTGTTTAGTTCTGTAAATGGTAATGTTCCATTGTGTAGAAAAGTTGAAGTTACTAAAAGTAACTTCTCCAACCCTCGTAGCACACTCATAAAATCGTTTGCATACTACTCTAAGTGATGTGGTAAGTAAAATAATAAGGTTTACATCAAGTTATCACATAGTAGTTTCCCGCAAAATTCAACTTTACACTCTATTGAGCTGAATGCATTACTTCCTATTCTATGCATTTTGATTTATGGATGTGTACATAACCACTCAGGGTGAGGTGGAACGGTATAAATATTGCAGGTATCCTACTCAGATCCATGGAATACTCAAATGCAAGGTGAATTCAGGAAGCTACCTCCTAACATTTAGAGTGGAACAGTAAAAATCTTTGTTTAGTTCTGTAAACGGTAATGTTCCATTGTGTAAAAAAGTTGAAGTTACTAAAAGTAACTTCTCCAACCTTGCTAGCACACTCATAAAATTGGTTGCATACTACTCTAAATCGTATGGTAAGCAAAATAATAAGGTTTACATCAAGTTATCACATAGTAGTTTCCCGCAAAATTCATCTCTACACTCTATTGAGCTGAATGCATTACTTTCTATTCCATGCATTTTGATTTATGGATGTGTACATAACTACTCAGGGTGAGGTGGAACGGTATAAATATTGCATGTATCCTACTCAGAGGCATGAAATACTCAAATGCAAGGTGAATTCAGGAAGCTACCTCTTAACATTTAGAGTGGAACAGTAAATATCTTTGTTAAGTTCTGTAAACGGTAATGTTCCTTTGTGTAAAAAAGTTGAAGTTACTAAAAGTAACTTCTCGAACATTGGTAACACACTCATAAAATCGGTTGCATACTACTCTAAATCATATGGTAAGCAAAATAATATGGTTTACATCAAGTTATCACATAGCAGTTTCGCGCAAAATTCAACTTTACACTCTATTGAGCTGAATGCATTACTTTCTATTCTATGCATTTGGAGTTATGGATGTGTACATAACTACTCAGGGTGAGGTGGAACGGTATAAATATTGCATGTATCCTACTCAGAGCCATGAAATACTCAAATGCAAGGTAAATTCAGGAAGCTACCTCATAACATTTAGAGTGGAACAGTAAATATCTTTGGTTAGTTCTGTAAATGGTAATGTTCCATTGTGTAGAAAAGTTGAAGTTACTAAAAGTAACTTCTCCAACCTTGGTAGCACACTCATAAAATCGTTTGCATACTACTCTAAGTGATGTGGTAAGTAAAATAATAAGGTTTACATCAAGTTATCACATAGTAGTTTCCCGCAAAATTCAACTTTACACTCTATTGAGCTGAATGCATTACTTCCTATTCTATGCATTTTGATTTATGGATGTGTACATAACCACTCAGGGTGAGGTGGAACGGTATAAATATTGCATGTATCCTACTCAGATCCATGGAATACTCAAATGCAAGGTGAATTCAGGAAGCTACCTCCTAACATTTAGAGTGGAACAGTAAAACTCTTTGTTTAGTTCTGTAAACGGTAATGTTCCATTGTGTAAAAAAGTTGAAGTTACTAAAAGTAACTTCTCCAACATTGGTAGCACACTCATAAAATCGGTTGCATACTACTCTAAATCATATGGTAAGCAAAATAATATGGTTTACATGAAGTTATCACATAGTAGTTTCCCGCAAAATTCAACTTTACACTCTATTGAGCTGAATGCATTACTTTCTATTCTATGCATTTTGAGTTATGGATGTGTACATAACTACTCAGGGTGAGGTGGAACGGTATAAATATTGCATGTATCCTACTCAGAGCCATGAAATACTCAAATGCAAGGTAAATTCAGGAAGCTACCTCATAACATTTAGAGTGGAACAGTAAATATCTTTGTTTAGTTCTGTAAATGGTAATGTTCCATTGTGTAGAAAAGTTGAAGTTACTAAAAGTAACTTCTCCAACCCTCGTAGCACACTCATAAAATCGTTTGCATACTACTCTAAGTGATGTGGTAAGTAAAATAATAAGGTTTACATCAAGTTATCACATAGTAGTTTCCCGCAAAATTCAACTTTACACTCTATTGAGCTGAATGCATTACTTCCTATTCTATGCATTTTGATTTATGGATGTGTACATAACCACTCAGGGTGAGGTGGAACGGTATAAATATTGCAGGTATCCTACTCAGATCCATGGAATACTCAAATGCAAGGTGAATTCAGGAAGCTACCTCCTAACATTTAGAGTGGAACAGTAAAAATCTTTGTTTAGTTCTGTAAACGGTAATGTTCCATTGTGTAAAAAAGTTGAAGTTACTAAAAGTAACTTCTCCAACCTTGCTAGCACACTCATAAATTTGGTTGCATACTACTCTAAATCGTATGGTAAGCAAAATAATAAGGTTTACATCAAGTTATCACATAGTAGTTTCCCGCAAAATTCATCTCTACACTCTATTGAGCTGAATGCATTACTTTCTATTCCATGCATTTTGATTTATGGATGTGTACATAACTACTCAGGGTGAGGTGGAACGGTATAAATATTGCATGTATCCTACTCAGAGGCATGAAATACTCAAATGCAAGGTGAATTCAGGAAGCTACCTCATAACATTTAGAGTGGAACAGTTAAAATCTTTGTTTAGTTCTGTAAACGGTAATGTTCCATTGTGTAAAAAAGTTGAAGTTACTAAAAGTAACTTCTCGAACATTGGTAACACACTCATAAAATCGGTTGCATACTACTCTAAGTGATGTGGTAAGTAAAATAATAAGGTTTACATCAAGTTATCAGATAGTAGTTTCCCGCAAAATTCAACTTTACACTCTATTGAGCTGAATGCATTACTTCCTATTCTATGCATTTTGATTTATGGATGTGTACATAACCACTCAGTGTGAGGTGGAACGGTATAAATATTGCATGTATCCTACTCAGAGCCACTCAAATGCAAGGTGAATTCAGGAAGCTACCTCATAACATTTAGAGTGGAACAGTTAAAATCTTTGTTTAGTTCTGTAAACGGTAATGTTCCATTGTGTAAAAAAGTTGAAGTTACTAAAAGTAACTTCTCCAACATTGGTAGCACACTCATAAAATCGGTTGCATACTACTCTAAATCATATGGTAAGCAGAATAATATGGTTTACATGAAGTTATCACATAGTGGTTTCCCGCAAAATTCAACTTTACACTCTATTGAGCTGAATGCATTACTTTCTATTCTATGCATTTTGAGTTATGGATGTGTACATAACTACTCAGGGTGAGGTGGAACGGTATAAATATTGCATGTATCCTACTCAGAGCCATGAAATACTCAAATGCAAGGTAAATTCAGGAAGCTACCTCATAACATTTAGAGTGGAACAGTAAATATCTTTGTTTAGTTCTGTAAATGGTAATGTTCCATTGTGTAGAAAAGTTGAAGTTACTAAAAGTAACTTCTCCAACATTGGTAGCACACTCATAAAATCGGTTGCATACTACTCTAAATCATATGGTAAGCAAAATAATATGGTTTACATGAAGTTATCACATAGTAGTTTCCCGCAAAATTCAACTTTACACTCTATTGAGCTGAATGCATTACTTTCTATTCTATGCATTTTGAGTTATGGATGTGTACATAACTACTCAGGGTGAGGTGGAACGGTATAAATATTGCATGTATCCTACTCAGAGCCATGAAATACTCAAATGCAAGGTAAATTCAGGAAGCTACCTCATAACATTTAGAGTGGAACAGTAAATATCTTTGTTTAGTTCTGTAAATGGTAATGTTCCATTGTGTAGAAAAGTTGAAGTTACTAAAAGTAACTTCTCCAACCTTGGTAGCACACTCATAAAATCGTTTGCATACTACTCTAAGTGATGTGGTAAGTAAAATAATAAGGTTTACATCAAGTTATCACATAGTAGTTTCCCGCAAAATTCAACTTTACACTCTATTGAGCTGAATGCATTACTTCCTATTCTATGCATTTTGATTTATGGATGTGTACATAACCACTCAGGGTGAGGTGGAACGGTATAAATATTGCATGTATCCTACTCAGAGCCATGGAATACTCAAATGCAAGGTGAATTCAGGAAGCTACCTCCTAACATTTAGAGTGGAACAGTAAATATCTTTGTTTAGTTCTGTAAATGGTAATGTTCCATTGTGTAGAAAAGTTGAAGTTACTAAAACTAACTTCTCCAACCTTGGTAGCACACTCATAAAATTGGTTGCATACTACTCTAAATCGTATGGTAAGCAAAATAATAAGGTTTACATCAAGTTATCACATAGTAGTTTCCCGCAAAATTCATCTCTACACTATTGAGCTGAATGCATTACTTTCTATTCTATGCATTTTGAGTTATGGATGTGTACATAACTACTCAGGGTGAGGTGGAACGGTATAAATATTGCATGTATCCTACTCAGAGCCATGAAATACTCAAATGCAAGGTGAATTCAGGAAGCTACCTCTTAACATTTAGAGTGGAACAGTAAATATCTTTGTTAAGTTCTGTAAACCGTAATGTTCCATTGTGTAAAAAAGTTGAAGTTACTAAAAGTAACTTCTCGAACATTGGTAGCACACTCATAAAATCGGTTGCATACTACTCTAAGTGATGTGGTAAGTAAAATAATAAGGTTTACATCAAGTTATCACATAGTAGTTTCCCGCAAAATTCAACTTTACACTCTATTGAGCTGAATGCATTACTTTATATTCTATGCATTTTGATTTATGGATGTGTACATAACCACTCAGGGTGAGGTGGAACGGTATAAATATTGCAGGTATCCTACTCAGAGCCATCGAATACTCAAATGCAAGGTGAATTCAGGAAGCTAACTCATAACATTTAGAGTGGAACAGTAAAAATCTTAGTTTAGTTCTGTAAACGGTAATGTTCCATTGTGTAAAAAAGTTGAAGTTACTAAAAGTAACTTCTCCAACATTGGTAGCACACTCATAAAATCGGTTGCATACTACTCTAAATCATATGGTAAGCAAAATAATATGGTTTACATGAAGTTATCACATAGTAGTTTCCCTCAAAATTCAACTTTACACTCTATTGAGCTGAATGCATTACTTTCTATTCTATGCATTTTGAGTTATGGATGTGTACATAACTACTCAGGGTGAGGTGGAACGGTATAAATATTGCATGTATCCTACTCAGAGCCATGAAATACTCAAATGCAAGGTGAATTCAGGAAGCTACCTCATAACATTTAGAGTGGAACAGTAAATGTCTTTGTTTAGTTCTGTAAATGGTAATGTTCCATTGTGTAGAAAAGTTGAAGTTACTAAAAGTAACTTCTCCAACCTTGCTAGCACACTCATAAAATTGGTTGCATACTACTCTAAATCGTATGGTAAGCAAAATAATAAGGTTTACATCAAGTTATCACATAGTAGTTTCCCGCAAAATTCATCTCTACACTCTATTGAGCTGAATGCATTACTTTCTATTCCATGCATTTTGATTTATGGATGTGTACATAACTACTCAGGGTGAGGTGGAACGGTATAAATATTGCATGTATCCTACTCAGAGGCATGAAATACTCAAATGCAAGGTGAATTCAGGAAGCTACCTCTTAACATTTAGAGTGGATCAGTAAATATCTTTGTTAAGTTCTGTAAACGGTAATGTTCCTTTGTGTAAAAAAGTTGAAGTTACTAAAAGTAACTTCTCGAACATTGGTAACACACTCATAAAATCGGTTGCATACTACTCTAAGTGATGTGGTAAGTAAAATAATAAGGTTTACATCAAGTTATCAGATAGTAGTTTCCCGCAAAATTCAACTTTACACTCTATTGAGCTGAATGCATTACTTCCTATTCTATGCATTTTGATTTATGGATGTGTACATAACCACTCAGGGTGAGGTGGAACGGTATAAATATTGCATGTATCCTACTCAGAGCCATGGAATACTCAAATGCAAGGTGAATTCAGGAAGCTACCTCATAACATTTAGAGTGGAACAGTAAAAATCTTTGTTTAGTTCTGTAAACGGTAATGTTCCATTGTGTAAAAAAGTTGAAGTTACTAAAAGTAACTTCTCCAACATTGGTAGCACACTCATAAAATCGGTTGCATACTACTCTAAATCATATGGTAAGCAAAATAATATGGTTTACATCAAGTTATCACATAGTAGTTTCCCGCAAAATTCAACTTTACACTCTATTGAGCTGAATGCATTACTTTCTATTCTATGCATTTTGAGTTATGGATGTGTACATAACTACTCAGGGTGAGGTGGAACGGTATAAATATTGCATGTATCCTACTCAGAGCCATGAAATACTCAAATGCAAGGTGAATTCAGGAAGCTACCTCATAACATTTAGAGTGGAACAGTAAATGTCTTTGTTTAGTTCTGTAAATGGTAATGTTCCATTGTGTAGAAAAGTTGAAGTTACTAAAAGTAACTTCTCCAACCTTGCTAGCACACTCATAAAATTGGTTGCATACTACTCTAAATCGTATGGTAAGCAAAATAATAAGGTTTACATCAAGTTATCACATAGTAGTTTCCCGCAAAATTCATCTCTACACTCTATTGAGCTGAATGCATTACTTTCTATTCCATGCATTTTGATTTATGGATGTGTACATAACTACTCAGGGTGAGGTGGAACGGTATAAATATTGCATGTATCCTACTCAGAGGCATGAAATACTCAAATGCAAGGTGAATTCAGGAAGCTACCTCTTAACATTTAGAGTGGAACAGTAAATATCTTTGTTAAGTTCTGTAAACGGTAATGTTCCTTTGTGTAAAAAAGTTGAAGTTACTAAAAGTAACTTCTCGAACATTGGTAACACACTCATAAAATCGGTTGCATACTACTCTAAGTGATGTGGTAAGTAAAATAATAAGGTTTACATCAAGTTATCAGATAGTAGTTTCCCGCAAAATTCAACTTTACACTCTATTGAGCTGAATGCATTACTTCCTATTCTATGCATTTTGATTTATGGATGTGTACATAACCACTCAGGGTGAGGTGGAACGGTATAAATATTGCATGTATCCTACTCAGAGCCATGGAATACTCAAATGCAAGGTGAATTCAGGAAGCTACCTCATAACATTTAGAGTGGAACAGTAAAAATCTTTGTTTAGTTCTGTAAACGGTAATGTTCCATTGTGTAAAAAAGTTGAAGTTACTAAAAGTAACTTCTCCAACATTGGTAGCACACTCATAAAATCGGTTGCATACTACTCTAAATCATATGGTAAGCAAAATAATATGGTTTACATCAAGTTATCACATAGTAGTTTCCCGCAAAATTCAACTTTACACTCTATTGAGCTGAATGCATTACTTTCTATTCTATGCATTTTGAGTTATGGATGTGTACATAACTACTCAGGGTGAGGTGGAACGGTATAAATATTGCATGTATCCTACTCAGAGCCATGAAATACTCAAATGCAAGGTAAATTCAGGAAGCTACCTCTTAACATTTAGAGTGGAACAGTAAATATCTTTGTTAAGTTCTGTAAACCGTAATGTTCCATTGTGTAAAAAAGTTGAAGTTACTAAAAGTAACTTCTCGAACATTGGTAGCACACTCATAAAATCGGTTGCATACTACTCTAAGTGATGTGGTAAGTAAAATAATAAGGTTTACATCAAGTTATCACATAGTAGTTTCCCGCAAAATTCAACTTTACACTCTATTGAGCTGAATGCATTACTTTATATTCTATGCATTTTGATTTATGGATGTGTACATAACCACTCAGGGTGAGGTGGAACGGTATAAATATTGCATGTATCCTACTCAGAGCCATGAAATACTCAAATGCAAGGTGAATTCAGGAAGCTACCTCATAACATTTAGAGTGGAACAGTAAATATCTTTGTTTAGTTCTGTAAATGGTAATGTTCCATTGTGTAGAAAAGTTGAAGTTACTAAAAGTAACTTCTCCAACCTTGCTAGCACACTCATAAAATTGGTTGCATACTACTCTAAATCGTATGGTAAGCAAAATAATAAGGTTTACATCAAGTTATCACATAGTAGTTTCCCGCAAAATTCATCTCTACACTATTGAGCTGAATGCATTACTTTCTATTCTATGCATTTTGAGTTATGGATGTGTACATAACTACTCAGGGTGAGGTGGAACGGTATAAATATTGCATGTATCCTAATCAGAGCCATGAAATACTCAAATGCAAGGTGAATTCAGGAAGCTACCTCTTAACATTTAGAGTGGAACAGTAAATATCTTTGTTAAGTTCTGTAAACGGTAATGTTCCTTTGTGTAAAAAAGTTGAAGTTACTAAAAGTAACTTCTCCAACCTTGGTAGCACACTCATAAAATCGTTTGCATACTACTCTAAGTGATGTGGTAAGTAAAATAATAAGGTTTACATCAAGTTATCAGATAGTAGTTTCCCGCAAAATTCAACTTTACACTCTATTGAGCTGAATGCATTACTTCCTATTCTATGCATTTTGATTTATGGATGTGTACATAACCACTCAGGGTGAGGTGGAACGGTATAAATATTGCATGTATCCTACTCAGAGCCATGGAATACTCAAATGCAAGGTGAATTCAGGAAGCTACCTCCTAACATTTAGAGTGGAACAGTAAATATCTTTGTTTAGTTCTGTAAATGGTAATGTTCCATTGTGTAGAAAAGTTGAAGTTACTAAAACTAACTTCTCCAACCTTGGTAGCACACTCATAAAATTGGTTGCATACTACTCTAAATCGTATGGTAAGCAAAATAATAAGGTTTACATCAAGTTATCACATAGTAGTTTCCCGCAAAATTCATCTCTACACTATTGAGCTGAATGCATTACTTTCTATTCTATGCATTTTGAGTTATGGATGTGTACATAACTACTCAGGGTGAGGTGGAACGGTATAAATATTGCATGTATCCTACTCAGAGCCATGAAATACTCAAATGCAAGGTGAATTCAGGAAGCTACCTCTTAACATTTAGAGTGGAACAGTAAATATCTTTGTTAAGTTCTGTAAACCGTAATGTTCCATTGTGTAAAAAAGTTGAAGTTACTAAAAGTAACTTCTCGAACATTGGTAGCACACTCATAAAATCGGTTGCATACTACTCTAAGTGATGTGGTAAGTAAAATAATAAGGTTTACATCAAGTTATCACATAGTAGTTTCCCGCAAAATTCAACTTTACACTCTATTGAGCTGAATGCATTACTTTATATTCTATGCATTTTGATTTATGGATGTGTACATAACCACTCAGGGTGAGGTGGAACGGTATAAATATTGCAGGTATCCTACTCAGAGCCATCGAATACTCAAATGCAAGGTGAATTCAGGAAGCTAACTCATAACATTTAGAGTGGAACAGTAAAAATCTTAGTTTAGTTCTGTAAACGGTAATGTTCCATTGTGTAAAAAAGTTGAAGTTACTAAAAGTAACTTCTCCAACATTGGTAGCACACTCATAAAATCGGTTGCATACTACTCTAAATCATATGGTAAGCAAAATAATATGGTTTACATGAAGTTATCACATAGTAGTTTCCCTCAAAATTCAACTTTACACTCTATTGAGCTGAATGCATTACTTTCTATTCTATGCATTTTGAGTTATGGATGTGTACATAACTACTCAGGGTGAGGTGGAACGGTATAAATATTGCATGTATCCTACTCAGAGCCATGAAATACTCAAATGCAAGGTGAATTCAGGAAGCTACCTCATAACATTTAGAGTGGAACAGTAAATGTCTTTGTTTAGTTCTGTAAATGGTAATGTTCCATTGTGTAGAAAAGTTGAAGTTACTAAAAGTAACTTCTCCAACCTTGCTAGCACACTCATAAAATTGGTTGCATACTACTCTAAATCGTATGGTAAGCAAAATAATAAGGTTTACATCAAGTTATCACATAGTAGTTTCCCGCAAAATTCATCTCTACACTCTATTGAGCTGAATGCATTACTTTCTATTCCATGCATTTTGATTTATGGATGTGTACATAACTACTCAGGGTGAGGTGGAACGGTATAAATATTGCATGTATCCTACTCAGAGGCATGAAATACTCAAATGCAAGGTGAATTCAGGAAGCTACCTCTTAACATTTAGAGTGGAACAGTAAATATCTTTGTTAAGTTCTGTAAACGGTAATGTTCCTTTGTGTAAAAAAGTTGAAGTTACTAAAAGTAACTTCTCGAACATTGGTAACACACTCATAAAATCGGTTGCATACTACTCTAAGTGATGTGGTAAGTAAAATAATAAGGTTTACATCAAGTTATCAGATAGTAGTTTCCCGCAAAATTCAACTTTACACTCTATTGAGCTGAATGCATTACTTCCTATTCTATGCATTTTGATTTATGGATGTGTACATAACCACTCAGGGTGAGGTGGAACGGTATAAATATTGCATGTATCCTACTCAGAGCCATGGAATACTCAAATGCAAGGTGAATTCAGGAAGCTACCTCATAACATTTAGAGTGGAACAGTAAAAATCTTTGTTTAGTTCTGTAAACGGTAATGTTCCATTGTGTAAAAAAGTTGAAGTTACTAAAAGTAACTTCTCCAACATTGGTAGCACACTCATAAAATCGGTTGCATACTACTCTAAATCATATGGTAAGCAAAATAATATGGTTTACATCAAGTTATCACATAGTAGTTTCCCGCAAAATTCAACTTTACACTCTATTGAGCTGAATGCATTACTTTCTATTCTATGCATTTTGAGTTATGGATGTGTACATAACTACTCAGGGTGAGGTGGAACGGTATAAATATTGCATGTATCCTACTCAGAGCCATGAAATACTCAAATGCAAGGTGAATTCAGGAAGCTACCTCATAACATTTAGAGTGGAACAGTAAATGTCTTTGTTTAGTTCTGTAAATGGTAATGTTCCATTGTGTAGAAAAGTTGAAGTTACTAAAAGTAACTTCTCCAACCTTGCTAGCACACTCATAAAATTGGTTGCATACTACTCTAAATCGTATGGTAAGCAAAATAATAAGGTTTACATCAAGTTATCACATAGTAGTTTCCCGCAAAATTCATCTCTACACTCTATTGAGCTGAATGCATTACTTTCTATTCCATGCATTTTGATTTATGGATGTGTACATAACTACTCAGGGTGAGGTGGAACGGTATAAATATTGCATGTATCCTACTCAGAGGCATGAAATACTCAAATGCAAGGTGAATTCAGGAAGCTACCTCTTAACATTTAGAGTGGAACAGTAAATATCTTTGTTAAGTTCTGTAAACGGTAATGTTCCTTTGTGTAAAAAAGTTGAAGTTACTAAAAGTAACTTCTCGAACATTGGTAACACACTCATAAAATCGGTTGCATACTACTCTAAGTGATGTGGTAAGTAAAATAATAAGGTTTACATCAAGTTATCAGATAGTAGTTTCCCGCAAAATTCAACTTTACACTCTATTGAGCTGAATGCATTACTTCCTATTCTATGCATTTTGATTTATGGATGTGTACATAACCACTCAGGGTGAGGTGGAACGGTATAAATATTGCATGTATCCTACTCAGAGCCATGGAATACTCAAATGCAAGGTGAATTCAGGAAGCTACCTCATAACATTTAGAGTGGAACAGTAAAAATCTTTGTTTAGTTCTGTAAACGGTAATGTTCCATTGTGTAAAAAAGTTGAAGTTACTAAAAGTAACTTCTCCAACATTGGTAGCACACTCATAAAATCGGTTGCATACTACTCTAAATCATATGGTAAGCAAAATAATATGGTTTACATCAAGTTATCACATAGTAGTTTCCCGCAAAATTCAACTTTACACTCTATTGAGCTGAATGCATTACTTTCTATTCTATGCATTTTGAGTTATGGATGTGTACATAACTACTCAGGGTGAGGTGGAACGGTATAAATATTGCATGTATCCTACTCAGAGCCATGAAATACTCAAATGCAAGGTAAATTCAGGAAGCTACCTCTTAACATTTAGAGTGGAACAGTAAATATCTTTGTTAAGTTCTGTAAACCGTAATGTTCCATTGTGTAAAAAAGTTGAAGTTACTAAAAGTAACTTCTCGAACATTGGTAGCACACTCATAAAATCGGTTGCATACTACTCTAAGTGATGTGGTAAGTAAAATAATAAGGTTTACATCAAGTTATCACATAGTAGTTTCCCGCAAAATTCAACTTTACACTCTATTGAGCTGAATGCATTACTTTATATTCTATGCATTTTGATTTATGGATGTGTACATAACCACTCAGGGTGAGGTGGAACGGTATAAATATTGCATGTATCCTACTCAGAGCCATGAAATACTCAAATGCAAGGTGAATTCAGGAAGCTACCTCATAACATTTAGAGTGGAACAGTAAATATCTTTGTTTAGTTCTGTAAATGGTAATGTTCCATTGTGTAGAAAAGTTGAAGTTACTAAAAGTAACTTCTCCAACCTTGCTAGCACACTCATAAAATTGGTTGCATACTACTCTAAATCGTATGGTAAGCAAAATAATAAGGTTTACATCAAGTTATCACATAGTAGTTTCCCGCAAAATTCATCTCTACACTATTGAGCTGAATGCATTACTTTCTATTCTATGCATTTTGAGTTATGGATGTGTACATAACTACTCAGGGTGAGGTGGAAAGGTATAAATATTGCATGTATCCTAATCAGAGCCATGAAATACTCAAATGCAAGGTGAATTCAGGAAGCTACCTCTTAACATTTAGAGTGGAACAGTAAATATCTTTGTTAAGTTCTGTAAACGGTAATGTTCCTTTGTGTAAAAAAGTTGAAGTTACTAAAAGAAACTTCTCGAACATTGGTAAAACACTCATAAAATCGGTTGCATACTACTCTAAGTGATGTGGTAAGTAAAATAATAAGGTTTACATCAAGTTATCAGATAGTAGTTTCCCGCAAAATTCAACTTTACACTCTATTGAGCTGAATGCATTACTTCCTATTCTATGCATTTTGAGTTATGGATGTGTACATAACTACTCAGGGTGAGGTGGAACGGTATAAATATTGCATGTATCCTACTCAGAGCCACTCAAATGCAAGGTGAATTCAGGAAGCTACCTCATAACATTTAGAGTGGAACAGTAAAAATCTTTGTTTAGTTCTGTAAACGGTAATGTTCCATTGTGTAAAAAAGTTGAAGTTACTAAAAGTAACTTCTCCAACATTGGTAGCACACTCATAAAATCGGTTGCATACTACTCTAAATCATATGGTAAGCAAAATAATATGGTTTACATGAAGTTATCACATAGTAGTTTCCCGCAAAATTCAACTTTACACTCTATTGAGCTGAATGCATTACTTTCTATTCTATGCATTTTGAGTTATGGATGTGTACATAACTACTCAGGGAGAGGTGGAACGGTATAAATATTGCATGTATCCTACTCAGAGCCATGAAATACTCAAATGCAAGGTAAATTCAGGAAGCTACCTCATAACATTTAGAGTGGAACAGTAAATATCTTTGTTTAGTTCTGTAAATGGTAATGTTCCATTGTGTAGAAAAGTTGAAGTTACTAAAAGTAACTTCTCCAACCTTGGTAACACACTCATAAAATCGTTTGCATACTACTCTAAGTGATGTGGTAAGTAAAATAATAAGGTTTACATCAAGTTATCACATAGTAGTTTCCCGCAAAATTCAACTTTACACTCTATTGAGCTGAATGCATTACTTCCTATTCTATGCATTTTGATTTATGGATGTGTACATAACCACTCAGGGTGAGGTGGAACGGTATAAATATTGCATGTATCCTACTCAGAGCCATGGAATACTCAAATGCAAGGTGAATTCAGGAAGCTAACTCCTAACATTTAGAGTGGAACAGTAAATATCTTTGTTTAGTTCTGTAAATGGTAATGTTCCATTGTGTAGAAAAGTTGAAGTTACTAAAACTAACTTCTCCAACCTTGGTAGCACACTCATAAATTTGGTTGCATACTACTCTAAATCGTATGGTAAGCAAAATAATAAGGTTTACATCAAGTTATCACATAGTAGTTTCCCGCAAAATTCATCTCTACACTATTGAGCTGAATGCATTACTTTCTATTCTATGCATTTTGAGTTATGGATGTGTACATAACTACTCAGGGTGAGGTGGAACGGTATAAATATTGCATGTATCCTAATCAGAGCCATGAAATACTCAAATGCAAGGTGAATTCAGGAAGCTACCTCTTAACATTTAGAGTGGAACAGTAAATATCTTTGTTAAGTTCTGTAAACCGTAATGTTCCATTGTGTAAAAAAGTTGAAGTTACTAAAAGTAACTTCTCGAACATTGGTAGCACACTCATAAAATCGGTTGCATACTACTCTAAGTGATGTGGTAAGTAAAATAATAAGGTTTACATCAAGTTATCACATAGTAGTTTCCCGCAAAATTCAACTTTACACTCTATTGAGCTGAATGCATTACTTTATATTCTATGCATTTTGATTTATGGATGTGTACATAACCACTCAGGGTGAGGTGGAACGGTATAAATATTGCAGGTATCCTACTCAGAGCCATCGAATACTCAAATGCAAGGTGAATTCAGGAAGCTAACTCATAACATTTAGAGTGGAACAGTAAAAATCTTAGTTTAGTTCTGTAAACGGTAATGTTCCATTGTGTAAAAAAGTTGAAGTTACTAAAAGTAACTTCTCCAACATTGGTAGCACACTCATAAAATCGGTTGCATACTACTCTAAATCATATGGTAAGCAAAATAATATGGTTTACATGAAGTTATCACATAGTAGTTTCCCTCAAAATTCAACTTTACACTCTATTGAGCTGAATGCATTACTTTCTATTCTATGCATTTTGAGTTATGGATGTGTACATAACTACTCAGGGTGAGGTGGAACGGTATAAATATTGCATGTATCCTACTCAGAGCCATGAAATACTCAAATGCAAGGTGAATTCAGGAAGCTACCTCATAACATTTAGAGTGGAACAGTAAATGTCTTTGTTTAGTTCTGTAAATGGTAATGTTCCATTGTGTAGAAAAGTTGAAGTTACTAAAAGTAACTTCTCCAACCTTGCTAGCACACTCATAAAATTGGTTGCATACTACTCTAAATCGTATGGTAAGCAAAATAATAAGGTTTACATCAAGTTATCACATAGTAGTTTCCCGCAAAATTCATCTCTACACTCTATTGAGCTGAATGCATTACTTTCTATTCCATGCATTTTGATTTATGGATGTGTACATAACTACTCAGGGTGAGGTGGAACGGTATAAATATTGCATGTATCCTACTCAGAGGCATGAAATACTCAAATGCAAGGTGAATTCAGGAAGCTACCTCTTAACATTTAGAGTGGAACAGTAAATATCTTTGTTAAGTTCTGTAAACGGTAATGTTCCTTTGTGTAAAAAAGTTGAAGTTACTAAAAGTAACTTCTCGAACATTGGTAACACACTCATAAAATCGGTTGCATACTACTCTAAGTGATGTGGTAAGTAAAATAATAAGGTTTACATCAAGTTATCAGATAGTAGTTTCCCGCAAAATTCAACTTTACACTCTATTGAGCTGA
The DNA here is from genome assembly GCF_048418815.1 of Hemitrygon akajei. NCBI lineage: Eukaryota > Metazoa > Chordata > Chondrichthyes > Myliobatiformes > Dasyatidae > Hemitrygon > Hemitrygon akajei. Next base: position 109,191,305 of record NC_133129.1, on the reverse strand, counting down.
ATGCATTACTTCCTATTCTATGCATTTTGATTTATGGATGTGTACATAACCACTCAGGGTGAGGTGGAACGGTATAAATATTGCATGTATCCTACTCAGAGCCATGGAATACTCAAATGCAAGGTGAATTCAGGAAGCTACCTCATAACATTTAGAGTGGAACAGTAAAAATCTTTGTTTAGTTCTGTAAACGGTAATGTTCCATTGTGTAAAAAAGTTGAAGTTACTAAAAGTAACTTCTCCAACATTGGTAGCACACTCATAAAATCGGTTGCATACTACTCTAAATCATATGGTAAGCAAAATAATATGGTTTACATCAAGTTATCACATAGTAGTTTCCCGCAAAATTCAACTTTACACTCTATTGAGCTGAATGCATTACTTTCTATTCTATGCATTTTGAGTTATGGATGTGTACATAACTACTCAGGGTGAGGTGGAACGGTATAAATATTGCATGTATCCTACTCAGAGCCATGAAATACTCAAATGCAAGGTGAATTCAGGAAGCTACCTCATAACATTTAGAGTGGAACAGTAAATGTCTTTGTTTAGTTCTGTAAATGGTAATGTTCCATTGTGTAGAAAAGTTGAAGTTACTAAAAGTAACTTCTCCAACCTTGCTAGCACACTCATAAAATTGGTTGCATACTACTCTAAATCGTATGGTAAGCAAAATAATAAGGTTTACATCAAGTTATCACATAGTAGTTTCCCGCAAAATTCATCTCTACACTCTATTGAGCTGAATGCATTACTTTCTATTCCATGCATTTTGATTTATGGATGTGTACATAACTACTCAGGGTGAGGTGGAACGGTATAAATATTGCATGTATCCTACTCAGAGGCATGAAATACTCAAATGCAAGGTGAATTCAGGAAGCTACCTCTTAACATTTAGAGTGGAACAGTAAATATCTTTGTTAAGTTCTGTAAACGGTAATGTTCCTTTGTGTAAAAAAGTTGAAGTTACTAAAAGTAACTTCTCGAACATTGGTAACACACTCATAAAATCGGTTGCATACTACTCTAAGTGATGTGGTAAGTAAAATAATAAGGTTTACATCAAGTTATCAGATAGTAGTTTCCCGCAAAATTCAACTTTACACTCTATTGAGCTGAATGCATTACTTCCTATTCTATGCATTTTGATTTATGGATGTGTACATAACCACTCAGGGTGAGGTGGAACGGTATAAATATTGCATGTATCCTACTCAGAGCCATGGAATACTCAAATGCAAGGTGAATTCAGGAAGCTACCTCATAACATTTAGAGTGGAACAGTAAAAATCTTTGTTTAGTTCTGTAAACGGTAATGTTCCATTGTGTAAAAAAGTTGAAGTTACTAAAAGTAACTTCTCCAACATTGGTAGCACACTCATAAAATCGGTTGCATACTACTCTAAATCATATGGTAAGCAAAATAATATGGTTTACATCAAGTTATCACATAGTAGTTTCCCGCAAAATTCAACTTTACACTCTATTGAGCTGAATGCATTACTTTCTATTCTATGCATTTTGAGTTATGGATGTGTACATAACTACTCAGGGTGAGGTGGAACGGTATAAATATTGCATGTATCCTACTCAGAGCCATGAAATACTCAAATGCAAGGTAAATTCAGGAAGCTACCTCTTAACATTTAGAGTGGAACAGTAAATATCTTTGTTAAGTTCTGTAAACCGTAATGTTCCATTGTGTAAAAAAGTTGAAGTTACTAAAAGTAACTTCTCGAACATTGGTAGCACACTCATAAAATCGGTTGCATACTACTCTAAGTGATGTGGTAAGTAAAATAATAAGGTTTACATCAAGTTATCACATAGTAGTTTCCCGCAAAATTCAACTTTACACTCTATTGAGCTGAATGCATTACTTTATATTCTATGCATTTTGATTTATGGATGTGTACATAACCACTCAGGGTGAGGTGGAACGGTATAAATATTGCATGTATCCTACTCAGAGCCATGAAATACTCAAATGCAAGGTGAATTCAGGAAGCTACCTCATAACATTTAGAGTGGAACAGTAAATATCTTTGTTTAGTTCTGTAAATGGTAATGTTCCATTGTGTAGAAAAGTTGAAGTTACTAAAAGTAACTTCTCCAACCTTGCTAGCACACTCATAAAATTGGTTGCATACTACTCTAAATCGTATGGTAAGCAAAATAATAAGGTTTACATCAAGTTATCACATAGTAGTTTCCCGCAAAATTCATCTCTACACTATTGAGCTGAATGCATTACTTTCTATTCTATGCATTTTGAGTTATGGATGTGTACATAACTACTCAGGGTGAGGTGGAACGGTATAAATATTGCATGTATCCTAATCAGAGCCATGAAATACTCAAATGCAAGGTGAATTCAGGAAGCTACCTCTTAACATTTAGAGTGGAACAGTAAATATCTTTGTTAAGTTCTGTAAACGGTAATGTTCCTTTGTGTAAAAAAGTTGAAGTTACTAAAAGAAACTTCTCGAACATTGGTAAAACACTCATAAAATCGGTTGCATACTACTCTAAGTGATGTGGTAAGTAAAATAATAAGGTTTACATCAAGTTATCAGATAGTAGTTTCCCGCAAAATTCAACTTTACACTCTATTGAGCTGAATGCATTACTTCCTATTCTATGCATTTTGAGTTATGGATGTGTACATAACTACTCAGGGTGAGGTGGAACGGTATAAATATTGCATGTATCCTACTCAGAGCCATGGAATACTCAAATGCAAGGTGAATTCAGGAAGCTACCTCATAACATTTAGAGTGGAACAGTAAAAATCTTTGTTTAGTTCTGTAAACGGTAATGTTCCATTGTGTAAAAAAGTTGAAGTTACTAAAAGTAACTTCTCCAACATTGGTAGCACCCTCATAAAATCGGTTGCATACTACTCTAAATCATATGGTAAGCAAAATAATATGGTTTACATGAAGTTATCACATAGTAGTTTCCCTCAAAATTCAACTTTACACTCTATTGAGCTGAATGCATTACTTTCTATTCTATGCATTTTGAGTTATGGATGTGTACATAACTACTCAGGGTGAGGTGGAACGGAATAAATATTGCATGTATCCTACTCAGAGCCATGAAATACTCAAATGCAAGGTGAATTCAGGAAGCTACCTCATAACATTTAGAGTGGAACAGTAAATATCTTTGTTTAGTTCTGTAAATGGTAATGTTCCATTGTGTAGAAAAGTTGAAGTTACTAAAAGTAACTTCTCCAACCTTGCTAGCACACTCATAAAATTGGTTGCATACTACTCTAAATCGTATGGTAAGCAAAATAATAAGGTTTACATCAAGTTATCACATAGTAGTTTCCCGCAAAATTCATCTCTACACTCTATTGAGCTGAATGCATTACTTTCTATTCTATGCATTTTGATTTATGGATGTGTACATAACTACTCAGGGTGAGGTGGAACGGTATAAATATTGCATGTATCCTACTCAGAGGCATGAAATACTCAAATGCAAGGTGAATTCAGGAAGCTACCTCTTAACATTTAGAGTGGAACAGTAAATATCTTTGTTAAGTTCTGTAAACGGTAATGTTCCTTTGTGTAAAAAAGTTGAAGTTACTAAAAGTAACTTCTCGAACATTGGTAACACACTCATAAAATCGGTTGCATACTACTCTATTTGATGTGGTAAGTAAAATAATAAGGTTTACATCAAGTTATCAGATAGTAGTTTCCCGCAAAATTCAACTTTACACTCTATTGAGCTGAATGCATTACTTCCTATTCTATGCATTTTGATTTATGGATGTGTACATAACCACTCAGGGTGAGGTGGAACGGTATAAATATTGCATGTATCCTACTCAGAGCCACTCAAATGCAAGGTGAATTCAGGAAGCTACCTCATAACATTTAGAGTGGAACAGTTAAAATCTTTGTTTAGTTCTGTAAACGGTAATGTTCCATTGTGTAAAAAAGTTGAAGTTACTAAAAGTAACTTCTCCAACATTTGTAGCACACTCATAAAATCGGTTGCATACTACTCTAAATCATATGGTAAGCAAAATAATATGGTTTACATGAAGTTATCACATAGTAGTTTCCCGCAAAATTCAACTTTACACTCTATTGAGCTGAATGCATTACTTTCTATTCTATGCATTTTGAGTTATGGATGTGTACATAACTACTCAGGGAGAGGTGGAACGGTATAAATATTGCATGTATCCTACTCAGAGCCATGAAATACTCAAATGCAAGGTAAATTCAGGAAGCTACCTCATAACATTTAGAGTGGAACAGTAAATATCTTTGTTTAGTTCTGTAAATGGTAATGTTCCATTGTGTAGAAAAGTTGAAGTTACTAAAAGTAACTTCTCCAACCTTGGTAGCACACTCATAAAATCGTTTGCATACTACTCTAAGTGATGTGGTAAGTAAAATAATAAGGTTTACATCAAGTTATCACATAGTAGTTTCCCGCAAAATTCAACTTTACACTCTATTGAGCTGAATGCATTACTTCCTATTCTATGCATTTTGATTTATGGATGTGTACATAACCACTCAGGGTGAGGTGGAACGGTATAAATATTGCATGTATCCTACTCAGAGCCATGGAATACTCAAATGCAAGGTGAATTCAGGAAGCTAACTCCTAACATTTAGAGTGGAACAGTAAATATCTTTGTTTAGTTCTGTAAATGGTAATGTTCCATTGTGTAGAAAAGTTGAAGTTACTAAAACTAACTTCTCCAACCTTGGTAGCACACTCATAAATTTGGTTGCATACTACTCTAAATCGTATGGTAAGCAAAATAATAAGGTTTACATCAAGTTATCACATAGTAGTTTCCCGCAAAATTCATCTCTACACTATTGAGCTGAATGCATTACTTTCTATTCTATGCATTTTGAGTTATGGATGTGTACATAACTACTCAGGGTGAGGTGGAACGGTATAAATATTGCATGTATCCTAATCAGAGCCATGAAATACTCAAATGCAAGGTGAATTCAGGAAGCTACCTCTTAACATTTAGAGTGGAACAGTAAATATCTTTGTTAAGTTCTGTAAACCGTAATGTTCCATTGTGTAAAAAAGTTGAAGTTACTAAAAGTAACTTCTCGAACATTGGTAGCACACTCATAAAATCGGTTGCATACTACTCTAAGTGATGTGGTAAGTAAAATAATAAGGTTTACATCAAGTTATCACATAGTAGTTTCCCGCAAAATTCAACTTTACACTCTATTGAGCTGAATGCATTACTTTATATTCTATGCATTTTGATTTATGGATGTGTACATAACCACTCAGGGTGAGGTGGAACGGTATAAATATTGCAGGTATCCTACTCAGAGCCATCGAATACTCAAATGCAAGGTGAATTCAGGAAGCTAACTCATAACATTTAGAGTGGAACAGTAAAAATCTTAGTTTAGTTCTGTAAACGGTAATGTTCCATTGTGTAAAAAAGTTGAAGTTACTAAAAGTAACTTCTCCAACATTGGTAGCACACTCATAAAATCGGTTGCATACTACTCTAAATCATATGGTAAGAAAAATAATATGGTTTACATGAAGTTATCACATAGTAGTTTCCCTCAAAATTCAACTTTACACTCTATTGAGCTGAATGCATTACTTTCTATTCTATGCATTTTGAGTTATGGATGTGTACATAACTACTCAGGGTGAGGTGGAACGGTATAAATATTGCATGTATCCTACTCAGAGCCATGAAATACTCAAATGCAAGGTGAATTCAGGAAGCTACCTCATAACATTTAGAGTGGAACAGTAAATGTCTTTGTTTAGTTCTGTAAATGGTAATGTTCCATTGTGTAGAAAAGTTGAAGTTACTAAAAGTAACTTCTCCAACCTTGGTAGCACACTCATAAAATCGTTTGCATACTACTCTAAGTGATGTGGTAAGTAAAATAATAAGGTTTACATCAAGTTATCACATAGTAGTTTCCCGCAAAATTCAACTTTACACTCTATTGAGCTGAATGCATTACTTCCTATTCTATGCATTTTGATTTATGGATGTGTACATAACCACTCAGGGTGAGGTGGAACGAAATAAATATTGCATGTATCCTACTCAGATCCATGGAATACTCAAATGCAAGGTGAATTCAGGAAGCTACCTCCTAACATTTAGAGTGGAACAGTAAAAATCTTTGTTTATTTCTGTAAACGGTAATGTTCCATTGTGTAAAAAAGTTGAAGTTACTAAAAGTAACTTCTCCAACATTGGTAGCACACTCATAAAATCGGTTGCATACTACTCTAAATCATATGGTAAGCAAAATAATATGGTTTACATGAAGTTATCACATAGTAGTTTCCCGCAAAATTCAACTTTACACTCTATTGAGCTGAATGCATTACTTTCTATTCTATGCATTTTGAGTTATGGATATGTACATAACTACTCAGGGTGAGGTGGAACGGTATAAATATTGCATGTATCCTACTCAGAGCCATGAAATACTCAAATGCAAGGTAAATTCAGGAAGCTACCTCATAACATTTAGAGTGGAACAGTAAATATCTTTGTTTAGTTCTGTAAATGGTAATGTTCCATTGTGTAGAAAAGTTGAAGTTACTAAAACTAACTTCTCCAACCTTGGTAGCACACTCATAAAATTGGTTGCATACTACTCTAAATCGTATGGTAAGCAAAATAATAAGGTTTACATCAAGTTATCACATAGTAGTTTCCCGCAAAATTCATCTCTACACTCTATTGAGCTGAATGCATTACTTTCTATTCTATGCATTTTGATTTATGGATGTGTACATAACTACTCAGGGTGAGGTGGAACGGTATAAATATTGCATGTATCCTACTCAGAGGCATGAAATACTCAAATGCAAGGTGAATTCAGGAAGCTACCTCTTAACATTTAGAGTGGAACAGTAAATATCTTTGTTAAGTTCTGTAAACGGTAATGTTCCTTTGTGTAAAAAAGTTGAAGTTACTAAAAGTAACTTCTCGAACATTGGTAACACACTCATAAAATCGGTTGCATACTACTCTATTTGATGTGGTAAGTAAAATAATAAGGTTTACATCAAGTTATCAGATAGTAGTTTCCCGCAAAATTCAACTTTACACTCTATTGAGCTGAATGCATTACTTCCTATTCTATGCATTTTGATTTATGGATGTGTACATAACCACTCAGGGTGAGGTGGAACGGTATAAATATTGCATGTATCCTACTCAGAGCCACTCAAATGCAAGGTGAATTCAGGAAGCTACCTCATAACATTTAGAGTGGAACAGTTAAAATCTTTGTTTAGTTCTGTAAACGGTAATGTTCCATTGTGTAAAAAAGTTGAAGTTACTAAAAGTAACTTCTCCAACATTTGTAGCACACTCATAAAATCGGTTGCATACTACTCTAAATCATATGGTAAGCAAAATAATATGGTTTACATGAAGTTATCACATAGTAGTTTCCCGCAAAATTCAACTTTACACTCTATTGAGCTGAATGCATTACTTTCTATTCTATGCATTTTGAGTTATGGATGTGTACATAACTACTCAGGGAGAGGTGGAACGGTATAAATATTGCATGTATCCTACTCAGAGCCATGAAATACTCAAATGCAAGGTAAATTCAGGAAGCTACCTCATAACATTTAGAGTGGAACAGTAAATATCTTTGTTTAGTTCTGTAAATGGTAATGTTCCATTGTGTAGAAAAGTTGAAGTTACTAAAAGTAACTTCTCCAACCTTGGTAGCACACTCATAAAATCGTTTGCATACTACTCTAAGTGATGTGGTAAGTAAAATAATAAGGTTTACATCAAGTTATCACATAGTAGTTTCCCGCAAAATTCAACTTTACACTCTATTGAGCTGAATGCATTACTTCCTATTCTATGCATTTTGATTTATGGATGTGTACATAACCACTCAGGGTGAGGTGGAACGGTATAAATATTGCATGTATCCTACTCAGAGCCATGGAATACTCAAATGCAAGGTGAATTCAGGAAGCTAACTCCTAACATTTAGAGTGGAACAGTAAATATCTTTGTTTAGTTCTGTAAATGGTAATGTTCCATTGTGTAGAAAAGTTGAAGTTACTAAAACTAACTTCTCCAACCTTGGTAGCACACTCATAAATTTGGTTGCATACTACTCTAAATCGTATGGTAAGCAAAATAATAAGGTTTACATCAAGTTATCACATAGTAGTTTCCCGCAAAATTCATCTCTACACTATTGAGCTGAATGCATTACTTTCTATTCTATGCATTTTGAGTTATGGATGTGTACATAACTACTCAGGGTGAGGTGGAACGGTATAAATATTGCATGTATCCTAATCAGAGCCATGAAATACTCAAATGCAAGGTGAATTCAGGAAGCTACCTCTTAACATTTAGAGTGGAACAGTAAATATCTTTGTTAAGTTCTGTAAACCGTAATGTTCCATTGTGTAAAAAAGTTGAAGTTACTAAAAGTAACTTCTCGAACATTGGTAGCACACTCATAAAATCGGTTGCATACTACTCTAAGTGATGTGGTAAGTAAAATAATAAGGTTTACATCAAGTTATCACATAGTAGTTTCCCGCAAAATTCAACTTTACACTCTATTGAGCTGAATGCATTACTTTATATTCTATGCATTTTGATTTATGGATGTGTACATAACCACTCAGGGTGAGGTGGAACGGTATAAATATTGCAGGTATCCTACTCAGAGCCATCGAATACTCAAATGCAAGGTGAATTCAGGAAGCTAACTCATAACATTTAGAGTGGAACAGTAAAAATCTTAGTTTAGTTCTGTAAACGGTAATGTTCCATTGTGTAAAAAAGTTGAAGTTACTAAAAGTAACTTCTCCAACATTGGTAGCACACTCATAAAATCGGTTGCATACTACTCTAAATCATATGGTAAGAAAAATAATATGGTTTACATGAAGTTATCACATAGTAGTTTCCCTCAAAATTCAACTTTACACTCTATTGAGCTGAATGCATTACTTTCTATTCTATGCATTTTGAGTTATGGATGTGTACATAACTACTCAGGGTGAGGTGGAACGGTATAAATATTGCATGTATCCTACTCAGAGCCATGAAATACTCAAATGCAAGGTGAATTCAGGAAGCTACCTCATAACATTTAGAGTGGAACAGTAAATGTCTTTGTTTAGTTCTGTAAATGGTAATGTTCCATTGTGTAGAAAAGTTGAAGTTACTAAAAGTAACTTCTCCAACCTTGGTAGCACACTCATAAAATCGTTTGCATACTACTCTAAGTGATGTGGTAAGTAAAATAATAAGGTTTACATGAAGTTATCACATAGTAGTTTCCCGCAAAATTCAACTTTACACTCTATTGAGCTGAATGCATTACTTTCTATTCTATGCATTTTGAGTTATGGATATGTACATAACTACTCAGGGTGAGGTGGAACGGTATAAATATTGCATGTATCCTACTCAGAGCCATGAAATACTCAAATGCAAGGTAAATTCAGGAAGCTACCTCATAACATTTAGAGTGGAACAGTAAATATCTTTGTTTAGTTCTGTAAATGGTAATGTTCCATTGTGTAGAAAAGTTGAAGTTACTAAAACTAACTTCTCCAACCTTGGTAGCACACTCATAAAATTGGTTGCATACTACTCTAAATCGTATGGTAAGCAAAATAATAAGGTTTACATCAAGTTATCACATAGTAGTTTCCCGCAAAATTCATCTCTACACTATTGAGCTGAATGCATTACTTTCTATTCTATGCATTTTGAGTTATGGATGTGTACATAACTACTCAGGGTGAGGTGGAACGGTATAAATATTGCATGTATCCTAATCAGAGCCATGAAATACTCAAATGCAAGGTGAATTCAGGAAGCTACCTCTTAACATTTAGAGTGGAACAGTAAATATCTTTGTTAAGTTCTGTAAACCGTAATGTTCCATTGTGTAAAAAAGTTGAAGTTACTAAAAGTAACTTCTCGAACATTGGTAGCACACTCATAAAATCGGTTGCATACTACTCTAAGTGATGTGGTAAGTAAAATAATAAGGTTTACATCAAGTTATCACATAGTAGTTTCCCGCAAAATTCAACTTTACACTCTATTGAGCTGAATGCATTACTTTATATTCTATGCATTTTGATTTATGGATGTGTACATAACCACTCAGGGTGAGGTGGAACGGTATAAATATTGCAGGTATCCTACTCAGAGCCATAGAATACTCAAATGCAAGGTGAATTCAGGAAGCTAACTCATAACATTTAGAGTGGAACAGTAAAAATCTTAGTTTAGTTCTGTAAATGGTAATGTTCCATTGTGTAAAAAAGTTGAAGTTACTAAAAGTAACTTCTCCAACATTGGTAGCACACTCATAAAATCGGTTGCATACTACTCTAAATCATATGGTAAGCAAAATAATATGGTTTACATGAAGTTATCACATAGTAGTTTCCCTCAAAATTCAACTTTACACTCTATTGAGCTGAATGCATTATTTTCTATTCTATGCATTTTGAGTTATGGATGTGTACAGAACTACTCAGGGTGAGGTGGAACGGTATAAATATTGCATGTATCCTACTCAGAGCCATGAAATACTCAAATGCAAGGTGAATTCAGGAAGCTACCTCATAACATTTAGAGTGGAACAGTAAATGTCTTTGTTTAGTTCTGTAAATGGTAATGTTCCATTGTGTAGAAAAGTTGAAGTTACTAAAAGTAACTTCTCCAACCTTGGTAGCACACTCATAAAATCGTTTGCATACTACTCTAAGTGATGTGGTAAGTAAAATAATAAGGTTTACATCAAGTTATCACATAGTAGTTTCCCGCAAAATTCAACTTTACACTCTATTGAGCTGAATGCATTACTTCCTATTCTATGCATTTTGATTTATGGATGTGTACATAACCACTCAGGGTGAGGTGGAACGGTATAAATATTGCATGTATCCTACTCAGAGCCATGGAATACTCAAATGCAAGGTGAATTCAGGAAGCTACCTCATAACATTTAGAGTGGAACAGTAAAAATCTTTGTTTAGTTCTGTAAACGGTAATGTTCCATTGTGTAAAAAAGTTGAAGTTACTAAAAGTAACTTCTCCAACATTGGTAGCACACTCATAAAATCGGTTGCATACTACTCTAAATCATATGGTAAGAAAAATAATATGGTTTACATGAAGTTATCACATAGTAGTTTCCCTCAAAATTCAACTTTACACTCTATTGAGCTGAATGCATTACTTTCTATTCTATGCATTTTGAGTTATGGATGTGTACATAACTACTCAGGGTGAGGTGGAACGGTATAAATATTGCATGTATCCTACTCAGAGCCATGAAATACTCAAATGCAAGGTGAATTCAGGAAGCTACCTCATAACATTTAGAGTGGAACAGTAAATGTCTTTGTTTAGTTCTGTAAATGGTAATGTTCCATTGTGTAGAAAAGTTGAAGTTACTAAAAGTAACTTCTCCAACCTTGGTAGCACACTCATAAAATCGTTTGCATACTACTCTAAGTGATGTGGTAAGTAAAATAATAAGGTTTACATCAAGTTATCACATAGTAGTTTCCCGCAAAATTCAACTTTACACTCTATTGAGCTGAATGCATTACTTCCTATTCTATGCATTTTGATTTATGGATGTGTACATAACCACTCAGGGTGAGGTGGAACGAAATAAATATTGCATGTATCCTACTCAGATCCATGGAATACTCAAATGCAAGGTGAATTCAGGAAGCTACCTCCTAACATTTAGAGTGGAACAGTAAAAATCTTTGTTTATTTCTGTAAACGGTAATGTTCCATTGTGTAAAAAAGTTGAAGTTACTAAAAGTAACTTCTCCAACATTGGTAGCACACTCATAAAATCGGTTGCATACTACTCTAAATCATATGGTAAGCAAAATAATATGGTTTACATGAAGTTATCACATAGTAGTTTCCCGCAAAATTCAACTTTACACTCTATTGAGCTGAATGCATTACTTTCTATTCTATGCATTTTGAGTTATGGATATGTACATAACTACTCAGGGTGAGGTGGAACGGTATAAATATTGCATGTATCCTACTCAGAGCCATGAAATACTCAAATGCAAGGTAAATTCAGGAAGCTACCTCATAACATTTAGAGTGGAACAGTAAATATCTTTGTTTAGTTCTGTAAATGGTAATGTTCCATTGTGTAGAAAAGTTGAAGTTACTAAAACTAACTTCTCCAACCTTGGTAGCACACTCATAAAATTGGTTGCATACTACTCTAAATCGTATGGTAAGCAAAATAATAAGGTTTACATCAAGTTATCACATAGTAGTTTCCCGCAAAATTCATCTCTACACTATTGAGCTGAATGCATTACTTTCTATTCTATGCATTTTGAGTTATGGATGTGTACATAACTACTCAGGGTGAGGTGGAACGGTATAAATATTGCATGTATCCTAATCAGAGCCATGAAATACTCAAATGCAAGGTGAATTCAGGAAGCTACCTCTTAACATTTAGAGTGGAACAGTAAATATCTTTGTTAAGTTCTGTAAACCGTAATGTTCCATTGTGTAAAAAAGTTGAAGTTACTAAAAGTAACTTCTCGAACATTGGTAGCACACTCATAAAATCGGTTGCATACTACTCTAAGTGATGTGGTAAGTAAAATAATAAGGTTTACATCAAGTTATCACATAGTAGTTTCCCGCAAAATTCAACTTTACACTCTATTGAGCTGAATGCATTACTTTATATTCTATGCATTTTGATTTATGGATGTGTACATAACCACTCAGGGTGAGGTGGAACGGTATAAATATTGCAGGTATCCTACTCAGAGCCATCGAATACTCAAATGCAAGGTGAATTCAGGAAGCTAACTCATAACATTTAGAGTGGAACAGTAAAAATCTTAGTTTAGTTCTGTAAACGGTAATGTTCCATTGTGTAAAAAAGTTGAAGTTACTAAAAGTAACTTCTCCAACATTGGTAGCACACTCATAAAATCGGTTGCATACTACTCTAAATCATATGGTAAGAAAAATAATATGGTTTACATGAAGTTATCACATAGTAGTTTCCCTCAAAATTCAACTTTACACTCTATTGAGCTGAATGCATTACTTTCTATTCTATGCATTTTGAGTTATGGATGTGTACATAACTACTCAGGGTGAGGTGGAACGGTATAAATATTGCATGTATCCTACTCAGAGCCATGAAATACTCAAATGCAAGGTGAATTCAGGAAGCTACCTCATAACATTTAGAGTGGAACAGTAAATGTCTTTGTTTAGTTCTGTAAATGGTAATGTTCCATTGTGTAGAAAAGTTGAAGTTACTAAAAGTAACTTCTCCAACCTTGGTAGCACACTCATAAAATCGTTTGCATACTACTCTAAGTGATGTGGTAAGTAAAATAATAAGGTTTACATCAAGTTATCACATAGTAGTTTCCCGCAAAATTCAACTTTACACTCTATTGAGCTGAATGCATTACTTCCTATTCTATGCATTTTGATTTATGGATGTGTACATAACCACTCAGGGTGAGGTGGAACGAAATAAATATTGCATGTATCCTACTCAGATCCATGGAATACTCAAATGCAAGGTGAATTCAGGAAGCTACCTCCTAACATTTAGAGTGGAACAGTAAAAATCTTTGTTTATTTCTGTAAACGGTAATGTTCCATTGTGTAAAAAAGTTGAAGTTACTAAAAGTAACTTCTCCAACATTGGTAGCACACTCATAAAATCGGTTGCATACTACTCTAAATCATATGGTAAGCAAAATAATATGGTTTACATGAAGTTATCACATAGTAGTTTCCCGCAAAATTCAACTTTACACTCTATTGAGCTGAATGCATTACTTTCTATTCTATGCATTTTGAGTTATGGATATGTACATAACTACTCAGGGTGAGGTGGAACGGTATAAATATTGCATGTATCCTACTCAGAGCCATGAAATACTCAAATGCAAGGTAAATTCAGGAAGCTACCTCATAACATTTAGAGTGGAACAGTAAATATCTTTGTTTAGTTCTGTAAATGGTAATGTTCCATTGTGTAGAAAAGTTGAAGTTACTAAAACTAACTTCTCCAACCTTGGTAGCACACTCATAAAATTGGTTGCATACTACTCTAAATCGTATGGTAAGCAAAATAATAAGGTTTACATCAAGTTATCACATAGTAGTTTCCCGCAAAATTCATCTCTACACTATTGAGCTGAATGCATTACTTTCTATTCTATGCATTTTGAGTTATGGATGTGTACATAACTACTCAGGGTGAGGTGGAACGGTATAAATATTGCATGTATCCTAATCAGAGCCATGAAATACTCAAATGCAAGGTGAATTCAGGAAGCTACCTCTTAACATTTAGAGTGGAACAGTAAATATCTTTGTTAAGTTCTGTAAACCGTAATGTTCCATTGTGTAAAAAAGTTGAAGTTACTAAAAGTAACTTCTCGAACATTGGTAGCACACTCATAAAATCGGTTGCATACTACTCTAAGTGATGTGGTAAGTAAAATAATAAGGTTTACATCAAGTTATCACATAGTAGTTTCCCGCAAAATTCAACTTTACACTCTATTGAGCTGAATGCATTACTTTATATTCTATGCATTTTGATTTATGGATGTGTACATAACCACTCAGGGTGAGGTGGAACGGTATAAATATTGCAGGTATCCTACTCAGAGCCATAGAATACTCAAATGCAAGGTGAATTCAGGAAGCTAACTCATAACATTTAGAGTGGAACAGTAAAAATCTTAGTTTAGTTCTGTAAATGGTAATGTTCCATTGTGTAAAAAAGTTGAAGTTACTAAAAGTAACTTCTCCAACATTGGTAGCACACTCATAAAATCGGTTGCATACTACTCTAAATCATATGGTAAGCAAAATAATATGGTTTACATGAAGTTATCACATAGTAGTTTCCCTCAAAATTCAACTTTACACTCTATTGAGCTGAATGCATTATTTTCTATTCTATGCATTTTGAGTTATGGATGTGTACAGAACTACTCAGGGTGAGGTGGAACGGTATAAATATTGCATGTATCCTACTCAGAGCCATGAAATACTCAAATGCAAGGTGAATTCAGGAAGCTACCTCATAACATTTAGAGTGGAACAGTAAATGTCTTTGTTTAGTTCTGTAAATGGTAATGTTCCATTGTGTAGAAAAGTTGAAGTTACTAAAAGTAACTTCTCCAACCTTGGTAGCACACTCATAAAATCGTTTGCATACTACTCTAAGTGATGTGGTAAGTAAAATAATAAGGTTTACATCAAGTTATCACATAGTAGTTTCCCGCAAAATTCAACTTTACACTCTATTGAGCTGAATGCATTACTTCCTATTCTATGCATTTTGATTTATGGATGTGTACATAACCACTCAGGGTGAGGTGGAACGGTATAAATATTGCATGTATCCTACTCAGAGCCATGGAATACTCAAATGCAAGGTGAATTCAGGAAGCTACCTCATAACATTTAGAGTGGAACAGTAAAAATCTTTGTTTAGTTCTGTAAACGGTAATGTTCCATTGTGTAAAAAAGTTGAAGTTACTAAAAGTAACTTCTCCAACATTGGTAGCACCATCATAAAATCGGTTGCATACTATTCTAAATCATATGGTAAGCAAAATAATATGGTTTACATGAAGTTATCACATAGTAGTTTCCCTCAAAATTCAACTTTACACTCTATTGAGCTGAATACATTACTTTCTATTCTATGCATTTTGAGTTATGGATGTGTACATAACTACTCAGGGTGAGGTGGAACGGTATAAATATTGCATGTATCCTACTCAGAGCCATGAAATACTCAAATGCAAGGTGAATTCAGGAAGCTACCTCATAACATTTAGAGTGGAACAGTAAATATCTTTGTTTAGTTCTGTAAATGGTAATGTTCCATTGTGTAGAAAAGTTGAAGTTACTAAAAGTAACTTCTCCAACCCTGGTAGCACACTCATAAAATCGTTTGCATACTACTCTAAGTGATGTGGTAAGTAAAATAATAAGGTTTACATCAAGTTATCACATAGTAGTTTCCCGCAAAATTCAACTTTACACTCTATTGAGCTGAATGCATTACTTCCTATTCTATGCATTTTGATTTATGGATGTGTACATAACCACTCAGGGTGAGGTGGAACGGTATAAATATTGCATGTATCCTACTCAGATCCATGGAATACTCAAATGCAAGGTGAATTCAGGAAGCTACCTCCTAACATTTAGAGTGGAACAGTAAATATCTTTGTTTAGTTCTGTAAATGGTAATGTTCCATTGTGTAGAAAAGTTGAAGTTACTAAAACTAACTTCTCCAACCTTGGTAGCACACTCATAAAATTGGTTGCATACTACTCTAAATCGTATGGTAAGCAAAATAATAAGGTTTACATCAAGTTATCACATAGTAGTTTCCCGCAAAATTCATCTCTACACTATTGAGCTGAATGCATTACTTTCTATTCTATGCATTTTGAGTTATGGATGTGTACATAACTACTCAGGGTGAGGTGGAACGGTATAAATATTGCATGTATCCTAATCAGAGCCATGAAATACTCAAATGCAAGGTGAATTCAGGAAGCTACCTCTTAACATTTAGAGTGGAACAGTAAATATCTTTGTTAAGTTCTGTAAACCGTAATGTTCCATTGTGTAAAAAAGTTGAAGTTACTAAAAGTAACTTCTCGAACATTGGTAGCACACTCATAAAATCGGTTGCATACTACTCTAAGTGATGTGGTAAGTAAAATAATAAGGTTTACATCAAGTTATCACATAGTAGTTTCCCGCAAAATTCAACTTTACACTCTATTGAGCTGAATGCATTACTTTATATTCTATGCATTTTGATTTATGGATGTGTACATAACCACTCAGGGTGAGGTGGAACGGTATAAATATTGCAGGTATCCTACTCAGAGCCATCGAATACTCAAATGCAAGGTGAATTCAGGAAGCTAACTCATAACATTTAGAGTGGAACAGTAAAAATCTTAGTTTAGTTCTGTAAACGGTAATGTTCCATTGTGTAAAAAAGTTGAAGTTACTAAAAGTAACTTCTCCAACATTGGTAGCACACTCATAAAATCGGTTGCATACTACACTAAATCATATGGTAAGCAAAATAATATGGTTTACATGAAGTTATCACATAGTAGTTTCCCTCAAAATTCAACTTTACACTCTATTGAGCTGAATGCATTACTTTCTATTCTATGCATTTTGAGTTATGGATGTGTACATAACTACTCAGGGTGAGGTGGAACGGTATAAATATTGCATGTATCCTACTCAGAGCCATGAAATACTCAAATGCAAGGTGAATTCAGGAAGCTACCTCATAACATTTAGAGTGGAACAGTAAATGTCTTTGTTTAGTTCTGTAAATGGTAATGTTCCATTGTGTAGAAAAGTTGAAATTACTAAAAGTAACTTCTCCAACCTTGGTAGCACACTCATAAAATCGTTTGCATACTACTCTAAGTGATGTGGTAAGTAAAATAATAAGGTTTACATCAAGTTATCACATAGTAGTTTCCCGCAAAATTCAACTTTACACTCTATTGAGCTGAATGCATTACTTCCTATTCTATGCATTTTGATTTATGGATGTGTACATAACTACTCAGGGTGAGGTGGAACGGTATAAATATTGCATGTATCCTACTCAGAGCCATGAAATACTCAAATGCAAGGTGAATTCAGGAAGCTACCTCATAACATTTAGAGTGGAACAGTAAATATCTTTGTTTAGTTCTGTAAATGGTAATGTTCCATTGTGTAGAAAAGTTGAAGTTACTAAAAGTAACTTCTCCAACCTTGCTAGCACACTCATAAAATTGGTTGCATACTACTCTAAATCGTATGGTAAGCAAAATAATAAGGTTTACATCAAGTTATCACATAGTAGTTTCCCGCAAAATTCATCTCTACACTCTATTGAGCTGAATGCATTACTTTCTATTCTATGCATTTTGATTTATGGATGTGTACATAACTACTCAGGGTGAGGTGGAACGGTATAAATATTGCATGTATCCTACTCAGAGGCATGAAATACTCAAATGCAAGGTGAATTCAGGAAGCTACCTCATAACATTTAGAGTGGAACAGTTAAAATCTTTGTTTAGTTCTGTAAACGGTAATGTTCCATTGTGTAAAAAAGTTGAAGTTACTAAAAGTAACTTCTCGAACATTGGTAACACACTCATAAAGTCGGTTGCATACTACTCTAAGTGATGTGGTAAGTAAAATAATAAGGTTTACATCAAGTTATCAGATAGTAGTTTCCCGCAAAATTCAACTTTACACTCTATTGAGCTGAATGCATTACTTCCTATTCTATGCATTTTGATTTATGGATGTGTACATAACCACTCAGGGTGAGGTGGAACGGTATAAATATTGCATGTATCCTACTCAGAGCCACTCAAATGCAAGGTGAATTCAGGAAGCTACCTCATAACATTTAGAGTGGAACAGTTAAAATCTTAGTTTAGTTCTGTAAACGGTAATGTTCCATTGTGTAAAAAAGTTGAAGTTACTAAAAGTAACTTCTCCAACATTGGTAGCACACTCATAAAATCGGTTGCATACTACTCTAAATCATATGGTAAGCAAAATAATATGGTTTACATGAAGTTATCACATAGTAGTTTCCCTCAAAATTCAACTTTACACTCTATTGAGCTGAATGCATTACTTTCTATTCTATGCATTTTGAGTTATGGATGTGTACATAACTACTCAGGGTGAGGTGGAACGGTATAAATATTGCATGTATCCTACTCAGAGCCATGAAATACTCAAATGCAAGGTGAATTCAGGAAGCTACCTCATAACATTTAGAGTGGAACAGTAAATGTCTTTGTTTAGTTCTGTAAATGGTAATGTTCCATTGTGTAGAAAAGTTGAAGTTACTAAAACTAACTTCTCCAACCTTGCTAGCACACTCATAAAATTGGTTGCATACTACTCTAAATCGTATGGTAAGCAAAATAATAAGGTTTACATCAAGTTATCACATAGTAGTTTCCCGCAAAATTCATCTCTACACTATTGAGCTGAATGCATTACTTTCTATTCTATGCATTTTGAGTTATGGATGTGTACATAACTACTCAGGGTGAGGTGGAACGGTATAAATATTGCATGTATCCTACTCAGAGCCATGAAATACTCAAATGCAAGGTGAATTCAGGAAGCTACCTCATAAC
The DNA here is from genome assembly GCF_048418815.1 of Hemitrygon akajei. Taxonomy (NCBI): domain Eukaryota; kingdom Metazoa; phylum Chordata; class Chondrichthyes; order Myliobatiformes; family Dasyatidae; genus Hemitrygon; species Hemitrygon akajei. The sequence goes on along the minus strand of NC_133129.1, from coordinate 109,172,017 downwards.
ATTTAGAGTGGAACAGTAAATGTCTTTGTTTAGTTCTGTAAATGGTAATGTTCCATTGTGTAGAAAAGTTGAAATTACTAAAAGTAACTTCTCCAACCTTGGTAGCACACTCATAAAATCGTTTGCATACTACTCTAAGTGATGTGGTAAGTAAAATAATAAGGTTTACATCAAGTTATCACATAGTAGTTTCCCGCAAAATTCAACTTTACACTCTATTGAGCTGAATGCATTACTTCCTATTCTATGCATTTTGATTTATGGATGTGTACATAACTACTCAGGGTGAGGTGGAACGGTATAAATATTGCATGTATCCTACTCAGAGCCATGAAATACTCAAATGCAAGGTGAATTCAGGAAGCTACCTCATAACATTTAGAGTGGAACAGTAAATATCTTTGTTTAGTTCTGTAAATGGTAATGTTCCATTGTGTAGAAAAGTTGAAGTTACTAAAAGTAACTTCTCCAACCTTGCTAGCACACTCATAAAATTGGTTGCATACTACTCTAAATCGTATGGTAAGCAAAATAATAAGGTTTACATCAAGTTATCACATAGTAGTTTCCCGCAAAATTCATCTCTACACTCTATTGAGCTGAATGCATTACTTTCTATTCTATGCATTTTGATTTATGGATGTGTACATAACTACTCAGGGTGAGGTGGAACGGTATAAATATTGCATGTATCCTACTCAGAGGCATGAAATACTCAAATGCAAGGTGAATTCAGGAAGCTACCTCATAACATTTAGAGTGGAACAGTTAAAATCTTTGTTTAGTTCTGTAAACGGTAATGTTCCATTGTGTAAAAAAGTTGAAGTTACTAAAAGTAACTTCTCGAACATTGGTAACACACTCATAAAGTCGGTTGCATACTACTCTAAGTGATGTGGTAAGTAAAATAATAAGGTTTACATCAAGTTATCAGATAGTAGTTTCCCGCAAAATTCAACTTTACACTCTATTGAGCTGAATGCATTACTTCCTATTCTATGCATTTTGATTTATGGATGTGTACATAACCACTCAGGGTGAGGTGGAACGGTATAAATATTGCATGTATCCTACTCAGAGCCACTCAAATGCAAGGTGAATTCAGGAAGCTACCTCATAACATTTAGAGTGGAACAGTTAAAATCTTAGTTTAGTTCTGTAAACGGTAATGTTCCATTGTGTAAAAAAGTTGAATTTACTAAAAGTAACTTCTCCAACATTGGTAGCACACTCATAAAATCGGTTGCATACTACTCTAAATCATATGGTAAGCAAAATAATATGGTTTACATGAAGTTATCACATAGTAGTTTCCCTCAAAATTCAACTTTACACTCTATTGAGCTGAATGCATTACTTTCTATTCTATGCATTTTGAGTTATGGATGTGTACATAACTACTCAGGGTGAGGTGGAACGGTATAAATATTGCATGTATCCTACTCAGAGCCATGAAATACTCAAATGCAAGGTGAATTCAGGAAGCTACCTCATAACATTTAGAGTGGAACAGTAAATGTCTTTGTTTAGTTCTGTAAATGGTAATGTTCCATTGTGTAGAAAAGTTGAAGTTACTAAAACTAACTTCTCCAACCTTGCTAGCACACTCATAAAATTGGTTGCATACTACTCTAAATCGTATGGTAAGCAAAATAATAAGGTTTACATCAAGTTATCACATAGTAGTTTCCCGCAAAATTCATCTCTACACTATTGAGCTGAATGCATTACTTTCTATTCTATGCATTTTGAGTTATGGATGTGTACATAACTACTCAGGGTGAGGTGGAACGGTATAAATATTGCATGTATCCTACTCAGAGCCATGAAATACTCAAATGCAAGGTAAATTCAGGAAGCTACCTCATAACATTTAGAGTGGAACAGTAAATATCTTTGTTTAGTTCTGTAAATGGTAATGTTCCATTGTGTAGAAAAGTTGAAGTTACTAAAAGTAACTTCTCCAACCCTGGTAGCACACTCATAAAATCGTTTGCATACTACTCTAAGTGATGTGGTAAGTAAAATAATAAGGTTTACATCAAGTTATCACATAGTAGTTTCCCGCAAAATTCAACTTTACACTCTATTGAGCTGAATGCATTACTTCCTATTCTATGCATTTTGATTTATGGATGTGTACATAACCACTCAGGGTGAGGTGGAACGGTATAAATATTGCATGTATCCTACTCAGAGCCATGAAATACTCAAATGCAAGGTGAATTCAGGAAGCTACCTCATAACATTTAGAGTGGAACAGTAAATGTCTTTGTTTAGTTCTGTAAATGGTAATGTTCCATTGTGTAGAAAAGTTGAAGTTACTAAAAGTAACTTCTCCAACCTTGCTAGCACACTCATAAAATTGGTTGCATACTACTCTAAATCGTATGGTAAGCAAAATAATAAGGTTTACATCAAGTTATCACATAGTAGTTTCCCGCAAAATTCATCTCTACACTCTATTGAGCTGAATGCATTACTTTCTATTCCATGCATTTTGATTTATGGATGTGTACATAACTACTCAGGGTGAGGTGGAACGGTATAAATATTGCATGTATCCTACTCAGAGGCATGAAATACTCAAATGCAAGGTGAATTCAGGAAGCTACCTCTTAACATTTAGAGTGGAACAGTAAATATCTTTGTTAAGTTCTGTAAACGGTAATGTTCCTTTGTGTAAAAAAGTTGAAGTTACTAAAAGTAACTTCTCGAACATTGGTAACACACTCATAAAATCGGTTGCATACTACTCTAAGTGATGTGGTAAGTAAAATAATAAGGTTTACATCAAGTTATCAGATAGTAGTTTCCCGCAAAATTCAACTTTACACTCTATTGAGCTGAATGCATTACTTCCTATTCTATGCATTTTGATTTATGGATGTGTACATAACCACTCAGGGTGAGGTGGAACGGTATAAATATTGCATGTATCCTACTCAGAGCCATGGAATACTCAAATGCAAGGTAAATTCAGGAAGCTACCTCATAACATTTAGAGTGGAACAGTAAATATCTTTGGTTAGTTCTGTAAATGGTAATGTTCCATTGTGTAGAAAAGTTGAAGTTACTAAAAGTAACTTCTCCAACCTTGGTAGCACACTCATAAAATCGTTTGCATACTACTCTAAGTGATGTGGTAAGTAAAATAATAAGGTTTACATCAAGTTATCACATAGTAGTTTCCCGCAAAATTCAACTTTACACTCTATTGAGCTGAATGCATTACTTCCTATTCTATGCATTTTGATTTATGGATGTGTACATAACCACTCAGGGTGAGGTGGAACGGTATAAATATTGCATGTATCCTACTCAGATCCATGGAATACTCAAATGCAAGGTGAATTCAGGAAGCTACCTCCTAACATTTAGAGTGGAACAGTAAAAATCTTTGTTTAGTTCTGTAAACGGTAATGTTCCATTGTGTAAAAAAGTTGAAGTTACTAAAAGTAACTACTCCAACATTGGTAGCACACTCATAAAATCGGTTGCATACTACTCTAAATCATATGGTAAGCAAAATAATATGGTTTACATGAAGTTATCACATAGTAGTTTCCCGCAAAATTCAACTTTACACTCTATTGAGCTGAATGCATTACTTTCTATTCTATGCATTTTGAGTTATGGATGTGTACATAACTACTCAGGGTGAGGTGGAACGGTATAAATATTGCATGTATCCTACTCAGAGCCATGAAATACTCAAATGCAAGGTAAATTCAGGAAGCTACCTCATAACATTTAGAGTGGAACAGTAAATATCTTTGGTTAGTTCTGTAAATGGTAATGTTCCATTGTGTAGAAAAGTTGAAGTTACTAAAAGTAACTTCTCCAACCTTGGTAGCACACTCATAAAATCGTTTGCATACTACTCTAAGTGATGTGGTAAGTAAAATAATAAGGTTTACATCAAGTTATCACATAGTAGTTTCCCGCAAAATTCAACTTTACACTCTATTGAGCTGAATGCATTACTTCCTATTCTATGCATTTTGATTTATGGATGTGTACATAACCACTCAGGGTGAGGTGGAACGGTATAAATATTGCATGTATCCTACTCAGATCCATGGAATACTCAAATGCAAGGTGAATTCAGGAAGCTACCTCCTAACATTTAGAGTGGAACAGTAAAAATCTTTGTTTAGTTCTGTAAACGGTAATGTTCCATTGTGTAAAAAAGTTGAAGTTACTAAAAGTAACTTCTCCAACATTGGTAGCACACTCATAAAATCGGTTGCATACTACTCTAAATCATATGGTAAGCAAAATAATATGGTTTACATGAAGTTATCACATAGTAGTTTCCCGCAAAATTCAACTTTACACTCTATTGAGCTGAATGCATTACTTTCTATTCTATGCATTTTGAGTTATGGATGTGTACATAACTACTCAGGGTGAGGTGGAACGGTATAAATATTGCATGTATCCTACTCAGAGCCATGAAATACTCAAATGCAAGGTAAATTCAGGAAGCTACCTCATAACATTTAGAGTGGAACAGTAAATATCTTTGTTTAGTTCTGTAAATGGTAATGTTCCATTGTGTAGAAAAGTTGAAGTTACTAAAAGTAACTTCTCCAACCCTGGTAGCACACTCATAAAATCGTTTGCATACTACTCTAAGTGATGTGGTAAGTAAAATAATAAGGTTTACATCAAGTTATCACATAGTAGTTTCCCGCAAAATTCAACTTTACACTCTATTGAGCTGAATGCATTACTTCCTATTCTATGCATTTTGATTTATGGATGTGTACATAACCACTCAGGGTGAGGTGGAACGGTATAAATATTGCAGGTATCCTACTCAGATCCATGGAATACTCAAATGCAAGGTGAATTCAGGAAGCTACCTCCTAACATTTAGAGTGGAACAGTAAAAATCTTTGTTTAGTTCTGTAAACGGTAATGTTCCATTGTGTAAAAAAGTTGAAGTTACTAAAAGTAACTTCTCCAACCTTGCTAGCACACTCATAAAATTGGTTGCATACTACTCTAAATCGTATGGTAAGCAAAATAATAAGGTTTACATCAAGTTATCACATAGTAGTTTCCCGCAAAATTCATCTCTACACTCTATTGAGCTGAATGCATTACTTTCTATTCCATGCATTTTGATTTATGGATGTGTACATAACTACTCAGGGTGAGGTGGAACGGTATAAATATTGCATGTATCCTACTCAGAGGCATGAAATACTCAAATGCAAGGTGAATTCAGGAAGCTACCTCTTAACATTTAGAGTGGAACAGTAAATATCTTTGTTAAGTTCTGTAAACGGTAATGTTCCTTTGTGTAAAAAAGTTGAAGTTACTAAAAGTAACTTCTCGAACATTGGTAACACACTCATAAAATCGGTTGCATACTACTCTAAGTGATGTGGTAAGTAAAATAATAAGGTTTACATCAAGTTATCAGATAGTAGTTTCCCGCAAAATTCAACTTTACACTCTATTGAGCTGAATGCATTACTTCCTATTCTATGCATTTTGATTTATGGATGTGTACATAACCACTCAGGGTGAGGTGGAACGGTATAAATATTGCATGTATCCTACTCAGAGCCATGGAATACTCAAATGCAAGGTGAATTCAGGAAGCTACCTCATAACATTTAGAGTGGAACAGTAAAAATCTTTGTTTAGTTCTGTAAACGGTAATGTTCCATTGTGTAAAAAAGTTGAAGTTACTAAAAGTAACTTCTCCAACATTGGTAGCACACTCATAAAATCGGTTGCATACTACTCTAAATCATATGGTAAGCAAAATAATATGGTTTACATCAAGTTATCACATAGTAGTTTCCCGCAAAATTCAACTTTACACTCTATTGAGCTGAATGCATTACTTTCTATTCTATGCATTTGGAGTTATGGATGTGTACATAACTACTCAGGGTGAGGTGGAACGGTATAAATATTGCATGTATCCTACTCAGAGCCATGAAATACTCAAATGCAAGGTAAATTCAGGAAGCTACCTCATAACATTTAGAGTGGAACAGTAAATATCTTTGGTTAGTTCTGTAAATGGTAATGTTCCATTGTGTAGAAAAGTTGAAGTTACTAAAAGTAACTTCTCCAACCTTGGTAGCACACTCATAAAATCGTTTGCATACTACTCTAAGTGATGTGGTAAGTAAAATAATAAGGTTTACATCAAGTTATCACATAGTAGTTTCCCGCAAAATTCAACTTTACACTCTATTGAGCTGAATGCATTACTTCCTATTCTATGCATTTTGATTTATGGATGTGTACATAACCACTCAGGGTGAGGTGGAACGGTATAAATATTGCATGTATCCTACTCAGATCCATGGAATACTCAAATGCAAGGTGAATTCAGGAAGCTACCTCCTAACATTTAGAGTGGAACAGTAAAAATCTTTGTTTAGTTCTGTAAACGGTAATGTTCCATTGTGTAAAAAAGTTGAAGTTACTAAAAGTAACTTCTCCAACATTGGTAGCACACTCATAAAATCGGTTGCATACTACTCTAAATCATATGGTAAGCAAAATAATATGGTTTACATGAAGTTATCACATAGTAGTTTCCCGCAAAATTCAACTTTACACTCTATTGAGCTGAATGCATTACTTTCTATTCTATGCATTTTGAGTTATGGATGTGTACATAACTACTCAGGGTGAGGTGGAACGGTATAAATATTGCATGTATCCTACTCAGAGCCATGAAATACTCAAATGCAAGGTAAATTCAGGAAGCTACCTCATAACATTTAGAGTGGAACAGTAAATATCTTTGTTTAGTTCTGTAAATGGTAATGTTCCATTGTGTAGAAAAGTTGAAGTTACTAAAAGTAACTTCTCCAACCCTGGTAGCACACTCATAAAATCGTTTGCATACTACTCTAAGTGATGTGGTAAGTAAAATAATAAGGTTTACATCAAGTTATCACATAGTAGTTTCCCGCAAAATTCAACTTTACACTCTATTGAGCTGAATGCATTACTTCCTATTCTATGCATTTTGATTTATGGATGTGTACATAACCACTCAGGGTGAGGTGGAACGGTATAAATATTGCAGGTATCCTACTCAGAGCCATCGAATACTCAAATGCAAGGTGAATTCAGGAAGCTAACTCATAACATTTAGAGTGGAACAGTAAAAATCTGTTTAGTTCTGTAAACGGTAATGTTCCATTGTGTAGAAAAGTTGAAGTTACTAAAACTAACTTCTCCAACCTTGGTAGCACACTCATAAAATTGGTTGCATACTACTCTAAATCGTATGGTAAGCAAAATAATAAGGTTTACATCAAGTTATCACATAGTAGTTTCCCGCAAAATTCATCTCTACACTATTGAGCTGAATGCATTACTTTCTATTCTATGCATTTTGAGTTATGGATGTGTACATAACTACTCAGGGTGAGGTGGAACGGTATAAATATTGCATGTATCCTACTCAGAGGCATGAAATACTCAAATGCAAGGTGAATTCAGGAAGCTACCTCTTAACATTTAGAGTGGAACAGTAAATATCTTTGTTAAGTTCTGTAAACGGTAATGTTCCTTTGTGTAAAAAAGTTGAAGTTACTAAAAGTAACTTCTCGAACATTGGTAACACACTCATAAAATCGGTTGCATACTACTCTAAGTGATGTGGTAAGTAAAATAATAAGGTTTACATCAAGTTATCAGATAGTAGTTTCCCGCAAAATTCAACTTTACACTCTATTGAGCTGAATGCATTACTTCCTATTCTATGCATTTTGATTTATGGATGTGTACATAACCACTCAGGGTGAGGTGGAACGGTATAAATATTGCATGTATCCTACTCAGAGCCATGGAATACTCAAATGCAAGGTGAATTCAGGAAGCTACCTCATAACATTTAGAGTGGAACAGTAAAAATCTTTGTTTAGTTCTGTAAACGGTAATGTTCCATTGTGTAAAAAAGTTGAAGTTACTAAAAGTAACTTCTCCAACATTGGTAGCACACTCATAAAATCGGTTGCATACTACTCTAAATCATATGGTAAGCAAAATAATATGGTTTACATCAAGTTATCACATAGTAGTTTCCCGCAAAATTCAACTTTACACTCTATTGAGCTGAATGCATTACTTTCTATTCTATGCATTTGGAGTTATGGATGTGTACATAACTACTCAGGGTGAGGTGGAACGGTATAAATATTGCATGTATCCTACTCAGAGCCATGAAATACTCAAATGCAAGGTAAATTCAGGAAGCTACCTCATAACATTTAGAGTGGAACAGTAAATATCTTTGGTTAGTTCTGTAAATGGTAATGTTCCATTGTGTAGAAAAGTTGAAGTTACTAAAAGTAACTTCTCCAACCTTGGTAGCACACTCATAAAATCGTTTGCATACTACTCTAAGTGATGTGGTAAGTAAAATAATAAGGTTTACATCAAGTTATCACATAGTAGTTTCCCGCAAAATTCAACTTTACACTCTATTGAGCTGAATGCATTACTTCCTATTCTATGCATTTTGATTTATGGATGTGTACATAACCACTCAGGGTGAGGTGGAACGGTATAAATATTGCATGTATCCTACTCAGATCCATGGAATACTCAAATGCAAGGTGAATTCAGGAAGCTACCTCCTAACATTTAGAGTGGAACAGTAAAAATCTTTGTTTAGTTCTGTAAACGGTAATGTTCCATTGTGTAAAAAAGTTGAAGTTACTAAAAGTAACTTCTCCAACATTGGTAGCACACTCATAAAATCGGTTGCATACTACTCTAAATCATATGGTAAGCAAAATAATATGGTTTACATGAAGTTATCACATAGTAGTTTCCCGCAAAATTCAACTTTACACTCTATTGAGCTGAATGCATTACTTTCTATTCTATGCATTTTGAGTTATGGATGTGTACATAACCACTCAGGGTGAGGTGGAACGGTATAAATATTGCAGGTATCCTACTCAGATCCATGGAATACTCAAATGCAAGGTGAATTCAGGAAGCTACCTCCTAACATTTAGAGTGGAACAGTAAAAATCTTTGTTTAGTTCTGTAAACGGTAATGTTCCATTGTGTAAAAAAGTTGAAGTTACTAAAAGTAACTTCTCCAACCTTGCTAGCACACTCATAAAATCGTTTGCATACTACTCTAAGTGATGTGGTAAGTAAAATAATAAGGTTTACATCAAGTTATCACATAGTAGTTTCCCGCAAAATTCAACTTTACACTCTATTGAGCTGAATGCATTACTTTCTATTCCATGCATTTTGATTTATGGATGTGTACATAACTACTCAGGGTGAGGTGGAACGGTATAAATATTGCATGTATCCTACTCAGAGGCATGAAATACTCAAATGCAAGGTGAATTCAGGAAGCTACCTCTTAACATTTAGAGTGGAACAGTAAATATCTTTGTTAAGTTCTGTAAACGGTAATGTTCCTTTGTGTAAAAAAGTTGAAGTTACTAAAAGTAACTTCTCGAACATTGGTAACACACTCATAAAATCGGTTGCATACTACTCTAAGTGATGTGGTAAGTAAAATAATAAGGTTTACATCAAGTTATCAGATAGTAGTTTCCCGCAAAATTCAACTTTACACTCTATTGAGCTGAATGCATTACTTCCTATTCTATGCATTTTGATTTATGGATGTGTACATAACCACTCAGGGTGAGGTGGAACGGTATAAATATTGCATGTATCCTACTCAGAGCCATGGAATACTCAAATGCAAGGTGAATTCAGGAAGCTACCTCATAACATTTAGAGTGGAACAGTAAAAATCTTTGTTTAGTTCTGTAAACGGTAATGTTCCATTGTGTAAAAAAGTTGAAGTTACTAAAAGTAACTTCTCCAACATTGGTAGCACACTCATAAAATCGGTTGCATACTACTCTAAATCATATGGTAAGCAAAATAATATGGTTTACATCAAGTTATCACATAGTAGTTTCCCGCAAAATTCAACTTTACACTCTATTGAGCTGAATGCATTACTTTCTATTCTATGCATTTGGAGTTATGGATGTGTACATAACTACTCAGGGTGAGGTGGAACGGTATAAATATTGCATGTATCCTACTCAGAGCCATGAAATACTCAAATGCAAGGTAAATTCAGGAAGCTACCTCATAACATTTAGAGTGGAACAGTAAATATCTTTGGTTAGTTCTGTAAATGGTAATGTTCCATTGTGTAAAAAAGTTGAAGTTACTAAAAGTAACTTCTCCAACATTGGTAGCACACTCATAAAATCGGTTGCATACTACTCTAAATCATATGGTAAGCAAAATAATATGGTTTACATGAAGTTATCACATAGTAGTTTCCCGCAAAATTCAACTTTACACTCTATTGAGCTGAATGCATTACTTTCTATTCTATGCATTTTGAGTTATGGATGTGTACATAACCACTCAGGGTGAGGTGGAACGGTATAAATATTGCAGGTATCCTACTCAGATCCATGGAATACTCAAATGCAAGGTGAATTCAGGAAGCTACCTCCTAACATTTAGAGTGGAACAGTAAAAATCTTTGTTTAGTTCTGTAAACGGTAATGTTCCATTGTGTAAAAAAGTTGAAGTTACTAAAAGTAACTTCTCCAACCTTGCTAGCACACTCATAAAATCGTTTGCATACTACTCTAAGTGATGTGGTAAGTAAAATAATAAGGTTTACATCAAGTTATCACATAGTAGTTTCCCGCAAAATTCAACTTTACACTCTATTGAGCTGAATGCATTACTTTCTATTCCATGCATTTTGATTTATGGATGTGTACATAACTACTCAGGGTGAGGTGGAACGGTATAAATATTGCATGTATCCTACTCAGAGGCATGAAATACTCAAATGCAAGGTGAATTCAGGAAGCTACCTCTTAACATTTAGAGTGGAACAGTAAATATCTTTGTTAAGTTCTGTAAACGGTAATGTTCCTTTGTGTAAAAAAGTTGAAGTTACTAAAAGTAACTTCTCGAACATTGGTAACACACTCATAAAATCGGTTGCATACTACTCTAAGTGATGTGGTAAGTAAAATAATAAGGTTTACATCAAGTTATCAGATAGTAGTTTCCCGCAAAATTCAACTTTACACTCTATTGAGCTGAATGCATTACTTCCTATTCTATGCATTTTGATTTATGGATGTGTACATAACCACTCAGGGTGAGGTGGAACGGTATAAATATTGCATGTATCCTACTCAGAGCCATGGAATACTCAAATGCAAGGTGAATTCAGGAAGCTACCTCATAACATTTAGAGTGGAACAGTAAAAATCTTTGTTTAGTTCTGTAAACGGTAATGTTCCATTGTGTAAAAAAGTTGAAGTTACTAAAAGTAACTTCTCCAACATTGGTAGCACACTCATAAAATCGGTTGCATACTACTCTAAATCATATGGTAAGCAAAATAATATGGTTTACATCAAGTTATCACATAGTAGTTTCCCGCAAAATTCAACTTTACACTCTATTGAGCTGAATGCATTACTTTCTATTCTATGCATTTGGAGTTATGGATGTGTACATAACTACTCAGGGTGAGGTGGAACGGTATAAATATTGCATGTATCCTACTCAGAGCCATGAAATACTCAAATGCAAGGTAAATTCAGGAAGCTACCTCATAACATTTAGAGTGGAACAGTAAATATCTTTGGTTAGTTCTGTAAATGGTAATGTTCCATTGTGTAGAAAAGTTGAAGTTACTAAAAGTAACTTCTCCAACCTTGGTAGCACACTCATAAAATCGTTTGCATACTACTCTAAGTGATGTGGTAAGTAAAATAATAAGGTTTACATCAAGTTATCACATAGTAGTTTCCCGCAAAATTCAACTTTACACTCTATTGAGCTGAATGCATTACTTCCTATTCTATGCATTTTGATTTATGGATGTGTACATAACCACTCAGGGTGAGGTGGAACGGTATAAATATTGCATGTATCCTACTCAGATCCATGGAATACTCAAATGCAAGGTGAATTCAGGAAGCTACCTCCTAACATTTAGAGTGGAACAGTAAAAATCTTTGTTTAGTTCTGTAAACGGTAATGTTCCATTGTGTAAAAAAGTTGAAGTTACTAAAAGTAACTTCTCCAACATTGGTAGCACACTCATAAAATCGGTTGCATACCACTCTAAATCATATGGTAAGCAAAATAATATGGTTTACATGAAGTTATCACATAGTAGTTTCCCGCAAAATTCAACTTTACACTCTATTGAGCTGAATGCATTACTTTCTATTCTATGCATTTTGAGTTATGGATGTGTACATAACTACTCAGGGTGAGGTGGAACGGTATAAATATTGCATGTATCCTACTCAGAGCCATGAAATACTCAAATGCAAGGTAAATTCAGGAAAGCTACCTCATAACATTTAGAGTGGAACAGTAAATATCTTTGTTTAGTTCTGTAAATGGTAATGTTCCATTGTGTAGAAAAGTTGAAGTTACTAAAAGTAACTTCTCCAACCCTGGTAGCACACTCATAAAATCGTTTGCATACTACTCTAAGTGATGTGGTAAGTAAAATAATAAGGTTTACATCAAGTTATCACATAGTAGTTTCCCGCAAAATTCAACTTTACACTCTATTGAGCTGAATGCATTACTTCCTATTCTATGCATTTTGATTTATGGATGTGTACATAACCACTCAGGGTGAGGTGGAACGGTATAAATATTGCAGGTATCCTACTCAGAGCCATCGAATACTCAAATGCAAGGTGAATTCAGGAAGCTAACTCATAACATTTAGAGTGGAACAGTAAAAATCTTAGTTTAGTTCTGTAAACGGTAATGTTCCATTGTGTAGAAAAGTTGAAGTTACTAAAACTAACTTCTCCAACCTTGGTAGCACACTCATAAAATTGGTTGCATACTACTCTAAATCGTATGGTAAGCAAAATAATAAGGTTTACATCAAGTTATCACATAGTAGTTTCCCGCAAAATTCATCTCTACACTCTATTGAGCTGAATGCATTACTTTCTATTCCATGCATTTTGATTTATGGATGTGTACATAACTACTCAGGGTGAGGTGGAACGGTATAAATATTGCATGTATCCTACTCAGAGGCAAGAAATACTCAAATGCAAGGTGAATTCAGGAAGCTACCTCTTAACATTTAGAGTGGAACAGTAAATATCTTTGTTAAGTTCTGTAAACGGTAATGTTCCTTTGTGTAAAAAAGATGAAGTTACTAAAAGTAACTTCTCGAACATTGGTAACACACTCATAAAATCGGTTGCATACTACTCTAAGTGATGTGGTAAGTAAAATAATAAGGTTTACATCAAGTTATCAGATAGTAGTTTCCCGCAAAATTCAACTTTACACTCTATTGAGCTGAATGCATTACTTCCTATTCTATGCATTTTGATTTATGGATGTGTACATAACCACTCAGGGTGAGGTGGAACGGTATAAATATTGCATGTATCCTACTCAGAGCCATGGAATACTCAAATGCAAGGTGAATTCAGGAAGCTACCTCATAACATTTAGAGTGGAACAGTAAAAATCTTTGTTTAGTTCTGTAAACGGTAATGTTCCATTGTGTAAAAAAGTTGAAGTTACTAAAAGTAACTTCTCCAACATTGGTAGCACACTCATAAAATCGGTTGCATACTACTCTAAATCATATGGTAAGCAAAATAATATGGTTTACATCAAGTTATCACAAAGTAGTTTCCCGCAAAATTCAACTTTACACTCTATTGAGCTGAATGCATTACTTCCTATTCTATGCATTTTGATTTATGGATGTGTACATAACCACTCAGGGTGAGGTGGAACGGTATAAATATTGCATGTATCCTACTCAGATCCATGGAATACTCAAATGCAAGGTGAATTCAGGAAGCTACCTCCTAACATTTAGAGTGGAACAGTAAAAATCTTTGTTTAGTTCTGTAAACGGTAATGTTCCATTGTGTAAAAAAGTTGAAGTTACTAAAAGTAACTTCTCCAACCTTGGTAGCACACTCATAAAATCGGTTGCATACTACTCTAAGTGATGTGGTAAGTAAAATAATAAGGTTTACATCAAGTTATCAGATAGTAGTTTCCCGCAAAATTCAACTTTACACTCTATTGAGCTGAATGCATTACTTCCTATTCTATGCATTTGGAGTTATGGATGTGTACATAACTACTCAGGGTGAGGTGGAACGGTATAAATATTGCATGTATCCTACTCAGAGCCATGAAATACTCAAATGCAAGGTAAATTCAGGAAGCTACCTCATAACATTTAGAGTGGAACAGTAAATATCTTTGGTTAGTTCTGTAAATGGTAATGTTCCATTGTGTAGAAAAGTTGAAGTTACTAAAAGTAACTTCTCCAACCTTGGTAGCACACTCATAAAATCGTTTGCATACTACTCTAAGTGATGTGGTAAGTAAAATAATAAGGTTTACATCAAGTTATCACATAGTAGTTTCCCGCAAAATTCAACTTTACACTCTATTGAGCTGAATGCATTACTTCCTATTCTATGCATTTTGATTTATGGATGTGTACATAACCACTCAGGGTGAGGTGGAACGGTATAAATATTGCATGTATCCTACTCAGATCCATGGAATACTCAAATGCAAGGTGAATTCAGGAAGCTACCTCCTAACATTTAGAGTGGAACAGTAAAAATCTTTGTTTAGTTCTGTAAACGGTAATGTTCCATTGTGTAAAAAAGTTGAAGTTACTAAAAGTAACTTCTCCAACATTGGTAGCACACTCATAAAATCGGTTGCATACTACTCTAAATCATATGGTAAGCAAAATAATATGGTTTACATGAAGTTATCACATAGTAGTTTCCCGCAAAATTGAACTTTACACTCTATTGAGCTGAATGCATTACTTTCTATTCTATGCATTTTGAGTTATGGATGTGTACATAACTACTCAGGGTGAGGTGGAACGGTATAAATATTGCATGTATCCTACTCAGAGCCATGAAATACTCAAATGCAAGGTAAATTCAGGAAGCTACCTCATAACATTTAGAGTGGAACAGTAAATATCTTTGTTTAGTTCTGTAAATGGTAATGTTCCATTGTGTATAAAAGTTGAAGTTACTAAAAGTAACTTCTCCAACCCTGGTAGCACACTCATAACATCGTTTGCATACTACTCTAAGTGATGTGGTAAGTAAAATAATAAGGTTTACATCAAGCTATCACATAGTAGTTTCCCGCAAAATTCAACTTTACAATCTATTGAGCTGAATGCATTACTTCCTATTCTATGCATTTTGATTTATGGATGTGTACATAACCACTCAGGGTGAGGTGGAACGGTATAAATATTGCAGGTATCCTACTCAGATCCATGGAATACTCAAATGCAAGGTGAATTCAGGAAGCTACCTCCTAACATTTAGAGTGGAACAGTAAATATCTTTGTTAAGTTCTGTAAACGGTAATGTTCCTTTGTGTAAAAAAGTTGAAGTTACTAAAAGTAACTTCTCGAACATTGGTAACACTCTCATAAAATCGGTTGCATACTACTCTAAGTGATGTGGTAAGTAAAATAATAAGGTTTACATCAAGTTATCAGATAGTAGTTTCCCGCAAAATTCAACTTTACACTCTATTGAGCTGAATGCATTACTTCCTATTCTATGCATTTTGATTTATGGATGTGTACATAACCACTCAGGGTGAGGTGGAACGGTATAAATATTGCATGTATCCTACTCAGAGCCATGGAATACTCAAATGCAAGGTGAATTCAGGAAGCTACCTCATAACATTTAGAGTGGAACAGTAAAAATCTTTGTTTAGTTCTGTAAACGGTAATGTTCCATTGTGTAAAAAAGTTGAAGTTACTAAAAGTAACTTCTCCAACATTGGTAGCACACTCATAAAATCGGTTGCATACTACTCTAAATCATATGGTAAGCAAAATAATATGGTTTACATCAAGTTATCACATAGTAGTTTCCCGCAAAATTCAACTTTACACTCTATTGAGCTGAATGCATTACTTTCTATTCTATGCATTTGGAGTTATGGATGTGTACATAACTACTCAGGGTGAGGTGGAACGGTATAAATATTGCATGTATCCTACTCAGAGCCATGAAATACTCAAATGCAAGGTAAATTCAGGAAGCTACCTCATAACATTTAGAGTGGAACAGTAAATATCTTTGGTTAGTTCTGTAAATGGTAATGTTCCATTGTGTAGAAAAGTTGAAGTTACTAAAAGTAACTTCTCCAACCTTGGTAGCACACTCATAAAATCGTTTGCATACTACTCTAAGTGATGTGGTAAGTAAAATAATAAGGTTTACATCAAGTTATCACATAGTAGTTTCCCGCAAAATTCAACTTTACACTCTATTGAGCTGAATGCATTACTTCCTATTCTATGCATTTTGATTTATGGATGTGTACATAACCACTCAGGGTGAGGTGGAACGGTATAAATATTGCATGTATCCTACTCAGATCCATGGAATACTCAAATGCAAGGTGAATTCAGGAAGCTACCTCCTAACATTTAGAGTGGAACAGTAAAAATCTTTGTTTAGTTCTGTAAACGGTAATGTTCCATTGTGTAAAAAAGTTGAAGTTACTAAAAGTAACTTCTCCAACATTGGTAGCACACTCATAAAATCGGTTGCATACTACTCTAAATCATATGGTAAGCAAAATAATATGGTTTACATCAAGTTATCACATAGTAGTTTCCCGCAAATTTCAACTTTACACTCTATTGAGCTGAATGCATTACTTTCTATTCTATGCATTTTGAGTTATGGATGTGTACATAACTACTCAGGGTGAGGTGGAACGGTATAAATATTGCATGTATCCTACTCAGAGGCATGAAATACTCAAATGCAAGGTGAATTCAGGAAGCTACCTCTTAACATTTAGAGTGGAACAGTAAATATCTTTGTTAAGTTCTGTAAACGGTAATGTTCCTTTGTGTAAAAAAGTTGAAGTTACTAAAAGTAACTTCTCGAACATTGGTAACACACTCATAAAATCGGTTGCATACTACTCTAAGTGATGTGGTAAGTAAAATAATAAGGTTTACATCAAGTTATCAGATAGTAGTTTCCCGCAAAATTCAACTTTACACTCTATTGAGCTGAATGCATTACTTCCTATTCTATGCATTTGGAGTTATGGATGTGTACATAACTACTCAGGGTGAGGTGGAACGGTATAAATATTGCATGTATCCTACTCAGAGCCATGAAATACTCAAATGCAAGGTAAATTCAGGAAGCTACCTCATAACATTTAGAGTGGAACAGTAAATATCTTTGGTTAGTTCTGTAAATGGTAATGTTCCATTGTGTAGAAAAGTTGAAGTTACTAAAAGTAACTTCTCCAACCTTGGTAGCACACTCATAAAATCGTTTGCATACTACTCTAAGTGATGTGGTAAGTAAAATAATAAGGTTTACATCAAGTTATCACATAGTAGTTTCCCGCAAAATTCAACTTTACACTCTATTGAGCTGAATGCATTACTTCCTATTCTATGCATTTTGATTTATGGATGTGTACATAACCACTCAGGGTGAGGTGGAACGGTATAAATATTGCATGTATCCTACTCAGATCCATGGAATACTCAAATGCAAGGTGAATTCAGGAAGCTACCTCCTAACATTTAGAGTGGAACAGTAAAAATCTTTGTTTAGTTCTGTAAACGGTAATGTTCCATTGTGTAAAAAAGTTGAAGTTACTAAAAGTAACTTCTCCAACATTGGTAGCACACTCATAAAATCGGTTGCATACTACTCTAAATCATATGGTAAGCAAAATAATATGGTTTACATGAAGTTATCACATAGTAGTTTCCCGCAAAATTCAACTTTACACTCTATTGAGCTGAATGCATTACTTTCTATTCTATGCATTTTGAGTTATGGATGTGTACATAACTACTCAGGGTGAGGTGGAACGGTATAAATATTGCATGTATCCTACTCAGAGCCATGAAATACTCAAATGCAAGGTAAATTCAGGAAGCTACCTCATAACATTTAGAGTGGAACAGTAAATATCTTTGTTTAGTTCTGTAAATGGTAATGTTCCATTGTGTAGAAAAGTTGAAGTTACTAAAAGTAACTTCTCCAACCCTGGTAGCACACTCATAAAATCGTTTGCATACTACTCTAAGTGATGTGGTAAGTAAAATAATAAGGTTTACATCAAGCTATCACATAGTAGTTTCCCGCAAAATTCAACTTTACAATCTATTGAGCTGAATGCATTACTTCCTATTCTATGCATTTTGATTTATGGATGTGTACATAACCACTCAGGGTGAGGTGGAACGGTATAAATATTGCAGGTATCCTACTCAGATCCATGGAATACTCAAATGCAAGGTGAATTCAGGAAGCTACCTCCTAACATTTAGAGTGGAACAGTAAAAATCTTTGTTTAGTTCTGTAAACGGTAATGTTCCATTGTGTAAAAAAGTTGAAGTTACTAAAAGTAACTTCTCCAACCTTGCTAGCACACTCATAAAATTGGTTGCATACTACTCTAAATCGTATGGTAAGCAACAAAATAAGGTTTACATCAAGTTATCACATAGTAGTTTCCCGCAAAATTCATCTCTACACTCTATTGAGCTGAATGCATTACTTTCTATTCCATGCATTTTGATTTATGGATGTGTACATAACTACTCAGGGTGAGGTGGAACGGTATAAATATTGCATGTATCCTACTCAGAGGCATGAAATACTCAAATGCAAGGTGAATTCAGGAAGCTACCTCTTAACATTTAGAGTGGAACAGTAAATATCTTTGTTAAGTTCTGTAAACGGTAATGTTCCTTTGTGTAAAAAAGTTGAAGTTACTAAAAGTAACTTCTCGAACATTGGTAACACTCTCATAAAATCGGTTGCATACTACTCTAAGTGATGTGGTAAGTAAAATAATAAGGTTTACATCAAGTTATCAGATAGTAGTTTCCCGCAAAATTCAACTTTACACTCTATTGAGCTGAATGCATTACTTCCTATTCTATGCATTTTGATTTATGGATGTGTACATAACCACTCAGGGTGAGGTGGAACGGTATAAATATTGCATGTATCCTACTCAGAGCCATGGAATACTCAAATGCAAGGTGAATTCAGGAAGCTACCTCATAACATTTAGAGTGGAACAGTAAAAATCTTTGTTTAGTTCTGTAAACGGTAATGTTCCATTGTGTAAAAAAGTTGAAGTTACTAAAAGTAACTTCTCCAACATTGGTAGCACACTCATAAAATCGGTTGCATACTACTCTAAATCATATGGTAAGCAAAATAATATGGTTTACATCAAGTTATCACATAGTAGTTTCCCGCAAAATTCAACTTTACACTCTATTGAGCTGAATGCATTACTTTCTATTCTATGCATTTGGAGTTATGGATGTGTACATAACTACTCAGGGTGAGGTGGAACGGTATAAATATTGCATGTATCCTACTCAGAGCCATGAAATACTCAAATGCAAGGTAAATTCAGGAAGCTACCTCATAACATTTAGAGTGGAACAGTAAATATCTTTGTTTAGTTCTGTAAATGGTAATGTTCCATTGTGTAGAAAAGTTGAAGTTACTAAAAGTAACTTCTCCAACCCTGGTAGCACACTCATAAAATTGGTTGCATACTACTCTAAATCGTATGGTATGCAAAATAATAAGGTTTACATCAAGTTATCACATAGTAGTTTCCCGCAAAATTCATCTCTACACTATTGAGCTGAATGCATTACTTTCTATTCTATGCATTTTGAGTTATGGATGTGTACATAACTACTCAGGGTGAGGTGGAACGGTATAAATATTGCATGTGTCCTACTCAGAGCCATGAAATACTCAAATGCAAGGTAAATTCAGGAAGCTACCTCATAACATTTAGAGTGGAACAGTAAATATCTTTGTTTAGTTCTGTAAATGGTAATGTTCCATTGTGTAGAAAAGTTGAAGTTACTAAAAGTAACTTCTCCAACCCTGGTAGCACACTCATAAAATCGTTTGCATACTACTCTAAGTGATGTGGTAAGTAAAATAATAAGGTTTACATCAAGTTATCACATAGTAGTTTCCCGCAAAATTCAACTTTACACTCTATTGAGCTGAATGCATTACTTCCTATTCTATGCATTTTGATTTATGGATGTGTACATAACCACTCAGGGTGAGGTGGAACGGTATAAATATTGCAGGTATCCTACTCAGAGCCATCGAATACTCAAATGCAAGGTGAATTCAGGAAGCTAACTCATAACATTTAGAGTGGAACAGTAAAAATCTTAGTTAAGTTCTGTAAACGGTAATGTTCCTTTGTGTAAAAAAGTTGAAGTTACTAAAAGTAACTTCTCGAACATTGGTAACACACTCATAAAATCGGTTGCATACTACTCTAAGTGATGTGGTAAGTAAAATAATAAGGTTTACATCAAGTTATCAGATAGTAGTTTCCCGCAAAATTCAACTTTACACTCTATTGAGCTGAATGCATTACTTTCTATTCTATGCATTTGGAGTTATGGATGTGTACATAACTACTCAGGGTGAGGTGGAACGGTATAAATATTGCATGTATCCTACTCAGAGCCATGAAATACTCAAATGCAAGGTAAATTCAGGAAGCTACCTCATAACATTTAGAGTGGAACAGTAAATATCTTTGGTTAGTTCTGTAAATGGTAATGTTCCATTGTGTAGAAAAGTTGAAGTTACTAAAAGTAACTTCTCCAACCTTGGTAGCACACTCATAAAATCGTTTGCATACTACTCTAAGTGATGTGGTAAGTAAAATAATAAGGTTTACATCAAGTTATCACATAGTAGTTTCCCGCAAAATTCAACTTTACACTCTATTGAGCTGAATGCATTACTTCCTATTCTATGCATTTTGATTTATGGATGTGTACATAACCACTCAGGGTGAGGTGGAACGGTATAAATATTGCATGTATCCTACTCAGATCCATGGAATACTCAAATGCAAGGTGAATTCAGGAAGCTACCTCCTAACATTTAGAGTGGAACAGTAAAAATCTTTGTTTAGTTCTGTAAACGGTAATGTTCCATTGCGTAAAAAAGTTGAAGTTACTAAAAGTAACTTCTCCAACATTGGTAGCACACTCATAAGATCGGTTGCATACTACTCTAAATCATATGGTAAGCAAAATAATATGGTTTACATGAAGTTATCACATAGTAGTTTCCCGCAAAATTCAACTTTACACTCTATTGAGCTGAATGCATTACTTTCTATTCTATGCATTTGGAGTTATGGATGTGTACATAACTACTCAGGGTGAGGTGGAACGGTATAAATATTGCATGTATCCTACTCAGAGCCATGAAATACTCAAATGCAAGGTAAATTCAGGAAGCTACCTCATAACATTTAGAGTGGAACAGTAAATATCTTTGTTTAGTTCTGTAAATGGTAATGTTCCATTGTGTAGAAAAGTTGAAGTTACTAAAAGTAACTTCTCCAACCCTGGTAGCACACTCATAAAATCGTTTGCATACTACTCTAAGTGATGTGGTAAGTAAAATAATAAGGTTTACATCAAGTTATCACATAGTAGTTTCCCGCAAAATTCAACTTTACAATCTATTGAGCTGAATGCATTACTTCCTATTCTATGCATTTTGATTTATGGATGTGTACATAACCACTCAGGGTGAGGTGGAACGGTATAAATATTGCAGGTATCCTACTCAGATCCATGGAATACTCAAATGCAAGGTGAATTCAGGAAGCTACCTCCTAACATTTAGAGTGGAACAGTAAAAATCTTTGGTTAGTTCTGTAAACGGTAATGTTCCATTGTGTAAAAAAGTTGAAGTTACTAAAAGTAACTTCTCCAACCTTGCTAGCACACTCATAAAATTGGTTGCATACTACTCTAAATCGTATGGTAAGCAAAATAATAAGGTTTACATCAAGTTATCACATAGTAGTTTCCCGCAAAATTCATCTCTACACTCTATTGAGCTGAATGCATTACTTTCTATTCCATGCATTTTGATTTATGGATGTGTACATAACTACTCAGGGTGAGGTGGAACGGTATAAATATTGCATGTATCCTACTCAGAGGCATGAAATACTCAAATGCAAGGTGAATTCAGGAAGCTACCTCTTAACATTTAGAGTGGAACAGTAAATATCTTTGTTAAGTTCTGTAAACGGTAATGTTCCTTTGTGTAAAAAAGTTGAAGTTACTAAAAGTAACTTCTCGAACATTGGTAGCACACTCATAAAATCGGTTGCATACTACTCTAAATCATATGGTAAGCAAAATAATATGGTTTACATCAAGTTATCACATAGTAGTTTCCCGCAAAATTCAACTTTACACTCTATTGAGCTGAATGCATTACTTTCTATTCTATGCATTTGGAGTTATGGATGTGTACATAACTACTCAGGGTGAGGTGGAACGGTATAAATATTGCATGTATCCTACTCAGAGCCATGAAATACTCAAATGCAAGGTAAATTCAGGAAGCTACCTCATAACATTTAGAGTGGAACAGTAAATATCTTTGGTTAGTTCTGTAAATGGTAATGTTCCATTGTGTAGAAAAGTTGAAGTTACTAAAAGTAACTTCTCCAACCTTGGTAGCACACTCATAAAATCGTTTGCATACTACTCTAAGTGATGTGGTAAGTAAAATAATAAGGTTTACATCAAGTTATCACATAGTAGTTTCCCGCAAAATTCAACTTTACACTCTATTGAGCTGAATGCATTACTTCCTATTCTATGCATTTTGATTTATGGATGTGTACATAACCACTCAGGGTGAGGTGGAACGGTATAAATATTGCATGTATCCTACTCAGATCCATGGAATACTCAAATGCAAGGTGAATTCAGGAAGCTACCTCCTAACATTTAGAGTGGAACAGTAAAAATCTTTGTTTGGTTCTGTAAACGGTAATGTTCCATTGTGTAAAAAAGTTGAAGTTACTAAAAGTAACTTCTCCAACATTGGTAGCACACTCATAAAATCGGTTGCATACTACTCTAAATCATATGGTAAGCAAAATAATATGGTTTACATGAAGTTATCACATAGTAGTTTCCCGCAAAATTCAACTTTACACTCTATTGAGCTGAATGCATTACTTTCTATTCTATGCATTTTGAGTTATGGATGTGTACATAACTACTCAGGGTGAGGTGGAACGGTATAAATATTGCATGTATCCTACTCAGAGCCATGAAATACTCAAATGCAAGGTAAATTCAGGAAGCTACCTCATAACATTTAGAGTGGAACAGTAAATATCTTTGTTTAGTTCTGTAAATGGTAATGTTCCATTGTGTAGAAAAGTTGAAGTTACTAAAAGTAACTTCTCCAACCCTGGTAGAACACTCATAAAATCGTTTGCATACTACTCTAAGTGATGTGGTAAGTAAAATAATAAGGTTTACATCAAGTTATCACATAGTAGTTTCCCGCAAAATTCAACTTTACACTCTATTGAGCTGAATGCATTACTTCCTATTCTATGCATTTTGATTTATGGATGTGTACATAACCACTCAGGGTGAGGTGGAACGGTATAAATATTGCAGGTATCCTACTCAGAGCCATCGAATACTCAAATGCAAGGTGAATTCAGGAAGCTAACTCATAACATTTAGAGTGGAACAGTAAAAATCTTAGTTTAGTTCTGTAAACGGTAATGTTCCATTGTGTAAAAAAGTTGAAGTTACTAAAAGTAACTTCTCCAACCTTGCTAGCACACTCATAAAATTGGTTGCATACTACTCTAAATCGTATGGTAAGCAACAAAATAAGGTTTACATCAAGTTATCACATAGTAGTTTCCCGCAAAATTCATCTCTACACTCTATTGAGCTGAATGCATTACTTTCTATTCCATGCATTTTGATTTATGGATGTGTACATAACTACTCAGGGTGAGGTGGAACGGTATAAATATTGCATGTATCCTACTCAGAGGCATGAAATACTCAAATGCAAGGTGAATTCAGGAAGCTACCTCTTAACATTTAGAGTGGAACAGTAAATATCTTTGTTAAGTTCTGTAAACGGTAATGTTCCTTTGTGTAAAAAAGTTGAAGTTACTAAAAGTAACTTCTCGAACATTGGTAACACTCTCATAAAATCGGTTGCATACTACTCTAAGTGATGTGGTAAGTAAAATAATAAGGTTTACATCAAGTTATCAGATAGTAGTTTCCCGCAAAATTCAACTTTACACTCTATTGAGCTGAATGCATTACTTCCTATTCTATGCATTTGGAGTTATGGATGTGTACATAACTACTCAGGGTGAGGTGGAACGGTATAAATATTGCATGTATCCTACTCAGAGCCATGAAATACTCAAATGCAAGGTAAATTCAGGAAGCTACCTCATAACATTTAGAGTGGAACAGTAAATATCTTTGGTTAGTTCTGTAAATGGTAATGTTCCATTGTGTAGAAAAGTTGAAGTTACTAAAAGTAACTTCTCCAACCTTGGTAGCACACTCATAAAATCGTTTGCATACTACTCTAAGTGATGTGGTAAGTAAAATAATAAGGTTTACATCAAGTTATCACATAGTAGTTTCCCGCAAAATTCAACTTTACACTCTATTGAGCTGAATGCATTACTTCCTATTCTATGCATTTTGATTTATGGATGTGTACATAACCACTCAGGGTGAGGTGGAACGGTATAAATATTGCATGTATCCTACTCAGATCCATGGAATACTCAAATGCAAGGTGAATTCAGGAAGCTACCTCCTAACATTTAGAGTGGAACAGTAAAAATCTTTGTTTAGTTCTGTAAACGGTAATGTTCCATTGTGTAAAAAAGTTGAAGTTACTAAAAGTAACTTCTCCAACCTTGCTAGCACACTCATAAAATTGGTTGCATACTACTCTAAATCGTATGGTAAGCAACAAAATAAGGTTTACATCAAGTTATCACATAGTAGTTTCCCGCAAAATTCATCTCTACACTCTATTGAGCTGAATGCATTACTTTCTATTCCATGCATTTTGATTTATGGATGTGTACATAACTACTCAGGGTGAGGTGGAACGGTATAAATATTGCATGTATCCTACTCAGAGGCATGAAATACTCAAATGCAAGGTGAATTCAGGAAGCTACCTCTTAACATTTAGAGTGGAACAGTAAATATCTTTGTTAAGTTCTGTAAACGGTAATGTTCCTTTGTGTAAAAAAGTTGAAGTTACTAAAAGTAACTTCTCGAACATTGGTAACACTCTCATAAAATCGGTTGCATACTACTCTAAGTGATGTGGTAAGTAAAATAATAAGGTTTACATCAAGTTATCAGATAGTAGTTTCCCGCAAAATTCAACTTTACACTCTATTGAGCTGAATGCATTACTTCCTATTCTATGCATTTTGATTTATGGATGTGTACATAACCACTCAGGGTGAGGTGGAACGGTATAAATATTGCATGTATCCTACTCAGAGCCATGGAATACTCAAATGCAAGGTGAATTCAGGAAGCTACCTCATAACATTTAGAGTGGAACAGTAAAAATCTTTGTTTAGTTCTGTAAACGGTAATGTTCCATTGTGTAAAAAAGTTGAAGTTACTAAAAGTAACTTCTCCAACATTGGTAGCACACTCATAAAATCGGTTGCATACTACTCTAAATCATATGGTAAGCAAAATAATATGGTTTACATCAAGTTATCACATAGTAGTTTCCCGCAAAATTCAACTTTACACTCTATTGAGCTGAATGCATTACTTTCTATTCTATGCATTTGGAGTTATGGATGTGTACATAACTACTCAGGGTGAGGTGGAACGGTATAAATATTGCATGTATCCTACTCAGAGCCATGAAATACTCAAATGCAAGGTAAATTCAGGAAGCTACCTCATAACATTTAGAGTGGAACAGTAAATATCTTTGTTTAGTTCTGTAAATGGTAATGTTCCATTGTGTAGAAAAGTTGAAGTTACTAAAAGTAACTTCTCCAACCCTGGTAGCACACTCATAAAATTGGTTGCATACTACTCTAAATCGTATGGTAAGCAAAATAATAAGGTTTACATCAAGTTATCACATAGTAGTTTCCCGCAAAATTCATCTCTACACTATTGAGCTGAATGCATTACTTTCTATTCTATGCATTTTGAGTTATGGATGTGTACATAACTACTCAGGGTGAGGTGGAACGGTATAAATATTGCATGTGTCCTACTCAGAGCCATGAAATACTCAAATGCAAGGTAAATTCAGGAAGCTACCTCATAACATTTAGAGTGGAACAGTAAATATCTTTGTTTAGTTCTGTAAATGGTAATGTTCCATTGTGTAGAAAAGTTGAAGTTACTAAAAGTAACTTCTCCAACCCTGGTAGCACACTCATAAAATCGTTTGCATACTACTCTAAGTGATGTGGTAAGTAAAATAATAAGGTTTACATCAAGTTATCACATAGTAGTTTCCCGCAAAATTCAACTTTACACTCTATTGAGCTGAATGCATTACTTCCTATTCTATGCATTTTGATTTATGGATGTGTACATAACCACTCAGGGTGAGGTGGAACGGTATAAATATTGCAGGTATCCTACTCAGAGCCATCGAATACTCAAATGCAAGGTGAATTCAGGAAGCTAACTCATAACATTTAGAGTGGAACAGTAAAAATCTTAGTTAAGTTCTGTAAACGGTAATGTTCCTTTGTGTAAAAAAGTTGAAGTTACTAAAAGTAACTTCTCGAACATTGGTAACACACTCATAAAATCGGTTGCATACTACTCTAAGTGATG
Organism: Hemitrygon akajei; assembly: GCF_048418815.1. Classification (NCBI taxonomy): domain Eukaryota; kingdom Metazoa; phylum Chordata; class Chondrichthyes; order Myliobatiformes; family Dasyatidae; genus Hemitrygon; species Hemitrygon akajei. Next base: position 109,145,193 of record NC_133129.1, on the reverse strand, counting down.
TGGTAAGTAAAATAATAAGGTTTACATCAAGTTATCAGATAGTAGTTTCCCGCAAAATTCAACTTTACACTCTATTGAGCTGAATGCATTACTTTCTATTCTATGCATTTGGAGTTATGGATGTGTACATAACTACTCAGGGTGAGGTGGAACGGTATAAATATTGCATGTATCCTACTCAGAGCCATGAAATACTCAAATGCAAGGTAAATTCAGGAAGCTACCTCATAACATTTAGAGTGGAACAGTAAATATCTTTGGTTAGTTCTGTAAATGGTAATGTTCCATTGTGTAGAAAAGTTGAAGTTACTAAAAGTAACTTCTCCAACCTTGGTAGCACACTCATAAAATCGTTTGCATACTACTCTAAGTGATGTGGTAAGTAAAATAATAAGGTTTACATCAAGTTATCACATAGTAGTTTCCCGCAAAATTCAACTTTACACTCTATTGAGCTGAATGCATTACTTCCTATTCTATGCATTTTGATTTATGGATGTGTACATAACCACTCAGGGTGAGGTGGAACGGTATAAATATTGCATGTATCCTACTCAGATCCATGGAATACTCAAATGCAAGGTGAATTCAGGAAGCTACCTCCTAACATTTAGAGTGGAACAGTAAAAATCTTTGTTTAGTTCTGTAAACGGTAATGTTCCATTGTGTAAAAAAGTTGAAGTTACTAAAAGTAACTTCTCCAACATTGGTAGCACACTCATAAGATCGGTTGCATACTACTCTAAATCATATGGTAAGCAAAATAATATGGTTTACATGAAGTTATCACATAGTAGTTTCCCGCAAAATTCAACTTTACACTCTATTGAGCTGAATGCATTACTTTCTATTCTATGCATTTGGAGTTATGGATGTGTACATAACTACTCAGGGTGAGGTGGAACGGTATAAATATTGCATGTATCCTACTCAGAGCCATGAAATACTCAAATGCAAGGTAAATTCAGGAAGCTACCTCATAACATTTAGAGTGGAACAGTAAATATCTTTGTTTAGTTCTGTAAATGGTAATGTTCCATTGTGTAGAAAAGTTGAAGTTACTAAAAGTAACTTCTCCAACCTTGCTAGCACACTCATAAAATTGGTTGCATACTACTCTAAATCGTATGGTAAGCAAAATAATAAGGTTTACATCAAGTTATCACATAGTAGTTTCCCGCAAAATTCATCTCTACACTCTATTGAGCTGAATGCATTACTTTCTATTCCATGCATTTTGATTTATGGATGTGTACATAACTACTCAGGGTGAGGTGGAACGGTATAAATATTGCATGTATCCTACTCAGAGGCATGAAATACTCAAATGCAAGGTGAATTCAGGAAGCTACCTCTTAACATTTAGAGTGGAACAGTAAATATCTTTGTTAAGTTCTGTAAACGGTAATGTTCCTTTGTGTAAAAAAGTTGAAGTTACTAAAAGTAACTTCTCGAACATTGGTAGCACACTCATAAAATCGGTTGCATACTACTCTAAATCATATGGTAAGCAAAATAATATGGTTTACATCAAGTTATCACATAGTAGTTTCCCGCAAAATTCAACTTTACACTCTATTGAGCTGAATGCATTACTTTCTATTCTATGCATTTGGAGTTATGGATGTGTACATAACTACTCAGGGTGAGGTGGAACGGTATAAATATTGCATGTATCCTACTCAGAGCCATGAAATACTCAAATGCAAGGTAAATTCAGGAAGCTACCTCATAACATTTAGAGTGGAACAGTAAATATCTTTGGTTAGTTCTGTAAATGGTAATGTTCCATTGTGTAGAAAAGTTGAAGTTACTAAAAGTAACTTCTCCAACCTTGGTAGCACACTCATAAAATCGTTTGCATACTACTCTAAGTGATGTGGTAAGTAAAATAATAAGGTTTACATCAAGTTATCACATAGTAGTTTCCCGCAAAATTCAACTTTACACTCTATTGAGCTGAATGCATTACTTCCTATTCTATGCATTTTGATTTATGGATGTGTACATAACCACTCAGGGTGAGGTGGAACGGTATAAATATTGCATGTATCCTACTCAGATCCATGGAATACTCAAATGCAAGGTGAATTCAGGAAGCTACCTCCTAACATTTAGAGTGGAACAGTAAAAATCTTTGTTTGGTTCTGTAAACGGTAATGTTCCATTGTGTAAAAAAGTTGAAGTTACTAAAAGTAACTTCTCCAACATTGGTAGCACACTCATAAAATCGGTTGCATACTACTCTAAATCATATGGTAAGCAAAATAATATGGTTTACATGAAGTTATCACATAGTAGTTTCCCGCAAAATTCAACTTTACACTCTATTGAGCTGAATGCATTACTTTCTATTCTATGCATTTTGAGTTATGGATGTGTACATAACTACTCAGGGTGAGGTGGAACGGTATAAATATTGCATGTATCCTACTCAGAGCCATGAAATACTCAAATGCAAGGTAAATTCAGGAAGCTACCTCATAACATTTAGAGTGGAACAGTAAATATCTTTGTTTAGTTCTGTAAATGGTAATGTTCCATTGTGTAGAAAAGTTGAAGTTACTAAAAGTAACTTCTCCAACCCTGGTAGAACACTCATAAAATCGTTTGCATACTACTCTAAGTGATGTGGTAAGTAAAATAATAAGGTTTACATCAAGTTATCACATAGTAGTTTCCCGCAAAATTCAACTTTACACTCTATTGAGCTGAATGCATTACTTCCTATTCTATGCATTTTGATTTATGGATGTGTACATAACCACTCAGGGTGAGGTGGAACGGTATAAATATTGCAGGTATCCTACTCAGAGCCATCGAATACTCAAATGCAAGGTGAATTCAGGAAGCTAACTCATAACATTTAGAGTGGAACAGTAAAAATCTTAGTTTAGTTCTGTAAACGGTAATGTTCCATTGTGTAAAAAAGTTGAAGTTACTAAAAGTAACTTCTCCAACCTTGCTAGCACACTCATAAAATTGGTTGCATACTACTCTAAATCGTATGGTAAGCAACAAAATAAGGTTTACATCAAGTTATCACATAGTAGTTTCCCGCAAAATTCATCTCTACACTCTATTGAGCTGAATGCATTACTTTCTATTCCATGCATTTTGATTTATGGATGTGTACATAACTACTCAGGGTGAGGTGGAACGGTATAAATATTGCATGTATCCTACTCAGAGGCATGAAATACTCAAATGCAAGGTGAATTCAGGAAGCTACCTCTTAACATTTAGAGTGGAACAGTAAATATCTTTGTTAAGTTCTGTAAACGGTAATGTTCCTTTGTGTAAAAAAGTTGAAGTTACTAAAAGTAACTTCTCGAACATTGGTAACACTCTCATAAAATCGGTTGCATACTACTCTAAGTGATGTGGTAAGTAAAATAATAAGGTTTACATCAAGTTATCAGATAGTAGTTTCCCGCAAAATTCAACTTTACACTCTATTGAGCTGAATGCATTACTTCCTATTCTATGCATTTTGATTTATGGATGTGTACATAACCACTCAGGGTGAGGTGGAACGGTATAAATATTGCATGTATCCTACTCAGAGCCATGGAATACTCAAATGCAAGGTGAATTCAGGAAGCTACCTCATAACATTTAGAGTGGAACAGTAAAAATCTTTGTTTAGTTCTGTAAACGGTAATGTTCCATTGTGTAAAAAAGTTGAAGTTACTAAAAGTAACTTCTCCAACATTGGTAGCACACTCATAAAATCGGTTGCATACTACTCTAAATCATATGGTAAGCAAAATAATATGGTTTACATGAAGTTATCACATAGTAGTTTCCCGCAAAATTCAACTTTACACTCTATTGAGCTGAATGCATTACTTTCTATTCTATGCATTTGGAGTTATGGATGTGTACATAACTACTCAGGGTGAGGTGGAACGGTATAAATATTGCATGTATCCTACTCAGAGCCATGAAATACTCAAATGCAAGGTAAATTCAGGAAGCTACCTCCTAACATTTAGAGTGGAACAGTAAAAATCTTTGTTTAGTTCTGTAAACGGTAATGTTCCATTGTGTAAAAAAGTTGAAGTTACTAAAAGTAACTTCTCCAACATTGGTAGCACACTCATAAAATCGGTTGCATACTACTCTAAATCATATGGTAAGCAAAATAATATGGTTTACATCAAGTTATCACATAGTAGTTTCCCGCAAATTTCAACTTTACACTCTATTGAGCTGAATGCATTACTTTCTATTCTATGCATTTTGAGTTATGGATGTGTACATAACTACTCAGGGTGAGGTGGAACGGTATAAATATTGCATGTATCCTACTCAGAGGCATGAAATACTCAAATGCAAGGTGAATTCAGGAAGCTACCTCTTAACATTTAGAGTGGAACAGTAAATATCTTTGTTAAGTTCTGTAAACGGTAATGTTCCTTTGTGTAAAAAAGTTGAAGTTACTAAAAGTAACTTCTCGAACATTGGTAACACACTCATAAAATCGGTTGCATACTACTCTAAGTGATGTGGTAAGTAAAATAATAAGGTTTACATCAAGTTATCAGATAGTAGTTTCCCGCAAAATTCAACTTTACACTCTATTGAGCTGAATGCATTACTTCCTATTCTATGCATTTGGAGTTATGGATGTGTACATAACTACTCAGGGTGAGGTGGAACGGTATAAATATTGCATGTATCCTACTCAGAGCCATGAAATACTCAAATGCAAGGTAAATTCAGGAAGCTACCTCATAACATTTAGAGTGGAACAGTAAATATCTTTGGTTAGTTCTGTAAATGGTAATGTTCCATTGTGTAGAAAAGTTGAAGTTACTAAAAGTAACTTCTCCAACCTTGGTAGCACACTCATAAAATCGTTTGCATACTACTCTAAGTGATGTGGTAAGTAAAATAATAAGGTTTACATCAAGTTATCACATAGTAGTTTCCCGCAAAATTCAACTTTACACTCTATTGAGCTGAATGCATTACTTCCTATTCTATGCATTTTGATTTATGGATGTGTACATAACCACTCAGGGTGAGGTGGAACGGTATAAATATTGCATGTATCCTACTCAGATCCATGGAATACTCAAATGCAAGGTGAATTCAGGAAGCTACCTCCTAACATTTAGAGTGGAACAGTAAAAATCTTTGTTTAGTTCTGTAAACGGTAATGTTCCATTGTGTAAAAAAGTTGAAGTTACTAAAAGTAACTTCTCCAACATTGGTAGCACACTCATAAAATCGGTTGCATACTACTCTAAATCATATGGTAAGCAAAATAATATGGTTTACATGAAGTTATCACATAGTAGTTTCCCGCAAAATTCAACTTTACACTCTATTGAGCTGAATGCATTACTTTCTATTCTATGCATTTTGAGTTATGGATGTGTACATAACTACTCAGGGTGAGGTGGAACGGTATAAATATTGCATGTATCCTACTCAGAGCCATGAAATACTCAAATGCAAGGTAAATTCAGGAAGCTACCTCATAACATTTAGAGTGGAACAGTAAATATCTTTGTTTAGTTCTGTAAATGGTAATGTTCCATTGTGTAGAAAAGTTGAAGTTACTAAAAGTAACTTCTCCAACCCTGGTAGCACACTCATAAAATCGTTTGCATACTACTCTAAGTGATGTGGTAAGTAAAATAATAAGGTTTACATCAAGCTATCACATAGTAGTTTCCCGCAAAATTCAACTTTACAATCTATTGAGCTGAATGCATTACTTCCTATTCTATGCATTTTGATTTATGGATGTGTACATAACCACTCAGGGTGAGGTGGAACGGTATAAATATTGCAGGTATCCTACTCAGATCCATGGAATACTCAAATGCAAGGTGAATTCAGGAAGCTACCTCCTAACATTTAGAGTGGAACAGTAAAAATCTTTGTTTAGTTCTGTAAACGGTAATGTTCCATTGTGTAAAAAAGTTGAAGTTACTAAAAGTAACTTCTCCAACCTTGCTAGCACACTCATAAAATTGGTTGCATACTACTCTAAATCGTATGGTAAGCAACAAAATAAGGTTTACATCAAGTTATCACATAGTAGTTTCCCGCAAAATTCATCTCTACACTCTATTGAGCTGAATGCATTACTTTCTATTCCATGCATTTTGATTTATGGATGTGTACATAACTACTCAGGGTGAGGTGGAACGGTATAAATATTGCATGTATCCTACTCAGAGGCATGAAATACTCAAATGCAAGGTGAATTCAGGAAGCTACCTCTTAACATTTAGAGTGGAACAGTAAATATCTTTGTTAAGTTCTGTAAACGGTAATGTTCCTTTGTGTAAAAAAGTTGAAGTTACTAAAAGTAACTTCTCGAACATTGGTAACACTCTCATAAAATCGGTTGCATACTACTCTAAGTGATGTGGTAAGTAAAATAATAAGGTTTACATCAAGTTATCAGATAGTAGTTTCCCGCAAAATTCAACTTTACACTCTATTGAGCTGAATGCATTACTTCCTATTCTATGCATTTTGATTTATGGATGTGTACATAACCACTCAGGGTGAGGTGGAACGGTATAAATATTGCATGTATCCTACTCAGAGCCATGGAATACTCAAATGCAAGGTGAATTCAGGAAGCTACCTCATAACATTTAGAGTGGAACAGTAAAAATCTTTGTTTAGTTCTGTAAACGGTAATGTTCCATTGTGTAAAAAAGTTGAAGTTACTAAAAGTAACTTCTCCAACATTGGTAGCACACTCATAAAATCGGTTGCATACTACTCTAAATCATATGGTAAGCAAAATAATATGGTTTACATCAAGTTATCACATAGTAGTTTCCCGCAAAATTCAACTTTACACTCTATTGAGCTGAATGCATTACTTTCTATTCTATGCATTTGGAGTTATGGATGTGTACATAACTACTCAGGGTGAGGTGGAACGGTATAAATATTGCATGTATCCTACTCAGAGCCATGAAATACTCAAATGCAAGGTAAATTCAGGAAGCTACCTCATAACATTTAGAGTGGAACAGTAAATATCTTTGGTTAGTTCTGTAAATGGTAATGTTCCATTGTGTAGAAAAGTTGAAGTTACTAAAAGTAACTTCTCCAACCTTGGTAGCACACTCATAAAATCGTTTGCATACTACTCTAAGTGATGTGGTAAGTAAAATAATAAGGTTTACATCAAGTTATCACATAGTAGTTTCCCGCAAAATTCAACTTTACACTCTATTGAGCTGAATGCATTACTTCCTATTCTATGCATTTTGATTTATGGATGTGTACATAACCACTCAGGGTGAGGTGGAACGGTATAAATATTGCATGTATCCTACTCAGAGCCATGGAATACTCAAATGCAAGGTGAATTCAGGAAGCTACCTCATAACATTTAGAGTGGAACAGTAAAAATCTTTGTTTAGTTCTGTAAACGGTAATGTTCCATTGTGTAAAAAAGTTGAAGTTACTAAAAGTAACTTCTCCAACATTGGTAGCACACTCATAAAATCGGTTGCATACTACTCTAAATCATATGGTAAGCAAAATAATATGGTTTACATCAAGTTATCACATAGTAGTTTCCCGCAAAATTCAACTTTACACTCTATTGAGCTGAATGCATTACTTTCTATTCTATGCATTTGGAGTTATGGATGTGTACATAACTACTCAGGGTGAGGTGGAACGGTATAAATATTGCATGTATCCTACTCAGAGCCATGAAATACTCAAATGCAAGGTAAATTCAGGAAGCTACCTCATAACATTTAGAGTGGAACAGTAAATATCTTTGGTTAGTTCTGTAAATGGTAATGTTCCATTGTGTAGAAAAGTTGAAGTTACTAAAAGTAACTTCTCCAACCTTGGTAGCACACTCATAAAATCGTTTGCATACTACTCTAAGTGATGTGGTAAGTAAAATAATAAGGTTTACATCAAGTTATCACATAGTAGTTTCCCGCAAAATTCAACTTTACACTCTATTGAGCTGAATGCATTACTTCCTATTCTATGCATTTTGATTTATGGATGTGTACATAACCACTCAGGGTGAGGTGGAACGGTATAAATATTGCATGTATCCTACTCAGATCCATGGAATACTCAAATGCAAGGTGAATTCAGGAAGCTACCTCCTAACATTTAGAGTGGAACAGTAAAAATCTTTGTTTAGTTCTGTAAACGGTAATGTTCCATTGTGTAAAAAAGTTGAAGTTACTAAAAGTAACTTCTCCAACATTGGTAGCACACTCATAAAATCGGTTGCATACTACTCTAAATCATATGGTAAGCAAAATAATATGGTTTACATCAAGTTATCACATAGTAGTTTCCCGCAAAATTCAACTTTACACTCTATTGAGCTGAATGCATTACTTTCTATTCTATGCATTTTGAGTTATGGATGTGTACATAACTACTCAGGGTGAGGTGGAACGGTATAAATATTGCATGTATCCTACTCAGAGCCATGAAATACTCAAATGCAAGGTAAATTCAGGAAGCTACCTCATAACATTTAGAGTGGAACAGTAAATATCTTTGTTTAGTTCTGTAAATGGTAATGTTCCATTGTGTAGAAAAGTTGAAGTTACTAAAAGTAACTTCTCCAACCCTGGTAGCACACTCATAAAATTGGTTGCATACTACTCTAAATCGTATGGTAAGCAAAATAATAAGGTTTACATCAAGTTATCAGATAGTAGTTTCCCGCAAAATTCAACTTTACACTCTATTGAGCTGAATGCATTACTTTCTATTCTATGCATTTGGAGTTATGGATGTGTACATAACTACTCAGGGTGAGGTGGAACGGTATAAATATTGCATGTATCCTACTCAGAGCCATGAAATACTCAAATGCAAGGTAAATTCAGGAAGCTACCTCATAACATTTAGAGTGGAACAGTAAATATCTTTGGTTAGTTCTGTAAATGGTAATGTTCCATTGTGTAGAAAAGTTGAAGTTACTAAAAGTAACTTCTCCAACCTTGGTAGCACACTCATAAAATCGTTTGCATACTACTCTAAGTGATGTGGTAAGTAAAATAATAAGGTTTACATCAAGTTATCACATAGTAGTTTCCCGCAAAATTCAACTTTACACTCTATTGAGCTGAATGCATTACTTCCTATTCTATGCATTTTGATTTATGGATGTGTACATAACCACTCAGGGTGAGGTGGAACGGTATAAATATTGCATGTATCCTACTCAGATCCATGGAATACTCAAATGCAAGGTGAATTCAGGAAGCTACCTCCTAACATTTAGAGTGGAACAGTAAAAATCTTTGTTTAGTTCTGTAAACGGTAATGTTCCATTGTGTAAAAAAGTTGAAGTTACTAAAAGTAACTTCTCCAACATTGGTAGCACACTCATAAGATCGGTTGCATACTACTCTAAATCATATGGTAAGCAAAATAATATGGTTTACATGAAGTTATCACATAGTAGTTTCCCGCAAAATTCAACTTTACACTCTATTGAGCTGAATGCATTACTTTCTATTCTATGCATTTTGAGTTATGGATGTGTACATAACTACTCAGGGTGAGGTGGAACGGTATAAATATTGCATGTATCCTACTCAGAGCCATGAAATACTCAAATGCAAGGTAAATTCAGGAAGCTACCTCATAACATTTAGAGTGGAACAGTAAATATCTTTGTTTAGTTCTGTAAATGGTAATGTTCCATTGTGTAGAAAAGTTGAAGTTACTAAAAGTAACTTCTCCAACCCTGGTAGCACACTCATAAAATCGTTTGCATACTACTCTAAGTGATGTGGTAAGTAAAATAATAAGGTTTACATCAAGTTATCACATAGTAGTTTCCCGCAAAATTCAACTTTACAATCTATTGAGCTGAATGCATTACTTCCTATTCTATGCATTTTGATTTATGGATGTGTACATAACCACTCAGGGTGAGGTGGAACGGTATAAATATTGCAGGTATCCTACTCAGATCCATGGAATACTCAAATGCAAGGTGAATTCAGGAAGCTACCTCCTAACATTTAGAGTGGAACAGTAAAAATCTTTGTTTAGTTCTGTAAACGGTAATGTTCCATTGTGTAAAAAAGTTGAAGTTACTAAAAGTAACTTCTCCAACCTTGCTAGCACACTCATAAAATTGGTTGCATACTACTCTAAATCGTATGGTAAGCAAAATAATAAGGTTTACATCAAGTTATCACATAGTAGTTTCCCGCAAAATTCATCTCTACACTCTATTGAGCTGAATGCATTACTTTCTATTCCATGCATTTTGATTTATGGATGTGTACATAACTACTCAGGGTGAGGTGGAACGGTATAAATATTGCATGTATCCTACTCAGAGGCATGAAATACTCAAATGCAAGGTGAATTCAGGAAGCTACCTCTTAACATTTAGAGTGGAACAGTAAATATCTTTGTTAAGTTCTGTAAACGGTAATGTTCCTTTGTGTAAAAAAGTTGAAGTTACTAAAAGTAACTTCTCGAACATTGGTAGCACACTCATAAAATCGGTTGCATACTACTCTAAATCATATGGTAAGCAAAATAATATGGTTTACATCAAGTTATCACATAGTAGTTTCCCGCAAAATTCAACTTTACACTCTATTGAGCTGAATGCATTACTTTCTATTCTATGCATTTGGAGTTATGGATGTGTACATAACTACTCAGGGTGAGGTGGAACGGTATAAATATTGCATGTATCCTACTCAGAGCCATGAAATACTCAAATGCAAGGTAAATTCAGGAAGCTACCTCATAACATTTAGAGTGGAACAGTAAATATCTTTGGTTAGTTCTGTAAATGGTAATGTTCCATTGTGTAGAAAAGTTGAAGTTACTAAAAGTAACTTCTCCAACCTTGGTAGCACACTCATAAAATCGTTTGCATACTACTCTAAGTGATGTGGTAAGTAAAATAATAAGGTTTACATCAAGTTATCACATAGTAGTTTCCCGCAAAATTCAACTTTACACTCTATTGAGCTGAATGCATTACTTCCTATTCTATGCATTTTGATTTATGGATGTGTACATAACCACTCAGGGTGAGGTGGAACGGTATAAATATTGCATGTATCCTACTCAGATCCATGGAATACTCAAATGCAAGGTGAATTCAGGAAGCTACCTCCTAACATTTAGAGTGGAACAGTAAAAATCTTTGTTTGGTTCTGTAAACGGTAATGTTCCATTGTGTAAAAAAGTTGAAGTTACTAAAAGTAACTTCTCCAACATTGGTAGCACACTCATAAAATCGGTTGCATACTACTCTAAATCATATGGTAAGCAAAATAATATGGTTTACATGAAGTTATCACATAGTAGTTTCCCGCAAAATTCAACTTTACACTCTATTGAGCTGAATGCATTACTTTCTATTCTATGCATTTTGAGTTATGGATGTGTACATAACTACTCAGGGTGAGGTGGAACGGTATAAATATTGCATGTATCCTACTCAGAGCCATGAAATACTCAAATGCAAGGTAAATTCAGGAAGCTACCTCATAACATTTAGAGTGGAACAGTAAATATCTTTGTTTAGTTCTGTAAATGGTAATGTTCCATTGTGTAGAAAAGTTGAAGTTACTAAAAGTAACTTCTCCAACCCTGGTAGAACACTCATAAAATCGTTTGCATACTACTCTAAGTGATGTGGTAAGTAAAATAATAAGGTTTACATCAAGTTATCACATAGTAGTTTCCCGCAAAATTCAACTTTACACTCTATTGAGCTGAATGCATTACTTCCTATTCTATGCATTTTGATTTATGGATGTGTACATAACCACTCAGGGTGAGGTGGAACGGTATAAATATTGCAGGTATCCTACTCAGAGCCATCGAATACTCAAATGCAAGGTGAATTCAGGAAGCTAACTCATAACATTTAGAGTGGAACAGTAAAAATCTTAGTTTAGTTCTGTAAACGGTAATGTTCCATTGTGTAAAAAAGTTGAAGTTACTAAAAGTAACTTCTCCAACCTTGCTAGCACACTCATAAAATTGGTTGCATACTACTCTAAATCGTATGGTAAGCAACAAAATAAGGTTTACATCAAGTTATCACATAGTAGTTTCCCGCAAAATTCATCTCTACACTCTATTGAGCTGAATGCATTACTTTCTATTCCATGCATTTTGATTTATGGATGTGTACATAACTACTCAGGGTGAGGTGGAACGGTATAAATATTGCATGTATCCTACTCAGAGGCATGAAATACTCAAATGCAAGGTGAATTCAGGAAGCTACCTCTTAACATTTAGAGTGGAACAGTAAATATCTTTGTTAAGTTCTGTAAACGGTAATGTTCCTTTGTGTAAAAAAGTTGAAGTTACTAAAAGTAACTTCTCGAACATTGGTAACACTCTCATAAAATCGGTTGCATACTACTCTAAGTGATGTGGTAAGTAAAATAATAAGGTTTACATCAAGTTATCAGATAGTAGTTTCCCGCAAAATTCAACTTTACACTCTATTGAGCTGAATGCATTACTTCCTATTCTATGCATTTTGATTTATGGATGTGTACATAACCACTCAGGGTGAGGTGGAACGGTATAAATATTGCATGTATCCTACTCAGAGCCATGGAATACTCAAATGCAAGGTGAATTCAGGAAGCTACCTCATAACATTTAGAGTGGAACAGTAAAAATCTTTGTTTAGTTCTGTAAACGGTAATGTTCCATTGTGTAAAAAAGTTGAAGTTACTAAAAGTAACTTCTCCAACATTGGTAGCACACTCATAAAATCGGTTGCATACTACTCTAAATCATATGGTAAGCAAAATAATATGGTTTACATCAAGTTATCACATAGTAGTTTCCCGCAAAATTCAACTTTACACTCTATTGAGCTGAATGCATTACTTTCTATTCTATGCATTTGGAGTTATGGATGTGTACATAACTACTCAGGGTGAGGTGGAACGGTATAGATATTGCATGTATCCTACTCAGAGCCATGAAATACTCAAATGCAAGGTAAATTCAGGAAGCTACCTCATAACATTTAGAGTGGAACAGTAAATATCTTTGGTTAGTTCTGTAAATGGTAATGTTCCATTGTGTAGAAAAGTTGAAGTTACTAAAAGTAACTTCTCCAACCTTGGTAGCACACTCATAAAATCGTTTGCATACTACTCTAAGTGATGTGGTAAGTAAAATAATAAGGTTTACATCAAGTTATCACATAGTAGTTTCCCGCAAAATTCAACTTTACACTCTATTGAGCTGAATGCATTACTTCCTATTCTATGCATTTTGATTTATGGATGTGTACATAACCACTCAGGGTGAGGTGGAACGGTATAAATATTGCATGTATCCTACTCAGATCCATGGAATACTCAAATGCAAGGTGAATTCAGGAAGCTACCTCCTAACATTTAGAGTGGAACAGTAAAAATCTTTGTTTAGTTCTGTAAACGGTAATGTTCCATTGTGTAAAAAAGTTGAAGTTACTAAAAGTAACTTCTCCAACATTGGTAGCACACTCATAAAATCGGTTGCATACTACTCTAAATCATATGGTAAGCAAAATAATATGGTTTACATCAAGTTATCACATAGTAGTTTCCCGCAAAATTCAACTTTACACTCTATTGAGCTGAATGCATTACTTTCTATTCTATGCATTTTGAGTTATGGATGTGTACATAACTACTCAGGGTGAGGTGGAACGGTATAAATATTGCATGTATCCTACTCAGAGCCATGAAATACTCAAATGCAAGGTAAATTCAGGAAGCTACCTCATAACATTTAGAGTGGAACAGTAAATATCTTTGTTTAGTTCTGTAAATGGTAATGTTCCATTGTGTAGAAAAGTTGAAGTTACTAAAAGTAACTTCTCCAACCCTGGTAGCACACTCATAAAATTGGTTGCATACTACTCTAAATCGTATGGTAAGCAAAATAATAAGGTTTACATCAAGTTATCACATAGTAGTTTCCCGCAAAATTCATCTCTACACTATTGAGCTGAATGCATTACTTTCTATTCTATGCATTTTGAGTTATGGATGTGTACATAACTACTCAGGGTGAGGTGGAACGGTATAAATATTGCATGTGTCCTACTCAGAGCCATGAAATACTCAAATGCAAGGTAAATTCAGGAAGCTACCTCATAACATTTAGAGTGGAACAGTAAATATCTTTGTTTAGTTCTGTAAATGGTAATGTTCCATTGTGTAGAAAAGTTGAAGTTACTAAAAGTAACTTCTCCAACCCTGGTAGCACACTCATAAAATCGTTTGCATACTACTCTAAGTGATGTGGTAAGTAAAATAATAAGGTTTACATCAAGTTATCACATAGTAGTTTCCCGCAAAATTCAACTTTACACTCTATTGAGCTGAATGCATTACTTCCTATTCTATGCATTTTGATTTATGGATGTGTACATAACCACTCAGGGTGAGGTGGAACGGTATAAATATTGCAGGTATCCTACTCAGAGCCATCGAATACTCAAATGCAAGGTGAATTCAGGAAGCTAACTCATAACATTTAGAGTGGAACAGTAAAAATCTTAGTTAAGTTCTGTAAACGGTAATGTTCCTTTGTGTAAAAAAGTTGAAGTTACTAAAAGTAACTTCTCGAACATTGGTAACACACTCATAAAATCGGTTGCATACTACTCTAAGTGATGTGGTAAGTAAAATAATAAGGTTTACATCAAGTTATCAGATAGTAGTTTCCCGCAAAATTCAACTTTACACTCTATTGAGCTGAATGCATTACTTCCTATTCTATGCATTTTGATTTATGGATGTGTACATAACCACTCAGGGTGAGGTGGAACGGTATAAATATTGCATGTATCCTACTCAGATCCATGGAATACTCAAATGCAAGGTGAATTCAGGAAGCTACCTCCTAACATTTAGAGTGGAACAGTAAAAATCTTTGTTTAGTTCTGTAAACGGTAATGTTCCATTGTGTAAAAAAGTTGAAGTTACTAAAAGTAACTTCTCCAACATTGGTAGCACACTCATAAGATCGGTTGCATACTACTCTAAATCATATGGTAAGCAAAATAATATGGTTTACATGAAGTTATCACATAGTAGTTTCCCGCAAAATTCAACTTTACACTCTATTGAGCTGAATGCATTGCTTTCTATTCTATGCATTTTGAGTTATGGATGTGTACATAACTACTCAGGGTGAGGTGGAACGGTATAAATATTGCATGTATCCTACTCAGAGCCATGAAATACTCAAATGCAAGGTAAATTCAGGAAGCTACCTCATAACATTTAGAGTGGAACAGTAAATATCTTTGTTTAGTTCTGTAAATGGTAATGTTCCATTGTGTAGAAAAGTTGAAGTTACTAAAAGTAACTTCTCCAACCCTGGTAGCACACTCATAAAATCGTTTGCATACTACTCTAAGTGATGTGGTAAGTAAAATAATAAGGTTTACATCAAGTTATCACATAGTAGTTTCCCGCAAAATTCAACTTTACAATCTATTGAGCTGAATGCATTACTTCCTATTCTATGCATTTTGATTTATGGATGTGTACATAACCACTCAGGGTGAGGTGGAACGGTATAAATATTGCAGGTATCCTACTCAGATCCATGGAATACTCAAATGCAAGGTGAATTCAGGAAGCTACCTCCTAACATTTAGAGTGGAACAGTAAAAATCTTTGTTTAGTTCTGTAAACGGTAATGTTCCATTGTGTAAAAAAGTTGAAGTTACTAAAAGTAACTTCTCCAACCTTGCTAGCACACTCATAAAATTGGTTGCATACTACTCTAAATCGTATGGTAAGCAAAATAATAAGGTTTACATCAAGTTATCACATAGTAGTTTCCCGCAAAATTCATCTCTACACTCTATTGAGCTGAATGCATTACTTTCTATTCCATGCATTTTGATTTATGGATGTGTACATAACTACTCAGGGTGAGGTGGAACGGTATAAATATTGCATGTATCCTACTCAGAGGCATGAAATACTCAAATGCAAGGTGAATTCAGGAAGCTACCTCTTAACATTTAGAGTGGAACAGTAAATATCTTTGTTAAGTTCTGTAAACGGTAATGTTCCTTTGTGTAAAAAAGTTGAAGTTACTAAAAGTAACTTCTCGAACATTGGTAGCACACTCATAAAATCGGTTGCATACTACTCTAAATCATATGGTAAGCAAAATAATATGGTTTACATCAAGTTATCACATAGTAGTTTCCCGCAAAATTCAACTTTACACTCTATTGAGCTGAATGCATTACTTTCTATTCTATGCATTTTGAGTTATGGATGTGTACATAACTACTCAGGGTGAGGTGGAACGGTATAAATATTGCATGTATCCTACTCAGAGCCATGAAATACTCAAATGCAAGGTAAATTCAGGAAGCTACCTCATAACATTTAGAGTGGAACAGTAAATATCTTTGTTTAGTTCTGTAAATGGTAATGTTCCATTGTGTAGAAAAGTTGAAGTTACTAAAAGTAACTTCTCCAACCCTGGTAGCACACTCATAAAATCGTTTGCATACTACTCTAAGTGATGTGGTAAGTAAAATAATAAGGTTTACATCAAGTTATCACATAGTAGTTTCCCGCAAAATTCAACTTTACACTCTATTGAGCTGAATGCATTACTTCCTATTCTATGCATTTTGATTTATGGATGTGTACATAACCACTCAGGGTGAGGTGGAACGGTATAAATATTGCATGTATCCTACTCAGATCCATGGAATACTCAAATGCAAGGTGAATTCAGGAAGCTACCTCCTAACATTTAGAGTGGAACAGTAAAAATCTTTGTTTGGTTCTGTAAACGGTAATGTTCCATTGTGTAAAAAAGTTGAAGTTACTAAAAGTAACTTCTCCAACATTGGTAGCACACTCATAAAATCGGTTGCATACTACTCTAAATCATATGGTAAGCAAAATAATATGGTTTACATGAAGTTATCACATAGTAGTTTCCCGCAAAATTCAACTTTACAATCTATTGAGCTGAATGCATTACTTCCTATTCTATGCATTTTGATTTATGGATGTGTACATAACCACTCAGGGTGAGGTGGAACGGTATAAATATTGCAGGTATCCTACTCAGATCCATGGAATACTCAAATGCAAGGTGAATTCAGGAAGCTACCTCCTAACATTTAGAGTGGAACAGTAAAAATCTTTGTTTAGTTCTGTAAACGGTAATGTTCCATTGTGTAAAAAAGTTGAAGTTACTAAAAGTAACTTCTCCAACCTTGCTAGCACACTCATAAAATTGGTTGCATACTACTCTAAATCGTATGGTAAGCAAAATAATAAGGTTTACATCAAGTTATCACATAGTAGTTTCCCGCAAAATTCATCTCTACACTCTATTGAGCTGAATGCATTACTTTCTATTCCATGCATTTTGATTTATGGATGTGTACATAACTACTCAGGGTGAGGTGGAACGGTATAAATATTGCATGTATCCTACTCAGAGGCATGAAATACTCAAATGCAAGGTGAATTCAGGAAGCTACCTCTTAACATTTAGAGTGGAACAGTAAATATCTTTGTTAAGTTCTGTAAACGGTAATGTTCCTTTGTGTAAAAAAGTTGAAGTTACTAAAAGTAACTTCTCGAACATTGGTAGCACACTCATAAAATCGGTTGCATACTACTCTAAATCATATGGTAAGCAAAATAATATGGTTTACATCAAGTTATCACATAGTAGTTTCCCGCAAAATTCAACTTTACACTCTATTGAGCTGAATGCATTACTTTCTATTCTATGCATTTGGAGTTATGGATGTGTACATAACTACTCAGGGTGAGGTGGAACGGTATAAATATTGCATGTATCCTACTCAGAGCCATGAAATACTCAAATGCAAGGTAAATTCAGGAAGCTACCTCATAACATTTAGAGTGGAACAGTAAATATCTTTGGTTAGTTCTGTAAATGGTAATGTTCCATTGTGTAGAAAAGTTGAAGTTACTAAAAGTAACTTCTCCAACCTTGGTAGCACACTCATAAAATCGTTTGCATACTACTCTAAGTGATGTGGTAAGTAAAATAATAAGGTTTACATCAAGTTATCACATAGTAGTTTCCCGCAAAATTCAACTTTACACTCTATTGAGCTGAATGCATTACTTCCTATTCTATGCATTTTGATTTATGGATGTGTACATAACCACTCAGGGTGAGGTGGAACGGTATAAATATTGCATGTATCCTACTCAGATCCATGGAATACTCAAATGCAAGGTGAATTCAGGAAGCTACCTCCTAACATTTAGAGTGGAACAGTAAAAATCTTTGTTTGGTTCTGTAAACGGTAATGTTCCATTGTGTAAAAAAGTTGAAGTTACTAAAAGTAACTTCTCCAACATTGGTAGCACACTCATAAAATCGGTTGCATACTACTCTAAATCATATGGTAAGCAAAATAATATGGTTTACATGAAGTTATCACATAGTAGTTTCCCGCAAAATTCAACTTTACACTCTATTGAGCTGAATGCATTACTTTCTATTCTATGCATTTTGAGTTATGGATGTGTACATAACTACTCAGGGTGAGGTGGAACGGTATAAATATTGCATGTATCCTACTCAGAGCCATGAAATACTCAAATGCAAGGTAAATTCAGGAAGCTACCTCATAACATTTAGAGTGGAACAGTAAATATCTTTGTTTAGTTCTGTAAATGGTAATGTTCCATTGTGTAGAAAAGTTGAAGTTACTAAAAGTAACTTCTCCAACCCTGGTAGAACACTCATAAAATCGTTTGCATACTACTCTAAGTGATGTGGTAAGTAAAATAATAAGGTTTACATCAAGTTATCACATAGTAGTTTCCCGCAAAATTCAACTTTACACTCTATTGAGCTGAATGCATTACTTCCTATTCTATGCATTTTGATTTATGGATGTGTACATAACCACTCAGGGTGAGGTGGAACGGTATAAATATTGCAGGTATCCTACTCAGAGCCATCGAATACTCAAATGCAAGGTGAATTCAGGAAGCTAACTCATAACATTTAGAGTGGAACAGTAAAAATCTTAGTTTAGTTCTGTAAACGGTAATGTTCCATTGTGTAAAAAAGTTGAAGTTACTAAAAGTAACTTCTCCAACCTTGCTAGCACACTCATAAAATTGGTTGCATACTACTCTAAATCGTATGGTAAGCAACAAAATAAGGTTTACATCAAGTTATCACATAGTAGTTTCCCGCAAAATTCATCTCTACACTCTATTGAGCTGAATGCATTACTTTCTATTCCATGCATTTTGATTTATGGATGTGTACATAACTACTCAGGGTGAGGTGGAACGGTATAAATATTGCATGTATCCTACTCAGAGGCATGAAATACTCAAATGCAAGGTGAATTCAGGAAGCTACCTCTTAACATTTAGAGTGGAACAGTAAATATCTTTGTTAAGTTCTGTAAACGGTAATGTTCCTTTGTGTAAAAAAGTTGAAGTTACTAAAAGTAACTTCTCGAACATTGGTAACACTCTCATAAAATCGGTTGCATACTACTCTAAGTGATGTGGTAAGTAAAATAATAAGGTTTACATCAAGTTATCAGATAGTAGTTTCCCGCAAAATTCAACTTTACACTCTATTGAGCTGAATGCATTACTTCCTATTCTATGCATTTTGATTTATGGATGTGTACATAACCACTCAGGGTGAGGTGGAACGGTATAAATATTGCATGTATCCTACTCAGAGCCATGGAATACTCAAATGCAAGGTGAATTCAGGAAGCTACCTCATAACATTTAGAGTGGAACAGTAAAAATCTTTGTTTAGTTCTGTAAACGGTAATGTTCCATTGTGTAAAAAAGTTGAAGTTACTAAAAGTAACTTCTCCAACATTGGTAGCACACTCATAAAATCGGTTGCATACTACTCTAAATCATATGGTAAGCAAAATAATATGGTTTACATCAAGTTATCACATAGTAGTTTCCCGCAAAATTCAACTTTACACTCTATTGAGCTGAATGCATTACTTTCTATTCTATGCATTTGGAGTTATGGATGTGTACATAACTACTCAGGGTGAGGTGGAACGGTATAAATATTGCATGTATCCTACTCAGAGCCATGAAATACTCAAATGCAAGGTAAATTCAGGAAGCTACCTCATAACATTTAGAGTGGAACAGTAAATATCTTTGGTTAGTTCTGTAAATGGTAATGTTCCATTGTGTAGAAAAGTTGAAGTTACTAAAAGTAACTTCTCCAACCTTGGTAGCACACTCATAAAATCGTTTGCATACTACTCTAAGTGATGTGGTAAGTAAAATAATAAGGTTTACATCAAGTTATCACATAGTAGTTTCCCGCAAAATTCAACTTTACACTCTATTGAGCTGAATGCATTACTTCCTATTCTATGCATTTTGATTTATGGATGTGTACATAACCACTCAGGGTGAGGTGGAACGGTATAAATATTGCATGTATCCTACTCAGATCCATGGAATACTCAAATGCAAGGTGAATTCAGGAAGCTACCTCCTAACATTTAGAGTGGAACAGTAAAAATCTTTGTTTAGTTCTGTAAACGGTAATGTTCCATTGTGTAAAAAAGTTGAAGTTACTAAAAGTAACTTCTCCAACATTGGTAGCACACTCATAAAATCGGTTGCATACTACTCTAAATCATATGGTAAGCAAAATAATATGGTTTACATCAAGTTATCACAAAGTAGTTTCCCGCAAAATTCAACTTTACACTCTATTGAGCTGAATGCATTACTTTCTATTCTATGCATTTGGAGTTATGGATGTGTACATAACTACTCAGGGTGAGGTGGAACGGTATAAATATTGCATGTATCCTACTCAGAGCCATGAAATACTCAAATGCAAGGTAAATTCAGGAAGCTACCTCATAACATTTAGAGTGGAACAGTAAATATCTTTGTTTAGTTCTGTAAATGGTAATGTTCCATTGTGTAGAAAAGTTGAAGTTACTAAAAGTAACTTCTCCAACCCTGGTAGCACACTCATAAAATTGGTTGCATACTACTCTAAATCGTATGGTAAGCAAAATAATAAGGTTTACATCAAGTTATCACATAGTAGTTTCCCGCAAAATTCATCTCTACACTATTGAGCTGAATACATTACTTTCTATTCTATGCATTTTGAGTTATGGATGTGTACATAACTACTCAGGGTGAGGTGGAACGGTATAAATATTGCATGTGTCCTACTCAGAGCCATGAAATACTCAAATGCAAGGTAAATTCAGGAAGCTACCTCATAACATTTAGAGTGGAACAGTAAATATCTTTGTTTAGTTCTGTAAATGGTAATGTTCCATTGTGTAGAAAAGTTGAAGTTACTAAAAGTAACTTCTCCAACCCTGGTAGCACACTCATAAAATCGTTTGCATACTACTCTAAGTGATGTGGTAAGTAAAATAATAAGGTTTACATCAAGTTATCACATAGTAGTTTCCCGCAAAATTCAACTTTACACTCTATTGAGCTGAATGCATTACTTCCTATTCTATGCATTTTGATTTATGGATGTGTACATAACCACTCAGGGTGAGGTGGAACGGTATAAATATTGCAGGTATCCTACTCAGAGCCATCGAATACTCAAATGCAAGGTGAATTCAGGAAGCTAACTCATAACATTTAGAGTGGAACAGTAAATATCTTTGGTTAGTTCTGTAAATGGTAATGTTCCATTGTGTAGAAAAGTTGAAGTTACTAAAAGTAACTTCTCCAACCTTGGTAGCACACTCATAAAATCGTTTGCATACTACTCTAAGTGATGTGGTAAGTAAAATAATAAGGTTTACATCAAGTTATCACATAGTAGTTTCCCGCAAAATTCAACTTTACACTCTATTGAGCTGAATGCATTACTTCCTATTCTATGCATTTTGATTTATGGATGTGTACATAACCACTCAGGGTGAGGTGGAACGGTATAAATATTGCATGTATCCTACTCAGATCCATGGAATACTCAAATGCAAGGTGAATTCAGGAAGCTACCTCCTAACATTTAGAGTGGAACAGTAAAAATCTTTGTTTAGTTCTGTAAACGGTAATGTTCCATTGTGTAAAAAAGTTGAAGTTACTAAAAGTAACTTCTCCAACATTGGTAGCACACTCATAAGATCGGTTGCATACTACTCTAAATCATATGGTAAGCAAAATAATATGGTTTACATGAAGTTATCACATAGTAGTTTCCCGCAAAATTCAACTTTACACTCTATTGAGCTGAATGCATTACTTTCTATTCTATGCATTTTGAGTTATGGATGTGTACATAACTACTCAGGGTGAGGTGGAACGGTATAAATATTGCATGTATCCTACTCAGAGCCATGAAATACTCAAATGCAAGGTAAATTCAGGAAGCTACCTCATAACATTTAGAGTGGAACAGTAAATATCTTTGTTTAGTTCTGTAAATGGTAATGTTCCATTGTGTAGAAAAGTTGAAGTTACTAAAAGTAACATCTCCAACCCTGGTAGCACACTCATAAAATCGTTTGCATACTACTCTAAGTGATGTGGTAAGTAAAATAATAAGGTTTACATCAAGTTATCACATAGTAGTTTCCCGCAAAATTCAACTTTACAATCTATTGAGCTGAATGCATTACTTCCTATTCTATGCATTTTGATTTATGGATGTGTACATAACCACTCAGGGTGAGGTGGAACGGTATAAATATTGCAGGTATCCTACTCAGATCCATGGAATACTCAAATGCAAGGTGAATTCAGGAAGCTACCTCCTAACATTTAGAGTGGAACAGTAAAAATCTTTGTTTAGTTCTGTAAACGGTAATGTTCCATTGTGTAAAAAAGTTGAAGTTACTAAAAGTAACTTCTCCAACCTTGCTAGCACACTCATAAAATTGGTTGCATACTACTCTAAATCGTATGGTAAGCAAAATAATAAGGTTTACATCAAGTTATCACATAGTAGTTTCCCGCAAAATTCATCTCTACACTCTATTGAGCTGAATGCATTACTTTCTATTCCATGCATTTTGATTTATGGATGTGTACATAACTACTCAGGGTGAGGTGGAACGGTATAAATATTGCATGTATCCTACTCAGAGGCATGAAATACTCAAATGCAAGGTGAATTCAGGAAGCTACCTCTTAACATTTAGAGTGGAACAGTAAATATCTTTGTTAAGTTCTGTAAACGGTAATGTTCCTTTGTGTAAAAAAGTTGAAGTTACTAAAAGTAACTTCTCGAACATTGGTAGCACACTCATAAAATCGGTTGCATACTACTCTAAATCATATGGTAAGCAAAATAATATGGTTTACATCAAGTTATCACATAGTAGTTTCCCGCAAAATTCAACTTTACACTCTATTGAGCTGAATGCATTACTTTCTATTCTATGCATTTGGAGTTATGGATGTGTACATAACTACTCAGGGTGAGGTGGAACGGTATAAATATTGCATGTATCCTACTCAGAGCCATGAAATACTCAAATGCAAGGTAAATTCAGGAAGCTACCTCATAACATTTAGAGTGAAACAGTAAATATCTTTGGTTAGTTCTGTAAATGGTAATGTTCCATTGTGTAGAAAAGTTGAAGTTACTAAAAGTAACTTCTCCAACCTTGGTAGCACACTCATAAAATCGTTTGCATACTACTCTAAGTGATGTGGTAAGTAAAATAATAAGGTTTACATCAAGTTATCACATAGTAGTTTCCCGCAAAATTCAACTTTACACTCTATTGAGCTGAATGCATTACTTCCTATTCTATGCATTTTGATTTATGGATGTGTACATAACCACTCAGGGTGAGGTGGAACGGTATAAATATTGCATGTATCCTACTCAGATCCATGGAATACTCAAATGCAAGGTGAATTCAGGAAGCTACCTCCTAACATTTAGAGTGGAACAGTAAAAATCTTTGTTTGGTTCTGTAAACGGTAATGTTCCATTGTGTAAAAAAGTTGAAGTTACTAAAAGTAACTTCTCCAACATTGGTAGCACACTCATAAAATCGGTTGCATACTACTCTAAATCATATGGTAAGCAAAATAATATGGTTTACATCAAGTTATCACATAGTAGTTTCCCGCAAAATTCAACTTTACACTCTATTGAGCTGAATGCATTACTTTCTATTCTATGCATTTTGAGTTATGGATGTGTACATAACTACTCAGGGTGAGGTGGAACGGTATAAATATTGCATGTATCCTACTCAGAGCCATGAAATACTCAAATGCAAGGTAAATTCAGGAAGCTACCTCATAACATTTAGAGTGGAACAGTAAATATCTTTGTTTAGTTCTGTAAATGGTAATGTTCCATTGTGTAGAAAAGTTGAAGTTACTAAAAGTAACTTCTCCAACCCTGGTAGCACACTCATAAAATTGGTTGCATACTACTCTAAATCGTATGGTAAGCAAAATAATAAGGTTTACATCAAGTTATCACATAGTAGTTTCCCGCAAAATTCATCTCTACACTATTGAGCTGAATGCATTACTTTCTATTCTATGCATTTTGAGTTATGGATGTGTACATAACTACTCAGGGTGAGGTGGAACGGTATAAATATTGCATGTGTCCTACTCAGAGCCATGAAATACTCAAATGCAAGGTAAATTCAGGAAGCTACCTCATAACATTTAGAGTGGAACAGTAAATATCTTTGTTTAGTTCTGTAAATGGTAATGTTCCATTGTGTAGAAAAGTTGAAGTTACTAAAAGTAACTTCTCCAACCCTGGTAGCACACTCATAAAATCGTTTGCATACTACTCTAAGTGATGTGGTAAGTAAAATAATAAGGTTTACATCAAGTTATCACATAGTAGTTTCCCGCAAAATTCAACTTTACACTCTATTGAGCTGAATGCATTACTTCCTATTCTATGCATTTTGATTTATGGATGTGTACATAACCACTCAGGGTGAGGTGGAACGGTATAAATATTGCAGGTATCCTACTCAGAGCCATCGAATACTCAAATGCAAGGTGAATTCAGGAAGCTAACTCATAACATTTAGAGTGGAACAGTAAAAATCTTAGTTAAGTTCTGTAAACGGTAATGTTCCTTTGTGTAAAAAAGTTGAAGTTACTAAAAGTAACTTCTCGAACATTGGTAACACACTCATAAAATCGGTTGCATACTACTCTAAGTGATGTGGTAAGTAAAATAATAAGGTTTACATCAAGTTATCAGATAGTAGTTTCCCGCAAAATTCAACTTTACACTCTATTGAGCTGAATGCATTACTTTCTATTCTATGCATTTGGAGTTATGGATGTGTACATAACTACTCAGGGTGAGGTGGAACGGTATAAATATTGCATGTATCCTACTCAGAGCCATGAAATACTCAAATGCAAGGTAAATTCAGGAAGCTACCTCATAACATTTAGAGTGGAACAGTAAATATCTTTGGTTAGTTCTGTAAATGGTAATGTTCCATTGTGTAGAAAAGTTGAAGTTACTAAAAGTAACTTCTCCAACCTTGGTAGCACACTCATAAAATCGTTTGCATACTACTCTAAGTGATGTGGTAAGTAAAATAATAAGGTTTACATCAAGTTATCACATAGTAGTTTCCCGCAAAATTCAACTTTACACTCTATTGAGCTGAATGCATTACTTCCTATTCTATGCATTTTGATTTATGGATGTGTACATAACCACTCAGGGTGAGGTGGAACGGTATAAATATTGCATGTATCCTACTCAGATCCATGGAATACTCAAATGCAAGGTGAATTCAGGAAGCTACCTCCTAACATTTAGAGTGGAACAGTAAAAATCTTTGTTTAGTTCTGTAAACGGTAATGTTCCATTGTGTAAAAAAGTTGAAGTTACTAAAAGTAACTTCTCCAACATTGGTAGCACACTCATAAGATCGGTTGCATACTACTCTAAATCATATGGTAAGCAAAATAATATGGTTTACATGAAGTTATCACATAGTAGTTTCCCGCAAAATTCAACTTTACACTCTATTGAGCTGAATGCATTACTTTCTATTCTATGCATTTTGAGTTTAGGATGTGTACATAACTACTCAGGGTGAGGTGGAACGGTATAAATATTGCATGTATCCTACTCAGAGCCATGAAATACTCAAATGCAAGGTAAATTCAGGAAGCTACCTCATAACATTTAGAGTGGAACAGTAAATATCTTTGTTTAGTTCTGTAAATGGTAATGTTCCATTGTGTAGAAAAGTTGAAGTTACTAAAAGTAACTTCTCCAACCCTGGTAGCACACTCATAAAATCGTTTGCATACTACTCTAAGTGATGTGGTAAGTAAAATAATAAGGTTTACATCAAGTTATCACATAGTAGTTTCCCGCAAAATTCAACTTTACAATCTATTGAGCTGAATGCATTACTTCCTATTCTATGCATTTTGATTTATGGATGTGTACATAACCACTCAGGGTGAGGTGGAACGGTATAAATATTGCAGGTATCCTACTCAGATCCATGGAATACTCAAATGCAAGGTGAATTCAGGAAGCTACCTCCTAACATTTAGAGTGGAACAGTAAAAATCTTTGTTTAGTTCTGTAAACGGTAATGTTCCATTGTGTAAAAAAGTTGAAGTTACTAAAAGTAACTTCTCCAACCTTGCTAGCACACTCATAAAATTGGTTGCATACTACTCTAAATCGTATGGTAAGCAAAATAATAAGGTTTACATCAAGTTATCACATAGTAGTTTCCCGCAAAATTCATCTCTACACTCTATTGAGCTGAATGCATTACTTTCTATTCCATGCATTTTGATTTATGGATGTGTACATAACTACTCAGGGTGAGGTGGAACGGTATAAATATTGCATGTATCCTACTCAGAGGCATGAAATACTCAAATGCAAGGTGAATTCAGGAAGCTACCTCTTAACATTTAGAGTGGAACAGTAAATATCTTTGTTAAGTTCTGTAAACGGTAATGTTCCTTTGTGTAAAAAAGTTGAAGTTACTAAAAGTAACTTCTCGAACATTGGTAGCACACTCATAAAATCGGTTGCATACTACTCTAAATCATATGGTAAGCAAAATAATATGGTTTACATCAAGTTATCACATAGTAGTTTCCCGCAAAATTCAACTTTACACTCTATTGAGCTGAATGCATTACTTTCTATTCTATGCATTTGGAGTTATGGATGTGTACATAACTACTCAGGGTGAGGTGGAACGGTATAAATATTGCATGTATCCTACTCAGAGCCATGAAATACTCAAATGCAAGGTAAATTCAGGAAGCTACCTCATAACATTTAGAGTGAAACAGTAAATATCTTTGGTTAGTTCTGTAAATGGTAATGTTCCATTGTGTAGAAAAGTTGAAGTTACTAAAAGTAACTTCTCCAACCTTGGTAGCACACTCATAAAATCGTTTGCATACTACTCTAAGTGATGTGGTAAGTAAAATAATAAGGTTTACATCAAGTTATCACATAGTAGTTTCCCGCAAAATTCAACTTTACACTCTATTGAGCTGAATGCATTACTTCCTATTCTATGCATTTTGATTTATGGATGTGTACATAACCACTCAGGGTGAGGTGGAACGGTATAAATATTGCATGTATCCTACTCAGATCCATGGAATACTCAAATGCAAGGTGAATTCAGGAAGCTACCTCCTAACATTTAGAGTGGAACAGTAAAAATCTTTGTTTGGTTCTGTAAACGGTAATGTTCCATTGTGTAAAAAAGTTGAAGTTACTAAAAGTAACTTCTCCAACATTGGTAGCACACTCATAAAATCGGTTGCATACTACTCTAAATCATATGGTAAGCAAAATAATATGGTTTACATCAAGTTATCACATAGTAGTTTCCCGCAAAATTCAACTTTACACTCTATTGAGCTGAATGCATTACTTTCTATTCTATGCATTTTGAGTTATGGATGTGTACATAACTACTCAGGGTGAGGTGGAACGGTATAAATATTGCATGTATCCTACTCAGAGCCATGAAATACTCAAATGCAAGGTAAATTCAGGAAGCTACCTCATAACATTTAGAGTGGAACAGTAAATATCTTTGTTTAGTTCTGTAAATGGTAATGTTCCATTGTGTAGAAAAGTTGAAGTTACTAAAAGTAACTTCTCCAACCCTGGTAGCACACTCATAAAATTGGTTGCATACTACTCTAAATCGTATGGTAAGCAAAATAATAAGGTTTACATCAAGTTATCACATAGTAGTTTCCCGCAAAATTCATCTCTACACTATTGAGCTGAATGCATTACTTTCTATTCTATGCATTTTGAGTTATGGATGTGTACATAACTACTCAGGGTGAGGTGGAACGGTATAAATATTGCATGTGTCCTACTCAGAGCCATGAAATACTCAAATGCAAGGTAAATTCAGGAAGCTACCTCATAACATTTAGAGTGGAACAGTAAATATCTTTGTTTAGTTCTGTAAATGGTAATGTTCCATTGTGTAGAAAAGTTGAAGTTACTAAAAGTAACTTCTCCAACCCTGGTAGCACACTCATAAAATCGTTTGCATACTACTCTAAGTGATGTGGTAAGTAAAATAATAAGGTTTACATCAAGTTATCACATAGTAGTTTCCCGCAAAATTCAACTTTACACTCTATTGAGCTGAATGCATTACTTCCTATTCTATGCATTTTGATTTATGGATGTGTACATAACCACTCAGGGTGAGGTGGAACGGTATAAATATTGCAGGTATCCTACTCAGAGCCATCGAATACTCAAATGCAAGGTGAATTCAGGAAGCTAACTCATAACATTTAGAGTGGAACAGTAAAAATCTTAGTTAAGTTCTGTAAACGGTAATGTTCCTTTGTGTAAAAAAGTTGAAGTTACTAAAAGTAACTTCTCGAACATTGGTAACACACTCATAAAATCGGTTGCATACTACTCTAAGTGATGTGGTAAGTAAAATAATAAGGTTTACATCAAGTTATCAGATAGTAGTTTCCCGCAAAATTCAACTTTACACTCTATTGAGCTGAATGCATTACTTTCTATTCTATGCATTTGGAGTTATGGATGTGTACATAACTACTCAGGGTGAGGTGGAACGGTATAAATATTGCATGTATCCTACTCAGAGCCATGAAATACTCAAATGCAAGGTAAATTCAGGAAGCTACCTCATAACATTTAGAGTGGAACAGTAAATATCTTTGGTTAGTTCTGTAAATGGTAATGTTCCATTGTGTAGAAAAGTTGAAGTTACTAAAAGTAACTTCTCCAACCTTGGTAGCACACTCATAAAATCGTTTGCATACTACTCTAAGTGATGTGGTAAGTAAAATAATAAGGTTTACATCAAGTTATCACATAGTAGTTTCCCGCAAAATTCAACTTTACACTCTATTGAGCTGAATGCATTACTTCCTATTCTATGCATTTTGATTTATGGATGTGTACATAACCACTCAGGGTGAGGTGGAACGGTATAAATATTGCATGTATCCTACTCAGATCCATGGAATACTCAAATGCAAGGTGAATTCAGGAAGCTACCTCCTAACATTTAGAGTGGAACAGTAAAAATCTTTGTTTAGTTCTGTAAACGGTAATGTTCCATTGTGTAAAAAAGTTGAAGTTACTAAAAGTAACTTCTCCAACATTGGTAGCACACTCATAAGATCGGTTGCATACTACTCTAAATCATATGGTAAGCAAAATAATATGGTTTACATGAAGTTATCACATAGTAGTTTCCCGCAAAATTCAACTTTACACTCTATTGAGCTGAATGCATTACTTTCTATTCTATGCATTTTGAGTTTAGGATGTGTACATAACTACTCAGGGTGAGGTGGAACGGTATAAATATTGCATGTATCCTACTCAGAGCCATGAAATACTCAAATGCAAGGTAAATTCAGGAAGCTACCTCATAACATTTAGAGTGGAACAGTAAATATCTTTGTTTAGTTCTGTAAATGGTAATGTTCCATTGTGTAGAAAAGTTGAAGTTACTAAAAGTAACTTCTCCAACCCTGGTAGCACACTCATAAAATCGTTTGCATACTACTCTAAGTGATGTGGTAAGTAAAATAATAAGGTTTACATCAAGTTATCACATAGTAGTTTCCCGCAAAATTCAACTTTACAATCTATTGAGCTGAATGCATTACTTCCTATTCTATGCATTTTGATTTATGGATGTGTACATAACCACTCAGGGTGAGGTGGAACGGTATAAATATTGCAGGTATCCTACTCAGATCCATGGAATACTCAAATGCAAGGTGAATTCAGGAAGCTACCTCCTAACATTTAGAGTGGAACAGTAAAAATCTTTGTTTAGTTCTGTAAACGGTAATGTTCCATTGTGTAAAAAAGTTGAAGTTACTAAAAGTAACTTCTCCAACCTTGCTAGCACACTCATAAAATTGGTTGCATACTACTCTAAATCGTATGGTAAGCAAAATAATAAGGTTTACATCAAGTTATCACATAGTAGTTTCCCGCAAAATTCATCTCTACACTCTATTGAGCTGAATGCATTACTTTCTATTCCATGCATTTTGATTTATGGATGTGTACATAACTACTCAGGGTGAGGTGGAACGGTATAAATATTGCATGTATCCTACTCAGAGGCATGAAATACTCAAATGCAAGGTGAATTCAGGAAGCTACCTCTTAACATTTAGAGTGGAACAGTAAATATCTTTGTTAAGTTCTGTAAACGGTAATGTTCCTTTGTGTAAAAAAGTTGAAGTTACTAAAAGTAACTTCTCGAACATTGGTAGCACACTCATAAAATCGGTTGCATACTACTCTAAATCATATGGTAAGCAAAATAATATGGTTTACATCAAGTTATCACATAGTAGTTTCCCGCAAAATTCAACTTTACACTCTATTGAGCTGAATGCATTACTTTCTATTCTATGCATTTGGAGTTATGGATGTGTACATAACTACTCAGGGTGAGGTGGAACGGTATAAATATTGCATGTATCCTACTCAGAGCCATGAAATACTCAAATGCAAGGTAAATTCAGGAAGCTACCTCATAACATTTAGAGTGAAACAGTAAATATCTTTGGTTAGTTCTGTAAATGGTAATGTTCCATTGTGTAGAAAAGTTGAAGTTACTAAAAGTAACTTCTCCAACCTTGGTAGCACACTCATAAAATCGTTTGCATACTACTCTAAGTGATGTGGTAAGTAAAATAATAAGGTTTACATCAAGTTATCACATAGTAGTTTCCCGCAAAATTCAACTTTACACTCTATTGAGCTGAATGCATTACTTCCTATTCTATGCATTTTGATTTATGGATGTGTACATAACCACTCAGGGTGAGGT
Source organism: Hemitrygon akajei (assembly GCF_048418815.1). Classification (NCBI taxonomy): domain Eukaryota; kingdom Metazoa; phylum Chordata; class Chondrichthyes; order Myliobatiformes; family Dasyatidae; genus Hemitrygon; species Hemitrygon akajei. The sequence continues at coordinate 109,113,845 of NC_133129.1, read as the reverse complement.
GGAACGGTATAAATATTGCATGTATCCTACTCAGATCCATGGAATACTCAAATGCAAGGTGAATTCAGGAAGCTACCTCCTAACATTTAGAGTGGAACAGTAAAAATCTTTGTTTGGTTCTGTAAACGGTAATGTTCCATTGTGTAAAAAAGTTGAAGTTACTAAAAGTAACTTCTCCAACATTGGTAGCACACTCATAAAATCGGTTGCATACTACTCTAAATCATATGGTAAGCAAAATAATATGGTTTACATGAAGTTATCACATAGTAGTTTCCCGCAAAATTCAACTTTACACTCTATTGAGCTGAATGCATTACTTTCTATTCTATGCATTTTGAGTTATGGATGTGTACATAACTACTCAGGGTGAGGTGGAACGGTATAAATATTGCATGTATCCTACTCAGAGCCATGAAATACTCAAATGCAAGGTAAATTCAGGAAGCTACCTCATAACATTTAGAGTGGAACAGTAAATATCTTTGTTTAGTTCTGTAAATGGTAATGTTCCATTGTGTAGAAAAGTTGAAGTTACTAAAAGTAACTTCTCCAACCCTGGTAGAACACTCATAAAATCGTTTGCATACTACTCTAAGTGATGTGGTAAGTAACATAATAAGGTTTACATCAAGTTATCACATAGTAGTTTCCCGCAAAATTCAACTTTACACTCTATTGAGCTGAATGCATTACTTCCTATTCTATGCATTTTGATTTATGGATGTGTACATAACCACTCAGGGTGAGGTGGAACGGTATAAATATTGCAGGTATCCTACTCAGAGCCATCGAATACTCAAATGCAAGGTGAATTCAGGAAGCTAACTCATAACATTTAGAGTGGAACAGTAAAAATCTTAGTTTAGTTCTGTAAACGGTAATGTTCCATTGTGTAAAAAAGTTGAAGTTACTAAAAGTAACTTCTCCAACATTGGTAGCACACTCATAAAATCGGTTGCATACTACTCTAAATCATATGGTAAGCAAAATAATATGGTTTACATGAATTTATCACATAGTAGTTTCCCGCAAAATTCAACTTTACACTCTATTGAGCTGAATGCATTACTTTCTATTCTATGCATTTTGAGTTATGGATGTGTACATAACTACTCAGGGTGAGGTGGAACGGTATAAATATTGCATGTATCCTACTCAGAGCCATGAAATACTCAAATGCAAGGTAAATTCAGGAAGCTACCTCATAACATTTAGAGTGGAACAGTAAATATCTTTGTTTAGTTCTGTAAATGGTAATGTTCCATTGTGTAGAAAAGTTGAAGTTACTAAAAGTAACTTCTCCAACCCTGGTAGCACACTCATAAAATCGTTTGCATACTACTCTAAGTGATGTGGTAAGTAAAATAATAAGGTTTACATCAAGTTATCACATAGTAGTTTCCCGCAAAATTCAACTTTACACTCTATTGAGCTGAATGCATTACTTCCTATTCTATGCATTTTGATTTATGGATGTGTACATAACCACTCAGGGTGAGGTGGAACGGTATAAATATTGCAGGTATCCTACTCAGAGCCATCGAATACTCAAATGCAAGGTGAATTCAGGAAGCTAACTCATAACATTTAGAGTGGAACAGTAAAAATCTTAGTTTAGTTCTGTAAACGGTAATGTTCCATTGTGTAAAAAAGTTGAAGTTACTAAAAGTAACTTCTCCAACATTGGTAGCACACTCATAAAATCGGTTGCATACTACTCTAAATCATATGGTAAGCAAAATAATATGGTTTACATGAAGTTATCACATAGTAGTTTCCCGCAAAATTCAACTTTACACTCTATTGAGCTGAATGCATTACTTTCTATTCTATGCATTTTGAGTTATGGATGTGTACATAACTACTCAGGGTGAGGTGGAACGGTATAAATATTGCATGTATCCTACTCAGAGCCATGAAATACTCAAATGCAAGGTAAATTCAGGAAGCTACCTCATAACATTTAGAGTGGAACAGTAAATATCTTTGTTTAGTTCTGTAAATGGTAATGTTCCATTGTGTAGAAAAGTTGAAGTTACTAAAAGTAACTTCTCCAACCCTGGTAGCACACTCATAAAATCGTTTGCATACTACTCTAAGTGATGTGGTAAGTAAAATAATAAGGTTTACATCAAGTTATCACATAGTAGTTTCCCGCAAAATTCAACTTTACACTCTATTGAGCTGAATGCATTACTTCCTATTCTATGCATTTTGATTTATGGATGTGTACATAACCACTCAGGGTGAGGTGGAACGGTATAAATATTGCAGGTATCCTACTCAGAGCCATCGAATACTCAAATGCAAGGTGAATTCAGGAAGCTAACTCATAACATTTAGAGCGGAACAGTAAAAATCTTAGTTTAGTTCTGTAAACGGTAATGTTCCATTGTGTAAAAAAGTTGAAGTTACTAAAAGTAACTTCTCCAACATTGGTAGCACACTCATAAAATCGGTTGCATACTACTCTAAATCATATGGTAAGCAAAATAATATGGTTTACATGAAGTTATCACATAGTAGTTTCCCTCAAAATTCAACTTTACACTCTATTGAGCTGAATGCATTACTTTCTATTCTATGCATTTTGAGTTATGGATGTGTACATAACTACTCAGGGTGAGGTGGAACGGTATAAATATTGCATGTATCCTACTCAGAGCCATGAAATACTCAAATGCAAGGTGAATTCAGGAAGCTACCTCATAACATTTAGAGTGGAACAGTAAATGTCTTTGTTTAGTTCTGTAAATGGTAATGTTCCATTGTGTAGAAAAGTTGAAGTTACTAAAAGTAACTTCTCCAACCTTGCTAGCACACTCATAAAATTGGTTGCATACTACTCTAAATCGTATGGTAAGCAAAATAATAAGGTTTACATCAAGTTATCACATAGTAGTTTCCCGCAAAATTCATCTCTACACTCTATTGAGCTGAATGCATTACTTTCTATTCTATGCATTTTGAGTTATGGATGTGTACATAACTACTCAGGGTGAGGTGGAACGGTATAAATATTGCATGTATCCTACTCAGAGCCATGAAATACTCAAATGCAAGGTAAATTCAGGAAGCTACCTCATAACATTTAGAGTGGAACAGTAAATATCTTTGTTTAGTTCTGTAAATGGTAATGTTCCATTGTGTAGAAAAGTTGAAGTTACTAAAAGTAACTACTCCAACCCTGGTAGCACACTCATAAAATCGTTTGCATACTACTCTAAGTGATGTGGTAAGTAAAATAATAAGGTTTACATCAAGTTATCACATAGTAGTTTCCCGCAAAATTCAACTTTACACTCTATTGAGCTGAATGCATTACTTCCTATTCTATGCATTTTGATTTATGGATGTGTACATAACCACTCAGGGTGAGGTGGAACGGTATAAATATTGCAGGTATCCTACTCAGAGCCATCGAATACTCAAATGCAAGGTGAATTCAGGAAGCTAACTCATAACATTTAGAGTGGAACAGTAAAAATCTTAGTTTAGTTCTGTAAACGGTAATGTTCCATTGTGTAAAAAAGTTGAAGTTACTAAAAGTAACTTCTCCAACATTGGTAGCACACTCATAAAATCGGTTGCATACTACTCTAAATCATATGGTAAGCAAAATAATATGGTTTACATGAAGTTATCACATAGTAGTTTCCCGCAAAATTCAACTTTACACTCTATTGAGCTGAATGCATTACTTTCTATTCTATGCATTTTGAGTTATGGATGTGTACATAACTACTCAGGGTGAGGTGGAACGGTATAAATATTGCATGTATCCTACTCAGAGCCATGAAATACTCAAATGCAAGGTAAATTCAGGAAGCTACCTCATAACATTTAGAGTGGAACAGTAAATATCTTTGTTTAGTTCTGTAAATGGTAATGTTCCATTGTGTAGAAAAGTTGAAGTTACTAAAAGTAACTTCTCCAACCCTGGTAGCACACTCATAAAATCGTTTGCATACTACTCTAAGTGATGTGGTAAGTAAAATAATAAGGTTTACATCAAGTTATCACATAGTAGTTTCCCGCAAAATTCAACTTTACACTCTATTGAGCTGAATGCATTACTTCCTATTCTATGCATTTTGATTTATGGATGTGTACATAACCACTCAGGGTGAGGTGGAACGGTATAAATATTGCAGGTATCCTACTCAGAGCCATCGAATACTCAAATGCAAGGTGAATTCAGGAAGCTAACTCATAACATTTAGAGCGGAACAGTAAAAATCTTAGTTTAGTTCTGTAAACGGTAATGTTCCATTGTGTAAAAAAGTTGAAGTTACTAAAAGTAACTTCTCCAACATTGGTAGCACACTCATAAAATCGGTTGCATACTACTCTAAATCATATGGTAAGCAAAATAATATTGTTTACATGAAGTTATCACATAGTAGTTTCCCTCAAAATTCAACTTTACACTCTATTGAGCTGAATGCATTACTTTCTATTCTATGCATTTTGAGTTATGGATGTGTACATAACTACTCAGGGTGAGGTGGAACGGTATAAATATTGCATGTATCCTACTCAGAGCCATGAAATACTCAAATGCAAGGTGAATTCAGGAAGCTACCTCATAACATTTAGAGTGGAACAGTAAATGTCTTTGTTTAGTTCTGTAAATGGTAATGTTCCATTGTGTAGAAAAGTTGAAGTTACTAAAAGTAACTTCTCCAACCTTGCTAGCACACTCATAAAATTGGTTGCATACTACTCTAAATCGTATGGTAAGCAAAATAATAAGGTTTACATCAAGTTATCACATAGTAGTTTCCCGCAAAATTCATCTCTACACTCTATTGAGCTGAATGCATTACTTTCTATTCCATGCATTTTGATTTATGGATGTGTACATAACTACCCAGGGTGAGGTGGAACGGTATAAATATTGCATGTATCCTACTCAGAGGCATGAAATACTCAAATGCAAGGTGAATTCAGGAAGCTACCTCTTAACATTTAGAGTGGAACAGTAAATATCTTTGTTAAGTTCTGTAAACGGTAATGTTCCTTTGTGTAAAAAAGTTGAAGTTACTAAAAGTAACTTCTCGAACATTGGTAACACACTCATAAAATCGGTTGCATACTACTCTAAGTGATGTGGTAAGTAAAATAATAAGGTTTACATCAAGTTATCAGATAGTAGTTTCCCGCAAAATTCAACTTTACACTCTATTGAGCTGAATGCATTACTTCCTATTCTATGCATTTTGATTTATGGATGTGTACATAACCACTCAGGGTGAGGTGGAACGGTATAAATATTGCATGTATCCTACTCAGAGCCATGGAATACTCAAATGCAAGGTGAATTCAGGAAGCTACCTCATAACATTTAGAGTGGAACAGTAAAAATCTTTGTTTAGTTCTGTAAACGGTAATGTTCCATTGTGTAAAAAAGTTGAAGTTACTAAAAGTAACTTCTCCAACATTGGTAGCACACTCATAAAATCGGTTGCATACTACTCTAAATCATATGGTAAGCAAAATAATATGGTTTACATCAAGTTATCACATAGTAGTTTCCCGCAAAATTCAACTTTACACTCTATTGAGCTGAATGCAATACTTTCTATTCTATGCATTTGGAGTTATGGATGTGTACATAACTACTCAGGGTGAGGTGGAACGGTATAAATATTGCATGTATCCTACTCAGAGCCATGAAATACTCAAATGCAAGGTAAATTCAGGAAGCTACCTCATAACATTTAGAGTGGAATAGTAAATATCTTTGGTTAGTTCTGTAAATGGTAATGTTCCATTGTGTAGAAAAGTTGAAGTTACTAAAAGTAACTTCTCCAACCTTGGTAGCACACTCATAAAATCGTTTGCATACTACTCTAAGTGATGTGGTAAGTAAAATAATAAGGTTTACATCAAGTTATCACATAGTAGTTTCCCGCAAAATTCAACTTTACACTCTATTGAGCTGAATGCATTACTTCCTATTCTATGCATTTTGATTTATGGATGTGTACATAACCACTCAGGGTGAGGTGGAACGGTATAAATATTGCATGTATCCTACTCAGATCCATGGAATACTCAAATGCAAGCTGAATTCAGGAAGCTACCTCCTAACATTTAGAGTGGAACAGTAAAAATCTTTGTTTAGTTCTGTAAACGGTAATGTTCCATTGTGTAAAAAAGTTGAAGTTACTAAAAGTAACTTCTCCAACATTGGTAGCACACTCATAAAATCGGTTGCATACTACTCTAAATCATATGGTAAGCAAAATAATATGGTTTACATGAAGTTATCACATAGTAGTTTCCCGCAAAATTCAACTTTACACTCTATTGAGCTGAATGCATTACTTTCTATTCTATGCATTTTGAGTTATGGATCTGTACATAACTACTCAGGGTGAGGTGGAACGGTATAAATATTGCATGTATCCTACTCAGAGCCATGAAATACTCAAATGCAAGGTAAATTCAGGAAGCTACCTCATAACATTTAGAGTGGAACAGTAAATATCTTTGTTTAGTTCTGTAAATGGTAATGTTCCATTGTGTAGAAAAGTTGAAGTTACTAAAAGTAACTTCTCCAACCCTGGTAGCACACTCATAAAATCGTTTGCATACTACTCTAAGTGATGTGGTAAGTAAAATAATAAGGTTTACATCAAGTTATCACATAGTAGTTTCCCGCAAAATTCAACTTTACACTCTATTGAGCTGAATGCATTACTTCCTATTCTATGCATTTTTATTTATGGATGTGTACATAACCACTCAGGGTGAGGTGGAACGGTATAAATATTGCAGGTATCCTACTCAGAGCCATCGAATACTCAAATGCAAGGTGAATTCAGGAAGCTAACTCATAACATTTAGAGCGGAACAGTAAAAATCTTAGTTTAGTTCTGTAAACGGTAATGTTCCATTGTGTAAAAAAGTTGAAGTTACTAAAAGTAACTTCTCCAACATTGGTAGCACACTCATAAAATCGGTTGCATACTACTCTAAATCATATGGTAAGCAAAATAATATGGTTTACATGAAGTTATCACATAGTAGTTTCCCTCAAAATTCAACTTTACACTCTATTGAGCTGAATGCATTACTTTCTATTCTATGCATTTTGAGTTATGGATGTGTACATAACTACTCAGGGTGAGGTGGAACGGTATAAATATTGCATGTATCCTACTCAGAGCCATGAAATACTCAAATGCAAGGTGAATTCAGGAAGCTACCTCATAACATTTAGAGTGGAACAGTAAATGTCTTTGTTTAGTTCTGTAAATGGTAATGTTCCATTGTGTAGAAAAGTTGAAGTTACTAAAAGTAACTTCTCCAACCTTGCTAGCACACTCATAAAATTGGTTGCATACTACTCTAAATCGTATGGTAAGTAAAATAATAAGGTTTACATCAAGTTATCAGATAGTAGTTTCCCGCAAAATTCAACTTTACACTCTATTGAGCTGAATGCATTACTTCCTATTCTATGCATTTTGATTTATGGATGTGTACATAACCACTCAGGGTGAGGTGGAACGGTATAAATATTGCATGTATCCTACTCAGAGCCATGGAATACTCAAATGCAAGGTGAATTCAGGAAGCTACCTCATAACATTTAGAGTGGAACAGTAAAAATCTTTGTTTAGTTCTGTAAACGGTAATGTTCCATTGTGTAAAAAAGTTGAAGTTACTAAAAGTAACTTCTCCAACATTGGTAGCACACTCATAAAATCGGTTGCATACTACTCTAAATCATATGGTAAGCAAAATAATATGGTTTACATCAAGTTATCACATAGTAGTTTCCCGCAAAATTCAACTTTACACTCTATTGAGCTGAATGCATTACTTTCTATTCTATGCATTTGGAGTTATGGATGTGTACATAACTACTCAGGGTGAGGTGGAACGGTATAAATATTGCATGTATCCTACTCAGAGCCATGAAATACTCAAATGCAAGGTAAATTCAGGAAGCTACCTCATAACATTTAGAGTGGAATAGTAAATATCTTTGGTTAGTTCTGTAAATGGTAATGTTCCATTGTGTAGAAAAGTTGAAGTTACTAAAAGTAACTTCTCCAACCTTGGTAGCACACTCATAAAATCGTTTGCATACTACTCTAAGTGATGTGGTAAGTAAAATAATAAGGTTTACATCAAGTTATCACATAGTAGTTTCCCGCAAAATTCAACTTTACACTCTATTGAGCTGAATGCATTACTTCCTATTCTATGCATTTTGATTTATGGATGTGTACATAACCACTCAGGGTGAGGTGGAACGGTATAAATATTGCATGTATCCTACTCAGATCCATGGAATACTCAAATGCAAGGTGAATTCAGGAAGCTACCTCCTAACATTTAGAGTGGAACAGTAAAAATCTTTGTTTAGTTCTGTAAACGGTAATGTTCCATTGTGTAAAAAAGTTGAAGTTACTAAAAGTAACTTCTCCAACATTGGTAGCACACTCATAAAATCGGTTGCATACTACTCTAAATCATATGGTAAGCAAAATAATATGGTTTACATGAAGTTATCACATAGTAGTTTCCCGCAAAATTCAACTTTACACTCTATTGAGCTGAATGCATTACTTTCTATTCTATGCATTTTGAGTTATGGATGTGTACATAACTACTCAGGGTGAGGTGGAACGGTATAAATATTGCATGTATCCTACTCAGAGCCATGAAATACTCAAATGCAAGGTAAATTCAGGAAGCTACCTCATAACATTTAGAGTGGAACAGTAAATATCTTTGTTTAGTTCTGTAAATGGTAATGTTCCATTGTGTAGAAAAGTTGAAGTTACTAAAAGTAACTTCTCCAACCCTGGTAGCACACTCATAAAATCGTTTGCATACTACTCTAAGTGATGTGGTAAGCAAAATAATAAGGTTTACATCAAGTTATCACATAGTAGTTTCCCGCAAAATTCATCTCTACACTATTGAGCTGAATGCATTACTTTCTATTCTATGCATTTTGAGTTATGGATGTGTACATAACTACTCAGGGTGAGGTGGAACGGTATAAATATTGCATGTATCCTAATCAGAGCCATGAAATACTCAAATGCAAGGTGAATTCAGGAAGCTACCTCATAGCATTTAGAGTGGAACAGTAAATATCTTTGTTTAGTTCTGTAAATGGTAATGTTCCATTGTGTAGAAAAGTTGAAGTTACTAAAAGTAACTTCTCCAACCTTGGTAGCACACTCATAAAATTGGTTGCATACTACTCTAAATCGGATGGTAAGCAAAATAATAAGGTTTACATCAAGTTATCACATAGTAGTTTCCTACACTCTATTGAGCTGAATGCATTACTTTCTATTCTATGCATTTGGAGTTATGGATGTGTACATAACTACTCAGGGTGAGGTGGAACGGTATAAATATTGCATGTATCCTACTCAGAGCCATGAAATACTCAAATGCAAGGTGAATTCAGGAAGCTACCTGATAACATTTAGAGTGGAACAGTAAATATCTTTGTTTAGTTCTGTAAATGGTAATGTTCCATTGTGTAGAAAAGTTGAAGTTACTAAAAGTAACTTCTCCAACCTTGGTAGCACACTCATAAAATTGGTTGCATACTACTCTAAATCGGATGGTAAGCAAAATAATAAGGTTTACATCAAGTTATCACATAGTAGTTTCCTACACTCTATTGAGCTGAATGCATTACTTTCTATTCTATGCATTTTGAGTTATGGATGTGTACATAACTACTCAGGGTGAGGTGGAACGGTATAAATATTGCATGTATCCTACTCAGAGCCATGAAATACTCAAATGCAAGGTGAATTCAGGAAGCTACCTGATAACATTTAGAGTGGAACAGTAAATATCTTTGTTTAGTTCTGTAAATGGTAATGTTCCATTGTGTAGAAAAGTTGAAGTTACTAAAAGTAACTTCTCCAACCTTGGTAGCACACTCATAAAATTGGTTGCATACTACTCTAAATCGGATGGTAAGCAAAATAATAAGGTTTACATCAAGTTATCACATAGTAGTTTCCTACACTCTATTGAGCTGAATGCATTACTTTCTATTCTATGCATTTTGATTTATGGATGTGTACATAACCACTCAGGGTGAGGTGGAACGGTATAAATATTGCATGTATCCTACTCAGAGCCATGGAATACTCAAATGCAAGGTGAATTCAGGAAGCTACCACCTAACAATTAGTGTGGAACCGTAAATATCTTTGTTCAGTTCTGTAAAGTGTAATGTTCCATTGTATAAAAAAGTTGAAGTTACTAAAAGTAACTTCTCCAACATTGGTAGCACACTCATAAAATCGGTTGCATACTACTCTAAATCATATGGTAAGCAAAATAATATGGTTTACATCAAGTTATCACATAGTAGTTTCCCGCAAAATTCAACTTTACACTCTATTGAGCTGAATGCATTACTTTCTATTCTATGCATTTTGAGTTATGGATGTGTACATAACTACTCAGGGTGAGGTGGAACGGTATAAATATTGCATGTATCCTACTCAGAGCCATGAAATACTCAAATGCAAGGTAAATTCAGGAAGCTACCTCATAACATTTAGAGTGGAACAGTAAATATCTTTGGTTAGTTCTGTAAATGGTAATGTTCCATTGTGTAGAAAAGTTGAAGTTACTAAAAGTAACTTCTCCAACCTTGGTAGCACACTCATAAAATCGTTTGCATACTACTCTAAGTGATGTGGTAAGTAAAATAATAAGGTTTACATCAAGTTATCACATAGTAGTTTCCCGCAAAATTCAACTTTACACTCTATTGAGCTGAATGCATTACTTCCTATTCTATGCACTTTGATTTATGGATGTGTACATAACCACTCAGGGTGAGGTGGAACGGTATAAATATTGCATGTATCCTACTCAGATCCATGGAATACTCAAATGCAAGGTGAATTCAGGAAGCTACCTCCTAACATTTAGAGTGGAACAGTAAAAATCTTTGTTTAGTTCTGTAAACGGTAATGTTCCATTGTGTAAAAAAGTTGAAGTTACTAAAAGTAACTTCTCCAACATTGGTAGCACACTCATAAAATCGGTTGCATACTACTCTAAATCATATGGTAAGCAAAATAATATGGTTTACATCAAGTTATCACATAGTAGTTTCCCTCAAAATTCAACTTTAGACTCTATTGAGCTGAATGCATTACTTTCTATTCTATGCATTTTGAGTTATGGATGTGTACATAACTACTCAGGGTGAGGTGGAACGGTATAAATATTGCATGTATCCTACTCAGAGCCATGAAATACTCAAATGCAAGGTGAATTCAGGAAGCTACCTGATAACATTTAGAGTGGAACAGTAAATATCTTTGTTTAGTTCTGTAAATGGTAATGTTCCATTGTGTAGAAAAGTTGAAGTTACTAAAAGTAACTTCTCCAACCTTGGTAGCACACTCATAAAATTGGTTGCATACTACTCTAAATCGGATGGTAAGCAAAATAATAAGGTTTACATCAAGTTATCACATAGTAGTTTCCCGCAAAATTCATCTCTACACTCTATTGAGCTGAATGCATTACTTTCTATTCTATGCATTTTGATTTATGGATGTGTACATAACCACTCAGGGTGAGGTGGAACGGTATAAATATTGCATGTATCCTACTTAGAGCCATGGAATACTCAAATGCAAGGTGAATTCAGGAAGCTACCACCTAACATTTAGAGTGGAACCGTAAATATCTTTGTTCAGTTCTGTAAACGGTAATGTTCCATTGTATAAAAAAGTTGAAGTTACTAAAACTAACTTCTCCAACCTTGGTAGCACACTCATAAAATTGGTTGCATACTACTCTAAATCGTATGGTAAGCAAAATAATAAGGTTTACATCAAGTTATCACATAGTAGTTTCCCGCAAAATTCATCTCTACACTCTATTGAGCTGAATGCATTACTTTCTATTCCATGCATTTTGATTTATGGATGTGTACATAACCACTCAGGGTGAGGTGGAACGGTATAAATATTGCATGTATCCTACTCAGATCCATGGAATACTCAAATGCAAGGTGAATTCAGGAAGCTACCTCCTAACATTTAGAGTGGAACAGTAAAAATCTTTGTTTAGTTCTGTAAACGGTAATGTTCCATTGTGTAAAAAAGTTGAAGTTACTAAAAGTAACTTCTCCAACATTGGTAGCACACTCATAAAATCGGTTGCATACTACTCTAAATCATATGGTAAGCAAAATAATATGGTTTACATGAAGTTATCACATAGTAGTTTCCCGCAAAATTCAACTTTACACTCTATTGAGCTGAATGCATTACTTTCTATTCTATGCATTTTGAGTTATGGATGTGTACATAACTACTCAGGGTGAGGTGGAACGGTATAAATATTGCATGTATCCTACTCAGAGCCATGAAATACTCAAATGCAAGGTAAATTCAGGAAGCTACCTCATAACATTTAGAGTGGAACAGTAAATATCTTTGTTTAGTTCTGTAAATGGTAATGTTCCATTGTGTAGAAAAGTTGAAGTTACTAAAAGTAACTTCTCCAACCTTGGTAGCACACTCATAAAATCGTTTGCATACTACTCTAAGTGATGTGGTAAGTAAAATAATAAGGTTTACATCAAGTTATCACATAGTAGTTTCCCGCAAAATTCAACTTTACACTCTATTGAGCTGAATGCATTACTTCCTATTCTATGCATTTTGATTTATGGATGTGTACATAACCACTCAGGGTGAGGTGGAACGGTATAAATATTGCATGTATCCTACTCAGAGCCATGGAATACTCAAATGCAAGGTGAATTCAGGAAGCTACCTCCTAACATTTAGAGTGGAACAGTAAATATCTTTGTTTAGTTCTGTAAATGGTAATGTTCCATTGTGTAGAAAAGTTGAAGTTACTAAAACTAACTTCTCCAACCTTGGTAGCACACTCATAAAATTGGTTGCATACTACTCTAAATCGTATGGTAAGCAAAATAATAAGGTTTACATCAAGTTATCACATAGTAGTTTCCCGCAAAATTCATCTCTACAATATTGAGCTGAATGCATTACTTTCTATTCTATGCATTTTGAGTTATGGATGTGTACATAACTACTCAGGGTGAGGTGGAACGGTATAAATATTGCATGTATCCTAATCAGAGCCATGAAATACTCAAATGCAAGGTGAATTCAGGAAGCTACCTGATAACATTTAGAGTGGAACAGTAAATATCTTTGTTTAGTTCTGTAAATGGTAATGTTCCATTGTGTAGAAAAGTTGAAGTTACTAAAAGTAACTTCTCCAACCTTGGTAGCACACTCATAAAATTGGTTGCATACTACTCTAAATCGGATGGTAAGCAAAATAATAAGGTTTACATCAAGTTATCACATAGTAGTTTCCCGCAAAATTCATCTCTACACTCTATTGAGCTGAATGCATTACTTTCTATTCTATGCATTTTGATTTATGGATGTGTACATAACCACTCAGGGTGAGGTGGAACGGTATAAATATTGCATGTATCCTACTTAGAGCCATGGAATACTCAAATGCAAGGTGAATTCAGGAAGCTACCACCTAACATTTAGAGTGGAACCGTAAATATCTTTGTTCAGTTCTGTAAACGGTAATGTTCCATTGTATAAAAAAGTTGAAGTTACTAAAACTAACTTCTCCAACCTTGGTAGCACACTCATAAAATTGGTTGCATACTACTCTAAATCGTATGGTAAGCAAAGTAATAAGGTTTACATCAAGTTATCACATAGTAGTTTCCCGCAAAATTCATCTCTACACTCTATTGAGCTGAATGCATTACTTTCTATTCCATGCATTTTGATTTATGGATGTGTACATAACCACTCAGGGTGAGGTGGAACGGTATAAATATTGCATGTATCCTACTCAGATCCATGGAATACTCAAATGCAAGGTGAATTCAGGAAGCTACCTCCTAACATTTAGAGTGGAACAGTAAAAATCTTTGTTTAGTTCTGTAAACGGTAATGTTCCATTGTGTAAAAAAGTTGAAGTTACTAAAAGTAACTTCTCCAACATTGGTAGCACACTCATAACATCGGTTGCATACTACTCTAAATCATATGGTAAGCAAAATAATATGGTTTACATGAAGTTATCACATAGTAGTTTCCCGCAAAATTCAACTTTACACTCTATTGAGCTGAATGCATTACTTTCTATTCTATGCATTTTGAGTTATGGATGTGTACATAACTACTCAGGGTGAGGTGGAACGGTATAAATATTGCATGTATCCTACTCAGAGCCATGAAATACTCAAATGCAAGGTAAATTCAGGAAGCTACCTCATAACATTTAGAGTGGAACAGTAAATATCTTTGTTTAGTTCTGTAAATGGTAATGTTCCATTGTGTAGAAAAGTTGAAGTTACTAAAAGTAACTTCTCCAACCTTGGTAGCACACTCATAAAATCGTTTGCATACTACTCTAAGTGATGTGGTAAGTAAAATAATAAGGTTTACATCAAGTTATCACATAGTAGTTTCCCGCAAAATTCAACTTTACACTCTATTGAGCTGAATGCATTACTTCCTATTCTATGCATTTTGATTTATGGATGTGTACATAACCACTCAGGGTGAGGTGGAACGGAATAAATATTGCATGTATCCTACTCAGAGCCATGGAATACTCAAATGCAAGGTGAATTCAGGAAGCTACCTCATAACATTTAGAGTGGAACAGTAAAAATCTTTGTTTAGTTCTGTAAACGGTAATGTTCCATTGTGTAAAAAAGTTGAAGTTACTAAAAGTAACTTCTCCAACATTGGTAGCACACTCATAAAATCGGTTGCATACTACTCTAAATCATATGGTAAGCAAAATAATATGGTTTACATCAAGTTATCACATAGTAGTTTCCCGCAAAATTCAACTTTACACTCTATTGAGCTGAATGCATTACTTTCTATTCTATGCATTTTGAGTTATGGATGTGTACATAACTACTCAGGGTGAGGTGGAACGGTATAAATATTGCATGTATCCTACTCAGAGCCATGAAATACTCAAATGCAAGGTAAATTCAGGAAGCTACCTCATAACATTTAGAGTGGAACAGTAAATATCTTTGGTTAGTTCTGTAAATGGTAATGTTCCATTGTGTAGAAAAGTTGAAGTTACTAAAAGTAACTTCTCCAACCTTGGTAGCACACTCATAAAATCGTTTGCATACTACTCTAAGTGATGTGGTAAGTAAAATAATAAGGTTTACATCAAGTTATCACATAGTAGTTTCCCGCAAAATTCAACTTTACACTCTATTGAGCTGAATGCATTACTTCCTATTCTATGCACTTTGATTTATGGATGTGTACATAACCACTCAGGGTGAGGTGGAACGGTATAAATATTGCATGTATCCTACTCAGATCCATGGAATACTCAAATGCAAGGTGAATTCAGGAAGCTACCTCCTAACATTTAGAGTGGAACAGTAAAAATCTTTGTTTAGTTCTGTAAACGGTAATGTTCCATTGTGTAAAAAAGTTGAAGTTACTAAAAGTAACTTCTCCAACATTGGTAGCACACTCATAAAATCGGTTGCATACTACTCTAAATCATATGGTAAGCAAAATAATATGGTTTACATCAAGTTATCACATAGTAGTTTCCCTCAAAATTCAACTTTACACTCTATTGAGCTGAATGCATTACTTTCTATTCTATGCATTTTGAGTTATGGATGTGTACATAACTACTCAGGGTGAGGTGGAACGGTATAAATATTGCATGTATCCTACTCAGAGCCATGAAATACTCAAATGCAAGGTGAATTCAGGAAGCTACCTGATAACATTTAGAGTGGAACAGTAAATATCTTTGTTTAGTTCTGTAAATGGTAATGTTCCATTGTGTAGAAAAGTTGAAGTTACTAAAAGTAACTTCTCCAACCTTGGTAGCACACTCATAAAATTGGTTGCATACTACTCTAAATCGGATGGTAAGCAAAATAATAAGGTTTACATCAAGTTATCACATAGTAGTTTCCCGCAAAATTCATCTCTACACTCTATTGAGCTGAATGCATTACTTTCTATTCTATGCATTTTGATTTATGGATGTGTACATAACCACTCAGGGTGAGGTGGAACGGTATAAATATTGCATGTATCCTACTTAGAGCCATGGAATACTCAAATGCAAGGTGAATTCAGGAAGCTACCACCTAACATTTAGAGTGGAACCGTAAATATCTTTGTTCAGTTCTGTAAACGGTAATGTTCCATTGTATAAAAAAGTTGAAGTTACTAAAACTAACTTCTCCAACCTTGGTAGCACACTCATAAAATTGGTTGCATACTACTCTAAATCGTATGGTAAGCAAAGTAATAAGGTTTACATCAAGTTATCACATAGTAGTTTCCCGCAAAATTCATCTCTACACTCTATTGAGCTGAATGCATTACTTTCTATTCCATGCATTTTGATTTATGGATGTGTACATAACCACTCAGGGTGAGGTGGAACGGTATAAATATTGCATGTATCCTACTCAGATCCATGGAATACTCAAATGCAAGGTGAATTCAGGAAGCTACCTCCTAACATTTAGAGTGGAACAGTAAAAATCTTTGTTTAGTTCTGTAAACGGTAATGTTCCATTGTGTAAAAAAGTTGAAGTTACTAAAAGTAACTTCTCCAACATTGGTAGCACACTCATAAAATCGGTTGCATACTACTCTAAATCATATGGTAAGCAAAATAATATGGTTTACATCAAGTTATCACATAGTAGTTTCCCGCAAAATTCAACTTTACACTCTATTGAGCTGAATGCATTACTTTCTATTCTATGCATTTGGAGTTATGGATGTGTACATAACTACTCAGGGTGAGGTGGAACGGTATAAATATTGCATGTATCCTACTCAGAGCCATGAAATACTCAAATGCAAGGTAAATTCAGGAAGCTACCTCATAACATTTAGAGTGGAACAGTAAATATCTTTGGTTAGTTCTGTAAATGGTAATGTTCCATTGTGTAGAAAAGTTGAAGTTACTAAAAGTAACTTCTCCAACCTTGGTAGCACACTCATAAAATCGTTTGCATACTACTCTAAGTGATGTGGTAAGTAAAATAATAAGGTTTACATCACGTTATCACATAGTAGTTTCCCGCAAAATTCAACTTTACACTCTATTGAGCTGAATGCATTACTTCCTATTCTATGCATTTTGATTTATGGATGTGTACATAACCACTCAGGGTGAGGTGGAACGGTATAAATATTGCATGTATCCTACTCAGATCCATGGAATACTCAAATGCAAGGTGAATTCAGGAAGCTACCTCCTAACATTTAGAGTGGAACAGTAAAAATCTTTGTTTAGTTCTGTAAACGGTAATGTTCCATTGTGTAAAAAAGTTGAAGTTACTAAAAGTAACTTCTCCAACATTGGTAGCACACTCATAAAATCGGTTGCATACTACTCTAAATCATATGGTAAGCAAAATAATATGGTTTACATCAAGTTATCACATAGTAGTTTCCCGCAAAATTCAACTTTACACTCTATTGAGCTGAATGCATTACTTTCTATTCTATGCATTTTGAGTTATGGATGTGTACATAACTACTCAGGGTGAGGTGGAACGGTATAAATATTGCATGTATCCTACTCAGAGCCATGAAATACTCAAATGCAAGGTAAATTCAGGAAGCTACCTCATAACATTTAGAGTGGAACAGTAAATATCTTTGTTTAGTTCTGTAAATGGTAATGTTCCATTGTGTAGAAAAGTTGAAGTTACTAAAAGTAACTTCTCCAACCCTGGTAGCACACTCATAAAATTGGTTGCATACTACTCTAAATCGTATGGTAAGCAAAATAATAAGGTTTACATCAAGTTATCACATAGTAGTTTCCCGCAAAATTCATCTCTACACTATTGAGCTGAATGCATTACTTTCTATTCTATGCATTTTGAGTTATGGATGTGTACATAACTACTCAGGGTGAGGTGGAACGGTATAAATATTGCATGTGTCCTACTCAGAGCCATGAAATACTCAAATGCAAGGTAAATTCAGGAAGCTACCTCATAACATTTAGAGTGGAACAGTAAATATCTTTGTTTAGTTCTGTAAATGGTAATGTTCCATTGTGTAGAAAAGTTGAAGTTACTAAAAGTAACTTCTCCAACCCTGGTAGCACACTCATAAAATCGTTTGCATACTACTCTAAGTGATGTGGTAAGTAAAATAATAAGGTTTACATCAAGTTATCACATAGTAGTTTCCCGCAAAATTCAACTTTACACTCTATTGAGCTGAATGCATTACTTCCTATTCTATGCATTTTGATTTATGGATGTGTACATAACCACTCAGGGTGAGGTGGAACGGTATAAATATTGCAGGTATCCTACTCAGAGCCATCGAATACTCAAATGCAAGGTGAATTCAGGAAGCTAACTCATAACATTTAGAGTGGAACAGTAAAAATCTTAGTTAAGTTCTGTAAACGGTAATGTTCCTTTGTGTAAAAAAGTTGAAGTTACTAAAAGTAACTTCTCGAACATTGGTAACACACTCATAAAATCGGTTGCATACTACTCTAAGTGATGTGGTAAGTAAAATAATAAGGTTTACATCAAGTTATCAGATAGTAGTTTCCCGCAAAATTCAACTTTACACTCTATTGAGCTGAATGCATTACTTTCTATTCTATGCATTTGGAGTTATGGATGTGTACATAACTACTCAGGGTGAGGTGGAACGGTATAAATATTGCATGTATCCTACTCAGAGCCATGAAATACTCAAATGCAAGGTAAATTCAGGAAGCTACCTCATAACATTTAGAGTGGAACAGTAAATATCTTTGGTTAGTTCTGTAAATGGTAATGTTCCATTGTGTAGAAAAGTTGAAGTTACTAAAAGTAACTTCTCCAACCTTGGTAGCACACTCATAAAATCGTTTGCATACTACTCTAAGTGATGTGGTAAGTAAAATAATAAGGTTTACATCAAGTTATCACATAGTAGTTTCCCGCAAAATTCAACTTTACACTCTATTGAGCTGAATGCATTACTTCCTATTCTATGCATTTTGATTTATGGATGTGTACATAACCACTCAGGGTGAGGTGGAACGGTATAAATATTGCATGTATCCTACTCAGATCCATGGAATACTCAAATGCAAGGTGAATTCAGGAAGCTACCTCCTAACATTTAGAGTGGAAC
This sequence comes from Hemitrygon akajei, assembly GCF_048418815.1. NCBI lineage: Eukaryota > Metazoa > Chordata > Chondrichthyes > Myliobatiformes > Dasyatidae > Hemitrygon > Hemitrygon akajei. The sequence goes on along the minus strand of NC_133129.1, from coordinate 109,094,622 downwards.
AGTAAAAATCTTTGTTTAGTTCTGTAAACGGTAATGTTCCATTGTGTAAAAAAGTTGAAGTTACTAAAAGTAACTTCTCCAACATTGGTAGCACACTCATAAGATCGGTTGCATACTACTCTAAATCATATGGTAAGCAAAATAATATGGTTTACATGAAGTTATCACATAGTAGTTTCCCGCAAAATTCAACTTTACACTCTATTGAGCTGAATGCATTACTTTCTATTCTATGCATTTTGAGTTATGGATGTGTACATAACTACTCAGGGTGAGGTGGAACGGTATAAATATTGCATGTATCCTACTCAGAGCCATGAAATACTCAAATGCAAGGTAAATTCAGGAAGCTACCTCATAACATTTAGAGTGGAACAGTAAATATCTTTGTTTAGTTCTGTAAATGGTAATGTTCCATTGTGTAGAAAAGTTGAAGTTACTAAAAGTAACTTCTCCAACCCTGGTAGCACACTCATAAAATCGTTTGCATACTACTCTAAGTGATGTGGTAAGTAAAATAATAAGGTTTACATCAAGTTATCACATAGTAGTTTCCCGCAAAATTCAACTTTACAATCTATTGAGCTGAATGCATTACTTCCTATTCTATGCATTTTGATTTATGGATGTGTACATAACCACTCAGGGTGAGGTGGAACGGTATAAATATTGCAGGTATCCTACTCAGATCCATGGAATACTCAAATGCAAGGTGAATTCAGGAAGCTACCTCCTAACATTTAGAGTGGAACAGTAAAAATCTTTGTTTAGTTCTGTAAACGGTAATGTTCCATTGTGTAAAAAAGTTGAAGTTACTAAAAGTAACTTCTCCAACCTTGCTAGCACACTCATAAAATTGGTTGCATACTACTCTAAATCGTATGGTAAGCAAAATAATAAGGTTTACATCAAGTTATCACATAGTAGTTTCCCGCAAAATTCATCTCTACACTCTATTGAGCTGAATGCATTACTTTCTATTCCATGCATTTTGATTTATGGATGTGTACATAACTACTCAGGGTGAGGTGGAACGGTATAAATATTGCATGTATCCTACTCAGAGGCATGAAATACTCAAATGCAAGGTGAATTCAGGAAGCTACCTCTTAACATTTAGAGTGGAACAGTAAATATCTTTGTTAAGTTCTGTAAACGGTAATGTTCCTTTGTGTAAAAAAGTTGAAGTTACTAAAAGTAACTTCTCGAACATTGGTAGCACACTCATAAAATCGTTTGCATACTACTCTAAGTGATGTGGTAAGCAAAATAATATGGTTTACATCAAGTTATCACATAGTAGTTTCCCGCAAAATTCAACTTTACACTCTATTGAGCTGAATGCATTACTTCCTATTCTATGCATTTTGATTTATGGATGTGTACATAACCACTCAGGGTGAGGTGGAACGGTATAAATATTGCATGTATCCTACTCAGATCCATGGAATACTCAAATGCAAGGTGAATTCAGGAAGCTACCTCCTAACATTTAGAGTGGAACAGTAAAAATCTTTGTTTAGTTCTGTAAACGGTAATGTTCCATTGTGTAAAAAAGTTGAAGTTACTAAAAGTAACTTCTCCAACATTGGTAGCACACTCATAAGATCGGTTGCATACTACTCTAAATCATATGGTAAGCAAAATAATATGGTTTACATGAAGTTATCACATAGTAGTTTCCCGCAAAATTCAACTTTACACTCTATTGAGCTGAATGCATTACTTTCTATTCTATGCATTTTGAGTTATGGATGTGTACATAACTACTCAGGGTGAGGTGGAACGGTATAAATATTGCATGTATCCTACTCAGAGCCATGAAATACTCAAATGCAAGGTAAATTCAGGAAGCTACCTCATAACATTTAGAGTGGAACAGTAAATATCTTTGTTTAGTTCTGTAAATGGTAATGTTCCATTGTGTAGAAAAGTTGAAGTTACTAAAAGTAACTTCTCCAACCCTGGTAGCACACTCATAAAATCGTTTGCATACTACTCTAAGTGATGTGGTAAGTAAAATAATAAGGTTTACATCAAGTTATCACATAGTAGTTTCCCGCAAAATTCAACTTTACAATCTATTGAGCTGAATGCATTACTTCCTATTCTATGCATTTTGATTTATGGATGTGTACATAACCACTCAGGGTGAGGTGGAACGGTATAAATATTGCAGGTATCCTACTCAGATCCATGGAATACTCAAATGCAAGGTGAATTCAGGAAGCTACCTCCTAACATTTAGAGTGGAACAGTAAAAATCTTTGTTTAGTTCTGTAAACGGTAATGTTCCATTGTGTAAAAAAGTTGAAGTTACTAAAAGTAACTTCTCCAACCTTGCTAGCACACTCATAAAATTGGTTGCATACTACTCTAAATCGTATGGTAAGCAAAATAATAAGGTTTACATCAAGTTATCACATAGTAGTTTCCCGCAAAATTCATCTCTACACTCTATTGAGCTGAATGCATTACTTTCTATTCCATGCATTTTGATTTATGGATGTGTACATAACTACTCAGGGTGAGGTGGAACGGTATAAATATTGCATGTATCCTACTCAGAGGCATGAAATACTCAAATGCAAGGTGAATTCAGGAAGCTACCTCTTAACATTTAGAGTGGAACAGTAAATATCTTTGTTAAGTTCTGTAAACGGTAATGTTCCTTTGTGTAAAAAAGTTGAAGTTACTAAAAGTAACTTCTCGAACATTGGTAGCACACTCATAAAATCGGTTGCATACTACTCTAAATCATATGGTAAGCAAAATAATATGGTTTACATCAAGTTATCACATAGTAGTTTCCCGCAAAATTCAACTTTACACTCTATTGAGCTGAATGCATTACTTTCTATTCTATGCATTTGGAGTTATGGATGTGTACATAACTACTCAGGGTGAGGTGGAACGGTATAAATATTGCATGTATCCTACTCAGAGCCATGAAATACTCAAATGCAAGGTAAATTCAGGAAGCTACCTCATAACATTTAGAGTGAAACAGTAAATATCTTTGGTTAGTTCTGTAAATGGTAATGTTCCATTGTGTAGAAAAGTTGAAGTTACTAAAAGTAACTTCTCCAACCTTGGTAGCACACTCATAAAATCGTTTGCATACTACTCTAAGTGATGTGGTAAGTAAAATAATAAGGTTTACATCAAGTTATCACATAGTAGTTTCCCGCAAAATTCAACTTTACACTCTATTGAGCTGAATGCATTACTTCCTATTCTATGCATTTTGATTTATGGATGTGTACATAACCACTCAGGGTGAGGTGGAACGGTATAAATATTGCATGTATCCTACTCAGAGCCATGAAATACTCAAATGCAAGGTAAATTCAGGAAGCTACCTCATAACATTTAGAGTGGAACAGTAAATATCTTTGTTTAGTTCTGTAAATGGTAATGTTCCATTGTGTAGAAAAGTTGAAGTTACTAAAAGTAACTTCTCCAACCCTGGTAGAACACTCATAAAATCGTTTGCATACTACTCTAAGTGATGTGGTAAGTAACATAATAAGGTTTACATCAAGTTATCACATAGTAGTTTCCCGCAAAATTCAACTTTACACTCTATTGAGCTGAATGCATTACTTCCTATTCTATGCATTTTGATTTATGGATGTGTACATAACCACTCAGGGTGAGGTGGAACGGTATAAATATTGCAGGTATCCTACTCAGAGCCATCGAATACTCAAATGCAAGGTGAATTCAGGAAGCTAACTCATAACATTTAGAGTGGAACAGTAAAAATCTTAGTTTAGTTCTGTAAACGGTAATGTTCCATTGTGTAAAAAAGTTGAAGTTACTAAAAGTAACTTCTCCAACATTGGTAGCACACTCATAAAATCGGTTGCATACTACTCTAAATCATATGGTAAGCAAAATAATATGGTTTACATGAATTTATCACATAGTAGTTTCCCGCAAAATTCAACTTTACACTCTATTGAGCTGAATGCATTACTTTCTATTCTATGCATTTTGAGTTATGGATGTGTACATAACTACTCAGGGTGAGGTGGAACGGTATAAATATTGCATGTATCCTACTCAGAGCCATGAAATACTCAAATGCAAGGTAAATTCAGGAAGCTACCTCATAACATTTAGAGTGGAACAGTAAATATCTTTGTTTAGTTCTGTAAATGGTAATGTTCCATTGTGTAGAAAAGTTGAAGTTACTAAAAGTAACTTCTCCAACCCTGGTAGCACACTCATAAAATCGTTTGCATACTACTCTAAGTGATGTGGTAAGTAAAATAATAAGGTTTACATCAAGTTATCACATAGTAGTTTCCCGCAAAATTCAACTTTACACTCTATTGAGCTGAATGCATTACTTCCTATTCTATGCATTTTGATTTATGGATGTGTACATAACCACTCAGGGTGAGGTGGAACGGTATAAATATTGCAGGTATCCTACTCAGAGCCATCGAATACTCAAATGCAAGGTGAATTCAGGAAGCTAACTCATAACATTTAGAGTGGAACAGTAAAAATCTTAGTTTAGTTCTGTAAACGGTAATGTTCCATTGTGTAAAAAAGTTGAAGTTACTAAAAGTAACTTCTCCAACATTGGTAGCACACTCATAAAATCGGTTGCATACTACTCTAAATCATATGGTAAGCAAAATAATATGGTTTACATGAAGTTATCACATAGTAGTTTCCCGCAAAATTCAACTTTACACTCTATTGAGCTGAATGCATTACTTTCTATTCTATGCATTTTGAGTTATGGATGTGTACATAACTACTCAGGGTGAGGTGGAACGGTATAAATATTGCATGTATCCTACTCAGAGCCATGAAATACTCAAATGCAAGGTAAATTCAGGAAGCTACCTCATAACATTTAGAGTGGAACAGTAAATATCTTTGTTTAGTTCTGTAAATGGTAATGTTCCATTGTGTAGAAAAGTTGAAGTTACTAAAAGTAACTTCTCCAACCCTGGTAGCACACTCATAAAATCGTTTGCATACTACTCTAAGTGATGTGGTAAGTAAAATAATAAGGTTTACATCAAGTTATCACATAGTAGTTTCCCGCAAAATTCAACTTTACACTCTATTGAGCTGAATGCATTACTTCCTATTCTATGCATTTTGATTTATGGATGTGTACATAACCACTCAGGGTGAGGTGGAACGGTATAAATATTGCAGGTATCCTACTCAGAGCCATCGAATACTCAAATGCAAGGTGAATTCAGGAAGCTAACTCATAACATTTAGAGCGGAACAGTAAAAATCTTAGTTTAGTTCTGTAAACGGTAATGTTCCATTGTGTAAAAAAGTTGAAGTTACTAAAAGTAACTTCTCCAACATTGGTAGCACACTCATAAAATCGGTTGCATACTACTCTAAATCATATGGTAAGCAAAATAATATGGTTTACATGAAGTTATCACATAGTAGTTTCCCTCAAAATTCAACTTTACACTCTATTGAGCTGAATGCATTACTTTCTATTCTATGCATTTTGAGTTATGGATGTGTACATAACTACTCAGGGTGAGGTGGAACGGTATAAATATTGCATGTATCCTACTCAGAGCCATGAAATACTCAAATGCAAGGTGAATTCAGGAAGCTACCTCATAACATTTAGAGTGGAACAGTAAATGTCTTTGTTTAGTTCTGTAAATGGTAATGTTCCATTGTGTAGAAAAGTTGAAGTTACTAAAAGTAACTTCTCCAACCTTGCTAGCACACTCATAAAATTGGTTGCATACTACTCTAAATCGTATGGTAAGCAAAATAATAAGGTTTACATCAAGTTATCACATAGTAGTTTCCCGCAAAATTCATCTCTACACTCTATTGAGCTGAATGCATTACTTTCTATTCTATGCATTTTGAGTTATGGATGTGTACATAACTACTCAGGGTGAGGTGGAACGGTATAAATATTGCATGTATCCTACTCAGAGCCATGAAATACTCAAATGCAAGGTAAATTCAGGAAGCTACCTCATAACATTTAGAGTGGAACAGTAAATATCTTTGTTTAGTTCTGTAAATGGTAATGTTCCATTGTGTAGAAAAGTTGAAGTTACTAAAAGTAACTACTCCAACCCTGGTAGCACACTCATAAAATCGTTTGCATACTACTCTAAGTGATGTGGTAAGTAAAATAATAAGGTTTACATCAAGTTATCACATAGTAGTTTCCCGCAAAATTCAACTTTACACTCTATTGAGCTGAATGCATTACTTCCTATTCTATGCATTTTGATTTATGGATGTGTACATAACCACTCAGGGTGAGGTGGAACGGTATAAATATTGCAGGTATCCTACTCAGAGCCATCGAATACTCAAATGCAAGGTGAATTCAGGAAGCTAACTCATAACATTTAGAGTGGAACAGTAAAAATCTTAGTTTAGTTCTGTAAACGGTAATGTTCCATTGTGTAAAAAAGTTGAAGTTACTAAAAGTAACTTCTCCAACATTGGTAGCACACTCATAAAATCGGTTGCATACTACTCTAAATCATATGGTAAGCAAAATAATATGGTTTACATGAAGTTATCACATAGTAGTTTCCCGCAAAATTCAACTTTACACTCTATTGAGCTGAATGCATTACTTTCTATTCTATGCATTTTGAGTTATGGATGTGTACATAACTACTCAGGGTGAGGTGGAACGGTATAAATATTGCATGTATCCTACTCAGAGCCATGAAATACTCAAATGCAAGGTAAATTCAGGAAGCTACCTCATAACATTTAGAGTGGAACAGTAAATATCTTTGTTTAGTTCTGTAAATGGTAATGTTCCATTGTGTAGAAAAGTTGAAGTTACTAAAAGTAACTTCTCCAACCCTGGTAGCACACTCATAAAATCGTTTGCATACTACTCTAAATCATATGGTAAGCAAAATAATATGGTTTACATGAAGTTATCACATAGTAGTTTCCCTCAAAATTCAACTTTACACTCTATTGAGCTGAATGCATTACTTTCTATTCTATGCATTTTGAGTTATGGATGTGTACATAACTACTCAGGGTGAGGTGGAACGGTATAAATATTGCATGTATCCTACTCAGAGCCATGAAATACTCAAATGCAAGGTGAATTCAGGAAGCTACCTCATAACATTTAGAGTGGAACAGTAAATGTCTTTGTTTAGTTCTGTAAATGGTAATGTTCCATTGTGTAGAAAAGTTGAAGTTACTAAAAGTAACTTCTCCAACCTTGCTAGCACACTCATAAAATTGGTTGCATTCTACTCTAAATCGTATGGTAAGCAAAATAATAAGGTTTACATCAAGTTATCACATAGTAGTTTCCCGCAAAATTCATCTCTACACTCTATTGAGCTGAATGCATTACTTTCTATTCCATGCATTTTGATTTATGGATGTGTACATAACTACCCAGGGTGAGGTGGAACGGTATAAATATTGCATGTATCCTACTCAGAGGCATGAAATACTCAAATGCAAGGTGAATTCAGGAAGCTACCTCTTAACATTTAGAGTGGAACAGTAAATATCTTTGTTAAGTTCTGTAAACGGTAATGTTCCTTTGTGTAAAAAAGTTGAAGTTACTAAAAGTAACTTCTCGAACATTGGTAACACACTCATAAAATCGGTTGCATACTACTCTAAGTGATGTGGTAAGTAAAATAATAAGGTTTACATCAAGTTATCAGATAGTAGTTTCCCGCAAAATTCAACTTTACACTCTATTGAGCTGAATGCATTACTTCCTATTCTATGCATTTTGATTTATGGATGTGTACATAACCACTCAGGGTGAGGTGGAACGGTATAAATATTGCATGTATCCTACTCAGAGCCATGGAATACTCAAATGCAAGGTGAATTCAGGAAGCTACCTCATAACATTTAGAGTGGAACAGTAAAAATCTTTGTTTAGTTCTGTAAACGGTAATGTTCCATTGTGTAAAAAAGTTGAAGTTACTAAAAGTAACTTCTCCAACATTGGTAGCACACTCATAAAATCGGTTGCATACTACTCTAAATCATATGGTAAGCAAAATAATATGGTTTACATCAAGTTATCACATAGTAGTTTCCCGCAAAATTCAACTTTACACTCTATTGAGCTGAATGCATTACTTTCTATTCTATGCATTTGGAGTTATGGATGTGTACATAACTACTCAGGGTGAGGTGGAACGGTATAAATATTGCATGTATCCTACTCAGAGCCATGAAATACTCAAATGCAAGGTAAATTCAGGAAGCTACCTCATAACATTTAGAGTGGAATAGTAAATATCTTTGGTTAGTTCTGTAAATGGTAATGTTCCATTGTGTAGAAAAGTTGAAGTTACTAAAAGTAACTTCTCCAACCTTGGTAGCACACTCATAAAATCGTTTGCATACTACTCTAAGTGATGTGGTAAGTAAAATAATAAGGTTTACATCAAGTTATCACATAGTAGTTTCCCGCAAAATTCAACTTTACACTCTATTGAGCTGAATGCATTACTTCCTATTCTATGCATTTTGATTTATGGATGTGTACATAACCACTCAGGGTGAGGTGGAACGGTATAAATATTGCATGTATCCTACTCAGATCCATGGAATACTCAAATGCAAGCTGAATTCAGGAAGCTACCTCCTAACATTTAGAGTGGAACAGTAAAAATCTTTGTTTAGTTCTGTAAACGGTAATGTTCCATTGTGTAAAAAAGTTGAAGTTACTAAAAGTAACTTCTCCAACATTGGTAGCACACTCATAAAATCGGTTGCATACTACTCTAAATCATATGGTAAGCAAAATAATATGGTTTACATGAAGTTATCACATAGTAGTTTCCCGCAAAATTCAACTTTACACTCTATTGAGCTGAATGCATTACTTTCTATTCTATGCATTTTGAGTTATGGATGTGTACATAACTACTCAGGGTGAGGTGGAACGGTATAAATATTGCATGTATCCTACTCAGAGCCATGAAATACTCAAATGCAAGGTAAATTCAGGAAGCTACCTCATAACATTTAGAGTGGAACAGTAAATATCTTTGTTTAGTTCTGTAAATGGTAATGTTCCATTGTGTAGAAAAGTTGAAGTTACTAAAAGTAACTTCTCCAACCCTGGTAGCACACTCATAAAATCGTTTGCATACTACTCTAAGTGATGTGGTAAGTAAAATAATAAGGTTTACATCAAGTTATCACATAGTAGTTTCCCGCAAAATTCAACTTTACACTCTATTGAGCTGAATGCATTACTTCCTATTCTATGCATTTTGATTTATGGATGTGTACATAACCACTCAGGGTGAGGTGGAACGGTATAAATATTGCAGGTATCCTACTCAGAGCCATCGAATACTCAAATGCAAGGTGAATTCAGGAAGCTAACTCATAACATTTAGAGCGGAACAGTAAAAATCTTAGTTTAGTTCTGTAAACGGTAATGTTCCATTGTGTAAAAAAGTTGAAGTTACTAAAAGTAACTTCTCCAACATTGGTAGCACACTCATAAAATCGGTTGCATACTACTCTAAATCATATGGTAAGCAAAATAATATGGTTTACATGAAGTTATCACATAGTAGTTTCCCTCAAAATTCAACTTTACACTCTATTGAGCTGAATGCATTACTTTCTATTCTATGCATTTTGAGTTATGGATGTGTACATAACTACTCAGGGTGAGGTGGAACGGTATAAATATTGCATGTATCCTACTCAGAGCCATGAAATACTCAAATGCAAGGTGAATTCAGGAAGCTACCTCATAACATTTAGAGTGGAACAGTAAATGTCTTTGTTTAGTTCTGTAAATGGTAATGTTCCATTGTGTAGAAAAGTTGAAGTTACTAAAAGTAACTTCTCCAACCTTGCTAGCACACTCATAAAATTGGTTGCATACTACTCTAAATCGTATGGTAAGCAAAATAATAAGGTTTACATCAAGTTATCACATAGTAGTTTCCCGCAAAATTCATCTCTACACTCTATTGAGCTGAATGCATTACTTTCTATTCCATGCATTTTGATTTATGGATGTGTACATAACTACCCAGGGTGAGGTGGAACGGTATAAATATTGCATGTATCCTACTCAGAGGCATGAAATACTCAAATGCAAGGTGAATTCAGGAAGCTACCTCTTAACATTTAGAGTGGAACAGTAAATATCTTTGTTAAGTTCTGTAAACGGTAATGTTCCTTTGTGTAAAAAAGTTGAAGTTACTAAAAGTAACTTCTCGAACATTGGTAACACACTCATAAAATCGGTTGCATACTACTCTAAGTGATGTGGTAAGTAAAATAATAAGGTTTACATCAAGTTATCAGATAGTAGTTTCCCGCAAAATTCAACTTTACACTCTATTGAGCTGAATGCATTACTTCCTATTCTATGCATTTTGATTTATGGATGTTTACATAACCACTCAGGGTGAGGTGGAACGGTATAAATATTGCATGTATCCTACTCAGAGCCATGGAATACTCAAATGCAAGGTGAATTCAGGAAGCTACCTCATAACATTTAGAGTGGAACAGTAAAAATCTTTGTTTAGTTCTGTAAACGGTAATGTTCCATTGTGTAAAAAAGTTGAAGTTACTAAAAGTAACTTCTCCAACATTGGTAGCACACTCATAAAATCGGTTGCATACTACTCTAAATCATATGGTAAGCAAAATAATATGGTTTACATCAAGTTATCACATAGTAGTTTCCCGCAAAATTCAACTTTACACTCTATTGAGCTGAATGCATTACTTTCTATTCTATGCATTTGGAGTTATGGATGTGTACATAACTACTCAGGGTGAGGTGGAACGGTATAAATATTGCATGTATCCTACTCAGAGCCATGAAATACTCAAATGCAAGGTAAATTCAGGAAGCTACCTCATAACATTTAGAGTGGAATAGTAAATATCTTTGGTTAGTTCTGTAAATGGTAATGTTCCATTGTGTAGAAAAGTTGAAGTTACTAAAAGTAACTTCTCCAACCTTGGTAGCACACTCATAAAATCGTTTGCATACTACTCTAAGTGATGTGGTAAGTAAAATAATAAGGTTTACATCAAGTTATCACATAGTAGTTTCCCGCAAAATTCAACTTTACACTCTATTGAGCTGAATGCATTACTTCCTATTCTATGCATTTTGATTTATGGATGTGTACATAACCACTCAGGGTGAGGTGGAACGGTATAAATATTGCATGTATCCTACTCAGATCCATGGAATACTCAAATGCAAGGTGAATTCAGGAAGCTACCTCCTAACATTTAGAGTGGAACAGTAAAAATCTTTGTTTAGTTCTGTAAACGGTAATGTTCCATTGTGTAAAAAAGTTGAAGTTACTAATAGTAACTTCTCCAACATTGGTAGCACACTCATAAAATCGGTTGCATACTACTCTAAATCATATGGTAAGCAAAATAATATGGTTTACATGAAGTTATCACATAGTAGTTTCCCGCAAAATTCAACTTTACACTCTATTGAGCTGAATGCATTACTTTCTATTCTATGCATTTTGAGTTATGGATGTGTACATAACTACTCAGGGTGAGGTGGAACGGTATAAATATTGCATGTATCCTACTCAGAGCCATGAAATACTCAAATGCAAGGTAAATTCAGGAAGCTACCTCATAACATTTAGAGTGGAACAGTAAATATCTTTGTTTAGTTCTGTAAATGGTAATGTTCCATTGTGTAGAAAAGTTGAAGTTACTAAAAGTAACTTCTCCAACCCTGGTAGCACACTCATAAAATCGTTTGCATACTACTCTAAGTGATGTGGTAAGCAAAATAATAAGGTTTACATCAAGTTATCACATAGTAGTTTCCTGCAAAATTCATCTCTACACTATTGAGCTGAATGCATTACTTTCTATTCTATGCATTTTGAGTTATGGATGTGTACATAACTACTCAGGGTGAGGTGGAACGGTATAAATATTGCATGTATCCTAATCAGAGCCATGAAATACTCAAATGCAAGGTGAATTCAGGAAGCTACCTCATAGCATTTAGAGTGGAACAGTAAATATCTTTGTTTAGTTCTGTAAATGGTAATGTTCCATTGTGTAGAAAAGTTGAAGTTACTAAAAGTAACTTCTCCAACCTTGGTAGCACACTCATAAAATTGGTTGCATACTACTCTAAATCGGATGGTAAGCAAAATAATAAGGTTTACATCAAGTTATCACATAGTAGTTTCCTACACTCTATTGAGCTGAATGCATTACTTTCTATTCTATGCATTTTGAGTTATGGATGTGTACATAACTACTCAGGGTGAGGTGGAACGGTATAAATATTGCATGTATCCTACTCAGAGCCATGAAATACTCAAATGCAAGGTGAATTCAGGAAGCTACCTGATAACATTTAGAGTGGAACAGTAAATATCTTTGTTTAGTTCTGTAAATGGTAATGTTCCATTGTGTAGAAAAGTTGAAGTTACTAAAAGTAACTTCTCCAACCTTGGTAGCACACTCATAAAATTGGTTGCATACTACTCTAAATCGGATGGTAAGCAAAATAATAAGGTTTACATCAAGTTATCACATAGTAGTTTCCTACACTCTATTGAGCTGAATGCATTACTTTCTATTCTATGCATTTTGAGTTATGGATGTGTACATAACTACTCAGGGTGAGGTGGAACGGTATAAATATTGCATGTATCCTACTCAGAGCCATGAAATACTCAAATGCAAGGTGAATTCAGGAAGCTACCTGATAACATTTAGAGTGGAACAGTAAATATCTTTGTTTAGTTCTGTAAATGGTAATGTCCCATTGTGTAGAAAAGTTGAAGTTACTAAAAGTAACTTCTCCAACCTTGGTAGCACACTCATAAAATTGGTTGCATACTACTCTAAATCGGATGGTAAGCAAAATAATAAGGTTTACATCAAGTTATCACATAGTAGTTTCCCGCAAAATTCAACTTTACACTCTATTGAGCTGAATGCATTACTTTCTATTCTATGCATTTTGAGTTATGGATGTGTACATAACCACTCAGGGTGAGGTGGAACGGTATAAATATTGCATGTATCCTACTCAGAGCCATGGAATACTCAAATGCAAGGTGAATTCAGGAAGCTACCTCATAACATTTAGAGTGGAACAGTAAAAATCTTTGTTTAGTTCTGTAAACGGTAATGTTCCATTGTGTAAAAAAGTTGAAGTTACTAAAAGTAACTTCTCCAACATTGGTAGCACACTCATAAAATCGGTTGCATACTACTCTAAATCATATGGTAAGCAAAATAATATGGTTTACATCAAGTTATCACATAGTAGTTTCCCGCAAAATTCAACTTTACACTCTATTGAGCTGAATGCATTACTTTCTATTCTATGCATTTGGAGTTATGGATGTGTACATAACTACTCAGGGTGAGGTGGAACGGTATAAATATTGCATGTATCCTACTCAGAGCCATGAAATACTCAAATGCAAGGTAAATTCAGGAAGCTACCTCATAACATTTAGAGTGGAATAGTAAATATCTTTGGTTAGTTCTGTAAATGGTAATGTTCCATTGTGTAGAAAAGTTGAAGTTACTAAAAGTAACTTCTCCAACCTTGGTAGCACACTCATAAAATCGTTTGCATACTACTCTAAGTGATGTGGTAAGTAAAATAATAAGGTTTACATCAAGTTATCACATAGTAGTTTCCCGCAAAATTCAACTTTACACTCTATTGAGCTGAATGCATTACTTCCTATTCTATGCATTTTGATTTATGGATGTGTACATAACCACTCAGGGTGAGGTGGAACGGTATAAATATTGCATGTATCCTACTCAGATCCATGGAATACTCAAATGCAAGGTGAATTCAGGAAGCTACCTCCTAACATTTAGAGTGGAACAGTAAAAATCTTTGTTTAGTTCTGTAAACGGTAATGTTCCATTGTGTAAAAAAGTTGAAGTTACTAATAGTAACTTCTCCAACATTGGTAGCACACTCATAAAATCGGTTGCATACTACTCTAAATCATATGGTAAGCAAAATAATATGGTTTACATGAAGTTATCACATAGTAGTTTCCCGCAAAATTCAACTTTACACTCTATTGAGCTGAATGCATTACTTTCTATTCTATGCATTTTGAGTTATGGATGTGTACATAACTACTCAGGGTGAGGTGGAACGGTATAAATATTGCATGTATCCTACTCAGAGCCATGAAATACTCAAATGCAAGGTAAATTCAGGAAGCTACCTCATAACATTTAGAGTGGAACAGTAAATATCTTTGTTTAGTTCTGTAAATGGTAATGTTCCATTGTGTAGAAAAGTTGAAGTTACTAAAAGTAACTTCTCCAACCCTGGTAGCACACTCATAAAATCGTTTGCATACTACTCTAAGTGATGTGGTAAGCAAAATAATAAGGTTTACATCAAGTTATCACATAGTAGTTTCCCGCAAAATTCATCTCTACACTATTGAGCTGAATGCATTACTTTCTATTCTATGCATTTTGAGTTATGGATGTGTACATAACTACTCAGGGTGAGGTGGAACGGTATAAATATTGCATGTATCCTAATCAGAGCCATGAAATACTCAAATGCAAGGTGAATTCAGGAAGCTACCTCATAGCATTTAGAGTGGAACAGTAAATATCTTTGTTTAGTTCTGTAAATGGTAATGTTCCATTGTGTAGAAAAGTTGAAGTTACTAAAAGTAACTTCTCCAACCTTGGTAGCACACTCATAAAATTGGTTGCATACTACTCTAAATCGGATGGTAAGCAAAATAATAAGGTTTACATCAAGTTATCACATAGTAGTTTCCTACACTCTATTGAGCTGAATGCATTACTTTCTATTCTATGCATTTTGAGTTATGGATGTGTACATAACTACTCAGGGTGAGGTGGAACGGTATAAATATTGCATGTATCCTACTCAGAGCCATGAAATACTCAAATGCAAGGTGAATTCAGGAAGCTACCTGATAACATTTAGAGTGGAACAGTAAATATCTTTGTTTAGTTCTGTAAATGGTAATGTTCCATTGTGTAGAAAAGTTGAAGTTACTAAAAGTAACTTCTCCAACCTTGGTAGCACACTCATAAAATTGGTTGCATACTACTCTAAATCGGATGGTAAGCAAAATAATAAGGTTTACATCAAGTTATCACATAGTAGTTTCCTACACTCTATTGAGCTGAATGCATTACTTTCTATTCTATGCATTTTGAGTTATGGATGTGTACATAACTACTCAGGGTGAGGTGGAACGGTATAAATATTGCATGTATCCTACTCAGAGCCATGAAATACTCAAATGCAAGGTGAATTCAGGAAGCTACCTGATAACATTTAGAGTGGAACAGTAAATATCTTTGTTTAGTTCTGTAAATGGTAATGTCCCATTGTGTAGAAAAGTTGAAGTTACTAAAAGTAACTTCTCCAACCTTGGTAGCACACTCATAAAATTGGTTGCATACTACTCTAAATCGGATGGTAAGCAAAATAATAAGGTTTACATCAAGTTATCACATAGTAGTTTCCTACACTCTATTGAGCTGAATGCATTACTTTCTATTCTATGCATTTTGATTTATGGATGTGTACATAACCACTCAGGGTGAGGTGGAACGGTATAAATATTGCATGTATCCTACTCAGAGCCATGGAATACTCAAATGCAAGGTGAATTCAGGAAGCTACCACCTAACATTTAGAGTGGAACCGTAAATATCTTTGTTCAGTTCTGTAAACGGTAATGTTCCATTGTATAAAAAAGTTGAAGTTACTAAAAGTAACTTCTCCAACATTGGTAGCACACTCATAAAATCGGTTGCATACTACTCTAAATCATATGGTAAGCAAAATAATATGGTTTACATCAAGTTATCACATAGTAGTTTCCCGCAAAATTCAACTTTACACTCTATTGAGCTGAATGCATTACTTTCTATTCTATGCATTTTGAGTTATGGATGTGTACATAACTACTCAGGGTGAGGTGGAACGGTATAAATATTGCATGTATCCTACTCAGAGCCATGAAATACTCAAATGCAAGGTAAATTCAGGAAGCTACCTCATAACATTTAGAGTGGAACAGTAAATATCTTTGGTTAGTTCTGTAAATGGTAATGTTCCATTGTGTAGAAAAGTTGAAGTTACTAAAAGTAACTTCTCCAACCTTGGTAGCACACTCATAAAATCGTTTGCATACTACTCTAAGTGATGTGGTAAGTAAAATAATAAGGTTTACATCAAGTTATCACATAGTAGTTTCCCGCAAAATTCAGCTTTACACTCTATTGAGCTGAATGCATTACTTCCTATTCTATGCACTTTGATTTATGGATGTGTACATAACCACTCAGGGTGAGGTGGAACGGTATAAATATTGCATGTATCCTACTCAGATCCATGGAATACTCAAATGCAAGGTGAATTCAGGAAGCTACCTCCTAACATTTAGAGTGGAACAGTAAAAATCTTTGTTTAGTTCTGTAAACGGTAATGTTCCATTGTGTAAAAAAGTTGAAGTTACTAAAAGTAACTTCTCCAACATTGGTAGCACACTCATAAAATCGGTTGCATACTACTCTAAATCATATGGTAAGCAAAATAATATGGTTTACATCAAGTTATCACATAGTAGTTTCCCTCAAAATTCAACTTTACACTCTATTGAGCTGAATGCATTACTTTCTATTCTATGCATTTTGAGTTATGGATGTGTACATAACTACTCAGGGTGAGGTGGAACGGTATAAATATTGCATGTATCCTACTCAGAGCCATGAAATACTCAAATGCAAGGTGAATTCAGGAAGCTACCTGATAACATTTAGAGTGGAACAGTAAATATCTTTGTTTAGTTCTGTAAATGGTAATGTTCCATTGTGTAGAAAAGTTGAAGTTACTAAAAGTAACTTCTCCAACCTTGGTAGCACACTCATAAAATTGGTTGCATACTACTCTAAATCGGATGGTAAGCAAAATAATAAGGTTTACATCAAGTTATCACATAGTAGTTTCCCGCAAAATTCATCTCTACACTCTATTGAGCTGAATGCATTACTTTCTATTCTATGCATTTTGATTTATGGATGTGTACATAACCACTCAGGGTGAGGTGGAACGGTATAAATATTGCATGTATCCTACTTAGAGCCATGGAATACTCAAATGCAAGGTGAATTCAGGAAGCTACCACCTAACATTTAGAGTGGAACCGTAAATATCTTTGTTCAGTTCTGTAAACGGTAATGTTCCATTGTATAAAAAAGTTGAAGTTACTAAAACTAACTTCTCCAACCTTGGTAGCACACTCATAAAATTGGTTGCATACTACTCTAAATCGTATGGTAAGCAAAATAATAAGGTTTACATCAAGTTATCACATAGTAGTTTCCCGCAAAATTCATCTCTACACTCTATTGAGCTGAATGCATTACTTTCTATTCCATGCATTTTGATTTATGGATGTGTACATAACCACTCAGGGTGAGGTGGAACGGTATAAATATTGCATGTATCCTACTCAGATCCATGGAATACTCAAATGCAAGGTGAATTCAGGAAGCTACCTCCTAACATTTAGAGTGGAACAGTAAAAATCTTTGTTTAGTTCTGTAAACGGTAATGTTCCATTGTGTAAAAAAGTTGAAGTTACTAAAAGTAACTTCTCCAACATTGGTAGCACACTCATAAAATCGGTTGCATACTACTCTAAATCATATGGTAAGCAAAATAATATGGTTTACATGAAGTTATCACATAGTAGTTTCCCGCAAAATTCAACTTTACACTCTATTGAGCTGAATGCATTACTTTCTATTCTATGCATTTTGAGTTATGGATGTGTACATAACTACTCAGGGTGAGGTGGAACGGTATAAATATTGCATGTATCCTACTCAGAGCCATGAAATACTCAAATGCAAGGTAAATTCAGGAAGCTACCTCATAACATTTAGAGTGGAACAGTAAATATCTTTGTTTAGTTCTGTAAATGGTAATGTTCCATTGTGTAGAAAAGTTGAAGTTACTAAAAGTAACTTCTCCAACCTTGGTAGCACACTCATAAAATCGTTTGCATACTACTCTAAGTGATGTGGTAAGTAAAATAATAAGGTTTACATCAAGTTATCACATAGTAGTTTCCCGCAAAATTCAACTTTACACTCTATTGAGCTGAATGCATTACTTCCTATTCTATGCATTTTGATTTATGGATGTGTACATAACCACTCAGGGTGAGGTGGAACGGTATAAATATTGCATGTATCCTACTCAGAGCCATGGAATACTCAAATGCAAGGTGAATTCAGGAAGCTACCTCCTAACATTTAGAGTGGAACAGTAAATATCTTTGTTTAGTTCTGTAAATGGTAATGTTCCATTGTGTAGAAAAGTTGAAGTTACTAAAACTAACTTCTCCAACCTTGGTAGCACACTCATAAAATTGGTTGCATACTACTCTAAATCGTATGGTAAGCAAAATAATAAGGTTTACATCAAGTTATCACATAGTAGTTTCCCGCAAAATTCATCTCTACAATATTGAGCTGAATGCATTACTTTCTATTCTATGCATTTTGAGTTATGGATGTGTACATAACTACTCAGGGTGAGGTGGAACGGTATAAATATTGCATGTATCCTAATCAGAGCCATGAAATACTCAAATGCAAGGTGAATTCAGGAAGCTACCTCCTAACATTTAGAGTGGAACAGTAAAAATCTTTGTTTAGTTCTGTAAACGGTAATGTTCCATTGTGTAAAAAAGTTGAAGTTACTAAAAGTAACTTCTCCAACATTGGTAGCACACTCATAACATCGGTTGCATACTACTCTAAATCATATGGTAAGCAAAATAATATGGTTTACATGAAGTTATCACATAGTAGTTTCCCGCAAAATTCAACTTTACACTCTATTGAGCTGAATGCATTACTTTCTATTCTATGCATTTTGAGTTATGGATGTGTACATAACTACTCAGGGTGAGGTGGAACGGTATAAATATTGCATGTATCCTACTCAGAGCCATGAAATACTCAAATGCAAGGTAAATTCAGGAAGCTACCTCATAACATTTAGAGTGGAACAGTAAATATCTTTGTTTAGTTCTGTAAATGGTAATGTTCCATTGTGTAGAAAAGTTGAAGTTACTAAAAGTAACTTCTCCAACCTTGGTAGCACACTCATAAAATCGTTTGCATACTACTCTAAGTGATGTGGTAAGTAAAATAATAAGGTTTACATCAAGTTATCACATAGTAGTTTCCCGCAAAATTCAACTTTACACTCTATTGAGCTGAATGCATTACTTCCTATTCTATGCATTTTGATTTATGGATGTGTACATAACCACTCAGGGTGAGGTGGAACGGAATAAATATTGCATGTATCCTACTCAGAGCCATGGAATACTCAAATGCAAGGTGAATTCAGGAAGCTACCTCATAACATTTAGAGTGGAACAGTAAAAATCTTTGTTTAGTTCTGTAAACGGTAATGTTCCATTGTGTAAAAAAGTTGAAGTTACTAAAAGTAACTTCTCCAACATTGGTAGCACACTCATAAAATCGGTTGCATACTACTCTAAATCATATGGTAAGCAAAATAATATGGTTTACATCAAGTTATCACATAGTAGTTTCCCGCAAAATTCAACTTTACACTCTATTGAGCTGAATGCATTACTTTCTATTCTATGCATTTTGAGTTATGGATGTGTACATAACTACTCAGGGTGAGGTGGAACGGTATAAATATTGCATGTATCCTACTCAGAGCCATGAAATACTCAAATGCAAGGTAAATTCAGGAAGCTACCTCATAACATTTAGAGTGGAACAGTAAATATCTTTGGTTAGTTCTGTAAATGGTAATGTTCCATTGTGTAGAAAAGTTGAAGTTACTAAAAGTAACTTCTCCAACCTTGGTAGCACACTCATAAAATCGTTTGCATACTACTCTAAGTGATGTGGTAAGTAAAATAATAAGGTTTACATCAAGTTATCACATAGTAGTTTCCCGCAAAATTCAACTTTACACTCTATTGAGCTGAATGCATTACTTCCTATTCTATGCACTTTGATTTATGGATGTGTACATAACCACTCAGGGTGAGGTGGAACGGTATAAATATTGCATGTATCCTACTCAGATCCATGGAATACTCAAATCCAAGGTGAATTCAGGAAGCTACCTCCTAACATTTAGAGTGGAACAGTAAAAATCTTTGTTTAGTTCTGTAAACGGTAATGTTCCATTGTGTAAAAAAGTTGAAGTTACTAAAAGTAACTTCTCCAACATTGGTAGCACACTCATAAAATCGGTTGCATACTACTCTAAATCATATGGTAAGCAAAATAATATGGTTTACATCAAGTTATCACATAGTAGTTTCCCTCAAAATTCAACTTTACACTCTATTGAGCTGAATGCATTACTTTCTATTCTATGCATTTTGAGTTATGGATGTGTACATAACTACTCAGGGTGAGGTGGAACGGTATAAATATTGCATGTATCCTACTCAGAGCCATGAAATACTCAAATGCAAGGTGAATTCAGGAAGCTACCTGATAACATTTAGAGTGGAACAGTAAATATCTTTGTTTAGTTCTGTAAATGGTAATGTTCCATTGTGTAGAAAAGTTGAAGTTACTAAAAGTAACTTCTCCAACCTTGGTAGCACACTCATAAAATTGGTTGCATACTACTCTAAATCGGATGGTAAGCAAAATAATAAGGTTTACATCAAGTTATCACATAGTAGTTTCCCGCAAAATTCATCTCTACACTCTATTGAGCTGAATGCATTACTTTCTATTCTATGCATTTTGATTTATGGATGTGTACATAACCACTCAGGGTAAGGTGGAACGGTATAAATATTGCATGTATCCTACTTAGAGCCATGGAATACTCAAATGCAAGGTGAATTCAGGAAGCTACCACCTAACATTTAGAGTGGAACCGTAAATATCTTTGTTCAGTTCTGTAAACGGTAATGTTCCATTGTATAAAAAAGTTGAAGTTACTAAAACTAACTTCTCCAACCTTGGTAGCACACTCATAAAATTGGTTGCATACTACTCTAAATCGTATGGTAAGCAAAGTAATAAGGTTTACATCAAGTTATCACATAGTAGTTTCCCGCAAAATTCATCTCTACACTCTATTGAGCTGAATGCATTACTTTCTATTCCATGCATTTTGATTTATGGATGTGTACATAACCACTCAGGGTGAGGTGGAACGGTATAAATATTGCATGTATCCTACTCAGATCCATGGAATACTCAAATGCAAGGTGAATTCAGGAAGCTACCTCCTAACATTTAGAGTGGAACAGTAAAAATCTTTGTTTAGTTCTGTAAACGGTAATGTTCCATTGTGTAAAAAAGTTGAAGTTACTAAAAGTAACTTCTCCAACATTGGTAGCACACTCATAAAATCGGTTGCATACTACTCTAAATCATATGGTAAGCAAAATAATATGGTTTACATGAAGTTATCACATAGTAGTTTCCCGCAAAATTCAACTTTACACTCTATTGAGCTGAATGCATTACTTTCTATTCTATGCATTTTGAGTTATGGATGTGTACATAACTACTCAGGGTGAGGTGGAACGGTATAAATATTGCATGTATCCTACTCAGAGCCATGAAATACTCAAATGCAAGGTAAATTCAGGAAGCTACCTCATAACATTTAGAGTGGAACAGTAAATATCTTTGTTTAGTTCTGTAAATGGTAATGTTCCATTGTGTAGAAAAGTTGAAGTTACTAAAAGTAACTTCTCCAACCTTGGTAGCACACTCATAAAATCGTTTGCATACTACTCTAAGTGATGTGGTAAGTAAAATAATAAGGTTTACATCAAGTTATCACATAGTAGTTTCCCGCAAAATTCAACTTTACACTCTATTGAGCTGAATGCATTACTTCCTATTCTATGCATTTTGATTTATGGATGTGTACATAACCACTCAGGGTGAGGTGGAACGGAATAAATATTGCATGTATCCTACTCAGAGCCATGGAATACTCAAATGCAAGGTGAATTCAGGAAGCTACCTCATAACATTTAGAGTGGAACAGTAAAAATCTTTGTTTAGTTCTGTAAACGGTAATGTTCCATTGTGTAAAAAAGTTGAAGTTACTAAAAGTAACTTCTCCAACATTGGTAGCACACTCATAAAATCGGTTGCATACTACTCTAAATCATATGGTAAGCAAAATAATATGGTTTACATCAAGTTATCACATAGTAGTTTCCCGCAAAATTCAACTTTACACTCTATTGAGCTGAATGCATTACTTTCTATTCTATGCATTTTGAGTTATGGATGTGTACATAACTACTCAGGGTGAGGTGGAACGGTATAAATATTGCATGTATCCTACTCAGAGCCATGAAATACTCAAATGCAAGGTAAATTCAGGAAGCTACCTCATAACATTTAGAGTGGAACAGTAAATATCTTTGGTTAGTTCTGTAAATGGTAATGTTCCATTGTGTAGAAAAGTTGAAGTTACTAAAAGTAACTTCTCCAACCTTGGTAGCACACTCATAAAATCGTTTGCATACTACTCTAAGTGATGTGGTAAGTAAAATAATAAGGTTTACATCAAGTTATCACATAGTAGTTTCCCGCAAAATTCAACTTTACACTCTATTGAGCTGAATGCATTACTTCCTATTCTATGCACTTTGATTTATGGATGTGTACATAACCACTCAGGGTGAGGTGGAACGGTATAAATATTGCATGTATCCTACTCAGATCCATGGAATACTCAAATGCAAGGTGAATTCAGGAAGCTACCTCCTAACATTTAGAGTGGAACAGTAAAAATCTTTGTTTAGTTCTGTAAACGGTAATGTTCCATTGTGTAAAAAAGTTGAAGTTACTAAAAGTAACTTCTCCAACATTGGTAGCACACTCATAAAATCGTTTGCATACTACTCTAAATCATATGGTAAGCAAAATAATATGGTTTACATCAAGTTATCACATAGTAGTTTCCCTCAAAATTCAACTTTACACTCTATTGAGCTGAATGCATTACTTTCTATTCTATGCATTTTGAGTTATGGATGTGTACATAACTACTCAGGGTGAGGTGGAACGGTATAAATATTGCATGTATCCTACTCAGAGCCATGAAATACTCAAATGCAAGGTGAATTCAGGAAGCTACCTGATAACATTTAGAGTGGAACAGTAAATATCTTTGTTTAGTTCTGTAAATGGTAATGTTCCATTGTGTAGAAAAGTTGAAGTTACTAAAAGTAACTTCTCCAACCTTGGTAGCACACTCATAAAATTGGTTGCATACTACTCTAAATCGGATGGTAAGCAAAATAATAAGGTTTACATCAAGTTATCACATAGTAGTTTCCCGCAAAATTCATCTCTACACTCTATTGAGCTGAATGCATTACTTTCTATTCTATGCATTTTGATTTATGGATGTGTACATAACCACTCAGGGTGAGGTGGAACGGTATAAATATTGCATGTATCCTACTTAGAGCCATGGAATACTCAAATGCAAGGTGAATTCAGGAAGCTACCACCTAACATTTAGAGTGGAACCGTAAATATCTTTGTTCAGTTCTGTAAACGGTAATGTTCCATTGTATAAAAAAGTTGAAGTTACTAAAACTAACTTCTCCAACCTTGGTAGCACACTCATAAAATTGGTTGCATACTACTCTAAATCGTATGGTAAGCAAAATAATAAGGTTTACATCAAGTTATCACATAGTAGTTTCCCGCAAAATTCATCTCTACACTCTATTGAGCTGAATGCATTACTTTCTATTCCATGCATTTTGATTTATGGATGTGTACATAACCACTCAGGGTGAGGTGGAACGGTATAAATATTGCATGTATCCTACTCAGATCCATGGAATACTCAAATGCAAGGTGAATTCAGGAAGCTACCTCCTAACATTTAGAGTGGAACAGTAAAAATCTTTGTTTAGTTCTGTAAACGGTAATGTTCCATTGTGTAAAAAAGTTGAAGTTACTAAAAGTAACTTCTCCAACATTGGTAGCACACTCATAAAATCGGTTGCATACTACTCTAAATCATATGGTAAGCAAAATAATATGGTTTACATGAAGTTATCACATAGTAGTTTCCCGCAAAATTCAACTTTACACTCTATTGAGCTGAATGCATTACTTTCTATTCTATGCATTTTGAGTTATGGATGTGTACATAACTACTCAGGGTGAGGTGGAACGGTATAAATATTGCATGTATCCTACTCAGAGCCATGAAATACTCAAATGCAAGGTAAATTCAGGAAGCTACCTCATAACATTTAGAGTGGAACAGTAAATATCTTTGTTTAGTTCTGTAAATGGTAATGTTCCATTGTGTAGAAAAGTTGAAGTTACTAAAAGTAACTTCTCCAACCTTGGTAGCACACTCATAAAATCGTTTGCATACTACTCTAAGTGATGTGGTAAGTAAAATAATAAGGTTTACATCAAGTTATCACATAGTAGTTTCCCGCAAAATTCAACTTTACACTCTATTGAGCTGAATGCATTACTTCCTATTCTATGCATTTTGATTTATGGATGTGTACATAACCACTCAGGGTGAGGTGGAACGGTATAAATATTGCATGTATCCTACTCAGAGCCATGGAATACTCAAATGCAAGGTGAATTCAGGAAGCTACCTCCTAACATTTAGAGTGGAACAGTAAATATCTTTGTTTAGTTCTGTAAATGGTAATGTTCCATTGTGTAGAAAAGTTGAAGTTACTAAAACTAACTTCTCCAACCTTGGTAGCACACTCATAAAATTAGTTGCATACTACTCTAAATCGTATGGTAAGCAAAATAATAAGGTTTACATCAAGTTATCACATAGTAGTTTCCCGCAAAATTCATCTCTACAATATTGAGCTGAATGCATTACTTTCTATTCTATGCATTTTGAGTTATGGATGTGTACATAACTACTCAGGGTGAGGTGGAACGGTATAAATATTGCATGTATCCTAATCAGAGCCATGAAATACTCAAATGCAAGGTGAATTCAGGAAGCTACCTGATAACATTTAGAGTGGAACAGTAAATATCTTTGTTTAGTTCTGTAAATGGTAATGTTCCATTGTGTAGAAAAGTTGAAGTTACTAAAAGTAACTTCTCCAACCTTGGTAGCACACTCATAAAATTGGTTGCATACTACTCTAAATCGGATGGTAAGCAAAATAATAAGGTTTACATCAAGTTATCACATAGTAGTTTCCCGCAAAATTCATCTCTACACTCTATTGAGCTGAATGCATTACTTTCTATTCTATGCATTTTGATTTATGGATGTGTACATAACCACTCAGGGTGAGGTGGAACGGTATAAATATTGCATGTATCCTACTTAGAGCCATGGAATACTCAAATGCAAGGTGAATTCAGGAAGCTACCACCTAACATTTAGAGTGGAACCGTAAATATCTTTGTTCAGTTCTGTAAACGGTAATGTTCCATTGTATAAAAAAGTTGAAGTTACTAAAAGTAACTTCTCCAACATTGGTAGCACACTCATAAAATCGGTTGCATACTACTCTAAATCATATGGTAAGCAAAATAATATGGTTTACATCAAGTTATCACATAGTAGTTTCCCGCAAAATTCAACTTTACACTCTATTGAGCTGAATGCATTACTTTCTATTCTATGCATTTTGAGTTATGGATGTGTACATAACTACTCAGGGTGAGGTGGAACGGTATAAATATTGCATGTATCCTACTCAGAGCCATGAAATACTCAAATGCAAGGTAAATTCAGGAAGCTACCTCATAACATTTAGAGTGGAACAGTAAATATCTTTGTTTAGTTCTGTAAATGGTAATGTTCCATTGTGTAGAAAAGTTGAAGTTACTAAAAGTAACTTCTCCAACCTTGGTAGCACACTCATAAAATCGTTTGCATACTACTCTAAGTGATGTGGTAAGTAAAATAATAAGGTTTACATCAAGTTATCACATAGTAGTTTCCCGCAAAATTCAACTTTACACTCTATTGAGCTGAATGCATTACTTCCTATTCTATGCATTTTGATTTATGGATGTGTACATAACCACTCAGGGTGAGGTGGAACGGAATAAATATTGCATGTATCCTACTCAGAGCCATGGAATACTCAAATGCAAGGTGAATTCAGGAAGCTACCTCATAACATTTAGA
Organism: Hemitrygon akajei; assembly: GCF_048418815.1. Lineage (NCBI taxonomy): Eukaryota > Metazoa > Chordata > Chondrichthyes > Myliobatiformes > Dasyatidae > Hemitrygon > Hemitrygon akajei. The sequence goes on along the minus strand of NC_133129.1, from coordinate 109,068,392 downwards.
GTGGAACAGTAAAAATCTTTGTTTAGTTCTGTAAACGGTAATGTTCCATTGTGTAAAAAAGTTGAAGTTACTAAAAGTAACTTCTCCAACATTGGTAGCACACTCATAAAATCGGTTGCATACTACTCTAAATCATATGGTAAGCAAAATAATATGGTTTACATCAAGTTATCACATAGTAGTTTCCCGCAAAATTCAACTTTACACTCTATTGAGCTGAATGCATTACTTTCTATTCTATGCATTTTGAGTTATGGATGTGTACATAACTACTCAGGGTGAGGTGGAACGGTATAAATATTGCATGTATCCTACTCAGAGCCATGAAATACTCAAATGCAAGGTAAATTCAGGAAGCTACCTCATAACATTTAGAGTGGAACAGTAAATATCTTTGGTTAGTTCTGTAAATGGTAATGTTCCATTGTGTAGAAAAGTTGAAGTTACTAAAAGTAACTTCTCCAACCTTGGTAGCACACTCATAAAATCGTTTGCATACTACTCTAAGTGATGTGGTAAGTAAAATAATAAGGTTTACATCAAGTTATCACATAGTAGTTTCCCGCAAAATTCAACTTTACACTCTATTGAGCTGAATGCATTACTTCCTATTCTATGCACTTTGATTTATGGATGTGTACATAACCACTCAGGGTGAGGTGGAACGGTATAAATATTGCATGTATCCTACTCAGATCCATGGAATACTCAAATGCAAGGTGAATTCAGGAAGCTACCTCCTAACATTTAGAGTGGAACAGTAAAAATCTTTGTTTAGTTCTGTAAACGGTAATGTTCCATTGTGTAAAAAAGTTGAAGTTACTAAAAGTAACTTCTCCAACATTGGTAGCACACTCATAAAATCGGTTGCATACTACTCTAAATCATATGGTAAGCAAAATAATATGGTTTACATCAAGTTATCACATAGTAGTTTCCCTCAAAATTCAACTTTACACTCTATTGAGCTGAATGCATTACTTTCTATTCTATGCATTTTGAGTTATGGATGTGTACATAACTACTCAGGGTGAGGTGGAACGGTATAAATATTGCATGTATCCTACTCAGAGCCATGAAATACTCAAATGCAAGGTGAATTCAGGAAGCTACCTGATAACATTTAGAGTGGAACAGTAAATATCTTTGTTTAGTTCTGTAAATGGTAATGTTCCATTGTGTAGAAAAGTTGAAGTTACTAAAAGTAACTTCTCCAACCTTGGTAGCACACTCATAAAATTGGTTGCATACTACTCTAAATCGGATGGTAAGCAAAATAATAAGGTTTACATCAAGTTATCACATAGTAGTTTCCCGCAAAATTCATCTCTACACTCTATTGAGCTGAATGCATTACTTTCTATTCTATGCATTTTGATTTATGGATGTGTACATAACCACTCAGGGTGAGGTGGAACGGTATAAATATTGCATGTATCCTACTTAGAGCCATGGAATACTCAAATGCAAGGTGAATTCAGGAAGCTACCACCTAACATTTAGAGTGGAACCGTAAATATCTTTGTTCAGTTCTGTAAACGGTAATGTTCCATTGTATAAAAAAGTTGAAGTTACTAAAACTAACTTCTCCAACCTTGGTAGCACACTCATAAAATTGGTTGCATACTACGCTAAATCGTATGGTAAGCAAAGTAATAAGGTTTACATCAAGTTATCACATAGTAGTTTCCCGCAAAATTCATCTCTACACTCTATTGAGCTGAATGCATTACTTTCTATTCCATGCATTTTGATTTATGGATGTGTACATAACCACTCAGGGTGAGGTGGAACGGTATAAATATTGCATGTATCCTACTCAGATCCATGGAATACTCAAATGCAAGGTGAATTCAGGAAGCTACCTCCTAACATTTAGAGTGGAACAGTAAAAATCTTTGTTTAGTTCTGTAAACGGTAATGTTCCATTGTGTAAAAAAGTTGAAGTTACTAAAAGTAACTTCTCCAACATTGGTAGCACACTCATAAAATCGGTTGCATACTACTCTAAATCATATGGTAAGCAAAATAATATGGTTTACATGAAGTTATCACATAGTAGTTTCCCGCAAAATTCAACTTTACACTCTATTGAGCTGAATGCATTACTTTCTATTCTATGCATTTTGAGTTATGGATGTGTACATAACTACTCAGGGTGAGGTGGAACGGTATAAATATTGCATGTATCCTACTCAGAGCCATGAAATACTCAAATGCAAGGTAAATTCAGGAAGCTACCTCATAACATTTAGAGTGGAACAGTAAATATCTTTGTTTAGTTCTGTAAATGGTAATGTTCCATTGTGTAGAAAAGTTGAAGTTACTAAAAGTAACTTCTCCAACCTTGGTAGCACACTCATAAAATCGTTTGCATACTACTCTAAGTGATGTGGTAAGTAAAATAATAAGGTTTACATCAAGTTATCACATAGTAGTTTCCCGCAAAATTCAACTTTACACTCTATTGAGCTGAATGCATTACTTCCTATTCTATGCATTTTGATTTATGGATGTGTACATAACCACTCAGGGTGAGGTGGAACGGAATAAATATTGCATGTATCCTACTCAGAGCCATGGAATACTCAAATGCAAGGTGAATTCAGGAAGCTACCTCATAACATTTAGAGTGGAACAGTAAAAATCTTTGTTTAGTTCTGTAAACGGTAATGTTCCATTGTGTAAAAAAGTTGAAGTTACTAAAAGTAACTTCTCCAACATTGGTAGCACACTCATAAAATCGGTTGCATACTACTCTAAATCATATGGTAAGCAAAATAATATGGTTTACATCAAGTTATCACATAGTAGTTTCCCGCAAAATTCAACTTTACACTCTATTGAGCTGAATGCATTACTTTCTATTCTATGCATTTTGAGTTATGGATGTGTACATAACTACTCAGGGTGAGGTGGAACGGTATAAATATTGCATGTATCCTACTCAGAGCCATGAAATACTCAAATGCAAGGTAAATTCAGGAAGCTACCTCATAACATTTAGAGTGGAACAGTAAATATCTTTGGTTAGTTCTGTAAATGGTAATGTTCCATTGTGTAGAAAAGTTGAAGTTACTAAAAGTAACTTCTCCAACCTTGGTAGCACACTCATAAAATCGTTTGCATACTACTCTAAGTGATGTGGTAAGTAAAATAATAAGGTTTACATCAAGTTATCACATAGTAGTTTCCCGCAAAATTCAACTTTACACTCTATTGAGCTGAATGCATTACTTCCTATTCTATGCACTTTGATTTATGGATGTGTACATAACCACTCAGGGTGAGTTGGAACGGTATAAATATTGCATGTATCCTACTCAGATCCATGGAATACTCAAATGCAAGGTGAATTCAGGAAGCTACCTCCTAACATTTAGAGTGGAACAGTAAAAATCTTTGTTTAGTTCTGTAAACGGTAATGTTCCATTGTGTAAAAAAGTTGAAGTTACTAAAAGTAACTTCTCCAACATTGGTAGCACACTCATAAAATCGGTTGCATACTACTCTAAATCATATGGTAAGCAAAATAATATGGTTTACATCAAGTTATCACATAGTAGTTTCCCTCAAAATTCAACTTTACACTCTATTGAGCTGAATGCATTACTTTCTATTCTATGCATTTTGAGTTATGGATGTGTACATAACTACTCAGGGTGAGGTGGAACGGTATAAATATTGCATGTATCCTACTCAGAGCCATGAAATACTCAAATGCAAGGTGAATTCAGGAAGCTACCTGATAACATTTAGAGTGGAACAGTAAATATCTTTGTTTAGTTCTGTAAATGGTAATGTTCCATTGTGTAGAAAAGTTGAAGTTACTAAAAGTAACTTCTCCAACCTTGGTAGCACACTCATAAAATTGGTTGCATACTACTCTAAATCGGATGGTAAGCAAAATAATAAGGTTTACATCAAGTTATCACATAGTAGTTTCCCGCAAAATTCATCTCTACACTCTATTGAGCTGAATGCATTACTTTCTATTCTATGCATTTTGATTTATGGATGTGTACATAACCACTCAGGGTGAGGTGGAACGGTATAAATATTGCATGTATCCTACTTAGAGCCATGGAATACTCAAATGCAAGGTGAATTCAGGAAGCTACCACCTAACATTTAGAGTGGAACCGTAAATATCTTTGTTCAGTTCTGTAAACGGTAATGTTCCATTGTATAAAAAAGTTGAAGTTACTAAAACTAACTTCTCCAACCTTGGTAGCACACTCATAAAATTGGTTGCATACTACTCTAAATCGTATGGTAAGCAAAATAATAAGGTTTACATCAAGTTATCACATAGTAGTTTCCCGCAAAATTCATCTCTACACTCTATTGAGCTGAATGCATTACTTTCTATTCCATGCATTTTGATTTATGGATGTGTACATAACCACTCAGGGTGAGGTGGAACGGTATAAATATTGCATGTATCCTACTCAGATCCATGGAATACTCAAATGCAAGGTGAATTCAGGAAGCTACCTCCTAACATTTAGAGTGGAACAGTAAAAATCTTTGTTTAGTTCTGTAAACGGTAATGTTCCATTGTGTAAAAAAGTTGAAGTTACTAAAAGTAACTTCTCCAACATTGGTAGCACACTCATAAAATCGGTTGCATACTACTCTAAATCATATGGTAAGCAAAATAATATGGTTTACATGAAGTTATCACATAGTAGTTTCCCGCAAAATTCAACTTTACACTCTATTGAGCTGAATGCATTACTTTCTATTCTATGCATTTTGAGTTATGGATGTGTACATAACTACTCAGGGTGAGGTGGAACGGTATAAATATTGCATGTATCCTACTCAGAGCCATGAAATACTCAAATGCAAGGTAAATTCAGGAAGCTACCTCATAACATTTAGAGTGGAACAGTAAATATCTTTGTTTAGTTCTGTAAATGGTAATGTTCCATTGTGTAGAAAAGTTGAAGTTACTAAAAGTAACTTCTCCAACCTTGGTAGCACACTCATAAAATCGTTTGCATACTACTCTAAGTGATGTGGTAAGTAAAATAATAAGGTTTACATCAAGTTATCACATAGTAGTTTCCCGCAAAATTCAACTTTACACTCTATTGAGCTGAATGCATTACTTCCTATTCTATGCATTTTGATTTATGGATGTGTACATAACCACTCAGGGTGAGGTGGAACGGTATAAATATTGCATGTATCCTACTCAGAGCCATGGAATACTCAAATGCAAGGTGAATTCAGGAAGCTACCTCCTAACATTTAGAGTGGAACAGTAAATATCTTTGTTTAGTTCTGTAAATGGTAATGTTCCATTGTGTAGAAAAGTTGAAGTTACTAAAACTAACTTCTCCAACCTTGGTAGCACACTCATAAAATTGGTTGCATACTACTCTAAATCGTATGGTAAGCAAAATAATAAGGTTTACATCAAGTTATCACATAGTAGTTTCCCGCAAAATTCATCTCTACAATATTGAGCTGAATGCATTACTTTCTATTCTATGCATTTTGAGTTATGGATGTGTACATAACTACTCAGGGTGAGGTGGAACGGTATAAATATTGCATGTATCCTAATCAGAGCCATGAAATACTCAAATGCAAGGTGAATTCAGGAAGCTACCTCATAACATTTAGAGTGGAACAGTAAATATCTTTGTTTAGTTCTGTAAATGGTAATGTTCCATTGTGTAGAAAAGTTGAAGTTACTAAAAGTAACTTCTCCAACCTTGGTAGCACACTCATAAAATTGGTTGCATACTACTCTAAATCGGATGGTAAGCAAAATAATAAGGTTTACATCAAGTTATCACATAGTAGTTTCCCGCAAAATTCATCTCTACACTCTATTGAGCTGAATGCATTACTTTCTATTCTATGCATTTTGATTTATGGATGTGTACATAACCACTCAGGGTGAGGTGGAACGGTATAAATATTGCATGTATCCTACTTAGAGCCATGGAATACTCAAATGCAAGGTGAATTCAGGAAGCTACCACCTAACATTTAGAGTGGAACCGTAAATATCTTTGTTCAGTTCTGTAAACGGTAATGTTCCATTGTATAAAAAAGTTGAAGTTACTAAAACTAACTTCTCCAACCTTGGTAGCACACTCATAAAATTGGTTGCATACTACTCTAAATCGTATGGTAAGCAAAATAATAAGGTTTACATCAAGTTATCACATAGTAGTTTCCCGCAAAATTCATCTCTACACTCTATTGAGCTGAATGCATTACTTTCTATTCCATGCATTTTGATTTATGGATGTGTACATAACCACTCAGGGTGAGGTGGAACGGTATAAATATTGCATGTATCCTACTCAGATCCATGGAATACTCAAATGCAAGGTGAATTCAGGAAGCTACCTCCTAACATTTAGAGTGGAACAGTAAAAATCTTTGTTTAGTTCTGTAAACGGTAATGTTCCATTGTGTAAAAAAGTTGAAGTTACTAAAAGTAACTTCTCCAACATTGGTAGCACACTCATAAAATCGGTTGCATACTACTCTAAATCATATGGTAAGCAAAATAATATGGTTTACATCAAGTTATCACATAGTAGTTTCCCGCAAAATTCAACTTTACACTCTATTGAGCTGAATGCATTACTTCCTATTCTATGCATTTTGATTTATGGATGTGTACATAACCACTCAGGGTGAGGTGGAACGGAATAAATATTGCATGTATCCTACTCAGAGCCATGGAATACTCAAATGCAAGGTGAATTCAGGAAGCTACCTCATAACATTTAGAGTGGAACAGTAAAAATCTTTGTTTAGTTCTGTAAACGGTAATGTTCCATTGTGTAAAAAAGTTGAAGTTACTAAAAGTAACTTCTCCAACATTGGTAGCACACTCATAAAATCGGTTGCATACTTCTCTAAATCATATGGTAAGCAAAATAATATGGTTTACATCAAGTTATCACATAGTAGTTTCCCGCAAAATTCAACTTTACACTCTATTGAGCTGAATGCATTACTTTCTATTCTATGCATTTTGAGTTATGGATGTGTACATAACTACTCAGGGTGAGGTGGAACGGTATAAATATTGCATGTATCCTACTCAGAGCCATGAAATACTCAAATGCAAGGTAAATTCAGGAAGCTACCTCATAACATTTAGAGTGGAACAGTAAATATCTTTGGTTAGTTCTGTAAATGGTAATGTTCCATTGTGTAGAAAAGTTGAAGTTACTAAAAGTAACTTCTCCAACCTTGGTAGCACACTCATAAAATCGTTTGCATACTACTCTAAGTGATGTGGTAAGTAAAATAATAAGGTTTACATCAAGTTATCACATAGTAGTTTCCCGCAAAATTCAACTTTACACTCTATTGAGCTGAATGCATTACTTCCTATTCTATGCACTTTGATTTATGGATGTGTACATAACCACTCAGGGTGAGGTGGAACGGTATAAATATTGCATGTATCCTACTCAGATCCATGGAATACTCAAATGCAAGGTGAATTCAGGAAGCTACCTCCTAACATTTAGAGTGGAACAGTAAAAATCTTTGTTTAGTTCTGTAAACGGTAATGTTCCATTGTGTAAAAAAGTTGAAGTTACTAAAAGTAACTTCTCCAACATTGGTAGCACACTCATAAAATCGGTTGCATACTACTCTAAATCATATGGTAAGCAAAATAATATGGTTTACATCAAGTTATCACATAGTAGTTTCCCTCAAAATTCAACTTTACACTCTATTGAGCTGAATGCATTACTTTCTATTCTATGCATTTTGAGTTATGGATGTGTACATAACTACTCAGGGTGAGGTGGAACGGTATAAATATTGCATGTATCCTACTCAGAGCCATGAAATACTCAAATGCAAGGTGAATTCAGGAAGCTACCTGATAACATTTAGAGTGGAACAGTAAATATCTTTGTTTAGTTCTGTAAATGGTAATGTTCCATTGTGTAGAAAAGTTGAAGTTACTAAAAGTAACTTCTCCAACCTTGGTAGCACACTCATAAAATTGGTTGCATACTACTCTAAATCGGATGGTAAGCAAAATAATAAGGTTTACATCAAGTTATCACATAGTAGTTTCCCGCAAAATTCATCTCTACACTCTATTGAGCTGAATGCATTACTTTCTATTCTATGCATTTTGATTTATGGATGTGTACATAACCACTCAGGGTGAGGTGGAACGGTATAAATATTGCATGTATCCTACTTAGAGCCATGGAATACTCAAATGCAAGGTGAATTCAGGAAGCTACCACCTAACATTTAGAGTGGAACCGTAAATATCTTTGTTCAGTTCTGTAAACGGTAATGTTCCATTGTATAAAAAAGTTGAAGTTACTAAAACTAACTTCTCCAACCTTGGTAGCACACTCATAAAATTGGTTGCATACTACTCTAAATCGTATGGTAAGCAAAATAATAAGGTTTACATCAAGTTATCACATAGTAGTTTCCCGCAAAATTCATCTCTACACTCTATTGAGCTGAATGCATTACTTTCTATTCCATGCATTTTGATTTATGGATGTGTACATAACCACTCAGGGTGAGGTGGAACGGTATAAATATTGCATGTATCCTACTCAGATCCATGGAATACTCAAATGCAAGGTGAATTCAGGAAGCTACCTCCTAACATTTAGAGTGGAACAGTAAAAATCTTTGTTTAGTTCTGTAAACGGTAATGTTCCATTGTGTAAAAAAGTTGAAGTTACTAAAAGTAACTTCTCCAACATTGGTAGCACACTCATAAAATCGGTTGCATACTACTCTAAATCATATGGTAAGCAAAATAATATGGTTTACATGAAGTTATCACATAGTAGTTTCCCGCAAAATTCAACTTTACACTCTATTGAGCTGAATGCATTACTTTCTATTCTATGCATTTTGAGTTATGGATGTGTACATAACTACTCAGGGTGAGGTGGAACGGTATAAATATTGCATGTATCCTACTCAGAGCCATGAAATACTCAAATGCAAGGTAAATTCAGGAAGCTACCTCATAACATTTAGAGTGGAACAGTAAATATCTTTGTTTAGTTCTGTAAATGGTAATGTTCCATTGTGTAGAAAAGTTGAAGTTACTAAAAGTAACTTCTCCAACCTTGGTAGCACACTCATAAAATCGTTTGCATACTACTCTAAGTGATGTGGTAAGTAAAATAATAAGGTTTACATCAAGTTATCACATAGTAGTTTCCCGCAAAATTCAACTTTACACTCTATTGAGCTGAATGCATTACTTCCTATTCTATGCATTTTGATTTATGGATGTGTACATAACCACTCAGGGTGAGGTGGAACGGTATAAATATTGCATGTATCCTACTCAGAGCCATGGAATACTCAAATGCAAGGTGAATTCAGGAAGCTACCTCCTAACATTTAGAGTGGAACAGTAAATATCTTTGTTTAGTTCTGTAAATGGTAATGTTCCATTGTGTAGAAAAGTTGAAGTTACTAAAACTAACTACTCCAACCTTGGTAGCACACTCATAAAATTGGTTGCATACTACTCTAAATCGTATGGTAAGCAAAATAATAAGGTTTACATCAAGTTATCACATAGTAGTTTCCCGCAAAATTCATCTCTACAATATTGAGCTGAATGCATTACTTTCTATTCTATGCATTTTGAGTTATGGATGTGTACATAACTACTCAGGGTGAGGTGGAACGGTATAAATATTGCATGTATCCTAATCAGAGCCATGAAATACTCAAATGCAAGGTGAATTCAGGAAGCTACCTGATAACATTTAGAGTGGAACAGTAAATATCTTTGTTTAGTTCTGTAAATGGTAATGTTCCATTGTGTAGAAAAGTTGAAGTTACTAAAAGTAACTTCTCCAACCTTGGTAGCACACTCATAAAATTGGTTGCATACTACTCTAAATCGGATGGTAAGCAAAATAATAAGGTTTACATCAAGTTATCACATAGTAGTTTCCCGCAAAATTCATCTCTACACTCTATTGAGCTGAATGCATTACTTTCTATTCTATGCATTTTGATTTATGGATGTGTACATAACCACTCAGGGTGAGGTGGAACGGTATAAATATTGCATGTATCCTACTTAGAGCCATGGAATACTCAAATGCAAGGTGAATTCAGGAAGCTACCACCTAACATTTAGAGTGGAACCGTAAATATCTTTGTTCAGTTCTGTAAACGGTAATGTTCCATTGTATAAAAAAGTTGAAGTTACTAAAACTAACTTCTCCAACCTTGGTAGCACACTCATAAAATTGGTTGCATACTACTCTAAATCGTATGGTAAGCAAAATAATAAGGTTTACATCAAGTTATCACATAGTAGTTTCCCGCAAAATTCATCTCTACACTCTATTGAGCTGAATGCATTACTTTCTATTCCATGCATTTTGATTTATGGATGTGTACATAACCACTCAGGGTGAGGTGGAACGGTATAAATATTGCATGTATCCTACTCAGATCCATGGAATACTCAAATGCAAGGTGAATTCAGGAAGCTACCTCCTAACATTTAGAGTGGAACAGTAAAAATCTTTGTTTAGTTCTGTAAACGGTAATGTTCCATTGTGTAAAAAAGTTGAAGTTACTAAAAGTAACTTCTCCAACATTGGTAGCACACTCATAAAATCGGTTGCATACTACTCTAAATCATATGGTAAGCAAAATAATATGGTTTACATGAAGTTATCACATAGTAGTTTCCCGCAAAATTCAACTTTACACTCTATTGAGCTGAATGCATTACTTTCTATTCTATGCATTTTGAGTTATGGATGTGTACATAACTACTCAGGGTGAGGTGGAACGGTATAAATATTGCATGTATCCTACTCAGAGCCATGAAATACTCAAATGCAAGGTAAATTCAGGAAGCTACCTCATAACATTTAGAGTGGAACAGTAAATATCTTTGTTTAGTTCTGTAAATGGTAATGTTCCATTGTGTAGAAAAGTTGAAGTTACTAAAAGTAACTTCTCCAACCTTGGTAGCACACTCATAAAATCGTTTGCATACTACTCTAAGTGATGTGGTAAGTAAAATAATAAGGTTTACATCAAGTTATCACATAGTAGTTTCCCGCAAAATTCAACTTTACACTCTATTGAGCTGAATGCATTACTTCCTATTCTATGCATTTTGATTTATGGATGTGTACATAACCACTCAGGGTGAGGTGGAACGGTATAAATATTGCATGTATCCTACTCAGAGCCATGGAATACTCAAATGCAAGGTGAATTCAGGAAGCTACCTCCTAACATTTAGAGTGGAACAGTAAATATCTTTGTTTAGTTCTGTAAATGGTAATGTTCCATTGTGTAGAAAAGTTGAAGTTACTAAAACTAACTTCTCCAACCTTGGTAGCACACTCATAAAATTGGTTGCATACTACTCTAAATCGTATGGTAAGCAAAACAATAAGGTTTACATCAAGTTATCACATAGTAGTTTCCCGCAAAATTCATCTCTACAATATTGAGCTGAATGCATTACTTTCTATTCTATGCATTTTGAGTTATGGATGTGTACATAACTACTCAGGGTGAGGTGGAACGGTATAAATATTGCATGTATCCTAATCAGAGCCATGAAATACTCAAATGCAAGGTGAATTCAGGAAGCTACCTCATAACATTTAGAGTGGAACAGTAAATGTCTTTGTTTAGTTCTGTAAATGGTAATGTTCCATTGTGTAGAAAAGTTGAAGTTACTAAAAGTAACTTCTCCAACCTTGCTAGCACACTCATAAAATTGGTGGCATACTACTCTAAATCGTATGGTAAGCAAAATAATAAGGTTTACATCAAGTTATCACATAGTAGTTTCCCGCAAAATTCATCTCTACACTCTATTGAGCTGAATGCATTACTTTCTATTCCATGCATTTTGATTTATGGATGTGTACATAACTACTCAGGGTGAGGTGGAACGGTATAAATATTGCATGTATCCTACTCAGAGGCATGAAATACTCAAATGCAAGGTGAATTCAGGAAGCTACCTCTTAACATTTAGAGTGGAACAGTAAATATCTTTGTTAAGTTCTGTAAACGGTAATGTTCCTTTGTGTAAAAAAGTTGAAGTTACTAAAAGTAACTTCTCGAACATTGGTAACACACTCATAAAATCGGTTGCATACTACTCTAAGTGATGTGGTAAGTAAAATAATAAGGTTTACATCAAGTTATCAGATAGTAGTTTCCCGCAAAATTCAACTTTACACTCTATTGAGATGAATGCATTACTTCCTATTCTATGCATTTTGATTTATGGATGTGTACATAACCACTCAGGGTGAGGTGGAACGGTATAAATATTGCATGTATCCTACTCAGAGCCATGGAATACTCAAATGCAAGGTGAATTCAGGAAGCTACCTCATAACATTTAGAGTGGAACAGTAAAAATCTTTGTTTAGTTCTGTAAACGGTAATGTTCCATTGTGTAAAAAAGTTGAAGTTACTAAAAGTAACTTCTCCAACATTGGTAGCACACTCATAAAATCGGTTGCATACTACTCTAAATCATATGGTAAGCAAAATAATATGGTTTACATCAAGTTATCACATAGTAGTTTCCCGCAAAATTCAACTTTACACTCTATTGAGCTGAATGCATTACTTTCTATTCTATGCATTTTGAGTTATGGATGTGTACATAACTACTCAGGGTGAGGTGGAACGGTATAAATATTGCATGTATCCTACTCAGCAGAGCCATGAAATACTCAAATGCAAGGTAAATTCAGGAAGCTACCTCATAACATTTAGAGTGGAACAGTAAATATCTTTGGTTAGTTCTGTAAACGGTAATGTTCCATTGTGTAAAAAAGTTGAAGTTACTAAAAGTAACTTCTCCAACATTGGTAGCACACTCATAAAATCGGTTGCATACTACTCTAAATCATATGGTAAGCAAAATAATATGGTTTACATGAAGTTATCACATAGTAGTTTCCCGCAAAATTCAACTTTACACTCTATTGAGCTGAATGCATTACTTTCTATTCTATGCATTTTGAGTTATGGATGTGTACATAACTACTCAGGGTGAGGTGGAACGGTATAAATATTGCATGTATCCTACTCAGAGCCATGAAATACTCAAATGCAAGGTAAATTCAGGAAGCTACCTCATAACATTTAGAGTGGAACAGTAAATATCTTTGTTTAGTTCTGTAAATGGTAATGTTCCATTGTGTAGAAAAGTTGAAGTTACTAAAAGTAACTTCTCCAACCCTGGTAGCACACTCATAAAATCGTTTGCATACTACTCTAAGTGATGTGGTAAGTAAAATAATAAGGTTTACATCAAGTTATCACATAGTAGTTTCCCGCAAAATTCAACTTTACACTCTATTGAGCTGAATGCATTACTTCCTATTCTATGCATTTTGATTTATGGATGTGTACATAACCACTCAGGGTGAGGTGGAACGGTATAAATATTGCAGGTATCCTACTCAGAGCCATCGAATACTCAAATGCAAGGTGAATTCAGGAAGCTAACTCATAACATTTAGAGTGGAACAGTAAAAATCTTAGTTTAGTTCTGTAAACGGTAATGTTCCATTGTGTAAAAAAGTTGAAGTTACTAAAAGTAACTTCTCCAACATTGGTAGCACACTCATAAAATCGGTTGCATACTACTCTAAATCATATGGTAAGCAAAATAATATGGTTTACATGAAGTTATCACATAGTAGTTTCCCGCAAAATTCAACTTTACACTCTATTGAGCTGAATGCATTACTTTCTATTCTATGCATTTTGAGTTATGGATGTGTACATAACTACTCAGGGTGAGGTGGAACGGTATAAATATTGCATGTATCCTACTCAGAGCCATGAAATACTCAAATGCAAGGTAAATTCAGGAAGCTACCTCATAACATTTAGAGTGGAACAGTAAATATCTTTGTTTAGTTCTGTAAATGGTAATGTTCCATTGTGTAGAAAAGTTGAAGTTACTAAAAGTAACTTCTCCAACCCTGGTAGCACACTCATAAAATCGTTTGCATACTACTCTAAGTGATGTGGTAAGTAAAATAATAAGGTTTACATCAAGTTATCACATAGTAGTTTCCCGCAAAATTCAACTTTACACTCTATTGAGCTGAATGCATTACTTCCTATTCTATGCATTTTGATTTATGGATGTGTACATAACCACTCAGGGTGAGGTGGAACGGTATAAATATTGCAGGTATCCTACTCAGAGCCATCGAATACTCAAATGCAAGGTGAATTCAGGAAGCTAACTCATAACATTTAGAGTGGAACAGTAAAAATCTTAGTTTAGTTCTGTAAACGGTAATGTGCCATTGTGTAAAAAAGTTGAAGTTACTAAAAGTAACTTCTCCAACATTGGTAGCACACTCATAAAATCGGTTGCATACTACTCTAAATAATATGGTAAGCAAAATAATATGGTTTACATGAAGTTATCACATAGTAGTTTCCCTCAAAATTCAACTTTACACTCTATTGAGCTGAATGCATTACTTTCTATTCTATGCATTTTGAGTTATGGATGTGTACATAACTACTCAGGGTGAGGTGGAACGGTATAAATATTGCATGTATCCTACTCAGAGCCATGAAATACTCAAATGCAAGGTGAATTCAGGAAGCTACCTCATAACATTTAGAGTGGAACAGTAAATGTCTTTGTTTAGTTCTGTAAATGGTAATGTTCCATTGTGTAGAAAAGTTGAAGTTACTAAAAGTAACTTCTCCAACCTTGCTAGCACACTCATAAAATTGGTTGCATACTACTCTAAATCGTATGGTAAGCAAAATAATAAGGTTTACATCAAGTTATCACATAGTAGTTTCCCGCAAAATTCATCTCTACACTCTATTGAGCTGAATGCATTACTTTCTATTCCATGCATTTTGATTTATGGATGTGTACATAACTACTCAGTGTGAGGTGGAACGGTATAAATATTGCATGTATCCTACTCAGAGGCATGAAATACTCAAATGCAAGGTGAATTCAGGAAGCTACCTCTTAACATTTAGAGTGGAACAGTAAATATCTTTGTTAAGTTCTGTAAACGGTAATGTTCCTTTGTGTAAAAAAGTTGAAGTTACTAAAAGTAACTTCTCGAACATTGGTAACACACTCATAAAATCGGTTGCATACTACTCTAAGTGATGTGGTAAGTAAAATAATAAGGTTTACATCAAGTTATCAGATAGTAGTTTCCCGCAAAATTCAACTTTACACTCTATTGAGCTGAATGCATTACTTCCTATTCTATGCATTTTGATTTATGGATGTGTACATAACCACTCAGGGTGAGGTGGAACGGTATAAATATTGCATGTATCCTACTCAGAGCCATGGAATACTCAAATGCAAGGTGAATTCAGGAAGCTACCTCATAACATTTAGAGTGGAACAGTAAAAATCTTTGTTTAGTTCTGTAAACGGTAATGTTCCATTGTGTAAAAAAGTTGAAGTTACTAAAAGTAACTTCTCCAACATTGGTAGCACACTCATAAAATCGGTTGCATACTACTCTAAATCATATGGTAAGCAAAATAATATGGTTTACATCAAGTTATCACATAGTAGTTTCCCGCAAAATTCAACTTTACACTCTATTGAGCTGAATGCATTACTTTCTATTCTATGCATTTGGAGTTATGGATGTGTACATAACTACTCAGGGTGAGGTGGAACGGTATAAATATTGCATGTATCCTACTCAGAGCCATGAAATACTCAAATGCAAGGTAAATTCAGGAAGCTACCTCATAACATTTAGAGTGGAACAGTAAATATCTTTGGTTAGTTCTGTAAATGGTAATGTTCCATTGTGTAGAAAAGTTGAAGTTACTAAAAGTAACTTCTCCAACCTTGGTAGCACACTCATAAAATCGTTTGCATACTACTCTAAGTGATGTGGTAAGTAAAATAATAAGGTTTACATCAAGTTATCACATAGTAGTTTCCCGCAAAATTCAACTTTACACTATATTGAGCTGAATGCATTACTTCCTATTCTATGCATTTTGATTTATGGATGTGTACATAACCACTCAGGGTGAGGTGGAACGGTATAAATATTGCATGTATCCTACTCAGATCCATGGAATACTCAAATGCAAGGTGAATTCAGGAAGCTACCTCCTAACATTTAGAGTGGAACAGTAAAAATCTTTGTTTAGTTCTGTAAACGGTAATGTTCCATTGTGTAAAAAAGTTGAAGTTACTAAAAGTAACTTCTCCAACATTGGTAGCACACTCATAAAATCGGTTGCATACTACTCTAAATCATATGGTAAGCAAAATAATATGGTTTACATGAAGTTATCACATAGTAGTTTCCCGCAAAATTCAACTTTACCCTCTATTGAGCTGAATGCATTACTTTCTATTCTATGCATTTTGAGTTATGGATGTGTACATAACTACTCAGGGTGAGGTGGAACGGTATAAATATTGCATGTATCCTACTCAGAGCCATGAAATACTCAAATGCAAGGTAAATTCAGGAAGCTACCTCATAACATTTAGAGTGGAACAGTAAATATCTTTGTTTAGTTCTGTAAATGGTAATGTTCCATTGTGTAGAAAAGTTGAAGTTACTAAAAGTAACTTCTCCAACCCTGGTAGCACACTCATAAAATCGTTTGCATACTACTCTAAGTGATGTGGTAAGCAAAATAATAAGGTTTACATCAAGTTATCACATAGTAGTTTCCCGCAAAATTCATCTCTACACTATTGAGCTGAATGCATTACTTTCTATTCTATGCATTTTGAGTTATGGATGTGTACATAACTACTCAGGGTGAGGTGGAACGGTATAAATATTGCATGTATCCTAATCAGAGCCATGAAATACTCAAATGCAAGGTGAATTCAGGAAGCTACCTCATAACATTTAGAGTGGAACAGTAAATATCTTTGTTTAGTTCTGTAAATGGTAATGTTCCATTGTGTAGAAAAGTTGAAGTTACTAAAAGTAACTTCTCCAACCTTGGTAGCACACTCATAAAATTGGTTGCATACTACTCTAAATCGGATGGTAAGCAAAATAATAAGGTTTACATCAAGTTATCACATAGTAGTTTCCCGCAAAATTCATCTCTACACTCTATTGAGCTGAATGCATTACTTTCTATTCTATGCATTTTGATTTATGGATGTGTACATAACCACTCAGGGTGAGGTGGAACGGTATAAATATTGCATGTATCCTACTTAGAGCCATGGAATACTCAAATGCAAGGTGAATTCAGGAAGCTACCACCTAACATTTAGAGTGGAACCGTAAATATCTTTGTTCAGTTCTGTAAACGGTAATGTTCCATTGTATAAAAAAGTTGAAGTTACTAAAACTAACTTCTCCAACCTTGGTAGCACACTCATAAAATTGGTTGCATACTACTCTAAATCGTATGGTAAGCAAAATAATAAGGTTTACATCAAGTTATCACATAGTAGTTTCCCGCAAAATTCATCTCTACACTCTATTGAGCTGAATGCATTACTTTCTATTCCATGCATTTTGATTTATGGATGTGTACATAACCACTCAGGGTGAGGTGGAACGGTATAAATATTGCATGTATCCTACTCAGATCCATGGAATACTCAAATGCAAGGTGAATTCAGGAAGCTACCTCCTAACATTTAGAGTGGAACAGTAAAAATCTTTGTTTAGTTCTGTAAACGGTAATGTTCCATTGTGTAAAAAAGTTGAAGTTACTAAAAGTAACTTCTCCAACATTGGTAGCACACTCATAAAATCGGTTGCATACTACTCTAAATCATATGGTAAGCAAAATAATATGGTTTACATGAAGTTATCACATAGTAGTTTCCCGCAAAATTCAACTTTACACTCTATTGAGCTGAATGCATTACTTTCTATTCTATGCATTTTGAGTTATGGATGTGTACATAACTACTCAGGGTGAGGTGGAACGGTATAAATATTGCATGTATCCTACTCAGAGCCATGAAATACTCAAATGCAAGGTAAATTCAGGAAGCTACCTCATAACATTTAGAGTGGAACAGTAAATATCTTTGTTTAGTTCTGTAAATGGTAATGTTCCATTGTGTAGAAAAGTTGAAGTTACTAAAAGTAACTTCTCCAACCTTGGTAGCACACTCATAAAATCGTTTGCATACTACTCTAAGTGATGTGGTAAGTAAAATAATAAGGTTTACATCAAGTTATCACATAGTAGTTTCCCGCAAAATTCAACTTTACACTCTATTGAGCTGAATGCATTACTTCCTATTCTATGCATTTTGATTTATGGATGTGTACATAACCACTCAGGGTGAGGTGGAACGGTATAAATATTGCATGTATCCTACTCAGAGCCATGGAATACTCAAATGCAAGGTGAATTCAGGAAGCTACCTCCTAACATTTAGAGTGGAACAGTAAATATCTTTGTTTAGTTCTGTAAATGGTAATGTTCCATTGTGTAGAAAAGTTGAAGTTACTAAAACTAACTACTCCAACCTTGGTAGCACACTCATAAAATTGGTTGCATACTACTCTAAATCGTATGGTAAGCAAAATAATAAGGTTTACATCAAGTTATCACATAGTAGTTTCCCGCAAAATTCATCTCTACAATATTGAGCTGAATGCATTACTTTCTATTCTATGCATTTTGAGTTATGGATGTGTACATAACTACTCAGGGTGAGGTGGAACGGTATAAATATTGCATGTATCCTAATCAGAGCCATGAAATACTCAAATGCAAGGTGAATTCAGGAAGCTACCTGATAACATTTAGAGTGGAACAGTAAATATCTTTGTTTAGTTCTGTAAATGGTAATGTTCCATTGTGTAGAAAAGTTGAAGTTACTAAAAGTAACTTCTCCAACCTTGGTAGCACACTCATAAAATTTGTTGCATACTACTCTAAATCGGATGGTAAGCAAAATAATAAGGTTTACATCAAGTTATCACATAGTAGTTTCCCGCAAAATTCATCTCTACACTCTATTGAGCTGAATGCATTACTTTCTATTCTATGCATTTTGATTTATGGATGTGTACATAACCACTCAGGGTGAGGTGGAACGGTATAAATATTGCATGTATCCTACTTAGAGCCATGGAATACTCAAATGCAAGGTGAATTCAGGAAGCTACCACGTAACATTTAGAGTGGAACCGTAAATATCTTTGTTCAGTTCCGTAAACGGTAATGTTCCATTGTATAAAAAAGTTGAAGTTACTAAAACTAACTTCTCCAACCTTGGTAGCACACTCATAAAATTGGTTGCATACTACTCTAAATCGTATGGTAAGCAAAATAATAAGGTTTACATCAAGTTATCACATAGTAGTTTCCCGCAAAATTCATCTCTACACTCTATTGAGCTGAATGCATTACTTTCTATTCCATGCATTTTGATTTATGGATGTGTACATAACCACTCAGGGTGAGGTGGAACGGTATAAATATTGCATGTATCCTACTCAGATCCATGGAATACTCAAATGCAAGGTGAATTCAGGAAGCTACCTCCTAACATTTAGAGTGGAACAGTAAAAATCTTTGTTTAGTTCTGTAAACGGTAATGTTCCATTGTGTAAAAAAGTTGAAGTTACTAAAAGTAACTTCTCCAACATTGGTAGCACACTCATAAAATCGGTTGCATACTACTCTAAATCATATGGTAAGCAAAATAATATGGTTTACATGAAGTTATCACATAGTAGTTTCCCGCAAAATTCAACTTTACACTCTATTGAGCTGAATGCATTACTTTCTATTCTATGCATTTTGAGTTATGGATGTGTACATAACTACTCAGGGTGAGGTGGAACGGTATAAATATTGCATGTATCCTACTCAGAGCCATGAAATACTCAAATGCAAGGTAAATTCAGGAAGCTACCTCATAACATTTAGAGTGGAACAGTAAATATCTTTGTTTAGTTCTGTAAATGGTAATGTTCCATTGTGTAGAAAAGTTGAAGTTACTAAAAGTAACTTCTCCAACCTTGGTAGCACACTCATAAAATCGTTTGCATACTACTCTAAGTGATGTGGTAAGTAAAATAATAAGGTTTACATCAAGTTATCACATAGTAGTTTCCCGCAAAATTCAACTTTACACTCTATTGAGCTGAATGCATTACTTCCTATTCTATGCATTTTGATTTATGGATGTGTACATAACCACTCAGGGTGAGGTGGAACGGTATAAATATTGCATGTATCCTACTCAGAGCCATGGAATACTCAAATGCAAGGTGAATTCAGGAAGCTACCTCCTAACATTTAGAGTGGAACAGTAAATATCTTTGTTTAGTTCTGTAAATGGTAATGTTCCATTGTGTAGAAAAGTTGAAGTTACTAAAACTAACTTCTCCAACCTTGGTAGCACACTCATAAAATTGGTTGCATACTACTCTAAATCGTATGGTAAGCAAAATAATAAGGTTTACATCAAGTTATCACATAGTAGTTTCCCGCAAAATTCATCTCTACAATATTGAGCTGAATGCATTACTTTCTATTCTATGCATTTTGAGTTATGGATGTGTACATAACTACTCAGGGTGAGGTGGAACGGTATAAATATTGCATGTATCCTAATCAGAGCCATGAAATACTCAAATGCAAGGTGAATTCAGGAAGCTACCTCATAACATTTAGAGTGGAACAGTAAATGTCTTTGTTTAGTTCTGTAAATGGTAATGTTCCATTGTGTAGAAAAGTTGAAGTTACTAAAAGTAACTTCTCCAACCTTGCTAGCACACTCATAAAATTGGTGGCATACTACTCTACATCGTATGGTAAGCAAAATAATAAGGTTTACATCAAGTTATCACATAGTAGTTTCCCGCAAAATTCATCTCTACACTCTATTGAGCTGAATGCATTACTTTCTATTCCATGCATTTTGATTTATGGATGTGTACATAACTACTCAGGGTGAGGTGGAACGGTATAAATATTGCATGTATCCTACTCAGAGGCATGAAATACTCAAATGCAAGGTGAATTCAGGAAGCTACCTCTTAACATTTAGAGTGGAACAGTAAATATCTTTGTTAAGTTCTGTAAACGGTAATGTTCCTTTGTGTAAAAAAGTTGAAGTTACTAAAAGTAACTTCTCGAACATTGGTAACACACTCATAAAATCGGTTGCATACTACTCTAAGTGATGTGGTAAGTAAAATAATAAGGTTTACATCAAGTTATCAGATAGTAGTTTCCCGCAAAATTCAACTTTACACTCTATTGAGATGAATGCATTACTTCCTATTCTATGCATTTTGATTTATGGATGTGTACATAACCACTCAGGGTGAGGTGGAACGGTATAAATATTGCATGTATCCTACTCAGAGCCATGGAATACTCAAATGCAAGGTGAATTCAGGAAGCTACCTCATAACATTTAGAGTGGAACAGTAAAAATCTTTGTTTAGTTCTGTAAACGGTAATGTTCCATTGTGTAAAAAAGTTGAAGTTACTAAAAGTAACTTCTCCAACATTGGTAGCACACTCATAAAATCGGTTGCATACTACTCTAAATCATATGGTAAGCAAAATAATATGGTTTACATCAAGTTATCACATAGTAGTTTCCCGCAAAATTCAACTTTACACTCTATTGAGCTGAATGCATTACTTTCTATTCTATGCATTTTGAGTTATGGATGTGTACATAACTACTCAGGGTGAGGTGGAACGGTATAAATATTGCATGTATCCTACTCAGCAGAGCCATGAAATACTCAAATGCAAGGTAAATTCAGGAAGCTACCTCATAACATTTAGAGTGGAACAGTAAATATCTTTGGTTAGTTCTGTAAACGGTAATGTTCCATTGTGTAAAAAAGTTGAAGTTACTAAAAGTAACTTCTCCAACATTGGTAGCACACTCATAAAATCGGTTGCATACTACTCTAAATCATATGGTAAGCAAAATAATATGGTTTACATGAAGTTATCACATAGTAGTTTCCCGCAAAATTCAACTTTACACTCTATTGAGCTGAATGCATTACTTTCTATTCTATGCATTTTGAGTTATGGATGTGTACATAACTACTCAGGGTGAGGTGGAACGGTATAAATATTGCATGTATCCTACTCAGAGCCATGAAATACTCAAATGCAAGGTAAATTCAGGAAGCTACCTCATAACATTTAGAGTGGAACAGTAAATATCTTTGTTTAGTTCTGTAAATGGTAATGTTCCATTGTGTAGAAAAGTTGAAGTTACTAAAAGTAACTTCTCCAACCCTGGTAGCACACTCATAAAATCGTTTGCATACTACTCTAAGTGATGTGGTAAGTAAAATAATAAGGTTTACATCAAGTTATCACATAGTAGTTTCCCGCAAAATTCAACTTTACACTCTATTGAGCTGAATGCATTACTTCCTATTCTATGCATTTTGATTTATGGATGTGTACATAACCACTCAGGGTGAGGTGGAACGGTATAAATATTGCAGGTATCCTACTCAGAGCCATCGAATACTCAAATGCAAGGTGAATTCAGGAAGCTAACTCATAACATTTAGAGTGGAACAGTAAAAATCTTAGTTTAGTTCTGTAAACGGTAATGTGCCATTGTGTAAAAAAGTTGAAGTTACTAAAAGTAACTTCTCCAACATTGGTAGCACACTCATAAAATCGGTTGCATACTACTCTAAATCATATGGTAAGCAAAATAATATGGTTTACATGAAGTTATCACATAGTAGTTTCCCTCAAAATTCAACTTTACACTCTATTGAGCTGAATGCATTACTTTCTATTCTATGCATTTTGAGTTATGGATGTGTACATAACTACTCAGGGTGAGGTGGAACGGTATAAATATTGCATGTATCCTACTCAGAGCCATGAAATACTCAAATGCAAGGTGAATTCAGGAAGCTACCTCATAACATTTAGAGTGGAACAGTAAATGTCTTTGTTTAGTTCTGTAAATGGTAATGTTCCATTGTGTAGAAAAGTTGAAGTTACTAAAAGTAACTTCTCCAACCTTGCTAGCACACTCATAAAATTGGTTGCATACTACTCTAAATCGTATGGTAAGCAAAATAATAAGGTTTACATCAAGTTATCACATAGTAGTTTCCCGCAAAATTCATCTCTACACTCTATTGAGCTGAATGCATTACTTTCTATTCCATGCATTTTGATTTATGGATGTGTACATAACTACTCAGTGTGAGGTGGAACGGTATAAATATTGCATGTATCCTACTCAGAGGCATGAAATACTCAAATGCAAGGTGAATTCAGGAAGCTACCTCTTAACATTTAGAGTGGAACAGTAAATATCTTTGTTAAGTTCTGTAAACGGTAATGTTCCTTTGTGTAAAAAAGTTGAAGTTACTAAAAGTAACTTCTCGAACATTGGTAACACACTCATAAAATCGGTTGCATACTACTCTAAGTGATGTGGTAAGTAAAATAATAAGGTTTACATCAAGTTATCAGATAGTAGTTTCCCGCAAAATTCAACTTTACACTCTATTGAGCTGAATGCATTACTTCCTATTCTATGCATTTTGATTTATGGATGTGTACATAACCACTCAGGGTGAGGTGGAACGGTATAAATATTGCATGTATCCTACTCAGAGCCATGGAATACTCAAATGCAAGGTGAATTCAGGAAGCTACCTCATAACATTTAGAGTGGAACAGTAAAAATCTTTGTTTAGTTCTGTAAACGGTAATGTTCCATTGTGTAAAAAAGTTGAAGTTACTAAAAGTAACTTCTCCAACATTGGTAGCACACTCATAAAATCGGTTGCATACTACTCTAAATCATATGGTAAGCAAAATAATATGGTTTACATCAAGTTATCACATAGTAGTTTCCCGCAAAATTCAACTTTACACTCTATTGAGCTGAATGCATTACTTTCTATTCTATGCATTTGGAGTTATGGATGTGTACATAACTACTCAGGGTGAGGTGGAACGGTATAAATATTGCATGTATCCTACTCAGAGCCATGAAATACTCAAATGCAAGGTAAATTCAGGAAGCTACCTCATAACATTTAGAGTGGAACAGTAAATATCTTTGGTTAGTTCTGTAAATGGTAATGTTCCATTGTGTAGAAAAGTTGAAGTTACTAAAAGTAACTTCTCCAACCTTGGTAGCACACTCATAAAATCGTTTGCATACTACTCTAAGTGATGTGGTAAGTAAAATAATAAGGTTTACATCAAGTTATCACATAGTAGTTTCCCGCAAAATTCAACTTTACACTCTATTGAGCTGAATGCATTACTTCCTATTCTATGCATTTTGATTTATGGATGTGTACATAACCACTCAGGGTGAGGTGGAACGGTATAAATATTGCATGTATCCTACTCAGATCCATGGAATACTCAAATGCAAGGTGAATTCAGGAAGCTACCTCCTAACATTTAGAGTGGAACAGTAAAAATCTTTGTTTAGTTCTGTAAACGGTAATGTTCCATTGTGTAAAAAAGTTGAAGTTACTAAAAGTAACTTCTCCAACATTGGTAGCACACTCATAAAATCGGTTGCATACTACTCTAAATCATATGGTAAGCAAAATAATATGGTTTACATGAAGTTATCACATAGTAGTTTCCCGCAAAATTCAACTTTACCCTCTATTGAGCTGAATGCATTACTTTCTATTCTATGCATTTTGAGTTATGGATGTGTACATAACTACTCAGGGTAAGGTGGAACGGTATAAATATTGCATGTATCCTACTCAGAGCCATGAAATACTCAAATGCAAGGTAAATTCAGGAAGCTACCTCATAACATTTAGAGTGGAACAGTAAATATCTTTGTTTAGTTCTGTAAATGGTAATGTTCCATTGTGTAGAAAAGTTGAAGTTACTAAAAGTAACTTCTCCAACCCTGGTAGCACACTCATAAAATCGTTTGCATACTACTCTAAGTGATGTGGTAAGCAAAATAATAAGGTTTACATCAAGTTATCACATAGTAGTTTCCCGCAAAATTCATCTCTACACTATTGAGCTGAATGCATTACTTTCTATTCTATGCATTTTGAGTTATGGATGTGTACATAACTACTCAGGGTGAGGTGGAACGGTATAAATATTGCATGTATCCTAATCAGAGCCATGAAATACTCAAATGCAAGGTGAATTCAGGAAGCTACCTCATAACATTTAGAGTGGAACAGTAAATGTCTTTGTTTAGTTCTGTAAATGGTAATGTTCCATTGTGTAGAAAAGTTGAAGTTACTAAAAGTAACTTCTCCAACCTTGCTAGCACACTCATAAAATCGGTTGCATACTACTCTAAATCATATGGTAAGCAAAATAATATGGTTTACATGAAGTTATCACATAGTAGTTTCCCTCAAAATTCAACTTTACACTCTATTGAGCTGAATGCATTACTTTCTATTCTATGCATTTTGAGTTATGGATGTGTACATAACTACTCAGGGTGAGGTGGAACGGTATAAATATTGCATGTATCCTACTCAGAGCCATGAAATACTCAAATGCAAGGTGAATTCAGGAAGCTACCTGATAACATTTAGAGTGGAACAGTAAATATCTTTGTTTAGTTCTGTAAATGGTAATGTTCCATTGTGTAGAAAAGTTGAAGTTACTAAAAGTAACTTCTCCAACCTTGGTAGCACACTCATAAAATTGGTTGCATACTACTCTAAATCGGATGGTAAGCAAAATAATAAGGTTTACATCAAGTTATCAGATAGTAGTTTCCCGCAAAATTCAACTTTACACTCTATTGAGCTGAATGCATTACTTCCTATTCTATGCATTTTGATTTATGGATGTGTACATAACCACTCAGGGTGAGGTGGAACGGTATAAATATTGCATGTATCCTACTCAGAGCCTTGGAATACTCAAATGCAAGGTGAATTCAGGAAGCTACCTCATAACATTTAGAGTGGAACAGTAAAAATCTTTGTTTAGTTCTGTAAACGGTAATGTTCCATTGTGTAAAAAAGTTGAAGTTACTAAAAGTAACTTCTCCAACATTGGTAGCACACTCATAAAATCGGTTGCATACTACTCTAAATCATATGGTAAGCAAAATAATATGGTTTACATCAAGTTATCACATAGTAGTTTCCCGCAAAATTCAACTTTACACTCTATTGAGCTGAATGCATTACTTTCTATTCTATGCATTTTGAGTTATGGATGTGTACATAACTACTCAGGGTGAGGTGGAACGGTATAAATATTGCATGTATCCTACTCAGAGCCATGAAATACTCAAATGCAAGGTAAATTCAGGAAGCTACCTCATAACATTTAGAGTGGAACAGTAAATATCTTTGGTTAGTTCTGTAAATGGTAATGTTCCATTGTGTAGAAAAGTTGAAGTTACTAAAAGTAACTTCTCCAACCTTGGTAGCACACTCATAAAATCGTTTGCATACTACTCTAAGTGATGTGGTAAGTAAAATAATAAGGTTTACATCAAGTTATCACATAGTAGTTTCCCGCAAAATTCAACTTTACACTCTATTGAGCTGAATGCATTACTTCCTATTCTATGCACTTTGATTTATGGATGTGTACATAACCACTCAGGGTGAGGTGGAACGGTATAAATATTGCATGTATCCTACTCAGATCCATGGAATACTCAAATGCAAGGTGAATTCAGGAAGCTACCTCCTAACATTTAGAGTGGAACAGTAAAAATCTTTGTTTAGTTCTGTAAACGGTAATGTTCCATTGTGTAAAAAAGTTGAAGTTACTAAAAGTAACTTCTCCAACATTGGTAGCACACTCATAAAATCGGTTGCATACTACTCTAAATCATATGGTAAGCAAAATAATATGGTTTACATGATGTTATCACATAGTAGTTTCCCGCAAAATTCAACTTTACACTCTATTGAGCTGAATGCATTACTTTCTATTCTATGCATTTTGAGTTATGGATGTGTACATAACTACTCAGGGTGAGGTGGAACGGTATAAATATTGCATGTATCCTACTCAGAGCCATGAAATACTCAAATGCAAGGTAAATTCAGGAAGCTACCTCATAACATTTAGAGTGGAACAGTAAATATCTTTGTTTAGTTCTGTAAATGGTAATGTTCCATTGTGTAGAAAAGTTGAAGTTACTAAAAGTAACTTCTCCAACCTTGGTAGCACACTCATAAAATCGTTTGCATACTACTCTAAGTGATGTGGTAAGTAAAATAATAAGGTTTACATCAAGTTATCACATAGTAGTTTCCCGCAAAATTCAACTTTACACTCTATTGAGCTGAATGCATTACTTCCTATTCTATGCATTTTGATTTATGGATGTGTACATAACCACTCAGGGTGAGGTGGAACGGTATAAATATTGCATGTATACTACTCAGAGCCATGGAATACTCAAATGCAAGGTGAATTCAGGAAGCTACCTCCTAACATTTAGAGTGGAACAGTAAATATCTTTGTTCAGTTCTGTAAATGGTAATGTTCTATTGTGTAGAAAAGTTGAAGTTACTAAAAGTAACTTCTCCAACCTTGCTAGCACACTCATAAAATTGGTGGCATACTACTCTAAATCGTATAGTAAGCAAAATAATAAGGTTTACATCAAGTTATCACATAGTAGTTTCCCGCAAAATTCATCTCTACACTCTATTGAGCTGAATGCATTACTTTCTATTCCATGCATTTTGATTTATGGATGTGTACATAACTACTCAGGGTGAGGTGGAACGGTATAAATATTGCATGTATCCTACTCAGAGGCATGAAATACTCAAATGCAAGGTGAATTCAGGAAGCTACCTCTTAACATTTAGAGTGGAACAGTAAATATCTTTGTTCAGTTCTGTAAATGGTAATGTTCCATTGTGTAGAAAAGTTGAAGTTACTAAAAGTAACTTCTCCAACCTTGCTAGCACACTCATAAAATTGGTGGCATACTACTCTAAATCGTATAGTAAGCAAAATAATAAGGTTTACATCAAGTTATCACATAGTAGTTTCCCGCAAAATTCATCTCTACACTCTATTGAGCTGAATGCATTACTTTCTATTCCATGCATTTTGATTTATGGATGTGTACATAACTACTCAGGGTGAGGTGGAACGGTATAAATATTGCATGTATCCTACTCAGAGGCATGAAATACTCAAATGCAAGGTGAATTCAGGAAGCTACCTCTTAACATTTAGAGTGGAACAGTAAATATCTTTGTTAAGTTCTGTAAACGGTAATGTTCCTTTGTGTAAAAAAGTTGAAGTTACTAAAAGTAACTTCTCGAACATTGGTAACACACTCATAAAATCGGTTGCATACTACTCTAAGTGATGTGGTAAGTAAAATAATAAGGTTTACATCAAGTTATCAGATAGTAGTTTCCCGCAAAATTCAACTTTACACTCTATTGAGATGAATGCATTACTTCCTATTCTATGCATTTTGATTTATGGATGTGTACATAACCACTCAGGGTTAGGTGGAACGGTATAAATATTGCATGTATCCTACACAGAGCCATGGAATACTCAAATGCAAGGTGAATTCAGGAAGCTACCTCATAACATTTAGAGTGGAACAGTAAAAATCTTTGTTTAGTTCTGTAAACGGTAATGTTCCATTGTGTAAAAAAGTTGAAGTTACTAAAAGTAACTTCTCCAACATTGGTAGCACACTCATAAAATCGGTTGCATACTACTCTAAATCATATGGTAAGCAAAATAATATGGTTTACATCAAGTTATCACATAGTAGTTTCCCGCAAAATTCAACTTTACACTCTATTGAGCTGAATGCATTACTTTCTATTCTATGCATTTTGAGTTATGGATGTGTACATAACTACTCAGGGTGAGGTGGAACGGTATAAATATTGCATGTATCCTACTCAGATCCATGGAATACTCAAATGCAAGGTGAATTCAGGAAGCTACCTCCTAACATTTAGAGTGGAACAGTAAAAATCTTTGTTTAGTTCTGTAAACGGTAATGTTCCATTGTGTAAAAAAGTTGAAGTTACTAAAAGTAACTTCTCCAACATTGGTAGCACACTCATAAAATCGGTTGCATACTACTCTAAATCATATGGTAAGCAAAATAATATGGTTTACATGAAGTTATCACATAGTAGTTTCCCGCAAAATTCAACTTTACACTCTATTGAGCTGAATGCATTACTTTCTATTCTATGCATTTTGAGTTATGGATGTGTACATAACTACTCAGGGTGAGGTGGAACGGTATAAATATTGCATGTATCCTACTCAGAGCCATGAAATACTCAAATGCAAGGTAAATTCAGGAAGCTACCTCATAACATTTAGAGTGGAACAGTAAATATCTTTGTTTAGTTCTGTAAATAGTAATGTTCCATTGTGTAGAAAAGTTGAAGTTACTAAAAGTAACTTCTCCAACCTTGGTAGCACACCCATAAAATCGTTTGCATACTACTCTAAGTGATGTGGTAAGTAAAATAATAAGGTTTACATCAAGTTATCACATAGTAGTTTCCCGCAAAATTCAACTTTACACTCTATTGAGCTGAATGCATTACTTCCTATTCTATGCATTTTGATTTATGGATGTGTACATAACCACTCAGGGTGAGGTGGAACGGTATAAATATTGCATGTATCCTACTCAGATCCATGGAATACTCAAATGCAAGGTGAATTCAGGAAGCTACCTCCTAACATTTAGAGTGGAACAGTAAATATCTTTGTTTAGTTCTGTAAATGGTAATGTTCCATTGTGTAGAAAAGTTGAAGTTACTAAAACTAACTTCTCCAACCTTGGTAGCACACTCATAAAATTGGTTGCATACTACTCTAAATCGTATGGTAAGCAAAATAATAAGGTTTACATCAAGTTATCACATAGTAGTTTCCCGCAAAATTCATCTCTACACTATTGAGCTGAATGCATTACTTTCTATTCTATGCATTTTGAGTTATGGATGTGTACATAACTACTCAGGGTGAGGTGGAACGGTATAAATATTGCATGTATCCTAATCAAAGCCATGAAATACTCAAATGCAAGGTGAATTCAGGAAGCTACCTCTTAACATTTAGAGTGGAACAGTAAATATCTTTGTTAAGTTCTGTAAACCGTAATGTTCCATTGTGTAAAAAAGTTGAAGTTACTAAAAGTAACTTCTCCAACATTGGTAGCACACTCATAAAATCGGTTGCATACTACTCTAGATCATATGGTAAGCAAAATAATATCGTTTACATGAAGTTATCATATAGTAGTTTCCCTCAAAATTCAACTTTACACTCTATTGAGCTGAATGCATTACTTTCTATTCTATGCATTTTGAGTTATGGATGTGTACATAACTACTCAGGGTGAGGTGGAACGGTATAAATATTGCATGTATCCTACTCAGAGCCATGAAATACTCAAATGCAAGGTGAATTCAGGAAGCTACCTGATAACATTTAGAGTGGAACAGTAAATATCTTTGTTTAGTTCTGTAAATGGTAATGTTCCATTGTGTAGAAAAGTTGAAGTTACTAAAAGTAACTTCTCCAACCTTGGTAGCACACTCATAAAATTGGTTGCATACTACTCTAAATCGGATGGTAAGCAAAATAATAAGGTTTACATCAAGTTATCACATAGTAGTTTCCCGCAAAATTCATCTCTACACTCTATTGAGCTGAATGCATTACTTTCTATTCTATGCATTTTGATTTATGGATGTGTACATAACCACTCAGGGTGAGGTGGAACGGTATAAATATTGCATGTATCCTACTTAGAGCCATGGAATACTCAAATGCAAGGTGAATTCAGGAAGCTACCTCCTAACATTTAGAGTGGAACCGTAAATATCTTTGTTTAGTTCTGTAAACGGTAATGTTCCATTGTATAAAAAAGTTGAAGTTACTAAAACTAACTTCTCCAACCTTGGTAGCACACTCATAAAATTGGTTGCATACTACTCTAAATCGTATGGTAAGCAAAATAATAAGGTTTACATCAAGTTATCACATAGTAGTTTCCCGCAAAATTCATCTCTACACTATTGAGCTGAATGCATTACTTTCTATTCTATGCATTTTGAGTTATGGATGTGTACATAACTACTCAGTGTGAGGTGGAACGGTATAAATATTGCATGTATCCTAATCAGAGCCATGAAATACTCAAATGCAAGGTGAATTCAGGAAGCTACCTCTTAACATTTAGAGTGGAACAGTAAATATCTTTGTTAAGTTCTGTAAACCGTAATGTTCCATTGTGTAAAAAAGTTGAAGTTACTAAAAGTAACTTCTCGAACATTGGTAGCACACTCATAAAATCGGTTGCATACTACTCTAAGTGATGTGGTAAGTAAAATAATAAGGTTTACATCAAGTTATCACATAGTAGTTTCCCGCAAAATTCAACTTTACACTCTATTGAGCTGAATGCATTACTTCCTATTCTATGCATTTTGATTTATGAATGTGTACATAACCACTCAGGGTGAGGTGGAACGGTATAAATATTGCATGTATCCTACTCAGATCCATGGAATACTCAAATGCAAGGTGAATTCAGGAAGCTACCTCCTAACATTTAGAGTGGAACAGTAAAAATCTTTGTTTAGTTCTGTAAACGGTAATGTTCCATTGTGTAAAAAAGTTGAAGTTACTAAAAGTAACTTCTCCAACATTGGTAGCACACTCATAAAATCGGTTGCATACCACTCTAAATCATATGGTAAGCAAAATAATATGGTTTACATGAAGTTATCACATAGTAGTTTCCTGCAAAATTCAACTTTACACTCTATTGAGCTGAATGCATTACTTTCTATTCTATGCATTTTGAGTTATGGATGTGTACATAACTACTCAGGGTGAGGTGGAACGGTATAAATATTGCATGTATCCTACTCAGAGCCATGAAATACTCAAATGCAAGGTAAATTCAGGAAGCTACCTCATAACATTTAGAGTGGAACAGTAAATATCTTTGTTTAGTTCTGTAAATGGTAATGTTCCATTGTGTAGAAAAGTTGAAGTTACTAAAAGTAACTTCTCCAACCTTGGTAGCACACTCATAAAATCGTTTGCATACTACTCTAAGTGATGTGGTAAGTAAAATAATAAGGTTTACATCAAGTTATCACATAGTAGTTTCCCGCAAAATTCAACTTTACACTCTATTGAGCTGAATGCATTACTTCCTATTCTATGCATTTTGATTTATGGATGTGTACATAACCACTCAGGGTGAGGTGGAACGGTATAAATATTGCATGTATCCTACTCAGATCCATGGAATACTCAAATGCAAGGTGAATTCAGGAAGCTACCTCCTAACATTTAGAGTGGAACAGTAAAAATCTTTGTTTAGTTCTGTAAACGGTAATGTTCCATTGTGTAAAAAAGTTGAAGTTACTAAAAGTAACTTCTCCAACATTGGTAGCACACTCATAAAATCGGTTGCATACTACTCTAAATCATATGGTAAGCAAAATAATATGGTTTACATGAAGTTATCACATAGTAGTTTCCCGCAAAATTCAACTTTACACTCTATTGAGCTGAATGCATTACTTTCTATTCTATGCATTTTGAGTTATGGATGTGTACATAACTACTCAGGGTGAGGTGGAACGGTATAAATATTGCATGTATCCTACTCAGAGCCATGAAATACTCAAATGCAAGGTAAATTCAGGAAGCTACCTCATAACATTTAGAGTGGAACAGTAAATATCTTTGTTTAGTTCTGTAAATGGTAATGTTCCATTGTGTAGAAAAGTTGAAGTTACTAAAAGTAACTTCTCCAACCTTGGTAGCACACCCATAAAATCGTTTGCATACTACTCTAAGTGATGTGGTAAGTAAAATAATAAGGTTTACATCAAGTTATCACATAGTAGTTTCCCGCAAAATTCAACTTTACACTCTATTGAGCTGAATGCATTACTTCCTATTCTATGCATTTTGATTTATGGATGTGTACATAACCACTCAGGGTGAGGTGGAACGGTATAAATATTGCATGTATCCTACTCAGAGCCATGAAATACTCAAATGCAAGGTGAATTCAGGAAGCTACCTGATAACATTTAGAGTGGAACAGTAAATATCTTTGTTTAGTTCTGTAAATGGTAATGTTCCATTGTGTAGAAAAGTTGAAGTTACTAAAAGTAACTTCTCCAACCTTGGTAGCACACTCATAAAATTGGTTGCATACTACTCTAAATCGGATGGTAAGCAAAATAATAAGGTTTACATCAAGTTATCACATAGTAGTTTCCCGCAAAATTCATCTCTACACTCTATTGAGCTGAATGCATTACTTTCTATTCTATGCATTTTGATTTATGGATGTGTACATAACCACTCAGGGTGAGGTGGAACGGTATAAATATTGCATGTATCCTACTTAGAGCCATGGAATACTCAAATGCAAGGTGAATTCAGGAAGCTACCTCCTAACATTTAGAGTGGAACCGTAAATATCTTTGTTTAGTTCTGTAAACGGTAATGTTCCATTGTATAAAAAAGTTGAAGTTACTAAAACTAACTTCTCCAACCTTGGTAGCACACTCATAAAATTGGTTGCATACTACTCTAAATCGTATGGTAAGCAAAATAATAAGGTTTACATCAAGTTATCACATAGTAGTTTCCCGCAAAATTCATCTCTACACTATTGAGCTGAATGCATTACTTTCTATTCTATGCATTTTGAGTTATGGATGTGTACATAACTACTCAGTGTGAGGTGGAACGGTATAAATATTGCATGTATCCTAATCAGAGCCATGAAATACTCAAATGCAAGGTGAATTCAGGAAGCTACCTCTTAACATTTAGAGTGGAACAGTAAATATCTTTGTTAAGTTCTGTAAACCGTAATGTTCCATTGTGTAAAAAAGTTGAAGTTACTAAAAGTAACTTCTCGAACATTGGTAGCACACTCATAAAATCGGTTGCATACTACTCTAAGTGATGTGGTAAGTAAAATAATAAGGTTTACATCAAGTTATCACATAGTAGTTTCCCGCAAAATTCAACTTTACACTCTATTGAGCTGAATGCATTACTTCCTATTCTATGCATTTTGATTTATGAATGTGTACATAACCACTCAGGGTGAGGTGGAACGGTATAAATATTGCATGTATCCTACTCAGATCCATGGAATACTCAAATGCAAGGTGAATTCAGGAAGCTACCTCCTAACATTTAGAGTGGAACAGTAAAAATCTTTGTTTAGTTCTGTAAACGGTAATGTTCCATTGTGTAAAAAAGTTGAAGTTACTAAAAGTAACTTCTCCAACATTGGTAGCACACTCATAAAATCGGTTGCATACCACTCTAAATCATATGGTAAGCAAAATAATATGGTTTACATGAAGTTATCACATAGTAGTTTCCCGCAAAATTCAACTTTACACTCTATTGAGCTGAATGCATTACTTCCTATTCTATGCATTTTGATTTATGGATGTGTACATAACCACTCAGGGTGAGGTGGAACGGTATAAATATTGCATGTATCCTACTCAGAGCCATGGAATACTCAAATGCAAGGTGAATTCAGGAAGCTACCTCCTAACATTTAGAGTGGAACAGTAAATATCTTTGTTTAGTTCTGTAAACGGTAATGTTCCATTGTATAAAAAAGTTGAAGTTACTAAAACTAACTTCTCCAACCTTGGTAGCACACTCATAAAATTGGTTGCATACTACTCTAAATCGTATGGTAAGCAAAATAATAAGGTTTACATCAAGTTATCACATAGTAGTTTCCCGCAAAATTCATCTCTACACTATTGAGCTGAATGCATTACTTTCTATTCTATGCATTTTGAGTTATGGATGTGTACATAACTACTCAGGGTGAGGTGGAACGGTATAAATATTGCATGTATCCTAATCAGAGCAATGAAATACTCAAATGCAAGGTGAATTCAGGAAGCTACCTCTTAACATTTAGAGTGGAACAGTAAATATCTTTGTTAAGTTCTGTAAACCGTAATGTTCCATTGTGTAAAAAAGTTGAAGTTACTAAAAGTAACTTCTCGAACATTGGTAGCACACTCATAAAATCGGTTGCATACTACTCTAAGTGATGTGGTAAGTAAAATAATAAGGTTTACATCAAGTTATCACATAGTAGTTTCCCGCAAAATTCAACTTTACACTCTATTGAGCTGAATGCATTACTTTTTATTCTATGCATTTTGAGTTATGGATGTGTACATAACTACTCAGGGTGAGGTGGAACGGTATAAATATTGCATGTATCCTACTCAGAGCCATGAAATACTCAAATGCAAGGTAAATTCAGGAAGCTACCTCATAACATTTAGAGTGGAACAGTAAATATCTTTGTTTAGTTCTGTAAATGGTAATGTTCCATTGTGTAGAAAAGTTGAAGTTACTAAAAGTAACTTCTCCAACCTTGGTAGCACACTCATAAAATCGTTTGCATACTACTCTAAGTGATGTGGTAAGTAAAATAATAAGGTTTACATCAAGTTATCACATAGTAGTTTCCCGCAAAATTCATCTCTACACTATTGAGCTGAATGCATTACTTTCTATTCTATGCATTTTGAGTTATGGATGTGTACATAACTACTCAGGGTGAGGTGGAACGGTATAAATATTGCATGTATCCTAATCAGAGCCATGAAATACTCAAATGCAAGGTGAATTCAGGAAGCTACCTCTTAACATTTAGAGTGGAACAGTAAATATCTTTGTTAAGTTCTGTAAACCGTAATGTTCCATTGTGTAAAAAAGTTGAAGTTACTAAAAGTAACTTCTCCAACATTGGTAGCACACTCATAAAATCGGTTGCATACTACTCTAAATCATATGGTAAGCAAAATAATATGGTTTACATGAAGTTATCACATAGTAGTTTCCCTCAAAATTCAACTTTACACTCTATTGAGCTGAATGCATTACTTTCTATTCTATGCATTTTGATTTATGGATGTGTACATAACTACTCAGGGTGAGGTGGAACGGTATAAATATTGCATGTATCCTACTCAGAGCCATGAAATACTCAAATGCAAGGTGAATTCAGGAAGCTACCTCATAACATTTAGAGTGGAACAGTAAATATCTTTGTTTAGTTCTGTAAATGGTAATGTTCCATTGTGTAGAAAAGTTGAAGTTACTAAAAGTAACTTCTCCAACCTTGGTAGCACACTCATAAAATTGGTTGCATACTACTCTAAATCGGATGGTAAGCAAAATAATAAGGTTTACATCAAGTTATCACATAGTAGTTTCCCGCAAAATTCATCTCTACACTCTATTGAGCTGAATGCATTACTTTCTATTCTATGCATTTTGATTTATGGATGTGTACATAACCACTCAGGGTGAGGTGGAACGGTATAAATATTGCATGTATCCTACTCAGAGCCATGGAATACTCAAATGCAAGGTGAATTCAGGAAGCTACCTCCTAACATTTAGAGTGGAACAGTAAATATCTTTGTTTAGTTCTGTAAACGGTAATGTTCCATTGTATAAAAAAGTTGAAGTTACTAAAACTAACTTCTCCAACCTTGGTAGCACACTCATAAAATTGGTTGCATACTACTCTAAATCGTATGGTAAGCAAAATAATAAGGTTTACATCAAGTTATCACATAGTAGTTTCCCGCAAAATTCATCTCTACACTATTGAGCTGAATGCATTACTTTCTATTCTATGCATTTTGAGTTATGGATGTGTACATAACTACTCAGGGTGAGGTGGAACGGTATAAATATTGCATGTATCCTAATCAGAGCCATGAAATACTCAAATGCAAGGTCAATTCAGGAAGCTACCTCTTAACATTTAGAGTGGAACAGTAAATATCTTTGTTAAGTTCTGTAAACCGTAATGTTCCATTGTGTAAAGAAGTTGAAGTTACTAAAAGTAACTTCTCGAACATTGGTAGCACACTCATAAAATCGGTTGCATACTACTCTAACTGATGTGGTAAGTAAAATAATAAGGTTTACATCAAGTTATGACATAGTAGTTTCCCGCAAAATTCAACTTTACACTCTATTGAGCTGAATGCATTACTTCCTAATCTATGCATTTTGATTTATGGATGTGTACATAACCACTCAGGGTCAGGTGGAACGGTATAAATATTGCATGTATCCTACTCAGAGCCATGGAATACTCAAATGCAAGGTGAATTCAGGAAGCTACCTCATAACATTTAGAGTGGAACAGTAAAAATCTTTGTTTAGTTCTGTAAACGGTAATGTTCCATTGTATAAAAAAGTTGAAGTTACTAAAAGTAACTTCTCGAACATTGGTAGCACACTCATAAAATCGGTTGCATACTACTCTAAGTGATGTGGTAAGTAAAATAATAAGGTTTACATCAAGTTATCACATAGTAGTTTCCCGCAAAATTCAACTTTACACTCTATTGAGCTGAATGCATTACTTCCTATTCTATGCATTTTGATTTATGAATGTGTACATAACCACTCAGGGTGAGGTGGAACGGTATAAATATTGCATGTATCCTACTCAGATCCATGGAATACTCAAATGCAAGGTGAATTCAGGAAGCTACCTCCTAACATTTAGAGTGGAACAGTAAAAATCTTTGTTTAGTTCTGTAAACGGTAATGTTCCATTGTGTAAAAAAGTTGAAGTTACTAAAAGTAACTTCTCCAACATTGGTAGCACACTCATAAAATCGGTTGCATACCACTCTAAATCATATGGTAAGCAAAATAATATGGTTTACATGAAGTTATCACATAGTAGTTTCCCGCAAAATTCAACTTTACACTCTATTGAGCTGAATGCATTACTTCCTATTCTATGCATTTTGATTTATGGATGTGTACATAACCACTCAGGGTGAGGTGGAACGGTATAAATATTGCATGTATCCTACTCAGAGCCATGGAATACTCAAATGCAAGGTGAATTCAGGAAGCTACCTCCTAACATTTAGAGTGGAACAGTAAATATCTTTGTTTAGTTCTGTAAACGGTAATGTTCCATTGTATAAAAAAGTTGAAGTTACTAAAACTAACTTCTCCAACCTTGGTAGCACACTCATAAAATTGGTTGCATACTACTCTAAATCGTATGGTAAGCAAAATAATAAGGTTTACATCAAGTTATCACATAGTAGTTTCCCGCAAAATTCATCTCTACACTATTGAGCTGAATGCATTACTTTCTATTCTATGCATTTTGAGTTATGGATGTGTACATAACTACTCAGGGTGAGGTGGAACGGTATAAATATTGCATGTATCCTAATCAGAGCAATGAAATACTCAAATGCAAGGTGAATTCAGGAAGCTACCTCTTAACATTTAGAGTGGAACAGTAAATATCTTTGTTAAGTTCTGTAAACCGTAATGTTCCATTGTGTAAAAAAGTTGAAGTTACTAAAAGTAACTTCTCGAACATTGGTAGCACACTCATAAAATCGGTTGCATACTACTCTAAGTGATGTGGTAAGTAAAATAATAAGGTTTACATCAAGTTATCACATAGTAGTTTCCCGCAAAATTCAACTTTACACTCTATTGAGCTGAATGCATTACTTTTTATTCTATGCATTTTGAGTTATGGATGTGTACATAACTACTCAGGGTGAGGTGGAACGGTATAAATATTGCATGTATCCTACTCAGAGCCATGAAATACTCAAATGCAAGGTAAATTCAGGAAGCTACCTCATAACATTTAGAGTGGAACAGTAAATATCTTTGTTTAGTTCTGTAAATGGTAATGTTCCATTGTGTAGAAAAGTTGAAGTTACTAAAAGTAACTTCTCCAACCTTGGTAGCACACTCATAAAATCGTTTGCATACTACTCTAAGTGATGTGGTAAGTAAAATAATAAGGTTTACATCAAGTTATCACATAGTAGTTTCCCGCAAAATTCATCTCTACACTATTGAGCTGAATGCATTACTTTCTATTCTATGCATTTTGAGTTATGGATGTGTACATAACTACTCAGGGTGAGGTGGAACGGTATAAATATTGCATGTATCCTAATCAGAGCCATGAAATACTCAAATGCAAGGTGAATTCAGGAAGCTACCTCTTAACATTTAGAGTGGAACAGTAAATATCTTTGTTAAGTTCTGTAAACCGTAATGTTCCATTGTGTAAAAAAGTTGAAGTTACTAAAAGTAACTTCTCCAACATTGGTAGCACACTCATAAAATCGGTTGCATACTACTCTAAATCATATGGTAAGCAAAATAATATGGTTTACATGAAGTTATCACATAGTAGTTTCCCTCAAAATTCAACTTTACACTCTATTGAGCTGAATGCATTACTTTCTATTCTATGCATTTTGATTTATGGATGTGTACATAACTACTCAGGGTGAGGTGGAACGGTATAAATATTGCATGTATCCTACTCAGAGCCATGAAATACTCAAATGCAAGGTGAATTCAGGAAGCTACCTCATAACATTTAGAGTGGAACAGTAAATATCTTTGTTTAGTTCTGTAAATGGTAATGTTCCATTGTGTAGAAAAGTTGAAGTTACTAAAAGTAACTTCTCCAACCTTGGTAGCACACTCATAAAATTGGTTGCATACTACTCTAAATCGGATGGTAAGCAAAATAATAAGGTTTACATCAAGTTATCACATAGTAGTTTCCCGCAAAATTCATCTCTACACTCTATTGAGCTGAATGCATTACTTTCTATTCTATGCATTTTGATTTATGGATGTGTACATAACCACTCAGGGTGAGGTGGAACGGTATAAATATTGCATGTATCCTACTCAGAGCCATGGAATACTCAAATGCAAGGTGAATTCAGGAAGCTACCTCCTAACATTTAGAGTGGAACAGTAAATATCTTTGTTTAGTTCTGTAAACGGTAATGTTCCATTGTATAAAAAAGTTGAAGTTACTAAAACTAACTTCTCCAACCTTGGTAGCACACTCATAAAATTGGTTGCATACTACTCTAAATCGTATGGTAAGCAAAATAATAAGGTTTACATCAAGTTATCACATAGTAGTTTCCCGCAAAATTCATCTCTACACTATTGAGCTGAATGCATTACTTTCTATTCTATGCATTTTGAGTTATGGATGTGTACATAACTACTCAGGGTGAGGTGGAACGGTATAAATATTGCATGTATCCTAATCAGAGCCATGAAATACTCAAATGCAAGGTCAATTCAGGAAGCTACCTCTTAACATTTAGAGTGGAACAGTAAATATCTTTGTTAAGTTCTGTAAACCGTAATGTTCCATTGTGTAAAGAAGTTGAAGTTACTAAAAGTAACTTCTCGAACATTGGTAGCACACTCATAAAATCGGTTGCATACTACTCTAACTGATGTGGTAAGTAAAATAATAAGGTTTACATCAAGTTATGACATAGTAGTTTCCCGCAAAATTCAACTTTACACTCTATTGAGC
Source organism: Hemitrygon akajei (assembly GCF_048418815.1). Taxonomy (NCBI): domain Eukaryota; kingdom Metazoa; phylum Chordata; class Chondrichthyes; order Myliobatiformes; family Dasyatidae; genus Hemitrygon; species Hemitrygon akajei. The sequence continues at coordinate 109,027,969 of NC_133129.1, read as the reverse complement.
TGAATGCATTACTTCCTAATCTATGCATTTTGATTTATGGATGTGTACATAACCACTCAGGGTCAGGTGGAACGGTATAAATATTGCATGTATCCTACTCAGAGCCATGGAATACTCAAATGCAAGGTGAATTCAGGAAGCTACCTCATAACATTTAGAGTGGAACAGTAAAAATCTTTGTTTAGTTCTGTAAACGGTAATGTTCCATTGTGTAAAAAAGTTGAAGTTACTAAAAGTAACTTCTCCAACCTTGGTAGCACACTCATAAAATCGTTTGCATACTACTCTAAGTGATGTGGTAAGCAAAATAATATGGTTTACATGAAGTTATCACATAGTAGTTTCCCGCAAAATTCAACTTTACACTCTATTGAGCTGAATGCATTACTTTTTATTCTATGCATTTTGAGTTATGGATGTGTACATAACTACTCAGGGTGAGGTGGAACGGTATAAATATTGCATGTATCCTACTCAGAGCCATGAAATACTCAAATGCAAGGTAAATTCAGGAAGCTACCTCATAACATTTAGAGTGGAACAGTAAATATCTTTGTTTAGTTCTGTAAATGGTAATGTTCCATTGTGTAGAAAAGTTGAAGTTACTAAAAGTAACTTCTCCAACCTTGGTAGCACACTCATAAAATCGTTTGCATACTACTCTAAGTGATGTGGTAAGTAAAATAATAAGGTTTACATCAAGTTATCACATAGTAGTTTCCCGCAAAATTCAACTTTACACTCTATTGAGCTGAATGCATTACTTCCTATTCTATGCATTTTGATTTATGGATGTGTACATAACCACTCAGGGTGAGGTGGAACGGTATAAATATTGCATGTATCCTACTCAGAGCCATGAAATACTCAAATGCAAGGTGAATTCAGGAAGCTACCTCATAACATTTAGAGTGGAACAGTAAATATCTTTGTTTAGTTCTGTAAATGGTAATGTTCCATTGTGTAGAAAAGTTGAAGTTACTAAAAGTAACTTCTCCAACCTTGGTAGCACACTCATAAAATTGGTTGCATACTACTCTAAATCGGATGGTAAGCAAAATAATAAGGTTTACATCAAGTTATCACATAGTAGTTTCCCGCAAAATTCATCTCTACACTCTATTGAGCTGAATGCATTACTTTCTATTCTATGCATTTTGATTTATGGATGTGTACATAACCACTCAGGGTGAGGTGGAACGGTATAAATATTGCATGTATCCTACTCAGAGCCATGGAATACTCAAATGCAAGGTGAATTCAGGAAGCTACCTCCTAACATTTAGAGTGGAACAGTAAATATCTTTGTTTAGTTCTGTAAACGGTAATGTTCCATTGTATAAAAAAGTTGAAGTTACTAAAACTAACTTCTCCAACCTTGGTAGCACACTCATAAAATTGGTTGCATACTACTCTAAATCGTATGGTAAGCAAAATAATAAGGTTTACATCAAGTTATCACATAGTAGTTTCCCGCAAAATTCAACTTTACACTCTATTGAGCTGAATGCATTACTTTCTATTCTATGCATTTTGAGTTATGGATGTGTACATAACTACTCAGGGTGAGGTGGAACGGTATAAATATTGCATGTATCCTACTCAGAGCCATGAAATACTCAAATGCAAGGTAAATTCAGGAAGCTACCTCATAACATTTAGAGTGGAACAGTAAATATCTTTGTTTAGTTCTGTAAATGGTAATGTTCCATTGTGTAGAAAAGTTGAAGTTACTAAAAGTAACTTCTCCAACCTTGGTAGCACACTCATAAAATCGTTTGCATACTCCTCTAAGTGACGTGGTAAGTAAAATAATAAGGTTTACATCAAGTTATCACATAGTAGTTTCCCGCAAAATTCAACTTTACACTCTATTGAGCTGAATGCATTACTTCCTATTCTATGCATTTTGAATTATGGATGTGTACATAACCACTCAGGGTGAGGTGGAACGGTATAAATATTGCAGGTATCCTACTCAGAGCCATCGAATACTCAAATGCAAGGTGAATTCAGGAAGCTAACTCCTAACATTTAGAGTGGAACCGTAAATATCTTTGTTTAGTTCTGTAAACGGTAATGTTCCATTGTATAAAAAAGTTGAAGTTACTAAAACTAACTTCTCCAACCTTGGTAGCACACTCATAAAATTGGTTGCATACTACTCTAAATCGTATGGTAAGCAAAATAATAAGGTTTACATCAAGTTATCACATAGTAGTTTCCCGCAAAATTCATCTCTACACTATTGAGCTGAATGCATTACTTTCTATTCTATGCATTTTGAGTTATGGATGTGTACATAACTACTCAGTGTGAGGTGGAACGGTATAAATATTGCATGTATCCTAATCAGAGCCATGAAATACTCAAATGCAAGGTGAATTCAGGAAGCTACCTCTTAACATTTAGAGTGGAACAGTAAATATCTTTGTTAAGTTCTGTAAACCGTAATGTTCCATTGTGTAAAAAAGTTGAAGTTACTAAAAGTAACTTCTCGAACATTGGTAGCACACTCATAAAATCGGTTGCATACTACTCTAAGTGATGTGGTAAGTAAAATAATAAGGTTTACATCAAGTTATCACATAGTAGTTTCCCGCAAAATTCAACTTTACACTCTATTGAGCTGAATGCATTACTTCCTATTCTATGCATTTTGATTTATGAATGTGTACATAACCACTCAGGGTGAGGTGGAACGGTATAAATATTGCATGTATCCTACTCAGATCCATGGAATACTCAAATGCAAGGTGAATTCAGGAAGCTACCTCCTAACATTTAGAGTGGAACAGTAAAAATCTTTGTTTAGTTCTGTAAACGGTAATGTTCCATTGTGTAAAAAAGTTGAAGTTACTAAAAGTAACTTCTCCAACATTGGTAGCACACTCATAAAATCGGTTGCATACCACTCTAAATCATATGGTAAGCAAAATAATATGGTTTACATGAAGTTATCACATAGTAGTTTCCTGCAAAATTCAACTTTACACTCTATTGAGCTGAATGCATTACTTTCTATTCTATGCATTTTGAGTTATGGATGTGTACATAACTACTCAGGGTGAGGTGGAACGGTATAAATATTGCATGTATCCTACTCAGAGCCATGAAATACTCAAATGCAAGGTAAATTCAGGAAGCTACCTCATAACATTTAGAGTGGAACAGTAAATATCTTTGTTTAGTTCTGTAAATGGTAATGTTCCATTGTGTAGAAAAGTTGAAGTTACTAAAAGTAACTTCTCCAACCTTGGTAGCACACTCATAAAATCGTTTGCATACTACTCTAAGTGATGTGGTAAGTAAAATAATAAGGTTTACATCAAGTTATCACATAGTAGTTTCCCGCAAAATTCAACTTTACACTCTATTGAGCTGAATGCATTACTTCCTATTCTATGCATTTTGATTTATGGATGTGTACATAACCACTCAGGGTGAGGTGGAACGGTATAAATATTGCATGTATCCTACTCAGAGCCATGGAATACTCAAATGCAAGGTGAATTCAGGAAGCTACCTCCTAACATTTAGAGTGGAACAGTAAATATCTTTGTTTAGTTCTGTAAACGGTAATGTTCCATTGTATAAAAAAGTTGAAGTTACTAAAACTAACTTCTCCAACCTTGGTAGCACACTCATAAAATTGGTTGCATACTACTCTAAATCGTATGGTAAGCAAAATAATAAGGTTTACATCAAGTTATCACATAGTAGTTTCCCGCAAAATTCATCTCTACACTATTGAGCTGAATGCATTACTTTCTATTCTATGCATTTTGAGTTATGGATGTGTACATAACTACTCAGGGTGAGGTGGAACGGTATAAATATTGCATGTATCCTAATCAGAGCCATGAAATACTCAAATGCAAGGTGAATTCAGGAAGCTACCTCTTAACATTTAGAGTGGAACAGTAAATATCTTTGTTAAGTTCTGTAAACCGTAATGTTCCATTGTGTAAAAAAGTTGAAGTTACTAAAAGTAACTTCTCGAACATTGGTAGCACACTCATAAAATCGGTTGCATACTACTCTAAGTGATGTGGTAAGTAAAATAATAAGGTTTACATCAAGTTATCACATAGTAGTTTCCCGCAAAATTCAACTTTACTCTCTATTGAGCTGAATGCATTACTTTTTATTCTATGCATTTTGAGTTATGGATGTGTACATAACTACTCAGGGTGAGGTGGAACGGTATAAATATTGCATGTATCCTAATCAGAGCCATGAAATACTCAAATGCAAGGTGAATTCAGGAAGCTACCTCTTAACATTTAGAGTGGAACAGTAAATATCTTTGTTAAGTTCTGTAAACCGTAATGTTCCATTGTGTAAAAAAGTTGAAGTTACTAAAAGTAACTTCTCCAACATTGGTAGCACACTCATAAAATCGGTTGCATACTACTCTAAATCATATGGTAAGCAAAATAATATGGTTTACATGAAGTTATCACATAGTAGTTTCCCTCAAAATTCAACTTTACACTCTATTGAGCTGAATGCATTACTTTCTATTCTATGCATTTTGATTTATGGATGTGTACATAACTACTCAGGGTGAGGTGGAACGGTATAAATATTGCATGTATCCTACTCAGAGCCATGAAATACTCAAATGCAAGGTGAATTCAGGAAGCTACCTCATAACATTTAGAGTGGAACAGTAAATATCTTTGTTTAGTTCTGTAAATGGTAATGTTCCATTGTGTAGAAAAGTTGAAGTTACTAAAAGTAACTTCTCCAACCTTGGTAGCACACTCATAAAATTGGTTGCATACTACTCTAAATCGGATGGTAAGCAAAATAATAAGGTTTACATCAAGTTATCACATAGTAGTTTCCCGCAAAATTCATCTCTACACTATTGAGCTGAATGCATTACTTTCTATTCTATGCATTTTGAGTTATGGATGTGTACATAACTACTCAGGGTGAGGTGGAACGGTATAAATATTGCATGTATCCTAATCAGAGCCATGAAATACTCAAATGCAAGGTCAATTCAGGAAGCTACCTCTTAACATTTAGAGTGGAACAGTAAATATCTTTGTTAAGTTCTGTAAACCGTAATGTTCCATTGTGTAGAAAAGTTGAAGTTAATAAAAGTAACTTCTCCAACCTTGGTAGCACACTCATAAAATCGTTTGCATACTACTCTAAGTGATGTGGTAAGTAAAATAATAAGGTTTACATCAAGTTATCACATAGTAGTTTCCCGCAAAATTCAACTTTACACTCTATTGAGCTGAATGCATTACTTCCTATTCTATGCATTTTGATTTATGGATGTGTACATAACCACTCAGGGTGAGGTGGAACGGTATAAATATTGCATGTATCCTACTCAGATCCATGGAATACTCAAATGCAAGGTGAATTCAGGAAGCTACCTCCTAACATTTAGAGTGGAACAGTAAAAATCTTTGTTTAGTTCTGTAAACGGTAATGTTCCATTGTGTAAAAAAGTTGAAGTTACTAAAAGTAACTTCTCCAACATTGGTAGCACACTCATAAAATCGGTTGCATACTACTCTAAATCATATGGTAAGCAAAATAATATGGTTTACATGAAGTTATCACATAGTAGTTTCCCGCAAAATTCAACTTTACACTCTATTGAGCTGAATGCATTACTTTCTATTCTATGCATTTTGAGTTATGGATGTGTACATAACTACTCAGGGTGAGGTGGAACGGTATAAATATTGCATGTATCCTACTCAGAGCCATGAAATACTCAAATGCAAGGTAAATTCAGGAAGCTACCTCATAACATTTAGAGTGGAACAGTAAATATCTTTGTTTAGTTCTGTAAATGGTAATGTTCCATTGTGTAGAAAAGTTGAAGTTACTAAAAGTAACTTCTCCAACCTTGGTAGCACACCCATAAAATCGTTTGCATACTACTCTAAGTGATGTGGTAAGTAAAATAATAAGGTTTACATCAAGTTATCACATAGTAGTTTCCCGCAAAATTCAACTTTACACTCTATTGAGCTGAATGCATTACTTCCTATTCTATGCATTTTGATTTATGGATGTGTACATAACCACTCAGGGTGAGGTGGAACGGTATAAATATTGCATGTATCCTACTCAGAGCCATGAAATACTCAAATGCAAGGTGAATTCAGGAAGCTACCTGATAACATTTAGAGTGGAACAGTAAATATCTTTGTTTAGTTCTGTAAATGGTAATGTTCCATTGTGTAGAAAAGTTGAAGTTACTAAAAGTAACTTCTCCAACCTTGGTAGCACACTCATAAAATTGGTTGCATACTACTCTAAATCGGATGGTAAGCAAAATAATAAGGTTTACATCAAGTTATCACATAGTAGTTTCCCGCAAAATTCATCTCTACACTCTATTGAGCTGAATGCATTACTTTCTATTCTATGCATTTTGATTTATGGATGTGTACATAACCACTCAGGGTGAGGTGGAACGGTATAAATATTGCATGTATCCTACTTAGAGCCATGGAATACTCAAATGCAAGGTGAATTCAGGAAGCTACCTCCTAACATTTAGAGTGGAACCGTAAATATCTTTGTTTAGTTCTGTAAACGGTAATGTTCCATTGTATAAAAAAGTTGAAGTTACTAAAACTAACTTCTCCAACCTTGGTAGCACACTCATAAAATTGGTTGCATACTACTCTAAATCGTATGGTAAGCAAAATAATAAGGTTTACATCAAGTTATCACATAGTAGTTTCCCGCAAAATTCATCTCTACACTATTGAGCTGAATGCATTACTTTCTATTCTATGCATTTTGAGTTATGGATGTGTACATAACTACTCAGTGTGAGGTGGAACGGTATAAATATTGCATGTATCCTAATCAGAGCCATGAAATACTCAAATGCAAGGTGAATTCAGGAAGCTACCTCTTAACATTTAGAGTGGAACAGTAAATATCTTTGTTAAGTTCTGTAAACCGTAATGCTCCATTGTGTAAAAAAGTTGAAGTTACTAAAAGTAACTTCTCGAACATTGGTAGCACACTCATAAAATCGGTTGCATACTACTCTAAGTGATGTGGTAAGTAAAATAATAAGGTTTACATCAAGTTATCACATAGTAGTTTCCCGCAAAATTCAACTTTACACTCTATTGAGCTGAAGGCATTACTTCCTATTCTATGCATTTTGATTTATGAATGTGTACATAACCACTCAGGGTGAGGTGGAACGGTATAAATATTGCATGTATCCTACTCAGATCCATGGAATACTCAAATGCAAGGTGAATTCAGGAAGCTACCTCCTAACATTTAGAGTGGAACAGTAAAAATCTTTGTTTAGTTCTGTAAACGGTAATGTTCCATTGTGTAAAAAAGTTGAAGTTACTAAAAGTAACTTCTCCAACATTGGTAGCACACTCATAAAATCGGTTGCATACCACTCTAAATCATATGGTAAGCAAAATAATATGGTTTACATGAAGTTATCACATAGTAGTTTCCCGCAAAATTCAACTTTACACTCTATTGAGCTGAATGCATTACTTCCTATTCTATGCATTTTGATTTATGGATGTGTACATAACCACTCAGGGTGAGGTGGAACGGTATAAATATTGCATGTATCCTACTCAGAGCCATGGAATACTCAAATGCAAGGTGAATTCAGGAAGCTACCTCCTAACATTTAGAGTGGAACAGTAAATATCTTTGTTTAGTTCTGTAAACGGTAATGTTCCATTGTATAAAAAAGTTGAAGTTACTAAAACTAACTTCTCCAACCTTGGTAGCACACTCATAAAATTGGTTGCATACTACTCTAAATCGTATGGTAAGCAAAATAATAAGGTTTACATCAAGTTATCACATAGTAGTTTCCCGCAAAATTCATCTCTACACTATTGAGCTGAATGCATTACGTTCTATTCTATGCATTTTGAGTTATGGATGTGTACATAACTACTCAGGGTGAGGTGGAACGGTATAAATATTGCATGTATCCTAATCAGAGCAATGAAATACTCAAATGCAAGGTGAATTCAGGAAGCTACCTCTTAACATTTAGAGTGGAACAGTAAATATCTTTGTTAAGTTCTGTAAACCGTAATGTTCCATTGTGTAAAAAAGTTGAAGTTACTAAAAGTAACTTCTCGAACATTGGTAGCACACTCATAAAATCGGTTGCATACTACTCTAAGTGATGTGGTAAGTAAAATAATAAGGTTTACATCAAGTTATCACATAGTAGTTTCCCGCAAAATTCAACTTTACACTCTATTGAGCTGAATGCATTACTTCCTATTCTATGCATTTTGATTTATGGATGTGTACATAACCACTCAGGGTGAGGTGGAACGGTATAAATATTGCATGTATCCTACTCAGAGCCATGGAATACTCAAATGCAAGGTGAATTCAGGAAGCTACCTCATAACATTTAGAGTGGAACAGTAAAAATCTTTGTTTAGTTCTGTAAACGGTAATGTTCCATTGTGTAAAAAAGTTGAAGTTACTAAAAGTAACTTCTCCAACATTGGTAGCACACTCATAAAATCGGTTGCATACTACTCTAAATCATATGGTAAGCAAAATAATATGGTTTACATGAAGTTATCACATAGTAGTTTCCCGCAAAATTCAACTTTACACTCTATTGAGCTGAATGCATTACTTTTTATTCTATGCATTTTGAGTTATGGATGTGTACATAACTACTCAGGGTGAGGTGGAACGGTATAAATATTGCATGTATCCTACTCAGAGCCATGAAATACTCAAATGCAAGGTAAATTCAGGAAGCTACCTCATAACATTTAGAGTGGAACAGTAAATATCTTTGTTTAGTTCTGTAAATGGTAATGTTCCATTGTGTAGAAAAGTTGAAGTTACTAAAAGTAACTTCTCCAACCTTGGTAGCACAGTCATAAAATCGTTTGCATACTACTCTAAGTGATGTGGTAAGTAAAATAATAAGGTTTACATCAAGTTATCACATAGTAGTTTCCCGCAAAATTCATCTCTACACTATTGAGCTGAATGCATTACTTTCTATTCTATGCATTTTGAGTTATGGATGTGTACATAACTACTCAGGGTGAGGTGGAACGGTATAAATATTGCATGTATCCTAATCAGAGCCATGAAATACTCAAATGCAAGGTGAATTCAGGAAGCTACCTCTTAACATTTAGAGTGGAACAGTAAATATCTTTGTTAAGTTCTGTAAACCGTAATGTTCCATTGTGTAAAAAAGTTGAAGTTACTAAAAGTAACTTCTCCAACATTGGTAGCACACTCATAAAATCGGTTGCATACTACTCTAAATCATATGGTAAGCAAAATAATATGGTTTACATGAAGTTATCACATAGTAGTTTCCCTCAAAATTCAACTTTACACTCTATTGAGCTGAATGCATTACTTTCTATTCTATGCATTTTGATTTATGGATGTGTACATAACTACTCAGGGTGAGGTGGAACGGTATAAATATTGCATGTATCCTACTCAGAGCCATGAAATACTCAAATGCAAGGTGAATTCAGGAAGCTACCTCATAACATTTAGAGTGGAACAGTAAATATCTTTGTTTAGTTCTGTAAATGGTAATGTTCCATTGTGTAGAAAAGTTGAAGTTACTAAAAGTAACTTCTCCAACCTTGGTAGCACACTCATAAAATTGGTTGCATACTACTCTAAATCGGATGGTAAGCAAAATAATAAGGTTTACATCAAGTTATCACATAGTAGTTTCCCGCAAAATTCATCTCTACACTCTATTGAGCTGAATGCATTACTTTCTATTCTATGCATTTTGATTTATGGATGTGTACATAACCACTCAGGGTGAGGTGGAACGGTATAAATATTGCATGTATCCTACTCAGAGCCATGGAATACTCAAATGCAAGGTGAATTCAGGAAGCTACCTCCTAACATTTAGAGTGGAACAGTAAATATCTTTGTTTAGTTCTGTAAACGGTAATGTTCCATTGTATAAAAAAGTTGAAGTTACTAAAACTAACTTCTCCAACCTTGGTAGCACACTCATAAAATTGGTTGCATACTACTCTAAATCGTATGGTAAGCAAAATAATAAGGTTTACATCAAGTTATCACATAGTAGTTTCCCGCAAAATTCATCTCTACACTATTGAGCTGAATGCATTACTTTCTATTCTATGCATTTTGAGTTATGGATGTGTACATAACTACTCAGGGTGAGGTGGAACGGTATAAATATTGCATGTATCCTAATCAGAGCCATGAAATACTCAAATGCAAGGTCAATTCAGGAAGCTACCTCTTAACATTTAGAGTGGAACAGTAAATATCTTTGTTAAGTTCTGGAAACCGTAATGTTCCATTGTGTAAAAAAGTTGAAGTTAATAAAATTAACTTCTCCGACATTGGTAGCACACTCATAAAATCGGTTGCATACTACTCTAAATCATATGGTAAGCAAAATAATATGGTTTACATGAAGTTATCATATAGTAGTTTCCCTCAAAATTCAACTTTACACTCTATTGAGCTGAATGCATTACTTTCTATTCTATGCATTTTGAGTTATGGATGTGTACATAACTACTCAGGGTGAGGTGGAACGGTTTAAATATTGCATGTATCCTACTCAGAGCCATGGAATACTCAAATGCAAGGTGAATTCAGGAAGCTACCTCCTAACATTTAGAGTGGAACAGTAAATATCTTTGTTTAGTTCTGTAAACGGTAATGTTCCATTGTATAAAAAAGTTGAAGTTACTAAAACTAACTTCTCCAACCTTGGTAGCACACTCATAAAATTGGTTGCATACTACTCTAAATCGTATGGTAAGCAAAATAATAAGGTTTACATCAAGTTATCACATAGTAGTTTCCCGCAAAATTCATCTCTACACTATTGAGCTGAATGCATTACTTTCTATTCTATGCATTTTGAGTTATGGATGTGTACATAACTACTCAGGGTGAGGTGGAACGGTATAAATATTGCATGTATCCTAATCAGAGCCATGAAATACTCAAATGCAAGGTGAATTCAGGAAGCTACCTCTTAACATTTAGAGTGGAACAGTAAATATCTTTGTTAAGTTCTGTAAACCGTAATGTTCCATTGTGTAAAGAAGTTGAAGTTACTAAAAGTAACTTCTCGAACATTGGTAGCACACTCATAAAATCGGTTGCATACTACTCTAACTGATGTGGTAAGTAAAATAATAAGGTTTACATCAAGTTATGACATAGTAGTTTCCCGCAAAATTCAACTTTACACTCTATTGAGCTGAATGCATTACTTTTTATTCTATGCATTTTGAGTTATGGATGTGTACATAACTACTCAGGGTGAGGTGGAACGGTATAAATATTGCATGTATCCTACTCAGAGCCATGAAATACTCAAATGCAAGGTAAATTCAGGAAGCTACCTCATAACATTTAGAGTGGAACAGTAAATATCTTTGTTTAGTTCTGTAAATGGTAATGTTCCATTGTGTAGAAAAGTTGAAGTTACTAAAAGTAACTTCTCCAACCTTGGTAGCACACTCATAAAATCGTTTGCATACTACTCTAAGTGATGTGGTAAGTAAAATAATAAGGTTTACATCAAGTTATCACATAGTAGTTTCCCGCAAAATTCAACTTTACACTCTATTGAGCTGAATGCATTACTTCCTATTCTATGCATTTTGATTTATGGATGTGTACATAACCACTCAGGGTGAGGTGGAACGGTATAAATATTGCATGTATCCTACTCAGAGCCATGAAATACTCAAATGCAAGGTGAATTCAGGAAGCTACCTCATAACATTTAGAGTGGAACAGTAAATATCTTTGTTTAGTTCTGTAAATGGTAATGTTCCATTGTGTAGAAAAGTTGAAGTTACTAAAAGTAACTTCTCCAACCTTGGTAGCACACTCATAAAATTGGTTGCATACTACTCTAAATCGGATGGTAAGCAAAATAATAAGGTTTACATCAAGTTATCACATAGTAGTTTCCCGCAAAATTCATCTCTACACTCTATTGAGCTGAATGCATTACTTTCTATTCTATGCATTTTGATTTATGGATGTGTACATAACCACTCAGGGTGAGGTGGAACGGTATAAATATTGCATGTATCCTACTCAGAGCCATGGAATACTCAAATGCAAGGTGAATTCAGGAAGCTACCTCCTAACATTTAGAGTGGAACAGTAAATATCTTTGTTTAGTTCTGTAAACGGTAATGTTCCATTGTATAAAAAAGTTGAAGTTACTAAAACTAACTTCTCCAACCTTGGTAGCACACTCATAAAATTGGTTGCATACTACTCTAAATCGTATGGTAAGCAAAATAATAAGGTTTACATCAAGTTATCACATAGTAGTTTCCCGCAAAATTCAACTTTACACTCTATTGAGCTGAATGCATTACTTTCTATTCTATGCATTTTGAGTTATGGATGTGTACATAACTACTCAGGGTGAGGTGGAACGGTATAAATATTGCATGTATCCTACTCAGAGCCATGAAATACTCAAATGCAAGGTAAATTCAGGAAGCTACCTCATAACATTTAGAGTGGAACAGTAAATATCTTTGTTTAGTTCTGTAAATGGTAATGTTCCATTGTGTAGAAAAGTTGAAGTTACTAAAAGTAACTTCTCCAACCTTGGTAGCACACTCATAAAATCGTTTGCATACTCCTCTAAGTGACGTGGTAAGTAAAATAATAAGGTTTACATCAAGTTATCACATAGTAGTTTCCCGCAAAATTCAACTTTACACTCTATTGAGCTGAATGCATTACTTCCTATTCTATGCATTTTGAATTATGGATGTGTACATAACCACTCAGGGTGAGGTGGAACGGTATAAATATTGCAGGTATCCTACTCAGAGCCATCGAATACTCAAATGCAAGGTGAATTCAGGAAGCTAACTCATAACATTTAGAGTGGAACAGTAAAAATCTTTGTTTAGTTCTGTAAACGGTAATGTTCCATTGTGTAAAAAAGTTGAATTTACTAAAAGTAACTTCTCCAACATTGGTAGCACACTCATAAAATCGGTTGCATACTACTCTAAATCATATGGTAAGCAAAATAATATGGTTTACATGAAGTTATCACATAGTAGTTTCCCTCAAAATTCAACTTTACACTCTATTGAGCTGAATGCATTACTTTCTATTCTATGCATTTTGAGTTATGGATGTGTACATAACTACTCAGGGTGAGGTGGAACGGTATAAATATTGCATGTATCCTACTCAGAGCCATGAAATACTCAAATGCAAGGTGAATTCAGGAAGCTACCTCATAACATTTAGAGTGGAACAGTAAATATCTTTGTTTAGTTCTGTAAATGGTAATGTTCCATTGTGTAGAAAAGTTGAAGTTACTAAAAGTAACTTCTCCAACCTTGCTCGCACACTCATAAAATTGGTTGCATACTACTCTAAATCGTATGGTAAGCAAAATAATAAGGTTTACATCAAGTTATCACATAGTAGTTTCCCGCAAAATTCATCTCTACACTCTATTGAGCTGAATGCATTACTTTCTATTCTATGCATTTTGATTTATGGATGTGTACATAACTACTCAGGGTGAGGTGGAACGGTATAAATATTGCATGTATCCTACTCAGAGGCATGAAATACTCAAATGCAAGGTGAATTCAGGAAGCTACCTCTTAACATTTAGAGTGGAACAGTAAATATCTTTGTTAAGTTCTGTAAACCGTAATGTTCCATTGTGTAAAAAAGTTGAAGTTACTAAAAGTAACTTCTCGAACATTGGTAGCACACTCATAAAATCGGTGGCATACTACTCTAAGTGATGTGGTAAGTAAAATAATAAGGTTTACATCAAGTTATCACATAGTAGTTTCCCGCAAAATTCAACTTTACACTCTATTGAGCTGAATGCATTACTTTATATTCTATGCATTTTGAATTATGGATGTGTACATAACCACTCAGGGTGAGGTGGAACGGTATAAATATTGCAGGTATCCTACTCAGAGCCATCGAATACTCAAATGCAAGGTGAATTCAGGAAGCTAACTCATAACATTTAGAGTGGAACAGTAAAAATCTTTGTTTAGTTCTGTAAACGGTAATGTTCCATTGTGTAAAAAAGTTGAATTTACTAAAAGTAACTTCTCCACCATTGGTAGCACACTCATAAAATCGGTTGCATACTACTCTAAATCATATGGTAAGCAAAATAATATGGTTTACATGAAGTTATCACATAGTAGTTTCCCTCAAAATTCAACTTTACACTCTATTGAGCTGAATGCATTACTTTCTATTCTATGCATTTTGAGTTATGGATGTGTACATAACTACTCAGGGTGAGGTGGAACGGTATAAATATTGCATGTATCCTACTCAGAGGCATGAAATACTCAAATGCAAGGTGAATTCAGGAAGCTACCTCTTAACATTTAGAGTGGAACAGTAAATATCTTTGTTAAGTTCTGTAAACGGTAATGTTCCTTTGTGTAAAAAAGTTGAAGTTACTAAAAGTAACTTCTCGAACATTGGTAACACACTCATAAAATCGGTTGCATACTACTCTAAGTGATGTGGTAAGTAAAATAATAAGGTTTACATCAAGTTATCAGATAGTAGTTTCCCGCAAAATTCAACTTTACACTCTATTGAGCTGAATGCATTACTTTCTATTCTATGCATTTCGAGTTATGGATGTGTACATAACTACTCAGGGTGAGGTGGAACGGTATAAATATTGCATGTATCCTACTCAGAGCCATGAAATACTCAAATGCAAAGTAAATTCAGGAAGCTACCTCATAACATTTAGAGTGGAACAGTAAATATCTTTGTTTAGTTCTGTAAATGGTAATGTTCCATTGTGTAGAAAAGTTGAAGTTACTAAAAGTAACTTCTCCAACCTTGGTAGCACACTCATAAAATCGTTTGCATACTACTCTAAGTGATGTGGTAAGTAAAATAATAAGGTTTACATCAAGTTATCACATAGTAGTTTCCCGCAAAATTCAACTTTACACTCTATTGAGCTGAATGCATTACTTCCTATTCTATGCATTTTGAATTATGGATGTGTACATAACCACTCAGGGTGAGGTGGAACGGTATAAATATTGCAGGTATCCTACTCAGAGCCATCGAATACTCAAATGCAAGGTGAATTCAGGAAGCTAACTCATAACATTTAGAGTGGAACAGTAAAAATCTTTGTTTAGTTCTGTAAACGGTAATGTTCCATTGTGTAAAAAAGTTGAATTTACTAAAAGTAACTTCTCCAACATTGGTAGCACACTCATAAAATCGGTTGCATACTACTCTAAATCATATGGTAAGCAAAATAATATGGTTTACATGAAGTTATCACATAGTAGTTTCCCTCAAAATTCAACTTTACACTCTATTGAGCTGAATGCATTACTTTCTATTCTATGCATTTTGTGTTATGGATGTGTACATAACTACTCAGGGTGAGGTGGAACGGTATAAATATTGCATGTATCCTACTCAGAGCCATGAAATACTCAAATGCAAGGTGAATTCAGGAAGCTACCTCATAACATTTAGAGTGGAACAGTAAATATCTTTGTTTAGTTCTGTAAATGGTAATGTTCCATTGTGTAGAAAAGTTGAAGTTACTAAAAGTAACTTCTCCAACCTTGCTAGCACACTCATAAAATTGGTTGCATACTACTCTAAATCGTATGGTAAGCAAAATAATAAGGTTTACATCAAGTTATCACATAGTAGTTTCCCGCAAAATTCATCTCTACACTCTATTGAGCTGAATGCATTACTTTCTATTCTATGCATTTTGATTTATGGATGTGTACATAACTACTCAGGGTGAGGTGGAACGGTATAAATATTGCATGTATCCTACTCAGAGGCATGAAATACTCAAATGCAAGGTGAATTCAGGAAGCTACCTCTTAACATTTAGAGTGGAACAGTAAATATCTTTGTTAAGTTCTGTAAACCGTAATGTTCCATTGTGTAAAAAAGTTGAAGTTACTAAAAGTAACTTCTCGAACATTGGTAGCACACTCATAAAATCGGTGGCATACTACTCTAAGTGATGTGGTAAGTAAAATAATAAGGTTTACATCAAGTTATCACATAGTAGTTTCCCGCAAAATTCAACTTTACACTCTATTGAGCTGAATGCATTACTTTATATTCTATGCATTTTGAATTATGGATGTGTACATAACCACTCAGGGTGAGGTGGAACGGTATAAATATTGCAGGTATCCTACTCAGAGCCATCGAATACTCAAATGCAAGGTGAATTCAGGAAGCTAACTCATAACATTTAGAGTGGAACAGTAAAAATCTTTGTTTAGTTCTGTAAACGGTAATGTTCCATTGTGTAAAAAAGTTGAATTTACTAAAAGTAACTTCTCCAACATTGGTAGCACACTCATAAAATCGGTTGCATACTACTCTAAATCATATGGTAAGCAAAATAATATGGTTTACATGAAGTTATCACATAGTAGTTTCCCTCAAAATTCAACTTTACACTCTATTGAGCTGAATGCATTACTTTCTATTCTATGCATTTTGAGTTATGGATGTGTACATAACCACTCAGGGTGAGGTGGAACGGTATAAATATTGCATGTATCCTACTCAGAGCCATGGAATACTCAAATGCAAGGTGAATTCAGGAAGCTACCTCTTAACATTTAGAGTGGAACAGTAAATATATTTGTTAAGTTCTGTAAACGGTAATGTTCCTTTGTGTAAAAAAGTTGAAGTTAATAAAAGTAACTTCTCCAACATTGGTAACACACTCATAAAATCGGTTGCATACTACTCTAAGTGATGTGGTAAGTAAAATAATAAGGTTTACATCAAGTTATCAGATAGTAGTTTCCCTCAAAATTCAACTTTACACTCTATTGAGCTGAATGCATTACTTTCTATTCTATGCATTTTGA
Organism: Hemitrygon akajei; assembly: GCF_048418815.1. NCBI lineage: Eukaryota > Metazoa > Chordata > Chondrichthyes > Myliobatiformes > Dasyatidae > Hemitrygon > Hemitrygon akajei. Next base: position 109,011,032 of record NC_133129.1, on the reverse strand, counting down.
GTTATGGATGTGTACATAACTACTCAGGGTGAGGTGGAACGGTATAAATATTGCATGTATCCTACTCAGAGCCATGAAATACTCAAATGCAAGGTAAATTCAGGAATCTACCTCATAACATTTAGAGTGGAACAGTAAATATCTTTGTTTAGTTCTGTAAATGGTAATGTTCCATTGTGTAGAAAAGTTGAAGTTACTAAAAGTAACTTCTCCAACCTTGGTAGCACACTCATAAAATCGTTTGCATACTACTCTAAGTGATGTGGTAAGTAAAATAATAAGGGTTACATCAAGTTATCACATAGTAGTTTCCCGCAAAATTCAACTTTACACTCTATTGAGCTGAATGCATTACTTCCTATTCTATGCATTTTGAGTTATGGATGTGTACATAACTACTCAGGGTGAGGTGGAACGGTATAAATATTGCATGCATCCTACTCAGAGCCATGAAATACTCAAATGCAAGGTAAATTCAGGAAGCTACCTCATAACATTTAGAGTGGAACAGTAAAAATCTTTGTTTAGTTCTGTAAACGGCAATGTTCCATTGTGTAAAAAAGTTGAAGTTACTAAAAGTAACTTCTCCAACATTGGTAGCACACTCATAAAATCGGTTGCATACTACTCTAAATCATATGGTAAGCAAAATAATATGGTTTACATGAAGTTATCACATAGTAGTTTCCCTCAAAATTCAACTTTACACTCTATTGAGCTGAATGCATTACTTTCTATTCTATGCATTTTGAGTTATGGATGTGTACATAACTACTCAGGGTGAGGTGGAACGGTATAAATATTGCATGTATCCTACTCAGAGCCATGAAATACTCAAATGCCAGGTGAATTCAGGAAGCTACCTCCTAACATTTAGAGTGGAACAGTAAATATCTTTGTTTAGTTCTGTAAATGGTAATGTTCCATTGTGTAGAAAGTTGAAGTTACTAAAACTAACTTCTCCAACCTTGGTAGCACACTCATAAAATTGGTTGCATACTACTCTAAATCGTATGGTAAGCAAAATAATAAGGTTTACATCAAGTTATCACATAGTAGTTTCCCGCAAAATTCATCTCTACACTATTGAGCTGAATGCATTACTTTCTATTCTATGCATTTTGAGTTATGGATGTGTACATAACTACTCAGGGTGAGGTGGAACGGTATAAATATTGCATGTATCCTAATCAGAGCCATGAAATACTCAAATGCAAGGTGAATTCAGGAAGCTACCTCTTAACATTTAGAGTGGAACAGTAAATATCTTTGTTAAGTTCTGTAAACCGTAATGTTCCATTGTGTAAAAAAGTTGAAGTTACTAAAAGTAACTTCTCCAACATTGGTAGCACACTCATAAAATCGGTTGCATACTACTCTAAATCATATGGTAAGCAAAATAATATGGTTTACATGAAGTTATCACATAGTAGTTTCCCTCAAAATTCAACTTTACACTCTATTGAGCTGAATGCATTACTTTCTATTCTATGCATTTTGATTTATGGATGTGTACATAACTACTCAGGGTGAGGTGGAACGGTATAAATATTGCATGTATCCTACTCAGAGCCATGAAATACTCAAATGCAAGGTGAATTCAGGAAGCTACCTCATAACATTTAGAGTGGAACAGTAAATATCTTTGTTTAGTTCTGTAAATGGTAATGTTCCATTGTGTAGAAAAGTTGAAGTTACTAAAAGTAACTTCTCCAACCTTGGTAGCACACTCATAAAATTGGTTGCATACTACTCTAAATCGGATGGTAAGCAAAATAATAAGGTTTACATCAAGTTATCACATAGTAGTTTCCCGCAAAATTCATCTCTACACTCTATTGAGCTGAATGCATTACTTTCTATTCTATGCATTTTGATTTATGGATGTGTACATAACCACTCAGGGTGAGGTGGAACGGTATAAATATTGCATGTATCCTACTCAGAGCCATGGAATACTCAAATGCAAGGTGAATTCAGGAAGCTACCTCCTAACATTTAGAGTGGAACAGTAAATATCTTTGTTTAGTTCTGTAAACGGTAATGTTCCATTGTATAAAAAAGTTGAAGTTACTAAAACTAACTTCTCCAACCTTGGTAGCACACTCATAAAATTGGTTGCATACTACTCTAAATCGTATGGTAAGCAAAATAATAAGGTTTACATCAAGTTATCACATAGTAGTTTCCCGCAAAATTCAACTTTACACTCTATTGAGCTGAAAGCATTACTTTCTATTCTATGCATTTTGAGTTATGGATGTGTACATAACTACTCAGGGTGAGGTGGAACGGTATAAATATTGCATGTATCCTACTCAGAGCCATGAAATACTCAAATGCAAGGTAAATTCAGGAAGCTACCTCATAACATTTAGAGTGGAACAGTAAATATCTTTGTTTAGTTCTGTAAATGGTAATGTTCCATTGTGTAGAAAAGTTGAAGTTACTAAAAGTAACTTCTCCAACCTTGGTAGCACACTCATAAAATCGTTTGCATACTACTCTAAGTGACGTGGTAAGTAAAATAATAAGGTTTACATCAAGTTATCACATAGTAGTTTCCCGCAAAATTCAACTTTACACTCTATTGAGCTGAATGCATTACTTCCTATTCTATGCATTTTGAATTATGGATGTGTACATAACCACTCAGGGTGAGGTGGAACGGTATAAATATTGCAGGTATCCTACTCAGAGCCATCGAATACTCAAATGCAAGGTGAATTCAGGAAGCTAACTCATAACATTTAGAGTGGAACAGTAAATATCTTTGTTTAGTTCTGTAAATGGTAATGTTCCATTGTGTAGAAAGTTGAAGTTACTAAAACTAACTTCTCCAACCTTGGTAGCACACTCATAAAATTGGTTGCATACTACTCTAAATCGTATGGTAAGCAAAATAATAAGGTTTACATCAAGTTATCACATAGTAGTTTCCCGCAAAATTCATCTCTACACTATTGAGCTGAATGCATTACTTTCTATTCTATGCATTTTGAGTTATGGATGTGTACATAACTACTCAGGGTGAGGTGGAACGGTATAAATATTGCATGTATCCTAATCAGAGCCATGAAATACTCAAATGCAAGGTGAATTCAGGAAGCTACCTCTTAACATTTAGAGTGGAACAGTAAATATCTTTGTTAAGTTCTGTAAACCGTAATGTTCCATTGTGTAAAAAAGTTGAAGTTACTAAAAGTAACTTCTCCAACATTGGTAGCACACTCATAAAATCGGTTGCATACTACTCTAAATCATATGGTAAGCAAAATAATATGGTTTACATGAAGTTATCACATAGTAGTTTCCCTCAAAATTCAACTTTACACTCTATTGAGCTGAATGCATTACTTTCTATTCTATGCATTTTGATTTATGGATGTGTACATAACTACTCAGGGTGAGGTGGAACGGTATAAATATTGCATGTATCCTACTCAGAGCCATGAAATACTCAAATGCAAGGTGAATTCAGGAAGCTACCTCATAACATTTAGAGTGGAACAGTAAATATCTTTGTTTAGTTCTGTAAATGGTAATGTTCCATTGTGTAGAAAAGTTGAAGTTACTAAAAGTAACTTCTCCAACCTTGGTAGCACACTCATAAAATTGGTTGCATACTACTCTAAATCGGATGGTAAGCAAAATAATAAGGTTTACATCAAGTTATCACATAGTAGTTTCCCGCAAAATTCAACTTTACACTCTATTGAGCTGAAAGCATTACTTTCTATTCTATGCATTTTGAGTTATGGATGTGTACATAACTACTCAGGGTGAGGTGGAACGGTATAAATATTGCATGTATCCTACTCAGAGCCATGAAATACTCAAATGCAAGGTAAATTCAGGAAGCTACCTCATAACATTTAGAGTGGAACAGTAAATATCTTTGTTTAGTTCTGTAAATGGTAATGTTCCATTGTGTAGAAAAGTTGAAGTTACTAAAAGTAACTTCTCCAACCTTGGTAGCACACTCATAAAATCGTTTGCATACTACTCTAAGTGACGTGGTAAGTAAAATAATAAGGTTTACATCAAGTTATCACATAGTAGTTTCCCGCAAAATTCAACTTTACACTCTATTGAGCTGAATGCATTACTTCCTATTCTATGCATTTTGAATTATGGATGTGTACATAACCACTCAGGGTGAGGTGGAACGGTATAAATATTGCAGGTATCCTACTCAGAGCCATCGAATACTCAAATGCAAGGTGAATTCAGGAAGCTAACTCATAACATTTAGAGTGGAACAGTAAATATCTTTGTTTAGTTCTGTAAATGGTAATGTTCCATTGTGTAGAAAGTTGAAGTTACTAAAACTAACTTCTCCAACCTTGGTAGCACACTCATAAAATTGGTTGCATACTACTCTAAATCATATGGTAAGCAAAATAATAAGGTTTACATCAAGTTATCACATAGTAGTTTCCCGCAAAATTCATCTCTACACTATTGAGCTGAATGCATTACTTTCTATTCTATGCATTTTGAGTTATGGATGTGTACATAACTACTCAGGGTGAGGTGGAACGGTATAAATATTGCATGTATCCTAATCAGAGCCATGAAATACTCAAATGCAAGGTGAATTCAGGAAGCTACCTCTTAACATTTAGAGTGGAACAGTAAATATCTTTGTTAAGTTCTGTAAACCGTAATGTTCCATTGTGTAAAAAAGTTGAAGTTACTAAAAGTAACTTCTCCAACATTGGTAGCACACTCATAAAATCGGTTGCATACTACTCTAAATCATATGGTAAGCAAAATAATATGGTTTACATGAAGTTATCACATAGTAGTTTCCCTCAAAATTCAACTTTACACTCTATTGAGCTGAATGCATTACTTTCTATTCTATGCATTTTGATTTATGGATGTGTACATAACTACTCAGGGTGAGGTGGAACGGTATAAATATTGCATGTATCCTACTCAGAGCCATGAAATACTCAAATGCAAGGTGAATTCAGGAAGCTACCTCATAACATTTAGAGTGGAACAGTAAATATCTTTGTTTAGTTCTGTAAATGGTAATGTTCCATTGTGTAGAAAAGTTGAAGTTACTAAAAGTAACTTCTCCAACCTTGGTAGCACACTCATAAAATTGGTTGCATACTACTCTAAATCGGATGGTAAGCAAAATAATAAGGTTTACATCAAGTTATCACATAGTAGTTTCCCGCAAAATTCAACTTTACACTCTATTGAGCTGAAAGCATTACTTTCTATTCTATGCATTTTGAGTTATGGATGTGTACATAACTACTCAGGGTGAGGTGGAACGGTATAAATATTGCATGTATCCTACTCAGAGCCATGAAATACTCAAATGCAAGGTAAATTCAGGAAGCTACCTCATAACATTTAGAGTGGAACAGTAAATATCTTTGTTTAGTTCTGTAAATGGTAATGTTCCATTGTGTAGAAAAGTTGAAGTTACTAAAAGTAACTTCTCCAACCTTGGTAGCACACTCATAAAATCGTTTGCATACTACTCTAAGTGACGTGGTAAGTAAAATAATAAGGTTTACATCAAGTTATCACATAGTAGTTTCCCGCAAAATTCAACTTTACACTCTATTGAGCTGAATGCATTACTTCCTATTCTATGCATTTTGAATTATGGATGTGTACATAACCACTCAGGGTGAGGTGGAACGGTATAAATATTGCAGGTATCCTACTCAGAGCCATCGAATACTCAAATGCAAGGTGAATTCAGGAAGCTAACTCATAACATTTAGAGTGGAACAGTAAAAATCTTTGTTTAGTTCTGTAAACGGTAATGTTCCATTGTGTAAAAAAGTTGAATTTACTAAAAGTAACTTCTCCAACATTGGTAGCACACTCATAAAATCGGTTGCATACTACTCTAAATCATATGGTAAGCAAAATAATATGGTTTACATGAAGTTATCACATAGTAGTTTCCCTCAAAATTCAACTTTACACTCTATTGAGCTGAATGCATTACTTTCTATTCTATGCATTTTGAGTTATGGATGTGTACATAACTACTCAGGGTGAGGTGGAACGGTATAAATATTGCATGCATCCTACTCAGAGCCATGAAATACTCAAATGCAAGGTGAATTCAGGAAGCTACCTCATAACATTTAGAGTGGAACAGTAAATATCTTTGTTTAGTTCTGTAAATGGTAATGTTCCATTGTGTAGAAAAGTTGAAGTTACTAAAAGTAACTTCTCCAACCTTGGTAGCACACTCATAAAATTGGTTGCATACTACTCTAAATCGTATGGTAAGCAAAATAATAAGGTTTACATCAAGTTATCACATAGTAGTTTCCCGCAAAATTCATCTCTACACTCTATTGAGCTGAATGCATTACTTTCTATTCTATGCATTTTGAGTTATGGATGTGTACATAACTACTCAGGGTGAGGTGGAACGGTATAAATATTGCATGTATCCTAATCAGAGCCATGAAATACTCAAATGCAAGGTGAATTCAGGAAGCTACCTCTTAACATTTAGAGTGGAACAGTAAATATCTTTGTTTAGTTCTGTAAACCGTAATGTTCCATTGTGTAAAAAAGTTGAAGTTACTAAAAGTAACTTCTCGAACATTGGTAGCACACTCATAAAATCGGTTGCATACTACTCTAAGTGATGTGGTAAGTAAAATAATAAGGTTTACATCAAGTTATCAGATAGTAGTTTCCCGCAAAATTCAACTTTACACTCTATTGAGCTGAAAGCATTACTTTCTATTCTATGCATTTTGAGTTATGGATGTGTACATAACTACTCAGGGTGAGGTGGAACGGTATAAATATTGCATGTATCCTACTCAGAGCCATGAAATACTCAAATGCAAGGTAAATTCAGGAAGCTACCTCATAACATTTAGAGTGGAACAGTAAATATCTTTGTTTAGTTCTGTAAATGGTAATGTTCCATTGTGTAGAAAAGTTGAAGTTACTAAAAGTAACTTCTCCAACATTGGTAGCACACTCATAAAATCGGTTGCATACTACTCTAAATCATATGGTAAGCAAAATAATATGGTTTACATGAAGTTATCACATAGTAGTTTCCCTCAAAATTCAACTTTACACTCTATTGAGCTGAATGCATTACTTTCTATTCTATGCATTTTGAGTTATGGATGTGTACATAACTACTCAGGGTGAGGTGGAACGGTATAAATATTGCATGTATCCTACTCAGAGCCATGAAATACTCAAATGCAAGGTGAATTCAGGAAGCTACCTCATAACATTTAGAGTGGAACAGTAAATATCTTTGTTTAGTTCTGTAAATGGTAATGTTCCATTGTGTAGAAAAGTTGAAGTTACTAAAAGTAACTTCTCCAACCTTGCTAGCACACTCATAAAATCGGTTGCATACTACTCTAAATCATATGGTAAGCAAAATAATATGGTTTACATGAAGTTATCACATAGTAGTTTCCCTCAAAATTCAACTTTACACTCTATTGAGCTGAAGGCATTACTTTCTATTCTATGCATTTTGAGTTATGGATGTGTACATAACTACTCAGGGTGAGGTGGAACGGTATAAATATTGCATGTATCCTACTCAGAGGCATGAAATACTCAAATGCAAGGTGAATTCAGGAAGCTACCTCTTAACATTTAGAGTGGAACAGTAAATATCTTTGTTAAGTTCTGTAAACGGTAATGTTCCTTTGTGTAAAAAAGTTGAAGTTACTAAAAGTAACTTCTCGAACATTGGTAACACACTCATAAAATCGGTTGCATACTACTCTAAGTGATGTGGTAAGTAAAATAATAAGGTTTACATCAAGTTATCAGATAGTAGTTTCCCGCAAAATTCAACTTTACACTCTATTGAGCTGAATGCATTACTTTCTATTCTATGCATTTTGAGTTATGGATGTGTACATAACTACTCAGGGTGAGGTGGAACGGTATAAATATTGCATGTATCCTACTCAGAGCCATGAAATACTCAAATGCAAGGTGAATTCAGGAAGCTACCTCATAACATTTAGAGTGGAACAGTAAATATCTTTGTTTAGTTCTGTAAATGGTAATGTTCCATTGTGTAGAAAGTTGAAGTTACTAAAACTAACTTCTCCAACCTTGGTAGCACACTCATAAAATTGGTTGCATACTACTCTAAATCGTATGGTAAGCAAAATAATAAGGTTTACATCAAGTTATCACATAGTAGTTTCCCGCAAAATTCATCTCTACACTATTGAGCTGAATGCATTACTTTCTATTCTATGCATTTTGAGTTATGGATGTGTACATAACTACTCAGGGTGAGGTGGAACGGTATAAATATTGCATGTATCCTAATCAGAGCCATGAAATACTCAAATGCAAGGTGAATTCAGGAAGCTACCTCTTAACATTTAGAGTGGAACAGTAAATATCTTTGTTAAGTTCTGTAAACCGTAATGTTCCATTGTGTAAAAAAGTTGAAGTTACTAAAAGTAACTTCTCCAACATTGGTAGGACACTCATAAAATCGGTTGCATACTACTCTAAATCATATGGTAAGCAAAATAATATGGTTTACATGAAGTTATCACATAGTAGTTTCCCTCAAAATTCAACTTTACACTCTATTGAGCTGAATGCATTACTTTCTATTCTATGCATTTTGATTTATGGATGTGTACATAACTACTCAGGGTGAGGTGGAACGGTATAAATATTGCATGTATCCTACTCAGAGCCATGAAATACTCAAATGCAAGGTGAATTCAGGAAGCTACCTCATAACATTTAGAGTGGAACAGTAAATATCTTTGTTTAGTTCTGTAAATGGTAATGTTCCATTGTGTAGAAAAGTTGAAGTTACTAAAAGTAACTTCTCCAACCTTGGTAGCACACTCATAAAATTGGTTGCATACTACTCTAAATCGGATGGTAAGCAAAATAATAAGGTTTACATCAAGTTATCACATAGTAGTTTCCCGCAAAATTCATCTCTACACTCTATTGAGCTGAATGCATTACTTTCTATTCTATGCATTTTGATTTATGGATGTGTACATAACCACTCAGGGTGAGGTGGAACGGTATAAATATTGCATGTATCCTACTCAGAGCCATGGAATACTCAAATGCAAGGTGAATTCAGGAAGCTACCTCCTAACATTTAGAGTGGAACAGTAAATATCTTTGTTTAGTTCTGTAAACGGTAATGTTCCATTGTATAAAAAAGTTGAAGTTACTAAAACTAACTTCTCCAACCTTGGTAGCACACTCATAAAATTGGTTGCATACTACTCTAAATCGTATGGTAAGCAAAATAATAAGGTTTACATCAAGTTATCACATAGTAGTTTCCCGCAAAATTCAACTTTACACTCTATTGAGCTGAATGCATTACTTTCTATTCTATGCATTTTGAGTTATGGATGTGTACATAACTACTCAGGGTGAGGTGGAACGGTATAAATATTGCATGTATCCTACTCAGAGCCATGAAATACTCAAATGCAAGGTAAATTCAGGAAGCTACCTCATAACATTTAGAGTGGAACAGTAAATATCTTTGTTTAGTTCTGTAAATGGTAATGTTCCATTGTGTAGAAAAGTTGAAGTTACTAAAAGTAACTTCTCCAACCTTGGTAGCACACTCATAAAATCGTTTGCATACTACTCTAAGTGACGTGGTAAGTAAAATAATAAGGTTTACATCAAGTTATCACATAGTAGTTTCCCGCAAAATTCAACTTTACACTCTATTGAGCTGAATGCATTACTTCCTATTCTATGCATTTTGAATTATGGATGTGTACATAACCACTCAGGGTGAGGTGGAACGGTATAAATATTGCAGGTATCCTACTCAGAGCCATCGAATACTCAAATGCAAGGTGAATTCAGGAAGCTAACTCATAACATTTAGAGTGGAACAGTAAAAATCTTTGTTTAGTTCTGTAAACGGTAATGTTCCATTGTGTAAAAAAGTTGAATTTACTAAAAGTAACTTCTCCAACATTGGTAGCACACTCATAAAATCGGTTGCATACTACTCTAAATCATATGGTAAGCAAAATAATATGGTTTACATGAAGTTATCACATAGTAGTTTCCCTCAAAATTCAACTTTACACTCTATTGAGCTGAATGCATTACTTTCTATTCTATGCATTTTGAGTTATGGATGTGTACATAACTACTCAGGGTGAGGTGGAACGGTATAAATATTGCATGTATCCTACTCAGAGCCATGAAATACTCAAATGCAAGGTGAATTCAGGAAGCTACCTCATAACATTTAGAGTGGAACAGTAAATATCTTTGTTTAGTTCTGTAAATGGTAATGTTCCATTGTGTAGAAAAGTTGAAGTTACTAAAAGTAACTTCTCCAACCTTGCTAGCACACTCATAAAATTGGTTGCATACTACTCTAAATCGTATGGTAAGCAAAATAATAAGGTTTACATCAAGTTATCAGATAGTAGTTTCCCGCAAAATTCATCTCTACACTCTATTGAGCTGAATGCATTACTTTCTATTCTATGCATTTTGATTTATGGATGTGTACATAACTACTCAGGGTGAGGTGGAACGGTATAAATATTGCATGTATCCTACTCAGAGCCATGAAATACTCAAATGCAAGGTGAATTCAGGAAGCTACCTCATAACATTTAGAGTGGAACAGTAAATATCTTTGTTTAGTTCTGTAAATGGTAATGTTCCATTGTGTAGAAAAGTTGAAGTTACTAAAAGTAACTTCTCCAACCTTGCTAGCACACTCATAAAATTGGTTGCATACTACTCTAAATCGTATGGTAAGCAAAATAATAAGGTTTACATCAAGTTATCAGATAGTAGTTTCCCGCAAAATTCATCTCTACACTCTATTGAGCTGAATGCATTACTTTCTATTCTATGCATTTTGATTTATGGATGTGTACATAACTACTCAGGGTGAGGTGGAACGGTATAAATATTGCATGTATCCTACTCAGAGGCATGAAATACTCAAATGCAAGGTGAATTCAGGAAGCTACCTCTTAACATTTAGAGTGGAACAGTAAATATCTTTGTTAAGTTCTGTAAACCGTAATGTTCCATTGTGTAAAAAAGTTGAAGTTACTAAAAGTAACTTCTCGAACATTGGTAGCACACTCATAAAATCGGTGGCATACTACTCTAAGTGATATGGTAAGTAAAATAATAAGGTTTACATCAAGTTATCACATAGTAGTTTCCCGCAAAATTCAACTTTACACTCTATTGAGCTGAATGCATTACTTTATATTCTATGCATTTTGAATTATGGATGTGTACATAACCACTCAGGGTGAGGTGGAACGGTATAAATATTGCAGGTATCCTACTCAGAGCCATCGAATACTCAAATGCAAGGTGAATTCAGGAAGCTAACTCATAACATTTAGAGTGGAACAGTAAAAATCTTTGTTTAGTTCTGTAAACGGTAATGTTCCATTGTGTAAAAAAGTTGAATTTACTAAAAGTAACTTCTCCAACATTGGTAGCACACTCATAAAATCGGTTGCATACTACTCTAAATCATATGGTAAGCAAAATAATATGGTTTACATGAAGTTATCACATAGTAGTTTCCCTCAAAATTCAACTTTACACTCTATTGAGCTGAATGCATTACTTTCTATTCTATGCATTTTGAGTTATGGATGTGTACATAACTACTCAGGGTGAGGTGGAACGGTATAAATATTGCATGTATCCTACTCAGAGGCATGAAATACTCAAATGCAAGGTGAATTCAGGAAGCTACCTCTTAACATTTAGAGTGGAACAGTAAATATCTTTGTTAAGTTCTGTAAACGGTAATGTTCCTTTGTGTAAAAAAGTTGAAGTTACTAAAAGTAACTTCTCGAACATTGGTAACACACTCATAAAATCGGTTGCATACTACTCTAAGTGATGTGGTAAGTAAAATAATAAGGTTTACATCAAGTTATCAGATAGTAGTTTCCCGCAAAATTCAACTTTACACTCTATTGAGCTGAATGCATTACTTTCTATTCTATGCATTTTGAGTTATGGATGTGTACATAACTACTCAGGGTGAGGTGGAACGGTATAAATATTGCATGTATCCTACTCAGAGCCATGAAATACTCAAATGCAAGGTAAATTCAGGAAGCTACCTCATAACATTTAGAGTGGAACAGTAAATATCTTTGTTTAGTTCTGTAAATGGTAATGTTCCATTGTGTAGAAAAGTTGAAGTTACTAAAAGTAACTTCTCCAACCTTGGTAGCACACTCATAAAATCGTTTGCATACTACTCTAAGTGATGTGGTAAGTAAAATAATAAGGTTTACATCAAGTTATCACATAGTAGTTTCCCGCAAAATTCAACTTTACACTCTATTGAGCTGAATGCATTACTTCCTATTCTATGCATTTTGAATTATGGATGTGTACATAACCACTCAGGGTGAGGTGGAACGGTATAAATATTGCAGGTATCCTACTCAGAGCCATCGAATACTCAAATGCAAGGTGAATTCAGGAAGCTAACTCATAACATTTAGAGTGGAACAGTAAAAATCTTTGTTTAGTTCTGTAAACGGTAATGTTCCATTGTGTAAAAAAGTTGAATTTACTAAAAGTAACTTCTCCAACATTGGTAGCACACTCATAAAATCGGTTGCATACTACTCTAAATCATATGGTAAGCAAAATAATATGGTTTACATGAAGTTATCACATAGTAGTTTCCCTCAAAATTCAACTTTACACTCTATTGAGCTGAATGCATTACTTTCTATTCTATGCATTTTGAGTTATGGATGTGTACATAACTACTCAGGGTGAGGTGGAACGGTATAAATATTGCATGTATCCTACTCAGAGCCATGAAATACTCAAATGCAAGGTGAATTCAGGAAGCTACCTCATAACATTTAGAGTGGAACAGTAAATATCTTTGTTTAGTTCTGTAAATGGTAATGTTCCATTGTGTAGAAAAGTTGAAGTTACTAAAAGTAACTTCTCCAACCTTGCTAGCACACTCATAAAATTGGTTGCATACTACTCTAAATCGTATGGTAAGCAAAATAATAAGGTTTACATCAAGTTATCACATAGTAGTTTCCCGCAAAATTCATCTCTACACTCTATTGAGCTGAATGCATTACTTTCTATTCTATGCATTTTGATTTATGGATGTGTACATAACTACTCAGGGTGAGGTGGAACGGTATAAATATTGCATGTATCCTACTCAGAGGCATGAAATACTCAAATGCAAGGTGAATTCAGGAAGCTACCTCTTAACATTTAGAGTGGAACAGTAAATATCTTTGTTAAGTTCTGTAAACCGTAATGTTCCATTGTGTAAAAAAGTTGAAGTTACTAAAAGTAACTTCTCGAACATTGGTAGCACACTCATAAAATCGGTGGCATACTACTCTAAGTGATGTGGTAAGTAAAATAATAAGGTTTACATCAAGTTATCACATAGTAGTTTCCCGCAAAATTCAACTTTACACTCTATTGAGCTGAATGCATTACTTTATATTCTATGCATTTTGAATTATGGATGTGTACATAACCACTCAGGGTGAGGTGGAACGGTATAAATATTGCAGGTATCCTACTCAGAGCCATCGAATACTCAAATGCAAGGTGAATTCAGGAAGCTAACTCATAACATTTAGAGTGGAACAGTAAAAATCTTTGTTTAGTTCTGTAAACGGTAATGTTCCATTGTGTAAAAAAGTTGAATTTACTAAAAGTAACTTCTCCAACATTGGTAGCACACTCATAAAATCGGTTGCATACTACTCTAAATCATATGGTAAGCAAAATAATATGGTTTACATGAAGTTATCACATAGTAGTTTCCCGCAAAATTCAACTTTACACTCTATTGAGCTGAATGCATTACTTTCTATTCTATGCATTTTGAGTTATGGATGTGTACATAACTACTCAGGGTGAGGTGGAACGGTATAAATATTGCATGTATCCTACTCAGAGCCATGAAATACTCAAATGCAAGGTAAATTCAGGAAGCTACCAAATAACATTTAGAGTGGAACAGTAAATATCTTTGTTTAGTTCTGTAAATGGTAATGTTCCATTGTGTAGAAAAGTTGAAGTTACTAAAAGTAACTTCTCCAACCTTGGTAGCACACTCATAAAATCGTTTGCATACTACTCTAAGTGACGTGGTAAGTAAAATAATAAGGTTTACATCAAGTTATCACATAGTAGTTTCCCGCAAAATTCAACTTTACACTCTATTGAGCTGAATGCATTACTTCCTATTCTATGCATTTTGAATTATGGATGTGTACATAACCACTCAGGGTGAGGTGGAACGGTATAAATATTGCAGGTATCCTACTCAGAGCCATCGAATACTCAAATGCAAGGTGAATTCAGGAAGCTAACTCATAACATTTAGAGTGGAACAGTAAAAATCTTTGTTTAGTTCTGTAAACGGTAATGTTCCATTGTGTAAAAAAGTTGAATTTACTAAAAGTAACTTCTCCAACATTGGTAGCACACTCATAAAATCGGTTGCATACTACTCTAAATCATATGGTAAGCAAAATAATATGGTTTACATGAAGTTATCACATAGTAGTTTCCCTCAAAATTCAACTTTACACTCTATTGAGCTGAATGCATTACTTTCTATTCTATGCATTTTGAGTTATGGATGTGTACATAACTACTCAGGGTGAGGTGGAACGGTATAAATATTGCATGTATCCTACTCAGAGCCATGAAATACTCAAATGCAAGGTGAATTCAGGAAGCTACCTCATAACATTTAGAGTGGAACAGTAAATATCTTTGTTTAGTTCTGTAAATGGTAAAGTTCCATTGTGTAGAAAAGTTGAAGTTACTAAATGTAACTTCTCCAACCTTGCTAGCACACTCATAAAATTGGTTGCATACTACTCTAAATCGTATGGTAAGCAAAATAATAAGGTTTACATCAAGTTATCACATAGTAGTTTCCCGCAAAATTCATCTCTACACTCTATTGAGCTGAATGCATTACTTTCTATTCTATGCATTTTGATTTATGGATGTGTACATAACTACTCAGGGTGAGGTGGAACGGTATAAATATTGCATGTATCCTACTCAGAGGCATGAAATACTCAAATGCAAGGTGAATTCAGGAAGCTACCTCTTAACATTTAGAGTGGAACAGTAAATATCTTTGTTAAGTTCTGTAAACCGTAATGTTCCATTGTGTAAAAAAGTTGAAGTTACTAAAAGTAACTTCTCGAACATTGGTAGCACACTCATAAAATCGGTGGCATACTACTCTAAGTGATATGGTAAGTAAAATAATAAGGTTTACATCAAGTTATCACATAGTAGTTTCCCGCAAAATTCAACTTTACACTCTATTGAGCTGAATGCATTACTTTATATTCTATGCATTTTGAATTATGGATGTGTACATAACCACTCAGGGTGAGGTGGAACGGTATAAATATTGCAGGTATCCTACTCAGAGCCATCGAATACTCAAATGCAAGGTGAATTCAGGAAGCTAACTCATAACATTTAGAGTGGAACAGTAAAAATCTTTGTTTAGTTCTGTAAACGGTAATGTTCCATTGTGTAAAAAAGTTGAATTTACTAAAAGTAACTTCTCCAACATTGGTAGCACACTCATAAAATCGGTTGCATACTACTCTAAATCATATGGTAAGCAAAATAATATGGTTTACATGAAGTTATCACATAGTAGTTTCCCTCAAAATTCAACTTTACACTCTATTGAGCTGAATGCATTACTTCCTATTCTATGCATTTTGAGTTATGGATGTGTACATAACTACTCAGGGTGAGGTGGAACGGTATAAATATTGCATGTATCCTACTCAGAGGCATGAAATACTCAAATGCAAGGTGAATTCAGGAAGCTACCTCTTAACATTTAGAGTGGAACAGTAAATATCTTTGTTAAGTTCTGTAAACGGTAATGTTCCTTTGTGTAAAAAAGTTGAAGTTACTAAAAGTAACTTCTCGAACATTGGTAACACACTCATAAAATCGGTTGCATACTACACTAAGTGATGTGGTAAGTAAAATAATAAGGTTTACATCAAGTTATCAGATAGTAGTTTCCCGCAAAATTCAACTTTACACTCTATTGAGCTGAATGCATTACTTTCTATTCTATGCATTTTGAGTTATGGATGTGTACATAACTACTCAGGGTGAGGTGGAACGGTATAAATATTGCATGTATCCTACTCAGAGCCATGAAATACTCAAATGCAAGGTAAATTCAGGAAGCTACCTCATAACATTTAGAGTGGAACAGTAAATATCTTTGTTTAGTTCTGTAAATGGTAATGTTCCATTGTGTAGAAAAGTTGAAGTTACTAAAAGTAACTTCTCCAACCTTGGTAGCACACTCATAAAATCGTTTGCATACTACTCTAAGTGATGTGGTAAGTAAAATAATAAGGTTTACATCAAGTTATCACATAGTAGTTTCCCGCAAAATTCAACTTTACACTCTATTGAGCTGAATGCATTACTTCCTATTCTATGCATTTTGAATTATGGATGTGTACATAACCACTCAGGGTGAGGTGGAACGGTATAAATATTGCAGGTATCCTACTCAGAGCCATCGAATACTCAAATGCAAGGTGAATTCAGGAAGCTAACTCATAACATTTAGAGTGGAACAGTAAAAATCTTTGTTTAGTTCTGTAAACGGTAATGTTCCATTGTGTAAAAAAGTTGAATTTACTAAAAGTAACTTCTCCAACATTGGTAGCACACTCATAAAATCGGTTGCATACTACTCTAAATCATATGGTAAGCAAAATAATATGGTTTACATGAAGTTATCACATAGTAGTTTCCCTCAAAATTCAACTTTACACTCTATTGAGCTGAATGCATTACTTTCTATTCTATGCATTTTGAGTTATGGATGTGTACATAACTACTCAGGGTGAGGTGGAACGGTATAAATATTGCATGTATCCTACTCAGAGCCATGAAATACTCAAATGCAAGGTGAATTCAGGAAGCTACCTCATAACATTTAGAGTGGAACAGTAAATATCTTTGTTTAGTACTGTAAATGGTAATGTTCCATTGTGTAGAAAAGTTGAAGTTACTAAAAGTAACTTCTCCAACCTTGCTAGCACACTCATAAAATTGGTTGCATACTACTCTAAATCGTATGGTAAGCAAAATAATAAGGTTTACATCAAGTTATCACATAGTAGTTTCCCGCAAAATTCATCTCTACACTCTATTGAGCTGAATGCATTACTTTCTATTCTATGCATTTTGATTTATGGATGTGTACATAACTACTCAGGGTGAGGTGGAACGGTATAAATATTGCATGTATCCTACTCAGAGGCATGAAATACTCAAATGCAAGGTGAATTCAGGAAGCTACCTCTTAACATTTAGAGTGGAACAGTAAATATCTTTGTTAAGTTCTGTAAACCGTAATGTTCCATTGTGTAAAAAAGTTGAAGTTACTAAAAGTAACTTCTCGAACATTGGTAGCACACTCATAAAATCGGTGGCATACTACTCTAAGTGATGTGGTAAGTAAAATAATAAGGTTTACATCAAGTTATCACATAGTAGTTTCCCGCAAAATTCAACTTTACACTCTATTGAGCTGAATGCATTACTTTATATTCTATGCATTTTGAATTATGGATGTGTACATAACCACTCAGGGTGAGGTGGAACGGTATAAATATTGCAGGTATCCTACTCAGAGCCATCGAATACTCAAATGCAAGGTGAATTCAGGAAGCTAACTCATAACATTTAGAGTGGAACAGTAAAAATCTTTGTTTAGTTCTGTAAACGGTAATGTTCCATTGTGTAAAAAAGTTGAATTTACTAAAAGTAACTTCTCCAACATTGGTAGCACACTCATAAAATCGGTTGCATACTACTCTAAATCATATGGTAAGCAAAATAATATGGTTTACATGAAGTTATCACATAGTAGTTTCCCTCAAAATTCAACTTTACACTCTATTGAGCTGAATGCATTACTTTCTATTCTATGCATTTTGAGTTATGGATGTGTACATAACCACTCAGGGTGAGGTGGAACGGTATAAATATTGCATGTATCCTACTCAGAGCCATGGAATACTCAAATGCAAGGTGAATTCAGGAAGCTACCTCATAACATTTAGAGTGGAACAGTAAATATCTTTGTTTAGTTCTGTAAATGGTAAAGTTCCATTGTGTAGAAAAGTTGAAGTTACTAAATGTAACTTCTCCAACCTTGCTAGCACACTCATAAAATTGGTTGCATACTACTCTAAATCGTATGGTAAGCAAAATAATAAGGTTTACATCAAGTTATCACATAGTAGTTTCCCGCAAAATTCATCTCTACACTCTATTGAGCTGAATGCATTACTTTCTATTCTATGCATTTTGATTTATGGATGTGTACATAACTACTCAGGGTGAGGTGGAACGGTATAAATATTGCATGTATCCTACTCAGAGGCATGAAATACTCAAATGCAAGGTGAATTCAGGAAGCTACCTCTTAACATTTAGAGTGGAACAGTAAATATCTTTGTTAAGTTCTGTAAACCGTAATGTTCCATTGTGTAAAAAAGTTGAAGTTACTAAAAGTAACTTTTCGAACATTGGTAGCACACTCATAAAATCGGTGGCATACTACTCTAAGTGATATGGTAAGTAAAATAATAAGGTTTACATCAAGTTATCACATAGTAGTTTCCCGCAAAATTCAACTTTACACTCTATTGAGCTGAATGCATTACTTTATATTCTATGCATTTTGAATTATGGATGTGTACATAACCACTCAGGGTGAGGTGGAACGGTATAAATATTGCAGGTATCCTACTCAGAGCCATCGAATACTCAAATGCAAGGTGAATTCAGGAAGCTAACTCATAACATTTAGAGTGGAACAGTAAAAATCTTTGTTTAGTTCTGTAAACGGTAATGTTCCATTGTGTAAAAAAGTTGAATTTACTAAAAGTAACTTCTCCAACATTGGTAGCACACTCATAAAATCGGTTGCATACTACTCTAAATCATATGGTAAGCAAAATAATATGGTTTACATGAAGTTATCACATAGTAGTTTCCCTCAAAATTCAACTTTACACTCTATTGAGCTGAATGCATTACTTTCTATTCTATGCATTTTGAGTTATGGATGTGTACATAACTACTCAGGGTGAGGTGGAACGGTATAAATATTGCATGTATCCTACTCAGAGGCATGAAATACTCAAATGCAAGGTGAATTCAGGAAGCTACCTCTTAACATTTAGAGTGGAACAGTAAATATCTTTGTTAAGTTCTGTAAACCGTAATGTTCCATTGTGTAAAAAAGTTGAAGTTACTAAAAGTAACTTCTCGAACATTGGTAACACACTCATAAAATCGGTTGCATACTACTCTAAGTGATGTGGTAAGTAAAATAATAAGGTTTACATCAAGTTATCAGATAGTAGTTTCCCGCAAAATTCAACTTTACACTCTATTGAGCTGAATGCATTACTTTCTATTCTATGCATTTTGAGTTATGGATGTGTACATAACTACTCAGGGTGAGGTGGAACGGTATAAATATTGCATGTATCCTACTCAGAGCCATGAAATACTCAAATGCAAGGTAAATTCAGGAAGCTACCTCATAACATTTAGAGTGGAACAGTAAATATCTTTGTTTAGTTCTGTAAATGGTAATGTTCCATTGTGTAGAAAAGTTGAAGTTACTAAAAGTAACTTCTCCAACCTTGGTAGCACACTCATAAAATCGTTTGCATACTACTCTAAGTGATGTGGTAAGTAAAATAATAAGGTTTACATCAAGTTATCACATAGTAGTTTCCCGCAAAATTCAACTTTACACTCTATTGAGCTGAATGCATTACTTCCTATTCTATGCATTTTGAATTATGGATGTGTACATAACCACTCAGGGTGAGGTGGAACGGTATAAATATTGCAGGTATCCTACTCAGAGCCATCGAATACTCAAATGCAAGGTGAATTCAGGAAGCTAACTCATAACATTTAGAGTGGAACAGTAAAAATCTTTGTTTAGTTCTGTAAACGGTAATGTTCCATTGTGTAAAAAAGTTGAATTTACTAAAAGTAACTTCTCCAACATTGGTAGCACACTCATAAAATCGGTTGCATACTACTCTAAATCATATGGTAAGCAAAATAATATGGTTTACATGAAGTTATCACATAGTAGTTTCCCTCAAAATTCAACTTTACACTCTATTGAGCTGAATGCATTACTTTCTATTCTATGCATTTTGAGTTATGGATGTGTACATAACTACTCAGGGTGAGGTGGAACGGTATAAATATTGCATGTATCCTACTCAGAGCCATGAAATACTCAAATGCAAGGTGAATTCAGGAAGCTACCTCATAACATTTAGAGTGGAACAGTAAATATCTTTGTTTAGTACTGTAAATGGTAATGTTCCATTGTGTAGAAAAGTTGAAGTTACTAAAAGTAACTTCTCCAACCTTGCTAGCACACTCATAAAATTGGTTGCATACTACTCTAAATCGTATGGTAAGCAAAATAATAAGGTTTACATCAAGTTATCACATAGTAGTTTCCCGCAAAATTCATCTCTACACTCTATTGAGCTGAATGCATTACTTTCTATTCTATGCATTTTGATTTATGGATGTGTACATAACTACTCAGGGTGAGGTGGAACGGTATAAATATTGCATGTATCCTACTCAGAGGCATGAAATACTCAAATGCAAGGTGAATTCAGGAAGCTACCTCTTAACATTTAGAGTGGAACAGTAAATATCTTTGTTAAGTTCTGTAAACCGTAATGTTCCATTGTGTAAAAAAGTTGAAGTTACTAAAAGTAACTTCTCGAACATTGGTAGCACACTCATAAAATCGGTGGCATACTACTCTAAGTGATGTGGTAAGTAAAATAATAAGGTTTACATCAAGTTATCACATAGTAGTTTCCCGCAAAATTCAACTTTACACTCTATTGAGCTGAATGCATTACTTTATATTCTATGCATTTTGAATTATGGATGTGTACATAACCACTCAGGGTGAGGTGGAACGGTATAAATATTGCAGGTATCCTACTCAGAGCCATCGAATACTCAAATGCAAGGTGAATTCAGGAAGCTAACTCATAACATTTAGAGTGGAACAGTAAAAATCTTTGTTTAGTTCTGTAAACGGTAATGTTCCATTGTGTAAAAAAGTTGAATTTACTAAAAGTAACTTCTCCAACATTGGTAGCACACTCATAAAATCGGTTGCATACTACTCTAAATCATATGGTAAGCAAAATAATATGGTTTACATGAAGTTATCACATAGTAGTTTCCCTCAAAATTCAACTTTACACTCTATTGAGCTGAATGCATTACTTTCTATTCTATGCATTTTGAGTTATGGATGTGTACATAACCACTCAGGGTGAGGTGGAACGGTATAAATATTGCATGTATCCTACTCAGAGCCATGGAATACTCAAATGCAAGGTGAATTCAGGAAGCTACCTCATAACATTTTGAGTGGAACAGTAAATATCTTTGTTTAGTTCTGTAAATGGTAAAGTTCCATTGTGTAGAAAAGTTGAAGTTACTAAATGTAACTTCTCCAACCTTGCTAGCACACTCATAAAATTGGTTGCATACTACTCTAAATCGTATGGTAAGCAAAATAATAAGGTTTACATCAAGTTATCACATAGTAGTTTCCCGCAAAATTCATCTCTACACTCTATTGAGCTGAATGCATTACTTTCTATTCTATGCATTTTGATTTATGGATGTGTACATAACTACTCAGGGTGAGGTGGAACGGTATAAATATTGCATGTATCCTACTCAGAGGCATGAAATACTCAAATGCAAGGTGAATTCAGGAAGCTACCTCTTAACATTTAGAGTGGAACAGTAAATATCTTTGTTAAGTTCTGTAAACCGTAATGTTCCATTGTGTAAAAAAGTTGAATTTACTAAAAGTAACTTCTCCAACATTGGTAGCACACTCATAAAATCGGTTGCATACTACTCTAAATCATATGGTAAGCAAAATAATATGGTTTACATGAAGTTATCACATAGTAGTTTCCCTCAAAATTCAACTTTACACTCTATTGAGCTGAATGCATTACTTTCTATTCTATGCATTTTGAGTTATGGATGTGTACATAACTACTCAGGGTGAGGTGGAACGGTATAAATATTGCATGTATCCTACTCAGAGGCATGAAATACTCAAATGCAAGGTGAATTCAGGAAGCTACCTCTTAACATTTAGAGTGGAACAGTAAATATCTTTGTTAAGTTCTGTAAACCGTAATGTTCCATTGTGTAAAAAAGTTGAAGTTACTAAAAGTAACTTCTCGAACATTGGTAGCACACTCATAAAATCGGTGGCATACTACTCTAAGTGATGTGGTAAGTAAAATAATAAGGTTTACATCAAGTTATCACATAGTAGTTTCCCGCAAAATTCAACTTTACACTCTATTGAGCTGAATGCATTACTTTATATTCTATGCATTTTGAATTATGGATGTGTACATAACCACTCAGGGTGAGGTGGAACGGTATAAATATTGCAGGTATCCTACTCAGAGCCATCGAATACTCAAATGCAAGGTGAATTCAGGAAGCTAACTCATAACATTTAGAGTGGAACAGTAAAAATCTTTGTTTAGTTCTGTAAACGGTAATGTTCCATTGTGTAAAAAAGTTGAATTTACTAAAAGTAACTTCTCCAACATTGGTAGCACACTCATAAAATCGGTTGCATACTACTCTAAATCATATGGTAAGCAAAATAATATGGTTTACATGAAGTTATCACATAGTAGTTTCCCTCAAAATTCAACTTTACACTCTATTGAGCTGAATGCATTACTTTCTATTCTATGCATTTTGAGTTATGGATGTGTACATAACCACTCAGGGTGAGGTGGAACGGTATAAATATTGCATGTATCCTACTCAGAGCCATGGAATACTCAAATGCAAGGTGAATTCAGGAAGCTACCTCATAACATTTAGAGTGGAACAGTAAATATCTTTGTTTAGTTCTGTAAATGGTAAAGTTCCATTGTGTAGAAAAGTTGAAGTTACTAAATGTAACTTCTCCAACCTTGCTAGCACACTCATAAAATTGGTTGCATACTACTCTAAATCGTATGGTAAGCAAAATAATAAGGTTTACATCAAGTTATCACATAGTAGTTTCCCGCAAAATTCATCTCTACACTCTATTGAGCTGAATGCATTACTTTCTATTCTATGCATTTTGATTTATGGATGTGTACATAACTACTCAGGGTGAGGTGGAACGGTATAAATATTGCATGTATCCTACTCAGAGGCATGAAATACTCAAATGCAAGGTGAATTCAGGAAGCTACCTCTTAACATTTAGAGTGGAACAGTAAATATCTTTGTTAAGTTCTGTAAACCGTAATGTTCCATTGTGTAAAAAAGTTGAAGTTACTAAAAGTAACTTCTCGAACATTGGTAGCACACTCATAAAATCGGTGGCATACTACTCTAAGTGATATGGTAAGTAAAATAATAAGGTTTACATCAAGTTATCACATAGTAGTTTCCCGCAAAATTCAACTTTACACTCTATTGAGCTGAATGCATTACTTTATATTCTATGCATTTTGAATTATGGATGTGTACATAACCACTCAGGGTGAGGTGGAACGGTATAAATATTGCAGGTATCCTACTCAGAGGCATGAAATACTCAAATGCAAGGTGAATTCAGGAAGCTACCTCTTAACATTTAGAGTGGAACAGTAAATATCTTTGTTAAGTTCTGTAAACGGTAATGTTCCTTTGTGTAAAAAAGTTGAAGTTACTAAAAGTAACTTCTCGAACATTGGTAACACACTCATAAAATCGGTTGCATACTACTCTAAGTGATGTGGTAAGTAAAATAATAAGGTTTACATCAAGTTATCAGATAGTAGTTTCCCGCAAAATTCAACTTTACACTCTATTGAGCTGAATGCATTACTTTCTATTCTATGCATTTTGAGTTATGGATGTGTACATAACTACTCAGGGTGAGGTGGAACGGTATAAATATTGCATGTATCCTACTCAGAGCCATGAAATACTCAAATGCAAGGTAAATTCAGGAAGCTACCTCATAACATTTAGAGTGGAACAGTAAATATCTTTGTTTAGTTCTGTAAATGGTAATGTTCCATTGTGTAGAAAAGTTGAAGTTACTAAAAGTAACTTCTCCAACCTTGGTAGCACACTCATAAAATCGTTTGCATACTACTCTAAGTGATGTGGTAAGTAAAATAATAAGGTTTACATCAAGTTATCACATAGTAGTTTCCCGCAAAATTCAACTTTACACTCTATTGAGCTGAATGCATTACTTCCTATTCTATGCATTTTGAATTATGGATGTGTACATAACCACTCAGGGTGAGGTGGAACGGTATAAATATTGCAGGTATCCTACTCAGAGCCATCGAATACTCAAATGCAAGGTGAATTCAGGAAGCTAACTCATAACATTTAGAGTGGAACAGTAAAAATCTTTGTTTAGTTCTGTAAACGGTAATGTTCCATTGTGTAAAAAAGTTGAATTTACTAAAAGTAACTTCTCCAACATTGGTAGCACACTCATAAAATCGGTTGCATACTACTCTAAATCATATGGTAAGCAAAATAATATGGTTTACATGAAGTTATCACATAGTAGTTTCCCTCAAAATTCAACTTTACACTCTATTGAGCTGAATGCATTACTTTCTATTCTATGCATTTTGAGTTATGGATGTGTACATAACTACTCAGGGTGAGGTGGAACGGTATAAATATTGCATGTATCCTACTCAGAGGCATGAAATACTCAAATGCAAGGTGAATTCAGGAAGCTACCTCTTAACATTTAGAGTGGAACAGTAAATATCTTTGTTAAGTTCTGTAAACCGTAATGTTCCATTGTGTAAAAAAGTTGAAGTTACTAAAAGTAACTTCTCGAACATTGGTAGCACACTCATAAAATCGGTGGCATACTACTCTAAGTGATGTGGTAAGTAAAATAATAAGGTTTACATCAAGTTATCACATAGTAGTTTCCCGCAAAATTCAACTTTACACTCTATTGAGCTGAATGCATTACTTTATATTCTATGCATTTTGAATTATGGATGTGTACATAACCACTCAGGGTGAGGTGGAACGGTATAAATATTGCAGGTATCCTACTCAGAGCCATCGAATACTCAAATGCAAGGTGAATTCAGGAAGCTAACTCATAACATTTAGAGTGGAACAGTAAATATCTTTGTTTAGTTCTGTAAACGGTAATGTTCCATTGTGTAAAAAAGTTGAATTTACTAAAAGTAACTTCTCCAACATTGGTAGCACACTCATAAAATCGGTTGCATACTACTCTAAATCATATGGTAAGCAAAATAATATGGTTTACATGAAGTTATCACATAGTAGTTTCCCTCAAAATTCAACTTTACACTCTATTGAGCTGAATGCATTACTTTCTATTCTATGCATTTTGAGTTATGGATGTGTACATAACCACTCAGGGTGAGGTGGAACGGTATAAATATTGCATGTATCCTACTCAGAGCCATGGAATACTCAAATGCAAGGTGAATTCAGGAAGCTACCTCTTAACATTTAGAGTGGAACAGTAAATATATTTGTTAAGTTCTGTAAACGGTAATGTTCCTTTGTGTAAAAAAGTTGAAGTTACTAAAAGTAACTTCTCGAACATTGGTAACACACTCATGAAATCGGTTGCATACTACTCTAAGTGATGTGGTAAGTAAAATAATAAGGTTTACATCAAGTTATCAGATAGTAGTTTCCCGCAAAATTCAACTTTACACTCTATTGAGCTGAATGCATTACTTTCTATTCTATGCATTTTGAGTTATGGATGTGTACATAACTACTCAGGGTGAGGTGGAACGGTATAAATATTGCATGTATCCTACTCAGAGCCATGAAATACTCAAATGCAAGGTAAATTCAGGAAGCTACCTCATAACATTTAGAGTGGAACAGTAAATATCTTTGTTTAGTTCTGTAAATGGTAATGTTCCATTGTGTAGAAAAGTTGAAGTTACTAAAAGTAACTTCTCCAACCTTGGTAGCACACTCATAAAATCGTTTGCATACTACTCTAAGTGATGTGGTAAGTAAAATAATAAGGGTTACATCAAGTTATCACATAGTAGTTTCCCGCAAATTTCAACTTTACACTCTATTGAGCTGAATGCATTACTTCCTATTCTATGCATTTTGAGTTATGGATGTGTACATAACTACTCAGGGTGAGGTGGAACGGTATAAATATTGCATGTATCCTACTCAGAGCCATGAAATACTCAAATGCAAGGTGAATTCAGGAAGCTACCTCATAACATTTAGAGTGGAACAGTAAATATCTTTGTTTAGTTCTGTAAATGGTAATGTTCCATTGTGTAGAAAAGTTGAAGTTACTAAAAGTAACTTCTCCAACCTTGCTAGCACACTCATAAAATTGGTTGCATACTACTCTAAATCGTATGGTAAGCAAAATAATAAGGTTTACATCAAGTTATCACATAGTAGTTTCCCGCAAAATTCATCTCTACACTCTATTGAGCTGAATGCATTACTTTCTATTCTATGCATTTTGATTTATGGTTGTGTACATAACTACTCAGGGTGAGGTGGAACGGGATAAATATTGCATGTATCCTACTCAGAGGCATGAAATACTCAAATGCAAGGTGAATTCAGGAAGCTACCTCTTAACATTTAGAGTGGAACAGTAAATATCTTTGTTAAGTTCTGTAAACGGTAATGTTCCTTTGTGTAAAAAAGTTGAAGTTACTAAAAGTAACTTCTCGAACATTGGTAACACACTCATAAAATCGGTTGCATACTACTCTAAGTGATGTGGTAAGTAAAATAATAAGGTTTACATCAAGTTATCAGATAGTAGTTTCCCGCAAAATTCAACTTTACACTCTAGTGAGCTGAATGCATTACTTCCTATTCTATGCATTTTGATTTATGGATGTGTACATAACCACTCAGGGTGAGGTGGAACGGTATAAATATTGCATGTATCCTACTCAGAGCCATGGAATACTCAAATGCAAGGTGAATTCAGGAAGCTACCTCATAACATTTAGAGTGGAACAGTAAAAATCTTGGTTTAGTTCTGTAAATGGTAATGTTCCATTGTGTAGAAAAGTTGAAGTTACTAAAAGTAACTTCTCCAACCTTGGTAGCACACTCATAAAATCGGTTGCATACTACTCTAAGTGATGTGGTAAGTAAAATAATAAGGTTTACATCAAGTTATCAGATAGTAGTTTCCCGCAAAATTCAACTTTACACTCTATTGAGCTGAATGCATTACTTTCTATTCTATGCATTTTGAGTTATGGATGTGTACATAACTACTCAGGGTGAGGTGGAACGGTATAAATATTGCATGTATCCTACTCAGAGCCATGAAATACTCAAATGCAAGGTAAATTCAGGAAGCTACCCCATAACATTTAGAGTGGAACAGTAAATATCTTTGTTTAGTTCTGTAAATGGTAATGTTCCATTGTGTAGAAAAGTTGAAGTTACTAAAAGTAACTTCTCCAACCTTGGTAGCACACTCATAAAATCGTTTGCATACTACTCTAAGTGATGTGGTAAGTAAAATAATAAGGGTTACATCAAGTTATCACATAGTAGTTTCCCGCAAAATTCAACTTTACACTCTATTGAGCTGAATGCATTACTTCCTATTCTATGCATTTTGAGTTATGGATGTGTACATAACTACTCAGGGTGAGGTGGAACGGTATAAATATTGCATGCATCCTACTCAGAGCCATGAAATACTCAAATGCAAGGTAAATTCAGGAAGCTACCTCATAACATTTAGAGTGGAACAGTAAAAATCTTTGTTTAGTTCTGTAAACGGCAATGTTCCATTGTGTAAAAAAGTTGAAGTTACTAAAAGTAACTTCTCCAACATTGGTAGCACACTCATAAAATCGGTTGCATACTACTCTAAATCATATGGTAAGCAAAATAATATGGTTTACATGAAGTTATCACATAGTAGTTTCCCTCAAAATTCAACTTTACACTCTATTGAGCTGAATGCATTACTTTCTATTCTATGCATTTTGAGTTATGGATGTGTACATAACTACTCAGGGTGAGGTGGAACGGTATAAATATTGCATGTATCCTACTCAGAGCCATGAAATACTCAAATGCAAGGTGAATTCAGGAAGCTACCTCATAACATTTAGAGTGGAACAGTAAATATCTTTGTTTAGTTCTGTAAATGGTAATGTTCCATTGTGTAGAAAAGTTGAAGTTACTAAAAGTAACTTCTCCAACCTTGCTAGCACACTCATAAAATTGGTTGCATACTACTCTAAATCGTATGGTAAGCAAAATAATAAGGTTTACATCAAGTTATCACATAGTAGTTTCCCGCAAAATTCATCTCTACACTCTATTGAGCTGAATGCATTACTTTCTATTCTATGCATTTTGATTTATGGTTGTGTACATAACTACTCAGGGTGAGGTGGAACGGTATAAATATTGCATGTATCCTACTCAGAGGCATGAAATACTCAAATGCAAGGTGAATTCAGGAAGCTACCTCTTAACATTTAGAGTGGAACAGTAAATATCTTTGTTAAGTTCTGTAAACGGTAATGTTCCTTTGTGTAAAAAAGTTGAAGTTACTAAAAGTAACTTCTCGAACATTGGTAACACACTCATAAAATCGGTTGCATACTACTCTAAGTGATGTGGTAAGTAAAATAATAAGGTTTACATCAAGTTATCAGATAGTAGTTTCCCGCAAAATTCAACTTTACACTCTAGTGAGCTGAATGCATTACTTCCTATTCTATGCATTTTGATTTATGGATGTGTACATAACCACTCAGGGTGAGGTGGAACGGTATAAATATTGCATGTATCCTACTCAGAGCCATGGAATACTCAAATGCAAGGTGAATTCAGGAAGCTACCTCATAACATTTAGAGTGGAACAGTAAAAATCTTGGTTTAGTTCTGTAAACGGTAATGTTCCATTGTGTAAAAAAGTTGAAGTTACTAAAAGTAACTTCTCCAACATTGGTAGCACACTCATAAAATCGGTTGCATACTACTCTAAATCATATGGTAAGCAAAATAATATGGTTTACATGAAGTTATCACATAGTAGTTTCCCGCAAAATTCAACTTTACACTCTATTGAGCTGAATGCATTACTTTCTATTCTATGCATTTTGAGTTATGGATGTGTACATAACTACTCAGGGTGAGGTGGAACGGTATAAATATTGCATGTATCCTACTCAGAGCCATGAAATACTCAAATGCAAGGTAAATTCAGGAAGCTACCTCATAACATTTAGAGTGGAACAGTAAATATCTTTGTTTAGTTCTGTAAATGGTAATGTTCCATTGTGTAGAAAAGTTGAAGTTACTAAAAGTAACTTCTCCAACCTTGGTAGCACACTCATAAAATCGTTTGCATACTACTCTAAGTGATGTGGTAAGTAAAATAATAAGGTTTACATCAAGTTATCACATAGTAGTTTCCCGCAAAATTCAACTTTACACTCTATTGAGCTGAATGCATTACTTCCTATTCTATGCATTTTGATTTATGGATGTGTACATAACCAATCAGGGTGAGGTGGAACGGTATAAATATTGCATGTATCCTACTCAGAGCCATGGAATACTCAAATGCAAGGTGAATTCAGGAAGCTACCTCCTAACATTTAGAGTGGAACAGTAAATATCTTTGTTTAGTTCTGTAAATGGTAATGTTCCATTGTGTAGAAAAGTTGAAGTTACTAAAACTAACTTCTCCAACCTTGGTAGCACACTCATAAAATTGGTTGCATACTACTCTAAATCGTATGGTAAGCAAAATAATAAGGTTTACATCAAGTTATCACATAGTAGTTTCCCGCAAAATTCATCTCTACACTATTGAGCTGAATGCATTACTTTCTATTCTATGCATTTTGAGTTATGGTTGTGTACATAACTACTCAGGGTGAGGTGGAACGGTATAAATATTGCATGTATCCTAATCAGAGCCATGAAATACTCAAATGCAAGGTGAATTCAGGAAGCTACCTCTTAACATTTAGAGTGGAACAGTAAATATCTTTGTTAAGTTCTGTAAACCGTAATGTTCCATTGTGTAAAAAAGTTGAAGTTACTAAAAGTAACTTCTCGAACATTGGTAGCACACTCATAAAATCGGTTGCATACTACTCTAAGTGATGTGGTAAGTAAAATAATAAGGTTTACATCAAGTTATCACATAGTAGTTTCCCGCAAAATTCAACTTTACACTCTATTGAGCTGAATGCATTACTTTATATTCTATGCATTTTGATTTATGGATGTGTACATAACCACTCAGGGTGAGGTGGAACGGTATAAATATTGCAGGTATCCTACTCAGAGCCATGGAATACTCAAATGCAAGGTGAATTCAGGAAGCTAACTCATAACATTTAGAGTGGAACAGTAAAAATCTTTGTTTAGTTCTGTAAACGGCAATGTTCCATTGTGTAAAAAAGTTGAAGTTACTAAAAGTAACTTCTCCAACATTGGAAGCACACTCATAAAATCGGTTGCATACTACTCTAAATCATATGGTAAGCAAAATAATATGGTTTACATGAAGTTATCACATAGTAGTTTCCCTCAAAATTCAACTTTACACTCTATTGAGCTGAATGCATTACTTTCTATTCTATGCATTTTGAGTTATGGATGTGTACATAACTACTCAGGGTGAGGTGGAACGGTATAAATATTGCATGTATCCTACTCAGAGCCATAAAATACTCAAATGCAAGGTGAATTCAGGAAGCTACCTCATAACATTTAGAGTGGAACAGTAAATATCTTTGTTTAGTTCTGTAAATGGTAATGTTCCATTGTGTAGAAAAGTTGAAGTTACTAAAAGTAACTTCTCCAACCTTGGTAGCACACTCATAAAATCGTTTGCATACTACTCTAAGTGATGTGGTAAGTAAAATAATAAGGGTTACATCAAGTTATCACATAGTAGTTTCCCGCAAAATTCAACTTTACACTCTATTGAGCTGAATGCATTACTTCCTATTCTATGCATTTTGAGTTATGGATGTGTACATAACTACTCAGGGTGAGGTGGAACGGTATAAATATTGCATGCATCCTACTCAGAGCCATGAAATACTCAAATGCAAGGTAAATTCAGGAAGCTACCTCATAACATTTAGAGT
The DNA here is from genome assembly GCF_048418815.1 of Hemitrygon akajei. NCBI lineage: Eukaryota > Metazoa > Chordata > Chondrichthyes > Myliobatiformes > Dasyatidae > Hemitrygon > Hemitrygon akajei. The sequence goes on along the minus strand of NC_133129.1, from coordinate 108,979,710 downwards.
GGAACAGTAAAAATCTTTGTTTAGTTCTGTAAACGGCAATGTTCCATTGTGTAAAAAAGTTGAAGTTACTAAAAGTAACTTCTCCAACATTGGTAGCACACTCATAAAATCGGTTGCATACTACTCTAAATCATATGGTAAGCAAAATAATATGGTTTACATGAAGTTATCACATAGTAGTTTCCCTCAAAATTCAACTTTACACTCTATTGAGCTGAATGCATTACTTTCTATTCTATGCATTTTGAGTTATGGATGTGTACATAACTACTCAGGGTGAGGTGGAACGGTATAAATATTGCATGTATCCTACTCAGAGCCATGAAATACTCAAATGCAAGGTGAATTCAAGAAGCTACCTCATAACATTTAGAGTGGAACAGTAAATATCTTTGTTTAGTTCTGTAAATGGTAATGTTCCATTGTGTAGAAAAGTTGAAGTTACTAAAAGTAACTTCTCCAACCTTGCTAGCACACTCATAAAATTGGTTGCATACTACTCTAAATCGTATGGTAAGCAAAATAATAAGGTTTACATCAAGTTATCACATAGTAGTTTCCCGCAAAATTCATCTCTACACTCTATTGAGCTGAATGCATTACTTTCTATTCTATGCATTTTGAATTATGGTTGTGTACATAACTACTCAGGGTGAGATGGAACGGTATAAATATTGCATGTATCCTACTCAGAGGCATGAAATACTCAAATGCAAGGTGAATTCAGGAAGCTACCTCTTAACATTTAGAGTGGAACAGTAAATATCTTTGTTAAGTTCTGTAAACGGTAATGTTCCTTTGTGTAAAAAAGTTGAAGTTACTAAAAGTAACTTCTCGAACATTGGTAACACACTCATAAAATCGGTTGCATACTACTCTAAGTGATGTGGTAAGTAAAATAATAAGGTTTACATCAAGTTATCAGATAGTAGTTTCCCGCAAAATTCAACTTTACACTCTAGTGAGCTGAATGCATTACTTCCTATTCTATGCATTTTGATTTATGGATGTGTACATAACCACTCAGGGTGAGGTGGAACGGTATAAATATTGCATGTATCCTACTCAGAGCCATGGAATACTCAAATGCAAGGTGAATTCAGGAAGCTACCTCATAACATTTAGAGTGGAACAGTAAAAATCTTGGTTTAGTTCTGTAAACGGTAATGTTCCATTGTGTAAAAAAGTTGAAGTTACTAAAAGTAACTTCTCCAACATTGGTAGCACACTCATAAAATCGGTTGCATACTACTCTAAATCATATGGTAAGCAAAATAATATGGTTTACATGAAGTTATCACATAGTAGTTTCCCGCAAAATTCAACTTTACACTCTATTGAGCTGAATGCATTACTTTCTATTCTATGCATTTTGAGTTATGGATGTGTACATAACTACTCAGGGTGAGGTGGAACGGTATAAATATTGCATGTATCCTACTCAGAGCCATCAAATACTCAAATGCAAGGTAAATTCAGGAAGCTACCTCATAACATTTAGAGTGGAACAGTAAATATCTTTGTTTAGTTCTGTAAATGGTAATGTTCCATTGTGTAGAAAAGTTGAAGTTACTAAAAGTAACTTCTCCAACCTTGGTAGCACACTCATAAAATCGTTTGCATACTACTCTAAGTGATGTGGTAAGTAAAATAATAAGGTTTACATCAAGTTATCACATAGTAGTTTCCCGCAAAATTCAACTTTACACTCTATTGAGCTGAATGCATTACTTCCTATTCTATGCATTTTGATTTATGGATGTGTACATAACCAATCAGGTTGAGGTGGAACGGTATAAATATTGCATGTATCCTACTCAGAGCCATGGAATACTCAAATGCAAGGTGAATTCAGGAAGCTACCTCCTAACATTTAGAGTGGAACAGTAAATATCTTTGTTTAGTTCTGTAAATGGTAATGTTCCATTGTGTAGAAAAGTTGAAGTTACTAAAACTAACTTCTCCAACCTTGGTAGCACACTCATAAAATTGGTTGCATACTACTCTAAATCGTATGGTAAGCAAAATAATAAGGTTTACATCAAGTTATCACATAGTAGTTTCCCGCAAAATTCATCTCTACACTATTGAGCTGAATGCATTACTTTCTATTCTATGCATTTTGAGTTATGGTTGTGTACATAACTACTCAGGGTGAGGTGGAACGGTATAAATATTGCATGTATCCTAATCAGAGCCATGAAATACTCAAATGCAAGGTGAATTCAGGAAGCTACCTCTTAACATTTAGAGTGGAACAGTAAATATCTTTGTTAAGTTCTGTAAACCGTAATGTTCCATTGTGTAAAAAAGTTGAAGTTACTAAAAGTAACTTCTCGAACATTGGTAGCACACTCATAAAATCGGTTGCATACTACTCTAAGTGATGTGGTAAGTAAAATAATAAGGTTTACATCAAGTTATCACATAGTAGTTTCCCGCAAAATTCAACTTTACACTCTATTGAGCTGAATGCATTACTTTCTATTCTATGCATTTTGAGTTATGGATGTGTACATAACTACTCAGGGTGAGGTGGAACGGTATAAATATTGCATGTATCCTACTCAGAGCCATAAAATACTCAAATGCAAGGTGAATTCAGGAAGCTACCTCATAACATTTAGAGTGGAACAGTAAATATCTTTGTTTAGTTCTGTAAATGGTAATGTTCCATTGTGTAGAAAAGTTGAAGTTACTAAAAGTAACTTCTCCAACCTTGGTAGCACACTCATAAAATCGTTTGCATACTACTCTAAGTGATGTGGTAAGTAAAATAATAAGGGTTACATCAAGTTATCACATAGTAGTTTCCCGCAAAATTCAACTTTACACTCTATTGAGCTGAATGCATTACTTCCTATTCTATGCATTTTGAGTTATGGATGTGTACATAACTACTCAGGGTGAGGTGGAACGGTATAAATATTGCATGCATCCTACTCAGAGCCATGAAATACTCAAATGCAAGGTAAATTCAGGAAGCTACCTCATAACATTTAGAGTGGAACAGTAAAAATCTTTGTTTAGTTCTGTAAACGGCAATGTTCCATTGTGTAAAAAAGTTGAAGTTACTAAAAGTAACTTCTCCAACATTGGTAGCACACTCATAAAATCGGTTGCATACTACTCTAAATCATATGGTAAGCAAAATAATATGGTTTACATGAAGTTATCACATAGTAGTTTCCCTCAAAATTCAACTTTACACTCTATTGAGCTGAATGCATTACTTTCTATTCTATGCATTTTGAGTTATGGATGTGTACATAACTACTCAGGGTGAGGTGGAACGGTATAAATATTGCATGTATCCTACTCAGAGCCATGAAATACTCAAATGCAAGGTGAATTCAGGAAGCTACCTCATAACATTTAGAGTGGAACAGTAAATATCTTTGTTTAGTTCTGTAAATGGTAATGTTCCATTGTGTAGAAAAGTTGAAGTTACTAAAAGTAACTTCTCCAACCTTGCTAGCACACTCATAAAATTGGTTGCATACTACTCTAAATCGTATGGTAAGCAAAATAATAAGGTTTACATCAAGTTATCACATAGTAGTTTCCCGCAAAATTCATCTCTACACTCTATTGAGCTGAATGCATTACTTTCTATTCTATGCATTTTGATTTATGGTTGTGTACATAACTACTCAGGGTGAGGTGGAACGGTATAAATATTGCATGTATCCTACTCAGAGGCATGAAATACTCAAATGCAAGGTGAATTCAGGAAGCTACCTCTTAACATTTAGAGTGGAACAGTAAATATCTTTGTTAAGTTCTGTAAACGGTAATGTTCCTTTGTGTAAAAAAGTTGAAGTTACTAAAAGTAACTTCTCGAACATTGGTAACACACTCATAAAATCGGTTGCATACTACTCTAAGTGATGTGGTAAGTAAAATAATAAGGTTTACATCAAGTTATCAGATAGTAGTTTCCCGCAAAATTTAACTTTACACTCTAGTGAGCTGAATGCATTACTTCCTATTCTATGCATTTTGATTTATGGATGTGTACATAACCACTCAGGGTGAGGTGGAACGGTATAAATATTGCATGTATCCTACTCAGAGCCATGGAATACTCAAATGCAAGGTGAATTCAGGAAGCTACCTCATAACATTTAGAGTGGAACAGTAAAAATCTTGGTTTAGTTCTGTAAACGGTAATGTTCCATTGTGTAAAAAAGTTGAAGTTACTAAAAGTAACTTCTCCAACATTGGTAGCACACTCATAAAATCGGTTGCATACTACTCTAAATCATATGGTAAGCAAAATAATATGGTTTACATGAAGTTATCACATAGTAGTTTCCCGCAAAATTCAACTTTACACTCTATTGAGCTGAATGCATTACTTTCTATTCTATGCATTTTGAGTTATGGATGTGTACATAACTACTCAGGGTGAGGTGGAACGGTATAAATATTGCATGTATCCTACTCAGAGCCATGAAATACTCAAATGCAAGGTAAATTCAGGAAGCTACCTCATAACATTTAGAGTGGAACAGTAAATATCTTTGTTTAGTTCTGTAAATGGTAATGTTCCATTGTGTAGAAAAGTTGAAGTTACTAAAAGTAACTTCTCCAACCTTGGTAGCACACTCATAAAATCGTTTGCATACTACTCTAAGTGATGTGGTAAGTAAAATAATAAGGTTTACATCAAGTTATCACATAGTAGTTTCCCGCAAAATTCAACTTTACACTCTATTGAGCTGAATGCATTACTTCCTATTCTATGCATTTTGATTTATGGATGTGTACATAACCAATCAGGGTGAGGTGGAACGGTATAAATATTGCATGTATCCTACTCAGAGCCATGGAATACTCAAATGCAAGGTGAATTCAGGAAGCTACCTCCTAACATTTAGAGTGGAACAGTAAATATCTTTGTTTAGTTCTGTAAATGGTAATGTTCCATTGTGTAGAAAAGTTGAAGTTACTAAAACTAACTTCTCCAACCTTGGTAGCACACTCATAAAATTGGTTGCATACTACTCTAAATCGTATGGTAAGCAAAATAATAAGGTTTACATCAAGTTATCACATAGTAGTTTCCCGCAAAATTCATCTCTACACTATTGAGCTGAATGCATTACTTTCTATTCTATGCATTTTGAGTTATGGTTGTGTACATAACTACTCAGGGTGAGGTGGAACGGTATAAATATTGCATGTATCCTAATCAGAGCCATGAAATACTCAAATGCAAGGTGAATTCAGGAAGCTACCTCTTAACATTTAGAGTGGAACAGTAAATATCTTTGTTAAGTTCTGTAAACCGTAATGTTCCATTGTGTAAAAAAGTTGAAGTTACTAAAAGTAACTTCTCGAACATTGGTAGCACACTCATAAAATCGGTTGCATACTACTCTAAGTGATGTGGTAAGTAAAATAATAAGGTTTACATCAAGTTATCACATAGTAGTTTCCCGCAAAATTCAACTTTACACTCTATTGAGCTGAATGCATTACTTTATATTCTATGCATTTTGATTTATGGATGTGTACATAACCACTCAGGGTGAGGTGGAACGGTATAAATATTGCAGGTATCCTACTCAGAGCCATGGAATACTCAAATGCAAGGTGAATTCAGGAAGCTAACTCATAACATTTAGAGTGGAACAGTAAAAATCTTTGTTTAGTTCTGTAAACGGCAATGTTCCATTGTGTAAAAAAGTTGAAGTTACTAAAAGTAACTTCTCCAACATTGGAAGCACACTCATAAAATCGGTTGCATACTACTCTAAATCATATGGTAAGCAAAATAATATGGTTTACATGAAGTTATCACATAGTAGTTTCCCTCAAAATTCAACTTTACACTCTATTGAGCTGAATGCATTACTTTCTATTCTATGCATTTTGAGTTATGGATGTGTACATAACTACTCAGGGTGAGGTGGAACGGTATAAATATTGCATGTATCCTACTCAGAGCCATAAAATACTCAAATGCAAGGTGAATTCAGGAAGCTACCTCATAACATTTAGAGTGGAACAGTAAATATCTTTGTTTAGTTCTGTAAATGGTAATGTTCCATTGTGTAGAAAAGTTGAAGTTACTAAAAGTAACTTCTCCAACCTTGGTAGCACACTCATAAAATCGTTTGCATACTACTCTAAGTGATGTGGTAAGTAAAATAATAAGGTTTACATCAAGTTATCACATAGTAGTTTCCCGCAAAATTCAACTTTACACTCTATTGAGCTGAATGCATTACTTCCTATTCTATGCATTTTGATTTATGGATGTGTACATAACCAATCAGGGTGAGGTGGAACGGTATAAATATTGCATGTATCCTACTCAGAGCCATGGAATACTCAAATGCAAGGTGAATTCAGGAAGCTACCTCATAACATTTAGAGTGGAACAGTAAATATCTTTGTTTAGTTCTGTAAATGGTAATGTTCCATTGTGTAGAAAAGTTGAAGTTACTAAAAGTAACTTCTCCAACCTTGGTAGCACACTCATAAAATCGTTTGCATACTACTCTAAGTGATGTGGTAAGTAAAATAATAAGGGTTACATCAAGTTATCACATAGTAGTTTCCCGCAAAATTCAACTTTACACTCTATTGAGCTGAATGCATTACTTCCTATTCTATGCATTTTGAGTTATGGATGTGTACATAACTACTCAGGGTGAGGTGGAACGGTATAAATATTGCATGCATCCTACTCAGAGCCATGAAATACTCAAATGCAAGGTAAATTCAGGAAGCTACCTCATAACATTTAGAGTGGAACAGTAAAAATCTTTGTTTAGTTCTGTAAATGGTAATGTTCCATTGTGTAGAAAAGTTGAAGTTACTAAAAGTAACTTCTCCAACCTTGCTAGCACACTCATAAAATTGGTTGCATACTACTCTAAATCGTATGGTAAGCAAAATAATAAGGTTTACATCAAGTTATCACATAGTAGTTTCCCGCAAAATTCATCTCTACACTCTATTGAGCTGAATGCATTACTTTCTATTCTATGCATTTTGATTTATGGTTGTGTACATAACTACTCAGGGTGAGGTGGAACGGTATAAATATTGCATGTATCCTACTCAGAGGCATGAAATACTCAAATGCAAGGTGAATTCAGGAAGCTACCTCTTAACATTTAGAGTGGAACAGTAAATATCTTTGTTAAGTTCTGTAAACGGTAATGTTCCTTTGTGTAAAAAAGTTGAAGTTACTAAAAGTAACTTCTCGAACATTGGTAACACACTCATAAAATCGGTTGCATACTACTCTAAGTGATGTGGTAAGTAAAATAATAAGGTTTACATCAAGTTATCAGATAGTAGTTTCCCGCAAAATTTAACTTTACACTCTAGTGAGCTGAATGCATTACTTCCTATTCTATGCATTTTGATTTATGGATGTGTACATAACCACTCAGGGTGAGGTGGAACGGTATAAATATTGCATGTATCCTACTCAGAGCCATGGAATACTCAAATGCAAGGTGAATTCAGGAAGCTACCTCATAACATTTAGAGTGGAACAGTAAAAATCTTGGTTTAGTTCTGTAAACGGTAATGTTCCATTGTGTAAAAAAGTTGAAGTTACTAAAAGTAACTTCTCCAACATTGGTAGCACACTCATAAAATCGGTTGCATACTACTCTAAATCATATGGTAAGCAAAATAATATGGTTTACATGAAGTTATCACATAGTAGTTTCCCGCAAAATTCAACTTTACACTCTATTGAGCTGAATGCATTACTTTCTATTCTATGCATTTTGAGTTATGGATGTGTACATAACTACTCAGGGTGAGGTGGAACGGTATAAATATTGCATGTATCCTACTCAGAGCCATGAAATACTCAAATGCAAGGTAAATTCAGGAAGCTACCTCATAACATTTAGAGTGGAACAGTAAATATCTTTGTTTAGTTCTGTAAATGGTAATGTTCCATTGTGTAGAAAAGTTGAAGTTACTAAAAGTAACTTCTCCAACCTTGGTAGCACACTCATAAAATCGTTTGCATACTACTCTAAGTGATGTGGTAAGTAAAATAATAAGGTTTACATCAAGTTATCACATAGTAGTTTCCCGCAAAATTCAACTTTACACTCTATTGAGCTGAATGCATTACTTCCTATTCTATGCATTTTGATTTATGGATGTGTACATAACCAATCAGGGTGAGGTGGAACGGTATAAATATTGCATGTATCCTACTCAGAGCCATGGAATACTCAAATGCAAGGTGAATTCAGGAAGCTACCTCCTAACATTTAGAGTGGAACAGTAAATATCTTTGTTTAGTTCTGTAAATGGTAATGTTCCATTGTGTAGAAAAGTTGAAGTTACTAAAACTAACTTCTCCAACCTTGGTAGCACACTCATAAAATTGGTTGCATACTACTCTAAATCGTATGGTAAGCAAAATAATAAGGTTTACATCAAGTTATCACATAGTAGTTTCCCGCAAAATTCATCTCTACACTATTGAGCAGAATGCATTACTTTCTATTCTATGCATTTTGAGTTATGGTTGTGTACATAACTACTCAGGGTGAGGTGGAACGGTATAAATATTGCATGTATCCTAATCAGAGCCATGAAATACTCAAATGCAAGGTGAATTCAGGAAGCTACCTCTTAACATTTAGAGTGGAACAGTAAATATCTTTGTTAAGTTCTGTAAACCGTAATGTTCCATTGTGTAAAAAAGTTGAAGTTACTAAAAGTAACTTCTCGAACATTGGTAGCACACTCATAAAATCGGTTGCATACTACTCTAAGTGATGTGGTAAGTAAAATAATAAGGTTTACATCAAGTTATCACATAGTAGTTTCCCGCAAAATTCAACTTTACACTCTATTGAGCTGAATGCATTACTTTATATTCTATGCATTTTGATTTATGGATGTGTACATAACCACTCAGGGTGAGGTGGAACGGTATAAATATTGCAGGTATCCTACTCAGAGCCATGGAATACTCAAATGCAAGGTGAATTCAGGAAGCTAACTCATAACATTTAGAGTGGAACAGTAAAAATCTTTGTTTAGTTCTGTAAACGGCAATGTTCCATTGTGTAAAAAAGTTGAAGTTACTAAAAGTAACTTCTCCAACATTGGAAGCACACTCATAAAATCGGTTGCATACTACTCTAAATCATATGGTAAGCAAAATAATATGGTTTACATGAAGTTATCACATAGTAGTTTCCCTCAAAATTCAACTTTACACTCTATTGAGCTGAATGCATTACTTTCTATTCTATGCATTTTGAGTTATGGATGTGTACATAACTACTCAGGGTGAGGTGGAACGGTATAAATATTGCATGTATCCTACTCAGAGCCATAAAATACTCAAATGCAAGGTGAATTCAGGAAGCTACCTCATAACATTTAGAGTGGAACAGTAAATATCTTTGTTTAGTTCTGTAAATGGTAATGTTCCATTGTGTAGAAAAGTTGAAGTTACTAAAAGTAACTTCTCCAACCTTGGTAGCACACTCATAAAATCGTTTGCATACTACTCTAAGTGATGTGGTAAGTAAAATAATAAGGTTTACATCAAGTTATCACATAGTAGTTTCCCGCAAAATTCAACTTTACACTCTATTGAGCTGAATGCATTACTTCCTATTCTATGCATTTTGATTTATGGATGTGTACATAACCAATCAGGGTGAGGTGGAACGGTATAAATATTGCATGTATCCTACTCAGAGCCATGGAATACTCAAATGCAAGGTGAATTCAGGAAGCTACCTCCTAACATTTAGAGTGGAACAGTAAATATCTTTGTTTAGTTCTGTAAATGGTAATGTTCCATTGTGTAGAAAAGTTGAAGTTACTAAAAGTAACTTCTCCAACCTTGCTAGCACACTCATAAAATTGGTTGCATACTACTCTAAATCGTATGGTAAGCAAAATAATAAGGTTTACATCAAGTTATCACATAGTAGTTTCCCGCAAAATTCATCTCTACACTCTATTGAGCTGAATGCATTACTTTCTATTCTATGCATTTTGATTTATGGATGTGTACATAACTACTCAGGGTGAGGTGGAACGGTATAAATATTGCATGTATCCTACTCAGAGGCATGAAATACTCAAATGCAAGGTGAATTCAGGAAGCTACCTCTTAACATTTAGAGTGGAACAGTAAATATCTTTGTTAAGTTCTGTAAACCGTAATGTTCCATTGTGTAAAAAAGTTGAAGTTACTAAAAGTAACTTCTCGAACATTGGTAGCACACTCATAAAATCGGTGGCATACTACTCTAAGTGATGTGGTAAGTAAAATAATAAGGTTTACATCAAGTTATCACATAGTAGTTTCCCGCAAAATTCAACTTTACACTCTATTGAGCTGAATGCATTACTTTATATTCTATGCATTTTGAATTATGGATGTGTACATAACCACTCAGGGTGAGGTGGAACGGTATAAATATTGCAGGTATCCTACTCAGAGCCATCGAATACTCAAATGCAAGGTGAATTCAGGAAGCTAACTCATAACATTTAGAGTGGAACAGTAAAAATCTTTGTTTAGTTCTGTAAACGGTAATGTTCCATTGTGTAAAAAAGTTGAATTTACTAAAAGTAACTTCTCCAACATTGGTAGCACACTCATAAAATCGGTTGCATACTACTCTAAATCATATGGTAAGCAAAATAATATGGTTTACATGAAGTTATCACATAGTAGTTTCCCTCAAAATTCAACTTTACACTCTATTGAGCTGAATGCATTACTTTCTATTCTATGCATTTTGAGTTATGGATGTGTACATAACCACTCAGGGTGAGGTGGAACGGTATAAATATTGCATGTATCCTACTCAGAGCCATGGAATACTCAAATGCAAGGTGAATTCAGGAAGCTACCTCTTAACATTTAGAGTGGAACAGTAAATATATTTGTTAAGTTCTGTAAACGGTAATGTTCCTTTGTGTAAAAAAGTTGAAGTTACTAAAAGTAACTTCTCGAACATTGGTAACACACTCATGAAATCGGTTGCATACTACTCTAAGTGATGTGGTAAGTAAAATAATAAGGTTTACATCAAGTTATCAGATAGTAGTTTCCCGCAAAATTCAACTTTACACTCTATTGAGCTGAATGCATTACTTTCTATTCTATGCATTTTGAGTTATGGATGTGTACATAACTACTCAGGGTGAGGTGGAACGGTATAAATATTGCATGTATCCTACTCAGAGCCATGAAATACTCAAATGCAAGGTAAATTCAGGAAGCTACCTCATAACATTTAGAGTGGAACAGTAAATATCTTTGTTTAGTTCTGTAAATGGTAATGTTCCATTGTGTAGAAAAGTTGAAGTTACTAAAAGTAACTTCTCCAACCTTGGTAGCACACTCATAAAATCGTTTGCATACTACTCTAAGTGATGTGGTAAGTAAAATAATAAGGGTTACATCAAGTTATCACATAGTAGTTTCCCGCAAAATTCAACTTTACACTCTATTGAGCTGAATGCATTACTTCCTATTCTATGCATTTTGAGTTATGGATGTGTACATAACTACTCAGGGTGAGGTGGAACGGTATAAATATTGCATGCATCCTACTCAGAGCCATGAAATACTCAAATGCAAGGTAAATTCAGGAAGCTACCTCATAACATTTAGAGTGGAACAGTAAAAATCTTTGTTTAGTTCTGTAAACGGCAATGTTCCATTGTGTAAAAAAGTTGAAGTTACTAAAAGTAACTTCTCCAACATTGGTAGCACACTCATAAAATCGGTTGCATACTACTCTAAATCATATGGTAAGCAAAATAATATGGTTTACATGAAGTTATCACATAGTAGTTTCCCTCAAAATTCAACTTTACACTCTATTGAGCTGAATGCATTACTTTCTATTCTATGCATTTTGAGTTATGGATGTGTACATAACTACTCAGGGTGAGGTGGAACGGTATAAATATTGCATGTATCCTACTCAGAGCCATGAAATACTCAAATGCAAGGTGAATTCAGGAAGCTACCTCATAACATTTAGAGTGGAACAGTAAATATCTTTGTTTAGTTCTGTAAATGGTAATGTTCCATTGTGTAGAAAAGTTGAAGTTACTAAAAGTAACTTCTCCAACCTTGCTAGCACACTCATAAAATTGGTTGCATACTACTCTAAATCGTATGGTAAGCAAAATAATAAGGTTTACATCAAGTTATCACATAGTAGTTTCCCGCAAAATTCATCTCTACACTCTATTGAGCTGAATGCATTACTTTCTATTCTATGCATTTTGATTTATGGTTGTGTACATAACTACTCAGGGTGAGGTGGAACGGTATAAATATTGCATGTATCCTACTCAGAGGCATGAAATACTCAAATGCAACGTGAATTCAGGAAGCTACCTCTTAACTTTTAGAGTGGAACAGTAAATATCTTTGTTAAGTTCTGTAAACGGTAATGTTCCTTTGTGTAAAAAAGTTGAAGTTACTAAAAGTAACTTCTCGAACATTGGTAACACACTCATAAAATCGGTTGCATACTACTCTAAGTGATGTGGTAAGTAAAATAATAAGGTTTACATCAAGTTATCAGATAGTAGTTTCCCGCAAAATTCAACTTTACACTCTAGTGAGCTGAATGCATTACTTCCTATTCTATGCATTTTGATTTATGGATGTGTACATAACCACTCAGGGTGAGGTGGAACGGTATAAATATTGCATGTATCCTACTCAGAGCCATGGAATACTCAAATGCAAGGTGAATTCAGGAAGCTACCTCATAACATTTAGAGTGGAACAGTAAAAATCTTGGTTTAGTTCTGTAAATGGTAATGTTCCATTGTGTAGAAAAGTTGAAGTTACTAAAAGTAACTTCTCCAACCTTGGTAGCACACTCATAAAATCGGTTGCATACTACTCTAAGTGATGTGGTAAGTAAAATAATAAGGTTTACATCAAGTTATCAGATAGTAGTTTCCCGCAAAATTCAACTTTACACTCTATTGAGCTGAATGCATTACTTTCTATTCTATGCATTTTGAGTTATGGATGTGTACATAACTACTCAGGGTGAGGTGGAACGGTATAAATATTGCATGTATCCTACTCAGAGCCATGAAATACTCAAATGCAAGGTAAATTCAGGAAGCTACCTCATAACATTTAGAGTGGAACAGTAAATATCTTTGTTTAGTTCTGTAAATGGTAATGTTCCATTGTGTAGAAAAGTTGAAGTTACTAAAAGTAACTTCTCCAACCTTGGTAGCACACTCATAAAATCGTTTGCATACTACTCTAAGTGATGTGGTAAGTAAAATAATAAGGGTTACATCAAGTTATCACATAGTAGTTTCCCGCAAAATTCAACTTTACACTCTATTGAGCTGAATGCATTACTTCCTATTCTATGCATTTTGAGTTATGGATGTGTACATAACTACTCAGGGTGAGGTGGAACGGGATAAATATTGCATGCATCCTACTCAGAGCCATGAAATACTCAAATGCAAGGTAAATTCAGGAAGCTACCTCATAACATTTAGAGTGGAACAGTAAAAATCTTTGTTTAGTTCTGTAAACGGCAATGTTCCATTGTGTAAAAAAGTTGAAGTTACTAAAAGTAACTTCTCCAACATTGGTAGCACACTCATAAAATCGGTTGCATACTACTCTAAATCATATGGTAAGCAAAATAATATGGTTTACATGAAGTTATCACATAGTAGTTTCCCTCAAAATTCAACTTTACACTCTATTGAGCTGAATGCATTACTTTCTATTCTATGCATTTTGAGTTATGGATGTGTACATAACTACTCAGGGTGAGGTGGAACGGTATAAATATTGCATGTATCCTACTCAGAGCCATGAAATACTCAAATGCAAGGTGAATTCAGGAAGCTACCTCATAACATTTAGAGTGGAACAGTAAATATCTTTGTTTAGTTCTGTAAATGGTAATGTTCCATTGTGTAGAAAAGTTGAAGTTACTAAAAGTAACTTCTCCAACCTTGCTAGCACACTCATAAAATTGGTTGCATACTACTCTAAATCGTATGGTAAGCAAAATAATAAGTTTTACATCAAGTTATCACATAGTAGTTTCCCGCAAAATTCATCTCTACACTCTATTGAGCTGAATGCATTACTTTCTATTCTATGCATTTTGATTTATGGTTGTGTACATAACTACTCAGGGTGAGGTGGAACGGTATAAATATTGCATGTATCCTACTCAGAGGCATGAAATACTCAAATGCAAGGTGAATTCAGGAAGCTACCTCTTAACATTTAGAGTGGAACAGTAAATATCTTTGTTAAGTTCTGTAAACGGTAATGTTCCTTTGTGTAAAAAAGTTAAAGTTACTAAAAGTAACTTCTCGAACATTGGTAACACACTCATAAAATCGTTTGCATACTACTCTAAGTGATGTGGTAAGTAAAATAATAAGGTTTACATCAAGTTATCACATAGTAGTTTCCCGCAAAATTCAACTTTACACTCTATTGAGCTGAATGCATTACTTCCTATTCTATGCATTTTGATTTATGGATGTGTACATAACCAATCAGGGTGAGGTGGAACGGTATAAATATTGCATGTATCCTACTCAGAGCCATGGAATACTCAAATGCAAGGTGAATTCAGGAAGCTACCTCCTAACATTTAGAGTGGAACAGTAAATATCTTTGTTTAGTTCTGTAAATGGTAATGTTCCATTGTGTAGAAAAGTTGAAGTTACTAAAACTAACTTCTCCAACCTTGGTAGCACACTCATAAAATTGGTTGCATACTACTCTAAATCGTATGGTAAGCAAAATAATGTTTACATCAAGTTATCACATAGTAGTTTCCCGCAAAATTCATCTCTACACTATTGAGCTGAATGCATTACTTTCTATTCTATGCATTTTGAGTTATGGTTGTGTACATAACTACTCAGGGTGAGGTGGAACGGTATAAATATTGCATGTATCCTAATCAGAGCCATGAAATACTCAAATGCAAGGTGAATTCAGGAAGCTACCTCTTAACATTTAGAGTGGAACAGTAAATATCTTTGTTAAGTTCTGTAAACCGTAATGTTCCATTGTGTAAAAAAGTTGAAGTTACTAAAAGTAACTTCTCGAACATTGGTAGCACACTCATAAAATCGGTTGCATACTACTCTAAGTGATGTGGTAAGTAAAATAATAAGGTTTACATCAAGTTATCACATAGTAGTTTCCCGCAAAATTCAACTTTACACTCTATTGAGCTGAATGCATTACTTTCTATTCTATGCATTTTGATTTATGGATGTGTACATAACCACTCAGGGTGAGGTGGAACGGTATAAATATTGCAGGTATCCTACTCAGAGCCATGGAATACTCAAATGCAAGGTGAATTCAGGAAGCTAACTCATAACATTTAGAGTGGAACAGTAAAAATCTTTGTTTAGTTCTGTAAACGGCAATGTTCCATTGTGTAAAAAAGTTGAAGTTACTAAAAGTAACTTCTCCAACATTGGAAGCACACTCATAAAATCGGTTGCATACTACTCTAAATCATATGGTAAGCAAAATAATATGGTTTACATGAAGTTATCACATAGTAGTTTCCCTCAAAATTCAACTTTACACTCTATTGAGCTGAATGCATTACTTTCTATTCTATGCATTTTGAGTTATGGATGTGTACATAACTACTCAGGGTGAGGTGGAACGGTATAAATATTGCATGTATCCTACTCAGAGCCATAAAATACTCAAATGCAAGGTGAATTCAGGAAGCTACCTCATAGCATTTAGAGTGGAACAGTAAATATCTTTGTTTAGTTCTGTAAATGGTAATGTTCCATTGTGTAGAAAAGTTGAAGTTACTAAAAGTAACTTCTCCAACCTTGCTAGCACACTCATAAAATTGGTTGCATACTACTCTAAATCGTATGGTAAGCAAAATAATAAGGTTTACATCAAGTTATCACATAGTAGTTTCCCGCAAAATTCATCTCTACACTCTATTGAGCTGAATGCATTACTATCTATTCTATGCATTTTGATTTATGGATGTGTACATAACTACTCAGGGTGAGGTGGAACGGTATAAATATTGCATGTATCCTACTCAGAAGCATGAAATACTCAAATGCAAGGTGAATTCAGGAAGCTACCTCATAACATTTAGAGTG
The DNA here is from genome assembly GCF_048418815.1 of Hemitrygon akajei. Classification (NCBI taxonomy): domain Eukaryota; kingdom Metazoa; phylum Chordata; class Chondrichthyes; order Myliobatiformes; family Dasyatidae; genus Hemitrygon; species Hemitrygon akajei. The sequence goes on along the minus strand of NC_133129.1, from coordinate 108,963,552 downwards.
GAACAGTAAAAATCTTGGTTTAGTTCTGTAAACGGTAATGTTCCATTGTGTAGAAAAGTTGAAGTTACTAAAAGTAACTTCTCCAACCTTGCTAGCACACTCATAAAATTGGTTGCATACTACTCTAAATCGTATGGTAAGCAAAATAATAAGTTTTACATCAAGTTATCACATAGTAGTTTCCCGCAAAATTCATCTCTACACTCTATTGAGCTGAATGCATTACTTTCTATTCTATGCATTTTGATTTATGGTTGTGTACATAACTACTCAGGGTGAGGTGGAACGGTATAAATATTGCATGTATCCTACTCAGAGGCATGAAATACTCAAATGCAAGGTGAATTCAGGAAGCTACCTCTTAACATTTAGAGTGGAACAGTAAATATCTTTGTTAAGTTCTGTAAACGGTAATGTTCCTTTGTGTAAAAAAGTTGAAGTTACTAAAAGTAACTTCTCGAACATTGGTAACACACTCATAAAATCGGTTGCATACTACTCTAAGTGATGTGGTAAGTAAAATAATAAGGTTTACATCAAGTTATCAGATAGTAGTTTCCCGCAAAATTCAACTTTACACTCTAGTGAGCTGAATGCATTACTTCCTATTCTATGCATTTTGATTTATGGATGTGTACATAACCACTCAGGGTGAGGTGGAACGGTATAAATATTGCATGTATCCTACTCAGAGCCATGGAATACTCAAATGCAAGGTGAATTCAGGAAGATACCTCATAACATTTAGAGTGGAACAGTAAAAATCTTGGTTTAGTTCTGTAAACGGTAATGTTCCATTGTGTAAATAAGTTGAAGTTACTAAAAGTAACTTCTCCAACATTGGTAGCACACTCATAAAGTCGGTTGCATACTACTCTAAATCATATGGTAAGCAAAATAATATGGTTTACATGAAGTTATCACATAGTAGTTTCCCGCAAAATTCAACTTTACACTCTATTGAGCTGAATGCATTACTTTCTATTCTATGCATTTTGAGTTATGGATGTGTACATAACTACTCAGGGTGAGGTGGAACGGTATAAATATTGCATGTATCCTACTCAGAGCCATGAAATACTCAAATGCAAGGTAAATTCAGGAAGCTACCTCATAACATTTAGAGTGGAACAGTAAATATCTTTGTTTAGTTCTGTAAATGGTAATGTTCCATTGTGTAGAAAAGTTGAAGTTACTAAAAGTAACTTCTCCAACCTTGGTAGCACACTCATAAAATCGTTTGCATACTACTCTAAGTGATGTGGTAAGTAAAATAATAAGGTTTACATCAAGTTATCACATAGTAGTTTCCCGCAAAATTCAACTTTACACTCTATTGAGCTGAATGCATTACTTCCTATTCTATGCATTTTGATTTATGGATGTGTACATAACCAATCAGGGTGAGGTGGAACGGTATAAATATTGCATGTATCCTACTCAGAGCCATGGAATACTCAAATGCAAGGTGAATTCAGGAAGCTACCTCCTAACATTTAGAGTGGAACAGTAAATATCTTTGTTTAGTTCTGTAAATGGTAATGTTCCATTGTGTAGAAAAGTTGAAGTTACTAAAACTAACTTCTCCAACCTTGGTAGCACACTCATAAAATTGGTTGCATACTACTCTAAATCGTATGGTAAGCAAAATAATAAGGTTTACATCAAGTTATCACATAGTAGTTTCCCGCAAAATTCATCTCTACACTATTGAGCTGAATGCATTACTTTCTATTCTATGCATTTTGAGTTATGGTTGTGTACATAACTACTCAGGGTGAGGTGGAACGGTATAAATATTGCATGTATCCTAATCAGAGCCATGAAATACTCAAATGCAAGGTGAATTCAGGAAGCTACCTCTTAACATTTAGAGTGGAACAGTAAATATCTTTGTTAAGTTCTGTAAACCGTAATGTTCCATTGTGTAAAAAAGTTGAAGTTACTAAAAGTAACTTCTCGAACATTGGTAGCACACTCATAAAATCGGTTGCATACTACTCTAAGTGATGTGGTAAGTAAAATAATAAGGTTTACATCAAGTTATCACATAGTAGTTTCCCGCAAAATTCAACTTTACACTCTATTGAGCTGAATGCATTACTTTCTATTCTATGCATTTTGATTTATGGATGTGTACATAACCACTCAGGGTGAGGTGGAACGGTATAAATATTGCAGGTATCCTACTCAGAGCCATGGAATACTCAAATGCAAGGTGAATTCAGGAAGCTAACTCATAACATTTAGAGTGGAACAGTAAAAATCTTTGTTTAGTTCTGTAAACGGCAATGTTCCATTGTGTAAAAAAGTTGAAGTTACTAAAAGTAACTTCTCCAACATTGGAAGCACACTCATAAAATCGGTTGCATACTACTCTAAATCATATGGTAAGCAAAATAATATGGTTTACATGAAGTTATCACATAGTAGTTTCCCTCAAAATTCAACTTTACACTCTATTGAGCTGAATGCATTACTTTCTATTCTATGCATTTTGATTTATGGATGTGTACATAACTACTCAGGGTGAGGTGGAACGGTATAAATATTGCATGTATCCTACTCAGAAGCATGAAATACTCAAATGCAAGGTGAATTCAGGAAGCTACCTCATAACATTTAGAGTGGAACAGTAAAAATCTTGGTTTAGTTCTGTAAACGGTAATGTTCCATTGTGTAAAAAAGTTGAAGTTACTAAAAGTAACTTCTCCAACATTGGTAGCACACTCATAAAATCGGTTGCATACTACTCTAAATCATATGGTAAGCAAAATAATATGGTTTACATGAAGTTATCACATAGTAGTTTCCCGCAAAATTCAACTTTACACTCTATTGAGCTGAATGCATTACTTTCTATTCTATGCATTTTGAGTTATGGATGTGTACATAACTACTCAGGGTGAGGTGGAACGGTATAAATATTGCATGTATCCTACTCAGAGCCATGAAATACTCAAATGCAAGGTAAATTCAGGAAGCTACCTCATAACATTTAGAGTGGAACAGTAAATATCTTTGTTTAGTTCTGTAAATGGTAATGTTCCATTGTGTAGAAAAGTTGAAGTTACTAAAAGTAACTTCTCCAACCTTGGTAGCACACTCATAAAATCGTTTGCATACTACTCTAAGTGATGTGGTAAGTAAAATAATAAGGTTTACATCAAGTTATCACATAGTAGTTTCCCGCAAAATTCAACTTTACACTCTATTGAGCTGAATGCATTACTTCCTATTCTATGCATTTTGATTTATGGATGTGTACATAACCAATCAGGGTGAGGTGGAACGGTATAAATATTGCATGTATCCTACTCAGAGCCATGGAATACTCAAATGCAAGGTGAATTCAGGAAGCTACCTCCTAACATTTAGAGTGGAACAGTAAATATCTTTGTTTAGTTCTGTAAATGGTAATGTTCCATTGTGTAGAAAAGTTGAAGTTACTAAAACTAACTTCTCCAACCTTGGTAGCACACTCATAAAATTGGTTGCATACTACTCTAAATCGTATGGTAAGCAAAATAATAAGGTTTACATCAAGTTATCACATAGTAGTTTCCCGCAAAATTCATCTCTACACTATTGAGCTGAATGCATTACTTTCTATTCTATGCATTTTGAGTTATGGTTGTGTACATAACTACTCAGGGTGAGGTGGAACGGTATAAATATTGCATGTATCCTAATCAGAGCCATGAAATACTCAAATGCAAGGTGAATTCAGGAAGCTACCTCTTAACATTTAGAGTGGAACAGTAAATATCTTTGTTAAGTTCTGTAAACCGTAATGTTCCATTGTGTAAAAAAGTTGAAGTTACTAAAAGTAACTTCTCGAACATTGGTAGCACACTCATAAAATCGGTTGCATACTACTCTAAGTGATGTGGTAAGTAAAATAATAAGGTTTACATCAAGTTATCACATAGTAGTTTCCCGCAAAATTCAACTTTACACTCTATTGAGCTGAATGCATTACTTTATATTCTATGCATTTTGATTTATGGATGTGTACATAACCACTCAGGGTGAGGTGGAACGGTATAAATATTGCAGGTATCCTACTCAGAGCCATGGAATACTCAAATGCAAGGTGAATTCAGGAAGCTAACTCATAACATTTAGAGTGGAACAGTAAAAATCTTTGTTTAGTTCTGTAAACGGCAATGTTCCATTGTGTAAAAAAGTTGAAGTTACTAAAAGTAACTTCTCCAACATTGGAAGCACACTCATAAAATCGGTTGCATACTACTCTAAATCATATGGTAAGCAAAATAATATGGTTTACATGAAGTTATCACATAGTAGTTTCCCTCAAAATTCAACTTTACACTCTATTGAGCTGAATGCATTACTTTCTATTCTATGCATTTTGAGTTATGGATGTGTACATAACTACTCAGGGTGAGGTGGAACGGTATAAATATTGCATGTATCCTACTCAGAGCCATGAAATACTCAAATGCAAGGTGAATTCAGGAAGCTACCTCATAACATTTAGAGTGGAACAGTAAATATCTTTGTTTAGTTCTGTAAATGGTAATGTTCCATTGTGTAGAAAAGTTGAAGTTACTAAAAGTAACTTCTCCAACCTTGCTAGCACACTCATAAAATTGGTTGCATACTACTCTAAATCGTATGGTAAGCAAAATAATAAGGTTTACATCAAGTTATCACATAGTAGTTTCCCGCAAAATTCATCTCTACACTCTATTGAGCTGAATGCATTACTTTCTATTCTATGCATTTTGATTTATGGATGTGTACATAACTACTCAGGGTGAGGTGGAACGGTATAAATATTGCATGTATCCTACTCAGAGGCATGAAATACTCAAATGCAAGGTGAATTCAGGAAGCTACCTCTTAACATTTAGAGTGGAACAGTAAATATCTTTGTTTAGTTCTGTAAATGGTAATGTTCCATTGTGTAGAAAAGTTGAAGTTACTAAAAGTAACTTCTCCAACCTTGCTAGCACACTCATAAAATTGGTTGCATACTACTCTAAATCGTATGGTAAGCAAAATAATAAGGTTTACATCAAGTTATCACATAGTAGTTTCCCGCAAAATTCATCTCTACACTCTATTGAGCTGAATGCATTACTTTCTATTCTATGCATTTTGATTTATGTATGTGTACATAACTACTCAGGGTGAGGTGGAACGGTATAAATATTGCATGTATCCTACTCAGAAGCATGAAATACTCAAATGCAAGGTGAATTCAGGAAGCTACCTCATAACATTTAGAGTGGAACAGTAAAAATCTTGGTTTAGTTCTGTAAACGGTAATGTTACATTGTGTAAAAAAGTTGAAGTTACTAAAAGTAACTTCTCCAACATTGGTAGCACACTCATAAAATCGGTTGCATACTACTCTAAATCATATGGTAAGCAAAATAATATGGTTTACATGAAGTTATCACATAGTAGTTTCCCGCAAAATTCAACTTTACACTCTATTGAGCTGAATGCATTACTTTCTATTCTATGCATTTTGAGTTATGGATGTGTACATAACTACTCAGGGTGAGGTGGAACGGTATAAATATTGCATGTATCCTACTCAGAGCCATGAAATACTCAAATGCAAGGTAAATTCAGGAAGCTACCTCATAACATTTAGAGTGGAACAGTAAATATCTTTGTTTAGTTCTGTAAATGGTAATGTTCCATTGTGTAGAAAAGTTGAAGTTACTAAAAGTAACTTCTCCAACCTTGGTAGCACACTCATAAAATCGTTTGCATACTACTCTAAGTGATGTGGTAAGTAAAATAATAAGGTTTACATCAAGTTATCACATAGTAGTTTCCCGCAAAATTCAACTTTACACTCTATTGAGCTGAATGCATTACTTCCTATTCTATGCATTTTGATTTATGGATGTGTACATAACCAATCAGGGTGAGGTGGAACGGTATAAATATTGCATGTATCCTACTCAGAGCCATGGAATACTCAAATGCAAGGTGAATTCAGGAAGCTACCTCCTAACATTTAGAGTGGAACAGTAAATATCTTTGTTTAGTTCTGTAAATGGTAATGTTCCATTGTGTAGAAAAGTTGAAGTTACTAAAAGTAACTTCTCCAACCTTGGTAGCACACTCATAAAATTGGTTGCATACTACTCTAAATCGTATGGTAAGCAAAATAATAAGGTTTACATCAAGTTATCACATAGTAGTTTCCCGCAAAATTCATCTCTACACTATTGAGCTGAATGCATTACTTTCTATTCTATGCATTTTGAGTTATGGTTGTGTACATAACTACTCAGGGTGAGGTGGAACGGTATAAATATTGCATGTATCCTAATCAGAGCCATGAAATACTCAAATGCAAGGTGAATTCAGGAAGCTACCTCTTAACATTTAGAGTGGAACAGTAAATATCTTTGTTAAGTTCTGTAAACCGTAATGTTCCATTGTGTAAAAAAGTTGAAGTTACTAAAAGTAACTTCTCGAACATTGGTAGCACACTCATAAAATCGGTTGCATACTACTCTAAGTGATGTGGTAAGTAAAATAATAAGGTTTACATCAAGTTATCACATAGTAGTTTCCCGCAAAATTCAACTTTACACTCTATTGAGCTGAATGCATTACTTTATATTCTATGCATTTTGATTTATGGATGTGTACATAACCACTCAGGGTGAGGTGGAACGGTATAAATATTGCAGGTATCCTACTCAGAGCCATGGAATACTCAAATGCAAGGTGAATTCAGGAAGCTAACTCATAACATTTAGAGTGGAACAGTAAAAATCTTTGTTTAGTTCTGTAAACGGCAATGTTCCATTGTGTAAAAAAGTTGAAGTTACTAAAAGTAACTTCTCCAACATTGGAAGCACACTCATAAAATCGGTTGCATACTACTCTAAATCATATGGTAAGCAAAATAATATGGTTTACATGAAGTTATCACATAGTAGTTTCCCTCAAAATTCAACTTTACACTCTATTGAGCTGAATGCATTACTTTCTATTCTATGCATTTTGAGTTATGGATGTGTACATAACTACTCAGGGTGAGGTGGAACGGTATAAATATTGCATGTATCCTACTCAGAGCCATGAAATACTCAAATGCAAGGTGAATTCAGGAAGCTACCTCATAACATTTAGAGTGGAACAGTAAATATCTTTGTTTAGTTCTGTAAATGGTAATGTTCCATTGTGTAGAAAAGTTGAAGTTACTAAAAGTAACTTCTCCAACCTTGCTAGCACACTCATAAAATTGGTTGCATACTACTCTAAATCGTATGGTAAGCAAAATAATAAGGTTTACATCAAGTTATCACATAGTAGTTTCCCGCAAAATTCATCTCTACACTCTATTGAGCTGAATGCATTACTTTCTATTCTATGCATTTTGATTTATGGATGTGTACATAACTACTCAGGGTGAGGTGGAACGGTATAAATATTGCATGTATCCTACTCAGAGGCATGAAATACTCAAATGCAAGGTGAATTCAGGAAGCTACCTCTTAACATTTAGAGTGGAACAGTAAATATCTTTGTTAAGTTCTGTAAACCGTAATGTTCCATTGTGTAAAAAAGTTGAAGTTACTAAAAGTAACTTCTCGAACATTGGTAGCACACTCATAAAATCGGTGGCATACTACTCTAAGTGATGTGGTAAGTAAAATAATAAGGTTTACATCAAGTTATCACATAGTAGTTTCCCGCAAAATTCAACTTTACACTCTATTGAGCAGAATGCATTACTTTATATTCTATGCATTTTGAATTATGGATGTGTACATAACCACTCAGGGTGAGGTGGAACGGTATAAATATTGCAGGTATCCTACTCAGAGCCATCGAATACTCAAATGCAAGGTGAATTCAGGAAGCTAACTCATAACATTTAGAGTGGAACAGTAAAAATCTTTGTTTAGTTCTGTAAACGGTAATGTTCCATTGTGTAAAAAAGTTGAATTTACTAAAAGTAACTTCTCCAACATTGGTAGCACACTCATAAAATCGGTTGCATACTACTCTAAATCATATGGTAAGCAAAATAATATGGTTTACATGAAGTTATCACATAGTAGTTTCCCTCAAAATTCAACTTTACACTCTATTGAGCTGAATGCATTACTTTCTATTCTATGCATTTTGAGTTATGGATGTGTACATAACCACTCAGGGTGAGGTGGAACGGTATAAATATTGCATGTATCCTACTCAGAGCCATGGAATACTCAAATGCAAGGTGAATTCAGGAAGCTACCTCTTAACATTTAGAGTGGAACAGTAAATATATTTGTTAAGTTCTGTAAACGGTAATGTTCCTTTGTGTAAAAAAGTTGAAGTTACTAAAAGTAACTTCTCGAACATTGGTAACACACTCATGAAATCGGTTGCATACTACTCTAAGTGATGTGGTAAGTAAAATAATAAGGTTTACATCAAGTTATCACATAGTAGTTTCCCGCAAAATTCAACTTTACACTCTATTGAGCTGAATGCATTACTTCCTATTCTATGCATTTTGAGTTATGGATGTGTACATAACTACTCAGGGTGAGGTGGAACGGTATAAATATTGCATGCATCCTACTCAGAGCCATGAAATACTCAAATGCAAGGTAAATTCAGGAAGCTACCTCATAACATTTAGAGTGGAACAGTAAAAATCTTTGTTTAGTTCTGTAAACGGCAATGTTCCATTGTGTAAAAAAGTTGAAGTTACTAAAAGTAACTTCTCCAACATTGGTAGCACACTCATAAAATCGGTTGCATACTACTCTAAATCATACGGTAAGCAAAATAATATGGTTTACATGAAGTTATCACATAGTAGTTTCCCTCAAAATTCAACTTTACACTCTATTGAGCTGAATGCATTACTTTCTATTCTATGCATTTTGAGTTATGGATGTGTACATAACTACTCAGGGTGAGGTGGAACGGTATAAATATTGCATGTATCCTACTCAGAGCCATGAAATACTCAAATGCAAGGTGAATTCAGGAAGCTACCTCATAACATTTAGAGTGGAACAGTAAATATCTTTGTTTAGTTCTGTAAATGGTAATGTTCCATTGTGTAGAAAAGTTGAAGTTACTAAAAGTAACTTCTCCAACCTTGCTAGCACACTCATAAAATTGGTTGCATACTACTCTAAATCGTATGGTAAGCAAAATAATAAGGTTTACATCAAGTTATCACATAGTAGTTTCCCGCAAAATTCATCTCTACACTCTATTGAGCTGAATGCATTACTTTCTATTCTATGCATTTTGATTTATGGTTGTGTACATAACTACTCAGGGTGAGGTGGAACGGTATAAATATTGCATGTATCCTACTCAGAGGCATGAAATACTCAAATGCAAGGTGAATTCAGGAAGCTACCTCTTAACATTTAGAGTGGAACAGTAAATATCTTTGTTAAGTTCTGTAAACGGTAATGTTCCTTTGTGTAAAAAAGTTGAAGTTACTAAAAGTAACTTCTCGAACATTGGTAACACACTCATAAAATCGGTTGCATACTACTCTAAGTGATGTGGTAAGTAAAATAATAAGGTTTACATCAAGTTATCAGATAGTAGTTTCCCGCAAAATTCAACTTTACACTCTAGTGAGCTGAATGCATTACTTCCTATTCTATGCATTTTGATTTATGGATGTGTACATAACCACTCAGGGTGAGGTGGAACGGTATAAATATTGCATGTATCCTACTCAGAGCCATGGAATACTCAAATGCAAGGTGAATTCAGGAAGCTACCTCATAACATTTAGAGTGGAACAGTAAAAATCTTGGTTTAGTTCTGTAAACGGTAATGTTCCATTGTGTAAAAAAGTTGAAGTTACTAAAAGTAACTTCTCCAACATTGGTAGCACACTCATAAAATCGGTTGCATACTACTCTAAATCATATGGTAAGCAAAATAATATGGTTTACATGAAGTTATCACATAGTAGTTTCCCTCAAAATTCAACTTTACACTCTATTGAGCTGAATGCATTACTTTCTATTCTATGCATTTTGAGTTATGGATGTGTACATAACTACTCAGGGTGAGGTGGAACGGTATAAATATTGCATGTATCCTACTCAGAGCCATGAAATACTCAAATGCAAGGTAAATTCAGGAAGCTACCTCATAACATTTAGAGTGGAACAGTAAATATCTTTGTTTAGTTCTGTAAATGGTAATGTTCCATTGTGTAGAAAAGTTGAAGTTACTAAAAGTAACTTCTCCAACCTTGGTAGCACACTCATAAAATCGTTTGCATACTACTCTAAGTGATGTGGTAAGTAAAATAATAAGGTTTACATCAAGTTATCACATAGTAGTTTCCCGCAAAATTCAACTTTACACTCTATTGAGCTGAATGCATTACTTCCTATTCTATGCATTTTGATTTATGGATGTGTACATAACCAATCAGGGTGAGGTGGAACGGTATAAATATTGCATGTATCCTACTCAGAGCCATGGAATACTCAAATGCAAGGTGAATTCAGGAAGCTACCTCCTAACATTTAGAGTGGAACAGTAAATATCTTTGTTTAGTTCTGTAAATGGTAATGTTCCATTGTGTAGAAAAGTTGAAGTTACTAAAACTAACTTCTCCAACCTTGGTAGCACACTCATAAAATTGGTTGCATACTACTCTAAATCGTATGGTAAGCAAAATAATAAGGTTTACATCAAGTTATCACATAGTAGTTTCCCGCAAAATTCATCTCTACACTATTGAGCTGAATGCATTACTTTCTATTCTATGCATTTTGAGTTATGGTTGTGTACATAACTACTCAGGGTGAGGTGGAACGGTATAAATATTGCATGTATCCTAATCAGAGCCATGAAATACTCAAATGCAAGGTGAATTCAGGAAGCTACCTCTTAACATTTAGAGTGGAACAGTAAATATCTTTGTTAAGTTCTGTAAACCGTAATGTTCCATTGTGTAAAAAAGTTGAAGTTACTAAAAGTAACTTCTCGAACATTGGTAGCACACTCATAAAATCGGTTGCATACTACTCTAAGTGATGTGGTAAGTAAAATAATAAGGTTTACATCAAGTTATCACATAGTAGTTTCCCGCAAAATTCAACTTTACACTCTATTGAGCTGAATGCATTACTTTATATTCTATGCATTTTGATTTATGGATGTGTACATAACCACTCAGGGTGAGGTGGAACGGTATAAATATTGCAGGTATCCTACTCAGAGCCATGGAATACTCAAATGCAAGGTGAATTCAGGAAGCTAACTCATAACATTTAGAGTGGAACAGTAAAAATCTTTGTTTAGTTCTGTAAACGGCAATGTTCCATTGTGTAAAAAAGTTGAAGTTACTAAAAGTAACTTCTCCAACATTGGAAGCACACTCATAAAATCGGTTGCATACTACTCTAAATCATATGGTAAGCAAAATAATATGGTTTACATGAAGTTATCACATAGTAGTTTCCCTCAAAATTCAACTTTACACTCTATTGAGCTGAATGCATTACTTTCTATTCTATGCATTTTGAGTTATGGATGTGTACATAACTACTCAGGGTGAGGTGGAACGGTATAAATATTGCATGTATCCTACTCAGAGCCATAAAATACTCAAATGCAAGGTGAATTCAGGAAGCTACCTCATAACATTTAGAGTGGAACAGTAAATATCTTTGTTTAGTTCTGTAAATGGTAATGTTCCATTGTGTAGAAAAGTTGAAGTTACTAAAAGTAACTTCCCCAACCTTGCTAGCACACTCATAAAATTGGTTGCATACTACTCTAAATCGTATGGTAAGCAAAATAATAAGGTTTACATCAAGTTATCACATAGTAGTTCCCCGCAAAATTCATCTCTACACTCTATTGAGCTGAATGCATTACTTTCTATTCTATGCATTTTGATTTATGGATGTGTACATAACTACTCAGGGTGAGGTGGAACGGTATAAATATTGCATGTATCCTACTCAGAGGCATGAAATACTCAAATGCAAGGTGAATTCAGGAAGCTACCTCATAACATTTAGAGTGGAACAGTAAAAATCTTGGTTTAGTTCTGTAAACGGTAATGTTCCATTGTGTAGAAAAGTTGAAGTTACTAAAAGTAACTTCTCCAACCTTGGTAGCACACTCATAAAATCGTTTGCATACTACTCTAAGTGATGTGGTAAGTAAAATAATAAGGTTTACATCAAGTTATCACATAGTAGTTTCCCGCAAAATTCAACTTTACACTCTATTGAGCTGAATGCATTACTTCCTATTCTATGCATTTTGATTTATGGATGTGTACATAACCAATCAGGGTGAGGTGGAACGGTATAAATATTGCATGTATCCTACTCAGAGCATTGGAATACTCAAATGCAAGGTGAATTCAGGAAGCTACCTCCTAACATTTAGAGTGGAACAGTAAATATCTTTGTTTAGTTCTGTAAATGGTAATGTTCCATTGTGTAGAAAAGTTGAAGTTACTAAAACTAACTTCTCCAACCTTGGTAGCACACTCATAAAATTGGTTGCATACTACTCTAAATCGTATGGTAAGCAAAATAATAAGGTTTACATCAAGTTATCACATAGTAGTTTCCCGCAAAATTCATCTCTACACTATTGAGCTGAATGCATTACTTTCTATTCTATGCATTTTGAGTTATGGTTGTGTACATAACTACTCAGGGTGAGGTGGAACGGTATAAATATTGCATGTATCCTAATCAGAGCCATGAAATACTCAAATGCAAGGTGAATTCAGGAAGCTACCTCTTAACATTTAGAGTGGAACAGTAAATATCTTTGTTAAGTTCTGTAAACCGTAATGTTCCATTGTGTAAAAAAGTTGAAGTTACTAAAAGTAACTTCTCGAACATTGGTAGCACACTCATAAAATCGGTTGCATACTACTCTAAGTGATGTGGTAAGTAAAATAATAAGGTTTACATCAAGTTATCACATAGTAGTTTCCCGCAAAATTCAACTTTACACTCTATTGAGCTGAATGCATTACTTTATATTCTATGCATTTTGATTTATGGATGTGTACATAACCACTCAGGGTGAGGTGGAACGGTATAAATATTGCAGGTATCCTACTCAGAGCCATGGAATACTCAAATGCAAGGTGAATTCAGGAAGCTAACTCATAACATTTAGAGTGGAACAGTAAAAATCTTTGTTTAGTTCTGTAAACGGCAATGTTCCATTGTGTAAAAAAGTTGAAGTTACTAAAAGTAACTTCTCCAACATTGGAAGCACACTCATAAAATCGGTTGCATACTACTCTAAATCATATGGTAAGCAAAATAATATGGTTTACATGAAGTTATCACATAGTAGTTTCCCGCAAAATTCATCTCTACACTATTGAGCTGAATGCATTACTTTCTATTCTATGCATTTTGAGTTATGGTTGTGTACATAACTACTCAGGGTGAGATGGAACGGTATAAATATTGCATGTATCCTAATCAGAGCCATGAAATACTCAAATGCAAGGTGAATTCAGGAAGCTACCTCTTAACATTTAGAGTGGAACAGTAAATATCTTTGTTAAGTTCTGTAAACCGTAATGTTCCATTGTGTAAAAAAGTTGAAGTTACTAAAAGTAACTTCTCCAACATTGGAAGCACACTCATAAAATCGGTTGCATACTACTCTAAATCATATGGTAAGCAAAATAATATGGTTTACATGAAGTTATCACATAGTAGTTTCCCTCAAAATTCAACTTTACACTCTATTGAGCTGAATGCATTACTTTCTATTCTATGCATTTTGAGTTATGGATGTGTACATAACTACTCAGGGTGAGGTGGAACGGTATAAATATTGCATGTATCCTACTCAGAGCCATGAAATACTCAAATGCAAGGTGAATTCAGGAAGCTACCTCATAACATTTAGAGTGGAACAGTAAATATCTTTGTTTAGTTCTGTAAATGGTAATGTTCCATTGTGTAGAAAAGTTGAAGTTACTAAAAGTAACTTCTCCAACCTTGCTAGCACACTCATAAAATTGGTTGCATACTACTCTAAATCGTATGGTAAGCAAAATAATAAGGTTTACATCAAGTTATCACATAGTAGTTTCCCGCAAAATTCATCTCTACACTCTATTGAGCTGAATGCATTACTTTCTATTCTATGCATTTTGATTTATGGATGTGTACATAACTACTCAGGGTGAGGTGGAACGGTATAAATATTGCATGTATCCTACTCAGAGGCATGAAATACTCAAATGCAAGGTGAATTCAGGAAGCTACCTCTTAACATTTAGAGTGGAACAGTAAATATCTTTGTTAAGTTCTGTAAACCGTAATGTTCCATTGTGTAAAAAAGTTGAAGTTACTAAAAGTAACTTCTCGAACATTGGTAGCACACTCATAAAATCGGTGGCATACTACTCTAAGTGATGTGGTAAGTAAAATAATAAGGTTTACATCAAGTTATCACATAGTAGTTTCCCGCAAAATTCAACTTTACACTCTATTGAGCTGAATGCATTACTTTATATTCTATGCATTTTGAATTATGGATGTGTACATAACCACTCAGGGTGAGGTGGAACGGTATAAATATTGCAGGTATCCTACTCAGAGCCATCGAATACTCAAATGCAAGGTGAATTCAGGAAGCTAACTCATAACATTTAGAGTGGAACAGTAAAAATCTTTGTTTAGTTCTGTAAACGGTAATGTTCCATTGTGTAAAAAAGTTGAATTTACTAAAAGTAACTTCTCCAACATTGGTAGCACACTCATAAAATCGGTTGCATACTACTCTAAATCATATGGTAAGCAAAATAATATGGTTTACATGAAGTTATCACATAGTAGTTTCCCTCAAAATTCAACTTTACACTCTATTGAGCTGAATGCATTACTTTCTATTCTATGCATTTTGAGTTATGGATGTGTACATAACCACTCAGGGTGAGGTGGAACGGTATAAATATTGCATGTATCCTACTCAGAGCCATGAAATATTCAAATGCAAGGTAAATTCAGGAAGCTACCTCATAACATTTAGAGTGGAACAGTAAATATCTTTGTTTAGTTCTGTAAATGGTAATGTTCCATTGTGTAGAAAAGTTGAAGTTACTAAAAGTAACTTCTCCAACCTTGGTAGCACACTCATAAAATCGTTTGCATACTACTCTAAGTGATGTGGTAAGTAAAATAATAAGGGTTACATCAAGTTATCACATAGTAGTTTCCCGCAAAATTCAACTTTACACTCTATTGAGCTGAATGCATTACTTCCTATTCTATGCATTTTGAGTTATGGATGTGTACATAACTACTCAGGGTGAGGTGGAACGGTATAAATATTGCATGCATCCTACTCAGAGCCATGAAATACTCAAATGCAAGGTAAATTCAGGAAGCTACCTCATAACATTTAGAGTGGAACAGTAAAAATCTTTGTTTAGTTCTGTAAACGGCAATGTTCCATTGTGTAAAAAAGTTGAAGTTACTAAAAGTAACTTCTCCAACATTGGTAGCACACTCATAAAATCGGTTGCATACTACTCTAAATCATATGGTAAGCAAAATAATATGGTTTACATGAAGTTATCACATAGTAGTTTCCCTCAAAATTCAACTTTACACTCTATTGAGCTGAATGCATTACTTTCTATTCTATGCATTTTGAGTTATGGATGTGTACATAACTACTCAGGGTGAGGTGGAACGGTATAAATATTGCATGTATCCTACTCAGAGCCATGAAATACTCAAATGCAAGGTGAATTCAGGAAACTACCTCATAACATTTAGAGTGGAACAGTAAATATCTTTGTTTAGTTCTGTAAATGGTAATGTTCCATTGTGTAGAAAAGTTGAAGTTACTAAAAGTAACTTCTCCAACCTTGCTAGCACACTCATAAAATTGGTTGCATACTACTCTAAATCGTATGGTAAGCAAAATAATAAGGTTTACATCAAGTTATCACATAGTAGTTTCCCGCAAAATTCATCTCTACACTCTATTGAGCTGAATGCATTACTTTCTATTCTATGCATTTTGATTTATGGTTGTGTACATAACTACTCAGGGTGAGGTGGAACGGTATAAATATTGCATGTATCCTACTCAGAGGCATGAAATACTCAAATGCAAGGTGAATTCAGGAAGCTACCTCTTAACATTTAGAGTGGAACAGTAAATATCTTTGTTAAGTTCTGTAAACGGTAATGTTCCTTTGTGTAAAAAAGTTGAAGTTACTAAAAGTAACTTCTCGAACATTGGTAACACACTCATAAAATCGGTTGCATACTACTCTAAGTGATGTGGTAAGTAAAATAATAAGGTTTACATCAAGTTATCAGATAGTAGTTTCCCGCAAAATTCAACTTTACACTCTAGTGAGCTGAATGCATTACTTCCTATTCTATGCATTTTGATTTATGGATGTGTACATAACCACTCAGGGTGAGGTGGAACGGTATAAATATTGCATGTATCCTACTCAGAGCCATGAAATACTCAAATGCAAGGTAAATTCAGGAAGCTACCTCATAACATTTAGAGTGGAACAGTAAATATCTTTGTTTAGTTCTGTAAATGGTAATGTTCCATTGTGTAGAAAAGTTGAAGTTACTAAAAGTAACTTCTCCAACCTTGGTAGCACACTCATAAAATCGTTTGCATACTACTCTAAGTGATGTGGTAAGTAAAATAATAAGGTTTACATCAAGTTATCACATAGTAGTTTCCCGCAAAATTCAACTTTACACTCTATTGAGCTGAATGCATTACTTCCTATTCTATGCATTTTGATTTATGGATGTGTACATAACCAATCAGGGTGAGGTGGAACGGTATAAATATTGCATGTATCCTACTCAGAGCAATGGAATACTCAAATGCAAGGTGAATTCAGGAAGCTACCTCCTAACATTTAGAGTGGAACAGTAAATATCTTTGTTTAGTTCTGTAAATGGTAATGTTCCATTGTGTAGAAAAGTTGAAGTTACTAAAACTAACTTCTCCAACCTTGGTAGCACACTCATAAAATTGGTTGCATACTACTCTAAATCATATGGTAAGCAAAATAATATGGTTTACATGAAGTTATCACATAGTAGTTTCCCTCAAAATTCAACTTTACACTCTATTGAGCTGAATGCATTACTTTCTATTCTATGCATTTTGATTTATGGATGTGTACATAACTACTCAGGGTGAGGTGGAACGGTATAAATATTGCATGTATCCTACTCAGACGCATGAAATACTCAAATGCAAGGTGAATTCAGGAAGCTACCTCTTAACATTTAGAGTGGAACAGTAAATATCTTTGTTAAGTTCTGTAAACCGTAATGTTCCATTGTGTAAAAAAGTTGAAGTTACTAAAAGTAACTTCTCGAACATTGGTAGCACACTCATAAAATCGGTGGCATACTACTCTAAGTGATGTGGTAAGTAAAATAATAAGGTTTACATCAAGTTATCACATAGTAGTTTCCCGCAAAATTCAACTTTACACTCTATTGAGCTGAATGCATTACTTTATATTCTATGCATTTTGAATTATGGATGTGTACATAACCACTCAGGGTGAGGTGGAACGGTATAAATATTGCAGGTATCCTACTCAGAGCCATCGAATACTCAAATGCAAGGTGAATTCAGGAAGCTAACTCATAACATTTAGAGTGGAACAGTAAAAATCTTTGTTTAGTTCTGTAAACGGTAATGTTCCATTGTGTAAAAAAGTTGAAGTTACTAAAAGTAACTTCTCCAACATTGGTAGCACACTCATAAAATCGGTTGCATACTACTCTAAATCATATGGTAAGCAAAATAATATGGTTTACATGAAGTTATCACATAGTAGTTTCCCTCAAAATTCAACTTTACACTCTATTGAGCTGAATGCATTACTTTCTATTCTATGCATTTTGAGTTATGGATGTGTACATAACTACTCAGGGTGAGGTGGAACGGTATAAATATTGCATGTATCCTACTCAGAGCCATGAAATACTCAAATGCAAGGTAAATTCAGGAAGCTACCTCATAACATTTAGAGTGGAACAGTAAATATCTTTGTTTAGTTCTGTAAATGGTAATGTTCCATTGTGTAGAAAAGTTGAAGTTACTAAAAGTAACTTCTCCAACCTTGGTAGCACACTCATAAAATCGTTTGCATACTACTCTAAGTGATGTGGTAAGTAAAATAATAAGGTTTACATCAAGTTATCACATAGTAGTTTCCCGCAAAATTCAACTTTACACTCTATTGAGCTGAATGCATTACTTCCTATTCTATGCATTTTGATTTATGGATGTGTACATAACCAATCAGGGTGAGGTGGAACGGTATAAATATTGCATGTATCCTACTCAGAGCCATGGAATACTCAAATGCAAGGTGAATTCAGGAAGCTACCTCCTAACATTTAGAGTGGAACAGTAAATATCTTTGTTTAGTTCTGTAAATGGTAATGTTCCATTGTGTAGAAAAGTTGAAGTTACTAAAACTAACTTCTCCAACCTTGGTAGCACACTCATAAAATTGGTTGCATACTACTCTAAATCATATGGTAAGCAAAATAATATGGTTTACATGAAGTTATCACATAGTAGTTTCCCTCAAAATTCAACTTTACACTCTATTGAGCTGAATGCATTACTTTCTATTCTATGCATTTTGATTTATGGATGTGTACATAACTACTCAGGGTGAGGTGGAACGGTATAAATATTGCATGTATCCTACTCAGACGCATGAAATACTCAAATGCAAGGTGAATTCAGGAAGCTACCTCTTAACATTTAGAGTGGAACAGTAAATATCTTTGTTAAGTTCTGTAAACCGTAATGTTCCATTGTGTAAAAAAGTTGAAGTTACTAAAAGTAACTTCTCGAACATTGGTAGCACACTCATAAAATCGGTTGCATACTACTCTAAGTGATGTGGTAAGTAAAATAATAAGGTTTACATCAAGTTATCACATAGTAGTTTCCCGCAAAATTCAACTTTACACTCTATTGAGCTGAATGCATTACTTTATATTCTATGCATTTTGATTTATGGATGTGTACATAACCACTCAGGGTGAGGTGGAACGGTATAAATATTGCAGGTATCCTACTCAGAGCCATGGAATACTCAAATGCAAGGTGAATTCAGGAAGCTAACTCATAACATTTAGAGTGGAACAGTAAAAATCTTTGTTTAGTTCTGTAAACGGCAATGTTCCATTGTGTAAAAAAGTTGAAGTTACTAAAAGTAACTTCTCCAACATTGGAAGCACACTCATAAAATCGGTTGCATACTACTCTAAATCATATGGTAAGCAAAATAATATGGTTTACATGAAGTTATCACATAGTAGTTTCCCGCAAAATTCATCTCTACACTATTGAGCTGAATGCATTACTTTCTATTCTATGCATTTTGAGTTATGGTTGTGTACATAACTACTCAGGGTGAGATGGAACGGTATAAATATTGCATGTATCCTAATCAGAGCCATGAAATACTCAAATGCAAGGTGAATTCAGGAAGCTACCTCTTAACATTTAGAGTGGAACAGTAAATATCTTTGTTAAGTTCTGTAAACCGTAATGTTCCATTGTGTAAAAAAGTTGAAGTTACTAAAAGTAACTTCTCCAACATTGGAAGCACACTCATAAAATCGGTTGCATACTACTCTAAATCATATGGTAAGCAAAATAATATGGTTTACATGAAGTTATCACATAGTAGTTTCCCTCAAAATTCAACTTTACACTCTATTGAGCTGAATGCATTACTTTCTATTCTATGCATTTTGAGTTATGGATGTGTACATAACTACTCAGGGTGAGGTGGAACGGTATAAATATTGCATGTATCCTACTCAGAGCCATGAAATACTCAAATGCAAGGTGAATTCAGGAAGCTACCTCATAACATTTAGAGTGGAACAGTAAATATCTTTGTTTAGTTCTGTAAATGGTAATGTTCCATTGTGTAGAAAAGTTGAAGTTACTAAAAGTAACTTCTCCAACCTTGCTAGCACACTCATAAAATTGGTTGCATACTACTCTAAATCGTATGGTAAGCAAAATAATAAGGTTTACATCAAGTTATCACATAGTAGTTTCCCGCAAAATTCATCTCTACACTCTATTGAGCTGAATGCATTACTTTCTATTCTATGCATTTTGATTTATGGATGTGTACATAACTACTCAGGGTGAGGTGGAACGGTATAAATATTGCATGTATCCTACTCAGAGGCATGAAATACTCAAATGCAAGGTGAATTCAGGAAGCTACCTCTTAACATTTAGAGTGGAACAGTAAATATCTTTGTTAAGTTCTGTAAACCGTAATGTTCCATTGTGTAAAAAAGTTGAAGTTACTAAAAGTAACTTCTCGAACATTGGTAGCACACTCATAAAATCGGTGGCATACTACTCTAAGTGATGTGGTAAGTAAAATAATAAGGTTTACATCAAGTTATCACATAGTAGTTTCCCGCAAAATTCAACTTTACACTCTATTGAGCTGAATGCATTACTTTATATTCTATGCATTTTGAATTATGGATGTGTACATAACCACTCAGGGTGAGGTGGAACGGTATAAATATTGCAGGTATCCTACTCAGAGCCATCGAATACTCAAATGCAAGGTGAATTCAGGAAGCTAACTCATAACATTTAGAGTGGAACAGTAAAAATCTTTGTTTAGTTCTGTAAACGGTAATGTTCCATTGTGTAAAAAAGTTGAATTTACTAAAAGTAACTTCTCCAACATTGGTAGCACACTCATAAAATCGGTTGCATACTACTCTAAATCATATGGTAAGCAAAATAATATGGTTTACATGAAGTTATCACATAGTAGTTTCCCTCAAAATTCAACTTTACACTCTATTGAGCTGAATGCATTACTTTCTATTCTATGCATTTTGAGTTATGGATGTGTACATAACCACTCAGGGTGAGGTGGAACGGTATAAATATTGCATGTATCCTACTCAGAGCCATGAAATATTCAAATGCAAGGTAAATTCAGGAAGCTACCTCATAACATTTAGAGTGGAACAGTAAATATCTTTGTTTAGTTCTGTAAATGGTAATGTTCCATTGTGTAGAAAAGTTGAAGTTACTAAAAGTAACTTCTCCAACCTTGGTAGCACACTCATAAAATCGTTTGCATACTACTCTAAGTGATGTGGTAAGTAAAATAATAAGGGTTACATCAAGTTATCACATAGTAGTTTCCCGCAAAATTCAACTTTACACTCTATTGAGCTGAATGCATTACTTCCTATTCTATGCATTTTGAGTTATGGATGTGTACATAACTACTCAGGGTGAGGTGGAACGGTATAAATATTGCATGCATCCTACTCAGAGCCATGAAATACTCAAATGCAAGGTAAATTCAGGAAGCTACCTCATAACATTTAGAGTGGAACAGTAAAAATCTTTGTTTAGTTCTGTAAACGGCAATGTTCCATTGTGTAAAAAAGTTGAAGTTACTAAAAGTAACTTCTCCAACATTGGTAGCACACTCATAAAATCGGTTGCATACTACTCTAAATCATATGGTAAGCAAAATAATATGGTTTACATGAAGTTATCACATAGTAGTTTCCCTCAAAATTCAACTTTACACTCTATTGAGCTGAATGCATTACTTTCTATTCTATGCATTTTGAGTTATGGATGTGTACATAACTACTCAGGGTGAGGTGGAACGGTATAAATATTGCATGTATCCTACTCAGAGCCATGAAATACTCAAATGCAAGGTGAATTCAGGAAACTACCTCATAACATTTAGAGTGGAACAGTAAATATCTTTGTTTAGTTCTGTAAATGGTAAT
Source organism: Hemitrygon akajei (assembly GCF_048418815.1). NCBI lineage: Eukaryota > Metazoa > Chordata > Chondrichthyes > Myliobatiformes > Dasyatidae > Hemitrygon > Hemitrygon akajei. The sequence continues at coordinate 108,941,719 of NC_133129.1, read as the reverse complement.
GTTCCATTGTGTAGAAAAGTTGAAGTTACTAAAAGTAACTTCTCCAACCTTGCTAGCACACTCATAAAATTGGTTGCATACTACTCTAAATCGTATGGTAAGCAAAATAATAAGGTTTACATCAAGTTATCACATAGTAGTTTCCCGCAAAATTCATCTCTACACTCTATTGAGCTGAATGCATTACTTTCTATTCTATGCATTTTGATTTATGGTTGTGTACATAACTACTCAGGGTGAGGTGGAACGGTATAAATATTGCATGTATCCTACTCAGAGGCATGAAATACTCAAATGCAAGGTGAATTCAGGAAGCTACCTCTTAACATTTAGAGTGGAACAGTAAATATCTTTGTTAAGTTCTGTAAACGGTAATGTTCCTTTGTGTAAAAAAGTTGAAGTTACTAAAAGTAACTTCTCGAACATTGGTAACACACTCATAAAATCGGTTGCATACTACTCTAAGTGATGTGGTAAGTAAAATAATAAGGTTTACATCAAGTTATCAGATAGTAGTTTCCCGCAAAATTCAACTTTACACTCTAGTGAGCTGAATGCATTACTTCCTATTCTATGCATTTTGATTTATGGATGTGTACATAACCACTCAGGGTGAGGTGGAACGGTATAAATATTGCATGTATCCTACTCAGAGCCATGAAATACTCAAATGCAAGGTAAATTCAGGAAGCTACCTCATAACATTTAGAGTGGAACAGTAAATATCTTTGTTTAGTTCTGTAAATGGTAATGTTCCATTGTGTAGAAAAGTTGAAGTTACTAAAAGTAACTTCTCCAACCTTGGTAGCACACTCATAAAATCGTTTGCATACTACTCTAAGTGATGTGGTAAGTAAAATAATAAGGTTTACATCAAGTTATCACATAGTAGTTTCCCGCAAAATTCAACTTTACACTCTATTGAGCTGAATGCATTACTTCCTATTCTATGCATTTTGATTTATGGATGTGTACATAACCAATCAGGGTGAGGTGGAACGGTATAAATATTGCATGTATCCTACTCAGAGCAATGGAATACTCAAATGCAAGGTGAATTCAGGAAGCTACCTCCTAACATTTAGAGTGGAACAGTAAATATCTTTGTTTAGTTCTGTAAATGGTAATGTTCCATTGTGTAGAAAAGTTGAAGTTACTAAAACTAACTTCTCCAACCTTGGTAGCACACTCATAAAATTGGTTGCATACTACTCTAAATCATATGGTAAGCAAAATAATATGGTTTACATGAAGTTATCACATAGTAGTTTCCCTCAAAATTCAACTTTACACTCTATTGAGCTGAATGCATTACTTTCTATTCTATGCATTTTGATTTATGGATGTGTACATAACTACTCAGGGTGAGGTGGAACGGTATAAATATTGCATGTATCCTACTCAGACGCATGAAATACTCAAATGCAAGGTGAATTCAGGAAGCTACCTCTTAACATTTAGAGTGGAACAGTAAATATCTTTGTTAAGTTCTGTAAACCGTAATGTTCCATTGTGTAAAAAAGTTGAAGTTACTAAAAGTAACTTCTCCAACATTGGTAGCACACTCATAAAATCGGTTGCATACTACTCTAAATCATATGGTAAGCAAAATAATATGGTTTACATGAAGTTATCACATAGTAGTTTCCCTCAAAATTCAACTTTACACTCTATTGAGCTGAATGCATTACTTTCTATTCTATGCATTTTGAGTTATGGATGTGTACATAACTACTCAGGGTGAGGTGGAACGGTATAAATATTGCATGTATCCTACTCAGAGCCATGAAATACTCAAATGCAAGGTAAATTCAGGAAGCTACCTCATAACATTTAGAGTGGAACAGTAAATATCTTTGTTTAGTTCTGTAAATGGTAATGTTCCATTGTGTAGAAAAGTTGAAGTTACTAAAAGTAACTTCTCCAACCTTGGTAGCACACTCATAAAATCGTTTGCATACTACTCTAAGTGATGTGGTAAGTAAAATAATAAGGTTTACATCAAGTTATCACATAGTAGTTTCCCGCAAAATTCAACTTTACACTCTATTGAGCTGAATGCATTACTTCCTATTCTATGCATTTTGATTTATGGATGTGTACATAACCAATCAGGGTGAGGTGGAACGGTATAAATATTGCATGTATCCTACTCAGAGCCATGGAATACTCAAATGCAAGGTGAATTCAGGAAGCTACCTCCTAACATTTAGAGTGGAACAGTAAATATCTTTGTTTAGTTCTGTAAATGGTAATGTTCCATTGTGTAGAAAAGTTGAAGTTACTAAAACTAACTTCTCCAACCTTGGTAGCACACTCATAAAATTGGTTGCATACTACTCTAAATCATATGGTAAGCAAAATAATATGGTTTACATGAAGTTATCACATAGTAGTTTCCCTCAAAATTCAACTTTACACTCTATTGAGCTGAATGCATTACTTTCTATTCTATGCATTTTGATTTATGGATGTGTACATAACTACTCAGGGTGAGGTGGAACGGTATAAATATTGCATGTATCCTACTCAGACGCATGAAATACTCAAATGCAAGGTGAATTCAGGAAGCTACCTCTTAACATTTAGAGTGGAACAGTAAATATCTTTGTTAAGTTCTGTAAACCGTAATGTTCCATTGTGTAAAAAAGTTGAAGTTACTAAAAGTAACTTCTCGAACATTGTTAGCACACTCATAAAATCGGTGGCATACTACTCTAAGTGATGTGGTAAGTAAAATAATAAGGTTTACATCAAGTTATCACATAGTAGTTTCCCGCAAAATTCAACTTTACACTCTATTGAGCTGAATGCATTACTTTATATTCTATGCATTTTGAATTATGGATGTGTACATAACCACTCAGGGTGAGGTGGAACGGTATAAATATTGCAGGTATCCTACTCAGAGCCATCGAATACTCAAATGCAAGGTGAATTCAGGAAGCTAACTCATAACATTTAGAGTGGAACAGTAAAAATCTTTGTTTAGTTCTGTAAACGGTAATGTTCCATTGTGTAAAAAAGTTGAATTTACTAAAAGTAACTTCTCCAACATTGGTAGCACACTCATAAAATCGGTTGCATACTACTCTAAATCATATGGTAAGCAAAATAATATGGTTTACATGAAGTTATCACATAGTAGTTTCCCTCAAAATTCAACTTTACACTCTATTGAGCTGAATGCATTACTTTCTATTCTATGCATTTTGAGTTATGGATGTGTACATAACCACTCAGGGTGAGGTGGAACGGTATAAATATTGCATGTATCCTACTCAGAGCCATGGAGTACTCAAATGCAAGGTGAATTCAGGAAGCTACCTCTTAACATTTAGAGTGGAACAGTAAATATATTTGTTAAGTTCTGTAAACGGTAATGTTCCTTTGTGTAAAAAAGTTGAAGTTACTAAAAGTAACTTCTCGAACATTGGTAACACACTCATGAAATCGGTTGCATACTACTCTAAGTGATGTGGTAAGTAAAATAATAAGGTTTACATCAAGTTATCAGATAGTAGTTTCCCGCAAAATTCAACTTTACACTCTATTGAGCTGAATGCATTACTTTCTATTCTATGCATTTTGAGTTATGGATGTGTACATAACTACTCAGGGTGAGGTGGAACGGTATAAATATTGCATGTATCCTACTCAGAGCCATGAAATACTCAAATGCAAGGTGAATTCAGGAAGCTACCTCATAACATTTAGAGTGGAACAGTAAATATCTTTGTTTAGTTCTGTAAATGGTAATGTTCCATTGTGTAGAAAAGTTGAAGTTACTAAAAGTAACTTCTCCAACCTTGGTAGCACACTCATAAAATCGTTTGCATACTACTCTAAGTGATGTGGTAAGTAAAATAATAAGGGTTACATCAAGTTATCACATAGTAGTTTCCCGCAAAATTCAACTTTACACTCTATTGAGCTGAATGCATTACTTCCTATTCTATGCATTTTGAGTTATGGATGTGTACATAACTACTCAGGGTGAGGTGGAACGGTATAAATATTGCATGCATCCTACTCAGAGCCATGAAATACTCAAATGCAAGGTAAATTCAGGAAGCTACCTCATAACATTTAGAGTGGATCAGTAAAAATCTTTGTTTAGTTCTGTAAACGGCAATGTTCCATTGTGTAAAAAAGTTGAAGTTACTAAAAGTAGCTTCTCCAACATTGGTAGCACACTCATAAAATCGGTTGCATACTACTCTAAATCATATGGTAAGCAAAATAATATGGTTTACATGAAGTTATCACATAGTAGTTTCCCTCAAAATTCAACTTTACACTCTATTGAGCTGAATGCATTACTTTCTATTCTATGCATTTTGAGTTATGGATGTGTACATAACTACTCAGGGTGAGGTGGAACGGTATAAATATTGCATGTATCCTACTCAGAGCCATGAAATACTCAAATGCAAGGTGAATTCAGGAAGCTACCTCATAACATTTAGAGTGGAACAGTAAATATCTTTGTTTAGTTCTGTAAATGGTAATGTTCCATTGTGTAGAAAAGTTGAAGTTACTAAAAGTAACTTCTCCAACCTTGCTAGCACACTCATAAAATTGGTTGCATACTACTCTAAATCGTATGGTAAGCAAAATAATAAGGTTTACATCAAGTTATCACATAGTAGTTTCCCGCAAAATTCATCTCTACACTCTATTGAGCTGAATGCATTACTTTCTTTTCTATGCATTTTGATTTATGGTTGTGTACATAACTACTCAGGGTGAGGTGGAACGGTATAAATATTGCATGTATCCTACTCAGAGGCATGAAATACTCAAATGCAAGGTGAATTCAGGAAGCTACCTCTTAACATTTAGAGTGGAACAGTAAATATCTTTGTTAAGTTCTGTAAACGGTAATGTTCCTTTGTGTAAAAAAGTTGAAGTTACTAAAAGTAACTTCTCGAACATTGGTAACACACTCATAAAATCGGTTGCATACTACTCTAAGTGATGTGGTAAGTAAAATAATAAGGTTTACATCAAGTTATCAGATAGTAGTTTCCCGCAAAATTCAACTTTACACTCTAGTGAGCTGAATGCATTACTTCCTATTCTATGCATTTTGATTTATGGATGTGTACATAACCACTCAGGGTGAGGTGGAACGGTATAAATATTGCAGGTATCCTACTCAGAGCCATCGAATACTCAAATGCAAGGTGAATTCAGGAAGCTAACTCATAACATTTAGAGTGGAACAGTAAAAATCTTTGTTTAGTTCTGTAAACGGTAATGTTCCATTGTGTAAAAAAGTTGAATTTACTAAAAGTAACTTCTCCAACATTGGTAGCACACTCATAAAATCGGTTGCATACTACTCTAAATCATATGGTAAGCAAAATAATATGGTTTACATGAAGTTATCACATAGTAGTTTCCCTCAAAATTCAACTTTACACTCTATTGAGCTGAATGCATTACTTTCTATTCTATGCATTTTGAGTTATGGATGTGTACATAACCACTCAGGGTGAGGTGGAACGGTATAAATATTGCATGTATCCTACTCAGAGCCATGGAATACTCAAATGCAAGGTGAATTCAGGAAGCTACCTCTTAACATTTAGACTGGAACAGTAAATATATTTGTTAAGTTCTGTAAACGGTAATGTTCCTTTGTGTAAAAAAGTTGAAGTTACTAAAAGTAACTTCTCGAACATTGGTAACACACTCATGAAATCGGTTGCATACTACTCTAAGTGATGTGGTAAGTAAAATAATAAGGTTTACATCAAGTTATCAGATAGTAGTTTCCCGCAAAATTCAACTTTACACTCTATTGAGCTGAATGCATTACTTTCTATTCTATGCATTTTGAGTTATGGATGTGTACATAACTACTCAGGGTGAGGTGGAACGGTATAAATATTGCATGTATCCTACTCAGAGCCATGAAATACTCAAATGCAAGGTAAATTCAGGAAGCTACCTCATAACATTTAGAGTGGAACAGTAAATATCTTTGTTTAGTTCTGTAAATGGTAATGTTCCATTGTGTAGAAAAGTTGAAGTTACTAAAAGTTACTTCTCCAACCTTGGTAGCACACTCATAAAATCGTTTGCATACTACTCTAAATCATATGGTAAGCAAAATAATATGGTTTACATGAAGTTATCACATAGTAGTTTCCCTCAAAATTCAACTTTACACTCTATTGAGCTGAATGCATTACTTTCTATTCTATGCATTTTGAGTTATGGATGTGTACATAACTACTCAGGGTGAGGTGGAACGGTATAAATATTGCATGTATCCTACTCAGAGCCATGAAATACTCAAATGCAAGGTAAATTCAGGAAGCTACCCCATAACATTTAGAGTGGAACAGTAAATATCTTTGTTTAGTTCTGTAAATGGTAATGTTCCATTGTGTAGAAAAGTTGAAGTTACTAAAAGTAACTTCTCCAACCTTGGTAGCACACTCATAAAATCGTTTGCATACTACTCTAAGTGATGTGGTAAGTAAAATAATAAGGGTTACATCAAGTTATCACATAGTAGTTTCCCGCAAAATTCAACTTTACACTCTATTGAGCTGAATGCATTACTTCCTATTCTATGCATTTTGAGTTATGGATGTGTACATAACTACTCAGGGTGAGGTGGAACGGTATAAATATTGCATGCATCCTACTCAGAGCCATGAAATACTCAAATGCAAGGTAAATTCAGGAAGCTACCTCATAACATTTAGAGTGGAACAGTAAAAATCTTTGTTTAGTTCTGTAAACGGCAATGTTCCATTGTGTAAAAAAGTTGAAGTTACTAAAAGTAACTTCTCCAACATTGGTAGCACACTCATAAAATTGGTTGCATACTACTCTAAATCGTATGGTAAGCAAAATAATAAGGTTTACATCAAGTTATCACATAGTAGTTTCCCGCAAAATTCATCTCTACACTCTATTGAGCTGAATGCATTACTTTCTATTCTATGCATTTTGATTTATGGTTGTGTACATAACTACTCAGGGTGAGGTGGAACGGTATAAATATTGCATGTATCCTACTCAGAGGCATGAAATACTCAAATGCAAGGTGAATTCAGGAAGCTACCTCTTAACATTTAGAGTGGAACAGTAAATATCTTTGTTAAGTTCTGTAAACGGTAATGTTCCTTTGTGTAAAAAAGTTGAAGTTACTAAAAGTAACTTCTCGAACATTGGTAACACACTCATAAAATCGGTTGCATACTACTCTAAGTGATGTGGTAAGTAAAATAATAAGGTTTACATCAAGTTATCAGATAGTAGTTTCCCGCAAAATTCAACTTTACACTCTAGTGAGCTGAATGCATTACTTCCTATTCTATGCATTTTGATTTATGGATGTGTACATAACCACTCAGGGTGAGGTGGAACGGTATAAATATTGCATGTATCCTACTCAGAGCCATGGAATACTCAAATGCAAGGTGAATTCAGGAAGCTACCTCATAACATTTAGAGTGGAACAGTAAAAATCTTGGTTTAGTTCTGTAAACGGTAATGTTCCATTGTGTAAAAAAGTTGAAGTTACTAAAAGTAACTTCTCCAACATTGGTAGCACACTCATAAAATCGGTTGCATACTACTCTAAATCATATGGTAAGCAAAATAATATGGTTTACATGAAGTTATCACATAGTAGTTTCCCTCAAAATTCAACTTTACACTCTATTGAGCTGAATGCATTACTTTCTATTCTATGCATTTTGAGTTATGGATGTGTACATAACTACTCAGGGTGAGGTGGAACGGTATAAATATTGCATGTATCCTACTCAGAGCCATGAAATACTCAAATGCAAGGTAAATTCAGGAAGCTACCTCATAACATTTAGAGTGGAACAGTAAATATCTTTGTTTAGTTCTGTAAATGGTAATGTTCCATTGTGTAGAAAAGTTGAAGTTACTAAAAGTAACTTCTCCAACCTTGGTAGCACACTCATAAAATCGTTTGCATACTACTCTAAGTGATGTGGTAAGTAAAATAATAAGGTTTACATCAAGTTATCACATAGTAGTTTCCCGCAAAATTCAACTTTACACTCTATTGAGCTGAATGCATTACTTCCTATTCTATGCATTTTGATTTATGGATGTGTACATAACCAATCAGGGTGAGGTGGAACGGTATAAATATTGCATGTATCCTACTCAGAGCCATGGAATACTCAAATGCAAGGTGAATTCAGGAAGCTACCTCCTAACATTTAGAGTGGAACAGTAAATATCTTTGTTTAGTTCTGTAAATGGTAATGTTCCATTGTGTAGAAAAGTTGAAGTTACTAAAACTAACTTCTCCAACCTTGGTAGCACACTCATAAAATTGGTTGCATACTACTCTAAATCGTATGGTAAGCAAAATAATAAGGTTTACATCAAGTTATCACATAGTAGTTTCCCGCAAAATTCATCTCTACACTATTGAGCTGAATGCATTACTTTCTATTCTATGCATTTTGAGTTATGGTTGTGTACATAACTACTCAGGGTGAGGTGGAACGGTATAAATATTGCATGTATCCTAATCAGAGCCATGAAATACTCAAATGCAAGGTGAATTCAGGAAGCTACCTCTTAACATTTAGAGTGGAACAGTAAATATCTTTGTTAAGTTCTGTAAACCGTAATGTTCCATTGTGTAAAAAAGTTGAAGTTACTAAAAGTAACTTCTCGAACATTGGTAGCACACTCATAAAATCGGTTGCATACTACTCTAAGTGATGTGGTAAGTAAAATAATAAGGTTTACATCAAGTTATCACATAGTAGTTTCCCGCAAAATTCAACTTTACACTCTATTGAGCTGAATGCATTACTTTATATTCTATGCATTTTGATTTATGGATGTGTACATAACCACTCAGGGTGAGGTGGAACGGTATAAATATTGCAGGTATCCTACTCAGAGCCATGGAATACTCAAATGCAAGGTGAATTCAGGAAGCTAACTCATAACATTTAGAGTGGAACAGTAAAAATCTTTGTTTAGTTCTGTAAACGGCAATGTTCCATTGTGTAAAAAAGTTGAAGTTACTAAAAGTAACTTCTCCAACATTGGAAGCACACTCATAAAATCGGTTGCATACTACTCTAAATCATATGGTAAGCAAAATAATATGGTTTACATGAAGTTATCACATAGTAGTTTCCCTCAAAATTCAACTTTACACTCTATTGAGCTGAATGCATTACTTTCTATTCTATGCATTTTGAGTTATGGATGTGTACATAACTACTCAGGGTGAGGTGGAACGGTATAAATATTGCATGTATCCTACTCAGAGCCATAAAATACTCAAATGCAAGGTGAATTCAGGAAGCTACCTCATAACATTTAGAGTGGAACAGTAAATATCTTTGTTTAGTTCAGTAAATGGTAATGTTCCATTGTGTAGAAAAGTTGAAGTTACTAAAAGTAACTTCCCCAACCTTGCTAGCACACTCATAAAATTGGTTGCATACTACTCTAAATCGTATGGTAAGCAAAATAATAAGGTTTACATCAAGTTATCACATAGTAGTTTCCCGCAAAATTCATCTCTACACTCTATTGAGCTGAATGCATTACTTTCTATTCTATGCATTTTGATTTATGGATGTGTACATAACTACTCAGGGTGAGGTGGAACGGTATAAATATTGCATGTATCCTACTCAGAGGCATGAAATACTCAAATGCAAGGTGAATTCAGGAAGCTACCTCATAACATTTAGAGTGGAACAGTAAAAATCTTGGTTTAGTTCTGTAAACGGTAATGTTCCATTGTGTAAAAAAGTTGAAGTTACTAAAAGTAACTTCTCCAACATTGGTAGCACACTCATAAAATCGGTTGCATACTACTCTAAATCATATGGTAAGCAAAATAATATGGTTTACATGAAGTTATCACATAGTAGTTTCCCGCAAAATTCAACTTTACACTCTATTGAGCTGAATGCATTACTTTCTATTCTATGCATTTTGAGTTATGGATGTGTACATAACTACTCAGGGTGAGGTGGAACGGTATAAATATTGCATGTATCCTACTCAGAGCCATGAAATACTCAAATGCAAGGTAAATTCAGGAAGCTACCTCATAACATTTAGAGTGGAACAGTAAATATCTTTGTTTAGTTCTGTAAATGGTAATGTTCCATTGTGTAGAAAAGTTGAAGTTACTAAAAGTAACTTCTCCAACCTTGGTAGCACACTCATAAAATCGTTTGCATACTACTCTAAGTGATGTGGTAAGTAAAATAATAAGGTTTACATCAAGTTATCACATAGTAGTTTCCCGCAAAATTCAACTTTACACTCTATTGAGCTGAATGCATTACTTCCTATTCTATGCATTTTGATTTATGGATGTGTACATAACCAATCAGGGTGAGGTGGAACGGTATAAATATTGCATGTATCCTACTCAGAGCCATGGAATACTCAAATGCAAGGTGAATTCAGGAAGCTACCTCCTAACATTTAGAGTGGAACAGTAAATATCTTTGTTTAGTTCTGTAAATGGTAATGTTCCATTGTGTAGAAAAGTTGAAGTTACTAAAACTAACTTCTGCAAACTTGGTAGCACACTCATAAAATCGGTTGCATACTACTCTAAGTGATGTGGTAAGTAAAATAATAAGGTTTACATCAAGTTATCACATAGTAGTTTCCCGCAAAATTCAACTTTACACTCTATTGAGCTGAATGCATTACTTTATATTCTATGCATTTTGATTTATGGATGTGTACATAACCACTCAGGGTGAGGTGGAACGGTATAAATATTGCAGGAATCCTACTCAGAGCCATGGAATACTCAAATGCAAGGTGAATTCAGGAAGCTAACTCATAACATTTAGAGTGGAACAGTAAAAATCTTTGTTTAGTTCTGTAAACGGCAATGTTCCATTGTGTAAAAAAGTTGAAGTTACTAAAAGTAACTTCTCCAACATTGGAAGCACACTCATAAAATCGGTTGCATACTACTCTAAATCATATGGTAAGCAAAATAATATGGTTTACATGAAGTTATCACATAGTAGTTTCCCTCAAAATTCAACTTTACACTCTATTGAGCTGAATGCATTACTTTCTATTCTATGCATTTTGAGTTATGGATGTGTACATAACTACTCAGGGTGAGGTGGAACGGTATAAATATTGCATGTATCCTACTCAGAGCCATAAAATACTCAAATGCAAGGTGAATTCAGGAAGCTACCTCATAACATTTAGAGTGGAACAGTAAATATCTTTGTTTAGTTCTGTAAATGGTAATGTTCCATTGTGTAGAAAAGTTGAAGTTACTAAAAGTAACTTCCCCAACCTTGCTAGCACACTCATAAAATTGGTTGCATACTACTCTAAATCGTATGGTAAGCAAAATAATAAGGTTTACATCAAGTTATCACATAGTAGTTTCCCGCAAAATTCATCTCTACACTCTATTGAGCTGAATGCATTACTTTCTATTCTATGCATTTTGATTTATGGATGTGTACATAACTACTCAGGGTGAGGTGGAACGGTATAAATATTGCATGTATCCTACTCAGAGGCATGAAATACTCAAATGCAAGGTGAATTCAGGAAGCTACCTCATAACATTTAGAGTGGAACAGTAAAAATCTTGGTTTAGTTCTGTAAACGGTAATGTTCCATTGTGTAAAAAAGTTGAAGTTACTAAAAGTAACTTCTCCAACATTGGTAGCACACTCATAAAATCGGTTGCATACTACTCTAAATCATATGGTAAGCAAAATAATATGGTTTACATGAAGTTATCACATAGTAGTTTCCCGCAAAATTCAACTTTACACTCTATTGAGCTGAATGCATTACTTTCTATTCTATGCATTTTGAGTTATGGATGTGTACATAACTACTCAGGGTGAGGTGGAACGGTATAAATATTGCATGTATCCTACTCAGAGCCATGAAATACTCAAATGCAAGGTAAATTCAGGAAGCTACCTCATAACATTTAGAGTGGAACAGTAAATATCTTTGTTTAGTTCTGTAAATGGTAATGTTCCATTGTGTAGAAAAGTTGAAGTTACTAAAAGTAACTTCTCCAAACTTGCTAGCACACTCATAAAATTGGTTGCATACTACTCTAAATCGTATGGTAAGCAAAATAATAAGGTTTACATCAAGTTATCACATAGTAGTTTCCCGCAAAATTCATCTCTACACTCTATTGAGCTGAATGCATTACTTTCTATTCTATGCATTTTGATTTATGGATGTGTACATAACTACTCAGGGTGAGGTGGAACGGTATAAATATTGCATGTATCCTACTCAGAGGCATGAAATACTCAAATGCAAGGTGAATTCAGGAAGCTACCTCATAACATTTAGAGTGGAACAGTAAAAATCTTGGTTTAGTTCTGTAAACGGTAATGTTCCATTGTGTAAAAAAGTTGAAGTTACTAAAAGTAACTTCTCCAACATTGGTAGCACACTCATAAAATCGGTTGCATACTACTCTAAATCATATGGTAAGCAAAATAATATGGTTTACATGAAGTTATCACATAGTAGTTTCCCGCAAAATTCAACTTTACACTCTATTGAGCTGAATGCATTACTTTCTATTCTATGCATTTTGAGTTATGGATGTGTACATAACTACTCAGGGTGAGGTGGAACGGTATAAATATTGCATGTATCCTACTCAGAGCCATGAAATACTCAAATGCAAGGTAAATTCAGGAAGCTACCTCATAACATTTAGAGTGGAACAGTAAATATCTTTGTTTAGTTCTGTAAATGGTAATGTTCCATTGTGTAGAAAAGTTGAAGTTACTAAAAGTAACTTCTCCAACCTTGGTAGCACACTCATAAAATCGTTTGCATACTACTCTAAGTGATGTGGTAAGTAAAATAATAAGGTTTACATCAAGTTATCACATAGTAGTTTCCCGCAAAATTCAACTTTACACTCTATTGAGCTGAATGCATTACTTCCTATTCTATGCATTTTGATTTATGGATGTGTACATAACCAATCAGGGTGAGGTGGAACGGTATAAATATTGCATGTATCCTACTCAGAGCCATGGAATACTCAAATGCAAGGTGAATTCAGGAAGCTACCTCCTAACATTTAGAGTGGAACAGTAAATATCTTTGTTTAGTTCTGTAAATGGTAATGTTCCATTGTGTAGAAAAGTTGAAGTTACTAAAACTAACTTCTCCAAACTTGGTAGCACACTCATAAAATTGGTTGCATACTACTCTAAATCGTATGGTAAGCAAAATAATAAGGTTTACATCAAGTTATCACATAGTAGTTTCCCGCAAAATTCATCTCTACACTATTGAGCTGAATGCATTACTTTCTATTCTATGCATTTTGAGTTATGGATGTGTACATAACTACTCAGGGTGAGGTGGAACGGTATAAATATTGCATGTATCCTACTCAGAGCCATGAAATACTCAAATGCAAGGTAAATTCAGGAAGCTACCTCATAACATTTAGAGTGGAACAGTAAATATCTTTGTTTAGTTCTGTAAATGGTAATGTTCCATTGTGTAGAAAAGTTGAAGTTACTAAAAGTAACTTCTCCAAACTTGCTAGCACACTCATAAAATTGGTTGCATACTACTCTAAATCGTATGGTAAGCAAAATAATAAGGTTTACATCAAGTTATCACATAGTAGTTTCCCGCAAAATTCATCTCTACACTCTATTGAGCTGAATGCATTACTTTCTATTCTATGCATTTTGATTTATGGATGTGTACATAACCAATCAGGGTGAGGTGGAACGGTATAAATATTGCATGTATCCTACTCAGAGCCATGGAATACTCAAATGCAAGGTGAATTCAGGAAGCTACCTCCTAACATTTAGAGTGGAACAGTAAATATCTTTGTTTAGTTCTGTAAATGGTAATGTTCCATTGTGTAGAAAAGTTGAAGTTACTAAAACTAACTTCTCCAAACTTGGTAGCACACTCATAAAATTGGTTGCATACTACTCTAAATCGTATGGTAAGCAAAATAATAAGGTTTACATCAAGTTATCACATAGTAGTTTCCCGCAAAATTCATCTCTACACTATTGAGCTGAATGCATTACTTTCTATTCTATGCATTTTGAGTTATGGATGTGTACATAACTACTCAGGGTGAGGTGGAACGGTATAAATATTGCATGTATCCTACTCAGAGCCATGAAATACTCAAATGCAAGGTAAATTCAGGAAGCTACCTCATAACATTTAGAGTGGAACAGTAAATATCTTTGTTTAGTTCTGTAAATGGTAATGTTCCATTGTGTAGAAAAGTTGAAGTTACTAAAAGTAACTTCTCCAAACTTGCTAGCACACTCATAAAATTGGTTGCATACTACTCTAAATCGTATGGTAAGCAAAATAATAAGGTTTACATCAAGTTATCACATAGTAGTTTCCCGCAAAATTCATCTCTACACTCTATTGAGCTGAATGCATTACTTTCTATTCTATGCATTTTGATTTATGGATGTGTACATAACTACTCAGGGTGAGGTGGAACGGTATAAATATTGCATGTATCCTACTCAGAGGCATGAAATACTCAAATGCAAGGTGAATTCAGGAAGCTACCTCATAACATTTAGAGTGGAACAGTAAAAATCTTGGTTTAGTTCTGTAAACGGTAATGTTCCATTGTGTAAAAAAGTTGAAGTTACTAAAAGTAACTTCTCCAACATTGGTAGCACACTCATAAAATCGGTTGCATACTACTCTAAATCATATGGTAAGCAAAATAATATGGTTTACATGAAGTTATCACATAGTAGTTTCCCGCAAAATTCAACTTTACACTCTATTGAGCTGAATGCATTACTTTCTATTCTATGCATTTTGAGTTATGGATGTGTACATAACTACTCAGGGTGAGGTGGAACGGTATAAATATTGCATGTATCCTACTCAGAGCCATGAAATACTCAAATGCAAGGTAAATTCAGGAAGCTACCTCATAACATTTAGAGTGGAACAGTAAATATCTTTGTTTAGTTCTGTAAATGGTAATGTTCCATTGTGTAGAAAAGTTGAAGTTACTAAAAGTAACTTCTCCAACCTTGGTAGCACACTCATAAAATCGTTTGCATACTACTCTAAGTGATGTGGTAAGTAAAATAATAAGGTTTACATCAAGTTATCACATAGTAGTTTCCCGCAAAATTCAACTTTACACTCTATTGAGCTGAATGCATTACTTCCTATTCTATGCATTTTGATTTATGGATGTGTACATAACCAATCAGGGTGAGGTGGAACGGTATAAATATTGCATGTATCCTACTCAGAGCCATGGAATACTCAAATGCAAGGTGAATTCAGGAAGCTACCTCCTAACATTTAGAGTGGAACAGTAAATATCTTTGTTTAGTTCTGTAAATGGTAATGTTCCATTGTGTAGAAAAGTTGAAGTTACTAAAACTAACTTCTCCAAACTTGGTAGCACACTCATAAAATTGGTTGCATACTACTCTAAATCGTATGGTAAGCAAAATAATAAGGTTTACATCAAGTTATCACATAGTAGTTTCCCGCAAAATTCATCTCTACACTATTGAGCTGAATGCATTACTTTCTATTCTATGCATTTTGAGTTATGGTTGTGTACATAACTACTCAGGGTGAGGTGGAACGGTATAAATATTGCATGTATCCTAATCAGAGCCATGAAATACTCAAATGCAAGGTGAATTCAGGAAGCTACCTCTTAACATTTAGAGTGGAACAGTAAATATCTTTGTTAAGTTCTGTAAACCGTAATGTTCCATTGTGTAGAAAAGTTGAAGTTACTAAAACTAACTTCTGCAAACTTGGTAGCACACTCATAAAATCGGTTGCATACTACTCTAAGTGATGTGGTAAGTAAAATAATAAGGTTTACATCAAGTTATCACATAGTAGTTTCCCGCAAAATTCAACTTTACACTCTATTGAGCTGAATGCATTACTTTATATTCTATGCATTTTGATTTATGGATGTGTACATAACCACTCAGGGTGAGGTGGAACGGTATAAATATTGCAGGAATCCTACTCAGAGCCATGGAATACTCAAATGCAAGGTGAATTCAGGAAGCTAACTCATAACATTTAGAGTGGAACAGTAAAAATCTTTGTTTAGTTCTGTAAACGGCAATGTTCCATTGTGTAAAAAAGTTGAAGTTACTAAAAGTAACTTCTCCAACATTGGAAGCACACTCATAAAATCGGTTGCATACTACTCTAAATCATATGGTAAGCAAAATAATATGGTTTACATGAAGTTATCACATAGTAGTTTCCCTCAAAATTCAACTTTACACTCTATTGAGCTGAATGCATTACTTTCTATTCTATGCATTTTGAGTTATGGATGTGTACATAACTACTCAGGGTGAGGTGGAACGGTATAAATATTGCATGTATCCTACTCAGAGCCATAAAATACTCAAATGCAAGGTGAATTCAGGAAGCTACCTCATAACATTTAGAGTGGAACAGTAAATATCTTTGTTTAGTTCTGTAAATGGTAATGTTCCATTGTGTAGAAAAGTTGAAGTTACTAAAAGTAACTTCCCCAACCTTGCTAGCACACTCATAAAATTGGTTGCATACTACTCTAAATCGTATGGTAAGCAAAATAATAAGGTTTACATCAAGTTATCACATAGTAGTTTCCCGCAAAATTCATCTCTACACTCTATTGAGCTGAATGCATTACTTTCTATTCTATGCATTTTGATTTATGGATGTGTACATAACTACTCAGGGTGAGGTGGAACGGTATAAATATTGCATGTATCCTACTCAGAGGCATGAAATACTCAAATGCAAGGTGAATTCAGGAAGCTACCTCATAACATTTAGAGTGGAACAGTAAAAATCTTGGTTTAGTTCTGTAAACGGTAATGTTCCATTGTGTAAAAAAGTTGAAGTTACTAAAAGTAACTTCTCCAACATTGGTAGCACACTCATAAAATCGGTTGCATACTACTCTAAATCATATGGTAAGCAAAATAATATGGTTTACATGAAGTTATCACATAGTAGTTTCCCGCAAAATTCAACTTTACACTCTATTGAGCTGAATGCATTACTTTCTATTCTATGCATTTTGAGTTATGGATGTGTACATAACTACTCAGGGTGAGGTGGAACGGTATAAATATTGCATGTATCCTACTCAGAGCCATGAAATACTCAAATGCAAGGTAAATTCAGGAAGCTACCTCATAACATTTAGAGTGGAACAGTAAATATCTTTGTTTAGTTCTGTAAATGGTAATGTTCCATTGTGTAGAAAAGTTGAAGTTACTAAAAGTAACTTCTCCAACCTTGGTAGCACACTCATAAAATCGTTTGCATACTACTCTAAGTGATGTGGTAAGTAAAATAATAAGGTTTACATCAAGTTATCACATAGTAGTTTCCCGCAAAATTCAACTTTACACTCTATTGAGCTGAATGCATTACTTCCTATTCTATGCATTTTGATTTATGGATGTGTACATAACCAATCAGGGTGAGGTGGAACGGTATAAATATTGCATGTATCCTACTCAGAGCCATGGAATACTCAAATGCAAGGTGAATTCAGGAAGCTACCTCCTAACATTTAGAGTGGAACAGTAAATATCTTTGTTTAGTTCTGTAAATGGTAATGTTCCATTGTGTAGAAAAGTTGAAGTTACTAAAACTAACTTCTCCAAACTTGGTAGCACACTCATAAAATTGGTTGCATACTACTCTAAATCGTATGGTAAGCAAAATAATAAGGTTTACATCAAGTTATCACATAGTAGTTTCCCGCAAAATTCATCTCTACACTATTGAGCTGAATGCATTACTTTCTATTCTATGCATTTTGAGTTATGGTTGTGTACATAACTACTCAGGGTGAGGTGGAACGGTATAAATATTGCATGTATCCTAATCAGAGCCATGAAATACTCAAATGCAAGGTGAATTCAGGAAGCTACCTCTTAACATTTAGAGTGGAACAGTAAATATCTTTGTTAAGTTCTGTAAACCGTAATGTTCCATTGTGTAAAAAAGTTGAAGTTACTAAAAGTAACTTCTCGAACATTGGTAGCACACTCATAAAATCGGTTGCATACTACTCTAAGTGATGTGGTAAGTAAAATAATAAGGTTTACATCAAGTTATCACATAGTAGTTTCCCGCAAAATTCAACTTTACACTCTATTGAGCTGAATGCATTACTTTATATTCTATGCATTTTGATTTATGGATGTGTACATAACCACTCAGGGTGAGGTGGAACGGTATAAATATTGCAGGTATCCTACTCAGAGCCATGGAATACTCAAATGCAAGGTGAATTCAGGAAGCTAACTCATAACATTTAGAGTGGAACAGTAAAAATCTTTGTTTAGTTCTGTAAACGGCAATGTTCCATTGTGTAAAAAAGTTGAAGTTACTAAAAGTAACTTCTCCAACATTGGAAGCACACTCATAAAATCGGTTGCATACTACTCTAAATCATATGGTAAGCAAAATAATATGGTTTACATGAAGTTATCACATAGTAGTTTCCCGCAAAATTCAACTTTACACTCTATTGAGCTGAATGCATTACTTTCTATTCTATGCATTTTGAGTTATGGATGTGTACATAACTACTCAGGGTGAGGTGGAACGGTATAAATATTGCATGTATCCTACTCAGAGCCATGAAATACTCAAATGCAAGGTAAATTCAGGAAGCTACCTCATAACATTTAGAGTGGAACAGTAAATATCTTTGTTTAGTTCTGTAAATGGTAATGTTCCATTGTGTAGAAAAGTTGAAGTTACTAAAAGTAACTTCTCCAACCTTGGTAGCACACTCATAAAATCGTTTGCATACTACTCTAAGTGATGTGGTAAGTAAAATAATAAGGTTTACATCAAGTTATCACATAGTAGTTTCCCGCAAAATTCAACTTTACACTCTATTGAGCTGAATGCATTACTTCCTATTCTATGCATTTTGATTTATGGATGTGTACATAACCAATCAGGGTGAGGTGGAACGGTATAAATATTGCATGTATCCTACTCAGAGCCATGGAATACTCAAATGCAAGGTGAATTCAGGAAGCTACCTCCTAACATTTAGAGTGGAACAGTAAATATCTTTGTTTAGTTCTGTAAATGGTAATGTTCCATTGTGTAGAAAAGTTGAAGTTACTAAAACTAACTTCTCCAACCTTGGTAGCACACTCATAAAATTGGTTGCATACTACTCTAAATCGTATGGTAAGCAAAATAATAAGGTTTACATCAAGTTATCACATAGTAGTTTCCCGCAAAATTCATCTCTACACTCTATTGAGCTGAATGCATTACTTTCTATTCTATGCATTTTGATTTATGGATGTGTACATAACTACTCAGGGTGAGGTGGAACGGTATAAATATTGCATGTATCCTACTCAGAGGCATGAAATACTCAAATGCAAGGTGAATTCAGGAAGCTACCTCATAACATTTAGAGTGGAACAGTAAAAATCTTGGTTTAGTTCTGTAAACGGTAATGTTCCATTGTGTAAAAAAGTTGAAGTTACTAAAAGTAACTTCTCCAACATTGGTAGCACACTCATAAAATCGGTTGCATACTACTCTAAATCATATGGTAAGCAAAATAATATGGTTTACATGAAGTTATCACATAGTAGTTTCCCGCAAAATTCAACTTTACACTCTATTGAGCTGAATGCATTACTTTCTATTCTATGCATTTTGAGTTATGGATGTGTACATAACTACTCAGGGTGAGGTGGAACGGTATAAATATTGCATGTATCCTACTCAGAGCCATGAAATACTCAAATGCAAGGTAAATTCAGGAAGCTACCTCATAACATTTAGAGTGGAACAGTAAATATCTTTGTTTAGTTCTGTAAATGGTAATGTTCCATTGTGTAGAAAAGTTGAAGTTACTAAAAGTAACTTCTCCAACCTTGGTAGCACACTCATAAAATCGTTTGCATACTACTCTAAGTGATGTGGTAAGTAAAATAATAAGGTTTACATCAAGTTATCACATAGTAGTTTCCCGCAAAATTCAACTTTACACTCTATTGAGCTGAATGCATTACTTCCTATTCTATGCATTTTGATTTATGGATGTGTACATAACCAATCAGGGTGAGGTGGAACGGTATAAATATTGCATGTATCCTACTCAGAGCCATGGAATACTCAAATGCAAGGTGAATTCAGGAAGCTACCTCCTAACATTTAGAGTGGAACAGTAAATATCTTTGTTTAGTTCTGTAAATGGTAATGTTCCATTGTGTAGAAAAGTTGAAGTTACTAAAACTAACTTCTCCAAACTTGGTAGCACACTCATAAAATTGGTTGCATACTACTCTAAATCGTATGGTAAGCAAAATAATAAGGTTTACATCAAGTTATCACATAGTAGTTTCCCGCAAAATTCATCTCTACACTATTGAGCTGAATGCATTACTTTCTATTCTATGCATTTTGAGTTATGGTTGTGTACATAACTACTCAGGGTGAGGTGGAACGGTATAAATATTGCATGTATCCTAATCAGAGCCATGAAATACTCAAATGCAAGGTGAATTCAGGAAGCTACCTCTTAACATTTAGAGTGGAACAGTAAATATCTTTGTTAAGTTCTGTAAACCGTAATGTTCCATTGTGTAAAAAAGTTGAAGTTACTAAAAGTAACTTCTCGAACATTGGTAGCACACTCATAAAATCGGTTGCATACTACTCTAAGTGATGTGGTAAGTAAAATAATAAGGTTTACATCAAGTTATCACATAGTAGTTTCCCGCAAAATTCAACTTTACACTCTATTGAGCTGAATGCATTACTTTATATTCTATGCATTTTGATTTATGGATGTGTACATAACCACTCAGGGTGAGGTGGAACGGTATAAATATTGCAGGTATCCTACTCAGAGCCATGGAATACTCAAATGCAAGGTGAATTCAGGAAGCTAACTCATAACATTTAGAGTGGAACAGTAAAAATCTTTGTTTAGTTCTGTAAACGGCAATGTTCCATTGTGTAAAAAAGTTGAAGTTACTAAAAGTAACTTCTCCAACATTGGAAGCACACTCATAAAATCGGTTGCATACTACTCTAAATCATATGGTAAGCAAAATAATATGGTTTACATGAAGTTATCACATAGTAGTTTCCCGCAAAATTCAACTTTACACTCTATTGAGCTGAATGCATTACTTTCTATTCTATGCATTTTGAGTTATGGATGTGTACATAACTACTCAGGGTGAGGTGGAACGGTATAAATATTGCATGTATCCTACTCAGAGCCATGAAATACTCAAATGCAAGGTAAATTCAGGAAGCTACCTCATAACATTTAGAGTGGAACAGTAAATATCTTTGTTTAGTTCTGTAAATGGTAATGTTCCATTGTGTAGAAAAGTTGAAGTTACTAAAAGTAACTTCTCCAACCTTGGTAGCACACTCATAAAATCGTTTGCATACTACTCTAAGTGATGTGGTAAGTAAAATAATAAGGTTTACATCAAGTTATCACATAGTAGTTTCCCGCAAAATTCAACTTTACACTCTATTGAGCTGAATGCATTACTTCCTATTCTATGCATTTTGATTTATGGATGTGTACATAACCAATCAGGGTGAGGTGGAACGGTATAAATATTGCATGTATCCTACTCAGAGCCATGGAATACTCAAATGCAAGGTGAATTCAGGAAGCTACCTCCTAACATTTAGAGTGGAACAGTAAATATCTTTGTTTAGTTCTGTAAATGGTAATGTTCCATTGTGTAGAAAAGTAGAAGTTACTAAAACTAACTTCTCCAACCTTGGTAGCACACTCATAAAATTGGTTGCATACTACTCTAAATCGTATGGTAAGCAAAATAATAAGGTTTACATCAAGTTATCACATAGTAGTTTCCCGCAAAATTCATCTCTACACTATTGAGCTGAATGCATTACTTTCTATTCTATGCATTTTGAGTTATGGATGTGTACATAACTACTCAGGGTGAGGTGGAACGGTATAAATATTGCATGTATCCTACTCAGAGCCATAAAATACTCAAATGCAAGGTGAATTCAGGAAGCTACCTCATAACATTTAGAGTGGAACAGTAAATATCTTTGTTTAGTTCTGTAAATGGTAATGTTCCATTGTGTAGAAAAGTTGAAGTTACTAAAAGTAACTTCTCCAACCTTGGTAGCACACTCATAAAATTGGTTGCATACTACTCTAAATCGTATGGTAAGCAAAATAATAAGGTTTACATCAAGTTATCACATAGTAGTTTCCCGCAAAATTCATCTCTACACTCTATTGAGCTGAATGCATTACTTTCTATTCTATGCATTTTGATTTATGGTTGTGTACATAACTACTCAGGGTGAGGTGGAACGGTATAAATATTGCATGTATCCTACTCAGAGGCATGAAATACTCAAATGCAAGGTGAATTCAGGAAGCTACCTCTTAACATTTAGAGTGGAACAGTAAATATCTTTGTTAAGTTCTGTAAACGGTAATGTTCCTTTGTGTAAAAAAGTTGAAGTTACTAAAAGTAACTTCTCGAACATTGGTAACACACTCATAAAATCGGTTGCATACTACTCTAAGTGATGTGGTAAGTAAAATAATAAGGTTTACATCAAGTTATCAGATAGTAGTTTCCCGCAAAATTCAACTTTACACTCTAGTGAGCTGAATGCATTACTTCCTATTCTATGCATTTTGATTTATGGATGTGTACATAACCACTCAGGGTGAGGTGGAACGGTATAAATATTGCATGTATCCTACTCAGAGCCATGGAATACTCAAATGCAAGGTGAATTCAGGAAGCTACCTCATAACATTTAGAGTGGAACAGTAAAAATCTTGGTTTAGTTCTGTAAACGGTAATGTTCCATTGTGTAAAAAAGTTGAAGTTACTAAAAGTAACTTCTCCAACATTGGTAGCACACTCATAAAATCGGTTGCATACTACTCTAAATCATATGGTAAGCAAAATAATATGGTTTACATGAAGTTATCACATAGTAGTTTCCCTCAAAATTCAACTTTACACTCTATTGAGCTGAATGCATTACTTTCTATTCTATGCATTTTGAGTTATGGATGTGTACATAACTACTCAGGGTGAGGTGGAACGGTATAAATATTGCATGTATCCTAATCAGAGCCATGAAATACTCAAATGCAAGGTGAATTCAGGAAGCTACCTCTTAACATTTAGAGTGGAACAGTAAATATCTTTGTTAAGTTCTGTAAACCGTAATGTTCCATTGTGTAAAAAAGTTGAAGTTACTAAAAGTAACTTCTCGAACATTGGTAGCACACTCATAAAATCGGTTGCATACTACTCTAAGTGATGTGGTAAGTAAAATAATAAGGTTTACATCAAGTTATCACATAGTAGTTTCCCGCAAAATTCAACTTTACACTCTATTGAGCTGAATGCATTACTTTATATTCTATGCATTTTGATTTATGGATGTGTACATAACCACTCAGGGTGAGGTGGAACGGTATAAATATTGCAGGTATCCTACTCAGAGCCATGGAATACTCAAATGCAAGGTGAATTCAGGAAGCTAACTCATAACATTTAGAGTGGAACAGTAAAAATCTTTGTTTAGTTCTGTAAACGGCAATGTTCCATTGTGTAAAAAAGTTGAAGTTACTAAAAGTAACTTCTCCAACATTGGAAGCACACTCATAAAATCGGTTGCATACTACTCTAAATCATATGGTAAGCAAAATAATATGGTTTACATGAAGTTATCACATAGTAGTTTCCCTCAAAATTCAACTTTACACTCTATTGAGCTGAATGCATTACTTTCTATTCTATGCATTTTGAGTTATGGATGTGTACATAACTACTCAGGGTGAGGTGGAACGGTATAAATATTGCATGTATCCTACTCAGAGCCATAAAATACTCAAATGCAAGGTGAATTCAGGAAGCTACCTCATAACATTTAGAGTGGAACAGTAAATATCTTTGTTTAGTTCTGTAAATGGTAATGTTCCATTGTGTAGAAAAGTTGAAGTTACTAAAAGTAACTTCCCCAACCTTGCTAGCACACTCATAAAATTGGTTGCATACTACTCTAAATCGTATGGTAAGCAAAATAATAAGGTTTACATCAAGTTATCACATAGTAGTTTCCCGCAAAATTCATCTCTACACTCTATTGAGCTGAATGCATTACTTTCTATTCTATGCATTTTGATTTATGGATGTGTACATAACTACTCAGGGTGAGGTGGAACGGTATAAATATTGCATGTATCCTACTCAGAGGCATGAAATACTCAAATGCAAGGTGAATTCAGGAAGCTACCTCATAACATTTAGAGTGGAACAGTAAAAATCTTGGTTTAGTTCTGTAAACGGTAATGTTCCATTGTGTAAAAAAGTTGAAGTTACTAAAAGTAACTTCTCCAACATTGGTAGCACACTCATAAAATCGGTTGCATACTACTCTAAATCATATGGTAAGCAAAATAATATGGTTTACATGAAGTTATCACATAGTAGTTTCCCGCAAAATTCAACTTTACACTCTATTGAGCTGAATGCATTACTTTCTATTCTATGCATTTTGAGTTATGGATGTGTACATAACTACTCAGGGTGAGGTGGAACGGTATAAATATTGCATGTATCCTACTCAGAGCCATGAAATACTCAAATGCAAGGTAAATTCAGGAAGCTACCTCATAACATTTAGAGTGGAACAGTAAATATCTTTGTTTAGTTCTGTAAATGGTAATGTTCCATTGTGTAGAAAAGTTGAAGTTACTAAAAGTAACTTCTCCAACCTTGGTAGCACACTCATAAAATCGTTTGCATACTACTCTAAGTGATGTGGTAAGTAAAATAATAAGGTTTACATCAAGTTATCACATAGTAGTTTCCCGCAAAATTCAACTTTACACTCTATTGAGCTGAATGCATTACTTCCTATTCTATGCATTTTGATTTATGGATGTGTACATAACCAATCAGGGTGAGGTGGAACGGTATAAATATTGCATGTATCCTACTCAGAGCCATGGAATACTCAAATGCAAGGTGAATTCAGGAAGCTACCTCCTAACATTTAGAGTGGAACAGTAAATATCTTTGTTTAGTTCTGTAAATGGTAATGTTCCATTGTGTAGAAAAGTTGAAGTTACTAAAACTAACTTCTCCAACCTTGGTAGCACACTCATAAAATTGGTTGCATACTACTCTAAATCGTATGGTAAGCAAAATAATAAGGTTTACATCAAGTTATCACATAGTAGTTTCCCGCAAAATTCATCTCTACACTATTGAGCTGAATGCATTACTTTCTATTCTATGCATTTTGAGTTATGGTTGTGTACATAACTACTCAGGGTGAGGTGGAACGGTATAAATATTGCATGTATCCTAATCAGAGCCATGAAATACTCAAATGCAAGGTGAATTCAGGAAGCTACCTCTTAACATTTAGAGTGGAACAGTAAATATCTTTGTTAAGTTCTGTAAACCGTAATGTTCCATTGTGTAAAAAAGTTGAAGTTACTAAAAGTAACTTCTCGAACATTGGTAGCACACTCATAAAATCGTTTGCTTACTACTCTAAGTGATGTGGTAAGTAAAATAATAAGGTTTACATCAAGTTATCACATAGTAGTTTCCCGCAAAATTCAACTTTACACTCTATTGAGCTGAATGCATTACTTTATATTCTATGCATTTTGATTTATGGATGTGTACATAACCACTCAGGGTGAGGTGGAACGGTATAAATATTGCAGGTATCCTACTCAGAGCCATGGAATACTCAAATGCAAGGTGAATTCAGGAAGCTAACTCATAACATTTAGAGTGGAACAGTAAAAATCTTTGTTTAGTTCTGTAAACGGCAATGTTCCATTGTGTAAAAAAGTTGAAGTTACTAAAAGTAACTTCTCCAACATTGGAAGCACACTCATAAAATCGGTTGCATACTACTCTAAATCATATGGTAAGCAAAATAATATGGTTTACATGAAGTTATCACATAGTAGTTTCCCTCAAAATTCAACTTTACACTCTATTGAGCTGAATGCATTACTTTCTATTCTATGCATTTTGAGTTATGGATGTGTACATAACTACTCAGGGTGAGGTGGAACGGTATAAATATTGCATGTATCCTACTCAGAGCCATAAAATACTCAAATGCAAGGTGAATTCAGGAAGCTACCTCATAACATTTAGAGTGGAACAGTAAATATCTTTGTTTAGTTCTGTAAATGGTAATGTTCCATTGTGTAGAAAAGTTGAAGTTACTAAAAGTAACTTCTCCAACCTTGCTAGCACACTCATAAAATTGGTTGCATACTACTCTAAATCGTATGGTAAGCACAATAATAAGGTTTACATCAAGTTATCACATAGTAGTTTCCCGCAAAATTCATCTCTACACTCTATTGAGCTGAATGCATTACTTTCTATTCTATGCATTTTGATTTATGGATGTGTACATAACTACTCAGGGTGAGGTGGAACGGTATAAATATTGCATGTATCCTACTCAGAGGCATGAAATACTCAAATGCAAGGTGAATTCAGGAAGCTACCTCATAACATTTAGAGTGGAACAGTAAAAATCTTGGTTTAGTTCTGTAAACGGTAATGTTCATGTGTAAAAAAGTTGAAGTTACTAAAAGTAACTTCTCCAACATTGGTAGCACACTCATAAAATCGGTTGCATACTACTCTAAATCATATGGTAAGCAAAATAATATGGTTTACATGAAGTTATCACATAGTAGTTTCCCGCAAAATTCAACTTTACACTCTATTGAGCTGAATGCATTACTTTCTATTCTATGCATTTTGAGTTATGGATGTGTACATAACTACTCAGGGTGAGGTGGAACGGTATAAATATTGCATGTATCCTACTCAGAGCCATGAAATACTCAAATGCAAGGTAAATTCAGGAAGCTACCTCATAACATGTAGAGTGGAACAGTAAATATCTTTGTTTAGTTCTGTAAATGGTAATGTTCCATTGTGTAGAAAAGTTGAAGTTACTAAAAGTAACTTCTCCAACCTTGGTAGCACACTCATAAAATCGTTTGCATACTACTCTAAGTGATGTGGTAAGTAAAATAATAAGGTTTACATCAAGTTATCACATAGTAGTTTCCCGCAAAATTCAACTTTACACTCTATTGAGCTGAATGCATTACTTCCTATTCTATGCATTTTGATTTATGGATGTGTACATAACCAATCAGGGTGAGGTGGAACGGTATAAATATTGCATGTATCCTACTCAGAGCCATGGAATACTCAAATGCAAGGTGAATTCAGGAAGCTACCTCCTAACATTTAGAGTGGAACAGTAAATATCTTTGTTTAGTTCTGTAAATGGTAATGTTCCATTGTGTAGAAAAGTTGAAGTTACTAAAACTAACTTCTCCAACCTTGGTAGCACACTCATAAAATTGGTTGCATACTACTCTAAATCGTATGGTAAGCAAAATAATAAGGTTTACATCAAGTTATCACATAGTAGTTTCCCGCAAAATTCAACTTTACACTCTATTGAGCTGAATGCATTACTTCCTATTCTATGCATTTTGATTTATGGATGTGTACATAACCAATCAGGGTGAGGTGGAACGGTATAAATATTGCATGTATCCTACTCAGAGCCATGGAATACTCAAATGCAAGGTGAATTCAGGAAGCTACCTCCTAACATTTAGAGTGGAACAGTAAATATCTTTGTTTAGTTCTGTAAATGGTAATGTTCCATTCTGTAGAAAAGTTGAAGTTACTAAAACTAACTTCTCCAACCTTGGTAGCACACTCATAAAATTGGTTGCATACTACTCTAAATCGTATGGTAAGCAAAATAATAAGGTTTACATCAAGTTATCACATAGTAGTTTCCCGCAAAATTCATCTCTACACTATTGAGCTGAATGCATTACTTTCTATTCTATGCATTTTGAGTTATGGTTGTGTACATAACTACTCAGGGTGAGGTGGAACGGTATAAATATTGCATGTATCCTAATCAGAGCCATGAAATACTCAAATGCAAGGTGAATTCAGGAAGCTACCTCTTAACATTTAGAGTGGAACAGTAAATATCTTTGTTAAGTTCTGTAAACCGTAATGTTCCATTGTGTAAAAAAGTTGAAGTTACTAAAAGTAACTTCTCGAACATTGGTAGCACACTCATAAAATCGGTTGCATACTACTCTAAGTGATGTGGTAAGTAAAATAATAAGGTTTACATCAAGTTATCACATAGTAGTTTCCCGCAAAATTCAACTTTACACTCTATTGAGCTGAATGCATTACTTTATATTCTATGCATTTTGATTTATGGATGTGTACATAACCACTCAGGGTGAGGTGGAACGGTATAAATATTGCAGGTATCCTACTCGGAGCCATGGAATACTCAAATGCAAGGTGAATTCAGGAAGCTAACTCATAACAATTAGAGTGGAACAGTAAAAATCTTTGTTTAGTTCTGTAAACGGCAATGTTCCATTGTGTAAAAAAGTTGAAGTTACTAAAAGTAACTTCTCCAACATTGGAAGCACACTCATAAAATCGGTTGCATACTACTCTAAATCATATGGTAAGCAAAATAATATGGTTTACATGAAGTTATCACATAGTAGTTTCCCTCAAAATTCAACTTTACACTCTATTGAGCTGAATGCATTACTTTCTATTCTATGCATTTTGAGTTATGGATGTGTACATAACTACTCAGGGTGAGGTGGAACGGTATAAATATTGCATGTATCCTACTCAGAGCCATAAAATACTCAAATGCAAGGTGAATTCAGGAAGCTACCTCATAACATTTAGAGTGGAACAGTAAATATCTTTGTTTAGTTCTGTAAATGGTAATGTTCCATTGTGTAGAAAAGTTGAAGTTACTAAAAGTAACTTCTCCAACCTTGCTAGCACACTCATAAAATTGGTTGCATACTACTCTAAATCGTATGGTAAGCAAAATAATAAGGTTTACATCAAGTTATCACATAGTAGTTTCCCGCAAAATTCATCTCTACACTCTATTGAGCTGAATGCATTACTTTCTATTCTATGCATTTTGATTTATGGATGTGTACATAACTACTCAGGGTGAGGTGGAACGGTATAAATATTGCATGTATCCTACTCAGAGGCATGAAATACTCAAATGCAAGGTGAATTCAGGAAGCTACCTCATAACATTTAGAGTGGTACAGTAAAAATCTTGGTTTAGTTCTGTAAACGGTAATGTTCCATTGTGTAAAAAAGTTGAAGTTACTAAAAGTAACTTCTCCAACATTGGTAGCACACTCATAAAATCGGTTGCATACTACTCTAAATCATATGGTAAGCAAAATAATATGGTTTACATGAAGTTATCACATAGTAGTTTCCCGCAAAATTCAACTTTACACTCTATTGAGCTGAATGCATTACTTTCTATTCTATGCATTTTGAGTTATGGATGTGTACATAACTACTCAGGGTGAGGTGGAACGGTATAAATATTGCATGTATCCTACTCAGAGCCATGAAATACTCAAATGCAAGGTAAATTCAGGAAGCTACCTCATAACATGTAGAGTGGAACAGTAAATATCTTTGTTTAGTTCTGTAAATGGTAATGTTCCATTGTGTAGAAAAGTTGAAGTTACTAAAAGTAACTTCTCCAACCTTGGTAGCACACTCATAAAATCGTTTGCATACTACTCTAAGTGATGTGGTAAGTAAAATAATAAGGTTTACATCAAGTTATCACATAGTAGTTTCCCGCAAAATTCAACTTTACACTCTATTGAGCTGAATGCATTACTTCCTATTCTATGCATTTTGATTTATGGATGTGTACATAACCAATCAGGGTGAGGTGGAACGGTATAAATATTGCATGTATCCTACTCAGAGCCATGGAATACTCAAATGCAAGGTGAATTCAGGAAGCTACCTCCTAACATTTAGAGTGGAACAGTAAATATCTTTGTTTAGTTCTGTAAATGGTAATGTTCCATTGTGTAGAAAAGTTGAAGTTACTAAAAGTAACTTCTCCAACATTGGTAGCACACTCATAAAATTGGTTGCATACTACTCTAAATCGTATGGTAAGCAAAATAATAAGGTTTACATCAAGTTATCACATAGTAGTTTCCCGCAAAATTCATCTCTACACTCTATTGAGCTGAATGCATTACTTTCTATTCTATGCATTTTGATTTATGGATGTGTACATAACTACT
Source organism: Hemitrygon akajei (assembly GCF_048418815.1). Lineage (NCBI taxonomy): Eukaryota > Metazoa > Chordata > Chondrichthyes > Myliobatiformes > Dasyatidae > Hemitrygon > Hemitrygon akajei. The sequence goes on along the minus strand of NC_133129.1, from coordinate 108,911,427 downwards.
CAGGGTGAGGTGGAACGGGATAAATATTGCATGTATCCTACTCAGAGGCATGAAATACTCAAATGCAAGGTGAATTCAGGAAGCTACCTCTTAACATTTAGAGTGGAACAGTAAATATCTTTGTTAAGTTCTGTAAACGGTAATGTTCCTTTGTGTAAAAAAGTTGAAGTTACTAAAAGTAACTTCTCGAACATTGGTAACACACTCATAAAATCGGTTGCATACTACTCTAAGTGATGTGGTAAGTAAAATAATAAGGTTTACATCAAGTTATCACATAGTAGTTTCCCGCAAAATTCAACTTTACACTCTATTGAGCTGAATGCATTACTTCCTATTCTATGCATTTTGATTTATGGATGTGTACATAACCACTCAGGGTGAGGTGGAACGGGATAAATATTGCATGTATCCTACTCAGAGCCATGGAATACTCAAATGCAAGGTGAATTCAGGAAGCTACCTCATAACATTTAGAGTGGAACAGTAAAAATCTTTGTTTAGTTCTGTAAACGGTAATGTTCCATTGTGTAAAAAAGTTGAAGTTACTAAAAGTAACTTCTCCAACCTTGGTAGCACACTCATAAAATCGTTTGCATACTACTCTAAGTGATGTGGTAAGTAAAATAATAAGGTTTACATCAAGTTATCACATAGTAGTTTCCCGCAAAATTCAACTTTACACTCTATTGAGCTGAATGCATTACTTCCTATTCTATGCATTTTGAATTATGGATGTGTACATAACCACTCAGGGTGAGGTGGAACGGTATAAATATTGCAGGTATCCTACTCAGAGCCATCGAATACTCAAATGCAAGGTGAATTCAGGAAGCTAACTCATAACATTTAGAGTGGAACAGTAAAAATCTTTGTTTAGTTCTGTAAACGGTAATGTTCCATTGTGTAAAAAAGTTGAATTTACTAAAAGTAACTTCTCCAACATTGGTAGCACACTCATAAAATCGGTTGCATACTACTCTAAATCATATGGTAAGCAAAATAATATGGTTTACATGAAGTTATCACATAGTAGTTTCCCTCAAAATTCAACTTTACACTCTATTGAGCTGAATGCATTACTTTCTATTCTATGCATTTTGAGTTATGGATGTGTACATAACTACTCAGGGTGAGGTGGAACGGTATAAATATTGCATGTATCCTACTCAGAGCCATGAAATACTCAAATGCAAGGTGAATTCAGGAAGCAACCTCATAACATTTAGAGTGGAACAGTAAATATCTTTGTTTAGTTCTGTAAATGGTAATGTTCCATTGTGTAGAAAAGTTGAAGTTACTAAAAGTAACTTCTCCAACCTTGCTAGCACACTCATAAAATTGGTTGCATACTACTCTAAATCGTATGGTAAGCAAAATAATAAGGTTTACATCAAGTTATCACATAGTAGTTTCCCGCAAAATTCATCTCTACACTCTATTGAGCTGAATGCATTACTTTCTATTCTATGCATTTTGATTTATGGATGTGTACATAACTACTCAGGGTGAGGTGGAACGGTATAAATATTGCATGTATCCTACTCAGAGGCATGAAATACTCAAATGCAAGGTGAATTCAGGAAGCTACCTCTTAACATTTAGAGTGGAACAGTAAATATCTTTGTTAAGTTCTGTAAACCGTAATGTTCCATTGTGTAAAAAAGTTGAAGTTACTAAAAGTAACTTCTCGAACATTGGTAGCACACTCATAAAATCGGTGGCATACTACTCTAGGTGATGTGGTAAGTAAAATAATAAGGTTTACATCAAGTTATCACATAGTAGTTTCCCGCAAAATTCAACTTTACACTCTATTGAGCTGAATGCATTACTTTATATTCTATGCATTTTGAATTATGGATGTGTACATAACCACTCAGGGTGAGGTGGAACGGTATAAATATTGCAGGTATCCTACTCAGAGCCATCGAATACTCAAATGCAAGGTGAATTCAGGAAGCTAACTCTTAACATTTAGAGTGGAACAGTAAATATATTTGTTAAGTTCTGTAAACGGTAATGTTCCTTTGTGTAAAAAAGTTGAAGTTACTAAAAGTAACTTCTCGAACATTGGTAACACACTCATAAAATCGGTTGCATACTACTCTAAGTGATGTGGTAAGTAAAATAATAAGGGTTACATCAAGTTATCACATAGTAGTTTCCCGCAAAATTCAACTTTACACTCTATTGAGCTGAATGCATTACTTCCTATTCTATGCATTTTGAGTTATGGATGTGTACATAACTACTCAGGGTGAGGTGGAACGGTATAAATATTGCATGCATCCTACTCAGAGCCATGAAATACTCAAATGCAAGGTAAATTCAGGAAGCTACCTCATAACATTTAGAGTGGAACAGTAAAAATCTTTGTTTAGTTCTGTAAACGGCAATGTTCCATTGTGTAATAAAGTTGAAGTTACTAAAAGTAACTTCTCCAACATTGGTAGCACACTCATAAAATCGGTTGCATACTACTCTAAATCATATGGTAAGCAAAATAATATGGTTTACATGAAGTTATCACATAGTAGTTTCCCTCAAAATTCAACTTTACACTCTATTGAGCTGAATGCATTACTTTCTATTCTATGCATTTTGAGTTATGGATGTGTACATAACTACTCAGGGTGAGGTGGAACGGTATAAATATTGCATGTATCCTACTCAGAGCCATGAAATACTCAAATGCAAGGTGAATTCAGGAAGCTACCTCATAACATTTAGAGTGGAACAGTAAATATCTTTGTTTAGTTCTGTAAATGGTAATGTTCCATTGTGTAGAAAGTTGAAGTTACTAAAACTAACTTCTCCAACCTTGGTAGCACACTCATAAAATTGGTTGCATACTACTCTAAATCGTATGGTAAGCAAAATAATAAGGTTTACATCAAGTTATCACATAGTAGTTTCCCGCAAAATTCATCTCTACACTATTGAGCTGAATGCATTACTTTCTATTCTATGCATTTTGAGTTATGGATGTGTACATAACTACTCAGGGTGAGGTGGAACGGTATAAATATTGCATGTATCCTAATCAGAGCCATGAAATACTCAAATGCAAGGTGAATTCAGGAAGCTACCTCTTAACATTTAGAGTGGAACAGTAAATATCTTTGTTAAGTTCTGTAAACCGTAATGTTCCATTGTGTAAAAAAGTTGAAGTTACTAAAAGTAACTTCTCCAACATTGGTAGCACACTCATAAAATCGGTTGCATACTACTCTAAATCATATGGTAAGCAAAATAATATGGTTTACATGAAGTTATCACATAGTAGTTTCCCTCAAAATTCAACTTTACACTCTATTGAGCTGAATGCATTACTTTCTATTCTATGCATTTTGAGTTATGGATGTGTACATAACTACTCAGGGTGAGGTGGAACGGTATAAATATTGCATGTATCCTACTCAGAGCCATGAAATACTCAAATGCAAGGTGAATTCAGGAAGCTACCTCATAACATTTAGAGTGGAACAGTAAATATCTTTGTTTAGTTCTGTAAATGGTAATGTTCCATTGTGTAGAAAAGTTGAAGTTACTAAAAGTAACTTCTCCAACCTTGGTAGCACACTCATAAAATTGGTTGCATACTACTCTAAATCGGATGGTAAGCAAAATAATAAGGTTTACATCAAGTTATCACATAGTAGTTTCCCGCAAAATTCATCTCTACACTCTATTGAGCTGAATGCATTACTTTCTATTCTATGCATTTTGATTTATGGATGTGTACATAACCACTCAGGGTGAGGTGGAACGGTATAAATATTGCATGTATCCTACTCAGAGCCATGGAATACTCAAATGCAAGGTGAATTCAGGAAGCTACCTCCTAACATTTAGAGTGGAACAGTAAATATCTTTGTTTAGTTCTGTAAACGGTAATGTTCCATTGTATAAAAAAGTTGAAGTTACTAAAACTAACTTCTCCAACCTTGGTAGCACACTCATAAAATTGGTTGCATACTACTCTAAATCGTATGGTAAGCAAAATAATAAGGTTTACATCAAGTTATCACATAGTAGTTTCCCGCAAAATTCAACTTTACACTCTATTGAGCTGAATGCATTACTTTCTATTCTATGCATTTTGAGTTATGGATGTGTACATAACTACTCAGGGTGAGGTGGAACGGTATAAATATTGCATGTATCCTACTCAGAGCCATGAAATGCTCAAATGCAAGGTAAATTCAGGAAGCTACCTCATAACATTTAGAGTGGAACAGTAAATATCTTTGTTTAGTTCTGTAAATGCTAATGTTCCATTGTGTAGAAATGTTGAAGTTACTAAAAGTAACTTCTCCAACCTTGGTAGCACACTCATAAAATCGTTTGCATACTACTCTAAGTGATGTGGTAAGTAAAATAATAAGGTTTACATCAAGTTATCACATAGTAGTTTCCCGCAAAATACAACTTTACACTCTATTGAGCTGAATGCATTACTTCCTATTCTATGCATTTTGAATTATGGATGTGTACATAACCACTCAGGGTGAGGTGGAACGGTATAAATATTGCAGGTATCCTACTCAGAGCCATCGAATACTCAAATGCAAGGTGAATTCAGGAAGCTAACTCATAACATTTAGAGTGGAACAGTAAAAATCTTTGTTTAGTTCTGTAAACGGTAATGTTCCATTGTGTAAAAAAGTTGAATTTACTAAAAGTAACTTCTCCAACATTGGTAGCACACTCATAAAATCGGTTGCATACTACTCTAAATCATATGGTAAGCAAAATAATATGGTTTACATGAAGTTATCACATAGTAGTTTCCCTCAAAATTCAACTTTACACTCTATTGAGCTGAATGCATTACTTTCTATTCTATGCATTTTGAGTTATGGATGTGTACATAACCACTCAGGGTGAGGTGGAACGGTATAAATATTGCATGTATCCTACTCAGAGCCATGGAATACTCAAATGCAAGGTGAATTCAGGAAGCTACCTCTTAACATTTAGAGTGGAACAGTAAATATATTTGTTAAGTTCTGTAAACGGTAATGTTCCTTTGTGTAAAAAAGTTGAAGTTACTAAAAGTAACTTCTCGAACATTGGTAACACACTCATAAAATCGGTTGCATACTACTCTAAGTGATGTGGTAAGTAAAATAATAAGGGTTACATCAAGTTATCACATAGTAGTTTCCCGCAAAATTCAACTTTACACTCTATTGAGCTGAATGCATTACTTCCTATTCTATGCATTTTGAGTTATGGATGTGTACATAACTACTCAGGGTGAGGTGGAACGGTATAAATATTGCATGCATCCTACTCAGAGCCATGAAATACTCAAATGCAAGGTAAATTCAGGAAGCTACCTCATAACATTTAGAGTGGAACAGTAAAAATCTTTGTTTAGTTCTGTAAACGGCAATGTTCCATTGTGTAATAAAGTTGAAGTTACTAAAAGTAACTTCTCCAACATTGGTAGCACACTCATAAAATCGGTTGCATACTACTCTAAATCATATGGTAAGCAAAATAATATGGTTTACATGAAGTTATCACATAGTAGTTTCCCTCAAAATTCAACTTTACACTCTATTGAGCTGAATGCATTACTTTCTATTCTATGCATTTTGAGTTATGGATGTGTACATAACTACTCAGGGTGAGGTGGAACGGTATAAATATTGCATGTATCCTACTCAGAGCCATGAAATACTCAAATGCAAGGTGAATTCAGGAAGCTACCTCATAACATTTAGAGTGGAACAGTAAATATCTTTGTTTAGTTCTGTAAATGGTAATGTTCCATTGTGTAGAAAGTTGAAGTTACTAAAACTAACTTCTCCAACCTTGGTAGCACACTCATAAAATTGGTTGCATACTACTCTAAATCGTATGGTAAGCAAAATAATAAGGTTTACATCAAGTTATCACATAGTAGTTTCCCGCAAAATTCATCTCTACACTATTGAGCTGAATGCATTACTTTCTATTCTATGCATTTTGAGTAATGGATGTGTACATAACTACTCAGGGTGAGGTGGAACGGTATAAATATTGCATGTATCCTAATCAGAGCCATGAAATACTCAAATGCAAGGTGAATTCAGGAAGCTACCTCTTAACACTTAGAGTGGAACAGTAAATATCTTTGTTAAGTTCTGTAAACCGTAATGTTCCATTGTGTAAAAAAGTTGAAGTTACTAAAAGTAACTTCTCCAACATTGGTAGCACACTCATAAAATCGGTTGCATACTACTCTAAATCATATGGTAAGCAAAATAATATGGTTTACATGAAGTTATCACATAGTAGTTTCCCTCAAAATTCAACTTTACACTCTATTGAGCTGAATGCATTACTTTCTATTCTATGCATTTTGAGTTATGGATGTGTACATAACTACTCAGGGTGAGGTGGAACGGTATAAAAATTGCATGTATCCTACTCAGAGCCATGAAATACTCAAATGCAAGGTGAATTCAGGAAGCTACCTCATAACATTTAGAGTGGAACAGTAAATATCTTTGTTTAGTTCTGTAAATGGTAATGTTCCATTGTGTAGAAAAGTTGAAGTTACTAAAAGTAACTTCTCCAACCTTGGTAGCACACTCATAAAATTGGTTGCATACTACTCTAAATCGGATGGTAAGCAAAATAATAAGGTTTACATCAAGTTATCACATAGTAGTTTCCCGCAAAATTCATCTCTACACTCTATTGAGCTGAATGCATTACTTTCTATTCTATGCATTTTGATTTATGGATGTGTACATAACCACTCAGGGTGAGGTGGAACGGTATAAATATTGCATGTATCCTACTCAGAGCCATGGAATACTCAAATGCAAGGTGAATTCAGGAAGCTACCTCCTAACATTTAGAGTGGAACAGTAAATATCTTTGTTTAGTTCTGTAAACGGTAATGTTCCATTGTATAAAAAAGTTGAAGTTACTAAAACTAACTTCTCCAACCTTGGTAGCACACTCATAAAATTGGTTGCATACTACTCTAAATCGTATGGTAAGCAAAATAATAAGGTTTACATCAAGTTATCACATAGTAGTTTCCCGCAAAATTCAACTTTACACTCTATTGAGCTGAATGCATTACTTTCTATTCTATGCATTTTGAGTTATGGATGTGTACATAACTACTCAGGGTGAGGTGGAACGGTATAAATATTGCATGTATCCTACTCAGAGCCATGAAATACTCAAATGCAAGGTAAATTCAGGAAGCTACCTCATAACATTTAGAGTGGAACAGTAAATATCTTTGTTTAGTTCTGTAAATGCTAATGTTCCATTGTGTAGAAATGTTGAAGTTACTAAAAGTAACTTCTCCAACCTTGGTAGCACACTCATAAAATCGTTTGCATACTACTCTAAGTGATGTGGTAAGTAAAATAATAAGGTTTACATCAAGTTATCACATAGTAGTTTCCCGCAAAATACAACTTTACACTCTATTGAGCTGAATGCATTACTTCCTATTCTATGCATTTTGAATTATGGATGTGTACATAACCACTCAGGGTGAGGTGGAACGGTATAAATATTGCAGGTATCCTACCCAGAGCCATCGAATACTCAAATGCAAGGTGAATTCAGGAAGCTAACTCATAACATTTAGAGTGGAACAGTAAAAATCTTTGTTTAGTTCTGTAAACGGTAATGTTCCATTGTGTAAAAAAGTTGAATTTACTAAAAGTAACTTCTCCAACATTGGTAGCACACTCATAAAATCGGTTGCATACTACTCTAAATCATATGGTAAGCAAAATAATATGGTTTACATGAAGTTATCACATAGTAGTTTCCCTCAAAATTCAACTTTACACTCTATTGAGCTGAATGCATTACTTTCTATTCTATGCATTTTGAGTTATGGATGTGTACATAACTACTCAGGGTGAGGTGGAACGGTATAAATATTGCATGTATCCTACTCAGAGCCATGAAATACTCAAATGCAAGGTGAATTCAGGAAGCTACCTCATAACATTTAGAGTGGAACAGTAAATATCTTTGTTTAGTTCTGTAAATGGTAATGTTCCATTGTGTAGAAAAGTTGAAGTTACTAAAAGTAACTTCTCCAACCTTGCTAGCACACTCATAAAATTGGTTGCATACTACTCTAAATCGTATGGTAAGCAAAATAATAAGGTTTACATCAAGTTATCACATAGTAGTTTCCCGCAAAATTCATCTCTACACTCTATTGAGCTGAATGCATTACTTTCTATTCTATGCATTTTGATTTATGGATGTGTACATAACTACTCAGGGTGAGGTGGAACGGTATAAATATTGCATGTATCCTACTCAGAGGCATGAAATACTCAAATGCAAGGTGAATTCAGGAAGCTACCTCTTAACATTTAGAGTGGAACAGTAAATATCTTTGTTAAGTTCTGTAAACCGTAATGTTCCATTGTGTAAAAAAGTTGAAGTTACTAAAAGTAACTTCTCGAACATTGGTAGCACACTCATAAAATCGGTGGCATACTACTCTAAGTGATGTGGTAAGTAAAATAATAAGGTTTACATCAAGTTATCACATAGTAGTTTCACGCAAAATTCAACTTTACACTCTATTGAGCTGAATGCATTACTTTATATTCTATGCATTTTGAATTATGGATGTGTACATAACCACCCAGGGTGAGGTGGAACGGTATAAATATTGCAGGTATCCTACTCAGAGCCATCGAATACTCAAATGCAAGGTGAATTCAGGAAGCTAACTCATAACATTTAGAGTGGAACAGTAAAAATCTTTGTTTAGTTCTGTAAACGGTAATGTTCCATTGTGTAAAAAAGTTGAATTTACTAAAAGTAACTTCTCCAACATTGGTAGCACACTCATAAAATCGGTTGCATACTACTCTAAATCATATGGTAAGCAAAATAATATGGTTTACATGAAGTTATCACATAGTAGTTTCCCTCAAAATTCAACTTTACACTCTATTGAGCTGAATGCATTACTTTCTATTCTATGCATTTTGAGTTATGGATGTGTACATAACCACTCAGGGTGAGGTGGAACGGTATAAATATTGCATGTATCCTACTCAGAGCCATGAAATACTCAAATGCAAGGTGAATTCAGGAAGCTACCTCATAACATTTAGAGTGGAACAGTAAATATCTTTGTTTAGTTCTGTAAATGGTAATGTTCCATTGTGTAGAAAAGTTGAAGTTACTAAAAGTAACTTCTCCAACCTTGCTAGCACACTCATAAAATTGGTTGCATACTACTCTAAATCGTATGGTAAGCAAAATAATAAGGTTTACATCAAGTTATCACATAGTAGTTTCCCGCAAAATTCATCTCTACACTCTATTGAGCTGAATGCATTACTTTCTATTCTATGCATTTTGATTTATGGTTGTGTACATAACTACTCAGGGTGAGGTGGAACGGTATAAATATTGCATGTATCCTACTCAGAGGCATGAAATACTCAAATGCAAGGTGAATTCAGGAAGCTACCTCTTAACATTTAGAGTGGAACAGTAAATATCTTTGTTAAGTTCTGTAAACGGTAATGTTCCTTTGTGTAAAAAAGTTGAAGTTACTAAAAGTAACTTCTCGAACATTGGTAACACACTCATAAAATCGGTTGCATACTACTCTAAGTGATGTGGTAAGTAAAATAATAAGGTTTACATCAAGTTATCAGATAGTAGTTTCCCGCAAAATTCAACTTTACACTCTAGTGAGCTGAATGCATTACTTCCTATTCTATGCATTTTGATTTATGGATGTGTACATAACCACTCAGGGTGAGGTGGAACGGTATAAATATTGCATGTATCCTACTCAGAGCCATGGAATACTCAAATGCAAGGTGAATTCAGGAAGCTACCTCATAACATTTAGAGTGGAACAGTAAAAATCTTTGTTTAGTTCTGTAAACGGTAATGTTCCATTGTGTAAAAAAGTTGAAGTTACTAAAAGTAACTTCTCCAACCTTGGTAGCACACTCATAAAATCGTTTGCATACTACTCTAAGTGATGTGGTAAGTAAAATAATAAGGTTTACATCAAGTTATCACATAGTCGTTTCCCGCAAAATTCAACTTTACACTCTATTGAGCTGAATGCATTACTTCCTATTCTATGCATTTTGATTTATGGATGTGTACATAACCAATCAGGGTGAGGTGGAACGGTATAAATATTGCATGTATCCTACTCAGAGCCATGGAATACTCAAATGCAAGGTGAATTCAGGAAGCTACCTCCTAACATTTAGAGTGGAACAGTAAATATCTTTGTTTAGTTCTGTAAATGGTAATGTTCCATTGTGTAGAAAAGTTGAAGTTACTAAAACTAACTTCTCCAACCTTGGTAGCACACTCATAAAATTGGTTGCATACTACTCTAAATCGTATGGTAAGCAAAATAATAAGGTTTACATCAAGTTATCACATAGTAGTTTCCCGCAAAATTCATCTCTACACTATTGAGCTGAATGCATTACTTTCTATTCTATGCATTTTGAGTTATGGTTGTGTACATAACTACTCAGGGTGAGGTGGAACGGTATAAATATTGCATGTATCCTAATCAGAGCCATGAAATACTCAAATGCAAGGTAAATTCAGGAAGCTACCTCTTAACATTTAGAGTGGAACAGTAAATATCTTTGTTAAGTTCTGTAAACCGTAATGTTCCATTGTGTAAAAAAGTTGAAGTTACTAAAAGTAACCTCTCGAACATTGGTAGCACACTCATAAAATCGGTTGCATACTACTCTAAGTGATGTGGTAAGTAAAATAATAAGGTTTACATCAAGTTATCACATAGTAGTTTCCCGCAAAATTCAACTTTACACTCTATTGAGCTGAATGCATTACTTTATATTCCATGCATTTTGATTTATGGATGTGTACATAACCACTCAGGGTGAGGTGGAACGGTATAAATATTGCAGGTATCCTACTCAGAGCCATGGAATACTCAAATGCAAGGTGAATTCAGGAAGCTAACTCATAACATTTAGAGTGGAACAGTAAAAATCTTTGTTTAGTTCTGTAAACGGCAATGTTCCATTGTGTAAAAAAGTTGAAGTTACTAAAAGTAACTTCTCCAACATTGGAAGCACACTCATAAAATCGGTTGCATACTACTCTAAATCATATGGTAAGCAAAATAATATGGTTTACATGAAGTTATCACATAGTAGTTTCCCTCAAAATTCAACTTTACACTCTATTGAGCTGAATGCATTACTTTCTATTCTATGCATTTTGAGTTATGGATGTGTACATAACTACTCAGGGTGAGGTGGAACGGTATAAATATTGCATGTATCCTACTCAGAGCCATAAAATACTCAAATGCAAGGTGAATTCAGGAAGCTACCTCATAACATTTAGAGTGGAACAGTAAATATCTTTGTTTAGTTCTGTAAATGGTAATGTTCCATTGTGTAGAAAAGTTGAAGTTACTAAAAGTAACTTCTCCAACCTTGCTAGCACACTCATAAAATTGGTTGCATACTACTCTAAATCGTATGGTAAGCAAAATAATAAGGTTTACATCAAGTTATCACATAGTAGTTTCCCGCAAAATTCATCTCTACACTCTATTGAGCTGAATGCATTACTTTCTATTCTATGCATTTTGATTTATGGATGTGTACATAACTACTCAGGGTGAGGTGGAACGGTATAAATATTGCATGTATCCTACTCAGAGGCATGAAATACTCAAATGCAAGGTGAATTCAGGAAGCTACCTCATAACATTTAGAGTGGAACAGTAAAAATCTTTGTTTAGTTCTGTAAACGGTAATGTTCCATTGTGTAAAAAAGTTGAAGTTACTAAAAGTAACTTCTCCAACCTTGGTAGCACACTCATAAAATCGTTTGCATACTACTCTAAGTGATGTGGTAAGTAAAATAATAAGGTTTACATCAAGTTATCACATAGTAGTTTCCCGCAAAATTCAACTTTACACTCTATTGAGCTGAATGCATTACTTCCTATTCTATGCATTTTGAATTATGGATGTGTACATAACCACTCAGGGTGAGGTGGAACGGTATAAATATTGCAGGTATCCTACTCAGAGCCATGGAATACTCAAATGCAAGGTGAATTCAGGAAGCTAACTCATAACATTTAGAGTGGAACAGTAAAAATCTTTGTTTAGTTCTGTAAACGGCAATGTTCCATTGTGTAAAAAAGTTGAAGTTACTAAAAGTAACTTCTCCAACATTGGAAGCACACTCATAAAATCGGTTGCATACTACTCTAAATCATATGGTAAGCAAAATAATATGGTTTACATGAAGTTATCACATAGTAGTTTCCCTCAAAATTCAACTTTACACTCTATTGAGCTGAATGCATTACTTTCTATTCTATGCATTTTGAGTTATGGATGTGTACATAACTACTCAGGGTGAGGTGGAACGGTATAAATATTGCATGTATCCTACTCAGAGCCATAAAATACTCAAATGCAAGGTGAATTCAGGAAGCTACCTCATAACATTTAGAGTGGAACAGTAAATATCTTTGTTTAGTTCTGTAAATGGTAATGTTCCATTGTGTAGAAAAGTTGAAGTTACTAAAAGTAACTTCTCCAACCTTGCTAGCACACTCATAAAATTGGTTGCATACTACTCTAAATCGTATGGTAAGCAAAATAATAAGGTTTACATCAAGTTATCACATAGTAGTTTCCCGCAAAATTCATCTCTACACTCTATTGAGCTGAATGCATTACTTTCTATTCTATGCATTTTGATTTATGGATGTGTACATAACTACTCAGGGTGAGGTGGAACGGTATAAATATTGCATGTATCCTACTCAGAGGCATGAAATACTCAAATGCAAGGTGAATTCAGGAAGCTACCTCATAACATTTAGAGTGGAACAGTAAAAATCTTTGTTTAGTTCTGTAAACGGTAATGTTCCATTGTGTAAAAAAGTTGAAGTTACTAAAAGTAACTTCTCCAACCTTGGTAGCACACTCATAAAATCGTTTGCATACTACTCTAAGTGATGTGGTAAGTAAAATAATAAGGTTTACATCAAGTTATCACATAGTAGTTTCCCGCAAAATTCAACTTTACACTCTATTGAGCTGAATGCATTACTTCCTATTCTATGCATTTTGAATTATGGATGTGTACATAACCACTCAGGGTGAGGTGGAACGGTATAAATATTGCAGGTATCCTACTCAGAGCCATCGAATACTCAAATGCAAGGTGAATTCAGGAAGCTAACTCATAACATTTAGAGTGGAACAGTAAAAATCTTTGTTTAGTTCTGTAAACGGTAATGTTCCATTGTGTAAAAAAGTTGAATTTACTAAAAGTAACTTCTCCAACATTGGTAGCACACTCATAAAATCGGTTGCATACTACTCTAAATCATATGGTAAGCAAAATAATATGGTTTACATGAAGTTATCACATAGTAGTTTCCCTCAAAATTCAACTTTACACTCTATTGAGCTGAATGCATTACTTTCTATTCTATGCATTTTGAGTTATGGATGTGTACATAACTACTCAGGGTGAGGTGGAACGGTATAAATATTGCATGTATCCTACTCAGAGCCATGAAATACTCAAATGCAAGGTGAATTCAGGAAGCTACCTCATAACATTTAGAGTGGAACAGTAAATATCTTTGTTTAGTTCTGTAAATGGTAATGTTCCATTGTGTAGAAAAGTTGAAGTTACTAAAAGTAACTTCTCCAACCTTGCTAGCACACTCATAAAATTGGTTGCATACTACTCTAAATCGTATGGTAAGCAAAATAATAAGGTTTACATCAAGTTATCACATAGTAGTTTCCCGCAAAATTCATCTCTACACTCTATTGAGCTGAATGCATTACTTTCTATTCTATGCATTTTGATTTATGGATGTGTACATAACTACTCAGGGTGAGGTGGAACGGTATAAATATTGCATGTATCCTACTCAGAGGCATGAAATACTCAAATGCAAGGTGAATTCAGGAAGCTACCTCTTAACATTTAGAGTGGAACAGTAAATATATTTGTTAAGTTCTGTAAACGGTAATGTTCCTTTGTGTAAAAAAGTTGAAGTTACTAAAAGTAACTTCTCGAACATTGGTAACACACTCATAAAATCGGTTGCATACTACTCTAAGTGATGTGGTAAGTAAAATAATAAGGTTTACATCAAGTTATCAGATAGTAGTTTCCCGCAAAATTCAACTTTACACTCTATTGAGCTGAATGCATTACTTTCTATTCTATGCATTTTGAGTTATGGATGTGTACATAACTACTCAGGGTGAGGTGGAACGGTATAAATATTGCATGTATCCTACTCAGAGCCATGAAATACTCAAATGCAAGGTAAATTCAGGAAGCTACCTCATAACATTTAGAGTGGAACAGTAAATATCTTTGTTTAGTTCTGTAAATGGTAATGTTCCATTGTGTAGAAAAGTTGAAGTTACTAAAAGTAACTTCTCCAACCTTGGTAGCACACTCATAAAATCGTTTGCATACTACTCTAAGTGATGTGGTAAGTAAAATAATAAGGGTTACATCAAGTTATCACATAGTAGTGTCCCGCAAAATTCAACTTTACACTCTATTGAGCTGAATGCATTACTTCCTTTTCTATGCATTTTGAGTTATGGATGTGTACATAACTACTCAGGGTGAGGTGGAACGGTATAAATATTGCATGCATCCTACTCAGAGCCATGAAATACTCAAATGCAAGGTAAATTCAGGAAGCTACCTCATAACATTTAGAGTGGAACAGTAAATATCTTTGTTTAGTTCTGTAAATGGTAATGTTCCATTGTGTAGAAAGTTGAAGTTACTAAAACTAACTTCTCCAACCTTGGTAGCACACTCATAAAATTGGTTGCATACTACTCTAAATCGTATGGTAAGCAAAATAATAAGGTTTACATGAAGTTATCACATAGTAGTTTCCCGCAAAATTCATCTCTACACTATTGAGCTGAATGCATTACTTTCTATTCTATGCATTTTGAGTTATGGATGTGTACATAACTACTCAGGGTGAGGTGGAACGGTATAAATATTGCATGTATCCTAATCAGAGCCATGAAATACTCAAATGCAAGGTGAATTCAGGAAGCTACCTCTTAACATTTAGAGTGGAACAGTAAATATCTTTGTTAAGTTCTGTAAACCGTAATGTTCCATTGTGTAAAAAAGTTGAAGTTACTAAAAGTAACTTCTCCAACATTGGTAGCACACTCATAAAATCGGTTGCATACTACTCTAAATCATATGGTAAGCAAAATAATATGGTTTACATGAAGTTATCACATAGTAGTTTCCCTCAAAATTCAACTTTACACTCTATTGAGCTGAATGCATTACTTTCTATTCTATGCATTTTGAGTTATGGATGTGTACATAACTACTCAGGGTGAGGTGGAACGGTATAAATATTGCATGTATCCTACTCAGAGCCATGAAATACTCAAATGCAAGGTGAATTCAGGAAGCTACCTCATAACATTTAGAGTGGAACAGTAAATATCTTTGTTTAGTTCTGTAAATGGTAATGTTCCATTGTGTAGAAAAGTTGAAGTTACTAAAAGTAACTTCTCCAACCTTGGTAGCACACTCATAAAATTGGTTGCATACTACTCTAAATCGTATGGTAAGCAAAATAATAAGGTTTACATCAAGTTATCACATAGTAGTTTCCCGCAAAATTCATCTCTACACTCTATTGAGCTGAATGCATTACTTTCTATTCTATGCATTTTGATTTATGGATGTGTACATAACTACTCAGGGTGAGGTGGAACGGTATAAATATTGCATGTATCCTACTCAGAGCCATGAAATACTCAAATGCAAGGTGAATTCAGGAAGCTACCTCATAACATTTAGAGTGGAACAGTAAATATCTTTGTTTAGTTCTGTAAATGGTAATGTTCCATTGTGTAGAAAAGTTGAAGTTACTAAAAGTAACTTCTCCAACCTTGGTAGCACACTCATAAAATTGGTTGCATACTACTCTAAATCGTATGGTAAGCAAAATAATAAGGTTTACATCAAGTTATCACATAGTAGTTTCCCGCAAAATTCATCTCTACACTCTATTGAGCTGAATGCATTACTTTCTATTCTATGCATTTTGATTTATGGATGTGTACATAACTACTCAGGGTGAGGTGGAACGGTATAAATATTGCATGTATCCTACTCAGAGGCATGAAATACTCAAATGCAAGGTGAATTCAGGAAGCTACCTCTTAACATTTAGAGTGGAACAGTAAATATCTTTGTTAAGTTCTGTAAACCGTAATGTTCCATTGTGTAAAAAAGTTGAAGTTACTAAAAGTAACTTCTCGAACATTGGTAGCACACTCATAAAATCGGTGGCATACTACTCTAAGTGATGTGGTAAGTAAAATAATAAGGTTTACATCAAGTTATCACATAGTAGTTTCCCGCAAAATTCAACTTTACACTCTATTGAGCTGAATGCATTACTTTATATTCTATGCATTTTGAATTTTGGATGTGTACATAACCACCCAGGGTGAGGTGGAACGGTATAAATATTGCAGGTATCCTACTCAGAGCCATCGAATACTCAAATGCAAGGTGAATTCAGGAAGCTAACTCATAACATTTAGAGTGGAACAGTAAAAATCTTTGTTTAGTTCTATAAACGGTAATGTTCCATTGTGTAAAAAAGTTGAATTTACTAAAAGTAACTTCTCCAACATTGGTAGCATACTCATAAAATCGGTTGCATACTACTCTAAATCATATGGTAAGCAAAATAATATGGTTTACATGAAGTTATCACATAGTAGTTTCCCTCAAAATTCAACTTTACACTCTATTGAGCTGAATGCATTACTTTCTATTCTATGCATTTTGAGTTATGGATGTGTACATAACCACTCAGGGTGAGGTGGAACGGTATAAATATTGCATGTATCCTACTCAGAGCCATGGAATACTCAAATGCAAGGTGAATTCAGGAAGCTACCTCTTAACATTTAGAGTGGAACAGTAAATATATTTGTTAAGTTCTGTAAACGGTAATGTTCCTTTGTGTAAAAAAGTTGAAGTTACTAAAAGTAACTTCTCGAACATTGGTAACACACTCATAAAATCGGTTGCATACTACTCTAAGTGATGTGGTAAGTAAAATAATAAGGTTTACATCAAGTTATCAGATAGTAGTTTCCCGCAAAATTCAACTTTACACTCTATTGAGCTGAATGCATTACTTTCTATTCTATGCATTTTGAGTTATGGATGTGTACATAACTACTCAGGGTGAGGTGGAACGGTATAAATATTGCATGTATCCTACTCAGAGCCATGAAATACTCAAATGCAAGGTAAATTCAGGAAGCTACCTCATAACATTTAGAGTGGAACAGTAAATATCTTTGTTTAGTTCTGTAAATGGTAATGTTCCATTGTGTAGAAAAGTTGAAGTTACTAAAAGTAACTTCTCCAACCTTGGTAGCACACTCATAAAATCGTTTGCATACTACTCTAAGTGATGTGGTAAGTAAAATAATAAGGGTTACATCAAGTTATCACATAGTAGTTTCCCGCAAAATTCAACTTTACACTCTATTGAGCTGAATGCATTACTTCCTATTCTATGCATTTTGAGTTATGGATGTGTACATAACTACTCAGGGTGAGGTGGAACGGTATAAATATTGCATGCATCCTACTCAGAGCCATGAAATACTCAAATGCAAGGTAAATTCAGGAAGCTACCTCATAACATTTAGAGTGGAACAGTAAAAATCTTTGTTTAGTTCTGTAAACGGCAATGTTCCATTGTGAAAAAAAGTTGAAGTTACTAAAAGTAACTTCTCCAACATTGGTAGCACACTCATAAAATCGGTTGCATACTACTCTAAATCATATGCTAAGCAAAATAATATGGTTTACATGAAGTTATCACATAGTAGTTTCCCTCAAAATTCAACTTTACACTCTATTGAGCTGAATGCATTACTTTCTATTCTATGCATTTTGAGTTATGGATGTGTACATAACTACTCAGGGTGAGGTGGAACGGTATAAATATTGCATGTATCCTACTCAGAGCCATGAAATACTCAAATGCAAGGTGAATTCAGGAAGCTACCTCATAACATTTAGAGTGGAACAGTAAATATCTTTGTTTAGTTCTGTAAATGGTAATGTTCCATTGTGTAGAAAAGTTGAAGTTACTAAAAGTAACTTCTCCAACCTTGCTAGCACACTCATAAAATTGGTTGCATACTACTCTAAATCGTATGGTAAGCAAAATAATAAGGTTTACATCAAGTTATCACATAGTAGTTTCCCGCAAAATTCATCTCTACACTCTATTGAGCTGAATGCATTACTTTCTATTCTATGCATTTTGATTTATGGTTGTGTACATAACTACTCAGGGTGAGGTGGAACGGTATCAATATTGCATGTATCCTACTCAGAGGCATGAAATACTCAAATGCAAGGAGAATTCAGGAAGCTACCTCTTAACATTTAGAGTGGAACAGTAAATATCTTTGTTAAGTTCTGTAAACGGTAATGTTCCTTTGTGTAAAAAAGTTGAAGTTACTAAAAGTAACTTGTCGAACATTGGTAACACACTCATAAAATCGGTTGCATACTACTCTAAGTGATGTGGTAAGCAAAATAATAAGGTTTACATCAAGTTATCACATAGTAGTTTCCCGCAAAATTCATCTCTACACTCTATTGAGCTGAATGCATTACTTTCTATTCTATGCATTTTGATTTATGGATGTGTACATAACTACTCAGGGTGAGGTGGAACGGTATAAATATTGCATGTATCCTACTCAGAGGCATGAAATACTCAAATGCAAGGTGAATTCAGGAAGCTACCTCATAACATTTAGAGTGGAACAGTAAAAATCTTTGTTTAGTTCTGTAAACGGTAATGTTCCATTGTGTAAAAAAGTTGAAGTTACTAAAAGTAACTTCTCCAACCTTGGTAGCACACTCATAAAATCGTTTGCATACTACTCTAAGTGATGTGGTAAGTAAAATAATAAGGTTTACATCAAGTTATCACATAGTAGTTTCCCGCAAAATTCAACTTTACACTCTATTGAGCTGAATGCATTACTTTATATTCTATGCATTTTGATTTATGGATGTGTACATAACCACTCAGGGTGAGGTGGAACGGTATAAATATTGCAGGTATCCTACTCAGAGCCATGGAATACTCAAATGCAAGGTGAATTCAGGAAGCTAACTCATAACATTTAGAGTGGAACAGTAAAAATCTTTGTTTAGTTCTGTAAACGGCAATGTTCCATTGTGTAAAAAAGTTGAAGTTACTAAAAGTAACTTCTCCAACATTGGAAGCACACTCATAAAATCGGTTGCATACTACTCTAAATCATATGGTAAGCAAAATAATATGGTTTACATGAAGTTATCACATAGTAGTTTCCCTCAAAATTCAACTTTACACTCTATTGAGCTGAATGCATTACTTTCTATTCTATGCATTTTGAGTTATGGATGTGTACATAACTACTCAGGGTGAGGTGGAACGGTATAAATATTGCATGTATCCTACTCAGAGCCATAAAATACTCAAATGCAAGGTGAATTCAGGAAGCTACCTCATAACATTTAGAGTGGAACAGTAAATATCTTTGTTTAGTTCTGTAAATGGTAATGTTCCATTGTGTAGAAAAGTTGAAGTTACTAAAAGTAACTTCTCCAACCTTGCTAGCACACTCATAAAATTGGTTGCATACTACTCTAAATCGTATGGTAAGCAAAATAATAAGGTTTACATCAAGTTATCACATAGTAGTTTTCCGCAAAATTCATCTCTACACTCTATTGAGCTGAATGCATTACTTTCTATTCTATGCATTTTGATTTATGGATGTGTACATAACTACTCAGGGTGAGGTGGAACGGTATAAATATTGCATGTATCCTACTCAGAGGCATGAAATACTCAAATGCAAGGTGAATTCAGGAAGCTACCTCATAACATTTAGAGTGGAACAGTAAAAATCTTTGTTTAGTTCTGTAAACGGTAATGTTCCATTGTGTAAAAAAGTTGAAGTTACTAAAAGTAACTTCTCCAACCTTGGTAGCACACTCATAAAATCGTTTGCATACTACTCTAAGTGATGTGGTAAGTAAAATAATAAGGTTTACATCAAGTTATCACATAGTAGTTTCCCGCAAAATTCAACTTTACACTCTATTGAGCTGAATGCATTACTTCCTATTCTATGCATTTTGAATTATGGATGTGTACATAACCACTCAGGGTGAGGTGGAACGGTATAAATATTGCAGGTATCCTACTCAGAGCCATCGAATACTCAAATGCAAGGTGAATTCAGGAAGCTAACTCATAACATTTAGAGTGGAACAGTAAAAATCTTTGTTTAGTTCTGTAAACGGTAATGTTCCATTGTGTAAAAAAGTTGAATTTACTAAAAGTAACTTCTCCAACATTGGTAGCACACTCATAAATTCGGTTGCATACTACTCTAAATCATATGGTAAGCAAAATAATATGGTTTACATGAAGTTATCACATAGTAGTTTCCCTCAAAATTCAACTTTACACTCTATTGAGCTGAATGCATTACTTTCTATTCTATGCATTTTGAGTTATGGATGTGTACATAACTACTCAGGGTGAGGTGGAACGGTATAAATATTGCATGTATCCTACTCAGAGCCATGAAATACTCAAATGCAAGGTGAATTCAGGAAGCTACCTCATAACATTTAGAGTGGAACAGTAAATATCTTTGTTTAGTTCTGTAAATGGTAATGTTCCATTGTGTAGAAAAGTTGAAGTTACTAAAAGTAACTTCTCCAACCTTGCTAGCACACTCATAAAATTGGTTGCATACTACTCTAAATCGTATGGTAAGCAAAATAATAAGGTTTACATCAAGTTATCACATAGTAGTTTCCCGCAAAATTCATCTCTACACTCTATTGAGCTGAATGCATTACTTTCTATTCTATGCATTTTGATTTATGGATGTGTACATAACTACTCAGGGTGAGGTGGAACGGTATAAATATTGCATGTATCCTACTCAGAGGCATGAAATACTCAAATGCAAGGTGAATTCAGGAAGCTACCTCTTAACATTTAGAGTGGAACAGTAAATATCTTTGTTAAGTTCTGTAAACCGTAATGTTCCATTGTGTAAAAAAGTTGAAGTTACTAAAAGTAACTTCTCGAACATTGGTAGCACACTCATAAAATCGGTGGCATACTTCTCTAAGTGATGTGGTAAGTAAAATAATAAGGTTTACATCAAGTTATCACATAGTAGTTTCCCGCAAAATTCAACTTTACACTCTATTGAGCTGAATGCATTACTTTATATTCTATGCATTTTGAATTATGGATGTGTACATAACCACTCAGGGTGAGGTGGAACGGTATAAATATTGCAGGTATCCTACTCAGAGCCATCGAATACTCAAATGCAAGGTGAATTCAGGAAGCTAACTCATAACATTTAGAGTGGAACAGTAAATATCTTTGTTTAGTTCTGTAAATGGTAATGTTCCATTGTGTAGAAAGTTGAAGTTACTAAAACTAACTTCTCCAACCTTGGTAGCACACTCATAAAATTGTTTGCATACTACTCTAAATCGTATGGTAAGCAAAATAATAAGGTTTACATGAAGTTATCACATAGTAGTTTCCCTCAAAATTCAACTTTACACTCTATTGAGCTGAATGCATTACTTTCTATTCTATGCATTTTGAGTTATGGATGTGTACATAACTACTCAGGGTGAGGTGGAACGGTATAAATATTGCATGTATCCTACTCAGAGCCATGAAATACTCAAATGCAAGGTGAATTCAGGAAGCTACCTCATAACATTTAGAGTGGAACAGTAAATATCTTTGTTTAGTTCTGTAAATGGTAATGTTCCATTGTGTAGAAAAGTTGAAGTTACTAAAAGTAACTTCTCCAACCTTGCTAGCACACTCATAAAATTGGTTGCATACTACTCTAAATCGTATGGTAAGCAAAATAATAAGGTTTACATCAAGTTATCACATAGTAGTTTCCCGCAAAATTCATCTCTACACTCTATTGAGCTGAATGCATTACTTTCTATTCTATGCATTTTGATTTATGGATGTGTACATAACTACTCAGGGTGAGGTGGAACGGTATAAATATTGCATGTATCCTACTCAGAGGCATGAAATACTCAAATGCAAGGTGAATTCAGGAAGCTACCTCTTAACATTTAGAGTGGAACAGTAAATATATTTGTTAAGTTCTGTAAACGGTAATGTTCCTTTGTGTAAAAAAGTTGAAGTTACTAAAAGTAACTTCTCGAACATTGGTAACACACTCATAAAATCGGTTGCATACTACTCTAAGTGATGTGGTAAGTAAAATAATAAGGTTTACATCAAGTTATCAGATAGTAGTTTCCCGCAAAATTCAACTTTACACTCTATTGAGCTGAATGCATTACTTTCTATTCTATGCATTTTGAGTTATGGATGTGTACATAACTACTCAGGGTGAGGTGGAACGGTATAAATATTGCATGTATCCTACTCAGAGCCATGAAATACTCAAATGCAAGGTAAATTCAGGAAGCTACCTCATAACATTTAGAGTGGAACAGTAAATATCTTTGTTTAGTTCTGTAAATGGTAATGTTCCATTGTGTAGAAAAGTTGAAGTTACTAAAAGTAACTTCTCCAACCTTGGTAGCACACTCATAAAATCGTTTGCATACTACTCTAAGTGATGTGGTAAGTAAAATAATAAGGGTTACATCAAGTTATCACATAGTAGTGTCCCGCAAAATTCAACTTTACACTCTATTGAGCTGAATGCATTACTTCCTTTTCTATGCATTTTGAGTTATGGATGTGTACATAACTACTCAGGGTGAGGTGGAACGGTATAAATATTGCATGCATCCTACTCAGAGCCATGAAATACTCAAATGCAAGGTAAATTCAGGAAGCTACCTCATAACATTTAGAGTGGAACAGTAAATATCTTTGTTTAGTTCTGTAAATGGTAATGTTCCATTGTGTAGAAAGTTGAAGTTACTAAAACTAACTTCTCCAACCTTGGTAGCACACTCATAAAATTGGTTGCATACTACTCTAAATCGTATGGTAAGCAAAATAATAAGGTTTACATGAAGTTATCACATAGTAGTTTCCCGCAAAATTCATCTCTACACTATTGAGCTGAATGCATTACTTTCTATTCTATGCATTTTGAGTTATGGATGTGTACATAACTACTCAGGGTGAGGTGGAACGGTATAAATATTGCATGTATCCTAATCAGAGCCATGAAATACTCAAATGCAAGGTGAATTCAGGAAGCTACCTCTTAACATTTAGAGTGGAACAGTAAATATCTTTGTTAAGTTCTGTAAACCGTAATGTTCCATTGTGTAAAAAAGTTGAAGTTACTAAAAGTAACTTCTCCAACATTGGTAGCACACTCATAAAATCGGTTGCATACTACTCTAAATCATATGGTAAGCAAAATAATATGGTTTACATGAAGTTATCACATAGTAGTTTCCCTCAAAATTCAACTTTACACTCTATTGAGCTGAATGCATTACTTTCTATTCTATGCATTTTGAGTTATGGATGTGTACATAACTACTCAGGGTGAGGTGGAACGGTATAAATATTGCATGTATCCTACTCAGAGCCATGAAATACTCAAATGCAAGGTGAATTCAGGAAGCTACCTCATAACATTTAGAGTGGAACAGTAAATATCTTTGTTTAGTTCTGTAAATGGTAATGTTCCATTGTGTAGAAAAGTTGAAGTTACTAAAAGTAACTTCTCCAACCTTGGTAGCACACTCATAAAATTGGTTGCATACTACTCTAAATCGTATGGTAAGCAAAATAATAAGGTTTACATCAAGTTATCACATAGTAGTTTCCCGCAAAATTCATCTCTACACTCTATTGAGCTGAATGCATTACTTTCTATTCTATGCATTTTGATTTATGGATGTGTACATAACTACTCAGGGTGAGGTGGAACGGTATAAATATTGCATGTATCCTACTCAGAGGCATGAAATACTCAAATGCAAGGTGAATTCAGGAAGCTACCTCTTAACATTTAGAGTGGAACAGTAAATATCTTTGTTAAGTTCTGTAAACCGTAATGTTCCATTGTGTAAAAAAGTTGAAGTTACTAAAAGTAACTTCTCGAACATTGGTAGCACACTCATAAAATCGGTGGCATACTACTCTAAGTGATGTGGTAAGTAAAATAATAAGGTTTACATCAAGTTATCACATAGTAGTTTCCCGCAAAATTCAACTTTACACTCTATTGAGCTGAATGCATTACTTTATATTCTATGCATTTTGAATTTTGGATGTGTACATAACCACCCAGGGTGAGGTGGAACGGTATAAATATTGCAGGTATCCTACTCAGAGCCATCGAATACTCAAATGCAAGGTGAATTCAGGAAGCTAACTCATAACATTTAGAGTGGAACAGTAAAAATCTTTGTTTAGTTCTATAAACGGTAATGTTCCATTGTGTAAAAAAGTTGAATTTACTAAAAGTAACTTCTCCAACATTGGTAGCATACTCATAAAATCGGTTGCATACTACTCTAAATCATATGGTAAGCAAAATAATAAGGTTTACATCAAGTTATCACATAGTAGTTTCCCGCAAAATTCATCTCTACACTCTATTGAGCTGAATGCATTACTTTCTATTCTATGCATTTTGATTTATGGATGTGTACATAACTACTCAGGGTGAGGTGGAACGGTATAAATATTGCATGTATCCTACTCAGAGGCATGAAATACTCAAATGCAAGGTGAATTCAGGAAGCTACCTCATAACATTTAGAGTGGAACAGTAAAAATCTTTGTTTAGTTCTGTAAACGGTAATGTTCCATTGTGTAAAAAAGTTGAAGTTACTAAAAGTAACTTCTCCAACCTTGGTAGCACACTCATAAAATCGTTTGCATACTACTCTAAGTGATGTGGTAAGTAAAATAATAAGGTTTACATCAAGTTATCACATAGTAGTTTCCCGCAAAATTCAACTTTACACTCTATTGAGCTGAATGCATTACTTTATATTCTATGCATTTTGATTTATGGATGTGTACATAACCACTCAGGGTGAGGTGGAACGGTATAAATATTGCAGGTATCCTACTCAGAGCCATGGAATACTCAAATGCAAGGTGAATTCAGGAAGCTAACTCATAACATTTAGAGTGGAACAGTAAAAATCTTTGTTTAGTTCTGTAAACGGCAATGTTCCATTGTGTAAAAAAGTTGAAGTTACTAAAAGTAACTTCTCCAACATTGGAAGCACACTCATAAAATCGGTTGCATACTACTCTAAATCATATGGTAAGCAAAATAATATGGTTTACATGAAGTTATCACATAGTAGTTTCCCTCAAAATTCAACTTTACACTCTATTGAGCTGAATGCATTACTTTCTATTCTATGCATTTTGAGTTATGGATGTGTACATAACTACTCAGGGTGAGGTGGAACGGTATAAATATTGCATGTATCCTACTCAGAGCCATAAAATACTCAAATGCAAGGTGAATTCAGGAAGCTACCTCATAACATTTAGAGTGGAACAGTAAATATCTTTGTTTAGTTCTGTAAATGGTAATGTTCCATTGTGTAGAAAAGTTGAAGTTACTAAAAGTAACTTCTCCAACCTTGCTAGCACACTCATAAAATTGGTTGCATACTACTCTAAATCGTATGGTAAGCAAAATAATAAGGTTTACATCAAGTTATCACATAGTAGTTTTCCGCAAAATTCATCTCTACACTCTATTGAGCTGAATGCATTACTTTCTATTCTATGCATTTTGATTTATGGATGTGTACATAACTACTCAGGGTGAGGTGGAACGGTATAAATATTGCATGTATCCTACTCAGAGGCATGAAATACTCAAATGCAAGGTGAATTCAGGAAGCTACCTCATAACATTTAGAGTGGAACAGTAAAAATCTTTGTTTAGTTCTGTAAACGGTAATGTTCCATTGTGTAAAAAAGTTGAAGTTACTAAAAGTAACTTCTCCAACCTTGGTAGCACACTCATAAAATCGTTTGCATACTACTCTAAGTGATGTGGTAAGTAAAATAATAAGGTTTACATCAAGTTATCACATAGTAGTTTCCCGCAAAATTCAACTTTACACTCTATTGAGCTGAATGCATTACTTCCTATTCTATGCATTTTGAATTATGGATGTGTACATAACCACTCAGGGTGAGGTGGAACGGTATAAATATTGCAGGTATCCTACTCAGAGCCATCGAATACTCAAATGCAAGGTGAATTCAGGAAGCTAACTCATAACATTTAGAGTGGAACAGTAAAAATCTTTGTTTAGTTCTGTAAACGGTAATGTTCCATTGTGTAAAAAAGTTGAATTTACTAAAAGTAACTTCTCCAACATTGGTAGCACACTCATAAATTCGGTTGCATACTACTCTAAATCATATGGTAAGCAAAATAATATGGTTTACATGAAGTTATCACATAGTAGTTTCCCTCAAAATTCAACTTTACACTCTATTGAGCTGAATGCATTACTTTCTATTCTATGCATTTTGAGTTATGGATGTGTACATAACTACTCAGGGTGAGGTGGAACGGTATAAATATTGCATGTATCCTACTCAGAGCCATGAAATACTCAAATGCAAGGTGAATTCAGGAAGCTACCTCATAACATTTAGAGTGGAACAGTAAATATCTTTGTTTAGTTCTGTAAATGGTAATGTTCCATTGTGTAGAAAAGTTGAAGTTACTAAAAGTAACTTCTCCAACCTTGCTAGCACACTCATAAAATTGGTTGCATACTACTCTAAATCGTATGGTAAGCAAAATAATAAGGTTTACATCAAGTTATCACATAGTAGTTTCCCGCAAAATTCATCTCTACACTCTATTGAGCTGAATGCATTACTTTCTATTCTATGCATTTTGATTTATGGATGTGTACATAACTACTCAGGGTGAGGTGGAACGGTATAAATATTGCATGTATCCTACTCAGAGGCATGAAATACTCAAATGCAAGGTGAATTCAGGAAGCTACCTCTTAACATTTAGAGTGGAACAGTAAATATCTTTGTTAAGTTCTGTAAACCGTAATGTTCCATTGTGTAAAAAAGTTGAAGTTACTAAAAGTAACTTCTCGAACATTGGTAGCACACTCATAAAATCGGTGGCATACTTCTCTAAGTGATGTGGTAAGTAAAATAATAAGGTTTACATCAAGTTATCACATAGTAGTTTCCCGCAAAATTCAACTTTACACTCTATTGAGCTGAATGCATTACTTTATATTCTATGCATTTTGAATTATGGATGTGTACATAACCACTCAGGGTGAGGTGGAACGGTATAAATATTGCAGGTATCCTACTCAGAGCCATCGAATACTCAAATGCAAGGTGAATTCAGGAAGCTAACTCATAACATTTAGAGTGGAACAGTAAATATCTTTGTTTAGTTCTGTAAATGGTAATGTTCCATTGTGTAGAAAGTTGAAGTTACTAAAACTAACTTCTCCAACCTTGGTAGCACACTCATAAAATTGTTTGCATACTACTCTAAATCGTATGGTAAGCAAAATAATAAGGTTTACATGAAGTTATCACATAGTAGTTTCCCTCAAAATTCAACTTTACACTCTATTGAGCTGAATGCATTACTTTCTATTCTATGCATTTTGAGTTATGGATGTGTACATAACTACTCAGGGTGAGGTGGAACGGTATAAATATTGCATGTATCCTACTCAGAGCCATGAAATACTCAAATGCAAGGTGAATTCAGGAAGCTACCTCATAACATTTAGAGTGGAACAGTAAATATCTTTGTTTAGTTCTGTAAATGGTAATGTTCCATTGTGTAGAAAAGTTGAAGTTACTAAAAGTAACTTCTCCAACCTTGCTAGCACACTCATAAAATTGGTTGCATACTACTCTAAATCGTATGGTAAGCAAAATAATAAGGTTTACATCAAGTTATCACATAGTAGTTTCCCGCAAAATTCATCTCTACACTCTATTGAGCTGAATGCATTACTTTCTATTCTATGCATTTTGATTTATGGATGTGTACATAACTACTCAGGGTGAGGTGGAACGGTATAAATATTGCATGTATCCTACTCAGAGGCATGAAATACTCAAATGCAAGGTGAATTCAGGAAGCTACCTCTTAACATTTAGAGTGGAACAGTAAATATATTTGTTAAGTTCTGTAAACGGTAATGTTCCTTTGTGTAAAAAAGTTGAAGTTACTAAAAGTAACTTCTCGAACATTGGTAACACACTCATAAAATCGGTTGCATACTACTCTAAGTGATGTGGTAAGTAAAATAATAAGGTTTACATCAAGTTATCAGATAGTAGTTTCCCGCAAAATTCAACTTTACACTCTATTGAGCTGAATGCATTACTTTCTATTCTATGCATTTTGAGTTATGGATGTGTACATAACTACTCAGGGTGAGGTGGAACGGTATAAATATTGCATGTATCCTACTCAGAGCCATGAAATACTCAAATGCAAGGTAAATTCAGGAAGCTACCTCATAACATTTAGAGTGGAACAGTAAATATCTTTGTTTAGTTCTGTAAATGGTAATGTTCCATTGTGTAGAAAAGTTGAAGTTACTAAAAGTAACTTCTCCAACCTTGGTAGCACACTCATAAAATCGTTTGCATACTACTCTAAGTGATGTGGTAAGTAAAATAATAAGGGTTACATCAAGTTATCACATAGTAGTGTCCCGCAAAATTCAACTTTACACTCTATTGAGCTGAATGCATTACTTCCTTTTCTATGCATTTTGAGTTATGGATGTGTACATAACTACTCAGGGTGAGGTGGAACGGTATAAATATTGCATGCATCCTACTCAGAGCCATGAAATACTCAAATGCAAGGTAAATTCAGGAAGCTACCTCATAACATTTAGAGTGGAACAGTAAATATCTTTGTTTAGTTCTGTAAATGGTAATGTTCCATTGTGTAGAAAGTTGAAGTTACTAAAACTAACTTCTCCAACCTTGGTAGCACACTCATAAAATTGGTTGCATACTACTCTAAATCGTATGGTAAGCAAAATAATAAGGTTTACATGAAGTTATCACATAGTAGTTTCCCGCAAAATTCATCTCTACACTATTGAGCTGAATGCATTACTTTCTATTCTATGCATTTTGAGTTATGGATGTGTACATAACTACTCAGGGTGAGGTGGAACGGTATAAATATTGCATGTATCCTAATCAGAGCCATGAAATACTCAAATGCAAGGTGAATTCAGGAAGCTACCTCTTAACATTTAGAGTGGAACAGTAAATATCTTTGTTAAGTTCTGTAAACCGTAATGTTCCATTGTGTAAAAAAGTTGAAGTTACTAAAAGTAACTTCTCCAACATTGGTAGCACACTCATAAAATCGGTTGCATACTACTCTAAATCATATGGTAAGCAAAATAATATGGTTTACATGAAGTTATCACATAGTAGTTTCCCTCAAAATTCAACTTTACACTCTATTGAGCTGAATGCATTACTTTCTATTCTATGCATTTTGAGTTATGGATGTGTACATAACTACTCAGGGTGAGGTGGAACGGTATAAATATTGCATGTATCCTACTCAGAGCCATGAAATACTCAAATGCAAGGTGAATTCAGGAAGCTACCTCATAACATTTAGAGTGGAACAGTAAATATCTTTGTTTAGTTCTGTAAATGGTAATGTTCCATTGTGTAGAAAAGTTGAAGTTACTAAAAGTAACTTCTCCAACCTTGGTAGCACACTCATAAAATTGGTTGCATACTACTCTAAATCGTATGGTAAGCAAAATAATAAGGTTTACATCAAGTTATCACATAGTAGTTTCCCGCAAAATTCATCTCTACACTCTATTGAGCTGAATGCATTACTTTCTATTCTATGCATTTTGATTTATGGATGTGTACATAACTACTCAGGGTGAGGTGGAACGGTATAAATATTGCATGTATCCTACTCAGAGGCATGAAATACTCAAATGCAAGGTGAATTCAGGAAGCTACCTCTTAACATTTAGAGTGGAACAGTAAATATCTTTGTTAAGTTCTGTAAACCGTAATGTTCCATTGTGTAAAAAAGTTGAAGTTACTAAAAGTAACTTCTCGAACATTGGTAGCACACTCATAAAATCGGTGGCATACTACTCTAAGTGATGTGGTAAGTAAAATAATAAGGTTTACATCAAGTTATCACATAGTAGTTTCCCGCAAAATTCAACTTTACACTCTATTGAGCTGAATGCATTACTTTATATTCTATGCATTTTGAATTTTGGATGTGTACATAACCACCCAGGGTGAGGTGGAACGGTATAAATATTGCAGGTATCCTACTCAGAGCCATCGAATACTCAAATGCAAGGTGAATTCAGGAAGCTAACTCATAACATTTAGAGTGGAACAGTAAAAATCTTTGTTTAGTTCTATAAACGGTAATGTTCCATTGTGTAAAAAAGTTGAATTTACTAAAAGTAACTTCTCCAACATTGGTAGCATACTCATAAAATCGGTTGCATACTACTCTAAATCATATGGTAAGCAAAATAATATGGTTTACATGAAGTTATCACATAGTAGTTTCCCTCAAAATTCAACTTTACACTCTATTGAGCTGAATGCATTACTTTCTATTCTATGCATTTTGAGTTATGGATGTGTACATAACCACTCAGGGTGAGGTGGAACGGTATAAATATTGCATGTATCCTACTCAGAGCCATGGAATACTCAAATGCAAGGTGAATTCAGGAAGCTACCTCTTAACATTTAGAGTGGAACAGTAAATATATTTGTTAAGTTCTGTAAACGGTAATGTTCCTTTGTGTAAAAAAGTTGAAGTTACTAAAAGTAACTTCTCGAACATTGGTAACACACTCATAAAATCGGTTGCATACTACTCTAAGTGATGTGGTAAGTAAAATAATAAGGTTTACATCAAGTTATCAGATAGTAGTTTCCCGCAAAATTCAACTTTACACTCTATTGAGCTGAATGCATTACTTTCTATTCTATGCATTTTGAGTTATGGATGTGTACATAACTACTCAGGGTGAGGTGGAACGGTATAAATATTGCATGTATCCTACTCAGAGCCATGAAATACTCAAATGCAAGGTAAATTCAGGAAGCTACCTCATAACATTTAGAGTGGAACAGTAAATATCTTTGTTTAGTTCTGTAAATGGTAATGTTCCATTGTGTAGAAAAGTTGAAGTTACTAAAAGTAACTTCTCCAACCTTGGTAGCACACTCATAAAATCGTTTGCATACTACTCTAAGTGATGTGGTAAGTAAAATAATAAGGGTTACATCAAGTTATCACATAGTAGTTTCCCGCAAAATTCAACTTTACACTCTATTGAGCTGAATGCATTACTTCCTATTCTATGCATTTTGAGTTATGGATGTGTACATAACTACTCAGGGTGAGGTGGAACGGTATAAATATTGCATGCATCCTACTCAGAGCCATGAAATACTCAAATGCAAGGTAAATTCAGGAAGCTACCTCATAACATTTAGAGTGGAACAGTAAAAATCTTTGTTTAGTTCTGTAAACGGCAATGTTCCATTGTGAAAAAAAGTTGAAGTTACTAAAAGTAACTTCTCCAACATTGGTAGCACACTCATAAAATCGGTTGCATACTACTCTAAATCATATGCTAAGCAAAATAATATGGTTTACATGAAGTTATCACATAGTAGTTTCCCTCAAAATTCAACTTTACACTCTATTGAGCTGAATGCATTACTTTCTATTCTATGCATTTTGAGTTATGGATGTGTACATAACTACTCAGGGTGAGGTGGAACGGTATAAATATTGCATGTATCCTACTCAGAGCCATGAAATACTCAAATGCAAGGTGAATTCAGGAAGCTACCTCATAACATTTAGAGTGGAACAGTAAATATCTTTGTTTAGTTCTGTAAATGGTAATGTTCCATTGTGTAGAAAAGTTGAAGTTACTAAAAGTAACTTCTCCAACCTTGCTAGCACACTCATAAAATTGGTTGCATACTACTCTAAATCGTATGGTAAGCAAAATAATAAGGTTTACATCAAGTTATCACATAGTAGTTTCCCGCAAAATTCATCTCTACACTCTATTGAGCTGAATGCATTACTTTCTATTCTATGCATTTTGATTTATGGTTGTGTACATAACTACTCAGGGTGAGGTGGAACGGTATCAATATTGCATGTATCCTACTCAGAGGCATGAAATACTCAAATGCAAGGAGAATTCAGGAAGCTACCTCTTAACATTTAGAGTGGAACAGTAAATATCTTTGTTAAGTTCTGTAAACGGTAATGTTCCTTTGTGTAAAAAAGTTGAAGTTACTAAAAGTAACTTGTCGAACATTGGTAACACACTCATAAAATCGGTTGCATACTACTCTAAGTGATGTGGTAAGCAAAATAATAAGGTTTACATCAAGTTATCACATAGTAGTTTCCCGCAAAATTCATCTCTACACTCTATTGAGCTGAATGCATTACTTTCTATTCTATGCATTTTGATTTATGGATGTGTACATAACTACTCAGGGTGAGGTGGAACGGTATAAATATTGCATGTATCCTACTCAGAGGCATGAAATACTCAAATGCAAGGTGAATTCAGGAAGCTACCTCATAACATTTAGAGTGGAACAGTAAAAATCTTTGTTTAGTTCTGTAAACGGTAATGTTCCATTGTGTAAAAAAGTTGAAGTTACTAAAAGTAACTTCTCCAACCTTGGTAGCACACTCATAAAATCGTTTGCATACTACTCTAAGTGATGTGGTAAGTAAAATAATAAGGTTTACATCAAGTTATCACATAGTAGTTTCCCGCAAAATTCAACTTTACACTCTATTGAGCTGAATGCATTACTTTATATTCTATGCATTTTGATTTATGGATGTGTACATAACCACTCAGGGTGAGGTGGAACGGTATAAATATTGCAGGTATCCTACTCAGAGCCATGGAATACTCAAATGCAAGGTGAATTCAGGAAGCTAACTCATAACATTTAGAGTGGAACAGTAAAAATCTTTGTTTAGTTCTGTAAACGGCAATGTTCCATTGTGTAAAAAAGTTGAAGTTACTAAAAGTAACTTCTCCAACATTGGAAGCACACTCATAAAATCGGTTGCATACTACTCTAAATCATATGGTAAGCAAAATAATATGGTTTACATGAAGTTATCACATAGTAGTTTCCCTCAAAATTCAACTTTACACTCTATTGAGCTGAATGCATTACTTTCTATTCTATGCATTTTGAGTTATGGATGTGTACATAACTACTCAGGGTGAGGTGGAACGGTATAAATATTGCATGTATCCTACTCAGAGCCATGAAATACTCAAATGCAAGGTAAATTCAGGAAGCTACCTCATAACATTTAGAGTGGAACAGTAAATATCTTTGTTTAGTTCTGTAAATGGTAATGTTCCATTGTGTAGAAAAGTTGAAGTTACTAAAAGTAACTTCTCCAACCTTGGTAGCACACTCATAAAATCGTTTGCATACTACTCTAAGTGATGTGGTAAGTAAAATAATAAGGGTTACATCAAGTTATCACATAGTAGTTTCCCGCAAAATTCAACTTTACACTCTATTGAGCTGAATGCATTACTTCCTATTCTATGCATTTTGAGTTATGGATGTGTACATAACTACTCAGGGTGAGGTGGAACGGTATAAATATTGCATGCATCCTACTCAGAGCCATGAAATACTCAAATGCAAGGTAAATTCAGGAAGCTACCTCATAACATTTAGAGTGGAACAGTAAAAATCTTTGTTTAGTTCTGTAAACGGCAATGTTCCATTGTGAAAAAAAGTTGAAGTTACTAAAAGTAACTTCTCCAACATTGGTAGCACACTCATAAAATCGGTTGCATACTACTCTAAATCATATGCTAAGCAAAATAATATGGTTTACATGAAGTTATCACATAGTAGTTTCCCTCAAAATTCAACTTTACACTCTATTGAGCTGAATGCATTACTTTCTATTCTATGCATTTTGAGTTATGGATGTGTACATAACTACTCAGGGTGAGGTGGAACGGTATAAATATTGCATGTATCCTACTCAGAGCCATGAAATACTCAAATGCAAGGTGAATTCAGGAAGCTACCTCATAACATTTAGAGTGGAACAGTAAATATCTTTGTTTAGTTCTGTAAATGGTAATGTTCCATTGTGTAGAAAAGTTGAAGTTACTAAAAGTAACTTCTCCAACCTTGCTAGCACACTCATAAAATTGGTTGCATACTACTCTAAATCGTATGGTAAGCAAAATAATAAGGTTTACATCAAGTTATCACATAGTAGTTTCCCGCAAAATTCATCTCTACACTCTATTGAGCTGAATGCATTACTTTCTATTCTATGCATTTTGATTTATGGTTGTGTACATAACTACTCAGGGTGAGGTGGAACGGTATCAATATTGCATGTATCCTACTCAGAGGCATGAAATACTCAAATGCAAGGAGAATTCAGGAAGCTACCTCTTAACATTTAGAGTGGAACAGTAAATATCTTTGTTAAGTTCTGTAAACGGTAATGTTCCTTTGTGTAAAAAAGTTGAAGTTACTAAAAGTAACTTGTCGAACATTGGTAACACACTCATAAAATCGGTTGCATACTACTCTAAGTGATGTGGTAAGCAAAATAATAAGGTTTACATCAAGTTATCACATAGTAGTTTCCCGCAAAATTCATCTCTACACTCTATTGAGCTGAATGCATTACTTTCTATTCTATGCATTTTGATTTATGGATGTGTACATAACTACTCAGGGTGAGGTGGAACGGTATAAATATTGCATGTATCCTACTCAGAGGCATGAAATACTCAAATGCAAGGTGAATTCAGGAAGCTACCTCATAACATTTAGAGTGGAACAGTAAAAATCTTTGTTTAGTTCTGTAAACGGTAATGTTCCATTGTGTAAAAAAGTTGAAGTTACTAAAAGTAACTTCTCCAACCTTGGTAGCACACTCATAAAATCGTTTGCATACTACTCTAAGTGATGTGGTAAGTAAAATAATAAGGTTTACATCAAGTTATCACATAGTAGTTTCCCGCAAAATTCAACTTTACACTCTATTGAGCTGAATGCATTACTTTATATTCTATGCATTTTGATTTATGGATGTGTACATAACCACTCAGGGTGAGGTGGAACGGTATAAATATTGCAGGTATCCTACTCAGAGCCATGGAATACTCAAATGCAAGGTGAATTCAGGAAGCTAACTCATAACATTTAGAGTGGAACAGTAAAAATCTTTGTTTAGTTCTGTAAACGGCAATGTTCCATTGTGTAAAAAAGTTGAAGTTACTAAAAGTAACTTCTCCAACATTGGAAGCACACTCATAAAATCGGTTGCATACTACTCTAAATCATATGGTAAGCAAAATAATATGGTTTACATGAAGTTATCACATAGTAGTTTCCCTCAAAATTCAACTTTACACTCTATTGAGCTGAATGCATTACTTTCTATTCTATGCATTTTGAGTTATGGATGTGTACATAACTACTCAGGGTGAGGTGGAACGGTATAAATATTGCATGTATCCTACTCAGAGCCATAAAATACTCAAATGCAAGGTGAATTCAGGAAGCTACCTCATAACATTTAGAGTGGAACAGTAAATATCTTTGTTTAGTTCTGTAAATGGTAATGTTCCATTGTGTAGAAAAGTTGAAGTTACTAAAAGTAACTTCTCCAACCTTGCTAGCACACTCATAAAATTGGTTGCATACTACTCTAAATCGTATGGTAAGCAAAATAATAAGGTTTACATCAAGTTATCACATAGTAGTTTTCCGCAAAATTCATCTCTACACTCTATTGAGCTGAATGCATTACTTTCTATTCTATGCATTTTGATTTATGGATGTGTACATAACTACTCAGGGTGAGGTGGAACGGTATAAATATTGCATGTATCCTACTCAGAGGCATGAAATACTCAAATGCAAGGTGAATTCAGGAAGCTACCTCATAACATTTAGAGTGGAACAGTAAAAATCTTTGTTTAGTTCTGTAAACGGTAATGTTCCATTGTGTAAAAAAGTTGAAGTTACTAAAAGTAACTTCTCCAACCTTGGTAGCACACTCATAAAATCGTTTGCATACTACTCTAAGTGATGTGGTAAGTAAAATAATAAGGTTTACATCAAGTTATCACATAGTAGTTTCCCGCAAAATTCAACTTTACACTCTATTGAGCTGAATGCATTACTTCCTATTCTATGCATTTTGAATTATGGATGTGTACATAACCACTCAGGGTGAGGTGGAACGGTATAAATATTGCAGGTATCCTACTCAGAGCCATCGAATACTCAAATGCAAGGTGAATTCAGGAAGCTAACTCATAACATTTAGAGTGGAACAGTAAAAATCTTTGTTTAGTTCTGTAAACGGTAATGTTCCATTGTGTAAAAAAGTTGAATTTACTAAAAGTAACTTCTCCAACATTGGTAGCACACTCATAAATTCGGTTGCATACTACTCTAAATCATATGGTAAGCAAAATAATATGGTTTACATGAAGTTATCACATAGTAGTTTCCCTCAAAATTCAACTTTACACTCTATTGAGCTGAATGCATTACTTTCTATTCTATGCATTTTGAGTTATGGATGTGTACATAACTACTCAGGGTGAGGTGGAACGGTATAAATATTGCATGTATCCTACTCAGAGCCATGAAATACTCAAATGCAAGGTGAATTCAGGAAGCTACCTCATAACATTTAGAGTGGAACAGTAAATATCTTTGTTTAGTTCTGTAAATGGTAATGTTCCATTGTGTAGAAAAGTTGAAGTTACTAAAAGTAACTTCTCCAACCTTGCTAGCACACTCATAAAATTGGTTGCATACTACTCTAAATCGTATGGTAAGCAAAATAATAAGGTTTACATCAAGTTATCACATAGTAGTTTCCCGCAAAATTCATCTCTACACTCTATTGAGCTGAATGCATTACTTTCTATTCTATGCATTTTGATTTATGGATGTGTACATAACTACTCAGGGTGAGGTGGAACGGTATAAATATTGCATGTATCCTACTCAGAGGCATGAAATACTCAAATGCAAGGTGAATTCAGGAAGCTACCTCTTAACATTTAGAGTGGAACAGTAAATATCTTTGTTAAGTTCTGTAAACCGTAATGTTCCATTGTGTAAAAAAGTTGAAGTTACTAAAAGTAACTTCTCGAACATTGGTAGCACACTCATAAAATCGGTGGCATACTTCTCTAAGTGATGTGGTAAGTAAAATAATAAGGTTTACATCAAGTTATCACATAGTAGTTTCCCGCAAAATTCAACTTTACACTCTATTGAGCTGAATGCATTACTTTATATTCTATGCATTTTGAATTATGGATGTGTACATAACCACTCAGGGTGAGGTGGAACGGTATAAATATTGCAGGTATCCTACTCAGAGCCATCGAATACTCAAATGCAAGGTGAATTCAGGAAGCTAACTCATAACATTTAGAGTGGAACAGTAAATATCTTTGTTTAGTTCTGTAAATGGTAATGTTCCATTGTGTAGAAAGTTGAAGTTACTAAAACTAACTTCTCCAACCTTGGTAGCACACTCATAAAATTGTTTGCATACTACTCTAAATCGTATGGTAAGCAAAATAATAAGGTTTACATGAAGTTATCACATAGTAGTTTCCCTCAAAATTCAACTTTACACTCTATTGAGCTGAATGCATTACTTTCTATTCTATGCATTTTGAGTTATGGATGTGTACATAACTACTCAGGGTGAGGTGGAACGGTATAAATATTGCATGTATCCTACTCAGAGCCATGAAATACTCAAATGCAAGGTGAATTCAGGAAGCTACCTCATAACATTTAGAGTGGAACAGTAAATATCTTTGTTTAGTTCTGTAAATGGTAATGTTCCATTGTGTAGAAAAGTTGAAGTTACTAAAAGTAACTTCTCCAACCTTGCTAGCACACTCATAAAATTGGTTGCATACTACTCTAAATCGTATGGTAAGCAAAATAATAAGGTTTACATCAAGTTATCACATAGTAGTTTCCCGCAAAATTCATCTCTACACTCTATTGAGCTGAATGCATTACTTTCTATTCTATGCATTTTGATTTATGGATGTGTACATAACTACTCAGGGTGAGGTGGAACGGTATAAATATTGCATGTATCCTACTCAGAGGCATGAAATACTCAAATGCAAGGTGAATTCAGGAAGCTACCTCTTAACATTTAGAGTGGAACAGTAAATATATTTGTTAAGTTCTGTAAACGGTAATGTTCCTTTGTGTAAAAAAGTTGAAGTTACTAAAAGTAACTTCTCGAACATTGGTAACACACTCATAAAATCGGTTGCATACTACTCTAAGTGATGTGGTAAGTAAAATAATAAGGTTTACATCAAGTTATCAGATAGTAGTTTCCCGCAAAATTCAACTTTACACTCTATTGAGCTGAATGCATTACTTTCTATTCTATGCATTTTGAGTTATGGATGTGTACATAACTACTCAGGGTGAGGTGGAACGGTATAAATATTGCATGTATCCTACTCAGAGCCATGAAATACTCAAATGCAAGGTAAATTCAGGAAGCTACCTCATAACATTTAGAGTGGAACAGTAAATATCTTTGTTTAGTTCTGTAAATGGTAATGTTCCATTGTGTAGAAAAGTTGAAGTTACTAAAAGTAACTTCTCCAACCTTGGTAGCACACTCATAAAATCGTTTGCATACTACTCTAAGTGATGTGGTAAGTAAAATAATAAGGGTTACATCAAGTTATCACATAGTAGTGTCCCGCAAAATTCAACTTTACACTCTATTGAGCTGAATGCATTACTTCCTTTTCTATGCATTTTGAGTTATGGATGTGTACATAACTACTCAGGGTGAGGTGGAACGGTATAAATATTGCATGCATCCTACTCAGAGCCATGAAATACTCAAATGCAAGGTAAATTCAGGAAGCTACCTCATAACATTTAGAGTGGAACAGTAAATATCTTTGTTTAGTTCTGTAAATGGTAATGTTCCATTGTGTAGAAAGTTGAAGTTACTAAAACTAACTTCTCCAACCTTGGTAGCACACTCATAAAATTGGTTGCATACTACTCTAAATCGTATGGTAAGCAAAATAATAAGGTTTACATGAAGTTATCACATAGTAGTTTCCCGCAAAATTCATCTCTACACTATTGAGCTGAATGCATTACTTTCTATTCTATGCATTTTGAGTTATGGATGTGTACATAACTACTCAGGGTGAGGTGGAACGGTATAAATATTGCATGTATCCTAATCAGAGCCATGAAATACTCAAATGCAAGGTGAATTCAGGAAGCTACCTCTTAACATTTAGAGTGGAACAGTAAATATCTTTGTTAAGTTCTGTAAACCGTAATGTTCCATTGTGTAAAAAAGTTGAAGTTACTAAAAGTAACTTCTCCAACATTGGTAGCACACTCATAAAATCGGTTGCATACTACTCTAAATCATATGGTAAGCAAAATAATATGGTTTACATGAAGTTATCACATAGTAGTTTCCCTCAAAATTCAACTTTACACTCTATTGAGCTGAATGCATTACTTTCTATTCTATGCATTTTGAGTTATGGATGTGTACATAACTACTCAGGGTGAGGTGGAACGGTATAAATATTGCATGTATCCTACTCAGAGCCATGAAATACTCAAATGCAAGGTGAATTCAGGAAGCTACCTCATAACATTTAGAGTGGAACAGTAAATATCTTTGTTTAGTTCTGTAAATGGTAATGTTCCATTGTGTAGAAAAGTTGAAGTTACTAAAAGTAACTTCTCCAACCTTGGTAGCACACTCATAAAATTGGTTGCATACTACTCTAAATCGTATGGTAAGCAAAATAATAAGGTTTACATCAAGTTATCACATAGTAGTTTCCCGCAAAATTCATCTCTACACTCTATTGAGCTGAATGCATTACTTTCTATTCTATGCATTTTGATTTATGGATGTGTACATAACTACTCAGGGTGAGGTGGAACGGTATAAATATTGCATGTATCCTACTCAGAGGCATGAAATACTCAAATGCAAGGTGAATTCAGGAAGCTACCTCTTAACATTTAGAGTGGAACAGTAAATATCTTTGTTAAGTTCTGTAAACCGTAATGTTCCATTGTGTAAAAAAGTTGAAGTTACTAAAAGTAACTTCTCGAACATTGGTAGCACACTCATAAAATCGGTGGCATACTACTCTAAGTGATGTGGTAAGTAAAATAATAAGGTTTACATCAAGTTATCACATAGTAGTTTCCCGCAAAATTCAACTTTACACTCTATTGAGCTGAATGCATTACTTTATATTCTATGCATTTTGAATTTTGGATGTGTACATAACCACCCAGGGTGAGGTGGAACGGTATAAATATTGCAGGTATCCTACTCAGAGCCATCGAATACTCAAATGCAAGGTGAATTCAGGAAGCTAACTCATAACATTTAGAGTGGAACAGTAAAAATCTTTGTTTAGTTCTATAAACGGTAATGTTCCATTGTGTAAAAAAGTTGAATTTACTAAAAGTAACTTCTCCAACATTGGTAGCATACTCATAAAATCGGTTGCATACTACTCTAAATCATATGGTAAGCAAAATAATATGGTTTACATGAAGTTATCACATAGTAGTTTCCCTCAAAATTCAACTTTACACTCTATTGAGCTGAATGCATTACTTTCTATTCTATGCATTTTGAGTTATGGATGTGTACATAACCACTCAGGGTGAGGTGGAACGGTATAAATATTGCATGTATCCTACTCAGAGCCATGGAATACTCAAATGCAAGGTGAATTCAGGAAGCTACCTCTTAACATTTAGAGTGGAACAGTAAATATATTTGTTAAGTTCTGTAAACGGTAATGTTCCTTTGTGTAAAAAAGTTGAAGTTACTAAAAGTAACTTCTCGAACATTGGTAACACACTCATAAAATCGGTTGCATACTACTCTAAGTGATGTGGTAAGTAAAATAATAAGGTTTACATCAAGTTATCAGATAGTAGTTTCCCGCAAAATTCAACTTTACACTCTATTGAGCTGAATGCATTACTTTCTATTCTATGCATTTTGAGTTATGGATGTGTACATAACTACTCAGGGTGAGGTGGAACGGTATAAATATTGCATGTATCCTACTCAGAGCCATGAAATACTCAAATGCAAGGTAAATTCAGGAAGCTACCTCATAACATTTAGAGTGGAACAGTAAATATCTTTGTTTAGTTCTGTAAATGGTAATGTTCCATTGTGTAGAAAAGTTGAAGTTACTAAAAGTAACTTCTCCAACCTTGGTAGCACACTCATAAAATCGTTTGCATACTACTCTAAGTGATGTGGTAAGTAAAATAATAAGGGTTACATCAAGTTATCACATAGTAGTTTCCCGCAAAATTCAACTTTACACTCTATTGAGCTGAATGCATTACTTCCTATTCTATGCATTTTGAGTTATGGATGTGTACATAACTACTCAGGGTGAGGTGGAACGGTATAAATATTGCATGCATCCTACTCAGAGCCATGAAATACTCAAATGCAAGGTAAATTCAGGAAGCTACCTCATAACATTTAGAGTGGAACAGTAAAAATCTTTGTTTAGTTCTGTAAACGGCAATGTTCCATTGTGAAAAAAAGTTGAAGTTACTAAAAGTAACTTCTCCAACATTGGTAGCACACTCATAAAATCGGTTGCATACTACTCTAAATCATATGCTAAGCAAAATAATATGGTTTACATGAAGTTATCACATAGTAGTTTCCCTCAAAATTCAACTTTACACTCTATTGAGCTGAATGCATTACTTTCTATTCTATGCATTTTGAGTTATGGATGTGTACATAACTACTCAGGGTGAGGTGGAACGGTATAAATATTGCATGTATCCTACTCAGAGCCATGAAATACTCAAATGCAAGGTGAATTCAGGAAGCTACCTCATAACATTTAGAGTGGAACAGTAAATATCTTTGTTTAGTTCTGTAAATGGTAATGTTCCATTGTGTAGAAAAGTTGAAGTTACTAAAAGTAACTTCTCCAACCTTGCTAGCACACTCATAAAATTGGTTGCATACTACTCTAAATCGTATGGTAAGCAAAATAATAAGGTTTACATCAAGTTATCACATAGTAGTTTCCCGCAAAATTCATCTCTACACTCTATTGAGCTGAATGCATTACTTTCTATTCTATGCATTTTGATTTATGGTTGTGTACATAACTACTCAGGGTGAGGTGGAACGGTATCAATATTGCATGTATCCTACTCAGAGGCATGAAATACTCAAATGCAAGGAGAATTCAGGAAGC
The DNA here is from genome assembly GCF_048418815.1 of Hemitrygon akajei. Classification (NCBI taxonomy): domain Eukaryota; kingdom Metazoa; phylum Chordata; class Chondrichthyes; order Myliobatiformes; family Dasyatidae; genus Hemitrygon; species Hemitrygon akajei. The sequence goes on along the minus strand of NC_133129.1, from coordinate 108,868,878 downwards.
TACCTCTTAACATTTAGAGTGGAACAGTAAATATCTTTGTTAAGTTCTGTAAACGGTAATGTTCCTTTGTGTAAAAAAGTTGAAGTTACTAAAAGTAACTTGTCGAACATTGGTAACACACTCATAAAATCGGTTGCATACTACTCTAAGTGATGTGGTAAGCAAAATAATAAGGTTTACATCAAGTTATCACATAGTAGTTTCCCGCAAAATTCATCTCTACACTCTATTGAGCTGAATGCATTACTTTCTATTCTATGCATTTTGATTTATGGATGTGTACATAACTACTCAGGGTGAGGTGGAACGGTATAAATATTGCATGTATCCTACTCAGAGGCATGAAATACTCAAATGCAAGGTGAATTCAGGAAGCTACCTCATAACATTTAGAGTGGAACAGTAAAAATCTTTGTTTAGTTCTGTAAACGGTAATGTTCCATTGTGTAAAAAAGTTGAAGTTACTAAAAGTAACTTCTCCAACCTTGGTAGCACACTCATAAAATCGTTTGCATACTACTCTAAGTGATGTGGTAAGTAAAATAATAAGGTTTACATCAAGTTATCACATAGTAGTTTCCCGCAAAATTCAACTTTACACTCTATTGAGCTGAATGCATTACTTTATATTCTATGCATTTTGATTTATGGATGTGTACATAACCACTCAGGGTGAGGTGGAACGGTATAAATATTGCAGGTATCCTACTCAGAGCCATGGAATACTCAAATGCAAGGTGAATTCAGGAAGCTAACTCATAACATTTAGAGTGGAACAGTAAAAATCTTTGTTTAGTTCTGTAAACGGCAATGTTCCATTGTGTAAAAAAGTTGAAGTTACTAAAAGTAACTTCTCCAACATTGGAAGCACACTCATAAAATCGGTTGCATACTACTCTAAATCATATGGTAAGCAAAATAATATGGTTTACATGAAGTTATCACATAGTAGTTTCCCTCAAAATTCAACTTTACACTCTATTGAGCTGAATGCATTACTTTCTATTCTATGCATTTTGAGTTATGGATGTGTACATAACTACTCAGGGTGAGGTGGAACGGTATAAATATTGCATGTATCCTACTCAGAGCCATAAAATACTCAAATGCAAGGTGAATTCAGGAAGCTACCTCATAACATTTAGAGTGGAACAGTAAATATCTTTGTTTAGTTCTGTAAATGGTAATGTTCCATTGTGTAGAAAAGTTGAAGTTACTAAAAGTAACTTCTCCAACCTTGCTAGCACACTCATAAAATTGGTTGCATACTACTCTAAATCGTATGGTAAGCAAAATAATAAGGTTTACATCAAGTTATCACATAGTAGTTTTCCGCAAAATTCATCTCTACACTCTATTGAGCTGAATGCATTACTTTCTATTCTATGCATTTTGATTTATGGATGTGTACATAACTACTCAGGGTGAGGTGGAACGGTATAAATATTGCATGTATCCTACTCAGAGGCATGAAATACTCAAATGCAAGGTGAATTCAGGAAGCTACCTCATAACATTTAGAGTGGAACAGTAAAAATCTTTGTTTAGTTCTGTAAACGGTAATGTTCCATTGTGTAAAAAAGTTGAAGTTACTAAAAGTAACTTCTCCAACCTTGGTAGCACACTCATAAAATCGTTTGCATACTACTCTAAGTGATGTGGTAAGTAAAATAATAAGGTTTACATCAAGTTATCACATAGTAGTTTCCCGCAAAATTCAACTTTACACTCTATTGAGCTGAATGCATTACTTCCTATTCTATGCATTTTGAATTATGGATGTGTACATAACCACTCAGGGTGAGGTGGAACGGTATAAATATTGCAGGTATCCTACTCAGAGCCATCGAATACTCAAATGCAAGGTGAATTCAGGAAGCTAACTCATAACATTTAGAGTGGAACAGTAAAAATCTTTGTTTAGTTCTGTAAACGGTAATGTTCCATTGTGTAAAAAAGTTGAATTTACTAAAAGTAACTTCTCCAACATTGGTAGCACACTCATAAATTCGGTTGCATACTACTCTAAATCATATGGTAAGCAAAATAATATGGTTTACATGAAGTTATCACATAGTAGTTTCCCTCAAAATTCAACTTTACACTCTATTGAGCTGAATGCATTACTTTCTATTCTATGCATTTTGAGTTATGGATGTGTACATAACTACTCAGGGTGAGGTGGAACGGTATAAATATTGCATGTATCCTACTCAGAGCCATGAAATACTCAAATGCAAGGTGAATTCAGGAAGCTACCTCATAACATTTAGAGTGGAACAGTAAATATCTTTGTTTAGTTCTGTAAATGGTAATGTTCCATTGTGTAGAAAAGTTGAAGTTACTAAAAGTAACTTCTCCAACCTTGCTAGCACACTCATAAAATTGGTTGCATACTACTCTAAATCGTATGGTAAGCAAAATAATAAGGTTTACATCAAGTTATCACATAGTAGTTTCCCGCAAAATTCATCTCTACACTCTATTGAGCTGAATGCATTACTTTCTATTCTATGCATTTTGATTTATGGATGTGTACATAACTACTCAGGGTGAGGTGGAACGGTATAAATATTGCATGTATCCTACTCAGAGGCATGAAATACTCAAATGCAAGGTGAATTCAGGAAGCTACCTCTTAACATTTAGAGTGGAACAGTAAATATCTTTGTTAAGTTCTGTAAACCGTAATGTTCCATTGTGTAAAAAAGTTGAAGTTACTAAAAGTAACTTCTCGAACATTGGTAGCACACTCATAAAATCGGTGGCATACTACTCTAAGTGATGTGGTAAGTAAAATAATAAGGTTTACATCAAGTTATCACATAGTAGTTTCCCGCAAAATTCAACTTTACACTCTATTGAGCTGAATGCATTACTTTATATTCTATGCATTTTGAATTATGGATGTGTACATAACCACTCAGGGTGAGGTGGAACGGTATAAATATTGCAGGTATCCTACTCAGAGCCATCGAATACTCAAATGCAAGGTGAATTCAGGAAGCTAACTCATAACATTTAGAGTGGAACAGTAAATATCTTTGTTTAGTTCTGTAAATGGTAATGTTCCATTGTGTAGAAAGTTGAAGTTACTAAAACTAACTTCTCCAACCTTGGTAGCACACTCATAAAATTGGTTGCATACTACTCTAAATCGTATGGTAAGCAAAATAATAAGGTTTACATGAAGTTATCACATAGTAGTTTCCCGCAAAATTCATCTCTACACTATTGAGCTGAATGCATTACTTTCTATTCTATGCATTTTGAGTTATGGATGTGTACATAACTACTCAGGGTGAGGTGGAACGGTATAAATATTGCATGTATCCTAATCAGAGCCATGAAATACTCAAATGCAAGGTGAATTCAGGAAGCTACCTCTTAACATTTAGAGTGGAACAGTAAATATCTTTGTTAAGTTCTGTAAACCGTAATGTTCCATTGTGTAAAAAAGTTGAAGTTACTAAAAGTAACTTCTCCAACATTGGTAGCACACTCATAAAATCGGTTGCATACTACTCTAAATCATATGGTAAGCAAAATAATATGGTTTACATGAAGTTATCACATAGTAGTTTCCCTCAAAATTCAACTTTACACTCTATTGAGCTGAATGCATTACTTTCTATTCTATGCATTTTGAGTTATGGATGTGTACATAACTACTCAGGGTGAGGTGGAACGGTATAAATATTGCATGTATCCTACTCAGAGCCATAAAATACTCAAATGCAAGGTGAATTCAGGAAGCTACCTCATAACATTTAGAGTGGAACAGTAAATATCTTTGTTTAGTTCTGTAAATGGTAATGTTCCATTGTGTAGAAAAGTTGAAGTTACTAAAAGTAACTTCTCCAACCTTGGTAGCACACTCATAAAATTGGTTGCATACTACTCTAAATCGTATGGTAAGCAAAATAATAAGGTTTACATCAAGTTATCACATAGTAGTTTCCCGCAAAATTCATCTCTACACTCTATTGAGCTGAATGCATTACTTTCTATTCTATGCATTTTGATTTATGGATGTGTACATAACTACTCAGGGTGAGGTGGAACGGTATAAATATTGCATGTATCCTACTCAGAGGCATGAAATACTCAAATGCAAGGTGAATTCAGGAAGCTACCTCTTAACATTTAGAGTGGAACAGTAAATATCTTTGTTAAGTTCTGTAAACCGTAATGTTCCATTGTGTAAAAAAGTTGAAGTTACTAAAAGTAACTTCTCGAACATTGGTAGCACACTCATAAAATCGGTGGCATACTACTCTAAGTGATGTGGTAAGTAAAATAATAAGGTTTACATCAAGTTATCACATAGTAGTTTCCCGCAAAATTCAACTTTACACTCTATTGAGCTGAATGCATTACTTTATATTCTATGCATTTTGAATTTTGGATGTGTACATAACCACCCAGGGTGAGGTGGAACGGTATAAATATTGCAGGTATCCTACTCAGAGCCATCGAATACTCAAATGCAAGGTGAATTCAGGAAGCTAACTCATAACATTTAGAGTGGAACAGTAAAAATCTTTGTTTAGTTCTGTAAACGGTAATGTTCCATTGTGTAAAAAAGTTGAATTTACTAAAAGTAACTTCTCCAACATTGGTAGCATACTCATAAAATCGGTTGCATACTACTCTAAATCATATGGTAAGCAAAATAATATGGTTTACATGAAGTTATCACATAGTAGTTTCCCTCAAAATTCAACTTTACACTCTATTGAGCTGAATGCATTACTTTCTATTCTATGCATTTTGAGTTATGGATGTGTACATAACCACTCAGGGTGAGGTGGAACGGTATAAATATTGCATGTATCCTACTCAGAGCCATGGAATACTCAAATGCAAGGTGAATTCAGGAAGCTACCTCTTAACATTTAGAGTGGAACAGTAAATATATTTGTTAAGTTCTGTAAACGGTAATGTTCCTTTGTGTAAAAAAGTTGAAGTTACTAAAAGTAACTTCTCGAACATTGGTAACACACTCATAAAATCGGTTGCATACTACTCTAAGTGATGTGGTAAGTAAAATAATAAGGTTTACATCAAGTTATCAGATAGTAGTTTCCCGCAAAATTCAACTTTACACTCTATTGAGCTGAATGCATTACTTTCTATTCTATGCATTTTGAGTTATGGATGTGTACATAACTACTCAGGGTGAGGTGGAACGGTATAAATATTGCATGTATCCTACTCAGAGCCATGAAATACTCAAATGCAAGGTAAATTCAGGAAGCTACCTCATAACATTTAGAGTGGAACAGTAAATATCTTTGTTTAGTTCTGTAAATGGTAATGTTCCATTGTGTAGAAAAGTTGAAGTTACTAAAAGTAACTTCTCCAACCTTGGTAGCACACTCATAAAATCGTTTGCATACTACTCTAAGTGATGTGGTAAGTAAAATAATAAGGGTTACATCAAGTTATCACATAGTAGTTTCCCGCAAAATTCAACTTTACACTCTATTGAGCTGAATGCATTACTTCCTATTCTATGCATTTTGAGTTATGGATGTGTACATAACTACTCAGGGTGAGGTGGAACGGTATAAATATTGCATGCATCCTACTCAGAGCCATGAAATACTCAAATGCAAGGTAAATTCAGGAAGCTACCTCATAACATTTAGAGTGGAACAGTAAAAATCTTTGTTTAGTTCTGTAAACGGCAATGTTCCATTGTGTAAAAAAGTTGAAGTTACTAAAAGTAACTTCTCCAACATTGGTAGCACACTCATAAAATCGGTTGCATACTACTCTAAATCATATGCTAAGCAAAATAATATGGTTTACATGAAGTTATCACATAGTAGTTTCCCTCAAAATTCAACTTTACACTCTATTGAGCTGAATGCATTACTTTCTATTCTATGCATTTTGAGTTATGGATGTGTACATAACTACTCAGGGTGAGGTGGAACGGTATAAATATTGCATGTATCCTACTCAGAGCCATGAAATACTCAAATGCAAGGTGAATTCAGGAAGCTACCTCATAACATTTAGAGTGGAACAGTAAATATCTTTGTTTAGTTCTGTAAATGGTAATGTTCCATTGTGTAGAAAAGTTGAAGTTACTAAAAGTAACTTCTCCAACCTTGCTAGCACACTCATAAAATTGGTTGCATACTACTCTAAATCGTATGGTAAGCAAAATAATAAGGTTTACATCAAGTTATCACATAGTAGTTTCCCGCAAAATTCATCTCTACACTCTATTGAGCTGAATGCATTACTTTCTATTCTATGCATTTTGATTTATGGTTGTGTACATAACTACTCAGGGTGAGGTGGAACGGTATCAATATTGCATGTATCCTACTCAGAGGCATGAAATACTCAAATGCAAGGAGAATTCAGGAAGCTACCTCTTAACATTTAGAGTGGAACAGTAAATATCTTTGTTAAGTTCTGTAAACGGTAATGTTCCTTTGTGTAAAAAAGTTGAAGTTACTAAAAGTAACTTGTCGAACATTGGTAACACACTCATAAAATCGGTTGCATACTACTCTAAGTGATGTGGTAAGTAAAATAATAAGGTTTACATCAAGTTATCAGATAGTAGTTTCCCGCAAAATTCAACTTTACACTCTAGTGAGCTGAATGCATTACTTCCTATTCTATGCATTTTGATTTATGGATGTGTACATAACCACTCAGGGTGAGGTGGAACGGTATAAATATTGCATGTATCCTACTCAGAGCCATGGAATACTCAAATGCAAGGTGAATTCAGGAAGCTACCTCATAACATTTAGAGTGGAACAGTAAAAATCTTTGTTTAGTTCTGTAAACGGTAATGTTCCATTGTGTAAAAAAGTTGAAGTTACTAAAAGTAACTTCTCCAACATTGGTAGCACACTCATAAAATCGGTTGCATACTACTCTAAATCATATGGTAAGCAAAATAATATGGTTTACATGAAGTTATCACATAGTAGTTTCCCGCAAAATTCAACTTTACACTCTATTGAGCTGAATGCATTACTTTCTATTCTATGCATTTTGAGTTATGGATGTGTACATAACTACTCAGGGTGAGGTGGAACGGTATAAATATTGCATGTATCCTACTCAGAGCCATGAAATACTCAAATGCAAGGTAAATTCAGGAAGCTACCTCATAACATTTAGAGTGGAACAGTAAATATCTTTGTTTAGTTCTGTAAATGGTAATGTTCCATTGTGTAGAAAAGTTGAAGTTACTAAAAGTAACTTCTCCAACCTTGGTAGCACACTCATAAAATCGTTTGCATACTACTCTAAGTGATGTGGTAAGTAAAATAATAAGGTTTACATCAAGTTATCACATAGTAGTTTCCCGCAAAATTCAACTTTACACTCTATTGAGCTGAATGCATTACTTCCTATTCTATGCATTTTGATTTATGGATGTGTACATAACCAATCAGGGTGAGGTGGAACGGTATAAATATTGCATGTATCCTACTCAGAGCCATGGAATACTCAAATGCAAGGTGAATTCAGGAAGCTACCTCCTAACATTTAGAGTGGAACAGTAAATATCTTTGTTTAGTTCTGTAAATGGTAATGTTCCATTGTGTAGAAAAGTTGAAGTTACTAAAACTAACTTCTCCAACCTTGGTAGCACACTCATAAAATTGGTTGCATACTACTCTAAATCGTATGGTAAGCAAAATAATAAGGTTTACATCAAGTTATCACATAGTAGTTTCCCGCAAAATTCATCTCTACACTATTGAGCTGAATGCATTACTTTCTATTCTATGCATTTTGAGTTATGGTTGTGTACATAACTACTCAGGGTGAGGTGGAACGGTATAAATATTGCATGTATCCTAATCAGAGCCATGAAATACTCAAATGCAAGGTGAATTCAGGAAGCTACCTCTTAACATTTAGAGTGGAACAGTAAATATCTTTGTTAAGTTCTGTAAACCGTAATGTTCCATTGTGTAAAAAAGTTGAAGTTACTAAAAGTAACTTCTCGAACATTGGTAGCACACTCATAAAATCGGTTGCATACTACTCTAAGTGATGTGGTAAGTAAAATAATAAGGTTTACATCAAGTTATCACATAGTAGTTTCCCGCAAAATTCAACTTTACACTCTATTGAGCTGAATGCATTACTTTATATTCTATGCATTTTGATTTATGGATGTGTACATAACCACTCAGGGTGAGGTGGAACGGTATAAATATTGCAGGTATCCTACTCAGAGCCATGGAATACTCAAATGCAAGGTGAATTCAGGAAGCTAACTCATAACATTTAGAGTGGAACAGTAAAAATCTTTGTTTAGTTCTGTAAACGGCAATGTTCCATTGTGTAAAAAAGTTGAAGTTACTAAAAGTAACTTCTCCAACATTGGAAGCACACTCATAAAATCGGTTGCATACTACTCTAAATCATATGGTAAGCAAAATAATATGGTTTACATGAAGTTATCACATAGTAGTTTCCCTCAAAATTCAACTTTACACTCTATTGAGCTGAATGCATTACTTTCTATTCTATGCATTTTGAGTTATGGATGTGTACATAACTACTCAGGGTGAGGTGGAACGGTATAAATATTGCATGTATCCTACTCAGAGCCATAAAATACTCAAATGCAAGGTGAATTCAGGAAGCTACCTCATAACATTTAGAGTGGAACAGTAAATATCTTTGTTTAGTTCTGTAAATGGTAATGTTCCATTGTGTAGAAAAGTTGAAGTTACTAAAAGTAACTTCTCCAACCTTGCTAGCACACTCATAAAATTGGTTGCATACTACTCTAAATCGTATGGTAAGCAAAATAATAAGGTTTACATCAAGTTATCACATAGTAGTTTCCCGCAAAATTCATCTCTACACTCTATTGAGCTGAATGCATTACTTTCTATTCTATGCATTTTGATTTATGGATGTGTACATAACTACTCAGGGTGAGGTGGAACGGTATAAATATTGCATGTATCCTACTCAGAGGCATGAAATACTCAAATGCAAGGTGAATTCAGGAAGCTACCTCATAACATTTAGAGTGGAACAGTAAAAATCTTTGTTTAGTTCTGTAAACGGTAATGTTCCATTGTGTAAAAAAGTTGAAGTTACTAAAAGTAACTTCTCCAACCTTGGTAGCACACTCATAAAATCGTTTGCATACTACTCTAAGTGATGTGGTAAGTAAAATAATAAGGTTTACATCAAGTTATCACATAGTAGTTTCCCGCAAAATTCAACTTTACACTCTATTGAGCTGAATGCATTACTTTATATTCTATGCATTTTGATTTATGGATGTGTACATAACCACTCAGGGTGAGGTGGAACGGTATAAATATTGCAGGTATCCTACTCAGAGCCATGGAATACTCAAATGCAAGGTGAATTCAGGAAGCTAACTCATAACATTTAGAGTGGAACAGTAAAAATCTTTGTTTAGTTCTGTAAACGGCAATGTTCCATTGTGTAAAAAAGTTGAAGTTACTAAAAGTAACTTCTCCAACATTGGAAGCACACTCATAAAATCGGTTGCATACTACTCTAAATCATATGGTAAGCAAAATAATATGGTTTACATGAAGTTATCACATAGTAGTTTCCCTCAAAATTCAACTTTACACTCTATTGAGCTGAATGCATTACTTTCTATTCTATGCATTTTGAGTTATGGATGTGTACATAACTACTCAGGGTGAGGTGGAACGGTATAAATATTGCATGTATCCTACTCAGAGCCATAAAATACTCAAATGCAAGGTGAATTCAGGAAGCTACCTCATAACATTTAGAGTGGAACAGTAAATATCTTTGTTTAGTTCTGTAAATGGTAATGTTCCATTGTGTAGAAAAGTTGAAGTTACTAAAAGTAACTTCTCCAACCTTGCTAGCACACTCATAAAATTGGTTGCATACTACTCTAAATCGTATGGTAAGCAAAATAATAAGGTTTACATCAAGTTATCACATAGTAGTTTTCCGCAAAATTCATCTCTACACTCTATTGAGCTGAATGCATTACTTTCTATTCTATGCATTTTGATTTATGGATGTGTACATAACTACTCAGGGTGAGGTGGAACGGTATAAATATTGCATGTATCCTACTCAGAGGCATGAAATACTCAAATGCAAGGTGAATTCAGGAAGCTACCTCATAACATTTAGAGTGGAACAGTAAAAATCTTTGTTTAGTTCTGTAAACGGTAATGTTCCATTGTGTAAAAAAGTTGAAGTTACTAAAAGTAACTTCTCCAACCTTGGTAGCACACTCATAAAATCGTTTGCATACTACTCTAAGTGATGTGGTAAGTAAAATAATAAGGTTTACATCAAGTTATCACATAGTAGTTTCCCGCAAAATTCAACTTTACACTCTATTGAGCTGAATGCATTACTTCCTATTCTATGCATTTTGAATTATGGATGTGTACATAACCACTCAGGGTGAGGTGGAACGGTATAAATATTGCAGGTATCCTACTCAGAGCCATCGAATACTCAAATGCAAGGTGAATTCAGGAAGCTAACTCATAACATTTAGAGTGGAACAGTAAAAATCTTTGTTTAGTTCTGTAAACGGTAATGTTCCATTGTGTAAAAAAGTTGAATTTACTAAAAGTAACTTCTCCAACATTGGTAGCACACTCATAAATTCGGTTGCATACTACTCTAAATCATATGGTAAGCAAAATAATATGGTTTACATGAAGTTATCACATAGTAGTTTCCCTCAAAATTCAACTTTACACTCTATTGAGCTGAATGTATTACTTTCTATTCTATGCATTTTGAGTTATGGATGTGTACATAACTACTCAGGGTGAGGTGGAACGGTATAAATATTGCATGTATCCTACTCAGAGCCATGAAATACTCAAATGCAAGGTGAATTCAGGAAGCTACCTCATAACATTTAGAGTGGAACAGTAAATATCTTTGTTTAGTTCTGTAAATGGTAATGTTCCATTGTGTAGAAAAGTTGAAGTTACTAAAAGTAACTTCTCCAACCTTGCTAGCACACTCATAAAATTGGTTGCATACTACTCTAAATCGTATGGTAAGCAAAATAATAAGGTTTACATCAAGTTATCACATAGTAGTTTCCCGCAAAATTCATCTCTACACTCTATTGAGCTGAATGCATTACTTTCTATTCTATGCATTTTGATTTATGGATGTGTACATAACTACTCAGGGTGAGGTGGAACGGTATAAATATTGCATGTATCCTACTCAGAGGCATGAAATACTCAAATGCAAGGTGAATTCAGGAAGCTACCTCTTAACATTTAGAGTGGAACAGTAAATATCTTTGTTAAGTTCTGTAAACCGTAATGTTCCATTGTGTAAAAAAGTTGAAGTTACTAAAAGTAACTTCTCGAACATTGGTAGCACACTCATAAAATCGGTGGCATACTACTCTAAGTGATGTGGTAAGTAAAATAATAAGGTTTACATCAAGTTATCACATAGTAGTTTCCCGCAAAATTCAACTTTACACTCTATTGAGCTGAATGCATTACTTTATATTCTATGCATTTTGAATTATGGATGTGTACATAACCACTCAGGGTGAGGTGGAACGGTATAAATATTGCAGGTATCCTACTCAGAGCCATGGAATACTCAAATGCAAGGTGAATTCAGGAAGCTAACTCATAACATTTAGAGTGGAACAGTAAAAATCTTTGTTTAGTTCTGTAAACGGTAATGTTCCATTGTGTAAAAAAGTTGAATTTACTAAAAGTAACTTCTCCAACATTGGTAGCACACTCATAAAATCGGTTGCATACTACTCTAAATCATATGGTAAGCAAAATAATATGGTTTACATGAAGTTATCACATAGTAGTTTCCCTCAAAATTCAACTTTACACTCTATTGAGCTGAATGCATTACTTTCTATTCTATGCATTTTGAGTTATGGATGTGTACATAACCACTCAGGGTGAGGTGGAACGGTATAAATATTGCATGTATCCTACTCAGAGCCATGGAATACTCAAATGCAAGGTGAATTCAGGAAGCTACCTCTTAACATTTAGAGTGGAACAGTAAATATATTTGTTAAGTTCTGTAAACGGTAATGTTCCTTTGTGTAAAAAAGTTGAAGTTACTAAAAGTAACTTCTCGAACATTGGTAACACACTCATAAAATCGGTTGCATACTACTCTAAGTGATGTGGTAAGTAAAATAATAAGGTTTACATCAAGTTATCAGATAGTAGTTTCCCGCAAAATTCAACTTTACACTCTATTGAGCTGAATGCATTACTTTCTATTCTATGCATTTTGAGTTATGGATGTGTACATAACTACTCAGGGTGAGGTGGAACGGTATAAATATTGCATGTATCCTACTCAGAGCCATGAAATACTCAAATGCAAGGTAAATTCAGGAAGCTACCTCATAACATTTAGAGTGGAACAGTAAATATCTTTGTTTAGTTCTGTAAATGGTAATGTTCCATTGTGTAGAAAAGTTGAAGTTACTAAAAGTAACTTCTCCAACCTTGGTAGCACACTCATAAAATCGTTTGCATACTACTCTAAGTGATGTGGTAAGTAAAATAATAAGGGTTACATCAAGTTATCACATAGTAGTTTCCCGCAAAATTCAACTTTACACTCTATTGAGCTGAATGCATTACTTCCTATTCTATGCATTTTGAGTTATGGATGTGTACATAACTACTCAGGGTGAGGTGGAACGGTATAAATATTGCATGCATCCTACTCAGAGCCATGAAATACTCAAATGCAAGGTAAATTCAGGAAGCTACCTCATAACATTTAGAGTGGAACAGTAAAAATCTTTGTTTAGTTCTGTAAACGGCAATGTTCCATTGTGTAAAAAAGTTGAAGTTACTAAAAGTAACTTCTCCAACATTGGTAGCACACTCATAAAATCGGTTGCATACTACTCTAAATCATATGGTAAGCAAAATAATATGGTTTACATGAAGTTATCACATAGTAGTTTCCCTCAAAATTCAACTTTACACTCTATTGAGCTGAATGCATTACTTTCTATTCTATGCATTTTGAGTTATGGATGTGTACATAACTACTCAGGGTGAGGTGGAACGGTATAAATATTGCATGTATCCTACTCAGAGCCATGAAATACTCAAATGCAAGGTGAATTCAGGAAGCTACCTCATAACATTTAGAGTGGAACAGTAAATATCTTTGTTTAGTTCTGTAAATGGTAATGTTCCATTGTGTAGAAAGTTGAAGTTACTAAAACTAACTTCTCCAACCTTGGTAGCACACTCATAAAATTGGTTGCATACTACTCTAAATCGTATGGTAAGCAAAATAATAAGGTTTACATCAAGTTATCACATAGTAGTTTCCCGCAAAATTCATCTCTACACTATTGAGCTGAATGCATTACTTTCTATTCTATGCATTTTGAGTTATGGATGTGTACATAACTACTCAGGGTGAGGTGGAACGGTATAAATATTGCATGTATCCTAATCAGAGCCATGAAATACTCAAATGCAAGGTGAATTCAGGAAGCTACCTCTTAACATTTAGAGTGGAACAGTAAATATCTTTGTTAAGTTCTGTAAACCGTAATGTTCCATTGTGTAAAAAAGTTGAAGTTACTAAAAGTAACTTCTCCAACATTGGTAGCACACTCATAAAATCGGTTGCATACTACTCTAAATCATATGGTAAGCAAAATAATATGGTTTACATGAAGTTATCACATAGTAGTTTCCCTCAAAATTCAACTTTACACTCTATTGAGCTGAATGCATTACTTTCTATTCTATGCATTTTGATTTATGGATGTGTACATAACTACTCAGGGTGAGGTGGAACGGTATAAATATTGCATGTATCCTACTCAGAGCCATGAAATACTCAAATGCAAGGTGAATTCAGGAAGCTACCTCATAACATTTAGAGTGGAACAGTAAATATCTTTGTTTAGTTCTGTAAATGGTAATGTTCCATTGTGTAGAAAAGTTGAAGTTACTAAAAGTAACTTCTCCAACCTTGGTAGCACACTCATAAAATTGGTTGCATACTACTCTAAATCGGATGGTAAGCAAAATAATGAGGTTTACATCAAGTTATCACATAGTAGTTTCCCGCAAAATTCATCTCTACACTCTATTGAGCTGAATGCATTACTTTCTATTCTATGCATTTTGATTTATGGATGTGTACATAACCACTCAGGGTGAGGTGGAACGGTATAAATATTGCATGTATCCTACTCAGAGCCATGGAATACTCAAATGCAAGGTGAATTCAGGAAGCTACCTCTTAACATTTAGAGTGGAACAGTAAATATATTTGTTAAGTTCTGTAAACGGTAATGTTCCTTTGTGTAAAAAAGTTGAAGTTACTAAAAGTAACTTCTCGAACATTGGTAACACACTCATAAAATCGGTTGCATACTACTCTAAGTGATGTGGTAAGTAAAATAATAAGGTTTACATCAAGTTATCAGATAGTAGTTTCCCGCAAAATTCAACTTTACACTCTATTGAGCTGAATGCATTACTTTCTATTCTATGCATTTTGAGTTATGGATGTGTACATAACTACTCAGGGTGAGGTGGAACGGTATAAATATTGCATGTATCCTACTCAGAGCCATGAAATACTCAAATGCAAGGTAAATTCAGGAAGCTACCTCATAACATTTAGAGTGGAACAGTAAATATCTTTGTTTAGTTCTGTAAATGGTAATGTTCCATTGTGTAGAAAAGTTGAAGTTACTAAAAGTAACTTCTCCAACCTTGGTAGCACACTCATAAAATCGTTTGCATACTACTCTAAGTGATGTGGTAAGTAAAATAATAAGGGTTACATCAAGTTATCACATAGTAGTTTCCCGCAAAATTCAACTTTACACTCTATTGAGCTGAATGCATTACTTCCTATTCTATGCATTTTGAGTTATGGATGTGTACATAACTACTCAGGGTGAGGTGGAACGGTATAAATATTGCATGCATCCTACTCAGAGCCATGAAATACTCAAATGCAAGGTAAATTCAGGAAGCTACCTCATAACATTTAGAGTGGAACAGTAAAAATCTTTGTTTAGTTCTGTAAACGGCAATGTTCCATTGTGTAAAAAAGTTGAAGTTACTAAAAGTAACTTCTCCAACATTGGTAGCACACTCATAAAATCGGTTGCATACTACTCTAAATCATATGGTAAGCAAAATAATATGGTTTACATGAAGTTATCACATAGTAGTTTCCCTCAAAATTCAACTTTACACTCTATTGAGCTGAATGCATTACTTTCTATTCTATGCATTTTGAGTTATGGATGTGTACATAACTACTCAGGGTGAGGTGGAACGGTATAAATATTGCATGTATCCTACTCAGAGCCATGAAATACTCAAATGCAAGGTGAATTCAGGAAGCTACCTCATAACATTTAGAGTGGAACAGTAAATATCTTTGTTTAGTTCTGTAAATGGTAATGTTCCATTGTGTAGAAAGTTGAAGTTACTAAAACTAACTTCTCCAACCTTGGTAGCACACTCATAAAATTGGTTGCATACTACTCTAAATCGTATGGTAAGCAAAATAATAAGGTTTACATCAAGTTATCACATAGTAGTTTCCCGCAAAATTCATCTCTACACTATTGAGCTGAATGCATTACTTTCTATTCTATGCATTTTGAGTTATGGATGTGTACATAACTACTCAGGGTGAGGTGGAACGGTATAAATATTGCATGTATCCTAATCAGAGCCATGAAATACTCAAATGCAAGGTGAATTCAGGAAGCTACCTCTTAACATTTAGAGTGGAACAGTAAATATCTTTGTTAAGTTCTGTAAACCGTAATGTTCCATTGTGTAAAAAAGTTGAAGTTACTAAAAGTAACTTCTCCAACATTGGTAGCACACTCATAAAATCGGTTGCATACTACTCTAAATCATATGGTAAGCAAAATAATATGGTTTACATGAAGTTATCACATAGTAGTTTCCCTCAAAATTCAACTTTACACTCTATTGAGCTGAATGCATTACTTTCTATTCTATGCATTTTGATTTATGGATGTGTACATAACTACTCAGGGTGAGGTGGAACGGTATAAATATTGCATGTATCCTACTCAGAGCCATGAAATACTCAAATGCAAGGTGAATTCAGGAAGCTACCTCATAACATTTAGAGTGGAACAGTAAATATCTTTGTTTAGTTCTGTAAATGGTAATGTTCCATTGTGTAGAAAAGTTGAAGTTACTAAAAGTAACTTCTCCAACCTTGGTAGCACACTCATAAAATTGGTTGCATACTACTCTAAATCGGATGGTAAGCAAAATAATGAGGTTTACATCAAGTTATCACATAGTAGTTTCCCGCAAAATTCATCTCTACACTCTATTGAGCTGAATGCATTACTTTCTATTCTATGCATTTTGATTTATGGATGTGTACATAACCACTCAGGGTGAGGTGGAACGGTATAAATATTGCATGTATCCTACTCAGAGCCATGGAATACTCAAATGCAAGGTGAATTCAGGAAGCTACCTCCTAACATTTAGAGTGGAACAGTAAATATCTTTGTTTAGTTCTGTAAACGGTAATGTTCCATTGTATAAAAAAGTTGAAGTTACTAAAACTAACTTCTCCAACCTTGGTAGCACACTCATAAAATTGGTTGCATACTACTCTAAATCGTATGGTAAGCAAAATAATAAGGTTTACATCAAGTTATCACATAGTAGTTTCCCGCAAAATTCATCTCTACACTATTGAGCTGAATGCATTACTTTCTATTCTATGCATTTTGAGTTATGGATGTGTACATAACTACTCAGGGTGAGGTGGAACGGTATAAATATTGCATGTATCCTAATCAGAGCCATGAAATACTCAAATGCAAGGTGAATTCAGGAAGCTACCTCTTAACATTTAGAGTGGAACAGTAAATATCTTTGTTAAGTTCTGTAAACCGTAATGTTCCATTGTGTAAAAAAGTTGAAGTTACTAAAAGTAACTTCTCCAACATTGGTAGCACACTCATAAAATCGGTTGCATACTACTCTAAATCATATGGTAAGCAAAATAATATGGTTTACATGAAGTTATCACATAGTAGTTTCCCTCAAAATTCAACTTTACACTCTATTGAGCTGAATGCATTACTTTCTATTCTATGCATTTTGATTTATGGATGTGTACATAACTACTCAGGGTGAGGTGGAACGGTATAAATATTGCATGTATCCTACTCAGAGCCATGAAATACTCAAATGCAAGGTGAATTCAGGAAGCTACCTCATAACATTTAGAGTGGAACAGTAAATATCTTTGTTTAGTTCTGTAAATGGTAATGTTCCATTGTGTAGAAAAGTTGAAGTTACTAAAAGTAACTTCTCCAACCTTGGTAGCACACTCATAAAATTGGTTGCATACTACTCTAAATCGGATGGTAAGCAAAATAATGAGGTTTACATCAAGTTATCACATAGTAGTTTCCCGCAAAATTCATCTCTACACTCTATTGAGCTGAATGCATTACTTTCTATTCTATGCATTTTGATTTATGGATGTGTACATAACCACTCAGGGTGAGGTGGAACGGTATAAATATTGCATGTATCCTACTCAGAGCCATGGAATACTCAAATGCAAGGTGAATTCAGGAAGCTACCTCCTAACATTTAGAGTGGAACAGTAAATATCTTTGTTTAGTTCTGTAAACGGTAATGTTCCATTGTATAAAAAAGTTGAAGTTACTAAAACTAACTTCTCCAACCTTGGTAGCACACTCATAAAATTGGTTGCATACTACTCTAAATCGTATGGTAAGCAAAATAATAAGGTTTACATCAAGTTATCACATAGTAGTTTCCCGCAAAATTCAACTTTACACTCTATTGAGCTGAATGCATTACTTCCTATTCTATGCATTTTGAATTATGGATGTGTACATAACCACTCAGGGTGAGGTGGAACGGTATAAATATTGCAGGTATCCTACTCAGAGCCATCGAATACTCAAATGCAAGGTGAATTCAGGAAGCTAACTCATAACATTTAGAGTGGAACAGTAAAAATCTTTGTTTAGTTCTGTAAACGGTAATGTTCCATTGTGTAAAAAAGTTGAATTTACTAAAAGTAACTTCTCCAACATTGGTAGCACACTCATAAAATCGGTTGCATACTACTCTAAATCATATGGTAAGCAAAATAATATGGTTTACATGAAGTTATCACATAGTAGTTTCCCTCAAAATTCAACTTTACACTCTATTGAGCTGAATGCATTACTTTCTATTCTATGCATTTTGAGTTATGGATGTGTACATAACCACTCAGGGTGAGGTGGAACGGTATAAATATTGCATGTATCCTACTCAGAGCCATGGAATACTCAAATGCAAGGTGAATTCAGGAAGCTACCTCTTAACATTTAGAGTGGAACAGTAAATATATTTGTTAAGTACTGTAAACGGTAATGTTCCTTTGTGTAAAAAAGTTGAAGTTACTAAAAGTAACTTCTCGAACATTGGTAACACACTCATAAAATCGGTTGCATACTACTCTAAGTGATGTGGTAAGTAAAATAATAAGGTTTACATCAAGTTATCAGATAGTAGTTTCCCGCAAAATTCAACTTTACACTCTATTGAGCTGAATGCATTACTTTCTATTCTATGCATTTTGAGTTATGGATGTGTACATAACTACTCAGGGTGAGGTGGAACGGTATAAATATTGCATGTATCCTACTCAGAGCCATGAAATACTCAAATGCAAGGTAAATTCAGGAAGCTACCTCATAACATTTAGAGTGGAACAGTAAATATCTTTGTTTAGTTCTGTAAATGGTAATGTTCCATTGTGTAGAAAAGTTGAAGTTACTAAAAGTAACTTCTCCAACCTTGGTAGCACACTCATAAAATCGTTTGCATACTACTCTAAGTGATGTGGTAAGTAAAATAATAAGGTTTACATCAAGTTATCAGATAGTAGTTTCCCGCAAAATTCAACTTTACACTCTAGTGAGCTGAATGCATTACTTCCTATTCTATGCATTTTGATTTATGGATGTGTACATAACTACTCAGGGTGAGGTGGAACGGTATAAATATTGCATGCATCCTACTCAGAGCCATGAAATACTCAAATGCAAGGTGAATTCAGGAAGCTACCTCATAACATTTAGAGTGGAACAGTAAATATCTTTGTTTAGTTCTGTAAATGGTAATGTTCCATTGTGTAGAAAAGTTGAAGTTACTAAAAGTAACTTCTCCAACCTTGCTAGCACACTCATAAAATTGGTTGCATACTACTCTAAATCGTATGGTAAGCAAAATAATAAGGTTTACATCAAGTTATCACATAGTAGTTTCCCGCAAAATTCATCTCTACACTATTGAGCTGAATGCATTACTTTCTATTCTATGCATTTTGAGTTATGGATGTGTACATAACTACTCAGGGTGAGGTGGAACGGTATAAATATTGCATGTATCCTAATCAGAGCCATGAAATACTCAAATGCAAGGTGAATTCAGGAAGCTACCTCTTAACATTTAGAGTGGAACAGTAAATATCTTTGTTAAGTTCTGTAAACCGTAATGTTCCATTGTGTAAAAAAGTTGAAGTTACTAAAAGTAACTTCTCCAACATTGGTAGCACACTCATAAAATCGGTTGCATACTACTCTAAATCATATGGTAAGCAAAATAATATGGTTTACATGAAGTTATCACATAGTAGTTTCCCTCAAAATTCAACTTTACACTCTATTGAGCTGAATGCATTACTTTCTATTCTATGCATTTTGATTTATGGATGTGTACATAACTACTCAGGGTGAGGTGGAACGGTATAAATATTGCATGTATCCTACTCAGAGCCATGAAATACTCAAATGCAAGGTGAATTCAGGAAGCTACCTCATAACATTTAGAGTGGAACAGTAAATATCTTTGTTTAGTTCTGTAAATGGTAATGTTCCATTGTGTAGAAAAGTTGAAGTTACTAAAAGTAACTTCTCCAACCTTGGTAGCACACTCATAAAATTGGTTGCATACTACTCTAAATCGGATGGTAAGCAAAATAATGAGGTTTACATCAAGTTATCACATAGTAGTTTCCCGCAAAATTCATCTCTACACTCTATTGAGCTGAATGCATTACTTTCTATTCTATGCATTTTGATTTATGGATGTGTACATAACCACTCAGGGTGAGGTGGAACGGTATAAATATTGCATGTATCCTACTCAGAGCCATGGAATACTCAAATGCAAGGTGAATTCAGGAAGCTACCTCCTAACATTTAGAGTGGAACAGTAAATATCTTTGTTTAGTTCTGTAAACGGTAATGTTCCATTGTATAAAAAAGTTGAAGTTACTAAAACTAACTTCTCCAACCTTGGTAGCACACTCATAAAATTGGTTGCATACTACTCTAAATCGTATGGTAAGCAAAATAATAAGGTTTACATCAAGTTATCACATAGTAGTTTCCCGCAAAATTCAACTTTACACTCTATTGAGCTGAATGCATTACTTCCTATTCTATGCATTTTGAATTATGGATGTGTACATAACCACTCAGGGTGAGGTGGAACGGTATAAATATTGCAGGTATCCTACTCAGAGCCATCGAATACTCAAATGCAAGGTGAATTCAGGAAGCTAACTCATAACATTTAGAGTGGAACAGTAAAAATCTTTGTTTAGTTCTGTAAACGGTAATGTTCCATTGTGTAAAAAAGTTGAATTTACTAAAAGTAACTTCTCCAACATTGGTAGCACACTCATAAAATCGGTTGCATACTACTCTAAATCATATGGTAAGCAAAATAATATGGTTTACATGAAGTTATCACATAGTAGTTTCCCTCAAAATTCAACTTTACACTCTATTGAGCTGAATGCATTACTTTCTATTCTATGCATTTTGAGTTATGGATGTGTACATAACCACTCAGGGTGAGGTGGAACGGTATAAATATTGCATGTATCCTACTCAGAGCCATGGAATACTCAAATGCAAGGTGAATTCAGGAAGCTACCTCTTAACATTTAGAGTGGAACAGTAAATATATTTGTTAAGTACTGTAAACGGTAATGTTCCTTTGTGTAAAAAAGTTGAAGTTACTAAAAGTAACTTCTCGAACATTGGTAACACACTCATAAAATCGGTTGCATACTACTCTAAGTGATGTGGTAAGTAAAATAATAAGGTTTACATCAAGTTATCAGATAGTAGTTTCCCGCAAAATTCAACTTTACACTCTATTGAGCTGAATGCATTACTTTCTATTCTATGCATTTTGAGTTATGGATGTGTACATAACTACTCAGGGTGAGGTGGAACGGTATAAATATTGCATGTATCCTACTCAGAGCCATGAAATACTCAAATGCAAGGTAAATTCAGGAAGCTACCTCATAACATTTAGAGTGGAACAGTAAATATCTTTGTTTAGTTCTGTAAATGGTAATGTTCCATTGTGTAGAAAAGTTGAAGTTACTAAAAGTAACTTCTCCAACCTTGGTAGCACACTCATAAAATCGTTTGCATACTACTCTAAGTGATGTGGTAAGTAAAATAATAAGGTTTACATCAAGTTATCAGATAGTAGTTTCCCGCAAAATTCAACTTTACACTCTAGTGAGCTGAATGCATTACTTCCTATTCTATGCATTTTGATTTATGGATGTGTACATAACTACTCAGGGTGAGGTGGAACGGTATAAATATTGCATGCATCCTACTCAGAGCCATGAAATACTCAAATGCAAGGTGAATTCAGGAAGCTACCTCATAACATTTAGAGTGGAACAGTAAATATCTTTGTTTAGTTCTGTAAATGGTAATGTTCCATTGTGTAGAAAAGTTGAAGTTACTAAAAGTAACTTCTCCAACCTTGCTAGCACACTCATAAAATTGGTTGCATACTACTCTAAATCGTATGGTAAGCAAAATAATAAGGTTTACATCAAGTTATCACATAGTAGTTTCCCGCAAAATTCATCTCTACACTCTATTGAGCTGAATGCATTACTTTCTATTCTATGCATTTTGATTTATGGTTGTGTACATAACTACTCAGGGTGAGGTGCAACGGTATAAATATTGCATGTATCCTACTCAGAGCCATGAAATACTCAAATGCAAGGTAAATTCAGGAAGCTACCTCATAACATTTAGAGTGGAACAGTAAATATCTTTGTTTAGTTCTGTAAATGGTAATGTTCCATTGTGTAGAAAAGTTGAAGTTACTAAAAGTAACTTCTCGAACATTGGTAACACACTCATAAAATCGGTTGCATACTACTCTAAGTGATGTGGTAAGTAAAATAATAAGGTTTACATCAAGTTATCAGATAGTAGTTTCCCGCAAAATTCAACTTTACACTCTAGTGAGCTGAATGCATTACTTCCTATTCTATGCATTTTGATTTATGGATGTCTACATAACCACTCAGGGTGAGGTGGAACGGTATAAATATTGCATTTATCCTACTCAGAGCCATGGAATACTCAAATGCAAGGTGAATTCAGGAAGCTACCTCATAACATTTAGAGTGGAACAGTAAAAATCTTTGTTTAGTTCTGTAAACGGTAATGTTCCATTGTGTAAAAAAGTTGAAGTTACTAAAAGTAACTTCTCCAACATTGGTAGCACACTCATAAAATCGGTTGCATACTACTCTAAATCATATGGTAAGCAAAATAATATGGTTTACATGAAGTTATCACATAGTAGTTTCCCGCAAAATTCAACTTTACACTCTATTGAGCTGAATGCATTACTTTCTATTCTATGCATTTTGAGTTATGGATGTGTACATAACTACTCAGGGTGAGGTGGAACGGTATAAATATTGCATGTATCCTACTCAGAGCCATGAAATACTCAAATGCAAGGTAAATTCAGGAAGCTACCTCATAACATTTAGAGTGGAACAGTAAATATCTTTGTTTAGTTCTGTAAATGGTAATGTTCCATTGTGTAGAAAAGTTGAAGTTACTAAAAGTAACTTCTCCAACCTTGGTAGCACACTCATAAAATCGTTTGCATACTACTCTAAGTGATGTGGTAAGTAAAATAATAAGGTTTACATCAAGTTATCACATAGTAGTTTCCCGCAAAATTCAACTTTACACTCTATTGAGCTGAATGCATTACTTCCTATTCTATGCATTTTGATTTATGGATGTGTACATAACCAATCAGGGTGAGGTGGAACGGTATAAATATTGCATGTATCCTACTCAGAGCCATGGAATACTCAAATGCAAGGTGAATTCAGGAAGCTACCTCCTAACATTTAGAGTGGAACAGTAAATATCTTTGTTTAGTTCTGTAAATGGTAATGTTCCATTGTGTAGAAAAGTTGAAGTTACTAAAACTAACTTCTCCAAACTTGGTAGCACACTCATAAAATTGGTTGCATACTACTCTAAATCGTATGGTAAGCAAAATAATAAGGTTTACATCAAGTTATCACATAGTAGTTTCCCGCAAAATTCATCTCTACACTATTGAGCTGAATGCATTACTTTCTATTCTATGCATTTTGAGTTATGGTTGTGTACATAACTACTCAGGGTGAGGTGGAACGGTATAAATATTGCATGTATCCTAATCAGAGCCATGAAATACTCAAATGCAAGGTGAATTCAGGAAGCTACCTCTTAACATTTAGAGTGGAACAGTAAATATCTTTGTTAAGTTCTGTAAACCGTAATGTTCCATTGTGTAAAAAAGTTGAAGTTACTAAAAGTAACTTCTCGAACATTGGTAGCACACTCATAAAATCGGTTGCATACTACTCTAAGTGATGTGGTAAGTAAAATAATAAGGTTTACATCAAGTTATCACATAGTAGTTTCCCGCAAAATTCAACTTTACACTCTATTGAGCTGAATGCATTACTTTATATTCTATGCATTTTGATTTATGGATGTGTACATAACCACTCAGGGTGAGGTGGACCGGTATAAATATTGCAGGTATCCTACTCAGAGCCATGGAATACTCAAATGCAAGGTGAATTCAGGAAGCTAACTCATAACATTTAGAGTGGAACAGTAAAAATCTTTGTTTAGTTCTGTAAACGGCAATGTTCCATTGTGTAAAAAAGTTGAAGTTACTAAAAGTAACTTCTCCAACATTGGAAGCACACTCATAAAATCGGTTGCATACTACTCTAAATCATATGGTAAGCAAAATAATATGGTTTACATGAAGTTATCACATAGTAGTTTCCCTCAAAATTCAACTTTACACTCTATTGAGCTGAATGCATTACTTTCTATTCTATGCATTTTGAGTTATGGATGTGTACATAACTACTCAGGGTGAGGTGGAACGGTATAAATATTGCATGTATCCTACTCAGAGCCATAAAATACTCAAATGCAAGGTGAATTCAGGAAGCTAACTCATAACATTTAGAGTGGAACAGTAAATATCTTTGTTTAGTTCTGTAAATGGTAATGTTCCATTGTGTAGAAAAGTTGAAGTTACTAAAAGTAACTTCTCCAACATTGGTAGCACACTCATAAAATCGGTTGCATACTACTCTAAATCATATGGTAAGCAAAATAATATGGTTTACATGAAGTTATCACATAGTAGTTTCCCTCAAAATTCAACTTTACACTCTATTGAGCTGAATGCATTACTTTCTATTCTATGCATTTTGAGTTATGGATGTGTACATAACTACTCAGGGTGAGGTGGAACGGTATAAATATTGCATGTATCCTACTCAGAGCCATGAAATACTCAAATGCAAGGTGAATTCAGGAAGCTACCTCATAACATTTAGAGTGGAACAGTAAATATCTTTGTTTAGTTCTGTAAATGGTAATGTTCCATTGTGTAGAAAAGTTGAAGTTACTAAAAGTAACTTCTCCAACCTTGCTAGCACACTCATAAAATTGGTTGCATACTACTCTAAATCGTATGGTAAGCAAAATAATAAGGTTTACATCAAGTTATCACATAGTAGTTTCCCGCAAAATTCATCTCTACACTCTATTGAGCTGAATGCATTACTTTCTATTCTATGCATTTTGATTTATGGTTGTGTACATAACTACTCAGGGTGAGGTGGAACGGTATAAATATTGCATGTATCCTACTCAGAG
Source organism: Hemitrygon akajei (assembly GCF_048418815.1). Lineage (NCBI taxonomy): Eukaryota > Metazoa > Chordata > Chondrichthyes > Myliobatiformes > Dasyatidae > Hemitrygon > Hemitrygon akajei. Next base: position 108,843,740 of record NC_133129.1, on the reverse strand, counting down.
GCATGAAATACTCAAATGCAAGGTGAATTCAGGAAGCTACCTCTTAACATTTAGAGTGGAACAGTAAATATCTTTGTTAAGTTCTGTAAACGGTAATGTTCCTTTGTGTAAAAAAGTTGAAGTTACTAAAAGTAACTTCTCGAACATTGGTAACACACTCATAAAATCGGTTGCATACTACTCTAAGTGATGTGGTAAGTAAAATAATAAGGTTTACATCAAGTTATCAGATAGTAGTTTCCCGCAAAATTCAACTTTACACTCTAGTGAGCTGAATGCATTACTTCCTATTCTATGCATTTTGATTTATGGATGTGTACATAACCACTCAGGGTGAGGTGGAACGGTATAAATATTGCATGTATCCTACTCAGAGCCATGGAATACTCAAATGCAAGGTGAATTCAGGAAGCTACCTCATAACATTTAGAGTGGAACAGTAAAAATCTTTGTTTAGTTCTGTAAACGGTAATATTCCATTGTGTAAAAAAGTTGAAGTTACTAAAAGTAACTTCTCCAACATTGGTAGCACACTCATAAAATCGGTTGCATACTACTCTAAATCATATGGTAAGCAAAATAATATGGTTTACATGAAGTTATCACATAGTAGTTTCCCGCAAAATTCAACTTTACACTCTATTGAGCTGAATGCATTACTTTCTATTCTATGCATTTTGAGTTATGGATGTGTACATAACTACTCAGGGTGAGGTGGAACGGTATAAATATTGCATGTATCCTACTCAGAGCCATGAAATACTCAAATGCAAGGTAAATTCAGGAAGCTACCTCTTAACATTTAGAGTGGAACAGTAAATATCTTTGTTAAGTTCTGTAAACCGTAATGTTCCATTGTGTAAAAAAGTTGAAGTTACTAAAAGTAACTTCTCGAACATTGGTAGCACACTCATAAAATCGGTTGCATACTACTCTAAGTGATGTGGTAAGTAAAATAATAAGGTTTACATCAAGTTATCACATAGTAGTTTCCCGCAAAATTCAACTTTACACTCTATTGAGCTGAATGCATTACTTTATATTCTATGCATTTTGATTTATGGATGTGTACATAACCACTCAGGGTGAGGTGGAACGGTATAAATATTGCAGGTATCCTACTCAGAGCCATGGAATACTCAAATGCAAGGTGAATTCAGGAAGCTAACTCATAACATTTAGAGTGGAACAGTAAAAATCTTTGTTTAGTTCTGTAAACGGCAATGTTCCATTGTGTAAAAAAGTTGAAGTTACTAAAAGTAACTTCTCCAACATTGGAAGCACACTCATAAAATCGGTTGCATACTACTCTAAATCATATGGTAAGCAAAATAATATGGTTTACATGAAGTTATCACATAGTAGTTTCCCTCAAAATTCAACTTTACACTCTATTGAGCTGAATGCATTACTTTCTATTCTATGCATTTTGAGTTATGGATGTGTACATAACTACTCAGGGTGAGGTGGAACGGTATAAATATTGCATGTATCCTACTCAGAGCCATAAAATACTCAAATGCAAGGTGAATTCAGGAAGCTACCTCATAACATTTAGAGTGGAACAGTAAATATCTTTGTTTAGTTCTGTAAATGGTAATGTTCCATTGTGTAGAAAAGTTGAAGTTACTAAAAGTAACTTCTCCAACCTTGCTAGCACACTCATAAAATTGGTTGCATACTACTCTAAATCGTATGGTAAGCAAAATAATAAGGTTTACATCAAGTTATCACATAGTAGTTTCCCGCAAAATTCATCTCTACACTCTATTGAGCTGAATGCATTACTTTCTATTCTATGCATTTTGATTTATGGTTGTGTACATAACTACTCAGGGTGAGGTGGAACGGTATAAATATTGCATGTATCCTACTCAGAGGCATGAAATACTCAAATGCAAGGTGAATTCAGGAAGCTACCTCTTAACATTTAGAGTGGAACAGTAAATATCTTTGTTAAGTTCTGTAAACGGTAATGTTCCTTTGTGTAAAAAAGTTGAAGTTACTAAAAGTAACTTCTCGAACATTGGTAACACACTCATAAAATCGGTTGCATACTACTCTAAGTGATGTGGTAAGTAAAATAATAAGGTTTACATCAAGTTATCAGATAGTAGTTTCCCGCAAAATTCAACTTTACACTCTAGTGAGCTGAATGCATTACTTCCTATTCTATGCATTTTGATTTATGGATGTGTACATAACCACTCAGGGTGAGGTGGAACGGTATAAATATTGCATGTATCCTACTCAGAGCCATGGAATACTCAAATGCAAGGTGAATTCAGGAAGCTACCTCATAACATTTAGAGTGGAACAGTAAAAATCTTTGTTTAGTTCTGTAAACGGTAATATTCCATTGTGTAAAAAAGTTGAAGTTACTAAAAGTAACTTCTCCAACATTGGTAGCACACTCATAAAATCGGTTGCATACTACTCTAAATCATATGGTAAGCAAAATAATATGGTTTACATGAAGTTATCACATAGTAGTTTCCCGCAAAATTCAACTTTACACTCTATTGAGCTGAATGCATTACTTTCTATTCTATGCATTTTGAGTTATGGATGTGTACATAACTACTCAGGGTGAGGTGGAACGGTATAAATATTGCATGTATCCTACTCAGAGCCATGAAATACTCAAATGCAAGGTAAATTCAGGAAGCTACCTCATAACATTTAGAGTGGAACAGTAAATATCTTTGTTTAGTTCTGTAAATGGTAATGTTCCATTGTGTAGAAAAGTTGAAGTTACTAAAAGTAACTTCTCCAACCTTGGTAGCACACTCATAAAATCGTTTGCATACTACTCTAAGTGATGTGGTAAGTAAAATAATAAGGTTTACATCAAGTTATCAGATAGTAGTTTCCCGCAAAATTCAACTTTACACTCTAGTGAGCTGAATGCATTACTTCCTATTCTATGCATTTTGATTTATGGATGTGTACATAACTACTCAGGGTGAGGTGGAACGGTATAAATATTGCATGCATCCTACTCAGAGCCATGAAATACTCAAATGCAAGGTGAATTCAGGAAGCTACCTCATAACATTTAGAGTGGAACAGTAAATATCTTTGTTTAGTTCTGTAAATGGTAATGTTCCATTGTGTAGAAAAGTTGAAGTTACTAAAAGTAACTTCTCCAACCTTGCTAGCACACTCATAAAATTGGTTGCATACTACTCTAAATCGTATGGTAAGCAAAATAATAAGGTTTACATCAAGTTATCACATAGTAGTTTCCCGCAAAATTCATCTCTACACTATTGAGCTGAATGCATTACTTTCTATTCTATGCATTTTGAGTTATGGATGTGTACATAACTACTCAGGGTGAGGTGGAACGGTATAAATATTGCATGTATCCTAATCAGAGCCATGAAATACTCAAATGCAAGGTGAATTCAGGAAGCTACCTCTTAACATTTAGAGTGGAACAGTAAATATCTTTGTTAAGTTCTGTAAACCGTAATGTTCCATTGTGTAAAAAAGTTGAAGTTACTAAAAGTAACTTCTCCAACATTGGTAGCACACTCATAAAATCGGTTGCATACTACTCTAAATCATATGGTAAGCAAAATAATATGGTTTACATGAAGTTATCACATAGTAGTTTCCCTCAAAATTCAACTTTACACTCTATTGAGCTGAATGCATTACTTTCTATTCTATGCATTTTGATTTATGGATGTGTACATAACTACTCAGGGTGAGGTGGAACGGTATAAATATTGCATGTATCCTACTCAGAGCCATGAAATACTCAAATGCAAGGTGAATTCAGGAAGCTACCTCATAACATTTAGAGTGGAACAGTAAATATCTTTGTTTAGTTCTGTAAATGGTAATGTTCCATTGTGTAGAAAAGTTGAAGTTACTAAAAGTAACTTCTCCAACCTTGGTAGCACACTCATAAAATTGGTTGCATACTACTCTAAATCGGATGGTAAGCAAAATAATGAGGTTTACATCAAGTTATCACATAGTAGTTTCCCGCAAAATTCATCTCTACACTCTATTGAGCTGAATGCATTACTTTCTATTCTATGCATTTTGAATTATGGATGTGTACATAACCACTCAGGGTGAGGTGGAACGGTATAAATATTGCAGGTATCCTACTCAGAGCCATCGAATACTCAAATGCAAGGTGAATTCAGGAAGCTAACTCATAACATTTAGAGTGGAACAGTAAAAATCTTTGTTTAGTTCTGTAAACGGTAATGTTCCATTGTGTAAAAAAGTTGAATTTACTAAAAGTAACTTCTCCAACATTGGTAGCACACTCATAAAATCGGTTGCATACTACTCTAAATCATATGGTAAGCAAAATAATATGGTTTACATGAAGTTATCACATAGTAGTTTCCCTCAAAATTCAACTTTACACTCTATTGAGCTGAATGCATTACTTTCTATTCTATGCATTTTGAGTTATGGATGTGTACATAACTACTCAGGGTGAGGTGGAACGGTATAAATATTGCATGTATCCTACTCAGAGCCATGAAATACTCAAATGCAAGGTGAATTCAGGAAGCTACCTCATAACATTTAGAGTGGAACAGTAAATATCTTTGTTTAGTTCTGTAAATGGTAATGTTCCATTGTGTAGAAAAGTTGAAGTTACTAAAAGTAACTTCTCCAACCTTGCTAGCACACTCATAAAATTGGTTGCATACTACTCTAAATCGTATGGTAAGCAAAATAATAAGGTTTACATCAAGTTATCACATAGTAGTTTCCCGCAAAATTCATCTCTACACTCTATTGAGCTGAATGCATTACTTTCTATTCTATGCATTTTGATTTATGGTTGTGTACATAACTACTCAGGGTGAGGTGGAACGGTATAAATATTGCATGTATCCTACTCAGAGGCATGAAATACTCAAATGCAAGGTGAATTCAGGAAGCTACCTCTTAACATTTAGAGTGGAACAGTAAATATCTTTGTTAAGTTCTGTAAACGGTAATGTTCCTTTGTGTAAAAAAGTTGAAGTTACTAAAAGTAACTTCTCGAACATTGGTAACACACTCATAAAATCGGTTGCATACTACTCTAAGTGATGTGGTAAGTAAAATAATAAGGTTTACATCAAGTTATCAGATAGTAGTTTCCCGCAAAATTCAACTTTACACTCTAGTGAGCTGAATGCATTACTTCCTATTCTATGCATTTTGATTTATGGATGTGTACATAACCACTCAGGGTGAGGTGGAACGGTATAAATATTGCATGTATCCTACTCAGAGCCATGGAATACTCAAATGCAAGGTGAATTCAGGAAGCTACCTCATAACATTTAGAGTGGAACAGTAAAAATCTTTGTTTAGTTCTGTAAACGGTAATATTCCATTGTGTAAAAAAGTTGAAGTTACTAAAAGTAACTTCTCCAACATTGGTAGCACACTCATAAAATCGGTTGCATACTACTCTAAATCATATGGTAAGCAAAATAATATGGTTTACATGAAGTTATCACATAGTAGTTTCCCGCAAAATTCAACTTTACACTCTATTGAGCTGAATGCATTACTTTCTATTCTATGCATTTTGAGTTATGGATGTGTACATAACTACTCAGGGTGAGGTGGAACGGTATAAATATTGCATGTATCCTACTCAGAGCCATGAAATACTCAAATGCAAGGTAAATTCAGGAAGCTACCTCTTAACATTTAGAGTGGAACAGTAAATATCTTTGTTAAGTTCTGTAAACCGTAATGTTCCATTGTGTAAAAAAGTTGAAGTTACTAAAAGTAACTTCTCGAACATTGGTAGCACACTCATAAAATCGGTTGCATACTACTCTAAGTGATGTGGTAAGTAAAATAATAAGGTTTACATCAAGTTATCACATAGTAGTTTCCCGCAAAATTCAACTTTACACTCTATTGAGCTGAATGCATTACTTTATATTCTATGCATTTTGATTTATGGATGTGTACATAACCACTCAGGGTGAGGTGGAACGGTATAAATATTGCAGGTATCCTACTCAGAGCCATGGAATACTCAAATGCAAGGTGAATTCAGGAAGCTAACTCATAACATTTAGAGTGGAACAGTAAAAATCTTTGTTTAGTTCTGTAAACGGCAATGTTCCATTGTGTAAAAAAGTTGAAGTTACTAAAAGTAACTTCTCCAACATTGGAAGCACACTCATAAAATCGGTTGCATACTACTCTAAATCATATGGTAAGCAAAATAATATGGTTTACATGAAGTTATCACATAGTAGTTTCCCTCAAAATTCAACTTTACACTCTATTGAGCTGAATGCATTACTTTCTATTCTATGCATTTTGAGTTATGGATGTGTACATAACTACTCAGGGTGAGGTGGAACGGTATAAATATTGCATGCATCCTACTCAGAGCCATGAAATACTCAAATGCAAGGTGAATTCAGGAAGCTACCTCATAACATTTAGAGTGGAACAGTAAATATCTTTGTTTAGTTCTGTAAATGGTAATGTTCCATTGTGTAGAAAAGTTGAAGTTACTAAAAGTAACTTCTCCAACCTTGCTAGCACACTCATAAAATTGGTTGCATACTACTCTAAATCGTATGGTAAGCAAAATAATAAGGTTTACATCAAGTTATCACATAGTAGTTTCCCGCAAAATTCATCTCTACACTATTGAGCTGAATGCATTACTTTCTATTCTATGCATTTTGAGTTATGGATGTGTACATAACTACTCAGGGTGAGGTGGAACGGTATAAATATTGCATGTATCCTACTCAGAGCCATGAAATACTCAAATGCAAGGTAAATTCAGGAAGCTACCTCTTAACATTTAGAGTGGAACAGTAAATATCTTTGTTAAGTTCTGTAAACCGTAATGTTCCATTGTGTAAAAAAGTTGAAGTTACTAAAAGTAACTTCTCGAACATTGGTAGCACACTCATAAAATCGGTTGCATACTACTCTAAGTGATGTGGTAAGTAAAATAATAAGGTTTACATCAAGTTATCACATAGTAGTTTCCCGCAAAATTCAACTTTACACTCTATTGAGCTGAATGCATTACTTTATATTCTATGCATTTTGATTTATGGATGTGTACATAACCACTCAGGGTGAGGTGGAACGGTATAAATATTGCAGGTATCCTACTCAGAGCCATGGAATACTCAAATGCAAGGTGAATTCAGGAAGCTAACTCATAACATTTAGAGTGGAACAGTAAAAATCTTTGTTTAGTTCTGTAAACGGCAATGTTCCATTGTGTAAAAAAGTTGAAGTTACTAAAAGTAACTTCTCCAACATTGGAAGCACACTCATAAAATCGGTTGCATACTACTCTAAATCATATGGTAAGCAAAATAATATGGTTTACATGAAGTTATCACATAGTAGTTTCCCTCAAAATTCAACTTTACACTCTATTGAGCTGAATGCATTACTTTCTATTCTATGCATTTTGAGTTATGGATGTGTACATAACTACTCAGGGTGAGGTGGAACGGTATAAATATTGCATGCATCCTACTCAGAGCCATGAAATACTCAAATGCAAGGTGAATTCAGGAAGCTACCTCATAACATTTAGAGTGGAACAGTAAATATCTTTGTTTAGTTCTGTAAATGGTAATGTTCCATTGTGTAGAAAAGTTGAAGTTACTAAAAGTAACTTCTCCAACCTTGCTAGCACACTCATAAAATTGGTTGCATACTACTCTAAATCGTATGGTAAGCAAAATAATAAGGTTTACATCAAGTTATCACATAGTAGTTTCCCGCAAAATTCATCTCTACACTATTGAGCTGAATGCATTACTTTCTATTCTATGCATTTTGAGTTATGGATGTGTACATAACTACTCAGGGTGAGGTGGAACGGTATAAATATTGCATGTATCCTAATCAGAGCCATGAAATACTCAAATGCAAGGTGAATTCAGGAAGCTACCTCTTAACATTTAGAGTGGAACAGTAAATATCTTTGTTAAGTTCTGTAAACCGTAATGTTCCATTGTGTAAAAAAGTTGAAGTTACTAAAAGTAACTTCTCCAACATTGGTAGCACACTCATAAAATCGGTTGCATACTACTCTAAATCATATGGTAAGCAAAATAATATGGTTTACATGAAGTTATCACATAGTAGTTTCCCTCAAAATTCAACTTTACACTCTATTGAGCTGAATGCATTACTTTCTATTCTATGCATTTTGATTTATGGATGTGTACATAACTACTCAGGGTGAGGTGGAACGGTATAAATATTGCATGTATCCTACTCAGAGCCATGAAATACTCAAATGCAAGGTGAATTCAGGAAGCTACCTCATAACATTTAGAGTGGAACAGTAAATATCTTTGTTTAGTTCTGTAAATGGTAATGTTCCATTGTGTAGAAAAGTTGAAGTTACTAAAAGTAACTTCTCCAACCTTGGTAGCACACTCATAAAATTGGTTGCATACTACTCTAAATCGGATGGTAAGCAAAATAATGAGGTTTACATCAAGTTATCACATAGTAGTTTCCCGCAAAATTCATCTCTACACTCTATTGAGCTGAATGCATTACTTTCTATTCTATGCATTTTGATTTATGGATGTGTACATAACCACTCAGGGTGAGGTGGAACGGTATAAATATTGCATGTATCCTACTCAGAGCCATGGAATACTCAAATGCAAGGTGAATTCAGGAAGCTACCTCCTAACATTTAGAGTGGAACAGTAAATATCTTTGTTTAGTTCTGTAAACGGTAATGTTCCATTGTATAAAAAAGTTGAAGTTACTAAAACTAACTTCTCCAACCTTGGTAGCACACTCATAAAATTGGTTGCATACTACTCTAAATCGTATGGTAAGCAAAATAATAAGGTTTACATCAAGTTATCACATAGTAGTTTCCCGCAAAATTCAACTTTACACTCTATTGAGCTGAATGCATTACTTCCTATTCTATGCATTTTGAATTATGGATGTGTACATAACCACTCAGGGTGAGGTGGAACGGTATAAATATTGCAGGTATCCTACTCAGAGCCATCGAATACTCAAATGCAAGGTGAATTCAGGAAGCTAACTCATAACATTTAGAGTGGAACAGTAAAAATCTTTGTTTAGTTCTGTAAACGGTAATGTTCCATTGTGTAAAAAAGTTGAATTTACTAAAAGTAACTTCTCCAACATTGGTAGCACACTCATAAAATCGGTTGCATACTACTCTAAATCATATGGTAAGCAAAATAATATGGTTTACATGAAGTTATCACATAGTAGTTTCCCTCAAAATTCAACTTTACACTCTATTGAGCTGAATGCATTACTTTCTATTCTATGCATTTTGAGTTATGGATGTGTACATAACCACTCAGGGTGAGGTGGAACGGTATAAATATTGCATGTATCCTACTCAGAGCCATGGAATACTCAAATGCAAGGTGAATTCAGGAAGCTACCTCTTAACATTTAGAGTGGAACAGTAAATATATTTGTTAAGTACTGTAAACGGTAATGTTCCTTTGTGTAAAAAAGTTGAAGTTACTAAAAGTAACTTCTCGAACATTGGTAACACACTCATAAAATCGGTTGCATACTACTCTAAGTGATGTGGTAAGTAAAATAATAAGGTTTACATCAAGTTATCAGATAGTAGTTTCCCGCAAAATTCAACTTTACACTCTATTGAGCTGAATGCATTACTTTCTATTCTATGCATTTTGAGTTATGGATGTGTACATAACTACTCAGGGTGAGGTGGAACGGTATAAATATTGCATGTATCCTACTCAGAGCCATGAAATACTCAAATGCAAGGTAAATTCAGGAAGCTACCTCATAACATTTAGAGTGGAACAGTAAATATCTTTGTTTAGTTCTGTAAATGGTAATGTTCCATTGTGTAGAAAAGTTGAAGTTACTAAAAGTAACTTCTCCAACCTTGGTAGCACACTCATAAAATCGTTTGCATACTACTCTAACTGATGTGGTAAGTAAAATAATAAGGTTTACATCAAGTTATCAGATAGTAGTTTCCCGCAAAATTCAACTTTACACTCTAGTGAGCTGAATGCATTACTTCCTATTCTATGCATTTTGATTTATGGATGTGTACATAACTACTCAGGGTGAGGTGGAACGGTATAAATATTGCATGCATCCTACTCAGAGCCATGAAATACTCAAATGCAAGGTGAATTCAGGAAGCTACCTCATAACATTTAGAGTGGAACAGTATATATCTTTGTTTAGTTCTGTAAATGGTAATGTTCCATTGTGTAGAAAAGTTGAAGTTACTAAAAGTAACTTCTCCAACCTTGCTAGCACACTCATAAAATTGGTTGCATACTACTCTAAATCGTATGGTAAGCAAAATAATAAGGTTTACATCAAGTTATCACATAGTAGTTTCCCGCAAAATTCATCTCTACACTCTATTGAGCTGAATGCATTACTTTCTATTCTATGCATTTTGATTTATGGTTGTGTACATAACTACTCAGGGTGAGGTGCAACGGTATAAATATTGCATGTATCCTACTCAGAGCCATGAAATACTCAAATGCAAGGTAAATTCAGGAAGCTACCTCATAACATTTAGAGTGGAACAGTAAATATCTTTGTTTAGTTCTGTAAATGGTAATGTTCCATTGTGTAGAAAAGTTGAAGTTACTAAAAGTAACTTCTCGAACATTGGTAACACACTCATAAAATCGGTTGCATACTACTCTAAGTGATGTGGTAAGTAAAATAATAAGGTTTACATCAAGTTATCAGATAGTAGTTTCCCGCAAAATTCAACTTTACACTCTAGTGAGCTGAATGCATTACTTCCTATTCTATGCATTTTGATTTATGGATGTCTACATAACCACTCAGGGTGAGGTGGAACGGTATAAATATTGCATTTATCCTACTCAGAGCCATGGAATACTCAAATGCAAGGTGAATTCAGGAAGCTACCTCATAACATTTAGAGTGGAACAGTAAAAATCTTTGTTTAGTTCTGTAAACGGTAATGTTCCATTGTGTAAAAAAGTTGAAGTTACTAAAAGTAACTTCTCCAACATTGGTAGCACACTCATAAAATCGGTTGCATACTACTCTAAATCATATGGTAAGCAAAATAATATGGTTTACATGAAGTTATCACATAGTAGTTTCCCGCAAAATTCAACTTTACACTCTATTGAGCTGAATGCATTACTTTCTATTCTATGCATTTTGAGTTATGGATGTGTACATAACTACTCAGGGTGAGGTGGAACGGTATAAATATTGCATGTATCCTACTCAGAGTCATGAAATACTCAAATGCAAGGTAAATTCAGGAAGCTACCTCATAACATTTAGAGTGGAACAGTAAATATCTTTGTTTAGTTCTGTAAATGGTAATGTTCCATTGTGTAAAAAAGTTGAAGTTACTAAAAGTAACTTCTCGAACATTGGTAGCACACTCATAAAATCGGTTGCATACTACTCTAAGTGATGTGGTAAGTAAAATAATAAGGTTTACATCAAGTTATCACATAGTAGTTTCCCGCAAAATTCAACTTTACACTCTATTGAGCTGAATGCATTACTTTATATTCTATGCATTTTGATTTATGGATGTGTACATAACCACTCAGGGTGAGGTGGACCGGTATAAATATTGCAGGTATCCTACTCAGAGCCATGGAATACTCAAATGCAAGGTGAATTCAGGAAGCTAACTCATAACATTTAGAGTGGAACAGTAAAAATCTTTGTTTAGTTCTGTAAACGGCAATGTTCCATTGTGTAAAAAAGTTGAAGTTACTAAAAGTAACTTCTCCAACATTGGAAGCACACTCATAAAATCGGTTGCATACTACTCTAAATCATATGGTAAGCAAAATAATATGGTTTACATGAAGTTATCACATAGTAGTTTCCCTCAAAATTCAACTTTACACTCTATTGAGCTGAATGCATTACTTTCTATTCTATGCATTTTGAGTTATGGATGTGTACATAACTACTCAGGGTGAGGTGGAACGGTATAAATATTGCATGTATCCTACTCAGAGCCATAAAATACTCAAATGCAAGGTGAATTCAGGAAGCTAACTCATAACATTTAGAGTGGAACAGTAAATATCTTTGTTTAGTTCTGTAAATGGTAATGTTCCATTGTGTAGAAAAGTTGAAGTTACTAAAAGTAACTTCTCCAACATTGGTAGCACACTCATAAAATCGGTTGCATACTACTCTAAATCATATGGTAAGCAAAATAATATGGTTTACATGAAGTTATCACATAGTAGTTTCCCTCAAAATTCAACTTTACACTCTATTGAGCTGAATGCATTACTTTCTATTCTATGCATTTTGAGTTATGGATGTGTACATAACTACTCAGGGTGAGGTGGAACGGTATAAATATTGCATGTATCCTACTCAGAGCCATGAAATACTCAAATGCAAGGTGAATTCAGGAAGCTACCTCATAACATTTAGAGTGGAACAGTAAATATCTTTGTTTAGTTCTGTAAATGGTAATGTTCCATTGTGTAGAAAAGTTGAAGTTACTAAATGTAACTTCTCCAACCTTGCTAGCACACTCATAAAATTGGTTGCATACTACTCTAAATCGTATGGTAAGCAAAATAATAAGGTTTACATCAAGTTATCACATAGTAGTTTCCCGCAAAATTCATCTCTACACTCTATTGAGCTGAATGCATTACTTTCTATTCTATGCATTTTGATTTATGGTTGTGTACATAACTACTCAGGGTGAGGTGGAACGGTATAAATATTGCATGTATCCTACTCAGAGGCATGAAATACTCAAATGCAAGGTGAATTCAGGAAGCTACCTCTTAACATTTAGAGTGGAACAGTAAATATCTTTGTTAAGTTCTGTAAACGGTAATGTTCCTTTGTGTAAAAAAGTTGAAGTTACTAAAAGTAACTTCTCGAACATTGGTAACACACTCATAAAATCGGTTGCATACTACTCTAAGTGATGTGGTAAGTAAAATAATAAGGTTTACATCAAGTTATCAGATAGTAGTTTCCCGCAAAATTCAACTTTACACTCTAGTGAGCTGAATGCATTACTTCCTATTCTATGCATTTTGATTTATGGATGTGTACATAACCACTCAGGGTGAGGTGGAACGGTATAAATATTGCATGTATCCTACTCAGAGCCATGGAATACTCAAATGCAAGGTGAATTCAGGAAGCTACCTCATAACATTTAGAGTGGAACAGTAAAAATCTTTGTTTAGTTCTGTAAACGGTAATATTCCATTGTGTAAAAAAGTTGAAGTTACTAAAAGTAACTTCTCCAACATTGGTAGCACACTCATAAAATCGGTTGCATACTACTCTAAATCATATGGTAAGCAAAATAATATGGTTTACATGAAGTTATCACATAGTAGTTTCCCGCAAAATTCAACTTTACACTCTATTGAGCTGAATGCATTACTTTCTATTCTATGCATTTTGAGTTATGGATGTGTACATAACTACTCAGGGTGAGGTGGAACGGTATAAATATTGCATGTATCCTACTCAGAGCCATGAAATACTCAAATGCAAGGTAAATTCAGGAAGCTACCTCTTAACATTTAGAGTGGAACAGTAAATATCTTTGTTAAGTTCTGTAAACCGTAATGTTCCATTGTGTAAAAAAGTTGAAGTTACTAAAAGTAACTTCTCGAACATTGGTAGCACACTCATAAAATCGGTTGCATACTACTCTAAGTGATGTGGTAAGTAAAATAATAAGGTTTACATCAAGTTATCACATAGTAGTTTCCCGCAAAATTCAACTTTACACTCTATTGAGCTGAATGCATTACTTTATATTCTATGCATTTTGATTTATGGATGTGTACATAACCACTCAGGGTGAGGTGGAACGGTATAAATATTGCAGGTATCCTACTCAGAGCCATGGAATACTCAAATGCAAGGTGAATTCAGGAAGCTAACTCATAACATTTAGAGTGGAACAGTAAAAATCTTTGTTTAGTTCTGTAAACGGCAATGTTCCATTGTGTAAAAAAGTTGAAGTTACTAAAAGTAACTTCTCCAACATTGGAAGCACACTCATAAAATCGGTTGCATACTACTCTAAATCATATGGTAAGCAAAATAATATGGTTTACATGAAGTTATCACATAGTAGTTTCCCTCAAAATTCAACTTTACACTCTATTGAGCTGAATGCATTACTTTCTATTCTATGCATTTTGAGTTATGGATGTGTACATAACTACTCAGGGTGAGGTGGAACGGTATAAATATTGCATGTATCCTACTCAGAGCCATAAAATACTCAAATGCAAGGTGAATTCAGGAAGCTACCTCATAACATTTAGAGTGGAACAGTAAATATCTTTGTTTAGTTCTGTAAATGGTAATGTTCCATTGTGTAGAAAAGTTGAAGTTACTAAAAGTAACTTCTCCAACCTTGCTAGCACACTCATAAAATTGGTTGCATACTACTCTAAATCGTATGGTAAGCAAAATAATAAGGTTTACATCAAGTTATCACATAGTAGTTTCCCGCAAAATTCATCTCTACACTCTATTGAGCTGAATGCATTACTTTCTATTCTATGCATTTTGATTTATGGTTGTGTACATAACTACTCAGGGTGAGGTGGAACGGTATAAATATTGCATGTATCCTACTCAGAGGCATGAAATACTCAAATGCAAGGTGAATTCAGGAAGCTACCTCTTAACATTTAGAGTGGAACAGTAAATATCTTTGTTAAGTTCTGTAAACGGTAATGTTCCTTTGTGTAAAAAAGTTGAAGTTACTAAAAGTAACTTCTCGAACATTGGTAACACACTCATAAAATCGGTTGCATACTACTCTAAGTGATGTGGTAAGTAAAATAATAAGGTTTACATCAAGTTATCAGATAGTAGTTTCCCGCAAAATTCAACTTTACACTCTAGTGAGCTGAATGCATTACTTCCTATTCTATGCATTTTGATTTATGGATGTGTACATAACCACTCAGGGTGAGGTGGAACGGTATAAATATTGCATGTATCGTACTCAGAGCCATGGAATACTCAAATGCAAGGTGAATTCAGGAAGCTACCTCATAACATTTAGAGTGGAACAGTAAAAATCTTTGTTTAGTTCTGTAAACGGTAATATTCCATTGTGTAAAAAAGTTGAAGTTACTAAAAGTAACTTCTCCAACATTGGTAGCACACTCATAAAATCGGTTGCATACTACTCTAAATCATATGGTAAGCAAAATAATATGGTTTACATGAAGTTATCACATAGTAGTTTCCCGCAAAATTCAACTTTACACTCTATTGAGCTGAATGCATTACTTTCTATTCTATGCATTTTGAGTTATGGATGTGTACATAACTACTCAGGGTGAGGTGGAACGGTATAAATATTGCATGTATCCTACTCAGAGCCATGAAATACTCAAATGCAAGGTAAATTCAGGAAGCTACCTCATAACATTTAGAGTGGAACAGTAAATATCTTTGTTTAGTTCTGTAAACCGTAATGTTCCATTGTGTAAAAAAGTTGAAGTTACTAAAAGTAACTTCTCGAACATTGGTAGCACACTCATAAAATCGGTTGCATACTACTCTAAGTGATGTGGTAAGTAAAATAATAAGGTTTACATCAAGTTATCACATAGTAGTTTCCCGCAAAATTCAACTTTACACTCTATTGAGCTGAATGCATTACTTTATATTCTATGCATTTTGATTTATGGATGTGTACATAACCACTCAGGGTGAGGTGGAACGGTATAAATATTGCAGGTATCCTACTCAGAGCCATGGAATACTCAAATGCAAGGTGAATTCAGGAAGCTACCTCTTAACATTTAGAGTGGAACAGTAAATATCTTTGTTAAGTTCTGTAAACCGTAATGTTCCATTGTGTAAAAAAGTTGAAGTTACTAAAAGTAACTTCTCGAACATTGGTAGCACACTCATAAAATCGGTTGCATACTACTCTAAGTGATGTGGTAAGTAAAATAATAAGGTTTACATCAAGTTATCACATAGTAGTTTCCCGCAAAATTCAACTTTACACTCTATTGAGCTGAATGCATTACTTTATATTCTATGCATTTTGATTTATGGATGTGTACATAACCACTCAGGGTGAGGTGGAACGGTATAAATATTGCAGGTATCCTACTCAGAGCCATGGAATACTCAAATGCAAGGTGAATTCAGGAAGCTAACTCATAACATTTAGAGTGGAACAGTAAAAATCTTTGTTTAGTTCTGTAAACGGCAATGTTCCATTGTGTAAAAAAGTTGAAGTTACTAAAAGTAACTTCTCCAACATTGGAAGCACACTCATAAAATCGGTTGCATACTACTCTAAATCATATGGTAAGCAAAATAATATGGTTTACATGAAGTTATCACATAGTAGTTTCCCTCAAAATTCAACTTTACACTCTATTGAGCTGAATGCATTACTTTCTATTCTATGCATTTTGAGTTATGGATGTGTACATAACTACTCAGGGTGAGGTGGAACGGTATAAATATTGCATGTATCCTACTCAGAGCCATAAAATACTCAAATGCAAGGTGAATTCAGGAAGCTACCTCATAACATTTAGAGTGGAACAGTAAATATCTTTGTTTAGTTCTGTAAATGGTAATGTTCCATTGTGTAGAAAAGTTGAAGTTACTAAAAGTAACTTCTCCAACCTTGCTAGCACACTCATAAAATTGGTTGCATACTACTCTAAATCGTATGGTAAGCAAAATAATAAGGTTTACATCAAGTTATCACATAGTAGTTTCCCGCAAAATTCATCTCTACACTCTATTGAGCTGAATGCATTACTTTCTATTCTATGCATTTTGATTTATGGATGTGTACATAACTACTCAGGGTGAGGTGGAACGGTATAAATATTGCATGTATCCTACTCAGAGGCATGAAATACTCAAATGCAAGGTGAATTCAGGAAGCTACCTCTTAACATTTAGAGTGGAACAGTAAATATCTTTGTTAAGTTCTGTAAACGGTAATGTTCCTTTGTGTAAAAAAGTTGAAGTTACTAAAAGTAACTTCTCGAACATTGGTAACACACTCATAAAATCGGTTGCATACTACTCTAAGTGATGTGGTAAGTAAAATAATAAGGTTTACATCAAGTTATCAGATAGTAGTTTCCCGCAAAATTCAACTTTACACTCTAGTGAGCTGAATGCATTACTTCCTATTCTATGCATTTTGATTTATGGATGTGTACATAACCACTCAGGGTGAGGTGGAACGGTATAAATATTGCATGTATCCTACTCAGAGCCATGGAATACTCAAATGCAAGGTGAATTCAGGAAGCTACCTCATAACATTTAGAGTGGAACAGTAAAAATCTTTGTTTAGTTCTGTAAACGGTAATATTCCATTGTGTAAAAAAGTTGAAGTTACTAAAAGTAACTTCTCCAACATTGGTAGCACACTCATAAAATCGGTTGCATACTACTCTAAATCATATGGTAAGCAAAATAATATGGTTTACATGAAGTTATCACATAGTAGTTTCCCGCAAAATTCAACTTTACACTCTATTGAGCTGAATGCATTACTTTCTATTCTATGCATTTTGAGTTATGGATGTGTACATAACTATTCAGGGTGAGGTGGAACGGTATAAATATTGCATGTATCCTACTCAGAGCCATGAAATACTCAAATGCAAGGTAAATTCAGGAAGCTACCTCATAACATTTAGAGTGGAACAGTAAATATCTTTGTTTAGTTCTGTAAACCGTAATGTTCCATTGTGTAAAAAAGTTGAAGTTACTAAAAGTAACTTCTCGAACATTGCTAGCACACTCATAAAATCGGTTGCATACTACTCTAAGTGATGTGGTAAGTAAAATAATAAGGTTTACATCAAGTTATCACATAGTAGTTTCCCGCAAAATTCAACTTTACACTCTATTGAGCTGAATGCATTACTTTATATTCTATGCATTTTGATTTATGGATGTGTACATAACCACTCAGGGTGAGGTGGAACGGTATAAATATTGCAGGTATCCTACTCAGAGCCATGGAATACTCAAATGCAAGGTGAATTCAGGAAGCTACCTCTTAACATTTAGAGTGGAACAGTAAATATCTTTGTTAAGTTCTGTAAACCGTAATGTTCCATTGTGTAAAAAAGTTGAAGTTACTAAAAGTAACTTCTCGAACATTGGTAGCACACTCATAAAATCGGTTGCATACTACTCTAAGTGATGTGGTAAGTAAAATAATAAGGTTTACATCAAGTTATCACATAGTAGTTTCCCGCAAAATTCAACTTTACACTCTATTGAGCTGAATGCATTACTTTATATTCTATGCATTTTGATTTATGGATGTGTACATAACCACTCAGGGTGAGGTGGAACGGTATAAATATTGCAGGTATCCTACTCAGAGCCATGGAATACTCAAATGCAAGGTGAATTCAGGAAGCTAACTCATAACATTTAGAGTGGAACAGTAAAAATCTTTGTTTAGTTCTGTAAACGGCAATGTTCCATTGTGTAAAAAAGTTGAAGTTACTAAAAGTAACTTCTCCAACATTGGAAGCACACTCATAAAATCGGTTGCATACTACTCTAAATCATATGGTAAGCAAAATAATATGGTTTACATGAAGTTATCACATAGTAGTTTCCCTCAAAATTCAACTTTACACTCTATTGAGCTGAATGCATTACTTTCTATTCTATGCATTTTGAGTTATGGATGTGTACATAACTACTCAGGGTGAGGTGGAACGGTATAAATATTGCATGTATCCTACTCAGAGCCATAAAATACTCAAATGCAAGGTGAATTCAGGAAGCTACCTCATAACATTTAGAGTGGAACAGTAAATATCTTTGTTTAGTTCTGTAAATGGTAATGTTCCATTGTGTAGAAAAGTTGAAGTTACTAAAAGTAACTTCTCCAACCTTGCTAGCACACTCATAAAATTGGTTGCATACTACTCTAAATCGTATGGTAAGCAAAATAATAAGGTTTACATCAAGTTATCACATAGTAGTTTCCCGCAAAATTCATCTCTACACTCTATTGAGCTGAATGCATTACTTTCTATTCTATGCATTTTGATTTATGGATGTGTACATAACTACTCAGGGTGAGGTGGAACGGTATAAATATTGCATGTATCCTACTCAGAGGCATGAAATACTCAAATGCAAGGTGAATTCAGGAAGCTACCTCTTAACATTTAGAGTGGAACAGTAAATATCTTTGTTAAGTTCTGTAAACGGTAATGTTCCTTTGTGTAAAAAAGTTGAAGTTACTAAAAGTAACTTCTCGAACATTGGTAACACACTCATAAAATCCGTTGCATACTACTCTAAGTGATGTGGTAAGTAAAATAATAAGGTTTACATCAAGTTATCAGATAGTAGTTTCCCGCAAAATTCAACTTTACACTCTAGGGAGCTGAATGCATTACTTCCTATTCTATGCATTTTGATTTATGGATGTGTACATAACCACTCAGGGTGAGGTGGAACGGTATAAATATTGCATGTATCCTACTCAGAGCCATGGAATACTCAAATGCAAGGTGAATTCAGGAAGCTACCTCATAACATTTAGAGTGGAACAGTAAAAATCTTTGTTTAGTTCTGTAAACGGTAATGTTCCATTGTGTAAAAAAGTTGAAGTTACTAAAAGTAACTTCTCCATCATTGGTAGCACACTCATAAAATCGGTTGCATACTACTCTAAATCATATGGTAAGCAAAATAATATGGTTTACATGAAGTTATCACATAGTAGTTTCCCGCAAAATTCAACTTTACACTCTATTGAGCTGAATGCATTACTTTCTATTCTATGCATTTTGAGTTATGGATGTGTACATAACTACTCAGGGTGAGGTGGAACGGTATAAATATTGCATGTATCCTACTCAGAGCCATGAAATACTCAAATGCAAGGTAAATTCAGGAAGCTACCTCATAACATTTAGAGTGGAACAGTAAATATCTTTGTTTAGTTCTGTAAATGGTAATGTTCCATTGTGTAGAAAAGTTGAAGTTACTAAAAGTAACTTCTCCAACCTTGGTAGCACACTCATAAAATCGTTTGCATACTACTCTAAGTGATGTGGTAAGTAAAATAATAAGGTTTACATCAAGTTATCACATAGTAGTTTCCCGCAAAATTCAACTTTACACTCTATTGAGCTGAATGCATTACTTCCTATTCTATGCATTTTGATTTATGGATGTGTACATAACCAATCAGGGTGAGGTGGAACGGTATAAATATTGCATGTATCCTACTCAGAGCCATGGAATACTCAAATGCAAGGTGAATTCAGGAAGCTACCTCCTAACATTTAGAGTGGAACAGTAAATATCTTTGTTTAGTTCTGTAAATGGTAATGTTCCATTGTGTAGAAAAGTTGAAGTTACTAAAACTAACTTCTCCGACCTTGGTAGCACACTCATAAAATTGGTTGCATACTACTCTAAATCGTATGGTAAGCAAAATAATAAGGTTTACATCAAGTTATCACATAGTAGTTTCCCGCAAAATTCATCTCTACACTATTGAGCTGAATGCATTACTTTCTATTCTATGCATTTTGAGTTATGGTTGTGTACATAACTACTCAGGGTGAGGTGGAACGGTATAAATATTGCATGTATCCTAATCAGAGCCATGAAATACTCAAATGCAAGGTGAATTCAGGAAGCTACCTCTTAACATTTAGAGTGGAACAGTAAATATCTTTGTTAAGTTCTGTAAACCGTAATGTTCCATTGTGTGAAAAAGTTGAAGTAACTAAAAGTAACTTCTCGAACATTGGTAGCACACTCATAAAATCGGTTGCATACTACTCTAAGTGATGTGGTAAGTAAAATAATAAGGTTTACATCAAGTTATCACATAGTAGTTTCCCGCAAAATTCAACTTTACACTCTATTGAGCTGAATGCATTACTTTATATTCTATGCATTTTGATTTATGGATGTGTACATAACCACTCAGGGTGAGGTGGAACGGTATAAATATTGCAGGTATCCTACTCAGAGCCATGGAATACTCAAATGCAAGGTGAATTCAGGAAGCTAACTCATAACATTTAGAGTGGAACAGTAAAAATCTTTGTTTAGTTCTGTAAACGGCAATGTTCCATTGTGTAAAAAAGTTGAAGTTACTAAAAGTAACTTCTCCAACATTGGAAGCACACTCATAAAATCGGTTGCATACTACTCTAAATCGTATGGTAAGCAAAATAATAAGGTTTACATCAAGTTATCACATAGTAGTTTCCCGCAAAATTCATCTCTACACTCTATTGAGCTGAATGCATTACTTTCTATTCTATGCATTTTGATTTATGGATGTGTACATAACTACTCAGGGTGAGGTGGAACGGTATAAATATTGCATGTATCCTACTCAGAGGCATGAAATACTCAAATGCAAGGTGAATTCAGGAAGCTACCTCTTAACATTTAGAGTGGAACAGTAAATATCTTTGTTAAGTTCTGTAAACGGTAATGTTCCTTTGTGTAAAAAAGTTGAAGTTACTAAAAGTAACTTCTCGAACATTGGTAACACACTCATAAAATCGGTTGCATACTACTCTAAGTGATGTGGTAAGTAAAATAATAAGGTTTACATCAAGTTATCAGATAGTAGTTTCCCGCAAAATTCAACTTTACACTCTATTGAGCTGAATGCATTACTTCCTATTCTATGCATTTTGATTTATGGATGTGTACATAACCACTCAGGGTGAGGTGGAACGGTATAAATATTGCATGTATCCTACTCAGAGCCATGGAATACTCAAATGCAAGGTGAATTCAGGAAGCTACCTCATAACATTTAGAGTGGAACAGTAAAAATCTTTGTTTAGTTCTGTAAACGGTAATGTTCCATTGTGTAAAAAAGTTGAAGTTACTAAAAGTAACTTCTCCAACATTGGTAGCACACTCATAAAATCGGTTGCAATCTACTCTAAATCATATGGCAAGCAAAATAATATGGTTTACATGAAGTTATCACATAGTAGTTTCCCGCAAAATTCAACTTTACACTCTATTGAGCTGAATGCATTACTTTCTATTCTATGCATTTTGAGTTATGGATGTGTACATAACTACTCAGGGTGAGGTGGAACGGTATAAATATTGCATGTATCCTACTCAGAGCCATGAAATACTCAAATGCAAGGTAAATTCAGGAAGCTACCTCATAACATTTAGAGTGGAACAGTAAATATCTTTGTTTAGTTCTGTAAATGGTAATGTTCCATTGTGTAGAAAAGTTGAAGTTACTAAAAGTAACTTCTCCAACCTTGGTAGCACACTCATAAAATCGTTTGCATACTACTCTAAGTGATGTGGTAAGTAAAATAATAAGGTTTACATCAAGTTATCACATAGTAGTTTCCCGCAAAATTCAACTTTACACTCTATTGAGCTGAATGCATTACTTCCTATTCTATGCATTTTGATTTATGGATGTGTACATAACCACTCAGGGTGAGGTGGAACGGTATAAATATTGCATGTATCCTACTCAGAGCCATGGCATACTCAAATGCAAGGTGAATTCAGGAAGCTACCTCCTAACATTTAGAGTGGAACAGTAAATATCTTTGTTTAGTTCTGTAAATGGTAATGTTCCATTGTGTAGAAAAGTTGAAGTTACTAAAACTAACTTCTCCAACCTTGGTAGCACACTCATAAAATTGGTTGCATACTACTCTAAATCGTATGGTAAGCAAAATAATAAGGTTTACATCAAGTTATCACATAGTAGTTTCCCGCAAAATTCATCTCTACACTATTGAGCTGAATGCATTACTTTCTATTCTATGCATTTTGAGTTATGGATGTGTACATAACTACTCAGGGTGAGGTGGAACGGTATAAATACTGCATGTATCCTAATCAGAGCCATGAAATACTCAAATGCAAGGTGAATTCAGGAAGCTACCTCTTAACATTTAGAGTGGAACAGTAAATATCTTTGTTAAGTTCTGTAAACCGTAATGTTCCATTGTGTAAAAAAGTTGAAGTTACTAAAAGTAACTTCTCCAACATTGGTAGCACACTCATAAAATCGGTTGCATACTACTCAAATCATATGGTAAGCAAAATAATATGGTTTACATGAAGTTATCACATAGTAGTTTCCCTCAAAATTCAACTTTACACTCTATTGAGCTGAATGCATTACTTTCTATTCTATGCATTTTGAGTTATGGATGTGTACATAACTACTCAGGGTGAGGTGGAACGGTATAAATATTGCATGCATCCTACTCAGAGCCATGAAATACTCAAATGCAAGGTGAATTCAGGAAGCTACCTCATAACATTTAGAGTGGAACAGTAAATATCTTTGTTTAGTTCTGTAAATGGTAATGTTCCATTGTGTAGAAAAGTTGAAGTTACTAAAAGTAACTTCTCCAACCTTGGTAGCACACTCATAAAATTGGTTGCATACTACTCTAAATCGGATGGTAAGCAAAATAATAAGGTTTACATCAAGTTATCACATAGTAGTTTTCCGCAAAATTCATCTCTACACTCTATTGAGCTGAATGCATTACTTTATATTCTATGCATTTTGATTTATGGATGTGTACATAACCACTCAGGGTGAGGTGGAACGGTATAAATATTGCAGGTATCCTACTCAGAGCCATGGAATACTCAAATGCAAGGTGAATTCAGGAAGCTACCTCATAACATTTAGAGTGGAACAGTAAAAATCTTTGTTTAGTTCTGTAAATGGTAATGTTCCATTGTGTAGAAAAGTTGAAGTTACTAAAAGTAACTTCTCCAACCTTGGTAGCACACTCATAAAATCGTTTGCATACTACTCTAAGTGATGTGGTAAGTAAAATAATGTTTACATCAAGTTATCACATAGTAGTTTCCCGCAAAATTCAACTTTACACTCTATTGAGCTGAATGCATTACTTCCTATTCTATGCATTTTGATTTATGGATGTGTACATAACCACTCAGGGTGAGGTGGAACGGTATAAATATTGCATGTATCCTACTCAGAGCCATGGCATACTCAAATGCAAGGTGAATTCAGGAAGCTACCTCCTAACATTTAGAGTGGAACAGTAAATATCTTTGTTTAGTTCTGTAAATGGTAATGTTCCATTGTGTAGAAAAGTTGAAGTTACTAAAACTAACTTCTCCAACCTTGGTAGCACACTCATAAAATTGGTTGCATACTACTCTAAATCGTATGGTAAGCAAAATAATAAGGTTTACATCAAGTTATCACATAGTAGTTTCCCGCAAAATTCATCTCTACACTATTGAGCTGAATGCATTACTTTCTATTCTATGCATTTTGAGTTATGGATGTGTACATAACTACTCAGGGTGAGGTGGAACGGTATAAATACTGCATGTATCCTAATCAGAGCCATGAAATACTCAAATGCAAGGTGAATTCAGGAAGCTACCTCTTAACATTTAGAGTGGAACAGTAAATATCTTTGTTAAGTTCTGTAAACCGTAATGTTCCATTGTGTAAAAAAGTTGAAGTTACTAAAAGTAACTTCTCCAACATTGGTAGCACACTCATAAAATCGGTTGCATACTACTCAAATCATATGGTAAGCAAAATAATATGGTTTACATGAAGTTATCACATAGTAGTTTCCCTCAAAATTCAACTTTACACTCTATTGAGCTGAATGCATTACTTTCTATTCTATGCATTTTGAGTTATGGATGTGTACATAACTACTCAGGGTGAGGTGGAACGGTATAAATATTGCATGCATCCTACTCAGAGCCATGAAATACTCAAATGCAAGGTGAATTCAGGAAGCTACCTCATAACATTTAGAGTGGAACAGTAAATATCTTTGTTTAGTTCTGTAAATGGTAATGTTCCATTGTGTAGAAAAGTTGAAGTTACTAAAAGTAACTTCTCCAACCTTGGTAGCACACTCATAAAATTGGTTGCATACTACTCTAAATCGTATGGTAAGCAAAATAATAAGGTTTACATCAAGTTATCACATAGTAGTTTCCCGCAAAATTCATCTCTACACTCTATTGAGCTGAATGCATTACTTTCTATTCTATGCATTTTGATTTATGGATGTGTACATAACTACTCAGGGTGAGGTGGAACGGTATAAATATTGCATGTATCCTACTCAGAGGCATGAAATACTCAAATGCAAGGTGAATTCAGGAAGCTACCTCTTAACATTTAGAGTGGAACAGTAAATATCTTTGTTAAGTTCTGTAAACGGTAATGTTCCTTTGTGTAAAAAAGTTGAAGTTACTAAAAGTAACTTCTCGAACATTGGTAACACACTCATAAAATCGGTTGCATACTACTCTAAGTGATGTGGTAAGTAAAATAATAAGGTTTACATCAAGTTATCAGATAGTAGTTTCCCGCAAAATTCAACTTTACACTCTATTGAGCTGAATGCATTACTTCCTATTCTATGCATTTTGATTTATGGATGTGTACATAACCACTCAGGGTGAGGTGGAACGGTATAAATATTGCATGTATCCTACTCAGAGCCATGGAATACTCAAATGCAAGGTGAATTCAGGAAGCTACCTCATAACATTTAGAGTGGAACAGTAAAAATCTTTGTTTAGTTCTGTAAACGGTAATGTTCCATTGTGTAAAAAAGTTGAAGTTACTAAAAGTAACTTCTCCAACATTGGTAGCACACTCATAAAATCGGTTGCAATCTACTCTAAATCATATGGTAAGCAAAATAATATGGTTTACATGAAGTTATCACATAGTAGTTTCCCGCAAAATTCAACTTTACACTCTATTGAGCTGAATGCATTACTTTCTATTCTATGCATTTTGAGTTATGGATGTGTACATAACTACTCAGGGTGAGGTGGAACGGTATAAATATTGCATGTATCCTACTCAGAGCCATGAAATACTCAAATGCAAGGTAAATTCAGGAAGCTACCTCATAACATTTAGAGTGGAACAGTAAATATCTTTGTTAAGTTCTGTAAACCGTAATGTTCCATTGTGTAAAAAAGTTGAAGTTACTAAAAGTAACTTCTCCAACATTGGTAGCACACTCATAAAATCGGTTGCATACTACTCTATGTGATGTGGTAAGTAAAATAATAAGGTTTACATCAAGTTATCACATAGTAGTTTCCCGCAAAATTCAACTTTATACTCTATTGAGCTGAATGCATTACTTTCTATTCTATGCATTTTGATTTATGGATGTGTACATAACCACTCAGGGTGAGGTGGAACGGTATAAATATTGCATGTATCCTACTCAGAGCCATGGAATACTCAAATGCAAGGTGAATTCAGGAAGCTAACTCATAACATTTAGAGTGGAACAGTAAAAATCTTTGTTTAGTTCTGTAAACGGTAATGTTCCATTGTGTAAAAAAGTTGAAGTTACTAAAAGTAACTTCTCCAACATTGGTAGCACACTCACAAAATCGGTTGCATACTACTCTAAATCATATGGTAAGCAAAATAATATGGTTTACATGAAGTTATCACATAGTAGTTTCCCTCAAAATTCAACTTTATACTCTATTGAGCTGAATGCATTACTTTCTATTCTATGCATTTTGAGTTATGGATGTGTACATAACTACTCAGGGTGAGGTGGAACGGTATAAATATTGCATGTATCCTACTCAGAGCCATGAAATACTCAAATGCAAGGTGAATTCAGGAAGCTACCTCATAACATTTAGAGTGGAACAGTAAATATCTTTGTTAAGTTCTGTAAACGGTAATGTTCCTTTGTGTAAAAAAGTTGAAGTTACTAAAAGTAACTTCTCGAACATTGGTAGCACACTCATAAAATCGTTTGCATACTACTCTAAGTGATGTGGTAAGTAAAATAATAAGGTTTACATCAAGTTATCACATAGTAGTTTCCCGCAAAATTCAACTTTACACTCTATTGAGCTGAATGCATTACTTCCTATTCTATGCATTTTGAATTATGGATGTGTACATAACCACTCAGGGTCAGGTGGAACGGTATAAATATTGCAGGTATCCTACTCAGAGCCATCGAATACTCAAATGCAAGGTGAATTCAGGAAGCTAACTCATAACATTTAGAGTGGAACAGTAAAAATCTTTGTTTAGTTCTGTAAACGGTAATGTTCCATTGTGTAAAAAAGTTGAATTTACTAAAAGTAACTTCTCCAACATTGGTAGCACACTCATAAAATCGGTTGCATACTACTCTAAATCATATGGTAAGCAAAATAATATGGTTTACATGAAGTTATCACATAGTAGTTTCCCTCAAAATTCAACTTTACACTCTATTGAGCTGAATGCATTACTTTCTATTCTATGCATTTTGAGTTATGGATGTGTACATAACTACTCAGGGTGAGGTGGAACGGTATAAATATTGCATGTATCCTACTCAGAGCCATGAAATACTCAAATGCAAGGTGAATTCAGGAAGCTACCTCATAACATTTAGAGTGGAACAGTAAATATCTTTGTTTAGTTCTGTAAATGGTAATGTTCTATTGTGCAGAAAAGTTGAAGTTACTAAAAGTAACTTCTCCAACCTTGGTAGCACACTCATAAAATCGTTTGCATACTACTCTAAGTGATGTGGTAAGTAAAATAATAAGGTTTACATCAAGTTATCACATAGTAGTTTCCCGCAAAATTCAACTTTACACTCTATTGAGCTGAATGCATTACTTCCTATTCTATGCATTTTGATTTATGGATGTGTACATAACCAATCAGGGTGAGGTGGAACGGTATAAATATTGCATGTATCCTACTCAGAGCCATGGAATACTCAAATGCAAGGTGAATTCAGGAAGCTACCTCCTAACATTTAGAGTGGAACAGTAAATATCTTTGTTTAGTTCTGTAAATGGTAATGTTCCATTGTGTAGAAAAGTTGAAGTTACTAAAAGTAACTTCTCCAACCTTGGTAGCACACTCATAAGATTGGTTGCATACTACTCTAAATCGTATGGTAAGCAAAATAATAAGGTTTACATCAAGTTATCACATAGTAGTTTCCCGCAAAATTCATCTCTACACTATTGAGCTGAATGCATTACTTTCTATTCTATGCATTTTGAGTTATGGTTGTGTACATAACTACTCAGGGTGAGGTGGAACGGTATAAATATTGCATGTATCCTAATCAGAGCCATGAAATACTCAAATGCAAGGTGAATTCAGGAAGCTACCTCATAACATTTAGAGTGGAACAGTAAATATCTTTGTTTAGTTCTGTAAATGGTAATGTTCCATTGTGTAGAAAAGTTGAAGTTACTAAAAGTAACTTCTCCAACCTTGCTAGCACACTCATAAAATCGGTTGCATACTACTCTAAGTGATGTGGTAAGTAAAATAATAAGGTTTACATCAAGTTATCAGATAGTAGTTTCCCGCAAAATTCAACTTTACACTCTATTGAGCTGAATGCATTACTTTCTATTCTATGCATTTTGATTTATGGATGTGTACATAACCACTCAGGGTGAGGTGGAACGGTATAAATATTGCATGTATCCTACTCAGAACCATGGAATACTCAAATGCAAGGTGAATTCAGGAAGCTAACTCATAACATTTAGAGTGGAACAGTAAAAATCTTTGTTTAGTTCTGTAAACGGTAATGTTCCATTGTGTAAAAAAGTTGAAGTTACTAAAAGTAACTTCTCCAACATTGGTAGCACACTCACAAAATCGGTTGCATACTACTCTAAATCATATGGTAAGCAAAATAATATGGTTTACATGAAGTTATCACATAGTAGTTTCCCTCAAAATTCAACTTTACACTCTATTGAGCTGAATGCATTACTTTCTATTCTATGCATTTTGAGTTATGGATGTGTACATAACTACTCAGGGTGAGGTGGAACGGTATAAATATTGCATGTATCCTACTCAGAGCCATGAAATACTCAAATGCAAGGTGAATTCAGGAAGCTACCTCATAACATTTAGAGTGGAACAGTAAATAACTTTGTTAAGTTCTGTAAACGGTAATGTTCCTTTGTGTAAAAAAGTTGAAGTTACTAAAAGTAACTTCTCGAACATTGGTAGCACACTCATAAAATCGTTTGCATACTACTCTAAGTGATGTGGTAAGTAAAATAATAAGGTTTACATCAAGTTATCACATAGTAGTTTCCCGCAAAATTCAACTTTACACTCTATTGAGCTGAATGCATTACTTCCTATTCTATGCATTTTGAATTATGGATGTGTACATAACCACTCAGGGTCAGGTGGAACGGTATAAATATTGCAGGTATCCTACTCAGAGCCATCGAATACTCAAATGCAAGGTGAATTCAGGAAGCTAACTCATAACATTTAGAGTGGAACAGTAAAAATCTTTGTTTAGTTCTGTAAACGGTAATGTTCCATTGTGTAAAAAAGTTGAATTTACTAAAAGTAACTTCTCCAACATTGGTAGCACACTCATAAAATCGGTTGCATACTACTCTAAATCATATGGTAAGCAAAATAATATGGTTTACATGAAGTTATCACATAGTAGTTTCCCTCAAAATTCAACTTTACACTCTATTGAGCTGAATGCATTACTTTCTATTCTATGCATTTTGAGTTATGGATGTGTACATAACTACTCAGGGTGAGGTGGAACGGTATAAATATTGCATGTATCCTACTCAGAGCCATGAAATACTCAAATGCAAGGTGAATTCAGGAAGCTACCTCATAACATTTAGAGTGGAACAGTAAATATCTTTGTTTAGTTCTGTAAATGGTAATGTTCTATTGTGCAGAAAAGTTGAAGTTACTAAAAGTAACTTCTCCAACCTTGGTAGCACACTCATAAAATCGTTTGCATACTACTCTAAGTGATGTGGTAAGTAAAATAATAAGGTTTACATCAAGTTATCACATAGTAGTTTCCCGCAAAATTCAACTTTACACTCTATTGAGCTGAATGCATTACTTCCTATTCTATGCATTTTGATTTATGGATGTGTACATAACCAATCAGGGTGAGGTGGAACGGTATAAATATTGCATGTATCCTACTCAGAGCCATGGAATACTCAAATGCAAGGTGAATTCAGGAAGCTACCTCCTAACATTTAGAGTGGAACAGTAAATATCTTTGTTTAGTTCTGTAAATGGTAATGTTCCATTGTGTAGAAAAGTTGAAGTTACTAAAAGTAACTTCTCCAACCTTGGTAGCACACTCATAAGATTGGTTGCATACTACTCTAAATCGTATGGTAAGCAAAATAATAAGGTTTACATCAAGTTATCACATAGTAGTTTCCCGCAAAATTCATCTCTACACTATTGAGCTGAATGCATTACTTTCTATTCTATGCATTTTGAGTTATGGTTGTGTACATAACTACTCAGGGTGAGGTGGAACGGTATAAATATTGCATGTATCCTAATCAGAGCCATGAAATACTCAAATGCAAGGTGAATTCAGGAAGCTACCTCTTAACATTTAGAGTGGAACAGTAAATATCTTTGTTAAGTTCTGTAAACCGTAATGTTCCATTGTGTAAAAAAGTTGAAGTTACTAAAAGTAACTTCTCGAACATTGGTAGCACACTCATAAAATCGGTTGCATACTACTCTAAGTGATGTGGTAAGTAAAATAATAAGGTTTACATCAAGTTATCACATAGTAGTTTCCCGCAAAATTCAACTTTACACTCTATTGAGCTGAATGCATTACTTTATATTCTATGCATTTTGATTTATGGATGTGTACATAACCACTCAGGGTGAGGTGGAACGGTATAAATATTGCAGGTATCCTACTCAGAGCCATGGAATACTCAAATGCAAGGTGAATTCAGGAAGCTAACTCATAACATTTAGAGTGGAACAGTAAAAATCTTTGTTTAGTTCTGTAAACGGCAATGTTCCATTGTGTAAAAAAGTTGAAGTTACTAAAAGTAACTTCTCCAACATTGGAAGCACACTCATAAAATCGGTTGCATACTACTCTAAATCATATGGTAAGCAAAATAATATGGTTTACATGAAGTTATCACATAGTAGTTTCCCTCAAAATTCAACTTTACACTCTATTGAGCTGAATGCATTACTTTCTATTCTATGCATTTTGAGTTATGGATGTGTACATAACTACTCAGGGTGAGGTGGAACGGTATAAATATTGCATGTATCCTACTCAGAGCCATGAAATACTCAAATGCAAGGTGAATTCAGGAAGCTACCTCATAACATTTAGAGTGGAACAGTAAATATCTTTGTTTAGTTCTGTAAATGGTAATGTTCCATTGTGTAGAAAAGTTGAAGTTACTAAAAGTAACTTCTCCAACCTTGCTAGCACACTCATAAAATCGGTTGCATACTACTCTAAGTGATGTGGTAAGTAAAATAATAAGGTTTACATCAAGTTATCAGATAGTAGTTTCCCGCAAAATTCAACTTTACACTCTATTGAGCTGAATGCATTACTTCCTATTCTATGCATTTTGATTTATGGATGTGTACATAACCACTCAGGGTGAGGTGGAACGGTATAAATATTGCATGTATCCTACTCAGAGCCATGGAATACTCAAATGCAAGGTGAATTCAGGAAGCTACCTCATAACATTTAGAGTGGAACAGTAAAAATCTTTGTTTAGTTCTGTAAACGGTAATGTTCCATTGTGTAAAAAAGTTGAAGTTACTAAAAGTAACTTCTCCAACATTGGTAGCACACTCATAAAATCGGTTGCAATCTACTCTAAATCATATGGTAAGCAAAATAATATGGTTTACATGAAGTTATCACATAGTAGTTTCCCGCAAAATTCAACTTTACACTCTATTGAGCTGAATGCATTACTTCCTATTCTATGCATTTTGATTTATGGATGTGTACATAACCAATCAGGGTGAGGTGGAACGGTATAAATATTGCATGTATCCTACTCAGAGCCATGGAATACTCAAATGCAAGGTGAATTCAGGAAGCTACCTCATAACATTTAGAGTGGAACAGTAAATATCTTTGTTTAGTTCTGTAAATGGTAATGTTCCATTGTGTAGAAAAGTTGAAGTTACTAAAAGTAACTTCTCCAACCTTGGTAGCACACTCATAAGATTGGTTGCATACTACTCTAAATCGTATGGTAAGCAAAATAATAAGGTTTACATCAAGTTATCACATAGTAGTTTCCCGCAAAATTCATCTCTACACTATTGAGCTGAATGCATTACTTTCTATTCTATGCATTTTGAGTTATGGTTGTGTACATAACTACTCAGGGTGAGGTGGAACGGTATAAATATTGCATGTATCCTAATCAGAGCCATGAAATACTCAAATGCAAGGTGAATTCAGGAAGCTACCTCTTAACATTTAGAGTGGAACAGTAAATATCTTTGTTAAGTTCTGTAAACCGTAATGTTCCATTGTGTAAAAAAGTTGAAGTTACTAAAAGTAACTTCTCGAACATTGGTAGCACACTCATAAAATCGGTTGCATACTACTCTAAGTGATGTGGTAAGTAAAATAATAAGGTTTACATCAAGTTATCAGATAGTAGTTTCCCGCAAAATTCAACTTTACACTCTATTGAGCTGAATGCATTACTTCCTATTCTATGCATTTTGATTTATGGATGTGTACATAACCACTCAGGGTGAGGTGGAACGGTATAAATATTGCATGTATCCTACTCAGAGCCATGGAATACTCAAATGCAAGGTGAATTCAGGAAGCTACCTCATAACATTTAGAGTGGAACAGTAAAAATCTTTGTTTAGTTCTGTAAACGGTAATGTTCCATTGTGTAAAAAAGTTGAAGTTACTAAAAGTAACTTCTCCAACATTGGTAGCACACTCATAAAATCGGTTGCAATCTACTCTAAATCATATGGTAAGCAAAATAATATGGTTTACATGAAGTTATCACATAGTAGTTTCCCGCAAAATTCAACTTTACACTCTATTGAGCTGAATGCATTACTTTCTATTCTATGCATTTTGAGTTATGGATGTGTACATAACTACTCAGGGTGAGGTGGAACGGTATAAATACTGCATGTATCCTAATCAGAGCCATGAAATACTCAAATGCAAGGTGAATTCAGGAAGCTACCTCTTAACATTTAGAGTGGAACAGTAAATATCTTTGTTAAGTTCTGTAAACCGTAATGTTCCATTCTGTAAAAAAGTTGAAGTTACTAAAAGTAACTTCTCCAACATTGGTAGCACACTCATAAAATCGGTTGCATACTACTCAAATCATATGGTAAGCAAAATAATATGGTTTACATGAAGTTATCACATAGTAGTTTCCCTCAAAATTCAACTTTACACTCTATTGAGCTGAATGCATTACTTTCCTTTCTATGCATTTTGAGTTATGGATGTGTACATAACTACTCAGGGTGAGGTGGAACGGTATAAATATTGCATGCATCCTACTCAGAGCCATGAAATACTCAAATGCAAGGTGAATTCAGGAAGCTACCTCATAACATTTAGAGTGGAACAGTAAATATCTTTGTTTAGTTCTGTAAATGGTAATGTTCCATTGTGTAGAAAAGTTGAAGTTACTAAAAGTAACTTCTCCAACCTTGCTAGCACACTCATAAAATTGGTTGCATACTACTCTAAATCGTATGGTAAGCAAAATAATAAGGTTTACATCAAGTTATCACATAGTAGTTTCCCGCAAAATTCATCTCTACACTCTATTGAGCTGAATGCATTACTTTCTATTCTATGCATTTTGATTTATGGATGTGTACATAACTACTCAGGGTGAGGTGGAACGGTATAAATATTGCATGTATCCTACTCAGAGGCATGAAATACTCAAATGCAAGGTGAATTCAGGAAGCTACCTCTTAACATTTAGAGTGGAACAGTAAATATCTTTGTTAAGTTCTGTAAACGGTAATGTTCCTTTGTGTAAAAAAGTTGAAGTTACTAAAAGTAACTTCTCGAACATTGGTAACACACTCATAAAATCGGTTGCATACTACTGTAAGTGATGTGGTAAGTAAAATAATAAGGTTTACATCAAGTTATCAGATAGTAGTTTCCCGCAAAATTCAACTTTACACTCTATTGAGCTGAATGCATTACTTCCTATTCTATGCATTTTGATTTATGGATGTGTACATAACCACTCAGGGTGAGGTGGAACGGTATAAATATTGCATGTATCCTACTCAGAGCCATGGAATACTCAAATGCAAGGTGAATTCAGGAAGCTACCTCATAACATTTAGAGTGGAACAGTAAAAATCTTTGTTTAGTTCTGTAAACGGTAATGTTCCATTGTGTAAAAAAGTTGAAGTTACTAAAAGTAACTTCTCCAACATTGGTAGCACACTCATAAAATCGGTTGCATACTACTCTAAATCGTATGGTAAGCAAAATAATATGGTTTACATGAAGTTATCACATAGTAGTTTCCCGCAAAATTCAACTTTACACTCTATTGAGCTGAATGCATTACTTTCTATTCTATGCATTTTGAGTTATGGATGTGTACATAACTACTCAGGGTGAGGTGGAACGGTATAAATATTGCATGTATCCTACTCAGAGCCATGAAATACTCAAATGCAAGGTAAATTCATGAAGCTACCTCATAACATTTAGAGTGGAACAGTAAATATCTTTGTTTAGTTCTGTAAATGGTAATGTTCCATTGTGTAGAAAAGTTGAAGTTACTAAAAGTAACTTCTCCAACCTTGGTAGCACACTCATAAAATCGTTTGCATACTACTCTAAGTGATGTGGTAAGTAAAATAATAAGGTTTACATCAAGTTATCACATAGTAGTTTCCCGCAAAATTCAACTTTACACTCTATTGAGCTGAATGCATTACTTCCTATTCTATGCATTTTGATTTATGGATGTGTACATAACCACTCAGGGTGAGGTGGAACGGTATAAATATTGCATGTATCCTACTCAGAGCCATGGAATACTCAAATGCAAGGTGAATTCAGGAAGCTACCTCCTAACATTTAGAGTGGAACAGTAAATATCTTTGTTTAGTTCTGTAAATGGTAATGTTCCATTGTGTAGAAAAGTTGAAGTTACTAAAACTAACTTCTCCAACCTTGGTAGCACACTCATAAAATTGGTTGCATACTACTCTAAATCGTATGGTAAGCAAAATAATAAGGTTTACATCAAGTTATCACATAGTAGTTTCCCGCAAAATTCATCTCTACACTATTGAGCTGAATGCATTACTTTCTATTCTATGCATTTTGATTTATGGATGTGTACATAACTACTCAGGGTGAGGTGGAACGGTATAAATACTGCATGTATCCTAATCAGAGCCATGAAATACTCAAATGCAAGGTGAATTCAGGAAGCTACCTCTTAACATTTAGAGTGGAACAGTTAATATCTTTGTTAAGTTCTGTAAACCGTAATGTTCCATTCTGTAAAAAAGTTGAAGTTACTAAAAGTAACTTCTCCAACATTGGTAGCACACTCATAAAATCGGTTGCATACTACTCAAATCATATGGTAAGCAAAATAATATGGTTTACATGAAGTTATCACATAGTAGTTTCCCTCAAAATTCAACTTTACACTCTATTGAGCTGAATGCATTACTTCTTATTCTATGCATTTTGAGTTATGGATGTGTACATAACTACTCAGGGTGAGGTGGAACGGTATAAATATTGCATGCATCCTACTCAGAGCCATGAAATACTCAAATGCAAGGTGAATTCAGGAAGCTACCTCATAACATTTAGAGTGGAACAGTAAATATCTTTGTTTAGTTCTGTAAATGGTAATGTTCCATTGTGTAGAAAAGTTGAAGTTACTAAAAGTAACTTCTCCAACCTTGGTAGCACACTCATAAAATTGGTTGCATACTACTCTAAATCGGATGGTAAGCAAAATAATAAGGTTTACATCAAGTTATCAGATAGTAGTTTCCCGCAAAATTCAACTTTACACTCTATTGAGCTGAATGCATTACTTCCTATTCTATGCATTTTGATTTATGGATGTGTACATAACCACTCAGGGTGAGGTGGAACGGTATAAATATTGCATGTATCCTACTCAGAGCCATGGAATACTCAAATGCAAGGTGAATTCAGGAAGCTACCTCATAACATTTAGAGTGGAACAGTAAAAATCTTT
This sequence comes from Hemitrygon akajei, assembly GCF_048418815.1. Classification (NCBI taxonomy): domain Eukaryota; kingdom Metazoa; phylum Chordata; class Chondrichthyes; order Myliobatiformes; family Dasyatidae; genus Hemitrygon; species Hemitrygon akajei. Next base: position 108,807,596 of record NC_133129.1, on the reverse strand, counting down.
GTTTAGTTCTGTAAACGGTAATGTTCCATTGTGTAAAAAAGTTGAAGTTACTAAAAGTAACTTCTCCAACATTGGTAGCACACTCATAAAATCGGTTGCAATCTACTCTAAATCATATGGTAAGCAAAATAATATGGTTTACATGAAGTTATCACATAGTAGTTTCCCGCAAAATTCAACTTTACACTCTATTGAGCTGAATGCATTACTTTCTATTCTATGCATTTTGAGTTATGGATGTGTACATAACTACTCAGGGTGAGGTGGAACGGTATAAATATTGCATGTATCCTACTCAGAGCCATGAAATACTCAAATGCAAGGTAAATTCAGGAAGCTACCTCATAACATTTAGAGTGGAACAGTAAATATCTTTGTTTAGTTCTGTAAATGGTAATGTTCCATTGTGTAGAAAAGTTGAAGTTACTAAAAGTAACTTCTCCAACCTTGCTAGCACACTCATAAAATTGGTTGCATACTACTCTAAATCGTATGGTAAGCAAAATAATAAGGTTTACATCAAGTTATCACATAGTAGTTTCCCGCAAAATTCATCTCTACACTCTATTGAGCTGAATGCATTACTTTCTATTCTATGCATTTTGATTTATGGATGTGTACATAACTACTCAGGGTGAGGTGGAACGGTATAAATATTGCATGTATCCTACTCAGAGGCATGAAATACTCAAATGCAAGGTGAATTCAGGAAGCTACCTCTTAACATTTAGAGTGGAACAGTAAATATCTTTGTTTAGTTCTGTAAACGGTAATGTTCCATTGTGTAAAAAAGTTGAAGTTACTAAAAGTAACTTCTCCAACATTGGTAGCACACTCATAAAATCGGTTGCATACTACTCTAAATCGTATGGTAAGCAAAATAATATGGTTTACATGAAGTTATCACATAGTAGTTTCCCGCAAAATTCAACTTTACACTCTATTGAGCTGAATGCATTACTTTCTATTCTATGCATTTTGAGTTATGGATGTGTACATAACTACTCAGGGTGAGGTGGAACGGTATAAATATTGCATGTATCCTACTCAGAGCCATGAAATACTCAAATGCAAGGTAAATTCATGAAGCTACCTCATAACATTTAGAGTGGAACAGTAAATATCTTTGTTTAGTTCTGTAAATGGTAATGTTCCATTGTGTAGAAAAGTTGAAGTTACTAAAAGTAACTTCTCCAACCTTGGTAGCACACTCATAAAATCGTTTGCATACTACTCTAAGTGATGTGGTAAGTAAAATAATAAGGTTTACATCAAGTTATCACATAGTAGTTTCCCGCAAAATTCAACTTTACACTCTATTGAGCTGAATGCATTACTTCCTATTCTATGCATTTTGATTTATGGATGTGTACATAACCACTCAGGGTGAGGTGGAACGGTATAAATATTGCATGTATCCTACTCAGAGCCATGGAATACTCAAATGCAAGGTGAATTCAGGAAGCTACCTCCTAACATTTAGAGTGGAACAGTAAATATCTTTGTTTAGTTCTGTAAATGGTAATGTTCCATTGTGTAGAAAAGTTGAAGTTACTAAAACTAACTTCTCCAACCTTGGTAGCACACTCATAAAATTGGTTGCATACTACTCTAAATCGTATGGTAAGCAAAATAATAAGGTTTACATCAAGTTATCACATAGTAGTTTCCCGCAAAATTCATCTCTACACTATTGAGCTGAATGCATTACTTTCTATTCTATGCATTTTGATTTATGGATGTGTACATAACTACTCAGGGTGAGGTGGAACGGTATAAATACTGCATGTATCCTAATCAGAGCCATGAAATACTCAAATGCAAGGTGAATTCAGGAAGCTACCTCTTAACATTTAGAGTGGAACAGTAAATATCTTTGTTAAGTTCTGTAAACCGTAATGTTCCATTCTGTAAAAAAGTTGAAGTTACTAAAAGTAACTTCTCCAACATTGGTAGCACACTCATAAAATCGGTTGCATACTACTCAAATCATATGGTAAGCAAAATAATATGGTTTACATGAAGTTATCACATAGTAGTTTCCCTCAAAATTCAACTTTACACTCTATTGAGCTGAATGCATTACTTCTTATTCTATGCATTTTGAGTTATGGATGTGTACATAACTACTCAGGGTGAGGTGGAACGGTATAAATATTGCATGCATCCTACTCAGAGCCATGAAATACTCAAATGCAAGGTGAATTCAGGAAGCTACCTCATAACATTTAGAGTGGAACAGTAAATATCTTTGTTTAGTTCTGTAAATGGTAATGTTCCATTGTGTAGAAAAGTTGAAGTTACTAAAAGTAACTTCTCCAACCTTGGTAGCACACTCATAAAATTGGTTGCATACTACTCTAAATCGGATGGTAAGCAAAATAATAAGGTTTACATCAAGTTATCAGATAGTAGTTTCCCGCAAAATTCAACTTTACACTCTATTGAGCTGAATGCATTACTTCCTATTCTATGCATTTTGATTTATGGATGTGTACATAACCACTCAGGGTGAGGTGGAACGGTATAAATATTGCATGTATCCTACTCAGAGCCATGGAATACTCAAATGCAAGGTGAATTCAGGAAGCTACCTCTTAACATTTAGAGTGGAACAGTTAATATCTTTGTTAAGTTCTGTAAACCGTAATGTTCCATTCTGTAAAAAAGTTGAAGTTACTAAAAGTAACTTCTCCAACATTGGTAGCACACTCATAAAATCGGTTGCATACTACTCAAATCATATGGTAAGCAAAATAATATGGTTTACATGAAGTTATCACATAGTAGTTTCCCTCAAAATTCAACTTTACACTCTATTGAGCTGAATGCATTACTTCTTATTCTATGCATTTTGAGTTATGGATGTGTACATAACTACTCAGGGTGAGGTGGAACGGTATAAATATTGCATGCATCCTACTCAGAGCCATGAAATACTCAAATGCAAGGTGAATTCAGGAAGCTACCTCATAACATTTAGAGTGGAACAGTAAATATCTTTGTTTAGTTCTGTAAATGGTAATGTTCCATTGTGTAGAAAAGTTGAAGTTACTAAAAGTAACTTCTCCAACCTTGGTAGCACACTCATAAAATTGGTTGCATACTACTCTAAATCGGATGGTAAGCAAAATAATAAGGTTTACATCAAGTTATCAGATAGTAGTTTCCCGCAAAATTCAACTTTACACTCTATTGAGCTGAATGCATTACTTCCTATTCTATGCATTTTGATTTATGGATGTGTACATAACCACTCAGGGTGAGGTGGAACGGTATAAATATTGCATGTATCCTACTCAGAGCCATGGAATACTCAAATGCAAGGTGAATTCAGGAAGCTACCTCATAACATTTAGAGTGGAACAGTAAAAATCTTTGTTTAGTTCTGTAAACGGTAATGTTCCATTGTGTAAAAAAGTTGAAGTTACTAAAAGTAACTTCTCCAACATTGGTAGCACACTCATAAAATCGGTTGCAATCTACTCTAAATCATATGGTAAGCAAAATAATATGGTTTACATGAAGTTATCACATAGTAGTTTCCCGCAAAATTCAACTTTACACTCTATTGAGCTGAATGCATTACTTTCTATTCTATGCATTTTGAGTTATGGATGTGTACATAACTACTCAGGGTGAGGTGGAACGGTATAAATATTGCATGTATCCTACTCAGAGCCATGAAATACTCAAATGCAAGGTAAATTCAGGAAGCTACCTCATAACATTTAGAGTGGAACAGTAAATATCTTTGTTTAGTTCTGTAAATGGTAATGTTCCATTGTGTAGAAAAGTTGAAGTTACTAAAAGTAACTTCTCCAACCTTGCTAGCACACTCATAAAATTGGTTGCATACTACTCTAAATCGTATGGTAAGCAAAATAATAAGGTTTACATCAAGTTATCACATAGTAGTTTCCCGCAAAATTCATCTCTACACTCTATTGAGCTGAATGCATTACTTTCTATTCTATGCATTTTGATTTATGGATGTGTACATAACTACTCAGGGTGAGGTGGAACGGTATAAATATTGCATGTATCCTACTCAGAGGCATGAAATACTCAAATGCAAGGTGAATTCAGGAAGCTACCTCTTAACATTTAGAGTGGAACAGTAAATATCTTTGTTTAGTTCTGTAAACGGTAATGTTCCATTGTGTAAAAAAGTTGAAGTTACTAAAAGTAACTTCTCCAACATTGGTAGCACACTCATAAAATCGGTTGCATACTACTCTAAATCGTATGGTAAGCAAAATAATATGGTTTACATGAAGTTATCACATAGTAGTTTCCCGCAAAATTCAACTTTACACTCTATTGAGCTGAATGCATTACTTTCTATTCTATGCATTTTGAGTTATGGATGTGTACATAACTACTCAGGGTGAGGTGGAACGGTATAAATATTGCATGTATCCTACTCAGAGCCATGAAATACTCAAATGCAAGGTAAATTCATGAAGCTACCTCATAACATTTAGAGTGGAACAGTAAATATCTTTGTTTAGTTCTGTAAATGGTAATGTTCCATTGTGTAGAAAAGTTGAAGTTACTAAAAGTAACTTCTCCAACCTTGGTAGCACACTCATAAAATCGTTTGCATACTACTCTAAGTGATGTGGTAAGTAAAATAATAAGGTTTACATCAAGTTATCACATAGTAGTTTCCCGCAAAATTCAACTTTACACTCTATTGAGCTGAATGCATTACTTCCTATTCTATGCATTTTGATTTATGGATGTGTACATAACCACTCAGGGTGAGGTGGAACGGTATAAATATTGCATGTATCCTACTCAGAGCCATGGAATACTCAAATGCAAGGTGAATTCAGGAAGCTACCTCCTAACATTTAGAGTGGAACAGTAAATATCTTTGTTTAGTTCTGTAAATGGTAATGTTCCATTGTGTAGAAAAGTTGAAGTTACTAAAACTAACTTCTCCAACCTTGGTAGCACACTCATAAAATTGGTTGCATACTACTCTAAATCGTATGGTAAGCAAAATAATAAGGTTTACATCAAGTTATCACATAGTAGTTTCCCGCAAAATTCATCTCTACACTATTGAGCTGAATGCATTACTTTCTATTCTATGCATTTTGATTTATGGATGTGTACATAACTACTCAGGGTGAGGTGGAACGGTATAAATACTGCATGTATCCTAATCAGAGCCATGAAATACTCAAATGCAAGGTGAATTCAGGAAGCTACCTCTTAACATTTAGAGTGGAACAGTAAATATCTTTGTTAAGTTCTGTAAACCGTAATGTTCCATTCTGTAAAAAAGTTGAAGTTACTAAAAGTAACTTCTCCAACATTGGTAGCACACTCATAAAATCGGTTGCATACTACTCAAATCATATGGTAAGCAAAATAATATGGTTTACATGAAGTTATCACATAGTAGTTTCCCTCAAAATTCAACTTTACACTCTATTGAGCTGAATGCATTACTTCTTATTCTATGCATTTTGAGTTATGGATGTGTACATAACTACTCAGGGTGAGGTGGAACGGTATAAATATTGCATGCATCCTACTCAGAGCCATGAAATACTCAAATGCAAGGTGAATTCAGGAAGCTACCTCATAACATTTAGAGTGGAACAGTAAATATCTTTGTTTAGTTCTGTAAATGGTAATGTTCCATTGTGTAGAAAAGTTGAAGTTACTAAAAGTAACTTCTCCAACCTTGGTAGCACACTCATAAAATTGGTTGCATACTACTCTAAATCGGATGGTAAGCAAAATAATAAGGTTTACATCAAGTTATCAGATAGTAGTTTCCCGCAAAATTCAACTTTACACTCTATTGAGCTGAATGCATTACTTCCTATTCTATGCATTTTGATTTATGGATGTGTACATAACCACTCAGGGTGAGGTGGAACGGTATAAATATTGCATGTATCCTACTCAGAGCCATGGAATACTCAAATGCAAGGTGAATTCAGGAAGCTACCTCATAACATTTAGAGTGGAACAGTAAAAATCTTTGTTTAGTTCTGTAAACGGTAATGTTCCATTGTGTAAAAAAGTTGAAGTTACTAAAAGTAACTTCTCCAACATTGGTAGCACACTCATAAAATCGGTTGCAATCTACTCTAAATCATATGGTAAGCAAAATAATATGGTTTACATGAAGTTATCACATAGTAGTTTCCCGCAAAATTCAACTTTACACTCTATTGAGCTGAATGCATTACTTTCTATTCTATGCATTTTGAGTTATGGATGTGTACATAACTACTCAGGGTGAGGTGGAACGGTATAAATATTGCATGTATCCTACTCAGAGCCATGAAATACTCAAATGCAAGGTAAATTCAGGAAGCTACCTCATAACATTTAGAGTGGAACAGTAAATATCTTTGTTTAGTTCTGTAAATGGTAATGTTCCATTGTGTAGAAAAGTTGAAGTTACTAAAAGTAACTTCTCCAACCTTGCTAGCACACTCATAAAATTGGTTGCATACTACTCTAAATCGTATGGTAAGCAAAATAATAAGGTTTACATCAAGTTATCACATAGTAGTTTCCCGCAAAATTCATCTCTACACTCTATTGAGCTGAATGCATTACTTTCTATTCTATGCATTTTGATTTATGGATGTGTACATAACTACTCAGGGTGAGGTGGAACGGTATAAATATTGCATGTATCCTACTCAGAGGCATGAAATACTCAAATGCAAGGTGAATTCAGGAAGCTACCTCTTAACATTTAGAGTGGAACAGTAAATATCTTTGTTAAGTTCTGTAAACGGTAATGTTCCTTTGTGTAAAAAAGTTGAAGTTACTAAAAGTAACTTCTCGAACATTGGTAACACACTCATAAAATCGGTTGCATACTACTCTAAGTGATGTGGTAAGTAAAATAATAAGGTTTACATCAAGTTATCAGATAGTAGTTTCCCGCAAAATTCAACTTTACACTCTATTGAGCTGAATGCATTACTTCCTATTCTATGCATTTTGATTTATGGATGTGTACATAACCACTCAGGGTGAGGTGGAACGGTATAAATATTGCATGTATCCTACTCAGAGCCATGGAATACTCAAATGCAAGGTGAATTCAGGAAGCTACCTCATAACATTTAGAGTGGAACAGTAAAAATCTTTGTTTAGTTCTGTAAACGGTAATGTTCCATTGTGTAAAAAAGTTGAAGTTACTAAAAGTAACTTCTCCAACATTGGTAGCACACTCATAAAATCGGTTGCATACTACTCTAAATCGTATGGTAAGCAAAATAATATGGTTTACATGAAGTTATCACATAGTAGTTTCCCGCAAAATTCAACTTTACACTCTATTGAGCTGAATGCATTACTTTCTATTCTATGCATTTTGAGTTATGGATGTGTACATAACTACTCAGGGTGAGGTGGAACGGTATAAATATTGCATGTATCCTACTCAGAGCCATGAAATACTCAAATGCAAGGTAAATTCAGGAAGCTACCTCATAACATTTAGAGTGGAACAGTAAATATCTTTGTTTAGTTCTGTAAATGGTAATGTTCCATTGTGTAGAAAAGTTGAAGTTACTAAAAGTAACTTCTCCAACCTTGGTAGCACACTCATAAAATCGTTTGCATACTACTCTAAGTGATGTGGTAAGTAAAATAATAAGGTTTACATCAAGTTATCACATAGTAGTTTCCCGCAAAATTCAACTTTACACTCTATTGAGCTGAATGCATTACTTCCTATTCTATGCATTTTGATTTATGGATGTGTACATAACCACTCAGGGTGAGGTGGAACGGTATAAATATTGCATGTATCCTACTCAGAGCCATGGAATACTCAAATGCAAGGTGAATTCAGGAAGCTACCTCCTAACATTTAGAGTGGAACAGTAAATATCTTTGTTTAGTTCTGTAAATGGTAATGTTCCATTGTGTAGAAAAGTTGAAGTTACTAAAACTAACTTCTCCAACCTTGGTAGCACACTCATAAAATTGGTTGCATACTACTCTAAATCGTATGGTAAGCAAAATAATAAGGTTTACATCAAGTTATCACATAGTAGTTTCCCGCAAAATTCATCTCTACACTATTGAGCTGAATGCATTACTTTCTATTCTATGCATTTTGATTTATGGATGTGTACATAACTACTCAGGGTGAGGTGGAACGGTATAAATACTGCATGTATCCTAATCAGAGCCATGAAATACTCAAATGCAAGGTGAATTCAGGAAGCTACCTCTTAACATTTAGAGTGGAACAGTAAATATCTTTGTTAAGTTCTGTAAACCGTAATGTTCCATTCTGTAAAAAAGTTGAAGTTACTAAAAGTAACTTCTCCAACATTGGTAGCACACTCATAAAATCGGTTGCATACTACTCAAATCATATGGTAAGCAAAATAATATGGTTTACATGAAGTTATCACATAGTAGTTTCCCTCAAAATTCAACTTTACACTCTATTGAGCTGAATGCATTACTTTCTATTCTATGCATTTTGAGTTATGGATGTGTACATAACTACTCAGGGTGAGGTGGAACGGTATAAATATTGCATGCATCCTACTCAGAGCCATGAAATACTCAAATGCAAGGTGAATTCAGGAAGCTACCTCATAACATTTAGAGTGGAACAGTAAATATCTTTGTTTAGTTCTGTAAATGGTAATGTTCCATTGTGTAGAAAAGTTGAAGTTACTAAAAGTAACTTCTCGAACATTGGTAACACACTCATAAAATCGGTTGCATACTACTCTAAGTGATGTGGTAAGTAAAATAATAAGGTTTACATCAAGTTATCAGATAGTAGTTTCCCGCAAAATTCAACTTTACACTCTATTGAGCTGAATGCATTACTTCCTATTCTATGCATTTTGATTTATGGATGTGTACATAACCACTCAGGGTGAGGTGGAACGGTATAAATATTGCATGTATCCTACTCAGAGCCATGGAATACTCAAATGCAAGGTGAATTCAGGAAGCTACCTCATAACATTTAGAGTGGAACAGTAAAAATCTTTGTTTAGTTCTGTAAACGGTAATGTTCCATTGTGTAAAAAAGTTGAAGTTACTAAAAGTAACTTCTCCAACATTGGTAGCACACTCATAAAATCGGTTGCATACTACTCTAAATCGTATGGTAAGCAAAATAATATGGTTTACATGAAGTTATCACATAGTAGTTTCCCGCAAAATTCAACTTTACACTCTATTGAGCTGAATGCATTACTTTCTATTCTATGCATTTTGAGTTATGGATGTGTACATAACTACTCAGGGTGAGGTGGAACGGTATAAATATTGCATGTATCCTACTCAGAGCCATGAAATACTCAAATGCAAGGTAAATTCAGGAAGCTACCTCATAACATTTAGAGTGGAACAGTAAATATCTTTGTTTAGTTCTGTAAATGGTAATGTTCCATTGTGTAGAAAAGTTGAAGTTACTAAAAGTAACTTCTCCAACCTTGGTAGCACACTCATAAAATCGTTTGCATACTACTCTAAGTGATGTGGTAAGTAAAATAATAAGGTTTACATCAAGTTATCACATAGTAGTTTCCCGCAAAATTCAACTTTACACTCTATTGAGCTGAATGCATTACTTCCTATTCTATGCATTTTGATTTATGGATGTGTACATAACCACTCAGGGTGAGGTGGAACGGTATAAATATTGCATGTATCCTACTCAGAGCCATGGAATACTCAAATGCAAGGTGAATTCAGGAAGCTACCTCCTAACATTTAGAGTGGAACAGTAAATATCTTTGTTTAGTTCTGTAAATGGTAATGTTCCATTGTGTAGAAAAGTTGAAGTTACTAAAACTAACTTCTCCAACCTTGGTAGCACACTCATAAAATTGGTTGCATACTACTCTAAATCGTATGGTAAGCAAAATAATAAGGTTTACATCAAGTTATCACATAGTAGTTTCCCGCAAAATTCATCTCTACACTATTGAGCTGAATGCATTACTTTCTATTCTATGCATTTTGATTTATGGATGTGTACATAACTACTCAGGGTGAGGTGGAACGGTATAAATACTGCATGTATCCTAATCAGAGCCATGAAATACTCAAATGCAAGGTGAATTCAGGAAGCTACCTCTTAACATTTAGAGTGGAACAGTAAATATCTTTGTTAAGTTCTGTAAACCGTAATGTTCCATTCTGTAAAAAAGTTGAAGTTACTAAAAGTAACTTCTCCAACATTGGTAGCACACTCATAAAATCGGTTGCATACTACTCAAATCATATGGTAAGCAAAATAATATGGTTTACATGAAGTTATCACATAGTAGTTTCCCTCAAAATTCAACTTTACACTCTATTGAGCTGAATGCATTACTTTCTATTCTATGCATTTTGAGTTATGGATGTGTACATAACTACTCAGGGTGAGGTGGAACGGTATAAATATTGCATGCATCCTACTCAGAGCCATGAAATACTCAAATGCAAGGTGAATTCAGGAAGCTACCTCATAACATTTAGAGTGGAACAGTAAATATCTTTGTTTAGTTCTGTAAATGGTAATGTTCCATTGTGTAGAAAAGTTGAAGTTACTAAAAGTAACTTCTCCAACCTTGGTAGCACACTCATAAAATTGGTTGCATACTACTCTAAATCGGATGGTAAGCAAAATAATAAGGTTTACATCAAGTTATCACATAGTAGTTTCCCGCAAAATTCATCTCTACACTCTATTGAGCTGAATGCATTACTTTCTATTCTATGCATTTTGATTTATGGATGTGTACATAACCACTCAGGGTGAGGTGGAACGGTATAAATATTGCATGTATCCTACTCAGAGCCATGGAATACTCAAATGCAAGGTGAATTCAGGAAGCTACCTCATAACATTTAGAGTGGAACAGTAAATATCTTTGTTTAGTTCTGTAAACGGTAATGTTCCATTGTATAAAAAAGTTGAAGTTACTAAAACTAACTTCTCCAACCTTGGTAGCACACTCATAAAATTGGTTGCATACTACTCTAAATCGTATGGTAAGCAAAATAATAAGGTTTACATCAAGTTATCACATAGTAGTTTCACGCAAAATTCATCTCTACACTCTATTGAGCTGAATGCATTACTTTCTATTCTATGCATTTTGAGTTATGGATGTGTACATAACTACTCAGGGTGAGGTGGAACGGTATAAATATTGCATGTATCCTAATCAGAGCCATGAAATACTCAAATGCAAGGTGAATTCAGGAAGCTACCTCTTAACATTTAGAGTGGAACAGTAAATATCTTTGTTAAGTTCTGTAAACCGTAATGTTTCATTGTGTAAAAAAGTTGAAGTTACTAAAAGTAACTTCTCGAACATTGGTAGCACACTCATAAAATCGGTTGCATACTACTCTAAGTGATGTGGTAAGTAAAATAATAAGGTTTACATCAAGTTATCACATAGTAGTTTCCCGCAAAATTCAACTTTATACTCTATTGAGCTGAATGCATTACTTTCTATTCTATGCATTTTGATTTATGGATGTGTACATAACCACTCAGGGTGAGGTGGAACGGTATAAATATTGCATGTATCCTACTCAGAGCCATGGAATACTCAAATGCAAGGTGAATTCAGGAAGCTAACTCATAACATTTAGAGTGGAACAGTAAAAATCTTTGTTTAGTTCTGTAAACGGTAATGTTCCATTGTGTAAAAAAGTTGAAGTTACTAAAAGTAACTTCTCCAACATTGGTAGCACACTCACAAAATCGGTTGCATACTACTCTAAATCATATGGTAAGCAAAATAATATGGTTTACATGAAGTTATCACATAGTAGTTTCCCTCAAAATTCAACTTTACACTCTATTGAGCTGAATGCATTACTTTCCATTCTATGCATTTTGAGTTATGGATGTGTACATAACTACTCAGGGTGCGGTGGAACGGTATAAATATTGCATGTATCCTACTCAGAGCCATGAAATACTCAAATGCAAGGTGAATTCAGGAAGCTACCTCATAACATTTAGAGTGGAACAGTAAATATCTTTGTTTAGTTCTGTAAATGGTAATGTTCTATTGTGCAGAAAAGTTGAAGTTACTAAAAGTAACTTCTCCAACCTTGGTAGCACACTCATAAAATTGGTTGCATACTACTCTAAATCGAATGGTAAGCAAAATAATGTTTACATCAAGTTATCACATAGTAGTTTCCCGCAAAATTCATCTCTACACTCTATTGAGCTGAATGCATTACTTTCTATTCTATGCATTTTGATTTATGGATGTGTACATAACTACTCAGGGTGAGGTGGAACGGGATAAATATTGCATGTATCCTACTCAGAGGCATGAAATACTCAAATGCAAGGTGAATTCAGGAAGCTACCTCTTAACATTTAGAGTGGAACAGTAAATATCTTTGTTAAGTTCTGTAAACGGTAATGTTCCTTTGTGTAAAAAAGTTGAAGTTACTAAAAGTAACTTCTCGAACATTGGTAACACACTCATAAAATCGGTTGCATACTACTCTAAGTGATGTGGTAAGTAAAATAATAAGGTTTACATCAAGTTATCACATAGTAGTTTCCCGCAAAATTCAACTTTACACTCTATTGAGCTGAATGCATTACTTCTTATTCTATGCATTTTGATTTATGGATGTGTACATAACTACTCAGGGTGAGGTGGAACGGTATAAATATTGCATGTATCCTAATCAGAGCCATGAAATACTCAAATGCAAGGTGAATTCAGGAAGCTACCTCTTAACATTTAGAGTGGAACAGTAAATATCTTTGTTAAGTTCTGTAAACCGTAATGTTCCATTGTGTAAAAAAGTTGAAGTTACTAAAAGTAACTTCTCGAACATTGGTAGCACACTCATAAAATCGGTTGCATACTACTCTAAGTGATGTGGTAAGTAAAATAATAAGGTTTACATCAAGTTATCACATAGTAGTTTCCCGCAAAATTCAACTTTACACTCTATTGAGCTGAATGCATTACTTTCTATTCTATGCATTTTGATTTATGGATGTGTACATAACTACTCAGGGTGAGGTGGAACGGTATAAATATTGCATGTATCCTAATCAGAGCCATGAAATACTCAAATGCAAGGTGAATTCAGGAAGCTACCTCTTAACATTTAGAGTGGAACAGTAAATATCTTTGTTAAGTTCTGTAAACCGTAATGTTTCATTGTGTAAAAAGGTTGAAGTTACTAAAAGTAACTTCTCGAACATTGGTAGCACACTCATAAAATCGGTTGCATACTACTCTAAGTGATGTGGTAAGTAAAATAATAAGGTTTACATCAAGTTATCACATAGTAGTTTCCCGCAAAATTCAACTTTATACTCTATTGAGCTGAATGCATTACTTTCTATTCTATGCATTTTGATTTATGGATGTGTACATAACCACTCAGGGTGAGGTGGAACGGTATAAATATTGCATGTATCCTACTCAGAGCCATGGAATACTCAAATGCAAGGTGAATTCAGGAAGCTAACTCATAACATTTAGAGTGGAACAGTAAAAATCTTTGTTTAGTTCTGTAAACGGTAATGTTCCATTGTGTAAAAAAGTTGAAGTTACTAAAAGTAACTTCTCCAACATTGGTAGCACACTCACAAAATCGGTTGCATACTACTCTAAATCATATGGTAAGCAAAATAATATGGTTTACATGAAGTTATCACATAGTAGTTTCCCTCAAAATTCAACTTTACACTCTATTGAGCTGAATGCATTACTTTCCATTCTATGCATTTTGAGTTATGGATGTGTACATAACTACTCAGGGTGCGGTGGAACGGTATAAATATTGCATGTATCCTACTCAGAGCCATGAAATACTCAAATGCAAGGTGAATTCAGGAAGCTACCTCATAACATTTAGAGTGGAACAGTAAATATCTTTGTTTAGTTCTGTAAATGGTAATGTTCTATTGTGCAGAAAAGTTGAAGTTACTAAAAGTAACTTCTCCAACCTTGGTAGCACACTCATAAAATTGGTTGCATACTACTCTAAATCGAATGGTAAGCAAAATAATGTTTACATCAAGTTATCACATAGTAGTTTCCCGCAAAATTCATCTCTACACTCTATTGAGCTGAATGCATTACTTTCTATTCTATGCATTTTGATTTATGGATGTGTACATAACTACTCAGGGTGAGGTGGAACGGGATAAATATTGCATGTATCCTACTCAGAGGCATGAAATACTCAAATGCAAGGTGAATTCAGGAAGCTACCTCTTAACATTTAGAGTGGAACAGTAAATATCTTTGTTAAGTTCTGTAAACGGTAATGTTCCTTTGTGTAAAAAAGTTGAAGTTACTAAAAGTAACTTCTCGAACATTGGTAACACACTCATAAAATCGGTTGCATACTACTCTAAGTGATGTGGTAAGTAAAATAATAAGGTTTACATCAAGTTATCACATAGTAGTTTCCCGCAAAATTCAACTTTACACTCTATTGAGCTGAATGCATTACTTCTTATTCTATGCATTTTGATTTATGGATGTGTACATAACTACTCAGGGTGAGGTGGAACGGTATAAATATTGCATGTATCCTAATCAGAGCCATGAAATACTCAAATGCAAGGTGAATTCAGGAAGCTACCTCTTAACATTTAGAGTGGAACAGTAAATATCTTTGTTAAGTTCTGTAAACCGTAATGTTCCATTGTGTAAAAAAGTTGAAGTTACTAAAAGTAACTTCTCGAACATTGGTAGCACACTCATAAAATCGGTTGCATACTACTCTAAGTGATGTGGTAAGTAAAATAATAAGGTTTACATCAAGTTATCACATAGTAGTTTCCCGCAAAATTCAACTTTACACTCTATTGAGCTGAATGCATTACTTTCTATTCTATGCATTTTGATTTATGGATGTGTACATAACCACTCAGGGTGAGGTGGAACGGTATAAATATTGCATGTATCCTACTCAGAGGCATGAAATACTCAAATGCAAGGTGAATTCAGGAAGCTACCTCTTAACATTTAGAGTGGAACAGTAAATATCTTTGTTAAGTTCTGTAAACGGTAATGTTCCTTTGTGTAAAAAAGTTGAAGTTACTAAAAGTAACTTCTCGAACATTGGTAACACACTCATAAAATCGGTTGCATACTACTCTAAGTGATGTGGTAAGTAAAATAATAAGGTTTACATCAAGTTATCACATAGTAGTTTCCCGCAAAATTCAACTTTACACTCTATTGAGCTGAATGCATTACTTCTTATTCTATGCATTTTGATTTATGGATGTGTACATAACCACTCAGGGTGAGGTGAAACGGTATAAATATTGCATGTATCCTACTCAGAGCCATGGAATACTCAAATGCAAGGTGAATTCAGGAAGCTACCTCCTAACATTTAGAGTGGAACAGTAAATATCTTTGTTTAGTTCTGTAAACGGTAATGTTCCATTGTATAAAAAAGTTGAAGTTACTAAAAGTAACTTCTCCAACCTTGGTAGCACACTCATAAAATCGTTTGCATACTACTCTAAGTGATGTGGTAAGTAAAATAATAAGGTTTACATCAAGTTATCACATAGTAGTTTCCCGCAAAATTCAACTTTACACTCTATTGAGCTGAATGCATTACTTCCTATTCTATGCATTTTGATTTATGGATGTGTACATAACCACTCAGGGTGAGGTGGAACGGTATAAATATTGCATGTATCCTACTCAGAGCCATGGAATACTCAAATGCAAGGTGAATTCAGGAAGCTACCTCCTAACATTTAGAGTGGAACAGTAAATATCTTTGTTTAGTTCTGTAAATGGTAATGTTCCATTGTGTAGAAAAGTTGAAGTTACTAAAAGTAACTTCTCCAACCTTGGTAGCACACTCATAAAATTGGTTGCATACTACTCTAAATCGGATGGTAAGCAAAATAATAAGGTTTACATCAAGTTATCACATAGTAGTTTCCCGCAAAATTCATCTCTACACTCTATTGAGCTGAATGCATTACTTTCTATTCTATGCATTTTGATTTATGGATGTGTACATAACCACTCAGGGTGAGGTGGAACGGTATAAATATTGCATGTATCCTACTCAGAGCCATGGAATACTCAAATGCAAGGTGAATTCAGGAAGCTACCTCCTAACATTTAGAGTGGAACAGTAAATATCTTTGTTTAGTTCTGTAAACGGTAATGTTCCATTGTATAAAAAAGTTGAAGTTACTAAAACTAACTTCTCCAACCTTGGTAGCACACTCATAAAATTGGTTGCATACTACTCTAAATCGTATGGTAAGCAAAATAATAAGGTTTACATCAAGTTATCACATAGTAGTTTCACGCAAAATTCATCTCTACACTCTATTGAGCTGAATGCATTACTTTCTATTCTATGCATTTTGAGTTATGGATGTGTACATAACTACTCAGGGTGAGGTGGAACGGTATAAATATTGCATGTATCCTAATCAGAGCCATGAAATACTCAAATGCAAGGTGAATTCAGGAAGCTACCTCTTAACATTTAGAGTGGAACAGTAAATATCTTTGTTAAGTTCTGTAAACCGTAATGTTCCATTGTGTAAAAAAGTTGAAGTTACTAAAAGTAACTTCTCGAACATTGGTAGCACACTCATAAAATCGGTTGCATACTACTCTAAGTGATGTGGTAAGTAAAATAATAAGGTTTACATCAAGTTATCACATAGTAGTTTCCCGCAAAATTCAACTTTATACTCTATTGAGCTGAATGCATTACTTTCTATTCTATGCATTTTGATTTATGGATGTGTACATAACCACTCAGGGTGAGGTGGAACGGTATAAATATTGCATGTATCCTACTCAGAGCCATGGAATACTCAAATGCAAGGTGAATTCAGGAAGCTAACTCATAACATTTAGAGTGGAACAGTAAAAATCTTTGTTTAGTTCTGTAAACGGTAATGTTCCATTGTGTAAAAAAGTTGAAGTTACTAAAAGTAACTTCTCCAACATTGGTAGCACACTCACAAAATCGGTTGCATACTACTCTAAATCATATGGTAAGCAAAATAATATGGTTTACATGAAGTTATCACATAGTAGTTTCCCTCAAAATTCAACTTTACACTCTATTGAGCTGAATGCATTACTTTCCATTCTATGCATTTTGAGTTATGGATGTGTACATAACTACTCAGGGTGAGGTGGAACGGTATAAATATTGCATGTATCCTACTCAGAGCCATGAAATACTCAAATGCAAGGTGATTTCAGGAAGCTACCTCATAACATTTAGAGTGGAACAGTAAATATCTTTGTTTAGTTCTGTAAATGGTAATGTTCTATTGTGCAGAAAAGTTGAAGTTACTAAAAGTAACTTCTCCAACCTTGGTAGCACACTCATAAAATTGGTTGCATACTACTCTAAATCGAATGGTAAGCAAAATAATGTTTACATCAAGTTATCACATAGTAGTTTCCCGCAAAATTCATCTCTACACTCTATTGAGCTGAATGCATTACTTTCTATTCTATGCATTTTGATTTATGGATGTGTACATAACTACTCAGGGTGAGGTGGAACGGGATAAATATTGCATGTATCCTACTCAGAGGCATGAAATACTCAAATGCAAGGTGAATTCAGGAAGCTACCTCTTAACATTTAGAGTGGAACAGTAAATATCTTTGTTAAGTTCTGTAAACGGTAATGTTCCTTTGTGTAAAAAAGTTGAAGTTACTAAAAGTAACTTCTCGAACATTGGTAACACACTCATAAAATCGGTTGCATACTACTCTAAATCGTATGGTAAGCAAAATAATAAGGTTTACATCAAGTTATCACATAGTAGTTTCCCGCAAAATTCATCTCTACACTCTATTGAGCTGAATGCATTACTTTCTATTCTATGCATTTTGATTTATGGATGTGTACATAACTACTCAGGGTGAGGTGGAACGGTATAAATATTGCATGTATCCTACTCAGAGGCATGAAATACTCAAATGCAAGGTGAATTCAGGAAGCTACCTCTTAACATTTAGAGTGGAACAGTAAATATCTTTGTTAAGTTCTGTAAACGGTAATGTTCCTTTGTGTAAAAAAGTTGAAGTTACTAAAAGTAACTTCTCGAACATTGGTAACACACTCATAAAATCGGTTGCATACTACTCTAAGTGATGTGGTAAGTAAAATAATAAGGTTTACATCAAGTTATCACATAGTAGTTTCCCGCAAAATTCAACTTTACACTCTATTGAGCTGAATGCATTACTTCTTATTCTATGCATTTTGATTTATGGATGTGTACATAACCACTCAGGGTGAGGTGAAACGGTATAAATATTGCATGTATCCTACTCAGAGCCATGGAATACTCAAATGCAAGGTGAATTCAGGAAGCTACCTCCTAACATTTAGAGTGGAACAGTAAATATCTTTGTTTAGTTCTGTAAACGGTAATGTTCCATTGTATAAAAAAGTTGAAGTTACTAAAACTAACTTCTCCAACCTTGGTAGCACACTCATAAAATTGGTTGCATACTACTCTAAATCGTATGGTAAGCAAAATAATAAGGTTTACATCAAGTTATCACATAGTAGTTTCCCGCAAAATTCATCTCTACACTCTATTGAGCTGAATGCATTACTTTCTATTCTATGCATTTTGATTTATGGATGTGTACATAACCACTCAGGGTGAGGTGGAACGGTATAAATATTGCATGTATCCTACTCAGAGGCATGAAATACTCAAATGCAAGGTGAATTCAGGAAGCTACCTCTTAACATTTAGAGTGGAACAGTAAATATTTTGTTAAGTTCTGTAAACCGTAATGTTCCATTGTGTAAAAAAGTTGAAGTTACTAAAAGTAACTTCTCGAACATTGGTAGCACACTCATAAAATCGGTTGCATACTACTCTAAGTGATGTGGTAAGTAAAATAATAAGGTTTACATCAAGTTATCACATAGTAGTTTCCCGCAAAATTCAACTTTATACTCTATTGAGCTGAATGCATTACTTTCTATTCTATGCATTTTGATTTATGGATGTGTACATAACCACTCAGGGTGAGGTGGAACGGTATAAATATTGCATGTATCCTACTCAGAGCCATGGAATACTCAAATGCAAGGTGAATTCAGGAAGCTACCTCCTAACATTTAGAGTGGAACAGTAAATATCTTTGTTTAGTTCTGTAAATGGTAATGTTCCATTGTGTAGAAAAGTTGAAGTTACTAAAACTAACTTCTCCAACCTTGGTAGCACACTCATAAAATTGGTTGCATACTACTCTAAATCGTATGGTAAGCAAAATAATAAGGTTTACATCAAGTTATCACATAGTAGTTTCCCGCAAAATTCATCTCTACACTATTGAGCTGAATGCATTACTTTCTATTCTATGCATTTTGATTTATGGATGTGTACATAACTACTCAGGGTGAGGTGGAACGGTATAAATACTGCATGTATCCTAATCAGAGCCATGAAATACTCAAATGCAAGGTGAATTCAGGAAGCTACCTCTTAACATTTAGAGTGGAACAGTAAATATCTTTGTTAAGTTCTGTAAACCGTAATGTTCCATTCTGTAAAAAAGTTGAAGTTACTAAAAGTAACTTCTCCAACATTGGTAGCACACTCATAAAATCGGTTGCATACTACTCAAATCATATGGTAAGCAAAATAATATGGTTTACATGAAGTTGTCACATAGTAGTTTCCCTCAAAATTCAACTTTACACTCTATTGAGCTGAATGCATTACTTTCTATTCTATGCATTTTGAGTTATGGATGTGTACATAACTACTCAGGGTGAGGTGGAACGGTATAAATATTGCATGCATCCTACTCAGAGCCATGAAATACTCAAATGCAAGGTGAATTCAGGAAGCTACCTCATAACATTTAGAGTGGAACAGTAAATATCTTTGTTTAGTTCTGTAAATGGTAATGTTCCATTGTGTAGAAAAGTTGAAGTTACTAAAAGTAACTTCTCCAACCTTGGTAGCACACTCATAAAATTGGTTGCATACTACTCTAAATCGGATGGTAAGCAAAATAATAAGGTTTACATCAAGTTATCACATAGTAGTTTCCCGCAAAATTCATCTCTACACTCTATTGAGCTGAATGCATTACTTTCTATTCTATGCATTTTGATTTATGGATGTGTACATAACCACTCAGGGTGAGGTGGAACGGTATAAATATTGCATGTATCCTACTCAGAGCCATGGAATACTCAAATGCAAGGTGAATTCAGGAAGCTACCTCCTAACATTTAGAGTGGAACAGTAAATATCTTTGTTTAGTTCTGTAAACGGTAATGTTCCATTGTATAAAAAAGTTGAAGTTACTAAAACTAACTTCTCCAACCTTGGTAGCACACTCATAAAATTGGTTGCATACTACTCTAAATCGTATGGTAAGCAAAATAATAAGGTTTACATCAAGTTATCACATAGTAGTTTCACGCAAAATTCATCTCTACACTCTATTGAGCTGAATGCATTACTTTCTATTCTATGCATTTTGAGTTATGGATGTGTACATAACTACTCAGGGTGAGATGGAACGGTATAAATATTGCATGTATCCTAATCAGAGCCATGAAATACTCAAATGCAAGGTGAATTCAGGAAGCTACCTCTTAACATTTAGAGTGGAACAGTAAATATCTTTGTTAAGTTCTGTAAACCGTAATGTTCCATTGTGTAAAAAAGTTGAAGTTACTAAAAGTAACTTCTCGAACATTGGTAGCACACTCATAAAATCGGTTGCATACTACTCTAAGTGATGTGGTAAGTAAAATAATAAGGTTTACATCAAGTTATCACATAGTAGTTTCCCGCAAAATTCAACTTTATACTCTATTGAGCTGAATGCATTACTTTCTATTCTATGCATTTTGATTTATGGATGTGTACATAACCACTCAGGGTGAGGTGGAACGGTATAAATATTGCATGTATCCTACTCAGAGCCATGGAATACTCAAATGCAAGGTGAATTCAGGAAGCTAACTCATAACATTTAGAGTGGAACAGTAAAAATCTTTGTTTAGTTCTGTAAACGGTAATGTTCCATTGTGTAAAAAAGTTGAAGTTACTAAAAGTAACTTCTCCAACATTGGTAGCACACTCACAAAATCGGTTGCATACTACTCTAAATCATATGGTAAGCAAAATAATATGGTTTACATGAAGTTATCACATAGTAGTTTCCCTCAAAATTCAACTTTACACTCTATTGAGCTGAATGCATTACTTTCCATTCTATGCATTTTGAGTTATGGATGTGTACATAACTACTCAGGGTGAGGTGGAACGGTATAAATATTGCATGTATCCTACTCAGAGCCATGAAATACTCAAATGCAAGGTGAATTCAGGAAGCTACCTCATAACATTTAGAGTGGAACAGTAAATATCTTTGTTTAGTTCTGTAAATGGTAATGTTCTATTGTGCAGAAAAGTTGAAGTTACTAAAAGTAACTTCTCCAACCTTGGTAGCACACTCATAAAATTGGTTGCATACTACTCTAAATCGAATGGTAAGCAAAATAATGTTTACATCAAGTTATCACATAGTAGTTTCCCGCAAAATTCATCTCTACACTCTATTGAGCTGAATGCATTACTTTCTATTCTATGCATTTTGAGTTATGGATGTGTACATAACTACTCAGGGTGAGGTGGAACGGTATAAATATTGCATGTATCCTAATCAGAGCCATGAAATACTCAAATGCAAGGTGAATTCAGGAAGCTACCTCTTAACATTTAGAGTGGAACAGTAAATATCTTTGTTAAGTTCTGTAAACCGTAATGTTCCATTGTGTAAAAAAGTTGAAGTTACTAAAAGTAACTTCTCGAACATTGGTAGCACACTCATAAAATCGGTTGCATACTACTCTAAGTGATGTGGTAAGTAAAATAATAAGGTTTACATCAAGTTATCACATAGTAGTTTCCCGCAAAATTCAACTTTATACTCTATTGAGCTGAATGCATTACTTTCTATTCTATGCATTTTGATTTATGGATGTGTACATAACCACTCAGGGTGAGGTGGAACGGTATAAATATTGCATGTATCCTACTCAGAGCCATGGAATACTCAAATGCAAGGTGAATTCAGGAAGCTAACTCATAACATTTAGAGTGGAACAGTAAAAATCTTTGTTTAGTTCTGTAAACGGTAATGTTCCATTGTGTAAAAAAGTTGAAGTTACTAAAAGTAACTTCTCCAACATTGGTAGCACACTCACAAAATCGGTTGCATACTACTCTAAATCATATGGTAAGCAAAATAATATGGTTTACATGAAGTTATCACATAGTAGTTTCCCTCAAAATTCAACTTTACACTCTATTGAGCTGAATGCATTACTTTCCATTCTATGCATTTTGAGTTATGGATGTGTACATAACTACTCAGGGTGAGGTGGAACGGTATAAATATTGCATGTATCCTACTCAGAGCCATGAAATACTCAAATGCAAGGTGAATTCAGGAAGCTACCTCATAACATTTAGAGTGGAACAGTAAATATCTTTGTTTAGTTCTGTAAATGGTAATGTTCTATTGTGCAGAAAAGTTGAAGTTACTAAAAGTAACTTCTCCAACCTTGGTAGCACACTCACAAAATCGGTTGCATACTACTCTAAATCATATGGTAAGCAAAATAATATGGTTTACATGAAGTTATCACATAGTAGTTTCCCTCAAAATTCAACTTTACACTCTATTGAGCTGAATGCATTACTTTCCATTCTATGCATTTTGAGTTATGGATGTGTACATAACTACTCAGGGTGAGGTGGAACGGTATAAATATTGCATGTATCCTACTCAGAGCCATGAAATACTCAAATGCAAGGTGAATTCAGGAAGCTACCTCATAACATTTAGAGTGGAACAGTAAATATCTTTGTTTAGTTCTGTAAATGGTAATGTTCTATTGTGCAGAAAAGTTGAAGTTACTAAAAGTAACTTCTCCAACCTTGGTAGCACACTCATAAAATTGGTTGCATACTACTCTAAATCGAATGGTAAGCAAAATAATGTTTACATCAAGTTATCACATAGTAGTTTCCCGCAAAATTCATCTCTACACTCTATTGAGCTGAATGCATTACTTTCTATTCTATGCATTTTGATTTATGGATGTGTACATAACTACTCAGGGTGAGGTGGAACGGGATAAATATTGCATGTATCCTACTCAGAGGCATGAAATACTCAAATGCAAGGTGAATTCAGGAAGCTACCTCTTAACATTTAGAGTGGAACAGTAAATATCTTTGTTAAGTTCTGTAAACGGTAATGTTCCTTTGTGTAAAAAAGTTGAAGTTACTAAAAGTAACTTCTCGAACATTGGTAACACACTCATAAAATCGGTTGCATACTACTCTAAATCGTATGGTAAGCAAAATAATAAGGTTTACATCAAGTTATCACATAGTAGTTTCCCGCAAAATTCATCTCTACACTCTATTGAGCTGAATGCATTACTTTCTATTCTATGCATTTTGATTTATGGATGTGTACATAACTACTCAGGGTGAGGTGGAACGGTATAAATATTGCATGTATCCTACTCAGAGGCATGAAATACTCAAATGCAAGGTGAATTCAGGAAGCTACCTCTTAACATTTAGAGTGGAACAGTAAATATCTTTGTTAAGTTCTGTAAACGGTAATGTTCCTTTGTGTAAAAAAGTTGAAGTTACTAAAAGTAACTTCTCGAACATTGGTAACACACTCATAAAATCGGTTGCATACTACTCTAAGTGATGTGGTAAGTAAAATAATAAGGTTTACATCAAGTTATCACATAGTAGTTTCCCGCAAAATTCAACTTTACACTCTATTGAGCTGAATGCATTACTTCTTATTCTATGCATTTTGATTTATGGATGTGTACATAACCACTCAGGGTGAGGTGAAACGGTATAAATATTGCATGTATCCTACTCAGAGCCATGGAATACTCAAATGCAAGGTGAATTCAGGAAGCTACCTCCTAACATTTAGAGTGGAACAGTAAATATCTTTGTTTAGTTCTGTAAACGGTAATGTTCCATTGTATAAAAAAGTTGAAGTTACTAAAACTAACTTCTCCAACCTTGGTAGCACACTCATAAAATTGGTTGCATACTACTCTAAATCGTATGGTAAGCAAAATAATAAGGTTTACATCAAGTTATCACATAGTAGTTTCCCGCAAAATTCATCTCTACACTCTATTGAGCTGAATGCATTACTTTCTATTCTATGCATTTTGATTTATGGATGTGTACATAACCACTCAGGGTGAGGTGGAACGGTATAAATATTGCATGTATCCTACTCAGAGGCATGAAATACTCAAATGCAAGGTGAATTCAGGAAGCTACCTCTTAACATTTAGAGTGGAACAGTAAATATTTTGTTAAGTTCTGTAAACCGTAATGTTCCATTGTGTAAAAAAGTTGAAGTTACTAAAAGTAACTTCTCGAACATTGGTAGCACACTCATAAAATCGGTTGCATACTACTCTAAGTGATGTGGTAAGTAAAATAATAAGGTTTACATCAAGTTATCACATAGTAGTTTCCCGCAAAATTCAACTTTATACTCTATTGAGCTGAATGCATTACTTTCTATTCTATGCATTTTGATTTATGGATGTGTACATAACCACTCAGGGTGAGGTGGAACGGTATAAATATTGCATGTATCCTACTCAGAGCCATGGAATACTCAAATGCAAGGTGAATTCAGGAAGCTAACTCATAACATTTAGAGTGGAACAGTAAAAATCTTTGTTTAGTTCTGTAAACGGTAATGTTCCATTGTGTAAAAAAGTTGAAGTTACTAAAAGTAACTTCTCCAACATTGGTAGCACACTCACAAAATCGGTTGCATACTACTCTAAATCATATGGTAAGCAAAATAATATGGTTTACATGAAGTTATCACATAGTAGTTTCCCTCAAAATTCAACTTTACACTCTATTGAGCTGAATGCATTACTTTCCATTCTATGCATTTTGAGTTATGGATGTGTACATAACTACTCAGGGTGAGGTGGAACGGTATAAATATTGCATGTATCCTACTCAGAGCCATGAAATACTCAAATGCAAGGTGAATTCAGGAAGCTACCTCATAACATTTAGAGTGGAACAGTAAATATCTTTGTTTAGTTCTGTAAATGGTAATGTTCTATTGTGCAGAAAAGTTGAAGTTACTAAAAGTAACTTCTCCAACCTTGGTAGCACACTCATAAAATTGGTTGCATACTACTCTAAATCGAATGGTAAGCAAAATAATGTTTACATCAAGTTATCACATAGTAGTTTCCCGCAAAATTCATCTCTACACTCTATTGAGCTGAATGCATTACTTTCTATTCTATGCATTTTGAGTTATGGATGTGTACATAACTACTCAGGGTGAGGTGGAACGGTATAAATATTGCATGTATCCTAATCAGAGCCATGAAATACTCAAATGCAAGGTGAATTCAGGAAGCTACCTCTTAACATTTAGAGTGGAACAGTAAATATCTTTGTTAAGTTCTGTAAACCGTAATGTTCCATTGTGTAAAAAAGTTGAAGTTACTAAAAGTAACTTCTCGAACATTGGTAGCACACTCATAAAATCGGTTGCATACTACTCTAAGTGATGTGGTAAGTAAAATAATAAGGTTTACATCAAGTTATCACATAGTAGTTTCCCGCAAAATTCAACTTTATACTCTATTGAGCTGAATGCATTACTTTCTATTCTATGCATTTTGATTTATGGATGTGTACATAACCACTCAGGGTGAGGTGGAACGGTATAAATATTGCATGTATCCTACTCAGAGCCATGGAATACTCAAATGCAAGGTGAATTCAGGAAGCTAACTCATAACATTTAGAGTGGAACAGTAAAAATCTTTGTTTAGTTCTGTAAACGGTAATGTTCCATTGTGTAAAAAAGTTGAAGTTACTAAAAGTAACTTCTCCAACATTGGTAGCACACTCACAAAATCGGTTGCATACTACTCTAAATCATATGGTAAGCAAAATAATATGGTTTACATGAAGTTATCACATAGTAGTTTCCCTCAAAATTCAACTTTACACTCTATTGAGCTGAATGCATTACTTTCCATTCTATGCATTTTGAGTTATGGATGTGTACATAACTACTCAGGGTGAGGTGGAACGGTATAAATATTGCATGTATCCTACTCAGAGCCATGAAATACTCAAATGCAAGGTGAATTCAGGAAGCTACCTCATAACATTTAGAGTGGAACAGTAAATATCTTTGTTTAGTTCTGTAAATGGTAATGTTCTATTGTGCAGAAAAGTTGAAGTTACTAAAAGTAACTTCTCCAACCTTGGTAGCACACTCACAAAATCGGTTGCATACTACTCTAAATCATATGGTAAGCAAAATAATATGGTTTACATGAAGTTATCACATAGTAGTTTCCCTCAAAATTCAACTTTACACTCTATTGAGCTGAATGCATTACTTTCCATTCTATGCATTTTGAGTTATGGATGTGTACATAACTACTCAGGGTGAGGTGGAACGGTATAAATATTGCATGTATCCTACTCAGAGCCATGAAATACTCAAATGCAAGGTGAATTCAGGAAGCTACCTCATAACATTTAGAGTGGAACAGTAAATATCTTTGTTTAGTTCTGTAAATGGTAATGTTCTATTGTGCAGAAAAGTTGAAGTTACTAAAAGTAACTTCTCCAACCTTGGTAGCACACTCATAAAATTGGTTGCATACTACTCTAAATCGAATGGTAAGCAAAATAATGTTTACATCAAGTTATCACATAGTAGTTTCCCGCAAAATTCATCTCTACACTCTATTGAGCTGAATGCATTACTTTCTATTCTATGCATTTTGATTTATGGATGTGTACATAACTACTCAGGGTGAGGTGGAACGGGATAAATATTGCATGTATCCTACTCAGAGGCATGAAATACTCAAATGCAAGGTGAATTCAGGAAGCTACCTCTTAACATTTAGAGTGGAACAGTAAATATCTTTGTTAAGTTCTGTAAACGGTAATGTTCCTTTGTGTAAAAAAGTTGAAGTTACTAAAAGTAACTTCTCGAACATTGGTAACACACTCATAAAATCGGTTGCATACTACTCTAAATCGTATGGTAAGCAAAATAATAAGGTTTACATCAAGTTATCACATAGTAGTTTCCCGCAAAATTCATCTCTACACTCTATTGAGCTGAATGCATTACTTTCTATTCTATGCATTTTGATTTATGGATGTGTACATAACTACTCAGGGTGAGGTGGAACGGTATAAATATTGCATGTATCCTACTCAGAGGCATGAAATACTCAAATGCAAGGTGAATTCAGGAAGCTACCTCTTAACATTTAGAGTGGAACAGTAAATATCTTTGTTAAGTTCTGTAAACGGTAATGTTCCTTTGTGTAAAAAAGTTGAAGTTACTAAAAGTAACTTCTCGAACATTGGTAACACACTCATAAAATCGGTTGCATACTACTCTAAGTGATGTGGTAAGTAAAATAATAAGGTTTACATCAAGTTATCACATAGTAGTTTCCCGCAAAATTCAACTTTACACTCTATTGAGCTGAATGCATTACTTCTTATTCTATGCATTTTGATTTATGGATGTGTACATAACCACTCAGGGTGAGGTGAAACGGTATAAATATTGCATGTATCCTACTCAGAGCCATGGAATACTCAAATGCAAGGTGAATTCAGGAAGCTACCTCCTAACATTTAGAGTGGAACAGTAAATATCTTTGTTTAGTTCTGTAAACGGTAATGTTCCATTGTATAAAAAAGTTGAAGTTACTAAAACTAACTTCTCCAACCTTGGTAGCACACTCATAAAATTGGTTGCATACTACTCTAAATCGTATGGTAAGCAAAATAATAAGGTTTACATCAAGTTATCACATAGTAGTTTCCCGCAAAATTCATCTCTACACTCTATTGAGCTGAATGCATTACTTTCTATTCTATGCATTTTGATTTATGGATGTGTACATAACTACTCAGGGTGAGGTGGAACGGTATAAATATTGCATGTATCCTACTCAGAGGCATGAAATACTCAAATGCAAGGTGAATTCAGGAAGCTACCTCTTAACATTTAGAGTGGAACAGTAAATATCTTTGTTAAGTTCTGTAAACGGTAATGTTCCTTTGTGTAAAAAAGTTGAAGTTACTAAAAGTAACTTCTCGAACATTGGTAACACACTCATAAAATCGGTTGCATACTACTCTAAGTGATGTGGTAAGTAAAATAATAAGGTTTACATCAAGTTATCACATAGTAGTTTCCCGCAAAATTCAACTTTACACTCTATTGAGCTGAATGCATTACTTCTTATTCTATGCATTTTGATTTATGGATGTGTACATAACCACTCAGGGTGAGGTGAAACGGTATAAATATTGCATGTATCCTACTCAGAGCCATGGAATACTCAAATGCAAGGTGAATTCAGGAAGCTACCTCCTAACATTTAGAGTGGAACAGTAAATATCTTTGTTTAGTTCTGTAAACGGTAATGTTCCATTGTATAAAAAAGTTGAAGTTACTAAAACTAACTTCTCCAACCTTGGTAGCACACTCATAAAATTGGTTGCATACTACTCTAAATCGTATGGTAAGCAAAATAATAAGGTTTACATCAAGTTATCACATAGTAGTTTCCCGCAAAATTCATCTCTACACTCTATTGAGCTGAATGCATTACTTTCTATTCTATGCATTTTGAGTTATGGATGTGTACATAACTACTCAGGGTGAGGTGGAACGGTATAAATATTGCATGTATCCTAATCAGAGCCATGAAATACTCAAATGCAAGGTGAATTCAGGAAGCTACCTCTTAACATTTAGAGTGGAACAGTAAAAATCTTTGTTTAGTTCTGTAAACGGTAATGTTCCATTGTGTAAAAAAGTTGAAGTTACTAAAAGTAACTTCTCCAACATTGGTAGCACACTCACAAAATCGGTTGCATACTACTCTAAATCATATGGTAAGCAAAATAATATGGTTTACATGAAGTTATCACATAGTAGTTTCCCTCAAAATTCAACTTTACACTCTATTGAGCTGAATGCATTACTTTCCATTCTATGCATTTTGAGTTATGGATGTGTACATAACTACTCAGGGTGAGGTGGAACGGTATAAATATTGCATGTATCCTACTCAGAGCCATGAAATACTCAAATGCAAGGTGAATTCAGGAAGCTACCTCATAACATTTAGAGTGGAACAGTAAATATCTTTGTTTAGTTCTGTAAATGGTAATGTTCTATTGTGCAGAAAAGTTGAAGTTACTAAAAGTAACTTCTCCAACCTTGGTAGCACACTCACAAAATCGGTTGCATACTACTCTAAATCATATGGTAAGCAAAATAATATGGTTTACATGAAGTTATCACATAGTAGTTTCCCTCAAAATTCAACTTTACACTCTATTGAGCTGAATGCATTACTTTCCATTCTATGCATTTTGAGTTATGGATGTGTACATAACTACTCAGGGTGAGGTGGAACGGTATAAATATTGCATGTATCCTACTCAGAGCCATGAAATACTCAAATGCAAGGTGAATTCAGGAAGCTACCTCATAACATTTAGAGTGGAACAGTAAATATCTTTGTTTAGTTCTGTAAATGGTAATGTTCTATTGTGCAGAAAAGTTGAAGTTACTAAAAGTAACTTCTCCAACCTTGGTAGCACACTCATAAAATTGGTTGCATACTACTCTAAATCGAATGGTAAGCAAAATAATGTTTACATCAAGTTATCACATAGTAGTTTCCCGCAAAATTCATCTCTACACTCTATTGAGCTGAATGCATTACTTTCTATTCTATGCATTTTGATTTATGGATGTGTACATAACTACTCAGGGTGAGGTGGAACGGGATAAATATTGCATGTATCCTACTCAGAGGCATGAAATACTCAAATGCAAGGTGAATTCAGGAAGCTACCTCTTAACATTTAGAGTGGAACAGTAAATATCTTTGTTAAGTTCTGTAAACGGTAATGTTCCTTTGTGTAAAAAAGTTGAAGTTACTAAAAGTAACTTCTCGAACATTGGTAACACACTCATAAAATCGGTTGCATACTACTCTAAATCGTATGGTAAGCAAAATAATAAGGTTTACATCAAGTTATCACATAGTAGTTTCCCGCAAAATTCATCTCTACACTCTATTGAGCTGAATGCATTACTTTCTATTCTATGCATTTTGATTTATGGATGTGTACATAACTACTCAGGGTGAGGTGGAACGGTATAAATATTGCATGTATCCTACTCAGAGGCATGAAATACTCAAATGCAAGGTGAATTCAGGAAGCTACCTCTTAACATTTAGAGTGGAACAGTAAATATCTTTGTTAA
Organism: Hemitrygon akajei; assembly: GCF_048418815.1. Lineage (NCBI taxonomy): Eukaryota > Metazoa > Chordata > Chondrichthyes > Myliobatiformes > Dasyatidae > Hemitrygon > Hemitrygon akajei. The sequence goes on along the minus strand of NC_133129.1, from coordinate 108,777,177 downwards.
GTTCTGTAAACGGTAATGTTCCTTTGTGTAAAAAAGTTGAAGTTACTAAAAGTAACTTCTCGAACATTGGTAACACACTCATAAAATCGGTTGCATACTACTCTAAGTGATGTGGTAAGTAAAATAATAAGGTTTACATCAAGTTATCACATAGTAGTTTCCCGCAAAATTCAACTTTACACTCTATTGAGCTGAATGCATTACTTCTTATTCTATGCATTTTGATTTATGGATGTGTACATAACCACTCAGGGTGAGGTGAAACGGTATAAATATTGCATGTATCCTACTCAGAGCCATGGAATACTCAAATGCAAGGTGAATTCAGGAAGCTACCTCCTAACATTTAGAGTGGAACAGTAAATATCTTTGTTTAGTTCTGTAAACGGTAATGTTCCATTGTATAAAAAAGTTGAAGTTACTAAAAGTAACTTCTCCAATCTTGGTAGCACACTCATAAAATTGGTTGCATACTACTCTAAATCGTATGGTAAGCAAAATAATAAGGTTTACATCAAGTTATCACATAGTAGTTTCCCGCAAAATTCATCTCTACACTCTATTGAGCTGAATGCATTACTTTCTATTCTATGCATTTTGATTTATGGATGTGTACATAACTACTCAGGGTGAGGTGGAACGGTATAAATATTGCATGTATCCTACTCAGAGGCATGAAATACTCAAATGCAAGGTGAATTCAGGAAGCTACCTCTTAACATTTAGAGTGGAACAGTAAATATCTTTGTTAAGTTCTGTAAACGGTAATGTTCCTTTGTGTAAAAAAGTTGAAGTTACTAAAAGTAACTTCTCGAACATTGGTAACACACTCATAAAATCGGTTGCATACTACTCTAAGTGATGTGGTAAGTAAAATAATAAGGTTTACATCAAGTTATCACATAGTAGTTTCCCGCAAAATTCAACTTTACACTCTATTGAGCTGAATGCATTACTTCTTATTCTATGCATTTTGATTTATGGATGTGTACATAACCACTCAGGGTGAGGTGAAACGGTATAAATATTGCATGTATCCTACTCAGAGCCATGGAATACTCAAATGCAAGGTGAATTCAGGAAGCTACCTCCTAACATTTAGAGTGGAACAGTAAATATCTTTGTTTAGTTCTGTAAACGGTAATGTTCCATTGTATAAAAAAGTTGAAGTTACTAAAACTAACTTCTCCAACCTTGGTAGCACACTCATAAAATTGGTTGCATACTACTCTAAATCGTATGGTAAGCAAAATAATAAGGTTTACATCAAGTTATCACATAGTAGTTTCCCGCAAAATTCATCTCTACACTCTATTGAGCTGAATGCATTACTTTCTATTCTATGCATTTTGAGTTATGGATGTGTACATAACTACTCAGGGTGAGGTGGAACGGTATAAATATTGCATGTATCCTAATCAGAGCCATGAAATACTCAAATGCAAGGTGAATTCAGGAAGCTACCTCATAACATTTAGAGTGGAACAGTAAATATCTTTGTTTAGTTCTGTAAATGGTAATGTTCCATTGTGTAGAAAAGTTGAAGTTACTAAAAGTAACTTCTCCAACCTTGGTAGCACACTCATAAAATTGGTTGCATACTACTCTAAATCGTATGGTAAGCAAAATAATAAGGTTTACATCAAGTTATCACATAGAAGTTTCCCGCAAAATTCATCTCTACACTCTATTGAGCTGAATGCATTACTTTCTATTCTATGCATTTTGATTTATGGATGTGTACATAACTACTCAGGGTGAGGTGGAACGGTATAAATATTTCATGTATCCTACTCAGAGGCATGAAATACTCAAATGCAAGGTGAATTCAGGAAGCTACCTCTTAACATTTAGAGTGGAACAGTAAATATCTTTGTTAAGTTCTGTAAACGGTAATGTTCCTTTGTGTAAAAAAGTTGAAGTTACTAAAAGTAACTTCTCGAACATTGGTAACACACTCATAAAATCGGTTGCATACTACTCTAGGTGATGTGGTAAGTAAAATAATAAGGTTTAAATCAAGTTATCACATAGTAGTTTCCCGCAAAATTCAACTTTACACTCTATTGAGCTGAATGCATTACTTCTTATTCTATGCATTTTGATTTATGGATGTGTACATAACCACTCAGGGTGAGGTGAAACGGTATAAATATTGCATGTATCCTACTCAGAGCCATGGAATACTCAAATGCAAGGTGAATTCAGGAAGCTACCTCATAACATTTAGAGTGGAACAGTAAAAATCTTTGTTTAGTTCTGTAAACGGTAATGTTCCATTGTGTAAAAAAGTTGAAGTTACTAAAAGTAACTTCTCCAACATTGGTAGCACACTCATAAAATCGGTTGCATACTACTCTAAATCATATGGTAAGCAAAATAATATGGTTTACATGAAGTTATCACATAGTAGTTTCCCGCAAAATTCAACTTTACACTCTATTGAGCTGAATGCATTACTTTCTATTCTATGCATTTTGAGTTATGGATGTGTACATAACTACTCAGGGTGAGGTGGAACGGTATAAATATTGCATGTATCCTACTCAGAGCCATGAAATACTCAAATGCAAGGTGAATTCAGGAAGCTACCTCATAACATTTAGAGTGTAACAGTAAAAATCTTTGTTTAGTTCTGTAAACGGTAATGTTCCATTGTATAAAAAAGTTGAAGTTACTAAAAGTAACTTCTCCAACCTTGGTAGCACACTCATAAAATTGGTTGCATACTACTCTAAATCGTATGGTAAGCAAAATAATAAGGTTTACATCAAGTTATCACATAGTAGTTTCCCGCAAAATTCATCTCTACACTCTATTGAGCTGAATGCATTACTTTCTATTCTATGCATTTTGATTTATGGATGTGTACATAACTACTCAGGGTGAGGTGGAACGGTATAAATATTGCATGTATCCTACTCAGAGCCATGGAATACTCAAATGGAAGGTGAATTCAGGAAGCTACCTCTTAACATTTAGAGTGGAACAGTAAATATCTTTGTTTAGTTCTGTAAACGGTAATGTTCCATTGTATAAAAAAGTTGAAGTTACTAAAAGTAACTTCTCCAATCTTGGTAGCACACTCATAAAATTGGTTGCATACTACTCTAAATCGTATGGTAAGCAAAATAATAAGGTTTACATCAAGTTATCACATAGTAGTTTCCCGCAAAATTCATCTCTACACTCTATTGAGCTGAATGCATTACTTTCTATTCTATGCATTTTGATTTATGGATGTGTACATAACTACTCAGGGTGAGGTGGAACGGTATAAATATTGCATGTATCCTACTCAGAGGCATGAAATACTCAAATGCAAGGTGAATTCAGGAAGCTACCTCTTAACATTTAGAGTGGAACAGTAAATATCTTTGTTAAGTTCTGTAAACGGTAATGTTCCTTTGTGTAAAAAAGTTGAAGTTACTAAAAGTAACTTCTCGAACATTGGTAACACACTCATAAAATCGGTTGCATACTACTCTAAGTGATGTGGTAAGTAAAATAATAAGGTTTACATCAAGTTATCACATAGTAGTTTCCCGCAAAATTCAACTTTACACTCTATTGAGCTGAATGCATTACTTCTTATTCTATGCATTTTGATTTATGGATGTGTACATAACCACTCAGGGTGAGGTGAAACGGTATAAATATTGCATGTATCCTACTCAGAGCCATGGAATACTCAAATGCAAGGTGAATTCAGGAAGCTACCTCCTAACATTTAGAGTGGAACAGTAAATATCTTTGTTTAGTTCTGTAAACGGTAATGTTCCATTGTATAAAAAAGTTGAAGTTACTAAAACTAACTTCTCCAACCTTGGTAGCACACTCATAAAATTGGTTGCATACTACTCTAAATCGTATGGTAAGCAAAATAATAAGGTTTACATCAAGTTATCACATAGTAGTTTCCCGCAAAATTCATCTCTACACTCTATTGAGCTGAATGCATTACTTTCTATTCTATGCATTTTGAGTTATGGATGTGTACATAACTACTCAGGGTGAGGTGGAACGGTATAAATATTGCATGTATCCTAATCAGAGCCATGAAATACTCAAATGCAAGGTGAATTCAGGAAGCTACCTCATAACATTTAGAGTGGAACAGTAAATATCTTTGTTTAGTTCTGTAAATGGTAATGTTCCATTGTGTAGAAAAGTTGAAGTTACTAAAAGTAACTTCTCCAACCTTGGTAGCACACTCATAAAATTGGTTGCATACTACTCTAAATCGTATGGTAAGCAAAATAATAAGGTTTACATCAAGTTATCACATAGAAGTTTCCCGCAAAATTCATCTCTACACTCTATTGAGCTGAATGCATTACTTTCTATTCTATGCATTTTGATTTATGGATGTGTACATAACTACTCAGGGTGAGGTGGAACGGTATAAATATTTCATGTATGCTACTCAGAGGCATGAAATACTCAAATGCAAGGTGAATTCAGGAAGCTACCTCTTAACATTTAGAGTGGAACAGTAAATATCTTTGTTAAGTTCTGTAAACGGTAATGTTCCTTTGTGTAAAAAAGTTGAAGTTACTAAAAGTAACTTCTCGAACATTGGTAACACACTCATAAAATCGGTTGCATACTACTCTAGGTGATGTGGTAAGTAAAATAATAAGGTTTAAATCAAGTTATCACATAGTAGTTTCCCGCAAAATTCAACTTTACACTCTATTGAGCTGAATGCATTACTTCTTATTCTATGCATTTTGATTTATGGATGTGTACATAACCACTCAGGGTGAGGTGAAACGGTATAAATATTGCATGTATCCTACTCAGAGCCATGGAATACTCAAATGCAAGGTGAATTCAGGAAGCTACCTCATAACATTTAGAGTGGAACAGTAAAAATCTTTGTTTAGTTCTGTAAACGGTAATGTTCCATTGTGTAAAAAAGTTGAAGTTACTAAAAGTAACTTCTCCAACATTGGTAGCACACTCATAAAATCGGTTGCATACTACTCTAAATCATATGGTAAGCAAAATAATATGGTTTACATGAAGTTATCACATAGTAGTTTCCCGCAAAATTCAACTTTACACTCTATTGAGCTGAATGCATTACTTTCTATTCTATGCATTTTGAGTTATGGATGTGTACATAACTACTCAGGGTGAGGTGGAACGGTATAAATATTGCATGTATCCTACTCAGAGCCATGGAATACTCAAATGGAAGGTGAATTCAGGAAGCTACCTCTTAACATTTAGAGTGGAACAGTAAATATCTTTGTTTAGTTCTGTAAACGGTAATGTTCCATTGTATAAAAAAGTTGAAGTTACTAAAAGTAACTTCTCCAATCTTGGTAGCACACTCATAAAATTGGTTGCATACTACTCTAAATCGTATGGTAAGCAAAATAATAAGGTTTACATCAAGTTATCACATAGTAGTTTCCCGCAAAATTCATCTCTACACTCTATTGAGCTGAATGCATTACTTTCTATTCTATGCATTTTGATTTATGGATGTGTACATAACTACTCAGGGTGAGGTGGAACGGTATAAATATTGCATGTATCCTACTCAGAGGCATGAAATACTCAAATGCAAGGTGAATTCAGGAAGCTACCTCTTAACATTTAGAGTGGAACAGTAAATATCTTTGTTAAGTTCTGTAAACGGTAATGTTCCTTTGTGTAAAAAAGTTGAAGTTACTAAAAGTAACTTCTCGAACATTGGTAACACACTCATAAAATCGGTTGCATACTACTCTAAGTGATGTGGTAAGTAAAATAATAAGGTTTACATCAAGTTATCACATAGTAGTTTCCCGCAAAATTCAACTTTACACTCTATTGAGCTGAATGCATTACTTCTTATTCTATGCATTTTGATTTATGGATGTGTACATAACCACTCAGGGTGAGGTGAAACGGTATAAATATTGCATGTATCCTACTCAGAGCCATGGAATACTCAAATGCAAGGTGAATTCAGGAAGCTACCTCCTAACATTTAGAGTGGAACAGTAAATATCTTTGTTTAGTTCTGTAAACGGTAATGTTCCATTGTATAAAAAAGTTGAAGTTACTAAAACTAACTTCTCCAACCTTGGTAGCACACTCAAAAAATTGGTTGCATACTACTCTAAATCGTATGGTAAGCAAAATAATAAGGTTTACATCAAGTTATCACATAGTAGTTTCCCGCAAAATTCATCTCTACACTCTATTGAGCTGAATGCATTACTTTCTATTCTATGCATTTTGAGTTATGGATGTGTACATAACTACTCAGGGTGAGGTGGAACGGTATAAATATTGCATGTATCCTAATCAGAGCCATGAAATACTCAAATGCAAGGTGAATTCAGGAAGCTACCTCTTAACATTTAGAGTGGAACAGTAAATATCTTTGTTAAGTTCTGTAAACCGTAATGTTCCATTGTGTAAAAAAGTTGAAGTTACTAAAAGTAACTTCTCGAACATTGGTAGCACACTCATAAAATCGGTTGCATACTACTCTAAGTGATGTGGTAAGTAAAATAATAAGGTTTACATCAAGTTATCAGATAGTAGTTTCCCGCAAAATTCAACTTTACACTCTATTGAGCTGAATGCATTACTTCTTATTCTATGCATTTTGATTTATGGATGTGTACATAACCACTCAGGGTGAGGTGAAACGGTATAAATATTGCATGTATCCTACTCAGAGCCATGGAATACTCAAATGCAAGGTGAATTCAGGAAGCTACCTCCTAACATTTAGAGTGGAACAGTAAATATCTTTGTTTAGTTCTGTAAACGGTAATGTTCCATTGTATAAAAAAGTTGAAGTTACTAAAACTAACTTCTCCAACCTTGGTAGCACACTCATAAAATTGGTTGCATACTACTCTAAATCGTATGGTAAGCAAAATAATAAGGTTTACATCAAGTTATCACATAGTAGTTTCCCGCAAAATTCATCTCTACACTCTATTGAGCTGAATGCATTACTTTCTATTCTATGCATTTTGAGTTATGGATGTGTACATAACTACTCAGGGTGAGGTGGAACGGTATAAATATTGCATGTATCCTACTCAGAGCCATGAAATACTCAAATGCAAGGTGAATTCAGGAAGCTACCTCTTAACATTTAGAGTGGAACAGTAAATATCTTTGTTAAGTTCTGTAAACGGTAATGTTCCTTTGTGTAAAAAAGTTGAAGTTACTAATAGTAACTTCTCGAACATTGGTAACACACTCATAAAATCGGTTGCATACTACTCTAAGTGATGTGGTAAGTAAAATAATAAGGTTTACATCAAGTTATCACATAGTAGTTTCCCGCAAAATTCAACTTTACACTCTATTGAGCTGAATGCATTACTTCTTATTCTATGCATTTTGATTTATAGATGTGTACATAACCACTCAGGGTGAGGTGGAACGGTATAAATATTGCATGTATCCTACTCAGAGCCATGGAATACTCAAATGCAAGGTGAATTCAGGAAGCTACCTCATAACATTTAGAGTGGAACAGTAAAAATCTTTGATTAGTTCTGTAAACGGTAATGTTCCATTGTGTAAAAAAGTTGAAGTTACTAAAAGTAACTTCTCCAACATTGGTAGCACACTCATAAAATCGGTTGCATACTACTCTAAATCATATGGTAAGCAAAATAATATGGTTTACATGAAGTTATCACATAGTAGTTTCCCGCAAAATTCAACTTTACACTCTATTGAGCTGAATGCATTACTTTCTATTCTATGCATTTTGAGTTATGGATGTGTACATAACTACTCAGGGTGAGGTGGAACGGTATAAATATTGCATGTATCCTACTCAGAGCCATGAAATACTCAAATGCAAGGTGAATTCAGGAAGCTACCTCATAACATTTAGAGTGTAACAGTAAAAATCTTTGTTTAGTTCTGTAAACGGTAATGTTCCATTGTATAAAAAAGTTGAAGTTACTAAAAGTAACTTCTCCAATCTTGGTAGCACACTCATAAAATTGGTTGCATACTACTCTAAATCGTATGGTAAGCAAAATAATGTTTACATCAAGTTATCACATAGTAGTTTCCCGCAAAATTCATCTCTACACTCTATTGAGCTGAATGCATTACTTTCTATTCTATGCATTTTGATTTATGGATGTGTACATAACTACTCAGGGTGAGGTGGAACGGTATAAATATTGCATGTATCCTACTCAGAACCATGGAATACTCAAATGGAAGGTGAATTCAGGAAGCTACCTCTTAACATTTAGAGTGGAACAGTAAATATCTTTGTTAAGTTCTGTAAACGGTAATGTTCCATTGTGTAAAAAAGTTGAAGTTACTAAAAGTAACTCCTCCAACATTGGTAGCACACTCATAAAATCGGTTGCATACTACTCTAAATCATATGGTAAGCAAAATAATATGGTTTACATGAAGTTATCACATAGTAGTTTCCCTCAAAATTCAACTTTACACTCTATTGAGCTGAATGCATTACTTTCTATTCTATGCATTTTGAGTTATGGATGTGTACATAACTACTCAGGGTGAGGTGGAACGGTATAAATATTGCATGTATCCTACTCAGAGCCATGAAATACTCAAATGCAAGGTGAATTCAGGAAGCTACCTCATAACATTTAGAGTGGAACAGTAAATATCTTTGTTTAGTTCTGTAAATGGTAATGTTCCATTGTGTAGAAAAGTTGAAGTTACTAAAAGTAACTTCTCCAATCTTGGTAGCACACTCATAAAATTGGTTGCATACTACTCTAAATCGTATGGTAAGCAAAATAATGTTTACATCAAGTTATCACATAGTAGTTTCCCGCAAAATTCATCTCTACACTCTATTGATCTGAATGCATTACTTTCTATTCTATGCATTTTGATTTATGGATGTGTACATAACTACTCAGTGTGAGGTGGAACGGTATAAATATTGCATGTATCCTACTCAGAGGCATGATATACTCAAATGCAAGGTGAATTCAGGAAGCTACCTCTTAACATTTAGAGTGGAACAGTAAATATCTTTGTTAAGTTCTGTAAACGGTAATGTTCCATTGTGTAAAAAAGTTGAAGTTACTAAAAGTAACTCCTCCAACATTGGTAGCACACTCATAAAATCGGTTGCATACTACTCTAAATCATATGGTAAGCAAAATAATAAGGTTTACATCAAGTTATCACATAGTAGTTTCCCGCAAAATTCAACTTTATACTCTATTGAGCTGAATGCATTACTTTCTATTCTATGCATTTTGATTTATGGATGTGTACATAACCACTCAGGGTGAGGTGGAACGGTATAAATATTGCATGTATCCTACTCAGAGCCATGGAATACTCAAATGCAAGGTGAATTCAGGAAGCTAACTCATAACATTTAGAGTGGAACAGTAAAAATCTTTGTTTAGTTCTGTAAACGGTAATGTTCCATTGTGTAAAAAAGTTGAAGTTACTAAAAGTAACTTATCCAACCTTGGTAGCACACTCATAAAATTGGTTGCATACTACTCTAAATCGTATGGTAAGCAAAATAATGTTTACATCAAGTTATCACATAGTAGTTTCCCGCAAAATTCATCTCTACACTCTATTGAGCTGAATGCATTACTTTCTATTCTATGCATTTTGAGTTATGGATGTGTACATAACTACTCAGGGTGAGGTGGAATGGTATAAATATTGCATGTATCCTAATCAGAGCCATGAAATACTCAAATGCAAGGTGAATTCAGGAAGCTACCTCATAACATTTAGAGTGGAACAGTAAATATCTTTGTTTAGTTCTGTAAATGGTAATGTTCCATTGTGTAGAAAAGTTGAAGTTACTAAAAGTAACTTCTCCAACCTTGGTAGCACACTCATAAAATTTGTTGCATACTACTCTAAATCGTATGGTAAGCAAAATAATAAGGTTTACATCAAGTTATCACATAGAAGTTTCCCGCAAAATTCATCTCTACACTCTATTGAGCTGAATGCATTACTTTCTATTCTATGCATTTTGATTTATGGATGTGTACATAACTACTCAGGGTGAGGTGGAACGGTATAAATATTGCATGTATCCTACTCAGAGGCATGAAATACTCAAATGCAAGGTGAATTCAGGAAGCTACCTCTTAACATTTAGAGTGGAACAGTAAATATCTTTGTTAAGATCTGTAAACGGTAATGTTCCTTTGTGTAAAAAAGTTGAAGTTACTAAAAGTAACTTCTCGAACATTGGTAACACACTCATAAAATCGGTTGCATACTACTCTAGGTGATGTGGTAAGTAAAATAATAAGGTTTAAATCAAGTTATCACATAGTAGTTTCCCGCAAAATTCAACTTTACACTCTATTGAGCTGAATGCATTACTTCTTATTCTATGCATTTTGATTTATGGATGTGTACATAACCACTCAGGGTGAGGTGAAACGGTATAAATATTGCATGTATCCTACTCAGAGCCATGGAATACTCAAATGCAAGGTGAATTCAGGAAGCTACCTCATAACATTTAGAGTGGAACAGTAAAAATCTTTGTTTAGTTCTGTAAACGGTAATGTTCCATTGTGTAAAAAAGTTGAAGTTACTAAAAGTAACTTCTCCAACATTGGTAGCACACTCATAAAATCGGTTGCATACTACTCTAAATCATATGGTAAGCAAAATAATATGGTTTACATGAAGTTATCACATAGTAGTTTCCCGCAAAATTCAACTTTACACTCTATTGAGCTGAATGCATTACTTTCTATTCTATGCATTTTGAGTTATGGATGTGTACATAACTACTCAGGGTGAGGTGGAACGGTATAAATATTGCATGTATCCTACTCAGAGCCATGAAATACTCAAATGCAAGGTGAATTCAGGAAGCTACCTCATAACATTTAGAGTGTAACAGTAAAAATCTTTGTTTAGTTCTGTAAACGGTAATGTTCCATTGTATAAAAAAGTTGAAGTTACTAAAAGTAACTTCTCCAACCTTGGTAGCACACTCATAAAATTGGTTGCATACTACTCTAAATCGTATGGTAAGCAAAATAATAAGGTTTACATCAAGTTATCACATAGTAGTTTCCCGCAAAATTCATCTCTACACTCTATTGAGCTGAATGCATTACTTTCTATTCTATGCATTTTGATTTATGGATGTGTACATAACCACTCAGGGTGAGGTGGAACGGTATAAATATTGCATGTATCCTACTCAGAGCCATGAAATACTCAAATGCAAGGTGAATTCAGGAAGCTACCTCATAACATTTAGAGTGGAACAGTAAATATCTTTGTTTAGTTCTGTAAATGGTAATGTTCTATTGTGCAGAAAAGTTGAAGTTACTAAAAGTAACTTATCCAACCTTGGTAGCACACTCATAAAATTGGTTGCATACTACTCTAAATCGTATGGTAAGCAAAATAATAAGGTTTACATCAAGTTATCACATAGTAGTTTCCCGCAAAATTCATCTCTACACTCTATTGAGCTGAATGCATTACTTTCTATTCTATGCATTTTGAGTTATGGATGTGTACATAACTACTCAGGGTGAGGTGGAACGGTATAAATATTGCATGTATCCTAATCAGAGCCATGAAATACTCAAATGCAAGGTGAATTCAGGAAGCTACCTCATAACATTTAGAGTGGAACAGTAAATATCTTTGTTTAGTTCTGTAAATGGTAATGTTCCATTGTGTAGAAAAGTTGAAGTTACTAAAAGTAACTTCTCCAACCTTGGTAGCACACTCATAAAATTGGTTGCATACTACACTAAATCGTATCGTAAGCAAAATAATAAGGTTTACATCAAGTTATCACATAGTAGTTTCCCGCAAAATTCATCTCTACACTCTATTGAGCTGAATGCATTACTTTCTATTCTATGCATTTTGATTTATGGATGAGTACATAACTACTCAGGGTGAGGTGGAACGGTATAAATATTGCATGTATTCTACTCAGAGGCATGAAATACTCAAATGCAAGGTGAATTCAGGAAGCTACCTCTTAACATTTAGAGTGGAACAGTAAATATCTTTGTTAAGTTCTGTAAACGGTAATGTTCCTTTGTGTAAAAAAGTTGAAGTTACTAAAAGTAACTTCTCGAACATTGGTAACACACTCATAAAATCGGTTGCATACTACTCTAAGTGATGTGGTAAGTAAAATAATAAGGTTTACATCAAGTTATCACATAGTAGTTTCCCGCAAAATTCAACTTTACACTCTATTGAGCTGAATGCATTACTTCTTATTCTATGCATTTTGATTTATAGATGTGTACATAACCACTCAGGGTGAGGTGGAACGGTATAAATAATGCATGTATCCTACTCAGAGCCATGGAATACTCAAATGCAAGGTGAATTCAGGAAGCTACCTCATAACATTTAGAGTGGAACAGTAAAAATCTTTGATTAGTTCTGTAAACGGTAATGTTCCATTGTGTAAAAAAGTTGAAGTTACTAAAAGTAACTTCTCCAACATTGGTAGCACACTCATAAAATCGGTTGCATACTACTCTAAATCATATGGTAAGCAAAATAATATGGTTTACATGAAGTTATCACATAGTAGTTTCCCGCAAAATTCAACTTTACACTCTATTGAGCTGAATGCATTACTTTCTATTCTATGCATTTTGAGTTATGGATGTGTACATAACTACTCAGGGTGAGGTGGAACGGTATAAATATTGCATGTATCCTACTCAGAGCCATGAAATACTCAAATGCAAGGTGAATTCAGGAAGCTACCTCATAACATTTAGAGTGTAACAGTAAAAATCTTTGTTTAGTTCTGTAAACGGTAATGTTCCATTGTATAAAAAAGTTGAAGTTACTAAAAGTAACTTCTCCAACCTTGGTAGCACACTCATAAAATTGGTTGCATACTACTCTAAATCGTATGGTAAGCAAAATAATAAGGTTTACATCAAGTTATCACATAGTAGTTTCCCGCAAAATTCATCTCTACACTCTATTGAGCTGAATGCATTACTTTCTATTCTATGCATTTTGATTTATGGATGTGTACATAACTACTCAGGGTGAGGTGGAACGGTATAAATATTGCATGTATCCTACTCAGAGCCATGGAATACTCAAATGGAAGGTGAATTCAGGAAGCTACCTCTTAACATTTAGAGTGGAACAGTAAATATCTTTGTTTAGTTCTGTAAACGGTAATGTTCCATTGTATAAAAAAGTTGAAGTTACTAAAAGTAACTTCTCCAATCTTGGTAGCACACTCATAAAATTGGTTGCATACTACTCTAAATCGTATGGTAAGCAAAATAATGTTTACATCAAGTTATCACATAGTAGTTTCCCGCAAAATTCATCTCTACACTCTATTGAGCTGAATGCATTACTTTCTATTCTATGCATTTTGATTTATGGATGTGTACATAACTACTCAGGGTGAGGTGGAACGGTATAAATATTGCATGTATCCTACTCAGAACCATGGAATACTCAAATGGAAGGTGAATTCAGGAAGCTACCTCTTAACATTTAGAGTGGAACAGTAAATATCTTTGTTTAGTTCTGTAAACGGTAATGTTCCATTGTATAAAAAAGTTGAAGTTACTAAAAGTAACTTCTCCAATCTTGGTAGCACACTCATAAAATTGGTTGCATACTACTCTAAATCGTATGGTAAGCAAAATAATGTTTACATCAAGTTATCACATAGTAGTTTCCCTCAAAATTCAACTTTACACTCTATTGAGCTGAATGCATTACTTTCTATTCTATGCATTTTGAGTTATGGATGTGTACATAACTACTCAGGGTGAGGTGGAACGGTATAAATATTGCATGTATCCTACTCAGAGCCATGAAATACTCAAATGCAAGGTGAATTCAGGAAGCTACCTCATAACATTTAGAGTGGAACAGTAAAAATCTTTGTTTAGTTCTGTAAACGGTAATGTTCCATTGTGTAAAAAAGTTGAAGTTACTAAAAGTAACTTCTCCAACATTGGTAGCACACTCATAAAATCGGTTGCATACTACTCTAAATCATATGGTAAGCAAAATAATATGGTTTACATGAAGTTATCACATAGTAGTTTCCCGCAAAATTCAACTTTACACTCTATTGAGCTGAATGCATTACTTTCTATTCTATGCATTTTGAGTTATGGATGTGTACATAACTACTCAGGGTGAGGTGGAACGGTATAAATATTGCATGTATCCTACTCAGAGCCATGAAATACTCAAATGCAAGGTGAATTCAGGAAGCTACCTCATAACATTTAGAGTGTAACAGTAAAAATCTTTGTTTAGTTCTGTAAACGGTAATGTTCCATTGTATAAAAAAGTTGAAGTTACTAAAAGTAACTTCTCCAACCTTGGTAGCACACTCATAAAATTGGTTGCATACTACTCTAAATCGTATGGTAAGCAAAATAATAAGGTTTACATCAAGTTATCACATAGTAGTTTCCCGCAAAATTCATCTCTACACTCTATTGAGCTGAATGCATTACTTTCTATTCTATGCATTTTGATTTATGGATGTGTACATAACTACTCAGGGTGAGGTGGAACGGTATAAATATTGCATGTATCCTACTCAGAGCCATGGAATACTCAAATGGAAGGTGAATTCAGGAAGCTACCTCTTAACATTTAGAGTGGAACAGTAAATATCTTTGTTTAGTTCTGTAAACGGTAATGTTCCATTGTATAAAAAAGTTGAAGTTACTAAAAGTAACTTCTCCAATCTTGGTAGCACACTCATAAAATTGGTTGCATACTACTCTAAATCGTATGGTAAGCAAAATAATGTTTACATCAAGTTATCACATAGTAGTTTCCCGCAAAATTCATCTCTACACTCTATTGAGCTGAATGCATTACTTTCTATTCTATGCATTTTGATTTATGGATGTGTACATAACTACTCAGGGTGAGGTGGAACGGTATAAATATTGCATGTATCCTACTCAGAACCATGGAATACTCAAATGGAAGGTGAATTCAGGAAGCTACCTCTTAACATTTAGAGTGGAACAGTAAATATCTTTGTTTAGTTCTGTAAACGGTAATGTTCCATTGTATAAAAAAGTTGAAGTTACTAAAAGTAACTTCTCCAATCTTGGTAGCACACTCATAAAATTGGTTGCATACTACTCTAAATCGTATGGTAAGCAAAATAATGTTTACATCAAGTTATCACATAGTAGTTTCCCGCAAAATTCATCTCTACACTCTATTGAGCTGAATGCATTACTTTCTATTCTATGCATTTTGATTTATGGATGTGTACATAACTACTCAGGGTGAGGTGGAACGGTATAAATATTGCATGTATCCTACTCAGAGGCATGAAATACTCAAATGCAAGGTGAATTCAGGAAGCTACCTCTTAACATTTAGAGTGGAACAGTAAATATCTTTGTTAAGTTCTGTAAACGGTAATGTTCCATTGTGTAAAAAAGTTGAAGTTACTAAAAGTAACTCCTCCAACATTGGTAGCACACTCATAAAATCGGTTGCATACTACTCTACATCATATGGTAAGCAAAATAATATGGTTTACATGAAGTTATCACATAGTAGTTTCCCTCAAAATTCAACTTTACACTCTATTGAGCTGAATGCATTACTTTCTATTCTATGCATTTTGAGTTATGGATGTGTACATAACTACTCAGGGTGAGGTGGAACGGTATAAATATTGCATGTATCCTACTCAGAGCCATGAAATACTCAAATGCAAGGTGAATTCAGGAAGCTACCTCATAACATTTAGAGTGGAACAGTAAAAATCTTTGTTTAGTTCTGTAAACGGTAATGTTCCATTGTGTAAAAAAGTTGAAGTTACTAAAAGTAACTTCTCCAACATTGGTAGCACACTCATAAAATCGGTTGCATACTACTCTAAATCATATGGTAAGCAAAATAATATGGTTTACATGAAGTTATCACATAGTAGTTTCCCGCAAAATTCAACTTTACACTCTATTGAGCTGAATGCATTACTTTCTATTCTATGCATTTTGAGTTATGGATGTGTACATAACTACTCAGGGTGAGGTGGAACGGTATAAATATTGCATGTATCCTACTCAGAGCCATGAAATACTCAAATGCAAGGTGAATTCAGGAAGCTACCTCATAACATTTAGAGTGTAACAGTAAAAATCTTTGTTTAGTTCTGTAAACGGTAATGTTCCATTGTATAAAAAAGTTGAAGTTACTAAAAGTAACTTCTCCAACCTTGGTAGCACACTCATAAAATTGGTTGCATACTACTCTAAATCGTATGGTAAGCAAAATAATAAGGTTTACATCAAGTTATCACATAGTAGTTTCCCGCAAAATTCATCTCTACACTCTATTGAGCTGAATGCATTACTTTCTATTCTATGCATTTTGATTTATGGATGTGTACATAACCACTCAGGGTGAGGTGGAACGGTATAAATATTGCATGTATCCTACTCAGAGCCATGAAATACTCAAATGCAAGGTGAATTCAGGAAGCTACCTCATAACATTTAGAGTGGAACAGTAAATATCTTTGTTTAGTTCTGTAAATGGTAATGTTCTATTGTGCAGAAAAGTTGAAGTTACTAAAAGTAACTTATCCAACCTTGGTAGCACACTCATAAAATTGGTTGCATACTACTCTAAATCGTATGGTAAGCAAAATAATAAGGTTTACATCAAGTTATCACATAGTAGTTTCCCGCAAAATTCATCTCTACACTCTATTGAGCTGAATGCATTACTTTCTATTCTATGCATTTTGAGTTATGGATGTGTACATAACTACTCAGGGTGAGGTGGAACGGTATAAATATTGCATGTATCCTAATCAGAGCCATGAAATACTCAAATGCAAGGTGAATTCAGGAAGCTACCTCTTAACATTTAGAGTGGAACAGTAAATATCTTTGTTAAGTTCTGTAAACCGTAATGTTCCATTGTGTAAAAAAGTTGAAGTTACTAAAAGTAACTTCTCGAACATTGGTAGCACACTCATAAAATCGGTTGCATACTACTCTAAGTGATGTGGTAAGTAAAATAATAAGGTTTACATCAACTTATCACATAGTAGTTTCCCGCAAAATTCAACTTTACACTCTATTGAGCTGAATGCATTACTTTCTATTCTATGCATTTTGATTTATGGATGTGTACATAACCACTCAGGGTGAGGTGGAACGGTATAAATATTGCATGTATCCTACTCAGAGCCATGAAATACTCAAATGCAAGGTGAATTCAGGAAGCTACCTCATAACATTTAGAGTGGAACAGTAAATATCTTTGTTTAGTTCTGTAAATGGTAATGTTCCATTGTGTAGAAAAGTTGAAGTTACTAAAAGTAACTTCTCCAACCTTGGTAGCACACTCATAAAATTGGTTGCATACTACACTAAATCGTATCGTAAGCAAAATAATAAGGTTTACATCAAGTTATCACATAGTAGTTTCCCGCAAAATTCATCTCTACACTCTATTGAGCTGAATGCATTACTTTCTATTCTATGCATTTTGATTTATGGATGAGTACATAACTACTCAGGGTGAGGTGGAACGGTATAAATATTGCATGTATTCTACTCAGAGGCATGAAATACTCAAATGCAAGGTGAATTCAGGAAGCTACCTCTTAACATTTAGAGTGGAACAGTAAATATCTTTGTTAAGTTCTGTAAACGGTAATGTTCCTTTGTGTAAAAAAGTTGAAGTTACTAAAAGTAACTTCTCGAACATTGGTAACACACTCATAAAATCGGTTGCATACTACTCTAAGTGATGTGGTAAGTAAAATAATAAGGTTTACATCAAGTTATCACATAGTAGTTTCCCGCAAAATTCAACTTTACACTCTATTGAGCTGAATGCATTACTTCTTATTCTATGCATTTTGATTTATAGATGTGTACATAACCACTCAGGGTGAGGTGGAACGGTATAAATATTGCATGTATCCTACTCAGAGCCATGGAATACTCAAATGCAAGGTGAATTCAGGAAGCTACCTCATAACATTTAGAGTGGAACAGTAAAAATCTTTGATTAGTTCTGTAAACGGTAATGTTCCATTGTGTAAAAAAGTTGAAGTTACTAAAAGTAACTTCTCCAACATTGGTAGCACACTCATAAAATCGGTTGCATACTACTCTAAATCATATGGTAAGCAAAATAATATGGTTTACATGAAGTTATCACATAGTAGTTTCCCGCAAAATTCAACTTTACACTCTATTGAGCTGAATGCATTACTTTCTATTCTATGCATTTTGAGTTATGGATGTGTACATAACTACTCAGGGTGAGGTGGAACGGTATAAATATTGCATGTATCCTACTCAGAGCCATGAAATACTCAAATGCAAGGTGAATTCAGGAAGCTACCTCATAACATTTAGAGTGTAACAGTAAAAATCTTTGTTTAGTTCTGTAAACGGTAATGTTCCATTGTATAAAAAAGTTGAAGTTACTAAAAGTAACTTCTCCAACCTTGGTAGCACACTCATAAAATTGGTTGCATACTACTCTAAATCGTATGGTAAGCAAAATAATAAGGTTTACATCAAGTTATCACATAGTAGTTTCCCGCAAAATTCATCTCTACACTCTATTGAGCTGAATGCATTACTTTCTATTCTATGCATTTTCATTTATGGATGTGTACATAACTACTCAGGGTGAGGTGGAACGGTATAAATATTGCATGTATCCTACTCAGAGGCATGAAATACTCAAATGCAAGGTGAATTCAGGAAGCTACCTCTTAACATTTAGAGTGGAACAGTAAATATCTTTGTTAAGTTCTGTAAACGGTAATGTTCCATTGTGTAAAAAAGTTGAAGTTACTAAAAGTAACTCCTCCAACATTGGTAGCACACTCATAAAATCGGTTGCATACTACTCTACATCATATGGTAAGCAAAATAATATGGTTTACATGAAGTTATCACATAGTAGTTTCCCTCAAAATTCAACTTTACACTCTATTGAGCTGAATGCATTACTTTCTATTCTATGCATTTTGAGTTATGGATGTGTACATAACTACTCAGGGTGAGGTGGAACGGTATAAATATTGCATGTATCCTACTCAGAGCCATGAAATACTCAAATGCAAGGTGTATTCAGGAAGCTACCTCATAACATTTAGAGTGGAACAGTAAATATCTTTGTTTAGTTCTGTAAATGGTAATGTTCCATTGTGTAGAAAAGTTGAAGTTACTAAAAGTAACTTCTCCAATCTTGGTAGCACACTCATAAAATTGGTTGCATACTACTCTAAATCGTATGGTAAGCAAAATAATGTTTACATCAAGTTATCACATAGTAGTTTCCCGCAAAATTCATCTCTACACTCTATTGATCTGAATGCATTACTTTCTATTCTATGCATTTTGATTTATGGATGTGTACATAACTACTCAGTGTGAGGTGGAACGGTATAAATATTGCATGTATCCTACTCAGAGGCATGATATACTCAAATGCAAGGTGAATTCAGGAAGCTACCTCTTAACATTTAGAGTGGAACAGTAAATATCTTTGTTAAGTTCTGTAAACGGTAATGTTCCATTGTGTAAAAAAGTTGAAGTTACTAAAAGTAACTCCTCCAACATTGGTAGCACACTCATAAAATCGGTTGCATACTACTCTAAATCATATGGTAAGCAAAATAATAAGGTTTACATCAAGTTATCACATAGTAGTTTCCCGCAAAATTCAACTTTATACTCTATTGAGCTGAATGCATTACTTTCTATTCTATGCATTTTGATTTATGGATGTGTACATAACCACTCAGGGTGAGGTGGAACGGTATAAATATTGCATGTATCCTACTCAGAGCCATGGAATACTCAAATGCAAGGTGAATTCAGGAAGCTAACTCATAACATTTAGAGTGGAACAGTAAAAATCTTTGTTTAGTTCTGTAAACGGTAATGTTCCATTGTGTAAAAAAGTTGAAGTTACTAAAAGTAACTTATCCAACCTTGGTAGCACACTCATAAAATTGGTTGCATACTACTCTAAATCGTATGGTAAGCAAAATAATGTTTACATCAAGTTATCACATAGTAGTTTCCCGCAAAATTCATCTCTACACTCTATTGAGCTGAATGCATTACTTTCTATTCTATGCATTTTGATTTATGGATGTGTACATAACTACTCAGGGTGAGGTGGAACGGGATAAATATTGCATGTATCCTACTCAGAGCCATGAAATACTCAAATGCAAGGTGAATTCAGGAAGCTACCTCTTAACATTTAGAGTGGAACAGTAAATATCTTTGTTAAGTTCTGTAAACGGTAATGTTCCTTTGTGTAAAAAAGTTGAAGTTACTAAAAGTAACTTCTCGAACATTGGTAACACACTCATAAAATCGGTTGCATACTACTCTAAGTGATGTGGTAAGTAAAATAATAAGGTTTACATCAAGTTATCACATAGTAGTTTTCCGCAAAATTCATCTCTACACTCTATTGAGCTGAATGCATTACTTTCTATTCTATGCATTTTGATTTATGGATGTGTACATATCTACTCAGGGTGAGGTGGAACGGGATAAATATTGCATGTATCCTACTCAGAGGCATGAAATACTCAAATGCAAGGTGAATTCAGGAAGCTACCTCTTAACATTTAGAGTGGAACAGTAAATATCTTTGTTAAGTTCTGTAAACGGTAATGTTCCTTTGTGTAAAAAAGTTGAAGTTACTAAAAGTAACTTCTCGAACATTGGTAACACACTCATAAAATTGGTTGCATACTACTCTAAATCGGATGGTAAGCAAAATAATAAGGTTTACATCAAGTTATCACATAGTAGTTTCCCGCAAAATTCATCTCTACACTCTATTGAGCTGAATGCATTACTTTCTATTCTATGCATTTTGATTTATGGATGTGTACATAACTACTCAGGGTGAGGTGGAACGGTATAAATATTGCATGTATCCTACTCAGAACCATGGAATACTCAAATGGAAGGTGAATTCAGGAAGCTACCTCTTAACATTTAGAGTGGAACAGTAAATATCTTTGTTTAGTTCTGTAAACGGTAATGTTCCATTGTATAAAAAAGTTGAAGTTACTAAAAGTAACTTCTCCAATCTTGGTAGCACACTCATAAAATTGGTTGCATACTACTCTAAATCGTATGGTAAGCAAAATAATGTTTACATCAAGTTATCACATAGTAGTTTCCCGCAAAATTCATCTCTACACTCTATTGAGCTGAATGCATTACTTTCTATTCTATGCATTTTGATTTATGGATGTGTACATAACTACTCAGGGTGAGGTGGAACGGTATAAATATTGCATGTATCCTACTCAGAGGCATGAAATACTCAAATGCAAGGTGAATTCAGGAAGCTACCTCTTAACATTTAGAGTGGAACAGTAAATATCTTTGTTAAGTTCTGTAAACGGTAATGTTCCATTGTGTAAAAAAGTTGAAGTTACTAAAAGTAACTCCTCCAACATTGGTAGCACACTCATAAAATCGGTTGCATACTACTCTAAATCATATGGTAAGCAAAATAATATGGTTTACATGAAGTTATCACATAGTAGTTTCCCTCAAAATTCAACTTTACACTCTATTGAGCTGAATGCATTACTTTCTATTCTATGCATTTTGAGTTATGGATGTGTACATAACTACTCAGGGTGAGGTGGAACGGTATAAATATTGCATGTATCCTACTCAGAGCCATGAAATACTCAAATGCAAGGTGAATTCAGGAAGCTACCTCATAACATTTAGAGTGGAACAGTAAATATCTTTGTTTAGTTCTGTAAATGGTAATGTTCCATTGTGTAGAAAAGTTGAAGTTACTAAAAGTAACTTCTCCAATCTTGGTAGCACACTCATAAAATTGGTTGCATACTACTCTAAATCGTATGGTAAGCAAAATAATGTTTACATCAAGTTATCACATAGTAGTTTCCCGCAAAATTCATCTCTACACTCTATTGATCTGAATGCATTACTTTCTATTCTATGCATTTTGATTTATGGATGTGTACATAACTACTCAGTGTGAGGTGGAACGGTATAAATATTGCATGTATCCTACTCAGAGGCATGATATACTCAAATGCAAGGTGAATTCAGGAAGCTACCTCTTAACATTTAGAGTGGAACAGTAAATATCTTTGTTAAGTTCTGTAAACGGTAATGTTCCATTGTGTAAAAAAGTTGAAGTTACTAAAAGTAACTCCTCCAACATTGGTAGCACACTCATAAAATCGGTTGCATACTACTCTAAATCATATGGTAAGCAAAATAATAAGGTTTACATCAAGTTATCACATAGTAGTTTCCCGCAAAATTCAACTTTATACTCTATTGAGCTGAATGCATTACTTTCTATTCTATGCATTTTGATTTATGGATGTGTACATAACCACTCAGGGTGAGGTGGAACGGTATAAATATTGCATGTATCCTACTCAGAGCCATGGAATACTCAAATGCAAGGTGAATTCAGGAAGCTAACTCATAACATTTAGAGTGGAACAGTAAAAATCTTTGTTTAGTTCTGTAAACGGTAATGTTCCATTGTGTAAAAAAGTTGAAGTTACTAAAAGTAACTTATCCAACCTTGGTAGCACACTCATAAAATTGGTTGCATACTACTCTAAATCGTATGGTAAGCAAAATAATGTTTACATCAAGTTATCACATAGTAGTTTCCCGCAAAATTCATCTCTACACTCTATTGAGCTGAATGCATTACTTTCTATTCTATGCATTTTGAGTTATGGATGTGTACATAACTACTCAGGGTGAGGTGGAATGGTATAAATATTGCATGTATCCTAATCAGAGCCATGAAATACTCAAATGCAAGGTGAATTCAGGAAGCTACCTCATAACATTTAGAGTGGAACAGTAAATATCTTTGTTAAGTTCTGTAAACGGTAATGTTCCATTGTGTAAAAAAGTTGAAGTTACTAAAAGTAACTTATCCAACCTTGGTAGCACACTCATAAAATTGGTTGCATACTACTCTAAATCGTATGGTAAGCAAAATAATGTTTACATCAAGTTATCACATAGTAGTTTCCCGCAAAATTCATCTCTACACTCTATTGAGCTGAATGCATTACTTTCTATTCTATGCATTTTGATTTATGGATGTGTACATAACTACTCAGGGTGAGGTGGAACGGTATAAATATTGCATGTATCCTACTCAGAGGCATGAAATACTCAAATGCAAGGTGAATTCAGGAAGCTACCTCTTAACATTTAGAGTGGAACAGTAAATATCTTTGTTAAGTTCTGTAAACGGTAATGTTCCATTGTGTAAAAAAGTTGAAGTTACTAAAAGTAACTCCTCCAACATTGGTAGCACACTCATAAAATTGGTTGCATACTACTCTAAATCGTATGGTAAGCAAAATAATGTTTACATCAAGTTATCACATAGTAGTTTCCCGCAAAATTCATCTCTACACTCTATTGAGCTGAATGCATTACTTTCTATTCTATGCATTTTGATTTATGGATGTGTACATAACTACTCAGGGTGAGGTGGAACGGTATAAATATTGCATGTATCCTACTCAGAGGCATGAAATACTCAAATGCAAGGTGAATTCAGGAAGCTACCTCTTAACATTTAGAGTGGAACAGTAAATATCTTTGTTAAGTTCTGTAAACGGTAATGTTCCATTGTGTAAAAAAGTTGAAGTTACTAAAAGTAACTCCTCCAACATTGGTAGCACACTCATAAAATCGGTTGCATACTACTCTAAATCATATGGTAAGCAAAATAATATGGTTTACATGAAGTTATCACATAGTAGTTTCCCTCAAAATTCAACTTTACACTCTATTGAGCTGAATGCATTACTTTCTATTCTATGCATTTTGAGTTATGGATGTGTACATAACTACTCAGGGTGAGGTGGAACGGTATAAATATTGCATGTATCCTACTCAGAGCCATGAAATACTCAAATGCAAGGTGAATTCAGGAAGCTACCTCATAACATTTAGAGTGGAACAGTAAATATCTTTGTTTAGTTCTGTAAATGGTAATGTTCCATTGTGTAGAAAAGTTGAAGTTACTAAAAGTAACTTCTCCAATCTTGGTAGCACACTCATAAAATTGGTTGCATACTACTCTAAATCGTATGGTAAGCAAAATAATGTTTACATCAAGTTATCACATAGTAGTTTCCCGCAAAATTCATCTCTACACTCTATTGATCTGAATGCATTACTTTCTATTCTATGCATTTTGATTTATGGATGTGTACATAACTACTCAGTGTGAGGTGGAACGGTATAAATATTGCATGTATCCTACTCAGAGGCATGATATACTCAAATGCAAGGTGAATTCAGGAAGCTACCTCTTAACATTTAGAGTGGAACAGTAAATATCTTTGTTAAGTTCTGTAAACGGTAATGTTCCATTGTGTAAAAAAGTTGAAGTTACTAAAAGTAACTCCTCCAACATTGGTAGCACACTCATAAAATCGGTTGCATACTACTCTAAATCATATGGTAAGCAAAATAATAAGGTTTACATCAAGTTATCACATAGTAGTTTCCCGCAAAATTCAACTTTATACTCTATTGAGCTGAATGCATTACTTTCTATTCTATGCATTTTGATTTATGGATGTGTACATAACCACTCAGGGTGAGGTGGAACGGTATAAATATTGCATGTATCCTACTCAGAGCCATGGAATACTCAAATGCAAGGTGAATTCAGGAAGCTAACTCATAACATTTAGAGTGGAACAGTAAAAATCTTTGTTTAGTTCTGTAAACGGTAATGTTCCATTGTGTAAAAAAGTTGAAGTTACTAAAAGTAACTTATCCAACCTTGGTAGCACACTCATAAAATTGGTTGCATACTACTCTAAATCGTATGGTAAGCAAAATAATGTTTACATCAAGTTATCACATAGTAGTTTCCCGCAAAATTCATCTCTACACTCTATTGAGCTGAATGCATTACTTTCTATTCTATGCATTTTGTTTTATGGATGTGTACATAACTACTCAGGGTGAGGTGGAACGGTATAAATATTGCATGTATCCTACTCAGAGGCATGAAATACTCAAATGCAAGGTGAATTCAGGAAGCTACCTCTTAACATTTAGAGTGGAACAGTAAATATCTTTGTTAAGTTCTGTAAACGGTAATGTTCCATTGTGTAAAAAAGTTGAAGTTACTAAAAGTAACTCCTCCAACATTGGTAGCACACTCATAAAATCGGTTGCATACTACTCTAAATCATATGGTAAGCAAAATAATATGGTTTACATGAAGTTATCACATAGTAGTTTCCCTCAAAATTCAACTTTACACTCTATTGAGCTGAATGCATTACTTTCTATTCTATGCATTTTGAGTTATGGATGTGTACATAACTACTCAGGGTGAGGTGGAACGGTATAAATATTGCATGTATCCTACTCAGAGCCATGAAATACTCAAATGCAAGGTGAATTCAGGAAGCTACCTCATAACATTTAGAGTGGAACAGTAAATATCTTTGTTTAGTTCTGTAAATGGTAATGTTCCATTGTGTAGAAAAGTTGAAGTTACTAAAAGTAACTTCTCCAATCTTGGTAGCACACTCATAAAATTGGTTGCATACTACTCTAAATCGTATGGTAAGCAAAATAATGTTTACATCAAGTTATCACATAGTAGTTTCCCGCAAAATTCATCTCTACACTCTATTGATCTGAATGCATTACTTTCTATTCTATGCATTTTGATTTATGGATGTGTACATAACTACTCAGTGTGAGGTGGAACGGTATAAATATTGCATGTATCCTACTCAGAGGCATGATATACTCAAATGCAAGGTGAATTCAGGAAGCTACCTCTTAACATTTAGAGTGGAACAGTAAATATCTTTGTTAAGTTCTGTAAACGGTAATGTTCCATTGTGTAAAAAAGTTGAAGTTACTAAAAGTAACTCCTCCAACATTGGTAGCACACTCATAAAATCGGTTGCATACTACTCTAAATCATATGGTAAGCAAAATAATAAGGTTTACATCAAGTTATCACATAGTAGTTTCCCGCAAAATTCAACTTTATACTCTATTGAGCTGAATGCATTACTTTCTATTCTATGCATTTTGATTTATGGATGTGTACATAACCACTCAGGGTGAGGTGGAACGGTATAAATATTGCATGTATCCTACTCAGAGCCATGGAATACTCAAATGCAAGGTGAATTCAGGAAGCTAACTCATAACATTTAGAGTGGAACAGTAAAAATCTTTGTTTAGTTCTGTAAACGGTAATGTTCCATTGTGTAAAAAAGTTGAAGTTACTAAAAGTAACTTATCCAACCTTGGTAGCACACTCATAAAATTGGTTGCATACTACTCTAAATCGTATGGTAAGCAAAATAATGTTTACATCAAGTTATCACATAGTAGTTTCCCGCAAAATTCATCTCTAAACTCTATTGAGCTGAATGCATTACTTTCTATTCTATGCATTTTGATTTATGGATGTGTACATAACTACTCAGGGTGAGGTGGAACGGGATAAATATTGCATGTATCCTACTCAGAGCCATGAAATACTCAAATGCAAGGTGAATTCAGGAAGCTACCTCTTAACATTTAGAGTGGAACAGTAAATATCTTTGTTAAGTTCTGTAAACGGTAATGTTCCTTTGTGTAAAAAAGTTGAAGTTACTAAAAGTAACTTCTCGAACATTGGTAACACACTCATAAAATCGGTTGCATACTACTCTAAGTGATGTGGTAAGTAAAATAATAAGGTTTACATCAAGTTATCACATAGTAGTTTTCCGCAAAATTCATCTCTACACTCTATTGAGCTGAATGCATTACTTTCTATTCTATGCATTTTGATTTATGGATGTGTACATAACTACTCAGGGTGAGGTGGAACGGGATAAATATTGCATGTATCCTACTCAGAGGCATGAAATACTCAAATGCAAGATGAATTCAGGAAGCTACCTCTTAACATTTAGAGTGGAACAGTAAATATCTTTGTTAAGTTCTGTAAACGGTAATGTTCCTTTGTGTAAAAAAGTTGAAGTTACTAAAAGTAACTTCTCGAACATTGGTAACACACTCATAAAATCGGTTGCATACTACTCTAAATCGTATGGTAAGCAAAATAATAAGGTTTACATCAAGTTATCACATAGTAGTTTCCCGCAAAATTCATCTCTACACTCTATTGAGCTGAATGCATTACTTTCTATTCTATGCATTTTGATTTATGGATGTGTACATAACTACTCAGGGTGAGGTGGAACGGTATAAATATTGCATGTATCCTACTCAGAGGCATGAAATACTCAAATGCAAGGTGAATTCAGGAAGCTACCTCTTAACATTTAGAGTGGAACAGTAAATATCTTTGTTAAGTTCTGTAAACGGTAATGTTCCTTTGTGTAAAAAAGTTGAAGTAACTAAAAGTAACTTCTCGAACATTGGTAACACACTCATAAAATCGGTTGCATACTACTCTAAGTGATGTGGTAAGTAAAATAATAAGGTTTACATCAAGTTATCTCATAGTAGTTTCCCGCAAAATTCAACTTTACACTCTATTGAGCTGAATGCATTACTTCTTATTCTATGCATTTTGATTTATGGATGTGTACATAACCACTCAGGGTGAGGTGAAACGGTATAAATATTGCATGTATCCTACTCAGAGCCATGGAATACTCAAATGCAAGGTGAATTCAGGAAGCTACCTCCTAACATTTAGAGTGGAACAGTAAATATCTTTGTTTAGTTCTGTAAACGGTAATGTTCCATTGTATAAAAAAGTTGAAGTTACTAAAACTAACTTCTCCAACCTTGGTAGCACACTCATAAAATTGGTTGCATACTACTCTAAATCGTATGGTAAGCAAAATAATAAGGTTTACATCAAGTTATCACATAGTAGTTTCCCGCAAAATTCATCTCTACACTCTATTGAGCTGAATGCATTACTTTCTATTCTATGCATTTTGAGTTATGGATGTGTACATAACTACTCAGGGTGAGGTGGAACGGTATAAATATTGCATGTATCCTAATCAGAGCCATGAAATACTCAAATGCAAGGTGAATTCAGGAAGCTACCTCTTAACATTTAGAGTGGAACAGTAAATATCTTTGTTAAGTTCTGTAAACCGTAATGTTCCATTGTGTAAAAAAGTTGAAGTTACTAAAAGTAACTTCTCGAACATTGGTAGCACACTCATAAAATCGGTTGCATACTACTCTAAGTGATGTGGTAAGTAAAATAATAAGGTTTACATCAAGTTATCACATAGTAGTTTCCCGCAAAATTCAACTTTACACTCTATTGAGCTGAATGCATTACTTTCTATTCTATGCATTTTGATTTATGGATGTGTACATAACCACTCAGGGTGAGGTGGAACGGTATAAATATTGCATGTATCCTACTCAGAGCCATGAAATACTCAAATGCAAGGTGAATTCAGGAAGCTACCTCTTAACATTTAGAGTGGAACAGTAAATATCTTTGTTAAGTTCTGTAAACGGTAATGTTCCATTGTGTAAAAAAGTTGAAGTTACTAAAAGTAACTCCTCCAACATTGGTAGCACACTCATAAAATCGGTTGCATACTACTCTAAATCATATGGTAAGCAAAATAATATGGTTTACATGAAGTTATCACATAGTAGTTTCCCTCAAAATTCAACTTTACACTCTATTGAGCTGAATGCATTACTTTCTATTCTATGCATTTTGAGTTATGGATGTGTACATAACTACTCAGGGTGAGTTGGAACGGTATAAATATTGCATGTATCCTACTCAGAGCCATGAAATACTCAAATGCAAGGTGAATTCAGGAAGCTACTTCATAACATTTAGAGTGGAACAGTAAATATCTTTGTTTAGTTCTGTAAATGGTAATGTTCCATTGTGTAGAAAAGTTGAAGTTACTAAAAGTAACTTCTCCAATCTTGGTAGCACACTCATAAAATTGGTTGCATACTACTCTAAATCGTATGGTAAGCAAAATAATGTTTACATCAAGTTATCACATAGTAGTTTCCCGCAAAATTCATCTCTACACTCTATTGATCTGAATGCATTACTTTCTATTCTATGCATTTTGATTTATGGATGTGTACATAACTACTCAGTGTGAGGTGGAACGGTATAAATATTGCATGTATCCTACTCAGAGGCATGATATACTCAAATGCAAGGTGAATTCAGGAAGCTACCTCTTAACATTTAGAGTGGAACAGTAAATATCTTTGTTAAGTTCTGTAAACGGTAATGTTCCATTGTGTAAAAAAGTTGAAGTTACTAAAAGTAACTCCTCCAACATTGGTAGCACACTCATAAAATCGGTTGCATACTACTCTAAATCATATGGTAAGCAAAATAATAAGGTTTACATCAAGTTATCACATAGTAGTTTCCCGCAAAATTCAACTTTATACTCTATTGAGCTGAATGCATTACTTTCTATTCTATGCATTTTGATTTATGGATGTGTACATAACCACTCAGGGTGAGGTGGAACGGTATAAATATTGCATGTATCCTACTCAGAGCCATGGAATACTCAAATGCAAGGTGAATTCAGGAAGCTAACTCATAACATTTAGAGTGGAACACTAAAAATCTTTGTTTAGTTCTGTAAACGGTAATGTTCCATTGTGTAAAAAAGTTGAAGTTACTAAAAGTAACTTATCCAACCTTGGTAGCACACTCATAAAATTGGTTGCATACTACTCTAAATCGTATGGTAAGCAAAATAATGTTTACATCAAGTTATCACATAGTAGTTTCCCGCAAAATTCATCTCTACACTCTATTGAGCTGAATGCATTACTTTCTATTCTATGCATTTTGATTTATGGATGTGTACATAACTACTCAGGGTGAGGTGGAACGGGATAAATATTGCATGTATCCTACTCAGAGCCATGAAATACTCAAATGCAAGGTGAATTCAGGAAGCTACCTCTTAACATTTAGAGTGGAACAGTAAATATCTTTGTTAAGTTCTGTAAACGGTAATGTTCCTTTGTGTAAAAAAGTTGAAGTTACTAAAAGTAACTTCTCGAACATTGGTAACACACTCATAAAATCGGTTGCATACTACTCTAAGTGATGTGGTAAGTAAAATAATAAGGTTTACATCAAGTTATCACATAGTAGTTTTCCGCAAAATTCATCTCTACACTCTATTGAGCTGAATGCATTACTTTCTATTCTATGCATTTTGATTTATGGATGTGTACATAACTACTCAGGGTGAGGTGGAACGGGATAAATATTGCATGTATCCTACTCAGAGGCATGAAATACTCAAATGCAAGGTGAATTCAGGAAGCTACCTCTTAACATTTAGAGTGGAACAGTAAATATCTTTGTTAAGTTCTGTAAACGGTAATGTTCCTTTGTGTAAAAAAGTTGAAGTTACTAAAAGTAACTTCTCGAACATTGGTAACACACTCATAAAATCGGTTGCATACTACTCTAAATCGTATGGTAAGCAAAATAATAAGGTTTACATCAAGTTATCACATAGTAGTTTCCCGCAAAATTCATCTCTACACTCTATTGAGCTGAATGCATTACTTTCTATTCTATGCATTTTGATTTATGGATGTGTACATAACTACTCAGGGTGAGGTGGAACGGTATAAATATTGCATGTATCCTACTCAGAGGCATGAAATACTCAAATGCAAGGTGAATTCAGGAAGCTACCTCTTAACATTTAGAGTGGAACAGTAAATATCTTTGTTAAGTTCTGTAAACGGTAATGTTCCTTTGTGTAAAAAAGTTGAAGTTACTAAAAGTAACTTCTCGAACATTGGTAACACACTCATAAAATCGGTTGCATACTACTCTAAGTGATGTGGTAAGTAAAATAATAAGGTTTACATCAAGTTATCACATAGTAGTTTCCCGCAAAATTCAACTTTACACTCTATTGAGCTGAATGCATTACTTCTTATTCTATGCATTTTGATTTATGGATGTGTACATAACCACTCAGGGTGAGGTGAAACGGTATAAATATTGCATGTATCCTACTCAGAGCCATGGAATACTCAAATGCAAGGTGAATTCAGGAAGCTACCTCCTAACATTTAGAGTGGAACAGTAAATATCTTTGTTTAGTTCTGTAAACGGTAATGTTCCATTGTATAAAAAAGTTGAAGTTACTAAAACTAACTTCTCCAACCTTGGTAGCACACTCATAAAATTGGTTGCATACTACTCTAAATCGTATGGTAAGCAAAATAATAAGGTTTACATCAAGTTATCACATAGTAGTTTCCCGCAAAATTCATCTCTACACTCTATTGAGCTGAATGCATTACTTTCTATTCTGTGCATTTTGAGTTATGGATGTGTACATAACTACTCAGGGTGAGGTGGAACGGTATAAATATTGCATGTATCCTAATCAGAGCCATGAAATACTCAAATGCAAGGTGAATTCAGGAAGCTACCTCTTAACATTTAGAGTGGAACAGTAAATATCTTTGTTAAGTTCTGTAAACCGTAATGTTCCATTGTGTAAAAAAGTTGAAGTTACTAAAAGTAACTTCTCGAACATTGGTAGCACACTCATAAAATCGGTTGCATACTACTCTAAGTGATGTGGTAAGTAAAATAATAAGGTTTACATCAAGTTATCACATAGTAGTTTCCCGCAAAATTCAACTTTACACTCTATTGAGCTGAATGCATTACTTTCTATTCTATGCATTTTGATTTATGGATGTGTACATAACCACTCAGGGTGAGGTGGAACGGTATAAATATTGCATGTATCCTACTCAGAGTCATGAAATACTCAAATGCAAGGTGAATTCAGGAAGCTACCTCATAACATTTAGAGTGGAACAGTAAATATCTTTGTTTAGTTCTGTAAATGGTAATGTTCCATTGTGTAGAAAAGTTGAAGTTACTAAAAGTAACTTCTCCAACCTTGGTAGCACACTCATAAAATTGGTTGCATACTACTCTAAATCGTATGGTAAGCAAAATAATAAGGTTTACATCAAGTTATCACATAGTAGATTCCCGCAAAATTCATCTCTACACTCTATTGAGCTGAATGCATTACTTTCTATTCTATGCATTTTGATTTATGGATGTGTACATAACTACTCAGGGTGAGGTGGAACGGTATAAATATTGCATGTATCCTACTCAGAGGCATGAAATACTCAAATGCAAGGTGAATTCAGGAAGCTACCTCTTAACATTTAGAGTGGAACAGTAAATATCTTTGTTAAGTTCTGTAAACGGTAATGTTCCTTTGTGTAAAAAAGTTGAAGTTACTAAAAGTAACTTCTCGAACATTGGTAACACACTCATAAAATCGGTTGCATACTACTCTAAGTGATGTGGTAAGTAAAATAATAAGGTTTACATCAAGTTATCACATAGTAGTTTCCCGCAAAATTCAACTTTACACTCTATTGAGCTGAATGCATTACTTCTTATTCTATGCATTTTGATTTATGGATGTGTACATAACCACTCAGGGTGAGGTGGAACGGTATAAATATTGCATGTATCCTACTCAGAGCCATGGAATACTCAAATGCAAGGTGAATTCAGGAAGCTACCTCCTAACATTTAGAGTGGAACAGTAAATATCTTTGTTTAGTTCTGTAAACGGTAATGTTCCATTGTATAAAAAAGTTGAAGTTACTAAAACTAACTTCTCCAACCTTGGTAGCACACTCATAAAATTGGTTGCATACTACTCTAAATCGTATGGTAAGCAAAATAATAAGGTTTACATCAAGTTATCACATAGTAGTTTCCCGCAAAATTCATCTCTACACTCTATTGAGCTGAATGCATTACTTTCTATTCTATGCATTTTGAGTTATGGATGTGTACATAACTACTCAGGGTGAGGTGGAACGGTATAAATATTGCATGTATCCTAATCAGAGCCATGAAATACTCAAATGCAAGGTGAATTCAGGAAGCTACCTCTTAACATTTAGAGTGGAACAGTAAATATCTTTGTTAAGTTCTGTAAACGGTAATGTTCCTTTGTGTAAAAAAGTTGAAGTTACTAAAAGTAACTTCTCGAACATTGGTAACACACTCATAAAATCGGTTGCATACTACTCTAAGTGATGTGGTAAGTAAAATAATAAGGTTTAAATCAAGTTATCACATAGTAGTTTCCCGCAAAATTCAACTTTACACTCTATTGAGCTGAATGCATTACTTCTTATTCTATGCATTTTGATTTATGGATGTGTACATAACCACTCAGGGTGAGGTGAAACGGTATAAATATTGCATGTATCCTACTCAGAGCCATGGAATACTCAAATGCAAGGTGAATTCAGGAAGCTACCTCATAACATTTAGAGTGGAAGAGTAAAAATCTTTGTTTAGTTCTGTAAACGGTAATGTTCCATTGTGTAAAAAAGTTGAAGTTACTAAAAGTAACTTCTCCAACATTGGTAGCACACTCATAAAATCGGTTGCATACTACTCTAAATCATATGGTAAGCAAAATAATATGGTTTACATGAAGTTATCACATAGTAGTTTCCCGCAAAATTCAACTTTACACTCTATTGAGCTGAATGCATTACTTTCTATTCTATGCATTTTGAGTTATGGATGTGTACATAACTACTCAGGGTGAGGTGGAACGGTATAAATATTGCATGTATCCTACTCAGAGCCATGAAATACTCAAATGCAAGGTGAATTCAGGAAGCTACCTCATAACATTTAGAGTGTAACAGTAAAAATCTTTGTTTAGTTCTGTAAACGGTAATGTTCCATTGTATAAAAAAGTTGAAGTTACTAAAAGTAACTTCTCCAACCTTGGTAGCACACTCATAAAATTGGTTGCATACTACTCTAAATCGTATGGTAAGCAAAATAATAAGGTTTACATCAAGTTATCTCATAGTAGTTTCCCGCAAAATTCATCTCTACACTCTATTGAGCTGAATGCATCACTTTCTATTCTATGCATTTTGATTTATGGATGTGTACATAACTACTCAGGGTGAGGTGGAACGGTATAAATATTGCATGTATCCTACTCAGAGCCATGGAATACTCAAATGGAAGGTGAATTCAGGAAGCTACCTCTTAACATTTAGAGTGGAACAGTAAATATCTTTGTTTAGTTCTGTAAACGGTAATGTTCCATTGTATAAAAAAGTTGAAGTTACTAAAAGTAACTTCTCCAATCTTGGTAGCACACTCATAAAATTGGATGCATACTACTCTAAATCGTATGGTAAGCAAAATAATGTTTACATCAAGTTATCACATAGTAGTTTCCCGCAAAATTCATCTCTACACTCTATTGAGCTGAATGCATTACTTTCTATTCTATGCATTTTGATTTATGGATGTGTACATAACCACTCAGGGTGAGGTGGAACGGTATAAATATTGCATGTATCCTACTCAGAGCCATGAAATACTCAAATGCAAGGTGAATTCAGGAAGCTACCTCATAACATTTAGAGTGGAACACTAAATATCTTTGTTTAGTTCTGTAAATGGTAATGTTCTATTGTGCAGAAAAGTTGAAGTTACTAAAAGTTACTTATCCAACCTTGGTAGCACACTCATAAAATTGGTTGCATACTACTCTAAATCGTATGGTAAGCAAAATAATGTTTACATCAAGTTATCACATAGTAGTTTCCCGCAAAATTCATCTCTACACTCTATTGAGCTGAATGCATTACTTTCTATTCTATGCATTTTGATTTATGGATGTGTACATAACTACTCAGGGTGAGGTGAAACGGGATAAATATTGCATGTATCCTACTCAGAGCCATGAAATACTCAAATGCAAGGTGAATTCAGGAAGCTACCTCTTAACATTTAGAGTGGAACAGTAAATATCTTTGTTAAGTTCTGTAAACGGTAATGTTCCTTTGTGTAAAAAAGTTGAAGTTACTAAAAGTAACTTCTCGAACATTGGTAACACACTCATAAAATCGGTTGCATACTACTCTAAGTGATGTGGTAAGTAAAATAATAAGGTTTACATCAAGTTATCACATAGTAGTTTCCCGCAAAATTCAACTTTACACTCTATTGAGCTGAATGCATTACTTCTTATTCTATGCATTTTGATTTATGGATGTGTACATAACCACTCAGGGTGAGGTGAAACGGTATAAATATTGCATGTATCCTACTCAGAGCCATGGAATACTCAAATGCAAGGTGAATTCAGGAAGCTACCTCCTAACATTTAGAGTGGAACAGTAAATATCTTTGTTTAGTTCTGTAAACGGTAATGTTCCATTGTATAAAAAAGTTGAAGTTACTAAAACTAACTTCTCCAACCTTGGTAGCACACTCATAAAATTGGTTGCATACTACTCTAAATCGTATGGTAAGCAAAATAATAAGGTTTACATCAAGTTATCACATAGTAGTTTCCCGCAAAATTCATCTCTACACTCTATTGAGCTGAATGCATTACTTTCTATTCTATGCATTTTGAGTTATGGATGTGTACATAACTACTCAGGGTGAGGTGGAACGGTATAAATATTGCATGTATCCTAATCAGAGCCATGAAATACTCAAATGCAAGGTGAATTCAGGAAGCTACCTCATAACATTTAGAGTGGAACAGTAAATATCTTTGTTTAGTTCTGTAAATGGTAATGTTCCATTGTGTAGAAAAGTTGAAGTTACTAAAAGTAACTTCTCCAACCTTGGTAGCACACTCATAAAATTGGTTGCATACTACTCTAAATCGTATGGTAAGCAAAATAATAAGGTTTACATCAAGTTATCACA